>NC_072855.1:71797482-73047482 GCF_028858705.1 Grus americana
GCCTCCACTGCAGAGAACATAATCGGGAATAAAAGGACAGATCTGTGATGCCCCTAAGTTCCAGCATCTCCTATTTGCCAATAAGCACCACTAGGGCAATAAGCTTTAATTTTCTCTAATTCATGAAGCAAATCAGACTGGCCAATGGCCAATTTTAGAACAAGAGGAGTGTGACAGTCGCTCAAAGCTAGCTGACTCCACCACAGTACGTTGCGCTTTGCTAAACCTGCACCGTGCTAAATCAGAAGACTTGGTCTGAAGTTATGAAAGTGAATCAATTCTCTTAACATTTCCTACTAAGACATAGTACATAGGAAAAAAAAATGCCCTCAATACAAACAAAACAGAAAGTCCCCCAACTATATTAGAAGACTAAATGCAACCAATAGAGTTTAATAGTTTTATTTTTGTACAGTGCTTCTGCCTTTTAGGCAATATTTGTCTATGGTTTCACAAGGTTAGGTGTAAAAAGATGCTGAACTTAATTCTAATTCACTGTGGGAAGTTTTGCTGCAAGATGAGTGGAGTGAGAAACAATTGACTTATTACAGAGCTTGAAAGAGGGAAAATGAAGGAAAGGAAACAGAGTTGTTATTAGGTTGCCAAAGTTTGTGGACTCAACAGTGTCTATGGGCAATCTATCATAATCCAATTTAAACTCAATTCATATCAATTTGAAGTGATTTCTTTCTCATATAAAACTAAATCAATGGAATCTTGAACTAAATTAATAAAAGTGTCCATACAGGAAGTTGCATAGTTTTAACCAAATAAATTCTAAAAATGGTATTACCAAAAGCAATGTAGCTCATGTGAAGGCAAGTGATAAGATCATATGCTGATGAACAGCAATAACAGACACTGTAAAGACAGAGTCTTATTTCATCAATTTGCATTCAACCTGTTCTATTTTCAGCTACGTGGTAGAGGACCTAAATGCTATCCCTGTTCTTTGAAGTGATTTTCCAGAATTCATTGAAATTGATAAGGACAGCAGTAGGCCCTTGCTATTGATTGCTTCTGCCTATACACGTTCACAGGCAGGCTCCCAGTGACCTAATGCAAACCCGGTTTCTAAGAATAACTGGCTAAATAATAGATGAACTGTGACACACACACACATTATGTTTATCCACAGTGAAACCTCTGAAATTTCATCTGTAACCCAATTAGGCTGTTAAAATCTAATTGCATTAGGGCAAGTGAGTATTGCTCATTGGGCTTAATTCTTATAAAGGCTGTCAATCCAGTTCTCACTTTCCTATTCTACAGTTCTGGACTTCCTCATGTATCAAGGCTTGCAATTTCCAGGAAATCTTCATGGATGATGGAACGGTGCAGTAGTGTCCTCTCATTACTAAATTTCCATCCCAGATGGCTTGGCAGTAACGCTCCTCCAGGTCCTGCTGTCAGATAGGAGCTTCATCTGAATTACCTCCATTCCAGGCTCCTGGACACCTTCCTGCCCTTCTTTCCTACACATAATGTCTTCTCCAGACTTTTGTTCTCACTATACTTCACCCCACTGAAGCATAATGGGGACAGCTGTCTTCACCATTAATGAGACAGGATTAACAGATGTGGGCGAAAGAGCCACTTGCTGTATGACTAGTAGTCTAAGTTCAGAACATAGACACAGAAATTACAGTATGCTCCAATATGTGGTAGATGCTCACAGCAGTTACTTCACATGCCCTTAGGTCTTTGCGAGTAAATCTACATTAAAGTGCATCAAGCCAATTGTTCTCATTGCTGAGCATGAATTTCTTGGTGCTTTAATTAATTCACCCACAGCATGAGTACCACTGTGTTTGATGCACACTCATTCTTGAAGAGCTTGGGCATATAATTACTACCATGAAACAAAGACTAATGGACTGATAGAAACAGTGGACTAGAAACATGCAGGAAAACAGAAAAGTAGAATTTTAGTGAGACAGGCAAATCTAACTTGAACTCTTTCAGGCAGAAGCTGTCATCACACAAAAAAACCCCCCAAACATACATATATATATTTTTTTTATCTTCACTCATTTTCCTGAGTCTCCCAAAAGCTTTGTGGGTTGAAAAATGAATCTTTTTAGTTTTAAGTTTTACCTGGAGTTGTATTTAAAAATTATGTCTAGTCATATTTTTATTTGTTAGCTTAAGAACACTTGGGGCAGATGAAAAAAAGGAAAATTGTAGCTTTCGTTTGCTTTTGTTCTTGAAAAGCTGGTTTATGTACCCTATGCAGCGAGATGGAAGCTAAAAAAAAAGGAAAAATTAAATCACAGCAATAAAATATGTAGGCATTTCTCTGACTTGCCAGATAAATGGGAAGTGTGTATATTCTGTTAGCATACTTCTTAAATATGAATGGCTTTTTCCCTCTTCTCTTTGAATTCTTCTATAGCAGAGCATAGCCTTCCAGCTAGTTCTTGTGACGTGGCTGTGAGCCTTTTGCTTCTGGGAATTTCAGGGTTTCCTGAAATCAGACAGCAGGAATGCAAGTTTTCTTGCAGTACTGTTTTTCTTACTTTATTAATCTGATCACATTTCTAATTTATGCAACTAGTATGTTCTGGTGTGCACGTTTCTAGCAGAAAGAGAAGGTTAATATAGCACTGGCTTTGCAACAAAAAGGTCTGTTCCTACAGTTACCAGGAAAGCAATTGGTATAAGCCAAATATATCCATTTAAAGACTTTGGTCAAATCTTTAATGCAGAACGAAGCTATTCCAAGAAGTTGAAAAAGTCAAATTAAACCCGAATTAGATAGAAATTACAGAGAGCATTATCAAGAAACACAACCATGTGACGACACGTTAACAGTTTAAATTATAGCATTTCTTCAGTCAAATCTCTGTATTTAGACTCAAAAATGCAAAGCTGTGTAAAAAAAAAAAAGGGGGGGATTGACACCTTTGATCTCAGATTTGGATTAAAGACTTGCATGCTGTACATCTTAAGCAAGTGGGTAACAACTAACAGGATAGTCAAAGATATCATCTACTTATCCCATGACTACCTGAGGTTTTCCCCTTTGCACAGCAAATATTTACTGAATCTATGACAAGCTGATTTCAGGCCAGCTACTGGGACCTCATCTGGAATGTGCTAATTGGAAAGGAACGTGTATACAAGTGTCCCAAAACCCAGATGATTGCCTTGATCAGCAGGCTATGTAATTAGGGCTCTATTTCTGGGTTTTCACAATAATTTAGAACTTAGTGTTGCAGTGTTCTCTCCAATAAAGAAAAAAATAAATATGGAAAAATATTGTATTACATGTGGAATTCTTCTTTCCCAGCCAAATCTATCCTACATTTGCTTTGCTGTTGCTAGCAAAATCTTTACTGTTCTTAAGAAATACTCTCGCTTCACTTTAATGAAATAAGGCAACATTTTCACACTCAGCAATACCCTACAGAAATCCAGGCATTTGTTGGAGAATGAAAAAAAAGAGAACAGGTGCAAACGAACAAAAGGGGTCAAGCTATCATGAGGATTTTTAGGTACATCTCAGAGAACAAAATCTGTACAAATGGGAATAAACAAAGCCTTCAGTGTGGCAGGTCCTTCAAAAGGTTTGCCACCTCTGATTCACGTTGATGAACCTGTATGGGTCTCTTTCCTGTGTACAGCGCTACAGTAAAATCTCAAATAAATATCCAATTTAAGAAAGAGCTAGTGTCAGCTGCCAATCAACACAAGTTCTGCTTTACTATCTATCCAATTTATTCTCTAAAAGCCCCAGCTGTAGTTTGCCTGCTCGCTTTATTTTGTATTTTTCTTACGCTGCTGCAGTTTGGTTTTACACACTTCCTTACAATCCTCGATAAAGTTGTTGCAGTACACATGGAATACAGTGGTTTCTGTTGGTGTTCCAGAGCTATTCGTTATTGTCATCATTTCAGCACACTGTTCTGTTACTGCAGGCTGCCAACTATTGTTTTTCATGTGCATAGATTTTATGCCTAAAGAAAGACACCTACTGTTGTTATTTAATAAAATGACTATAATAATACTACCTTACATTTATATAAATCCCCTTTCATCCAAGAGTCTTAAAATACTTTATGAAATTTTTTTTCCTTGGATATAATGCCATGGATTGTTCTGCCTGCCACTGAAGAAACAGCTCCTTTTAACATGCAACATATCTGCTTAACAACACAAAGCAGCGCTACACCATTTTGAACACATCTAAACAATGACATCAGTTACCGAAGACAGCATCACAAGCATCCCAGTGCAGAAGCATAGCAGGGAATATTAGAAGGTATCAGTATGGAACAATTTGCTGCTCATATGGTCACTGCTACCAAGAAAATAGGGCCACAGGTCTGCTGACCCACAAAAGTATAATTAAGGGGAAGTCTGAGGCACTGCTTGTAAAAATGGATGAAAGGAACTCAAGAATAGAGAGAGCAGTGTGTAAGATGCTAAGGTGCCTTTTTAGTCATGATTATATCCAAAAAGCCTAAATACTCAAACAAGAAATGCACCTCCTCTCCCTCCTTCTTCACTGACCTTGATGTCAGCAGAGTTGTTCCTCTCACATATTCTCACTCCTCTCTCTGGCTGCAATTGCTCCTGCTGTTTTTCTCCCCCTTCTTAACTCTGTTATCCCTGAGGTGCTGCCACTGTCACTGATGGGCTCAGCCTTGGCCAGTGGCAGGTCCATCTTGGACCCAGCTGGTGTTGGCTCTGTCGGACATGGGGGAAGCTTCCGGTAGCTTCTCACAGAAGCCACCCCTGTAGCCCCCCACTACCAACACCTTGCCACACAAACCCAATACATAGACTATGAAGCAAAGCCTACTTTGTCTATGCTCCTCATCACCTACAGTTGTAATACAAGCTGTTTCTTCAGAGGGTCTGTGAGGTTTGAAGAAAGAGTCTTCAAACCCCACAGTTCCACTTGCACTGAGCACTGTGCCACTCTGTGACTTTGAAAATGCTGCTCACCGATGAAATAAATGTAGGGCTTCATAACCTTAACTGTAAAGTTAATTAAATTTCGGATGCTTTCCACCCAAACTCCTTCTGTACCTAACAACTAGAAAAACAGTATTTTTCTAAATAAGTGTCCAACATGAACCCTTGAAGCTCTATATGCACATCAAGGACAACACATGACCCTAAGTTTGTCTGAGTCTGTTTCTGTTGAAAAAGGCTGTTATAGTATTGGCCCTGTTCTTATCTCTTGAAGACAGTAGCCCAAATTCTTCCCTGTTACACAAGTCCAATCTCGCATTGATTTCAATGGGTTTCAGTGGAATAACTGAAAAGAGAATTTGGCCCGTAATCTCTGACTTTATCATATAACTAGTAAGTGCTTGGCTAAGATTAGATTTAAAGATAGCCCAGGGGGATAATTCAAGGACTCAAGAACCTTTACTGACACCAAAGTCTCCTGCCTTTGGGGAAAACACAAAACAAAACAAAGTGCCTTTAAAGCACTATATTTGTTGGGGCGGGGGGACAACCCCTTAACTAATATGCTAACTGTTGTTTCTCTTCCTCCTTCAGTAAGACAAATAAGAGGGAATACTTATGTTCTAGAAGAGAATTCAGGTTTTCCTTTTCTAAAGTTTTCTTTCCAAAATTTATACGTGGGTATACTGGATTGTCTTAGCAAAGGGAATGCTTTCTGCTTTTTATTAATCCTACATTCAAGATAACTGGAAACAGCAAGTACCTCCATACACATTTATCTAGAAAGATTTTCTTTTGACTTCGAGTTAGTTGCCTAAATATGTGGGTCCAGTTTCTATTGAGGGTTGCTCTGTGTTACAAGTTAAGCAATCTGTGAGCTAAGGGATGAGGCTGTTTTTGAAGCTTGAGTTGTTGAGTACTAAAACACAAGGCAGGCTCCTACAGCCTCATGACCTTCAATAGTAGCAGTGGCAATAAGTGTAAATGCTTGTTCATGATTGAGGAGGTGGCTTATTAGCCTCTGTTCCACTCACCAGTCTTCCTCCCTTGAATTGGACTCTAACTTGCGAGTTAGCAAGAATCAGTCCCCAAAAGCAGAAGTCAGCGAGTAAAAAGGACTTGATTGTATTTCACAGCAATGTGGCTACTTCCTGCTGGCTTTGAGGAGACAAGAACACCACACTTCATGCTAAAAAAAAACACCAAAACAAAACCAAAATGAAACGAAAAGAAAAAGTCAAGCACTTCTTCACTCTGAATTCGTTAGTCACACACTACCACTTGTTTTATATTACAAAACATTATGAAGCAGGCAAAACAACTGTGATTTCTATCTAGCCTGGATGCAAAGACCAAGAAAGATCACAGCCACATTTCCAGATTTTAGAAAGATTGTCATCTTAGCAGTTGCAGCAGATTGTCTTATTCATGAAGTAAACGAACAATGCCTTGCCCAAACAACCTCAAACCCTTGATGTAAAGGTAACTGAGAAATTAAATGCAAATGGTAATTCTGCAATCATTTTTCTAACAAAATTACACTTGAAGGCCAAAAGGAATATGGAACATACTAAAAGCACAGAATCAGTGAATTAAAACAAGTCCCAAGAGTAATGGGTAACTCACGGCCACTTTTGCAAGCTTTTGGGTATTTAGATTTTTAGTCTACATTATAGCTCTGGAAAGAAAATCTACTCAAGGTTTAGGTGCCTGCAGAAACGTATCTTATGAAGAATGCTGTTGGAAGCCCTGCTCTCTCACTGCTCTCCAGAGAAGGCAGGGATCAGGGCCACGGGACTGACCGCCAGCTGAAGGTCCCCTGCTCCCTTTCTAATTCACCTTGGGCCATACTGACAGGCCTGATACACATTTAATTAGCAAACAGCTGTGGCTGTTAGAGATGCCACAGCCCGACTTGTTTGTTACTGCCCCTCTGCCAGAGGTTATGACCTTCTCAGGAGAACATTTCAGAGCTGCTTTATAGTTTACTTCAGTTTAAATCTACTGTCAGTGGCCACACGGTGAGTCTGCGGATTTGCCTTCAGGGTAGTGCCCTGACCCCGGTGGAACCAGCAGCATCCAAAGCAGCAACAACAGCTTTTAGTTCACCACAGATGCTACCTAGGCAAAAGTGTTCTCAGCAACCTACAGCTCTGGAAGGCTTTGTTACCATCCTGAAGTTATACCATCACGAATTGTAAATAATGAGATGTATTACCTGTCTGCAGCTCTCCCTGCTCTCTTCTCTTGACCTTTCCTTCCTTTCTTCTCCAAGCTTAGATCCATATGGTGACAATCAGTAATGGCTGTTAATATCATATAGAGAGAGAACATTTCTGTGTCTTCTTTGCTGACTGGCTGAGCAGCATAATAAATCTACTTATTTTACAATTGTGTGGTATGGACTCCGAAAACTATTCCTAAAAACAATTTCCACAAAAATAAAACAATTCCAACTTATCCCCGTATGCGACATCAGACTCACTGCACAATTACAGGGAAGCACACTCTGCCAACACCGTTAAATTGAGGACCTCTCTTTTCCTGGCTCTGCTACTGCTGGACAGCTTATGTTCCCACTGCTTTGCCTCCATCTGTGCTAACAACAGAATCCTTTTTGATTAAAATGTTGCTGAGTTATATTGTGAAAGTTCATTTGAACTGTGCACTTGCTTCACTTAGAAATACTTTTCCCCCATTTGAATGCAAGATACAAGCATTTGAGAGTTATGCCTCCAACCTGAGTTATTTCAATGAGAGGGAAAAAAATTAGATCTTTTAATTAACGTATAATTTTTCAAGCAAGGGGAAACTCCAGCTCTGGAATAGGCTTTTCCTATTGTGTGCGTATATATATCAGTTAGGGTTGGTTTTTTTAATAGAAAGACAGCATTTCTGAAAGAATACCTTGAGAAAAATGCAAGTGGGGAATATTCACTCGTGAGGATGTGCGGATTCAGATCTGAGAGCTTTCTGAAATAAAAAAAAAAAAATAGAGAATCTAACTAAAGATCTGCTTAAATGAGACACAGAAGGAACGATAACTAAGCAAGTAGGAACTGAGGTCCTAAACACTGGAATAACTATATTTCATGAAGAAATCTCAGGACACTTTGGTCTCCACACAAAACCTACCTTTTTGGTTTGGTTTTTTTTTTTAATTGTGGAAAATATATAGCATAAGTTTTCCTGCGTTCTCAGCGAGACTGATGGTTGCACGTTCATGCAAGTTTCTGATGACAACATGCCAACTGCAAAGTCACATTTAGCTATGTTTTACAGCAGGTAAGAAACATACCTTTTGTCATAGCAAAGACTTAAAGTCTGTTTCCCAATTAAAGGAGGAAGGATAAAAATGTAACATATTAAATTAGGGATTAATAAGGAAATTACCAGAGAAAATTAAGATAAATTAGTAATTAATTAGACTGTAATTAAGGAATTTAGGATGTAGATTATATGTTCTAGCTAAAACAATAGTTCTAGTTCAAAATGTACATGTCATTAAGCACTTTTGTAATTCTCAGTGACACATTTCAGGTTTTGAAGTACCAGAGTTTGCATTTTCAGGCAGGCCTTCAGCCTAAACAATATCTCTGTGTTTGAGAACAAAGGAATCAAAGAAGAGTGGATATGTTTCATGGGAACTGTTCAGAATTTTGGGAATGATGCAATTCCTGCACTGAAAAAAGATTGGGTCCAAGTCCAGAGTTGAAGTCCCTTTAGTAAGTGGAACAAGAATTTGATATTTTGCACCAATCTTGCTGAAAGCAGAGAATGCTAATGCAGGAGATGGAGACAAACAGAAAACATTAGGATTCCTGACATTTTCAAATATCAGAATGTGTTCATGCCTGAATTGTATTTCAGGGACAGACTTAGACTAGTTCTTACTTTATCTAAACTGCTCTTTGCACAGATACTTTCAGGAAGGGTTACTTAACAGGTTGACAGAAAGCATGTTAGGCCACTTTCACAGGTATTGCAGGAACAGAAGTACACTCTCTCACTAATGTCCAAACATTTACTAATAAAAGAAGTAAGATCCTGTTTGTTTTCACCGGTCTCCAGAGTTCCAGTGCCACTCAAATCTAACATTTACTTCAAATATGCATTATTTAGTACTTTACAGTTCAACCTAGGTACAGCTAGAACAGGCATTATGTACAGTTCAGAGCTTGTGTGTCTGAGTTAACCACACTTTTATATCAAGTTCTTACCCTTTTGCAAACTACAATACTCTGCCCATGGAGGGGAAAAAGGTCTGTTTGTAACAACTCCATGACATTGCACTTCAGCTATTACAAAGCAGTCCATTTTGCAACACACTGAACTAGGAGTAAATTCAGGATTCAAATTATTAGGCTTAAATTAGCCTCACTGACTGTTATTCCCATCTGATATGAATTCTTCTTAGACTGTGAAGCTAGAGCTAAAGCCTGATTAAAAATAAGAAATGAGCATACACTACTTTCTCTGTGTTAAAATACCTCTCTCCTCAATGAATTTAAACTTGCAATTATGTTTGAAGACTGATGTCAGATAACTGCTGAGCTTCTGTTCAGGCAGTGAGCAATACCTTTATATTCACTAGGTAATGCACGGAGCCATAGGCCAGCATCATGAAAACTGTCCCTGTTGCTGATAAAGGGGACTAAGGAGTTTATGGGATGTTTCTAGGAGGAATCCTTAGAACTAAGAGTCCCCAACAGTTTTCATGAAAAAACCAGAGGCAAGCGTTTTCCTTCTGTTCCATAATTTTTTTTCCTCTCTCTTTCATCAGAAGTACATCAGAATATATTTGATACATAAATAATCTTTTGTTTGCGTGGTATTAATTACCTGGATGGAAAATGCACATGCCAAAGAAATCTGTATAGGAGTCATGGGAATCAGCCACTGGAACATGATCATCCTCTAAATAAATATAACTACATAGCAATAAATAGCAGCAGCATGCAGTACAGTAGAATAGGAGGAGCAGAATAATATGTTCAATTGTAAATCACTGTGCATGGAAATTTAGGCAGGCATAATACAATTACCCAAATGGAGGTCAAATGCAATTTCACAGGGTGAATAGCAGACTATGACCATGTATCTGTTTAATTTTTTTTAATTTCAGAATGATCTAGCCATTATTTAATATTTGGAAATATCTTTCATTTCTCATATGCTATTCTGATGAATGCAATTAATTAATTTAGCAGACGATTGCAATTTGCATAATTTTCACAAGGAACACTTAATGTTTGGAGTTTTTTATTCTGGTCCCCACACTTAAACTAAAAGGGGAAGGACGCAAAGTGAACAGAGACTATTAATCATAACACTTAGCTGACATCACCTCAAAACACTACCTATCATTACGACCTGGAATAGATACGTTTGCTGGAGAGAAACAGTACTATAAAAGTAATGGAGATATGACATTACATTTATTTTTCTAATTAAAAAAATATATATATGAAGAAAACTTGAGAGACATCTGACTTACCTATAAATCTTCCATCAGATATAAGAAGCAAAACAAATTAAAACAGGAGAGTCCAGATTTTAGCTTTCAAATCCATACCAATGATCTCAGAAAGAATTCTGGTTTATGATCAGTCTCAAGTTGGGTCTCACTTAACCAAGGATCTTGCTCTTTAAGTCCCTCTTCATGCTTTGTAGCTATTATTTACTACCTGTATGCTTCATTGTTATTTACCAATACTCAAGAGTTTTATTTTTCTCCCTTTCCTTCAAGATCCTGATTCAGTAATACATACAAGAACAAACAAACAAAACGGCCAGGCTCTTTGAAAATGTGAAATTTCATCACTACGTTGATTCAGAGCCAGGAGAAGACTCTAATCAGAGGTGCTGGGGTCAGTTTTACCTCTCAGACACTGCTGCAAACATTCATGAAAATATTTCTATTGCTTCACTGGCCAGTTTCTACGTTAGCTTTCAAAACCAACTTTGAAAAAAAAAAAATCATTATTTTTGAAGATGAGACTGTTTAACCTGTCTTTTAGAGGCTTCACATACATACCTGAATCATGGTATCCAAAGGGCATAGTCAAGATGAGTAGTTATAACTTGCAAAATATAATGCTTATCACAGAAAATGACATAAATGGTTCACCACCTTAAAAACCTTTAGTACTATCCCCATAAATACATTACTTCATTAATAAGACACTGGGTTGGCTCCATGCTAGCTCTTCCTGACAGTTCTGCTACATACCTGTCTCATTTTGTTAGTTTAATGAACTTGTTCCCAGCTCAATCCCACAAGTACAGTGTGGTCTGTGCTTTAAAAAAAGAAATTAAAAATATGATTCAGCTGATACAGATTTTAGAGTCACTCATCTATGCAATACTGAGTGACTTCTTTTGGCCAGGGATCAGCAATGAGCAGCAGTGTGAAGCTACTTTTTCTGCTGCAATGCTTTTCCCTTGTGAAAACTGGAAACAATTTTAAAATACCGCTCAGTTTTGTTAGTTGAAAAAATTCTTTGAAAAATATTCACTATGCTGAGCAGCTGTTCCCTGGGTAGGACAGATATGCTGCACCCCTGAAAAACAATTAGGACAGGCAGATGATACACAGATGTGTCTGGCCACATTGTTTTCTGAGGCTGTCCCAGAATTAAAGATTTCTCTTCTTTCTATGTGCAGACTGATAACATCATTGGAGTCACAAGTCTACAAATAAGAGGTGAACTTGGCAGGATCAACACTGAAACCATAGGGTAAAATTTATGTTTACTGTACGCAGCCCAATGGTTCAAAGAAGGGAGCGCGTTGGCACCAATCCAGTGAAGCACTTAGAGGACGTCTGGGACTCCGGGCGTGCCGACAGCTCACCACGTGTCTTGGGGCTTTGCCGAACTGGGACCTGCGAACCGAGCACCTTGTAGGGCAGAACCTGTGCCAGGCTGCTGTTACCAGGGGCCTGGCTGTCATCCTTACTGTCAAAGGACAGGTATTTGCTAAGAGTAGTAACAGTGGCAATCGCCTCAGAGGAACCTGTGGTATACCAGGAAAACGTTACGGAAATCCTGTCAAGGAACTTCACTGACATTGATGAAGGTTTTACTGCTGGTCTCAACACAGAGGCCATTTCATTTGGTCACCCTGCCTTTTCTTTTTTCATTTTTTTTTTTTTCTTTATATAAAGCATTTTGCAAATTACATTGATCAATAATTGCATAGCAGGGCTTTGGCCACCGAAGGAGACAATGTTGGTCTCCAAAGCACGTATACCAACCATCTCTGCAATCTCATTAGTAGCTTCTCTGGTTGGTTTTGTTGGTACAATCACACGTAATGGGCTTGCACTATGTTGGTGAGAAGAAGAAAAAACAACGTTTGAATACCGAACTGCTCAAACTATTAACTTCTTTTTAGAGGCTTACTTATGAGATCCTCGGAGATGTTTTCTCCATGCTGATACTGCAGTGGTCAGAGTGAATGAAGCAAGCACCTGGATGCATTGCTTCCTTGTTTAAGGTTTTAATGAGTAACAACCTATCTCCAGGCTTGAATATGCTGAAAGATTTCAGAGCTTTAATCTCTTAAAAACAATTTGGAGCTATGCATTTACATGAGTAATTTTGAGCCTGAAAATATTTGGAAGAATACTTACTAATGGTGAAAACGATAATAGATAACGATAATAGACTTATCTACTAGTTTATCAAGATGTGCTTGGGCTTACGTGATATAGGAGAACAACTTGATGCTCTCAGAAACAGAGGCCGCATATTATCCATCCTGAAATTTCTAAAGCCCCAAGGTAAACTTCTCAATACACAGACAAGAAGAATCCACCCAGGAATTCCTTCCCACTCACCTTTCATGGTTTTGGTGTTTTGGGTTTTTTTTGTTTTGTTTTGGTTTGGTTTTTTGTTTTGTTTTGTTTTTTTTTTTTAATTTATAACATTCATCAAATCTTTGACATTTAGAACCAGGCTTTTCTACAAGACAAACAGGTAGAGATCCCAAGCTAAAAACCCTGTGCAACAGCAGCACACTTTCTCATCTGGATCCTAATAATTTGCTAGTAGTAAGCCACATGAGAAATGCAAAGGAATGGTAATCTGAAAATAAAGAATGATGGGAAACAGCAGATTTCCTAACAGCAGTGAAATAGCAAACATGATTGGTTTCTTAATTTCAGATAATGTTTCCCTAGGAACTCATACAATACAGCAGTTCCTTTAGTATACTTTTAAGCATAAAATTCTACCAAAAAATCACTGAGTACCGTCAATGTCTTCAACCTTCTGCTTTAGGGTCTCCCTCTGTTATTGTGTGCTTTTTTTTCCTGCTGTACTCAAATACATAAATCAAGGTTTTATTCTGATAGCCTGCTATTTTTGCAGTGATTTGCTCTCTTGATTTCCCTCCTACATATTAGTCTGCCTCTTTATCGTGAAATCATTGTTAATTTTCCTTCCACTTCGGTTTTTCAAAGGGTCTCCTCTAATTCCACTATTTTGGAATAGATGAGATCCCCGCCCCCATTCTTTATGCTGATTTAAAAACTAACTTGTCAGTCCTAACATAGCTCTATTCATTCATATGTCAGCCTGGCCCATTAAGATCTTTACATAGATATTAGCCATCAAAAAAAAAAAAAAAAAGAAAAACAAAAACCCCAACACACAAAAAACCCCAAAAACTGGCAGCAAAAGAAACCATAAATCGAGGTTGGGTATCAAATCCACAGCTGGTATACACTGACTCTGCTTATGCAAGTTTGCTATAATACCATTAGAGGATCTGCACCCTGTTCTCTACTTCAATAATTTCTCTTCATCCGTATCTCTAAAGGCATAAATAACCATGAAGTTTAAAGGGTTCTGCCTCTTTTTTCTTGGCTTAAGTGTAACTTTCAAATGGAACCAATATGTGGAGTGAACATGTATTTTTGATAAAGACAGAATGACTTTCCATTTTTTTTCCCCTCAGCCCCACATCCTCCTCCTCCTGTTATCCTCATACCTTTCTCCCCCACCCCTACACACATATGAACAAGAGTTGAGACAGACAGTCCCAAAATTTAATTCTAGAAATAATTCCTGCCTATCAATTTAAATACTAAGAAAAAACCCACTTCCATCCTTTAAACATAATGACGCTAGAAGGGAATTCTTCCTTTTTTCATTTTTCAGTAAGGCTGACCATTTGCATATGATTTGCAAAATTCCCCTCACCTTCCAAACACACGGTATAAAATCATATCTTTCTGTCTCCATGAGATGGCTTATTGTCAGATGCTCCACAAAGCCCACAGCCATATCTCTAAATGGTCTGTATATTAAAATGAAGTTTTAATTCCTTCACCTGATGACATCTCCTACTGCAACACAGTGATTTATTTATTTTCTTTAATCCTGGGCTAATAATAAACAGCTAATAGAAATTATTTGTGAAAATACAGTTGCTTAGTGGTTGTATAACACAAATATCGTAGGGGTGGGAATGGGAAGAGCACAGAAGGACCTATCTTATTCAGTGCAGCTGAGAAAAGGAACAGAGAAGTTCACCCTAGAGGAAAGGGAGCCTTGATGGTTTCCATTACTTTGTCAGTCCTTTCCCATGCTGTTGGCATAACAGTGAGCTACTAACTTACCCGCTTACAGAAGGGCAGGAGCTAATCTCCACACTTCTTTATCTATGAGGAGAAACAAACTGAAGGGAAGAAAGAGATGCACAAAGAAGAAAAAACCCACGTAAATTATATATACGGCAAGGCTGTACATCACCCTTCCCTTCTGTGTTTCCTACAGACTTACTTCCATCATATTATAGGTCACAGTTAGGCTAGTACTCCCTTGACTCAGAACCTGAGCTGTATGTCGTCTTAATTTAGTCATTTCAATTTGAAAAAAGAAAGCATGGTGTATAGTAAACTGTAACTTTCATTTCCTCCTATAAAAAATGCAAAAGCTTATTAAAAAATTCTCATTCTGCTCCAGAGCCCTGAAACTAAATCATTGATTTCATAATCTTTAAATTTTAATTAAAACTAAACTCTTGCAAAACAAATTAGAAATACATAAATATCATGTGTTAAGAATACGAAAGGATTGTTCTGACAAGGTACAATGTCAGTCCCCCGTCTCTGTGGATGTAGCACAGTACATAAATGTGTTTTGAGGTTTCCTCAGTCCTAGCTTCAGTTCATGATCAAAGGAGCTTGTCAAATAAATGTCACAAAATTGTCACTTCATGAAAAATAAACATAACCTTATTTATTTATTTATTTAAATTGGCTGACATTATTACCATTAAAAACTACTAAATGTCCCAGAATCCACCAGAGAACACACTTCAACAAAAAAGCCCTGTTACCCTGTGTGCTGTGTTTAGTGGGTTCCCTGTGGCTGGCTTTTGTGCCGAGGATAATGTCCTGCGGGGTGTTCCAACAGCCTCCACCATGATAAATGCCAGGAGAGTCTGCCACAGGAATAATGAAAACACTTTTTTCCCTTTACAGTCCATTCATCAAGTTTTCATTCTTATCTACCTGACAAAAGAAAAAAAAAAACACAACCAAAAAAACCCCGTGTAAAATGTTTTCACTGGCATGTGTATTTCACAACTCTTTGCACTCAAAGTGATTACAGATTTTGAACTATTTTACAGAATTACAAGGAAAAACATAAGAAAAGTTGTAAATGTTAACTTAAAAGATACTAGAAAACTTGCACAAGACCGAAGGGTCAGTGAGAACTGACACTGTAAACTGTTACACACCTGGAGTAGCTTTATGCAGATGAGAAGCCCAAATGATCTTAATGGACCTCTCCCTTGACAAGAAAATCAAGCACAAGCTAATACAATTTTTGCAGAGTCAGGGCTGCGGATTAGCAAAAGCTGGGCACGTAAAGAAACCCTTGCAAGTGTGAACCTGTGGAAATGTTTTCCATTTATTGTCTTAGTTTCCTTTGTTGCTAAAATCTGGATACAAACAAAACATACTTTGGGTGAAGATTTAGCTGTAAAGTCATAGAATAATTGTGAACAAAATAACTATATGTCCAAATGATACCAACAGAAAACATTCCAAGGGAATCTTCACCAGCCCCCTATACTATCAGAAGATCCTGATTTTTTGGACCTTCTTTTAGTTGCTTAAACATGTTCTAATTTCTATAGGGAGAGCTCATTCCACTCAGTCCCCAATTTTTACTTGGGAGAACTTACCTTGTGCTGATTACTTTTAAAATATTTTAGAATGCTTCAGCAAAAAAACCTCAAACTATTTCCAAGACTAAATTACAGTGAAATAGTTCTTTAAATACACACAGAATTCTGTAGCCAATTCCTTCAAAAGCTTTAGCGTTTCCAGTTTTGCAGCAGAGACCTGAAACTCACCTGGGATTGTCTCTTGCAACAAGGACTTGTCTTCTGATGGATACGGGAAAAAGCAAATGCTAAAGCCATCCTAAGACTTTCATCGCACTTTGCATACGCTCAGCATTTTGGCAGATGAATTCTCTAAAGAACCCATCTGCACTGACCTGCTCCAAAACAGGACTGCACGGACTGTGTAGAATTTCATCTGTAGTTGCGGCAGCTAGATGCCACTGTGGCACAAAGCACTGTAACTGAAAGCAAAGATCCTTTTTCCTTCCCTGCTCGCCATCTGCCAGGCACAGGCAGAAGATGGAAGCAGCCAAAGTTACACACAGAGAAGACCAGGAGCTCGACAGGTTCAGAAGGCTTAGCGCATGGAAAGGCTAGGATTCAAGAGAGGGCTAAGTCGGGATGGAATGAGAGAAGGAATTAGGCTGAAAAAATAAGATAGGACTATGGGGAAAAACTTAGAAAATAAAGTGAACAGGAGCCAGGGAGTGGCTCAAGATACCGTGATTTCATATTGCAAAGGATACAGGCAGAAAAGGCAGGATAAACTGGGTCTGAGTCCATCATTCTTGTTTCTCTACAGAAACTAAGAAATTAGAAACTAAGAAATTTGGTGTTAAAAATGTCTCTTGACAAACCACTGTCTTAATGGCTAAGAGATATATCCTGTGGATCTCAATGTTGATTAGACAGAATCATTCTGCTGAATATTTGAATTTTCAAAAACTGAGTGAAGACTGGGAGTCTGAACAGAAAAAACAAGCCAAACCTAAGGATCTTGGTCATTTCCATAGCATGTCTGGTAAAAAATAATTCCTTCACTTGCCTTGCTCTCTTTTTGTTGCAAAGGATCATTTATAGCATCAGGCTGTATATTGTTGTACATGATTACTTAAATGAACAATAAAAAAAAAAAGAAATCATACAACGCAGCTTCCATGAAGCACAAAGTTGTACCATGAAGATGGCTGAAAAGAATCTGAAAAGCTCCCTTTATACTATGCAAAATGTTAGCCTGTGACAAATGTGCCCCTGAAGAGAAATTAAACATCTTGTCTTAGAGCTGCTGTCATAGCCTGAACTTCTTGGAATTACTATTTGATTGAGGGAGAGAGCTCTAGTTGCTTTATAAAGCTAAGCCATTCAACAATAGTACTCTTCCATTTGTCCTTGACAGCTGTATTTTTTTAATAACACTTATTTGCTTGGATTTAAAAGTTTTGGTCCTTATTACTGCAGATCTGTAAAAACTACAAAAATACCACAATATAAATTTCCAGAAACTGAAGACATGGAGTCTAATGATTTCTGTTAAATTTAAATTTTCAACACTGCTCTGAAAATCTAGATCCATTTGGTGGGTCCTCCCTTCAACACAAGTAATTTCACAGAAGGGACCGTGGAAGTTATGCTGGGCAAGTTATGTTGATCATTGGTGGAGACTTTATCTGGAGGAAAAAAAAACCCCAAACAACAAAACTGCCCTATAACATATAAACAGAAAAGTCACACCCAGCCCTTCCTTTGCCTCCTTTCCCCTCTCCTCTTCCTGCTGTTTCACAGCATCTAAACTTTACCCTAGGGTGGCTTTTTTCATGCATTTCAAGAAAAGCAGCAGCAGCAGCGTTGGACCAGACAGGTATGCTGGCGCGTGGTTTGCTGTCCATCACCAGGAGAGACAGAGGCTCCTGCTCTCCATGGGGACAGTGGTGCTTCTGCCCCTTCACCAGCAGCTCCAGCCTTGCTGGTTCCCGTTTGCAGGCAGGGTGTTGCCCTGTTAGCAGCTCACCATCATGGAAGAAAGGGGTGGTTGACCCCTTGAAATTCATGGTTGGGAGGAGGCAGAGAGAACCACTATATACATAGATACTACAGACAGAGCACCACACCCTTGAGACACAGGAGAACCAGACTCACTTCCCGGCTGCAGCTGGGGCAAGAGAGAGATCATGCATTTCCCACATCTTGGACAAACCCAGGGAAGCTTGCTGACCGACGCTCTGCTCTCTGACCTGGTTACACTCCCTCAGAAACAAGGCTGACTAGCAGGAGTTTTCTGATGGAAAAACACTGTCAAAAAAAACCTTCGGTGAAAGGAACTGTATTTGGTTTTTCAGGTTTGTTCCAAGAATTTTTTGCTGCAGAACATGTTATGCCGCCCACATTAGACAGCCTCACAGTTATTAATGCATTGCAGAGACCTTGAAATCTCAATCTGATATACGGCTACTTCAGTCTGTGCTTCTTCCTACCCCATTATAAACTTGACCTTAATTAACCCTCTTAGTGAAATGGAGTTTGTTGACTCTCAAGGACAGTCTCACTGAGAAACAATGTTGCAATGTCATTCAAAAGCTAAAGTAATGCTGCTTTATAAAGGGATTTGTACTAATAACCCTTGAATATTAATAGCTTCTTATGCTATGTGGTTTATATAAACTTATCTATATAAGCTAGGATTGAGCTTCCTCAGACTTTAAAAAGTCTACATTTCCTTTAGCAAAACCTATTTCTCTTTGGCAATCACTACGTCGATTTTGTAAAAAAATAAAAATATTTAAATGTAGATTTAAAATCAAATACGGCAGATGAATTTCACCAGCTACAAATCAAAACACTCCCTGTCAAACTAGGATATCCAGTTAACGCAGTAATTTCTACTGTGACTTCCTAATGGAAATGTTTGTTCCCTCCCACTTTAAGTCGTTTTACAAAGAACAAATATATGGGGTAGATCCTTGGGCCGGATAATTTAGTTTAAAAATCTTCTATGGAAGAGCTGGGTGTGGCAATGTTAACAGCTGCCCTGCATCATTTGAAGGTCTTGGAACATGCTCAGGGCTGCTGGTGAGAAGGGTGTCTATTAGCATCCTACCCATATGCTGGGTAGGATAACAGCAGCTGATCTTTTAAAATTCATTTAAGGGAGCATATGGTTTCTTACGAAAATAATTGAGACTACTCAAAACTAAATTACTTTCTTTGTCCAGAGTTTAAAGGTATAGGCTTCAGAGCTGATGGTCACACATTTTTTGCCCTTACACACCTCTGTGCCAGTCTTCACTTTCAAGAGCTATAAAGAGCTGTAATTATTTCTCAGACTATTTAGGGACTGAACAAAGATTATGAGTTAGTTTAACAATGAAAATATTCATACAGAGCATGTAAGTAGCTGAAGTTATAATAAATCCAACTGATATTTTCTGAATGGTATTTGAACATTAATTTTTTCCCCATAAATTGCAAACTAACTATTTTATGGATGTACAGTACATTTATTACCTTGTCACAAAGTACATTTTATCCTCTTGATTCTGAATAACAGTATGCAAATATAGCGCTAATGCCAAACAAGGGAATTTAAGACATTTACATACCAGGGAACCAAAAATAAAAGCTATTATTTACCAGTGGGTTAGTGTGCAAGCACATCTCAGTAGTTGGCATTGTACCTCAAATTTGCAGAACCTTACGTTGTCACCCAGGTCTAGAGGATTTCTCAGTCAGTTTATTTTTCTACTACAGTGCTGAAGTATTTAAGTAAAAACCAAAATATTTCAATACTGTGTCCACTACAAAGCATGTGCTACCATGCAAAGAACACAACCTCAGTGGGGTGTGATGAGGGAAACACTCCTCAGCATCTAAGCAGATGGCTTGTGGGCAACGCGACGCATGAGAAGAGTTTTTAGTCTTCTACCAAAGCCCCATGCTGAGGGAGGCTGGTCGGTACTCCAGGTTAAGGGGGAGCTCAGAGCGCACAGCCTATGTGCATCCAGTCCTCCTCCACTACTAATTGCATGGACTAGCAAATGTGGTTCATAAGCATCCAAACCCCTCACCTGTCCTCTTGCAGAGACTCCTTTCCCTTACGGATACAGTAGAGAGAAGAAAATTCATGTCGTCTTTTTGTGTGAGACGCAGTAGTAAGAGCTTTTTGCTCTGCAGTGTACCTGGGGACCACCACTGGCAGTCAGTCCCTGTTTCCTTCACCTCTATTATTCTGTCATCAGAGTGTTCACGTGTTGAAAATTATTATCTTGGAGGTTTCTCTTATATGCCTACTAATATGAACTAATTTACTTGAAAATTATTAAAAAGAGATTAGATGATAACTTGCTGATGTTACTACATTAACAAAGACAAAATTATGTATTGCTGAAAGGGGAAGAACTCTAAAACATAAAGCCAAATGCTGAAATTAGTTTATAGTCAAATGCTAGAGAGGTTTACAAGCATCATTGTGTCTACCTGTCACTGTAAAATTAGTAATCTTTTGTCCAAGTCACACAGCCATGTTAGCACAAAATCTGAATTATTCCTCTCATATCAAAATTGCACGCTATGACCGCAACACACAATACTCACTTAGAGAAACCCAGCTGTTCCTTTTTTACCTCCCTTGAATGTCTTCCAGATTTTGTGTGTTCACAGCAGCCTGGCAAAATTATTTAGGATAAAGTAATTTACCTACAGCGTATGAAATTATCTGCTATCAGAATAACCCTTTCTAAAGTTTCTTTTGAATGAAATTGTTTTAATTGTATCAAGAAGTCACCTTGACTGCTCTTCTAACCAGGCCTGTCACATATTTCGTCATTTAAATACCATGGGACAGGATGGACTCGAGGGTTCTTTCACCTTAACTAGTGTGCCTTTGAAAACAAACAAAAAACCAAAAAAGCCCAACCAAACAAAAAAATCCCCAATGCCAAATCAACTCATTGTTAAAAGGATTCAGTACAGTCAGCATTCAAAATGTATCACATACTATTTGTTCCCTTCTCTACCATTTCCTGCATGAGGCTTCATCCTGGGACATGATCTACCGACCACCGCTTCCCTGTTGTATATAGTTATATGTCAGTAAAGGCCAAATTAAACTACAACAGTGTGTGATGAAGTTGGGGACTATGAATCTGAGTAGTTTATGTATCCAACTCAAGATTTATCATCTTTACAGTCTTTATTTGCCATTCTGGCATACACAGAGCATATTTTCTCTTTCTCCTATGACAAATAACCTTTAGGATCTAGGACTCAATTTTTCAAATATGTCAAAGTGTTTAGCAATGCTTAAAAAGGTAACATTTCTCTGTGTGGAATGTGAAACTTTTTGATTGATGACATTGTTCTGGAATATTTAACCAAAACAGGAAAGCCTAACACACTGCTGGAAATGAACTGCTGGTTAGCTTTTGTTTTTCCTTCCCTCTAACATCATATAAATTGTGCAAGCTAATTCTATTTACTTTCTCAGATAGCCTACTGTAAATATGTTCAAGAAAATATTTACTTTTTCTATTTACTTTGTATCAATCGTAAAAGGAAACACCTGGTTTAAAACCAAAAATTATGAAATATACCATAAATGTGGGCAAGTAGCAGAGTGCGTCTCCCCCATTTTTGCTATTCTAAGATAGAAGAACTTGATAATTTTCCTTAAGTAACAAAGTAATGGCATGATTTATTTTAACCTAACTCTATTTATTTTTGGGTGTTTGTAGCTAAGAAAAGATGTATTTTCAATTCTAGCATCTGTAGCAATTCCATCTAATCTATCCAGCATTAAATATATATTTAGTTACATCCAAAAGTGACACATTTCTCTTTTCAGAAAAGTCTGAATATGTAGAGGTTGGCAGGCTGAAAATAATGTTTTACAAATGAGAAGTCCATGTTATGCTTTAATTTTCCGGTACGGAAAAAAAAATTACCCCCAGAAAATTAACCAAATACAGAACAAGTAACTTGCTAAAGTGATAAGAATTTCAGCTGGTATTTCCTGAATAATACCTGACCATTAATTTTTTTTTTTTGTCCCAAAGATGATAAACTAAATATTTTACAGATGGACAGTACATTTATTATCCCACATGTGGTAAAGACTATCTCTTGACTAAATATGACCAGGGAAACTAATGGGGTAAATATTAATTCATTTAATGACATTAAAAGGACAGGCAGCATGTATAAGAACTTCTGTGGGAATGAGCGTGTCCTTCTGAAGCCACCTCATGAGGAAACAGAAAATAGAAGTGACTTCTATCAAAACAACTCAGCATCCCCTCATTTGCCTTCTCAAGCCCCATGCTGAACAAAGCACACTGAAATCTGAGCACTAGGACCTACACTATATATACTGTATAAGTGTGGGTGTACATATATACACACACACTAGAATGTTTCATTCTAAAGAAATCTAAATGTCTTCAAGCAAGCCTCTATAATCCCAATGTCTACTTTCTTTCTGAGTAAGTGTTGTGGATACAGACACTAAGGTGAAGAATAAGTTTCATGTTTTCAGACACATTACTGTAATCAAGTCAGACAATGCATACATTTAAGACAATGCATATTAATCCATTATTGGACTAAGAACTGCATTATTAATAAGGATTTTCTTCTTGTTAAATAACACACTTCCATCTGTGATACATGGCCACCTAGTGACTAATTTAAATTGATCAAAACATTTATGTGATATATACTGTTAATTACATTTCACCTTCACCACTTTAACATATTCTGAAACAACTGTCAAGGATGCAGCACTAACCTGTAATTAGTGGCTGTGAAATGTGTAACTTTGATAAAGACTTGGTGAAAACTGTGCTATGATTATATTAAGACATTATTTTAAACGAGTCAGATGCAGCTCCACCACTTAAGAACAGATGTGCATGCATTCTCGTTTGGGAGAAAAAAATAAAAATAATTTAACATACTTACATGGAACAGGGGAATGCTAGTTTGGCATGTCTTTTTTTTTTTTTAATCTAAGTTTAAAAAGTAACCTCATTTTTTTTTAATGTTGAAACTAAAACATAAACCACTTTGATCAACTTCATCTGAAACCAAGTTTGCACAGTTTAAGAAGTTGGTTCCATTTGGGTTTGGCTTCTGCGAAGTTAGGTAAAATATATATGATTATTTTTACATTTCTACAATTCCAGGTTTTATCCAGAACTACAAATACTTACATGTTCCTCACACATGTTCTTATTCTGGATGCTGCTGTTTCATTTTTTTTTTCTGATGTCGTGTACCACATTTCCTAAAAAGAAAAAAAACCACCACTGAACTAGTATTTGGAGGTGGAAATAAGTATTCGAATTCTGCACGTTAAGCTGTCAGGTTATTATATCCATACTGAATGCTCACAGTTCCCTATTCAAACACAGAGGTTAAAATCCAGACATTTGCCTGCTTATTTGGCATCCTAATGCTAGCAAATTTTGTTTACAGATACCAAATCTTCATAGCATATTGTGAAACGCACAAAACCGCTAGAAACCATCATGAGTGAAATAAGGAACAGAAATGGGAAACTCATTTATTAACTTGCTCTAACTGATTTTCTTGCTGTAATACCCCTGTTCTCATTAGATTCAAGAAGTTCACTTTTGTACTTGCTAGTGAACTGAACACGAACCAGAGAGGTAATTTGGAAAGTGATGATGACATTTGGATAGGTGATCTCTTGGACTCCCGATTCCAATAAAATAACCATACAGCAGCAAAATATGAAGAAGGGATAATATCCAAGACCTCCAGGTAGAGAGGATGGAGAAGGGAGATTAGATAAATAAATGATCCTGACAGTTCTTTATTCGTTCCTGACAGTTCATGGCATTTGAAGGCTTCTGTATCATTAGTCATGACACAGCGCACTTCCCCTCTCCCTCTAGCTTTACATACATTTTCCAGCTCCTTTCTCACTTGCAAAGTTTAAATGGACGATTGTTTTAGCATTGCTTTTCAGGGTTTTAAATTAAGCTTGAGGTTTGTTTTGTCTCATTGTGAAGTCAGTTTATATTTCCAGGCTGGCAATGAATGAAACTTTGACAGAGTATAAGAAACACTTCAAATTTGCTACTACTGTGTGAAAGGTTCTTTCCACTCTGTATTAAATTTTCATTAGAGATTTATTCTGTAACATTACCTATTCTCTATTCATAATTACAACAATAAAAGCTCTGGTGAGGATGAAAACAAACAGCCCCTTCCCCCAGCTAATTATAGTTGACCTTTACTTGCTGTGCAGTTTGCAGCATTAAAGTGCTGGAAGTAGCAGAGGTGATCTCAGATAATGGGTGTTGCTTAACAGAGAAAATACTTCAGAAGTTGCAAGTGATAACAAAGCAGTGTTTTTGCATCGCCGGTATCAAATATTATTTGGTTACTCTGCATTAGTACTAAGCTGGGACCAGTTACTGCTGTATTTCTGTATTATCACTGCATTCCCATTTTCATCAGGTAGGCTGGGCCTCCAGCTTTCTTGCAACTGTTTCATGTGGAAAACTAATGCGGTTTCAAATCATATCTGGGGAGCTTTCTGAAAGGTGCAGAAGACAAGCGCGCATCTCCATTTGGGAACTAACAAACAGCTGTTACGGAGCTTAAAAAAAGTTACCTCCAAAATTCCTCCCCTTCAGCTCCTCAACAGTGAATCCACTGCCTTCCACCCTTGACACCTCTAACCGGCTGAGGCACATCAGTAATGACCACAACCCATTTCTTCTCCTCTCACAAATCAAACTTAGTGAGAGCTTGTCAATGTCCAGAAAACTTCTCTTCTTATCCATCTACTTTGAAGACCTGCATTGTTATAAGTAGCCAGTACAGTACAGCGGCTCTTCATCTCTGTGCAAAACTGCAAGGGATAAAACCAATTTTCCTAAAAGAAATAACAACAGAAACAGGAAATTTGATTTCCTACTCAAAATATGTGACTAAGATACTACATGAGAAAAGAACTTTACATATGTGATTCTTATTTGCAGACTGGATGTTTCATAACTCGTATCATTAGACCAATTATCGATCCACCCAACTTGTGACAGCCAGGGACAAGAAGAGAAAGCGGGCTTTGTGCTTGGCCCGACACATTTGAAAAGGCAACGGTCCTGCTCCCTCTATAAGGGAGACAGTATGCTAACAGTCCCCCCTTGATGTTAGGCTCCACAAGCATCATAAATCCAACTAGCAGATGAAATAATTTAGAACATACACATACAGAATTTACAGCACACCTTCCTTGGATCTGATTTGCATTAACAATGTATTTTTAAGCACACCTGGATGATACAGACAGTACTTACAGGGAACAGAGAGGCACTGGAGGAGACTAGCCGTCATCTCTTCACTTTTGGTAAAAACTTTCCAGAGTTTAACAAATCAGGTTATCGTGAACTTGAGAGAGTCATTTTCTGGTTAGAAGTCTCCTTAATAGTCATTTGGACAAATATGTAGAAGGAAACTGACTTTATGGTCAAGCCCTAACGTTCTTTTTTGTTAGTTTTAGGGTAGTGGGTAATCAACCCATCTCCAGAATTCTACCTTTTATAAAATACAACATCAAGCTCCCTAATCACGTGCAATTATTAAATATTATTCTTCAGAGCACTCATCTAATATCTCTCCATAAATCTGTTTCTGATAATATAAAACATTCTGCCTTTGTATTTATTCTTTGCTAATGAAACTAATCACAATATGCATTCCCTATTCTAAATAACTTATCTGTTCCTTGAGCATTACAAAACAAGTGTTGCCTTTTCCATCTTTGAGTTACTGAGTGCCGTATGGGGACAGTATTCATAATCACACAGTGCAAAGAGTCAAGATGATCATGAAATATTTAGTCTTCCACTAAAAAGCTAAATAAAAGTTATTGATAGAAATGGGAACACAATCAATATAAAATATAAAAAGGCAGATCTGAGAATATAAGCATGTAGTCAAATTTCATTCTATTTTAAAACTTCTATCACCCGTACAATTCCTACCACAATACATTGACTTGCTTACAGAACAGTACAAGAATATTAATTGTTTCTAACGATAATTTTATAATTCCCGAGCACAAGAAAACATTGCTCTGTGTACATTGGTTACACAAAGCCCTTCCATCGAATGCATATTTATTTAGTGTTTGCCACGTAAATTACTCTAATGGAACAATGATGTTTCCACACAGTGTGTTGAACATTCCATCTTTCTGAAAATGAAATGCCATTGCTGTTCCTAATTAAGCTATTTTCCTTTTAAGTTTTCCAGAGGATGATGTGAAGGGTGGCAATATTGATGAAGATTAATTGGATTGAAACTAACTGTGATACAGCTGTAGATAAGGTTATTCTGCTAGTTAGCAAATGAAAATTACAGCCATTTAAAAGCTGAGTACCTAAAGGCTTGGCTTAGCGTTCAGATGGTATACAACAGAAAAAGTCCACGAGCTACAGGAAATGGAGATATTTTAGATATGCTGGCATTCTTCCACTCAATTTAAGAACACTGAAAATGCAATGTCAATTCATAAATAAACAAACAAAATATATGTATTATGTTAGTGGATGATTTGGTTTTGTCTGGGAACTTGATAGATCTGTTTAGCTACTATAATTAAAAAAAGGGAACAGAGTTTTGGCTGAGCGCTCTCACTACAGTGCTATAAGGTACTAAAGAATTGCTTCAGAAAGACAGTTTTTCAGAAGAAATGTATAGGCACTTTCTCAGCTACTTGAGGTCAATGATACCAGGTAGACTTCTTAACCTATCCGAAACTTTAGATTTGCCAAAATCCAACTGATAGCATGACTTGTAAACTGCTAGGAAAACGAAAAAATCACAGCCCAGATGACACCGCCTTTCAGAATAAATAATTCAAATCTACCAAATAAATTGAGATTCCAGATGCTGATAAGTCTTTTGTTAAAAGACAAATAAAATTCTACCCAAAATTTACTTCCCAGACATTTGTTTACATAACTGTTGGTCAACAGCAACTATAACACAATATTGCAGCTTCCTAAACCGTTCTTCAAGGATTATCTTCTCAACATTGGGCAAAGTAACTACAGCTGCAATTTTATCACAAGACTAAGAAACAACCATAGTAGAGATCTTTTTAAGCAGTACGGAAATAGTTTTCTGAGAAGTGAGAGTAAGTTTATTATATCTTCCTCTGAAGTCATATTTATATATACATGCACACACATAGATATAAAAAGTTGACAACTTGAAGTATTTACGTTTCACGGTTACTTAACTGAGCAACTCATTATCCTGAGTGCAACCTCACACTGTAATCAAGAGTAAAACCAGCTGCAAACTAAAACCAGGGCAGTTACCTGGAGAGAAACGACGCCATTGCAAATATCCTGTACAACCACTTTACATTTACAAGGCAGAAATAAAAGTACCAGACACATCTGCTAGTGGCACCTTTACCTTTAGATATGAATTATAGCACATGTTTCTTCCATTACCTAAGTCAGATGGTGTTGAACATAGTGTATAAGTTAGTATTGCAACTTCATTAACCTCCTCTTACTCCAGCAGTCACACAGCCTGACTAGTTAAATAAATCTAGTTTCACATTTGCAACAGTCCTATAGAGCTATGGCATTAGTGTTCATTTCCTTCACGTGCACAAGTGTAGAACCTATTCAATCACCTATATATACTTATATACACATATTATGCTTATACGCATTTCATACTTAGTTCAAGTATTATTAAAATCAATAAAATCATTTGCTGTGTATATTTCCTTATAAGTAGTAAGATTGCCATGACTACAGATCCTCATATACTGCATATATATAGTTCATAATGCAGAGACATTATTTACTGCTCAGAAATAAAAAATATCTCATACGGTCACGTTTTTATGCAAACATGCAATACAACCTGTAAAGTTGTAACACCTGCTGATACTTGTAAAAACATTTCTTTCTTAATAAATAAGATATGAAGATGCGTTCCTCCCATTTTTCAGATTCTTCACTGATATGCAAAATTTCTCTTTTCTGTTATTTTTTTATTTTCTAATGAATATTATAGCTGCCATCACTATCAGCCATCCATTAAGAAAGGCACCATATTCCAGTCACCCATAGATCTGGATGCCTTCATAATGCAGTATCCAGGTTTAGCACAGAAGCATCTCAGATCTATCAGAACTTGTTAGAAGAAACTATGTGACAAAAATATATCTATATTACATAAGAAACCAAAAAGTTCAGCAAAACATGCCACTTGGCACCAGGCTCCAGCAAGCAAAACAGCTGGATATGAAAATGCAAAAATCACCCAAAGTCAGCGCCAGTCATGTTCAACAAATCTTAAAATGCAAAACCTGTTGTTGTCCCTTCTCAATCCAAGATGCCTCTACAGAAAACCACATTAGTATTGCTATAGTTTGCTCCTCAGCACTTGAGGATGAGTTATTAGCCAGGACAAGTTGCCAAATAAATCTATGGAGCTGCCACAGGACTGGCTGAGTCCTCACGGACGCCTGGGAAAGGAGATGCACGTATGTGAGAAAAGCTGTACGTGGAAGAAGTTGTGTCCAGCAAACCCTCTCTGAGCTTAACTGGCACTGAACTCTGCAGCGTGTCCTGAATAATTTACAGGTACTAGCTAAATTTTGGGTTTAGCAGCCACATGTTACCATGCTCAACTGATGACTATTCAAAAGATATTTCCCTTGGCGGGGGGGGGGGAACCCACCTCACTTATAATAGTAAATTATATTGACTAGTATATTAGATTGATTTTTGAGTTTAATGTACACAAATAAGGGAGATCCTTGCTTAAGTTGTTAAATAAGCTAAACCTTGAAGGAGGATGTTCAATGAATTTCCTAGGAAATAAGAATATTTCATGAATATCATTAAGTGGAGCACAGAAATACACAAGAAGCCATTTAGCACAATAAAGCACCAACTCTGTTAAGCCTCGAGGCTTACCACAATTTTCATACAAAAAGACTTCTCCACTCTCATAAAATCCCAAAACTGAATACAAACACCACAAACAGCAGACATCCATCCATCCAGATCTCTCTCAGATATATGTCAATTACAATTCACACTCTATTGAAATCCATGCAGTAAAATTAAATGGTGATTTAGTATGTTTGCAAGTCAAAGGAAAAAAGTGTCTCATTTTCCTATCCGCCCAATTTCCTTTTCTCAAGTGTTCCAGAAATCATACTGGAAACCATGTGTATTGCCTTAAGTCTCTGTGAAGACTTGGCTTTTCATCAACTGTTATGGCTTGGAAAGATACAGCACCATCAGTTTTGGGGAGCTGGAATCTTCCCTATTCCACACCACATTCACAACCAGTTACAACTGATACTATCCATTAAAAAGAATCAGAAAAGGCAGATATTTAACTACACTGCAGATTAAACAGCTTTACGAGTTTTATAATTGTGCTAGTCCACACTTGTGGCTGAAAACCAAACTGATATAATTTCTAATGTCATCCATGTCACTATGCTCTTTGACTTTTAAATACAGCTGAATCATATCATCTTTGACCTCAAAGGCAGAAATGTCTTGGTACGGTGTTCACACTGGCAGTTTGATTCAAACACAATAGGTAGGTAGTACTCTGACGAAGAGTAAGTTGTGAGTTGCAGTCTGGCTGCCTACCGAAATACGTTTTCCCTGAGGCACCATGCCCCTCTCCCTCTTGTGTAGAGAGAAAGCAGCGCACCATCCGACTGCGAGCCACAGTTCATCTTGAAAGCTGTATTTAGATTGCTGCTTATCCTTGTTCTCCACATGTTGCAAATTCTTTGTCTCAAGTACAACTCTCACGAGATGCTGCAATGTCATTATGAATGTTTGCTTATTAAATGAAAGCCTGATTTTAAATCAAGATCCTTTTTATTAAAAAACGGGTATGTCAAAGCCCCGACTTTCCATCACTAATCAATTTCAACACCACACTTCCCATCAGCTCCGCAGGACAGAGAAATGCTTGCGTCTTTATTTTCACGGGAAATTCAGTTATCCCTTCACAAATTAGCAATATTAAAGTGTTTCTATTACGATTACTAGGACAAGGCATGCACGGAAGCATCATCATCTCCTTCTCTTTCCACTTCAGGTTGCACAGCTCTGTCCGATAGAGATGCTGGCCAGTAAGGCTGAGCAAGACAAGCGTCTAGAGTGCCCCGGAGTTGCAGGGTATGCAGCCAGGCAGCTCTCATTAGTAGTGGTGGAATCACACACTAAAAATGCCTCCAGCTCAACTTTGGTAATTTACCTCTACTGATGCGATTTAGATGACTATCGGTACTGACTCAACTTTTTTCCATGTAAACAATGTAACTACTCTACAAAATAGAAAATATGTAAATCCTATGATTTAACTTTACACAGCATTTCTGTACTAAGCTATACAATGTCCCAGAAGGTTTTGCCACTAGATCATTATTTACTAATGGGCTGTAGGGTAGCAATAGAACATAACCTCCAAAGGCATCAGGATGAATATTTCATCCAGAGTTTCTGCCTGTTAATATTTTATTAAAGCCTGGCTATTTTCCACCATCCTGAAAATACTAAATTCCATTAATGATAATTGTGAATCTCAATGGATTCAGATTTTCGCAGCTTCTGGATATTACAATGAAATAATTCCTATGCTGTTCATTAACACCAAAGACGGTGCTACGTGCAACTTCAAGCCTCAATATTTATTTGTTAATAATTTTCTTTTAACCCAATCAGTACAGGGTAGGAAGTTCAGAACTCACATTAATAATAATATTACAAACATATTTGCTTTTTTTTAAATAGGAAAAGCAGCACTTAGGCTCCAGTTCCCTTGCGCTGTGAGAAACAAGATGCAGGCCCTTTCTCTGTCGTGAACTGAGCCAACTCTTACAAATGACAGCTCTTCACTCATCCAGGTAACATTAATTGGATATCACAGCTTGCTTTTTTCTGGCCCTGTGCAAAACAATATACATGATAATGGTGCCAGCAACAAAGCAATGGGCACTGAATTAAATTTTCTAGATCAAGCCCAGTAGAAAATCCCTTCCCTGTGCTTTTCTATGACTAGAGGACTAATCTCCAATGACTTTATTGAATGTCTTTCACAGATATTCGATTATCTAAAACAATAAAACAAAGCTAGGCAGTTGATTGCCTTGGGAACAGCAAATTTCCTTCCCCCTTCATTACAGAGGTACTGGAAACAGAAATCTGCTTCTTGCAAGTCCTGCAGGACTGAGATGGAAAGAAAATAGTTCAGCAAATGTTCAGGATCACTACACACAGAAAAAATTCTTTCACCTTCCTTAAGCCATTAAGTTGCAGAAGAAATTGCACCAAGAACTTTTCCGCTATGCATTTTAAAAGCACTTCACTGTTTAGAGAGCTTTTTAGTAATTGTAATGGACTAACCAAGAGATGCAAACCCAGTTACATGGGCTCCCTAAGAACTGGAAACTTTTTTAAAGTGGGAGTTCCACCACGTAAAAACCAAAGGATTTGGTATCATGTCCTTTAATTCCTTGCAAGAACAGTTTGGTTTACAGTTTCATTCAGACAGTGGTGTAAACTGCAGAGATGTCTAAGCTGCATTTGATGAGCAAGCGTTTATCATGTCTGGTAGCTTTTGAACTAAAAATATATATTGAAAAGAAAGTTCAATATCCATTTATATTCCTGCTTACCTGTCACTAGGAATATTATTAATGCACATAAAATCAAACACATTTTGTTTTGAAGGCTAAATCTTCAAAACTGTAATGAGTGCAGAAGTTACATAATTGATACGCATGTTCATTAACGAGCTTATTTTAGCAACAGATTTTACCATGTAATGCTTTCTACCTAAGTAACAGCAACAGAATATATTTATTACTTTCATTTCCTATGAGAATATTATTATTCAAAATACACTTTATATGAAATAGATGCATTTAGATATTAACATATTTTGGATATCTTGTGTGTCTACATGTATGTATTTAATCGTTATAAGGAAAATGATCCCCATGTACTTTTCACTTTTAACTCTGTACCATATGGTACATTTACATGCAAGAATAATCCCATTCTGAAGACATATAATAAACCATTTGTCATCACTAATGTATCATAAATCTTTGAAGTATCTTGGATATGTTTCACTACTAAATATACTTATTTTTTTGTTTGTACTTTTAGGTTCCACCTGACAGTACAGGTGTTTAGGCCTTGATCTAATGCCCAACTTCAGTAAAGAACAGCTTTCGTTTACCTAAATGAAGTAGGTAAGTCCAGCTTCATTGTCCTTCAGGGTGCAACCTGTCCTTCCCTAACTACAATTCAAGTCTCTTACTGTGTTTCAGCACATGGCGAGTGGATGCTTTATTTCAGAAACCTTTCACTTTAGCACTAGCCTTTATGAAAATACTTTTGCTTTGCAATGAAAGCATTCATACATTTCCTTGAGAAATTATTTAATAGGAGAAAAATAACTTTCTTAATCTTTTGCTTTATATTTTTCTTCATTAGTCTGGTACTATTTCTTAATTCCAATGTCAGTAAAGGAAGATTTTTGTCACAGAATAAATAAAAGATTCCTTTCCCCTTCCCGTTCACCCACACAGCGTCACAGAAATAAGATGACAAGTTGTTTTCAAAAAAAAAAAGTGACAGAGTTGGTTTTTTGGGCTATTTTGTTTGTTTGGTTGGTTTTTTTCCTAGGGAAAGGGAAGAGGAGATAGAGGACGAACTGGTAAGTATTCTGTCTCATTTCAGGATTCAAAATGTTTTGAGAGTAGCGACTACGACCAGGAGAGCGTCAGCAAGTCAGATTGAAAGGGGTAGGTAGAAAGCTGATAATGTACAAGAAAAAAGCAAACACGCCGGGACTTGTATGTACTTTCATCACAAATCTTGCGATGTTCAGCACAAAATGATCTTTAGCCAGCAGTTCTGATGTAACAGCGGATGAGTTCAACAGATGCTAAGCATTTTGCCCTGTTGTGATGAGTGACATACAGGGGCCTTTTACTCCAGATGAGAACTGTATTTTTGACCACAAAAATGACTCATACAAAATCTCTTGTTTAGGCAGACTCTTAAATGTGATGGTCTATTAATTATTCAGACAAGGTAGGAAGTTACTAAGGGTTGCATTAAATACTGTCACAGTGAGTGTGTGAGCGAAAACATTTACAAAGCATTTGACTGATGATATGCGGCAAAGCTCTCGCATATACTTGTGAGTATAATAATGGCAAAAATGATCATTAATTAAAACACAGAACTGAAAGATGCTTATCTAGAAAACCATTAGCTACCAAAGCGTGCATGGGGTGAAGCTGAAGGATATACATATGAAGAGCTAATGGTCTATGGTTGGCTTCTACAGATCCTGTCGCTGATAAGGATTTTGCTTCTGAAAGATAAGGAAGTGGCAGAAGAGATAACTCACTTGATGGGGCACTTTTCAGTTTGCCTTCTGACTAGGACTACAGCAGAAAATAAATATGGAATGGATAAAATGTATTACAAATTTGGAGATACATTTAAATATTTCCCTTCCGTAAGTGAACATGCCTTACATAGTATATTATACTTAGGTTATTTATGTAATTTTGTGTACTCTGAGTTGAAACATTACAGGTCTGGGAGGAAAAGTAGTCCTCCACTGAAAAAAGTACTAGATTACCACTGATTTTACTAAGAGGAGGATTTTGAGTTTTTTATATATATATATATATAAAAATATTTCTCTGTGTGTGTGTGTACGTATATGTCTGTGTAGCTGAGTTGTATTTTAAGTATAGTCTAACATTAATAAATGTATTGTTATACACTAAATTGCCTTATATGTAAAAGCACACACAGGTGAAACATAGTTTTAAAATACTCATAATAATCTAGACATGCATTCATATTATCTTTACCACTTTATATATTTTAATCTATTTTTTCAGAATCATTATACAGAACTTGAATAAGTAGTTATCCAAAGCTTATAATACTGGGCAGAATAGTGCATAATTGAGAGAGAGAAGAAAGCACTTACTTAAAGAGCCAATTGTTAAAAATAAAAACACCCTTTCTGCATCCTTGTGTCCATTCAAAGATGCTGAAGATCTTGTGATAAAGCAAATGACTTTTAGACAGAATGCAAACTGCTTGATGAATGCAAGGGTGACATGATTATTCAATTACATCTGTATCGTTCATACATGCAGCAAAATCCTATTATGTCCACAGAGCCATCCACTATCAAATTTTAACCTTTTTTCCATATTTTTCATGTAAAAATAAGATATTGTGTCATGTTTTCCTCAGAGACCTATACTCCCTGTTTTATAATTTATTTACATAAATTAAGGAAAAGGTGCAAGATGATGATATAAGCACTCTTTTGTGATGACTTGTGCAATCTACACACAACATCTATGAACAAATGTTAATTTCTAACTCACATGGCTACGTAGGTAGGAAAATAAGGAAAAAAAAAAAGAATTTCTTCTACCATGCTGTAACATCCCTCTTACTCCTCTGCAAACTATCAACAATTACATTCACACACTCTTCAAGACTGCCATTACGAGTAAGAAACACAAAATATGTCCACACAGAAATGACATCTGATTTCTTTAGGTTAGAGTCTAACTAAATAATATAATTTTTTTAAAAAACAACAACCACACAACAACAAAAAGTGGCCATCATATTTGGAAAAATAGTTACTTGTGCTTTAGAAGCAATTTTAAAAATAGAGGACTAGCTCTTTATCAAGTCATTAACTTTTTTATTTGAGGGGGGTTTTTTTAAAGCTAATTCTAGAGATTCATAGAGGCAACTTTAACCTTGCCTTTCAAACGGAAGACCTGTATGCATGTGTAAAGGAGATAAAGAACAGCCATTTAAAAGCCAACAAAAAAAAAATCCTCAATCCTCCCTCCAGAAAATTATATCCACCAAGAAAATTATTTTTATTTTAAAAAGCAAGACTAGAATGGAATATGTGACTGATGTTGCCAAAAATATCTTTTTCTAAAGTTGGAAAAATACAAATTCTATCAACACCCCTAAGCCAGACGCCAAAAGTGAGGATTGATCATTGGTTTAGGTGAATGTACAAGGAATTATTTTGTACCTGCCCTCCTCGCTAGGAATGCAAGGGGGAACAAAAAAACCACAACCCAAACCCAACAAAAACCCCACTATGTGCTAAAACCTCTGAATTGCTTTAAGAATGTGAGCACTAAACTGAACTTCTCTAACAGTTCAAAGGTTATGCAAAAGCAAAGAATAAATCTGTAACACCAAAGAAAATTTAATATAACTAATAACCAGGTACAATACAGAAGCACAAATGTGACACTGCAAAAAAAATGATAAACAGATTTTTTGCCTCCCTCTCCAGAACGCACATTTCTTTAAACTGCAAAGAAAAATAAGTGACATTTTCCCCTCACAAATCTTAGGAGCTTTAGTGCCTGGCTCTCTCTGTACCCAGAGTGGTACAGAGCTCTTGCCACACCGGTCTTCGATGATATGAAGTTGGATTCTTGTTGGAACAGGGTATTACTTCTTATCTGTGCTTGATATGTGCAGGTACACATCTGCTGGTCTCTCCTATACGTAGTTATTACATGAATAAGAAATACTGTCTTCTATGCTATCAGTGGAGCTATCATCAATCGCCTGCTAAACAGTTGTGGAACACAAGCTAAAAATCTAATTAATTTTTTAAGGCAATTATCAATAGGAATGCTACCAGCTATAGACAACACGTCTCGGCACTCCCAGAAAAGACCGTTTAATACACCAAAGAACAGATACAGACGCATACCTCCCAGCCAGAGCAAGGAAGACGTATCCATTCCCTGCTGACAGTTGCTAGACACTTACCAAAAGCACAGGAGAGATTCATTAAGGTAGCTTCTGCCAGAGAAATGCCATGAAATGAACAGCTAGCCCAAGTCTGAAGCAGAGAAATAGCATCAAAATAAACACCTGAAGCATTATTCTTTCTCTTTTTAAATCAAAACTCTTTTTCGGTAAAAAAATTCCCAGGCAGGCAGAGGTTTCAATAAGTAACCGCAGTAACCAGGGACCTTTTATGTTTGCTTCCCCATTTTAAAGTTGAAATATCAACTCTTATAAACTGAAACAAGCCAGCCCAACCCATCTTCATAATAGAAGGTAAATTTGGGTACAGAGACATCTTCCTTTCAAGGAAAACTGAGTACTTTGACCTGGAACTGTGACACTGTAATCAAAATAATTCAAGAACAAACACGCAAAGATTTTACCAATCTCATATTCAATTCCATACGAACAGCCAGTGATGTTAATGGTACAATTACTCACCTGTAACAGCAAAAAGCAAAATGAAAGATCAGGTGGTATTTTTCTCCAGATGTACACACAACAGAGTGCAATTTCATCCACTGCTGACACCGCGGTGCCCTCGGGATGAGGGCCTTTTCTGTGGTTACACAAATTTCAGCACAGCTTGGCCCTTGGCTCTGACCTGGATTCCCAGTCACCACTAGAAACTTAGTGATGGAGGGAACGGGGCTGTAAGGCTCCCTGACCGCACACCCACCAGCACAGGCTGATCCTGCACGCTGCAGGAGGCGAGCCATGGGACCTCGGCAGCATGGGGACTGCATCAGCCGCTCTGCTACATGGTATGCAGCTGGTGCTTCACGCTTGCTCTTACATTTGGTTGCCCGAGAGGCACGAAGGACCCATCTGAAATTCAAGACAACAGAGAGAGCAGGATCCAAGCTGCAAAATACAACGGACAATCGGGGAATTTCTTTATCCTACTCATTACACTGGAGTCCAGGGTTCAGCCGCCCATTCCACCTGGCACAAACTTCTTATTGCCGCTAATAGCAAGCAGCAGCTGCACAGCTCTTGCTTCACAACCCTGACTACAGACATACCGGCCAAATCGTATTATAGCTAAAGGGATGCTTAAACTTTGCCAGCTCAGCTATGGAGTATGTTTTTTGTCCCCCTCTGGTGCTTTCTGAACCTGAGATATACTGTTATGTACTCACCAATGTATACAAATAGGTGGTTCAGCAAACAAACACTTTGCTTGAAGATGTTCTGTTTTAAGCTAATAGAGAAGTAAAAATTGCACAATCAATTTCTTTCCTATTTATTTGAGCATTATGGAACCATAACACATTACTGGCCTGTTCCGAGCATAAGAAAATTTCTTGGATTCATGCTGGCAGTAAGTGGCCCTTTGAGGATTCAGGTGTTTTCCCCCCAGACACTCTCCTTATTCTTCTGGTTGATCTAAATCTTATCAATTTCTTCCTCTTGAAGTAAAAAGCAGTCCAGCTCTCAGATGGCTTGTGGTTTCCGAGATTGAAGTGGAGGGAGAATGACAGTCTGTCCGTCTCAAAACCTCTTTCTGAATCCATTCATGAGCCCTCATTAAAGATGTAAGAGAATTATGAAGGCAGAGAAATAATGAAATAGGAGTCTTTTCCAAACTGGTCTCACTATCCCACCACACTCAAATATCTGATATCCATTGTGACACACTTTCTTCCGCATAGATGAATTTTAATTTTTGTTGCTCAAGGGTAACACTTCAGGAGCAGCATGAGCGGTCATTATATCACATACATATTAGAGTCTACCTCTCTTTAAACTAGATGCCTGAATTAATAAGGTCCTTTTCCTGTACCGTGCTGCCACACTGGCAAATACTTTCTGACTGGGTAAAACTAAAGTGCAAAAAAGTGCTTTCCCAGCTGTCTTGTGGAGTCAAGATCAGAGAACAGCATGCAGGCTTTTGATATTTCACGTCGGAATGCACATTCTCCAGAGCTCTCCATATCACCGACGGAGGCCACACTCCTTGACAGCCTTCAACTTGCTGAGGGGGCAGGAAAAGTCCTGCCTCCTCCCCAGTGCATCCTACCCCCAAACAAATCACAAAGCACTACCATCAGCCACAAAAGAGTTGTAAATAATGTGTTTCTTTTGCCGAATAAAGTAGAGATTTAGCCTGGCCAAGGCCAGTTCGCCCTGCTTTATACACCTGTATGAACACTTGGAACAATGCTTCAGAATTCATAACTGCAATTACTAACGGTTTGACCCCTACAACTTTATCTGCCTTTTGCTTTGAAGGTAGAATATACTCAACACTGAAGATGGGACCTGATTTGTTAATATTGGCTTCAAAAGATAGGTTGAAGTGTAACGATGTTTATCTTTTGCTGAAGACACAAAACTGGACATCCACCAAAATGACGTAGATGCCCTACTTAAAGCGACCTAGGTTTTTTCCTTTACTGTGGAGTAATAACTTTGCCATATGCTAAAACAGTTAAAATAGAAAAAAAACCTTTAGGAGATTTTTAAGGGGAAAAATGTAACACTATATCTTTACAATCAACTAGCTTATTATATCATATTTTCTATTTTTTTATATCAATGAATCAAAATACATTATTGCACTACAGAGCTGAATATTCTGTCTGAGCACTATCCAACAGGTGAACTTAAACTTCAGCGCAAAATACTTAAAGATGTATGCCCAGTTCATTAGGCTGCAGCAATCTCTTCGTGAGTTGTCAAGAGCAAAACTGTCAGTCTGTGTCACAGGGGTACTCAAAGGACTAATTTGCTTGGGTAAAACGCTACTGTACAGTTTTCTGAGCCACCTTTTCTAAATATAGCTTTGGTATTCCAGCACAGCAATAAGTTTTCCACACAGAAGTATGTTAACTGTGCAGAAGCTACCAGTAATTTTGCTTTCTAAGTGATCAGTCAATACTTCCTGATAACATCGCATCAGCAACAAGGCCAGTCTTTCAATATTAACCAATTTTATATCTTATCTTTTCCCAGGTGACTGGCTGTGATGCCAGGTGAAAGGGTGATGGAGAGTTCAAAACATGAGATAAATGACAGATGTTTGCAAATTTAATTAGCAAACAAAAATGCAAGGATAGCTATTATTTAGTGGAAAGACATAAGCCCTGGCAAGATATCTGTGGGTTCTCCTATCTTGACATAACAAGGGACACACTGGCACAGGGAAGAGAAGACTTAGATTCTAAATTTTTCCCAAATATGGGGAAAAACTCTCCCCTGCCCCCCGGCTGGTTTGCCAGACTGGTCTTTGCTTGCAGCTACTGCTATGCTCCAGCCATCTCACTCGCACACAAACACACGCAGACAGAGCAAGGCATGTCTGCCTAGGAAATACCTCCCCAGACCTACGTCTGGTCCATCAGCAAGCTCAGTGTGTTTACTCAGATCCATTTCTTCAATTAGAATTGCTCTACCACCCTTGCAGCTAAGCCATCACTCAGTTTTGGAAGACAGGAGATAGGGGGTGGGGTTAGAGAGAGAAAAAAGCTGTATAGGGAGAAGGAAAAAATATTCAAATCTTTAGAGAAGATTGCTACGAAGTAGTCCTTTCGAGGCAGGTTAACACCCTGTATCAGTTAGCACTATTGCACCCACAATACAAAATTTGCTCAAACCTGCACTGTCAGGTCGTTTGTACAAGTAACTTGTTCGTCTGTGGACCACCTTATCAAGGGATATTGTTCCTGAGATGCAGATAATGTTCTTTTAAGACATGGTATCCCGACTGATGTTTTTTCAAGTATGGTTGAACAGACAAGACTAATATATTCTTGGCAAAGTGCATACTCTTACTTTAGGAGTCCCAGATTTCTCACGGTCTCTAGAAATTTGAATGACATACCAAATGTTTAAAAAATAAGTGTCTACACAACAAGTTTTTAAACTACTTGTTATTAATATTTTAACAATATCTAATTGCAGCAGTGTTATTCTACATGTTTTAAATTTTATTCCTTTTCAGGTGACAGCATGCAACAACCAAAAAAAGTTATGTTTGAATAATACACTTACCCTGCTATTATTTAGCATGTTCTTCAGGTCTCAGAACCTGAACTGTTGGCGTTTCTGGAAAGCCAGTTTTGTAGTATGTACCAAATACCAGAAAGATAGAGATGCAGTAAAATTTGAGATTGACAGACAGCTGGTTGGATTTAAAGGGAAAGTAAGTAGAGTGGCAGTAGCAACTATGTGAACTTAAGAGCAGAAAAGTGAGAGTCGTGGGTTATCTGGGGTCAGATCAGGCTCTGTCAACCAGACGATGATATTACACTTTTAAAGCCATTGGGGCTCCTGGTTTGGTAAGGAAACAGGTTTTAAAAAAGCTCTGTCTAGTGTTAAGGGAGCCCAAAGTGATCTGAGCTGGCAGAAGGATTTATAAAATTGCATCAGTTTAGGAAACAGTTTGGCCTGCTCGTCCTGGCTAGTTGAGAAATAGAGTAATGCAGTGAGAACATGCAAATTCTTTTTTCTTTGTCTCTCTTTTTAAATTATTCTTACGCTGGTTCTCAGTTTGCACATACTTAGTATGGATCGGCATGCCTATGGCTATTTAACACCATTCCTGTTCTTTGTAGCTATGGTTTTGTTTTTTCCTTACTGAACGCCAAATGAAATCAAATAACGATCACTCCAAAGTCACCCTATGGAAGAAAGTACACAAGTGTCAGAAATCCTCTTGCAGTGGATGATATGAAAGTGTACTAAGGAATAGGGTTGTTCATACTAATGAGGTCACCTCATTTATTTTATCATGGAGTCATTGTTACAGCAGGATAGTTGTATTATATCAATAATTTTAATTGCAATGTTACCAAGGTATGGACAAAATATTCCCCTTCTTAGGGATTTACATTTCAGGGAACAGGTAAATCATATAAAACGCAGAAAAAGTAAAGCTGGTAGAATTAATAAAAGAGATTACCATTGGAATATAGTCTCCAAATAATTAATTCCACAACTTCAATATTAGAATTCATTATCTTACACAACCCTCCAGAATGATCTGTATTTTTTGACCCTCACAGAGATTGAGAAGCCCTTCCTTTCAGTCATATATTTGAGAGACTTCTGTAGGATTTTGAGATTTGCATAGATTCTACACCATTTTTCCATGCTAACTAGTTGTTTAATTTTTTTTCTGCTACTGATAACTTTAAATAGCACTTTTTAAAGTTTCCCTTGCAGATAGTTTGCACGTGTTGACAAGTTTTTCTCAGATATCTTGCTATTACTTTAACGATTCCTTTCTATAAGTAAATTAGAGAACATGCTATTTTCTTTAAGAGCTAGCCATCTAATTTAATATCAGTATGCAGCAACTAGCAAGCACAGTGATGACAGTAGGTCTCTATTTCACACAGTTCCACCATTGTTCCTTGCCCCTCCTTCACACTTCAGTTTCTCTGCAGGTAGTGTATTTTGACAAAAGTAAAAGAGCAAAGCTGAAAGAGTGCTTCTACTTCCTCCTCTGTCTAAGCAGGGAAGGAATTGCTAAAGAAGTGCCACAACTTTCCCTAGGAAGGTCCTGGAGTTATTAGGAAGCCTAGAGAGTAAAATTAAAACCAACCAAAACATAAGGGATAGCATTCACTAACAATGACACAGAGATTAAACATAATGTCAGGTATGGTCCCAAAACCAAATAGATACTTTTCTGTAATGAAAATTGAGGTAAGGGCATTGCTGATGATCAAAAGTGAGATGGCCAGGGGCAATACCGGATAGTGAACCTATATCCTGAGATAAAAGCAAAATCACCAAATTAAAGTTGATCGAACAAGGAACTGGGAATGTGATTACAGGAACTTACATTACGAGCAGAACAATAACATATAACAACAGGAAAATTATAGATCTTGTACCCTTCTTTAAGAAGGAAGAGAAAAAGAAAATAACATTAGGCAAGTGAGTTTAAGATCATTAGTCTTGTCTCAGTTGAAGAAAACTCTATCCCTCAAAACTTGTGTATAAAAGACAAGCATTTAAGTTAATGGAAGTTTGGTAAACTTGTGTTGAATTTTACTGAAAATAGATTCTTCCAGACTAATGCAATAAATGCTTTATAAACAAGATAAATTGAAACTAAGTTCAAATTAATTACTGTATGTTCAATATAGCACTACAACAAAAATCATGAGTTCAGCTGTGAAATACAGGTTGTAGTACAAGAATTGTAAATTGTGTAAAGAATTAACTAAAGAATAATAACAGTGATTTGCACTGAAGAACGTTGTTCAAGTACTCCTCCAAGGATGAGTCTAGCAACTAATATTAACTGGTTAATGCTAACAATTTTGTGGGAGAAAAATGGAATGGACTTGCAAAGCGTGTTGATCAGGAGAAATTATCAAAATAAAGTTGGATGTAACAGCTAATAACTCATGGAAATGATGGGAGCAGTAAAACTCTGATGATATTCAAAGTGGAAGATCATTTATTCATCAATACAAAGCATTTCTAGTTTTAGATATGAATTATTTGGAAGTGACAAAGGAAGACTTGGGTTTCTTTTTCACACTGATTGACTGTGCTATTAATTCAGTGTAGCCATGGAAGAAACAAATACAGTCTTGTGAGGTGGCAGCTGATGTATTTCCATTTTATAAAGTATCATTAATGTCATAGTACAAAACCCCTTGTGAATCAAAACAGCTTAAAGCAGTGACATCTACCCTGCCCGTAACACTGAGATAATGAAAATATGCCTCTTAGAAAGCAAAGAACTTAGTCAGCTACTATGCTGTCACTTTTCAATGAGTAACAAACTCATTAAAACTAAAGATGATAAGACAATATATTCCTATGCCTGAAGAAATTCCTTACGTCACCCTGAGAATGGAAACAATGCCATTGTTACGAATCAGCATAAGCTTCAGCCAACAGAAGGCAAACAGACAAATTTAACCCATTTGGCTGCTATTACATGCCTCATGTTTAGATCATGAGGACAGAATTTCTAATGAAGAACCTCTACCTGATTAGTGATCCATCATCAGCTAACATGTCTAATGGCCTAGAGCAAATTACGGATTCCACTGTTGACCTTATGCATCTCGAAGGTTTCTTTGCTATGTTACTTTTATTGCTGTTATCATTGTATAAAGCTCATACTACACTTACGAAGATTGCATAGAGGACTAAAGACTATAAGTATAAGTTATCTAATTAGGTATTTCTTTGTTGTAATTGTTCCATGCATAAGCAGACCTCCATCTTGAAGCCTGCTCCCATCTAATTTCAGTGGAAATGTTGCTATCTTCTTTCATGCAAGAAGGCTGGGACCTCTGCATTTTTATTGCACGTTCCCTGGTCTGCAAGACTATAAAATTTGTTACCTCAATACTCCAAAGGATTAAGACCAGATGCAAGTTAGAATGTTACATCATGGCAAACCAAAAGAGGGTTATAAAAATCATCACAATTACCACGTGGCATTTAAGGTACAACTTCTTAATATCTCATATTCACAGCACACATTAATCCTTTTGTGCTTTTCTATTTACATCAGGACTGTTGGATGAAAATGAAGTACCACCTTTATGGAAAGGACACAACTTTAATGTGGGCTGGCAATAAGCATATTCTTTCTACTTATGAAAGGAGAAAAAAAACCCACAATATTTTCTGATTTTGCACAAGTGTTTTAAAGCCTGCCTTTCTGCTGTACCGTGACAGCAGCTTCTCACTGTTCCAACATCTACTACCTCACCATGGGAAAAAAAACTAAGACAATTTTATCATTTGGATTTCCATCGCTTTCTATCCTCCCATACGTGCATTTCTTAGCAAGTTCTCAGCACTCAACCCTTTTGCCAAAAACTACCAGCCTGCAACAAAGCTTTGTCTCAGTCACCATAACAAAACAGGGGATCAAAGTAGGAAAACTGGCCAAAGTTACAGCCACAAGCTTGACTTTCTATAGGCTCTGCACATTTGTCTGGATCCTCTGTCAGAATCTACCTGGGACAGGCTGGCATGATGCCACCTGCAATACTGGGTATCATTTTTCAGAAATCAATACAAAAATAATTCTCTAACAGAAGCAAGAAACACAAGCACAACTTGCAAAGTCCTAACACCCATCTTCCATGACCTCTCCTAATGCCATGTAATCACAACACACTCTTTCCAAATACGTCTCCTTCTTACTTAATTATAGAATTGAAGAGGAAATCTCATGGCAGCCCAGAATCAGACAGAGGAAAAGGAACTGAGGGTTTAATCACCAACCTAAAGGCAAAAGCAGTACGTTATGCAGTACGATTTTGAAAGTAGTTCTACCGATTCTCTGTCGGGGGTTAGATACCTGAGGTCAGGTTTATTTATGGCATAAATCGGTACACTTCAATGGAGATACACTTGGGAAAAATTTGACCTGTTTTAAACTGTAATTCAAAACTGAAAAATCATCCCAGAGATCCAGAGAATTTCAGTTTCTATCATGTTTACATTGTCTTATCAGCATTTCCCATTATTCACTTCTGTAAGACATGAAGTTAATGGCCAACCTCTAAAGACAAACAAAAACATCACTATTCTAAATGTAACCTAACAACAAGGACAGGCACACAGAGCTGTATGTTTCTGTATGATTTCTTTTTTTTATGATGCCTCTTAAAGATTTGGAAAACACAGCATTATTTGCTAATTAAATTTGTATACTGATTGTAAAAGTAGTTTGTATACAATTAATGGCATCTGCACTTTTAAAGTAATCACGCTATTATTTGGCATTTAAAAATACTTCACACATCACATGTGTGATATGCAGGGAATTTTCTAAAAAGTTTGACTGAAGGGGGAGGGAGGGAGGAGAGAATGTATTTCTTTTACCTGGTACTTTGGTATTAGCTTTCATCTTAAAAAAATGAACATAAGAGTCTCACAGATCTTTCAATAAAAAAAAAAAAGTAATAGCGCAAAATTTTAATAACACCAACTGCAGACCTTTTGTTTGCTTGCTTCTTACTCAGAGATTCACAGTAAATACTCCAATACTAGAACTACTGCAAGTGAGGAGTAGGATGAGGACTTTAAGCTTCAATAAAAAGTTAGGGCATGATCTTAATCTCAGTCATGTCCAAGTGAGCAGATACTGTGATCAGCTTTTTGATGTGTCAGGGACTGAGATGGTGTGCAGGAAAAACAGAAAACCTTTTGTCCAACTATTCCATATGTCATTAGAAAAGAAATTCCCACTTTTTGCATGAAGGAAGGTAGTAGTGAGAAGAGCTCTTCCTAAGTTATCATTGGGGCTGTAACTTCACTGCCACAACGGTGTTTTTACTCCTTCCTCCTCTTTCTGGACCAGCAAGTGCCTCAATCTGCAGCTGTTGGACTGCTTCACCGACCAGACAGTTGTCTGCAGTCCCCAGAACAGGGTTGTTTTTTTCATGACCTGGATTTAATCCTCTTCATCCTATTCCCACCAAAAATAAGCAAATGCTTGCAGCTGAAGTCAAGTCAAACCAACTTTACCTGATGACAAGCAGGAAAAAAAGACATGCAGAATGGGGCTGGTCCTCCAGCAGACATTATTAAAATCAGTTACAGCATACAAGAGGAAGGAGGTCTGCAAGTGAAAAAGGCAGACACACATCACAGACTTTTCTCCACAGTGCTCGAAGGGAGAGAGCTCCTTGATTCCTGGTCACAGGTCCCCTCTGACCTCCTCCTGGAAATGTTAATGATAAAGGTGATAACACTCGATGAATGCCTTATAACCCTGAACATAACCTCTAGATTGAATTCAGCCATTCTTGTCTCTTCCACTTTCTGCCACAGTCTTGTTCAAGAGTTATGTTATCTTGGCTTATAACTTTGACCTCTGAAGGCTAGGGGCAGAGAGTCAATCAATTCTTCATACTTTAGACCTACCTGAAGGACTCTATTTCATTATGTCATCATACTCACTTTCCGAAATATTCTCTTTGAATATTGTGAACATGTTTTAGCCTCAAAACTACTGTGAAAAAATGGAGTGAATTCTCACACTGTCTTCCAGCTGTAGTTATATTTTTCTCTTCCTATTTTTTTTGGGGGGGTGGGGAAGAGGGACATGAACCAACAGAAAACCTCATGGCACATTCAATAGTAAAACACCAGTGTGCTGCTATACGCAAATGAAGAAAATCTTACTTTTTAGCTTCCAAACTGACAAGCTAATGCCCTCTTCTATATTTATTCTGACAGTTCATGTTTTACTTGAAGCCATAGGTTGTAGAAGAAATAGGGAGAAAAGGCTTCTAACAATTCATGTTTGACTGTCCTCTTTTACAAGTTTCTCATTATGGGTAGCCCTTATTTGCACCGTATGTACAGCTATAGGTATGAATTGGTTTAAATATCAAAGTAGGCCATTAAATAGCTAGCCAATTAGATAATCTCCATTAGAGGAAAATACTGTTATTTAATTAGCTTGTTAAAACACACTGCCATACACATACCCTGAGGATAAAACCTTCTGTATGGGGGGGAGGGGGGGAAGATATTTAGCCACTACAGCTGCCAACTTTCACAGATATAGAAATGTATTTCTCAGAGAAAATATGTGGAGATCATTGTGAGATTTAGTCTTTCTTAAAGTTACAGGATTCAAAACTGCCTGAAACCTGTTCTCTTGGCTATTAAGTCTTGAGTGCAAGGGAGGAAATGCTGGCCAGATGTGTATCGGAAGAGAGGAAATCCCTCTCGCTCCTCTCCAAAACAAGATACTTAAAACACTAGCCAGCTCTGAACAGCCTGTAGAGACTCCAACTTACCTGGCACAGATGCGGCTTTCTCAGTTACTTCCTTATCCCCCTTCCTCCCAATGCACACATCTGCCCTTCCATCTCCCATATTCATTCTTTTTAAAGACAGATTTTAGTTTTCCTCCTAATTAGGAAAACTATGCAGAAGGATCCACTGACCCTTAGAAGAGCCTGTTAACTGTCAAACCCAGAGTCTGCTGCCTAGAAGCATAATTTATTTCTCATCATATTTGAACTATTGCTAAATCCAGAAAGAGGAAACACCAAATGACATCATTAATTACTCTGCAAAACAAAATGAAGCTTACTAAGCTTTATGTAGAATCTGAATACTCTTGCAAATGCTCCTGTAAATTTACATTACCCTTGTAGCATAAACAACTTTTCCCAGTTGTTCAAATTATCTATAAAGTACAGTTGTGTGAAGATAGAGACATCATGCATAAAGAAACCTTCACTACACTATAAAGTTTACAGAGGAAAGAAATATTTCTGCCTTGTGATTCAAATACAGATTACATGAACTAAGTTGTGACCCAAATTATGCTGCGATGAGAAGATGTTCAGGATCTGAACTGCACTTCATAAAGCAAATAGTTGACTGAACCACACCAGTAAGAATATTTTCACAACATGGCTTGGTAAAATCCAGGATATCCTGATTTTTCAAACACAAAAGACCAAGATCCATAATGATGATGCTGTAAATCTTAAAAGACCAACCAAAAATCATCTCCCAGCTATAAAAACAACTACAGTTAATAATTCCAATATAGAAATTTCTTGAACTGTCCAGGGGAAATTCTCCCAACTAGTTTCAATGTAATTTAATGAACATTAACAAGAGATATGATTTAAAGACACATGCACGCCCCAAGTTTACTGTACTTTTGCCAAACTGTAATTCATTGGCATGCTGTTTCCACATAATTTGTAGGTAATCAGCAAAACTGCTTGGTGGAACAGACATTGTGATCTTTGCTCCCTATAAAATGAGGGATTTTTAAAAGGGTGTTAGGGCTCAGGCATCATGTATAGGATTCAGAGCAAACATATATGTTCATCATCATTTTAACTGTCAAATACTATCCTGGTTGCCTTCAGTTGCTTTTCCAAAATGTGTGTCTTGTGTCATCTGTCAACCCTGCAGTGATTTCCTGAATACTCTAAGCCTTCTACCTATTCAAGCAACTGAATCCCAAATGATACCAAGATCATAACCTACCAACTATCAGCTGAACCTTTAAGAAGTGTGCATTTGATCCACAGCATACAGGTGTTAATTAGAATCTTATCTGCAATAAAAGATTATCACCATCTATTCTCCAAAGGATGACAGCATCCCCAAAACCTGAACCTTCAAAGCTAAAAAATATTAAGCCTGAAACACTCTAAAAGCTCCATTCTCAGTTTTGTTTTTCAGGAAATAACATTTTGCTTCACAGCTTGCTTGAAGACCTACAGTAAATCTGCTATGTAAATCTGGTAAGTCACTAGAAGGAATTGTTGTCTTTGAAACTGAGGCATATCTCATATCCTACTTAGCAATTCTATCCTATAAACCTGCATCAGGATCTCTCATTACAGATAATCTTTCAGTTGCATGCGTAGATGATGTTGGCTTCCACAGTGCTTTACAAGCTTCACAGTACTGTATACCAATTTACTAAAAAAGGTACGTTTGTAACACTTGGTGAGGGAAGAGCCCCCCTGCAGAAGACTGTTTTTTCCTCAAGCATATTTTCTTGATCAATCATGGCATATATAATCATTATATAGAAATGTAAATATGCTCACACCAGCTTCCCTATAAATGCTGATATATTGCAACTAAGCTTGACAGAAGTCTAAGAGCATCAAGAACGACATTCCTAGAAATTTCATGACAACTGGGCCTTGAACAGAGAAGGAACATCCTTTGGCGGGTGGGTGCTCATTTGGAAAAGCACGGACTCTGAAGCAGAAGACGCCTTTTGGGTTGGCACCAGCCGTGGGCATGATCAGAGCCACCCGCCTCGGCTGTGGTTCAGCCATGCGTGACCCTGCTAGGAAGGCTGCATGGACACTGGTGATGGGAGTCAAGGGGGTGGCAGTGCAGGGACCTGCGTCTTGTGGTCATGGGCAAACCTACAGCATTTCAGCTGAGAAATTAAGTTTATTGAAGTGAAAACAGATCAAGAAGGTTCAAACCTAAAATGAGAATGTTACACCTCTGTCATGCTACTAATGAAGTCCAGCATCAGAGGACAAACGGTGGGCTGGGACCTACACTGTACAAACAACTATTTGGTCAGGGCAAGACACAATTTCTGTGCTAAACTTACCACCAAGACTTCACTGGAGCATCTGTCAGAGATCAAGGGTTGGGAAGAGCAATTCATCTCTGTCCAGTTGTCAGTGTGACTGTTGTCCCCACCTCACTCCAAACAACAGGGCTTGCTTCTCTGCTGATAACGGGACTCCCAGCTCTTCCAGGAGCCTCCACTCACAGCCAGGAACATGACTGAGTCACTCCCCACTCCCAGCCATATTTTGTGCCAGTTATTCATAGTCAAAAAAAACAATTTGCATTCTAGTTTAAGAGATATCTGCATATTGCCACCCCTCAACTATGTCTCTATCACATAGAAGGGGGGAAAAAGAGGGGGGATATTTCTCCCTCCCCACCTTATAGGAAACAGAAACAAGCGGTGCTACCCTACGAAGGCAAGAGCTTTTCTTTCTGTGCCCAGCGACTGCTGTTTTCCCCTCGCAGCATATGGTCTTGTTTAGTTTCTTTCTCTCCTAGCAGTGAACTAATAAACAAGAGGTAGGCCTCTGTCTTTTCACCAAGGGAAAAAGAGAAACGTACTTCTAACAAAAGGTAGACACTTGTCTTGGTGCCAGGAAAAAGTGTTCATGCCCCATTAAACAGAAGGTAGATTCCTGTCTCTCCGGTTCTTTTGTTTGTTGCCTCAGATTGTTAAACAGAGCAAGGGCACTCCTGCTTCCAAGCACCTGCATTTAATTGCAGCTTATTGCATTCCCCACAGGGAGGCAGGAACAGCTGCAAGGGAACACTGTACTGATGCAAGAGCAGAAAATACTTCTCTTTTTTCCTGAGCAGGAAATGTGCTCTCTTCTACAAAAACCACACTACTCTAGAGAGAAATCATTAGGAAAAACAACTCGTACTGCTTGGTTTTCCTCTGTTTTCTTTCATTTATCTTTGCTCAAACAAGTTAATAAACTGCTACTATAAAATAAAATAAAAAATATGAAGACTCTATAAAGAATCTATTTAAAACTCACTTTTCAAGAAAAATAATGGTTTTGGCTGAGCAACTTGCTTGTTTGTTAATTGAAAGACTTTCCACAAAACCTTGGCAGCTCATCAAGATTTAAATTTAAGTGGATATAATTCAATAAAATTAATTCATAAACTAAGTTTAGGACTATCTTCTAAAGAAAAATAAAAAATAAGGATTATTCCCCATCCTGCATGGTATTTAATTACTTATTTATGGAAGGCTGTGTAATGAAACTCTGGGAAAACACATACATTTTTCCCTTCATGACTGCTACATTCAGTCCCTCTTTCTTTCCAGCATTTCTTCCATTTATTTGTCTTCTGAATAGAATATTTTAATAACTCCCTCCACACACAAAGGTTATTTTTTTCTAGTACTTTTGCTGGAGTTTTCCTTGGCCCCTTTTAGAAACTACCTAGTACAATAAAGAATGCTAAAAACACCTTAATAATTATACCAAGCCCAAAAAGCCACAGGCTGGCCAGCAGTTCTTGCTTCAAACTTGGGAGATCTCCATCAGCAGTCAGAACAACGAGTAAATCTTCCTATGACAAGAAGGGCTGGTTTGAGAGCTCCTGCAACTCAGGAGAGCAGAGGAAACACAGAAATCCAGAAACCCCATCCTCCGGTTTGATGAAAGTCAGCAGAAAGCCAGGTACAGCGATGCAAGGAACTACTCGTGCTCATCTCACACGGAAAAGCCAGCAGGAAAGCTCCTCCTCGTACATTAAGTTCTGAGGGCTCCCTTGCCTAACTAGGTCACCTCTACCAAAATCAAATGGAAACAATAATCCTAGGGTCTGGAAGCCCTAGGGCCTCCCAGCATGGTCACAACAGCTCTTTTAGATTGCAAATGTTTTCCAGGTCCCAAGATTTAAAAGAAGAATTTGCTTTCTCTATATCATCTTCTGTACCCAGAGGCAGCACAATAAAGAGTGCAGTCACAGCATCACTCTCTGTCTAGGCCTCCTAATACAATAGAAGGGAAAGAATAATTTTTGTTTCTTCACGTACCACTCTACTACCTTATTGAATTAAAAAGTAGCAATCTTTCCTTTTTTTCCCTAAGTACTAAAGAAATAGAATATTTAACCTCCCACCTGTTTCCCCAAAATAAAAAGAATAAAAATGGAAATGTTTTCTTATGCTCTTTGAAGTTCACTGGATTTAAGCAGACTGTAATACTGAGGTTTGGTTAGTTGCACGCACTGCATGCTTCCTGTTATGTTCCAACTTATTTATTTATTTTAGACAACTAAAATAGACTTGCTTTTAGTCTAAACTATAGACTAAAAAAGTCAATAAAAAAGAACGTATTTGACAGCCTCTGTGGTTGAAGCCTTTGACAGAATAGGCACAAGTCAAAGCAGCATTCTTCCCCTACTTTGTTTATTCGCATCAGCCTTAACTTTGAGATACCTCTTTTTGATTCAAGAGCAGCTCAGCTTTAGTAATCTTTCCAGCCTTTGCCCTAGGTCTTGCAACAAGAGGGAATTTTCTGACAGGAGGAGTGGAGTTTCCACTGAGAAGACAGAATACACGACTACATGTACAGGTTAAGCGAAGGAGAACACAAACACAGCACGCATAGCACTCCAGTCACAAATGCTGTGAATTGAGATAGCTCAGGGAATCCCATCTCCTCCTTCTTCCCCTTCTCCTCTGTTACCCTCCAGCCTCAACTGTCTAGCAAAGGAGCTGAGAAGGGGGTGACTGCTGCTTGTGTTCTGCCCTTGGATCCACAACCGCCTTGCAGATGAAGATCAGAAACCACGGGATTGCCCTAAACATGTGAGAACAGCACCTCTTGCCTGTCTGTCCGTGCACATCTCAGAAAGCACACCAGTTCAGGAAGGTCTGTTTCCTCGTCTCCGCAGAGTCATGGAGATGAGCCTGCCCAGCTCCCCTGGCTAACCTTGCTCAATTTGCTCTGTTTTCTGCCTCCTCATGCTCCTCTGCTCCCCAGCTGAAAGGGGTTGCTCCGGAGATTAGAAGTGCAAGCATGATGGCCCAGATCATTTTCTGCAGTGGGAGAAATCTTCTATGGGACTAAAATGACTACAGCCTTCTAAGTTCATTTCTTTCCTTGAGAATTCCCTAAGGATTTAGTTGAGAGGCAGTAATCTGGTAACAAGTGAACATGGGATGCTAGATAACAGGGGCCAGCACTTGAAGAAACTTAGACAACCTTGGAAAGCAGGAAGGAAACTGTAGATGAAGAGTATTGGTTAGTACTGGAAGAACATTAGTTAGTACCACCAAGTCTGAACTAAGATTTAGTATTTCCTTCATTCGCTAGACCTGCCTCAGGTTAATTCATTTTCTAACTGACCAAGCTTTGGTCTCTCAGTCACCGCTAGCGATGGCAGGGCTCAGACTGTGACAAATGAAGTTGTTCTCAGTTGCTAAACACAGGCTAACGTCACTTTTGCTTCCTGTATAAATGCCCAAGGGGACTTTCTCACTTGCCCTCAAAAGCTAAGATAGTTTCTAGGTATCAGAAGGCAAGAGCATGGATAGGGGCAGTTACCTCTGAAATAGCTAACACTACACGTGCTCACAGGTATGCTTTTTCTATAGTAAAGTTTATGAAGCCTCATTCATTTGTTTGTTCATAACAGCCTGAATTGAGGTAACAACTCTCCACATTTATAGAAAATTAGAAACTGGAGATACTCTCACATGGTCTGAACCCAATTTGTCTTGAAACTTGAACAAAGATCATAATCGCTGGAATTCTGAAGTGGGCCATGCACACAAAAATGGTTTGAAGATTTCCCAAGTAATATCAATAAATAAAATACAGCATTCTAATGAGAACTTAATTTGCTATTAGGTCAACTTCTCCTACCTTTAGTACTGTACTGCAATGAATCATAAATATATAGATAATATTCTGTCATTTCATTTATCCGGCATCAAATACTGTTTTACTACATACTATAAGCTAAAGAGGATACATGCAAGTCATTCAAAAGTAAGTCCTCTAGTAGGCTAGATTTTTATATCTCCGCTGAATGCAGTTTAATACCTAGAAAAAAATAATGATTCAGTAACTGTTCTAAATGTATATGTCATAAACCATTTGTCTGACTAGGTTTATATAATATGATTATCTGAACACTTAATATTTAATTAGCAATACAGGGCCATCATTTACTCTGTGACTATATCTCATCATCATCATCCTCAAAAGCAAGCGCTAGAAGAAAATATACCATAGAACTAACAGGATTTCAGACAGGGATTTTATCTTAATTATCACAACCAACAGCAAGAATCTTTACTTGCTACAACACTAGCTCCAAAATAGAATATTCTCAGAGTGCTGAGGGGCATATGAGTTTAAGTAAAGCTTTTGTATGAACACCTTATTTTGTAATTATCTGCATAATGAGAATTGGATGAGAGTCCTACCAGTTCCACTCATCACATTTGTATTCGTAATTGTAAGGTGACACTCTGCATCTCTTCTACTTACTTTCTATTTGTCACATTATTTTTCATATTGACAAGCCACGTCTTGTCAGATTCTATGAATATTATCTACACACTGGTTACACACATTGACAATTTAAAATAATTATTCATAAATCATGCTTTCTGCTGTTAGTCAACTAGTCTCTTTTGTTCCCAACTTCTCCCCAGTATCCATGGATCATGTGTCTAAATCCCTGAGATTACCCGAGGCTAAGAAAATGGACATTTATTTGGCACTCAAGCAAGAACAGTACATTCTGCTAATGTATGTTGAGGACAGCCGCTCTATACCCATGACTTTTTTTTTTAGTCAGAATTAAATGAATTTGTGTATATGCACACATTATTAAAATACAACATTTAGAATTTATCCAAGATCTAATTGCCTGTACACCAAATGGAGTTTTTATTGCTCTCTGTAATAGGATATCTAGATAACTATTTTAGTTTGTTTGTATGCCCGCCAATATAGAAGTTGACATAATTCAATCTTTCAGATTCAAAACAGCCAAGACCATTAAATTACTTGCATATTATTATACCTTGACAGACACTCCCTCTCCAAAATATCATTCATTGTGAGGTTTTTTACTTGTTTGTTTTTAAGAATATTGAGCTGAAGCAGAAAACAGTTAACACAAATCTGCAATCTACATAGAAGTAGGGAGATCTACAGTATTTCTAGGATTTACAAAAAATGAACAGCAAGTCAGGGAAAGAGCGATACATATCCTGGCTACTACAGAGAACAAAGGAAAAGAAGAATGTGCATGTACATTGTTTTGACAAACACGTTTACACCCTTATTAAAAACATGTTAATTTTTAAAATATTTCACATTAGTACTCAACATACGCATCAGACTTTCAGGGATTGTTTTAAGCTTATGTCAAAGTTTTTCTGATTATGCTGTATTTTACGGTTTTACTAAAGTTAGTCATGTCATGCAGCTACCAATTCATGGGTTTTTTGTAAACATGACTGCTAAAACACTTGTATTACTATCTCTTTAAAAAGTTGTTACCAAAACAAAAGGAAAACAAACACCCTGTGTGCATTAAATGACGCACCTGAGAGAAGTGCACGCATAGGAGAAATTCCAAGTACTGGGAGTAAGCGTATGTTTACCTACCAGGATTGTACCAGAATATCTTGCAAGCAACACAAGAATCTTGGTTTACACAGGGAAATAGACATATCTGTGCTGCTGTGATAAACAAGTTGAATAACTTTAGAGATATACCATTGTACCACCTCTGACTCCTCAGTACTTTTAACCCCTTATTCCAGTTGTTCTCTACAAACCTCCTGAAAACCACAGCAAGTCTTGACCAAGCATGAGTGATAATCCTACTCTCTCAGACTGTCCTAGAATCTAACATGTAAAAAAATGTAAAATCTAATTATCAGCTGAAACTAGAGACATCTGTCTGCCAGCTAAGGACTGTAAACTACTCTGCCTCTCATCCTCCCCTTCTCCTGTGCCCTCCCACCCCACTTCATCTTGTGTGTTGCTTTTCTTGCAGGTCATTAGCCTAGCCCTGGATTCTGATAAACTGACACGCACCAAACAATAATTTAACTTCTCTTTTAGGGGCTGAGACTCCAGGTATTCAAGTTTGCTTCCTCATATGCAGCTCCCCACTTATAGACACTTCTTCCCCTTCTGATGCCTGCAATACCAGCAATCCAGCTGACGTGTAAATATCATCCAGAAGTATGTAATGCTACTCTTTGGATACCTACTCATCACACCATTGATAGTCAAGCCCTGAAAAGGATGAGGAATTTACCTAAATAGGGGGGGAGGGAAATTAATGTACAGCACCTAGTCTACCTCACAGAGATGCTTGTATATTCTCTTACTTTAGTTAACAGGAATAGCCAGACCTCCAGACCTTCTGAATATGAAATAAACTATTTGCAGTAAGAAGTATCAAATTTGCCTGGCACTCTTGGAAAAATTCAACAGAAAAACTAGCTATAAAATATAGCTACAAATATATCACCTACAAACAAAGGAAACTCTTCATTGGTTTCTCTCCACAGCCAGAAGCTGAGGAGCACAAAGGAGCCTGAAGAATTCAGAGTGTTTAATACAGATCCTTAATGGTCTTACTAAACCCCAATATAATACATTTTTAGCTGAGTAAGATAGAATCACTCTACCTTCTTGTGGAGTCAGGGCATTTAGTTCACAAGCTGGCTGAACCTTGCTTACCTTTCATATATCATGAAGAAAACATACACAACTTTAAAGAAGATGCAGCTCTCTCCTCCTTGCCCACCCCATCATTACTTTATAGAAGGCATTATTTTATTACAGAGATCTGTGTAATTGTCTAAATGTGGTACATATCAGTAATACTATGCCAAGTTACAGAGCTGTAGGTAGTAAACCTGAAGAGACAAAAGCAAATCTGTATTATCCCCTCTTAATCTTCACGCAACCTGATTTACACAACCCATTCAGTTTAGCCTTTCCTTATACAACTATGCCTTTTACTGAGTGCATATTCATAAAACTTCCTAATTTTACAAACTCATTTTCATTTAAAAAAATACAGTAAAATGTTAAAAAAAGCTAAAGTTTTAGACAGATTTTTAAGTGTAGGAATAGCTATTGCTATTGTGTGAACAGTACTTGCAAACTCACACCCATGAAAGACACCCTGAAACTGCTCGGAGAACTCCAAACCTTGGGATAGCTTTGTAAATAATAGGATAAAACAAAACAAAAACCTTAACAGGTAAAAAATGCAGTGACCAGTAAATTGAATTCACAGAACTGTCTTTCCCTGGAGATTACTGCTTTCACTGATGTTTCACAGATACTTTAGCAATAATCCCCTTACACAGGCATGCAGATTCATTTTTACAAATAACGTACCCTCCAAGAGTCTCAACTTGAGGTTGTCTTTTCAGAAGCCATAGGTCAGTATTTCAGATTTCTTTGACAAGTCAGACCAACAGCTGACAGTGATTAGAAACCATCACCTTTTATGCAGTTGCTGAGATATGCATGTTTTAGCTGCAATAATAGTTACTGCATCATGTGCCTTACACATATTCATTGGCATTTTCCCTTTTCTTCATAGTCTGTCTGCCTTTTCTTTCATTTTATTCCCTACCTCTTCCATCTGTTGGCTCTTTTATCTCCATCTAAATAATGAAGATTTCCCCACTTCATTTCAAAAGCTTCAGCTATGACAGTTGTACATGCTTTTTTCAATCACTTTTTATTTGTACCTATTCTGACTTAACTTTGCTATGAAAGGACTTGGGACTAGAACTAGTCCAGAATTTATTTCTTAAAACAGGCCTCTTGAAAATTATTTTCATCAGCTCAGAGTAATTAATGGATTAATATGAGGTTCAGATAAAATGAATTTTCAAATGGGGGTGATATTGTTTAGCTGTGTTTCTGTTAAATTAGTTTCCTAACGACATCAGGCTATTCAGAATGTTTGGATTTATTATACAAGAACTATGTTTAAAGCAACACACAAGTCACTCATATTTATTACATATTGCTCTCCCTAAAGGTCAGCCCATACTGCTTTCCTCATGTGCTAGTTTAAATAAAGATGTTGGCTATATCAGCAGGGCCAGTTTTAGCAAGCCTATAGAAAAGATCTAGCTCAAACATATGCAAACATGAGGAAATTTAAGAAATTACATTTAGGAAATACATTGCACTACCTCTGTTATGGGGGAACAACATCGCTTTTAGTGTATAGGAAGAAGGGATGATAAAACATCTTATATATAAAGGAAGATTAGCTACATTATTTTTGTCTAACAGCAAAATAAAAATGCACATTTATATTTAGAAACAGAATTAAGCCATATGTATTCTCTACATACACATATTTACGACAACACCAAATTCAGGTAGACTAATCACAGGCATATTTGGTCACTTACAGAGTTCTTCCTTTCTTTAACAAGAGTATTTTTTACATGAAAAGAATTAAAATCAGACTGAAAATACAGTCTATCATATAATTCACTCCCATATTTCATATGTTTTGAGCATAACATCAGAATATCTATTTCTTTTATAAAGGTCCTTTGTTTTTTATGGCTTCTCTCTCTTTTTATATTTTGGTATATCAAATCTTAGTGATTGGTTACTTTGTTCTCAGTCCCAGTGGGCCTGTTATCTGTAATTAAATATAAGCCTCCTTGATATTAGTAGCGCACTGATGGATTGTTGCTTACCTACCAGGCAGCACTTAAGAGAAATGGAGGTCCTTGAAAGCAAACAGCATCAGAGCATAAATCAGCTAGAATGAAGACAGGAGTGAATATAGATTTTGTGGTAAGAACGCTCAGGAGATTGTTCTTCGAAGTCCACAGACTGGAGATTACATCCACATTGATTTATCATCAGACATTTATTGATCATTGGCTAAATGACTGTACAGATAAACATATGTGTCTTTCCACTTCTGCCACTAGACCTAACCTTACTGACTGTACAAAACTAAAAGCATAACCCTCACAAACCTAAAATGTTGATTAAATGCTGCACGAAGTTTTGTGCCGTACAAGGGATCTGAAACGGAACACAAAAACCCCACCCCACCTACTATTCCCATAAGAAGAAAGAAAAACGCAATTAAAAATATTCCAGATTTATTTTCAACCTTTTAAGTAAACACTTCTATGACTACTCCTGCAATTCTGAAGTCCCTTTGCTACATTTCTTGTAATGCCAGACACACATTTTAAAAAAAAAAAAGAGAGGAAAAAACCAGAAATCCACAGCTACTTACAACTTTCAAACTACAGGACATTGCTATGAAGAATAGGTATCACAGATGACAGACAGCTTGTCTGATGAGTAGGGGCTGTCAACAAATTCCTAAAATTACTTTCAGTTAGTCTTATTAGTTCACACTCTGTAGTATCGTAAAAAGATCCTATATTCTAGGGAGCTGGGAAGTAGTTTACTATAGCCGAGTATAGAAACTTTTTTTTTTAATTAGTTAAGGTCAGATTTTTTCAGATAGAAACACTTGTTTCCATTTGCAAATTAAAGTTGCACCTAGAAATATGAAATGCAGATATGATCAGACCACAGATCTATTTTCATAGCACATGTAAATCCAATCTTTCAGAGATACAGGTCTCTAACTTAGCAAAACTTACCTTCAGTGTAGTCTGCCACTTGCAACACATTGATTTGGTGAAATCCCTACGAAGCTACAGTCAGTTCTTGTACTTACCTAAGAGTAACCAATACACCTGCAAAATTAATAACAATTACTTGACTAAGCTTGCACAAGCCAAAATGAAGCAGGGAAGGAATATGTAAAAGAAAAAACAGTTAAATATAAAGATGAAACCAGCAATCATGCAATGAACTGGCAGTCTAATTTTAATGAGCATATCAGTTTTGCTTTGGACATCAATAAAGGTTTCCACATGCTAACAGAGGTTCATCTGAGCTCAACCTTTCCTAATCAACACTCTTTCACATTCAGAACAGAAAATTATATGCAGATATTTAGCACACCACCAATTACCAATGCTCCAGATGGAGATCTCCCATCAGTAAAACATTTGGTGAGGAGAGAGAGATCAGAAGCCTCTGCAACTTCAAGGCACTTTCCCACCCCATCCCTTCCAAAGCCTGCTGGTAGGAGTGCCTGAACGTAATCATTCCTACTTCAGAAAACCAGGACAGACCCATTAGAAATGCTTTCTACTTCATATACGGTCTTTCTCACAAAGAGGTTTTTCCTTCTCACATCCCATGGTATTTTTTCCCAGACCACTGGTGAAGTCCTTCAAAACCTGTTGCTGGAAGAAAATCCCCTGCACTTCTCTGAGCCATCTGGCCTCCTGATCTTTCTCTCTCTAGCTGCTGCAGCTTGTAATTAGTCCCAGCTGAACAGGTAGTTAATCTCCTTTAACAGTCAGAATCACATGGGGCGTATACATTTCATTGCGTGGCATGGACCAATATTTACAGACTAGAAGGAGTTTTCTATTATCTCCTTTTCCTTGTCTTCAGAATCCACACGAAAATGACTGGATTGGAAGTTCAGAGACAGAAAGAGTATTCGCCACATTTTATGATATAGTAGAAATGAAGAAAACCCCTATGTTTACTATTAATTTAAAATTCAAATTAGCATACACTAGAGCTTTTCCACTGGAAAAATAAATCATTAACTGTGAAGATAAATACAGACTTATTTGCAAATAGCAAATATTGGTTTCGCAGAAAATGATGTCAAAAGCCAAAGGTTAGAATTTATTGCTAGAAAGAGGACTTTAAATTAGGAAGCGTTAAGAGAAATTGTGCTGAGCTGGAACTCTGAAAACATACCTAGTGATATTTAAGGTTAACTTAACATATAATACACCACTACAACGAAAATACCCGGATTAACGATATTATCAGGAACACTTTGAGAGAACTGCAGAAAATGAAATACTGAAAAATAATGATTACTTTGGAACAGAAAAGCTTATTGCTTATATTTTATGAAAAAAAGCAAACTAATGAGACTGTATAAAACTATATTTTCATTTCATGGTTATAGCTCCAGTGAAATGTCTAAACCAAAACAAATTTTGTTCATTATTGTTCATTATTTATGTTGTTATGAGAAACCAACAACAAAGTTGGCTTATAAGTGTTAATGCAAATTACTCTCACCGCATCCATATACCCATACTATTAGAAGTGTGGACAATTCATAATGAATAATGCAATTTTTTTTTTTCACATTTACTTCACCACCACCTTGAGGCTATAACATACAGCAATTTGAGTGAAAAAAGGAGAAGGGAAAGAAAAAGGAGAGATGCAGTCCTGAGGGAGGGAACAGAAATGTAAATGTCAGTCATTCCCCAACTAAAAATTACTGGGCCACTCTCATCCATACACCTATCGTTTCTCTTTCCATTGTCCATAAGAGCATCATTTCAACACAGCAGAGGTAGAAGGTACCTCCACTGGATGCATTTTAGAGTAACGCGAAGTAACAGAAGCAGAAAGAGGGGAACACATCAAATGCCTTAAAAAGCAATGCTCTGCCATCACCTAGAATAGATGAGACCTGTTTTTTTGGTGGCTAGCACCCATCTTCCTTCACTGAGAGCTTCAAATACCACCATCACTTAGAGGTATCTGAATTAGTATCTCTAGATTGATTCTGCCAGTCCTCAGCGCTCACTTGGGTTGATATGGCGCAGCATTGTCTCTGGCATGCCTGCATATTCCATGGTGTACCAACACTCACATGCCCATAACTATATCTAAAACCACCCCAACCCCCCCCCCCCCTTCTATTTTAAATGTTGCTAGTGAGACCTGCAAAGAATAACATAACACTACACATGGTGTAGAAAGGTGTTTCATGAAAAAACTGATTGGCAGCCATGTGTCCCTAGTTCTGCTCCTGATTTTGCAGCTGACCTGCAGCACAAGACTAAATGAATCATTTTTATCACTTTGTGCCTTTGTTTGCCTATCTAAGAGATAAGGTAACTGAAACTTGCTTTTCCTTTGAAAGCACTTGGAGATGGATGGAGGAACAGCAAAATGTACACGTTGAGAGCAAAAAAAAACCTCAAGCGTGAAGCTGGGCACAAAAGGCTGCAGTCTGATGAATACCTTCCTGAATAAGATCTTTGTATCGTTTCTTCTTCCTTCTAAATAACTATAATAAACATAATGTAATTCTTCTACAGAACATTACATTTGATGATACCATTTGGTCCTGTAATTTCTGTGAAGATCTGAATAGAATCATGTCAATTTTGGCTTTGACAAAATGAGGCTAATAACTACCAATCAATCAATTCTGTTCAGGTTCTCTACAAAAAATGTACTATAGGCATATGTTACAAATAGGTACAAATATTAGTAAGTGGTTATTAGTAAACCAAAAAGATTTTACTGTGAAGGCCTCGTAAGCGCAATATAAAAACCAGCTATACCTGAAAATGTGTTTCATACCAGGGAAAATGTTTATGTTCTAAGCACTGTTCTGCTCTTTTACAGTCACGTTTATACCCTATGTGCTACCATGTGGCTACGTAGTTTTCTCAGTGTTAATTTCTTAGTCTTCCTTCTTATTTGAATGATAACAGCTGGGAATGCTAGCATATTATAAACTGCCAATCTCTTAGGAAGCTGCAGTTACAACCATTAAGTAAACATCAGTTATTAAAATTAAGTCTTCAACATGCTGAGAAGCCTGCATTTTTATTTCGATTACAAGTAAATGTGTTAAAAATGAGGATGGTGTGCTCCTTTGCTGCATACTCCTCCTGCTAATTGTAAAATGCACTGTTTATAGTAGTTCAAGCTATCCATCCCATTATGAAGATCAAAACAGTTCGTCGTTAGAAATAAATACATCCGGACAAAAGATGTTTTGTGTAAGGTATCTTCTCTATGCTACTTTCTACATGATTTACATTGCAATAATGTTTTATATAAAATACCTGTGTTCCTTTTAATGATGAAATGATTTGGAGTTGGCAGAGAGAGAGACATCTAGACACCTTTGGGGAGGGTAAAGCCATACTAATTGTGGAAACTACATCTAAGACCTTGATAACGTTAATGATTAAGGAAATAACATGAAGTAGGAATAGGAGCTGGATGTGATTTGAAACATAGTAAAGAAGAGATAAATAAGAAAGCCAAGTTTAGGTGGACAAACTACCGAAAGACATAGCTAAATCAGGTGAAGGAAAACGTGAGTGGGATATGACTCTCCATCATATCCTGAGATTAGAGGAGAGTCTGGCCAGAATTAAAGAAGGAAATGCTAATAACCTAACTATAATCAGTCAAGGGGTATTAAGTGAATGGATTGTCAGTCTCACTTGTTCAACAAAGAGACTAATCTTTGAATAAATCAAATCTGCAAGCAAATTGTTAGAAAGAACCACCAAGTTTTGGCTCCTACCATCTAACATCACAGGAAATCAGTCCCTTTTGTCTATGTTCCCACATCTCATCCCCATTGGGATTGACATTGACAGGCTGGGCCAAGAATCACGTTAAAAGCTTAGAAAACAATATTGGGGGAAGTTTCCCTCCTGTTACTGTGTAGTATTTTTTTAATATACATATATTGAGAGAGGCAATATTCAGTGGTAAAGTTAAGACACATTGGCAGCCTAATTAAACCACAGTCCTATCTTCTTAACTCTCTTATGCGATGTGCTTCAAAATTGCCAAGCCTTCCTTGCCTAGCATTAGTGCTTCAAAGCATTGCACAAAGTAACTGAAAAATAGGCAGCTGCATCATAGGCTTGACTTAACACAACTTGATTTAACCATTTGCTTTCTCTTCTGTATTTTTTTCCCCCTTCCCTAATACACACAAAGTGAATCAGATGCCTGGTATACGCGGCACAGCTGAAAGTCCTGTTGTGCCTCAAGAAAACCTTGTTGATCAATACCAATTCCATGTAACTTACTGTGCATTCTTTGATCCTTCTCAACTAGTTATTAAAAAACCATGTTCTTGTGTTAGTCATCTACACACAGTATTTTTGGGTTTGAATTCTCCAATAGTGATACGGGCACAGATAGCATGGAAAGGAAAACATAATCCATCTGGACAAATAACACTGATTGACAGAGTTATTTTTAAAAACATTTATCACTTAGGCTTTTATGTGTAAAATGAGATAACAGATCTTTTCATATTTTTTTAACTGAGAAACACTCTCCAAGTCCAAAGAGACTGTTTCAACAAGTAATTCTAGACTGATGTATCTGTACTGCGATTATTCACAGTAATTTATAGTTTTGTCAGCTATGCATTACAGGGTATATACGAACTAGAACCAGATGATGGACTATCAGCAAAAGTATAAATATTGTATTTATCTTGAGAGTTTTCACTAGATGTGTTTGCGAACACATTCAGGCTGGAAGCAGAAGACATTAAGAATGAACTAGAAGCTCTCTCCAGATTTTACTGATCTCACGTAGTGAATGAGAAACTGGCCGGGCGAGTGCTTCACAGCAAGCGCGTGAAGCACTATTAACACCAGTCACATTTCTACACAACACATCAGATGCAGTCAATCAGAAAGTCCTAAAGAACCAGAGTACTTCATTTCCATTGTCTTTTAATTTTTTTCCTACTTCCTTCAAGTAGGAAATCATTCTCGGGTGGGCAAGCAAATTTTAATTTTCCACCTAACAGTATATCTGCATCTAAAAAGTGCGGATAGCAGGTCCTGTTATGATCTGGACATTTATTTGAATAGTAATACAATTTCAGTTGGTTACCAAGCAAATCTCAGTCATCTAAAGCTTATGTTTATAGAAAATAACTATTTGTTAGTGGTATCCCAGAGTACTTGTGGAGTTCCTTGGAGCTAGGTGCTACAAAAAACCAACCAACCAAATACCCCCAAAACAAAAAAATTCCTTTATTCTAAAGAGCTTATATTCCACACAAAAGGAAAGCACCAGAAATGAACTGCAGTTAAAACTATTGAGAATGGGTTTCCTGATCAGATAGAAAGTAAGCTGAATCTTATGCCTGCTTCTTAGTCACTAATCATTCCTACCTTCCATTGAATGTACTGAAAAATATATTTCTATACATTGTAAGTCTGTTGAACTAGAAAGCTTAGTAAAAATCAACATTTAAAGGAGAGAGATTTGAGGAAAACCTGAATAATTGTGTCCTATTGAAGAATTAAGTGCAGAGTATATCTATCTGATATATGTTGGTTCATCAGATATACTATCAATCACTTATAGAAGAAGCCTTCACATTGCTGCTAGGATATTTTCTAGCATACAATCACCAGCTCTGTCTGACATAATTTTTGGAAATGCTTCTAATTTATATGAAAAAAGTATATGAAATCATTGTACATATTGTTGTTTATTTTTAATTTTCTATGGGTTATAAAATGCACACTGAGAACTGAATGCAAATCGTTTCCTCTTCAGTGTTGCTGAACAAGATATCAGATTCTTAATGAGGAAAAAACAGAACATCAGTTTGTTATGCATCTTATTCATGAGTACATCCAGAAAGGATGAATAGATGGCTGACTGTAATAAGGAATAGCTAGTGATACACAGCACAGTAGACATTTTCATTATACATCACTTCTCTTCAGTTACCAAAACTACAGATTAGCAATGATGCTAGGAAAAGAAACACACCTGACATTTTGGTGCTTGATTCAGCTCATATAAATGAGCTAATTTTCAATAGATTGTTGCAAGCTCAACAGAACTTCCTGAACAGCTTATATTTTCAAATTAGAGATACAGAGAGCAAAACTATAGATTCTTCTCCTTTGCATTTACTTGATGCAAAAAAAAAAAAAAGAGAACAGTGATAAATACATATATATGTATCATTCAAATTAGTGAAATATGATGAATGATAAAGGAAAAAGAAAAGACAATAATAACAAGCTATGCATTCACTGTAAATGACTCTCATTCATGTTTCTGCTATTTTGCCTCAAACAGTCCCAACAAAGGCCCTAGCATAGCACAGAAAGACTTTTGGCACAATAGAAAACCCACTGAAGTGGGTTTTTTAACCTGTGTGAAAGTAAAACATGCTTACATAAACTGATGGATCAAGGCTCGTGTTTTCTAACAGAGAGTTATTTTTATCTCATCGTTTGTGAGTTTTAGCATATGTTTATACAGTATCATGACCATGCCAAGACCAACTCCTTTTTTAACCTTAAAGAGTTACATTTACTTTTGATTCTCAGCTACAGTGATTGTTTTTATATAGTGAGGAAGTGAGCATTCCTGAACACGAAAATTAAAGACAAATTGCTTGTGCTAAATATACAAGAGGACTCCTTAACCATGTACCTCTACCCCATCCTACCTGCCAGAGACCGTTTTTTCTTCCTGCTCTCACATCAAATATGATCATTGTCAAATGCACAATATGAAGCTCAGGGCCATGCAATCTTTTCTTTGCTGACCTTTGCAAAACTGGTTTATAGTCTCTCATAGGAGACTGAAATTAGTCTACTGGGAAAGAGAAATATCTGGGGTCGGAATACGCTTTCCTTCATGAAGAAAGCTATGTGAGAAATACTTCAAAAGAGGGAGGTTGCCTTTTCTTCCCCTCTCTTACTGTTGTAGCCAAAGCTTGAATGTTTCATTATTCCATCTCTTTCCAAGGGGTGCTTTATTTGAACAGGTTTTTAAGGAAATACCTGTAAATGGAAATCTTATGACAGAAAAAAATCTTAGTAAATTTGTGCTTCCAGTCAGAACCAAAATTTTTCCTCCTATAGCACACCAAAATATAATGAAAATAAGCTGTTTCAAGCTTCTGATGTAAGTGGGGATTGTTCATACACATGCAGTGCATCTAACAGAAAAATAATTCTATTCAGATGCCACAAAAAATGGTTGGAATCTTAATTTTTAACAGCTTGATACTGAATTATTTCATGTAGTGTTCTAAATGAAAATAGTATGGACACCTTATTCTAATAATTCTTTCATTTTAGAAATACTATTTATCCATTTTAAGTATAAGGAATCTGATCCCGCTTTATAAATAAACAAAAGTTAATAAAGGATTATTATGTTTTTCGTAAGTGGAGACTGTTTAATCTATAGAGTGCACAGGGTAATGAGTTGCCTATTTTCTGGATTGTAACATCTATAGCACTAGCTGTTACTGTTCTTATAACACCTCACACCTGCAACATGGTCATTAATTATTTATATACAATTTATAAGTAGAAGAGAAAAAATATAAATTAATTATTGTCTTAGTAGTTTGCTGTGTCCCCTTTCACAACAGTGAGATGGATCTAGGAAGCAGGAAAGAGAACAATGGAAAAGTTTTGGAGGAAAGCTATTTCACATAGCCAGAATACTGATAATGAGGATGATGTATTTGTTTGCTATTTTGGAGTGACTAATTAGAAAGCTGCGTAGACTTCCATAGAAGCTACAGAGGAAGAAACCAAACATCAGATTTATGCATCTCTAAACTGACGATGAGCTGAGGTTTGCCAAAATTTAAGATCTCTGAGCAGCAGCGTGAATTTCTCATTAACTCTGTTTTACTGCATAATGAGGCTTTGGGATGAACAAATATGATTTGTCATGCAACTTTAAAAATACACAAACCTGTATGGCTTTATTTTCTGTTCTAGCCTCTATCTTTTCTCTACACGCAATACCTTTGAGAACAAAACTCTGGTAATGTTCTATTACATTTTTAATGAAGAATAATAAACTGTTAAATCACACATCAATCATTTTGCTGCATCCTTAATGTAACAGATTAGTAAACTCTTTGACAGTTTTGCTCTTACTATATGAGTAGAAAGTTGCCAAAACATGGTTGATAAGTGGAAAAAGGAGCAATCCATGAACCAGAGTACATCTACTAACATGTGCTTACTGTCTGGTTACTAAAGCAAGTCCATTGTTTCAGCAATATACAAGCATAATTCTGTAACAGGTATAAAAAACAAGGCAATATCATGAGGTACTGCATCAGAAATGTATTTTGAGATGACTGTTATAATTTTCCTGAATATGCCTATGTGAGTCAGTTTTAGTTTGTTTTTTTTTTCGGGGGGGGGGGGGGGTGTTTGGTGGGGTTTTTTTAAGGTACATGCTTCTCAATAATAAAGCAAAGGAGAGCCCAAACCAGAACATAGAATCATTCAGGTTGGAAGAGACCTCTAAGATCACGAAGTCCAACTGTCAACCCAACACCACCATGCCTGCTAAACCACGTCCTGAAGTGCCACATGAGATCCAGCCTCCTTCTTCCCGAACTTTTGGAAAGTCAAGATCTTCAATCCATCTCTCTTACAAATGCTACCAACCAGGTCTATTCCTATTTGCCAAACTAGTACCTTGAAATTAAGCTCATAAGAAATTCATAAACGTTAGTTTTAATCTAAATCTTGACCAGAAGCCTGCAACCTACTTTTCAAAGCTCAGTTCTCTGATCTAAGCCACCTACAAATTGATTTAAGAATTCCAAACACTTCAATCAGAAAATCAAAGGAGGGAAGAACACTCTTGTACTTCTGAGAGGCAGACCTCAGACAAGCCCAGTAAAAGAACAGGGGTTTCCTGCAGGGTGGAATCCGCCATGGGCTAGTACCCAAAGTCAGCTGAAATAATCACTGGGGATTCATAGGACACAATGCTGTTAAAGACAGATATTAGACATATTATTGTGCATTGTTATCGAAGTATTTGAGTAAAACTCAAAGCATTTGCTAATACTGCTAATGCATCTGATTCCACTCAACCATATCAGCAGGCATGTGCTTTTTCACTAGCGGAAGAAGTCAACTTTGCTATTCTTTAAGGTTCCTAAAGGTCACAAGTAATTTTTTGAGTGCTCCTCAGTGGAAGATTGCTGCTAATGGAAGAGTCAATGACAGCTAACTGTATTAAAACTAGACTTACATTTAATGACAGTGAACCGCTTAAAAAAAAAAAATACCCTTTGACCTTGTAAGAAAGTATGCTTATATACGTAAATATCTAACATTCAAGGTCTTCGTTGCAGCAGCTAGTCCGGGCTTAGGCAAAGGGACATAAACTGCTGCTCCTTAGAGAAACAGGCTTTCAGCTTTCACATGCTTGGGAAACAGGTTTCACAGTTCTTTGGGAAACAGGGTCTACTTTTCCATCAATATGCAAGATCTATTTGCTAGAAACAAAATGCATGATCATTAACCTCAACTTGATAGCGCACAAGAGAGAAATCTTTACAGTCAGGAGTGGTCAAACACTGTGAAAGTTATCCATCCTTGCCAAGAGGAAGAGATTTCTTGCAAGTTCTCCTTCAGCTTAGCATCTGTGAAGACACTAGCACAGATCTACACCCGATTGTATCTCAGAGAGAGGAAGTCTGCAGGGTGTCTCAGGTGGGATATAAACATCAACTGGCCTGTCTGATCTATGGAGATTTGACCCTCTTCAAGGAATCTTTCTTTGCATGGCTCTTGAGCAATAGGGTTTCTGGCATTCTCTTACATACATATGCCATACACGTATAATCTAAAAGTAATAGCAATTAACATGGGTTGGTTTTTTTTTTTTCCATCAGAGAATCTGGCCAGATAATATCATCAGGTATAAACTGTTGAAAGGGAATGCAGAAACAGACACAAAACTTTGGTCATTTTTTGTTATGCAACATTTTCATAAGGCAACAAATATCTGTCATTAAAAAAACCTGCATGGTTAGCAGGAATACAGAATCATTACAGACATGTTTTGTGCACAACAGCTTCTCCACAGAGCTAAGGTCAGCTAAGCCATAGTCTGCTTCTATGTACTTCTGTTTCTGTCACAGGCTAGTGAAAACACAGCTCAGGAGACAAGAGAAAGCAGAGTGTTTTCCCCCCAAAAAAGAAGAGTTATAAGAAGTGCAATAAAGCTGGTAAGCAAACAGCAGCATCATGTGATGAGTAGGAGGAGCATCAAAGCCTGGAACAGCTGTGATTCAGAGCCTTGACCTGGAACAATTTTGCAGCCTAAGTGACATAAATATTTAGTTAGTCCATTGTATACTGTCACCTTCGTTGTTAAAATATTTTAACTGTTTCAACTTCCGGCAGTTTCTTGACATATTAATGCAACTCTTGTCTCTGTCTCCTCTTCCTCATTACTGATTGCAAAGTCAGGTGCTGTCCCAACAATGGGGATAGCTCTGGATATGCAATTCAGCTTCCACCGAGGTCACCAGACAGCACTCTGCAATCTGCCATGAAAAGGTGCCTGCACAGCTCTGCAACAGAGACTTGGTTGGACTTGGTACTCTTCAGTCTTTTTTATGGTTTACATGGTTAGTAGGTTGTTACGGTGGATTGTTGCTAGGATGTCATTCCTGGGGTATAGCACAGCCTGTGTAAGCTACTTCGAGTTCAGCACTGGCAGAACAGATATTGGCAGATACTCATTCATCCCTCAGAGATAATGTACAGAAAGGACTGTAACAACTTCGGAAGGGCTGTCCTTGCATCAATCAATAGACAACACAGGAATAAGATGCCCTATGCATCTTTAGCAACCGTCATACATATAAAGGCTGTTTCACAACTGAGTCCACTGAAAACATACCAGGTCCACGTCTGGATCACGGATCACACATACATTGCACTGTATTGGTGTACTTGCCCCCATATTTAGGATTTATCTTCTTTTTTAATTTTATGTATGTAGTTGCAAGGAACACTAAATAAATCTTAATCTTGTGCCTAAGTGAAGAGAAAGTGCAAAAAGAGATTATACATTATATTTTCTAGTTTTCCAATCTGCTTACCAGATTCTTCTTCTTTAATACGTGCAAGTAGCAAGAGTCTATTGGGTCAACTAGCTTATAATTAATTATTGATTAGATATTACAACCATACGCTGAGATTCATTTGGAAACCAAAGTGCTTCCTTGGTACTTATGTTAGCATTTATTAAATATGCATTATTAATCTGAATTATGTTGTGTTCAAATGTAAGCCCTTAGAGCAAAGATAATGATCACAGCATTAGTATTTGTAAAACAGAATTGATTTTCCAACTTCACCAAATTAGCTGAAATATGGGATAGGCTGCAGGTATTGAAGAATGAATGCTACTAGAGAAAGTTGGCATGCTTAGGTTTTTCGATGAACCCCAATAAAAAATAAAAACAAACCTAAAAATTTATTCCCCTAAATATTATAGGGATAAACAAGATCTAGAGATCTTTAAAAAAATAATAATTAAGAAACCTTATTCATACATCATGGGTCACACATTATTTCTATTCCAGAAGGAGTCCTTACAAATTTAAGAAGAAATAAGGAAAAAAAAAAAAAAAGTAATTAACTTTAGGCTTCCATATGCAGCTATTCCACAGAAAGCCAGTAAAACTACAGTGAAGTAAACGGTTGGACATTTTGCTATATATTTTGAAATAAATTATTTTCTTTTTCTTGTGATTAAATATGGAGGAAAGAAACAAGACTGCTTAATTAAATGAGATATATGACAAATAATATTTATGACATTTGTTTGGGATTTCTTAAATTTTGTATTTTAAACACATCGTGAAGTCTCACCATGGAATTCACAACTTAGCAACAATCCTGTCAACATAAACTTTTATATACAGCATCCAAACTATATAATATTATGGTGCTTGAATATAGATTATTTCAAGGAATATGGTTACGTGTCACTTCACAGAAACATGGAACTGAATGTAATTTTGATAAGAACAACTTTGAGCATCCTTGTGTAAATGATCTGTCATGGCCTTTTTTATGCAGACAAGGGTTAATTTTAGCATTATAAGTGTTTCATAAAAAAAAGAAAAAAGGCAAAAAGAGCAAGAAATCCAACATTAGGTATTACATTACATACGTTACAGGGATAATTTCATTCATTTATCTAATGCCCATCTTACTGTTTCTCTATAGCCAAAATGTTCTATTATTTGCATTGAGAATTTTCACATTTATATTCATACAGTTTTCACACAGCAGCAAGAATTCAAAAAGAAATGTACTGACATGGTTATAAACGTCACAAAAATTTGCAGGGTACTGGGTGGGAGACACAGAATTTGAAAATACCCTTCTTTCTGCTTTTTTCTTTGTACATCATCAAAATGATGTTTAAAAGCAGGGAAGAAAGAGGAAACATATTTTTTATTTTGTAATTACGCAGTGTGCAGTTTTTCTGACAAGACTCTGCAACACTCGGAAGGGATGGGGAGTTCAAGAACAGGCTTTTGCTTCACAATTTAAAACTCCAGCACGGCTAAAATCAGTTAAAGGGTATTTCACTCTTTTTGTTGTTGTTGTCATGGGATTTTTTTGGCCACAGACAAGAGCCTGGTGTTTCATTTATAATATGGCTACTAAACCTGAAATACAAAAGGAATATTGTGACAGAGAAGAAAATGGATACTTGGAGTTAAGTATGTTCGTTGTACCTACTAACCTACTTACCACTTTGCATGAATAAAATATTGAAGCAAAACAACAACAAAAAAATAAAAACATCACTTTGGGGTATACTTGTTTTTAGCATTTAAATAAGGACAAGAGCATATACTGGTTTGATGTTTGCTTGCACTAAGGAAAAAAATGAATATTAAACTGATAGCAGCAGTTTTAAAATATGTTTATATGTATACACGGGCACACAGAAATATTACAAATAAAGAGCAGACCAGGGAGTACAAAAACATCTTTTTCTGTTATAGGTAACATTGTTTTTATAGTCATCACTCATTTTATGTCTGTATTGTGCTTCTGTTATTTGGGTCTTCCTTTGCTATGACTGCTTTTAAGTTCAGGTATATTTACTTTCTGCTCAAAAAGTTGATAAGAATTAATTTACAATCACACTAGTCGGAACAAATGAAGAGAAATGTTAATAACAAATAGAGCTTGATGCAGTGTATACTCAAAAAAATAAATTAAATGCATTTTGATCTTTAAAGTGCAATGAGTTTATGAGAATGTTTTCCCCCATTTGTACCCATAAGTATTGACAGTTATTAAGTTAGATACTGAAGAGCATACCTATTGTTCTGCAAATACAATGATTTTCAGCAAACAAGGAAGTGAATAAAGCACCTGGAATATAAAAAAAAGACATTTTATCTAGTAGGCTGCACACTGTTGGTGCACATCTTTGAAATTAAGCCAAATTATTTTACAGGTGAAAACACCTTTCACATACCTAGAATTATTTCATCACATATTATGCAGACTTCATTTCTGATTAAAGCTAATACAGTGGTATACAACAAATGATTAAACTTAATCTCCCTTATTATTAAGTGACAACAACATTTTATTTAAATAAGTTACTACTATTTCCATTTTAATATATCAGCAATGGAATTATTTCTTGTATTTTTTATATATCTGTAGTTTAACATGTTTCAGCAAAGAAAACTCAGACATTTGTTTTCACAGGTTCGGTGCATGTGGAATGAACATATTTTGAAGAGTACGTGCACCAGGAAAAGTAAAATTAATTCTTATGATGGGAAAAAAGTTTGTAAGCTTTCTAACCCCTCCTCCCCCCAACAAGCAGCATAATAATACTCTGAACAGATTTCTTACAGGTGCATGTGTGGTCTGGAAATATTTGTAGACTGTATCAACAGTTTATCCCAAGAGGCTCCCACATGTATATATACTATGTCATAGCATTATACATTCAATATAAAGAGGCACACACAAATGTTCTTTCTGTCTTCTTTCTCTTGAGAAGTTAATTCAGCAGTCTCAGGTTACCAGATTACTCTGATTACAGGGTAGAAGGAAAAAGGAAAAGGCTGAGTGACAAAAGAAGCAGATGGGAGAGGAGAAGAGAAAGAACCACCTGCTCTGAAGTTACTGTTCAATCAATTGGTGAGGTATCCCCAGGTACCCAACAAGCACTGGAATGACTATTGGGAGCAAGTATACTGGAAGCTGTGCCTTAGCTGGTGTAAAGATTCAGAACGTAATCGAGGTTAATAGAACACGTGGGAATTTAGTCCCCAGTCTTTGATAAAGGTTGGATGAAAGGCAGAATTTCCATTCTCCAGGAAATCTAAAAATCTATTTTTCATTCTGATTCAGAAAGAAAATCAATAGTCTGTATTTCCTGTAAAATGAAAACCCTTCCAAAATCCAGCTACGGAAGGAAGGAAAGGGGAGGGGGGGGGAAGAGAGAAAAAAAAGAAAGAGGGAAAAGTAGTTGCTAGGTAGGATGGCCAGTTGTATTGCATACTTGAAGGTGGCTGTACCCAACTAATTTGGGGAAAGGCAACCTTCCTTGCATTTATACAGTCCACAAGAGATGTGCATACTCTCTTTTTTAGCAGAAACAATAATGAGAGCTGGGTATTGCCCTGTTCAAGGCTTCCTCTGATGCATTTGGTTCACATCTCAGTGCAGACTGACTCCAGTGCCACGGGTTTGCACACCAACTAACCACCACCTACCTCTGCTATCTCCCCTCTTCCCCCTCCTTTTTCCCTTCCCTTCCATCTTCTCCTTCAAACACATTCCTCCTCAGAGCTGTTGTGCTTCGAGATGCAGCCTAGCCCACAGAGATTAATTTAACTTAGCGTTGCTAAATGACTAAAATGTTATGGGCTTTTTTCAATGCTTTGCTTTAAAAAAGTAGGGAAAACAAATATTGATTTCTAATTTGATTTGGCTGTAAAATCTACAGTTTCCTGTAGTCAATTGTTAACTAGGGTCCTACCTATCTATTAAGTATTATATTTGGAGATAATGAGGGAATGCTTTGTCATATTTTTTCATTGCTGTCACCCATCATGACTATTTAAATCTAATTTCAAAATAAATGAATGAGTGCAGTCCTTGCCCCTTTACTCAGGCACTGGATCACTGCTAGCCCGTGTGCAGGCTTCGCAACTTCCTTATGGTGAAACCAGAGAAAAGCAGAGGCTTAACTTCCAGTCATTATATCCCTGAATGAAATCTTTCAGCTTCTCCTTTTGGAATTCAAGTTTCATTTCCAGGCCAGCCAGTTTGTAATCTCAATATGACCCATTTATTTCAGTCCACACTTGCACAATACTTAGGTCCCATAATGAGTGAATTTATTATGGAAATTTATTAGGCATACACTTAGGACAGGGACAAATTCTAACAAAAATACAGAGACTATATGGGAACCGTGCCTTGAAACACATAAACAAGTAACTTGAAATTTGATTTTAAGAAGATCACCCAGACCTAGTTTCCAGTGTAGAAAAGTTCATTCCTCTAAGCTAAGCTTAGCAGCTTAAACAAGTTTTACCTAGTGTGTGAACATTAAACAAACAAACAAAAAAAGTATGTACCTCAAGAGTGAGAACTCTTGGAAACAACATGAATACTTAAAGAGAGGTAAGAAAGGAAGTGGTACAACTAATAAAAGTAGTATAATTCACACTGTGCTTAAATTTGGTTTTCTTGTGTTACAATAAAAATAAAATGCACCCACATATTTTTGTCTACTTTTGTACAATACATTCTCAGGTTGATCTGGAGAATATTTGGGCATTCAGGATGCACGTTTGTGTGTTGTGGACCATCAATAAAAAGTAAATTAATGTACACATAACATTAGATATAACTGACATTATTTACAGTATACAACTGAATATCAAGCAAGTGGTGCTTAGAGAAGTGAACTAAAGATCTGTATTGAAAACTAGCTGGAAACAATTTTAATTTACAACAAAGAAGATCGGAATACATTTTTTTTTTAAAAAAAGTAAAAATACTGAGGCAAGGTAGTAAGTTCTCTGTCATTACAGCTCCATAAGAACCATCAGACAATCATCTTTTGGGGAACAGATTATATGTTCTGTGAGATTCCCTCCAGTCTCACTTATTTGTGTTAATACTTATACTTGTGTACATGATATATATACACATACATATTGTAATGCTCCTCAGCCAAAAAGTGCATGATCAGCACAAATGATTAAACTTTGGTTTTCCAGTATAAGAAAATTTAAAGTCTTCTAGAAGCTTTAACACAGCCACTCTGATATACCTTTAAGTAAAGCCTTCACAGGGTCCTCAAGAAATGACTTTAATAGATAAATGGAATTGAAAATATGTCTTGTTTAGCTGTCTTGTTAAGCTGGTATGAGCTACTTTAGTCTTGCCTCTCCCAGAAGCTAATTTTCACTTCCAATTCCAGGAAAAGAAATCTGATATACAGTGACACTTATCTGAATGTAAACATCAAAGCAAAAAGCTTGACAAATATAGAAAAGCAAATTCATCCAGAAAAGATGTAGAGCAGTGTCAGTACTTGCTAGAAAACATAGTCTCCCAGGAGCTCCAAAAGCTCCATCCTCCCACCTGAGCTAACCCCCTAAGTGGAGGAAGCGTGAGGGATCAGAGCAGCTTTGTGGATCAGATGGTGAGACCTGCTACTAGCCAGGTAAAAATGATGAATGAGAATACATGAAAAAGTCATGAATTTTGTAGATGAGCTATTATTAGGTGTACAAAACCAACTAACCCAACCAATACTCCAAATTCTATCAGTAATAACAAAATGAGCTTAGGAACAGGATGCTCAGTTCATTGTGGTTTACCAGAGTCCATTTGGTAAGGGCTAAATAATGCATGCAAATTTGGAAATACCCAGAAAGCCTCAGTCAAAATTCATTTTATGTCTCAAACTTTGAGGAGAAACACCAAAAACCCCTCATCCAGTGGGTGAATTGCCCATCATCTATGTACAATGCATGGTTCACTGACTGACTTATCACTCTGAGAAAGAAATCCATTTGTAGGCTGTAAATTACTAAGCTGAAACTTCCATGCTAGTAGCTTTTAATGCACTTTGTTTCAGGAATGCTGACAAAAAATCCAGGGTGATGCATCTTCTTTTACTGCAAAATATGTGTTACAATTTAGAAATATTGATGAAAAGTGAAAATCAATTTCTTCTGTCATACCTTTGTGCAGAGACCATCTGGAAGGTGATATGCTGCAGTTCCAATCACTCTTACATTTTCCAGCACCTATGGAAAAAACAAGTAGATAAAATAAAATGGTCAAGGGGAAAAAGAACAGAAATTTAAAGATACATGCTTCCGGTGTCACTATACACATCTCCAGCAAGAAATCTGGCATATTCTTTTTATTTGGTGCCAGCTCTATCATCCACTTAAGTGAAGATATAGGCTATTACTCGCTACAGTAAGAGCTGGAACAAACCTCCAAACTGTGATTGTCAGGGTCTTTCTTGCTTCGTGATATTTGATATCAGCAGGTATTAAACAGATACTGCATTCTGCGTGCATTTTTACAGCACGCGGATAATAACAGACTACAGAGCACTCATTGCATAGTGCAACGTTGCCTTATAATTGCATGTTGTGGTAAACATACAGTTTATGACAGAAAATTTGAAGAACTTTAAGAGTACTGGAAATTTAACCCCAAAGAATTCACAAAAATATGTACAGAAGTGTATTGTGGCTAAACAGATATAAAGGGGACCTGCTATCAATGGATGAATAAATAGTGAATTCTAATCTAGTATTATGCATTTTAAGAAACAGCTGATTTTGCAAAAATACATTTTTTATTGCATATTTTTAATTGGGTAAAATTCAAAAATTAATCCATTTTCTTTGGACATATTTTGGTTTGACTGCTTTCAGAAAATGCAAAATGTTTCATTCCTGTTTTCAAGATGGAATGTTTCAACTTTCCATTTTAAAGTTGCAAAAAATCCCCAAATAATAGAGATGGAGTAGAAGAGGTTGAAACATACACATGCATCATCTGCTTTTGATCATTTTCCAGCTTTACACAGGAAGTCATCAAAAATAAAATAAACTCAACCAATTTCCCTTCCTTATTTTTATCTATTTATTTTTCATCCCACAATCTAAAGCTGTCTTGTCTTCTTTAAAGTTCTATTCATGTACGCATAAAAAAAAATACAGTATTTAATTCATACTTTTTAAATATAAATACTGAAGTATTTCATGGTCGCAGCTGCACTTGGTGTCCATCTCCTCAATAATACATAGCAATCATGTGCAAAAGCAGGTGACCTGGCCTTTTCCTGTTTGGGGCTGAAGTGCCCCAATATTTCCCTTACAAAGAGTTGGGGAAAAATGCCAGGAAGCCCACTGGGACTCCCCAGATTAGACTCATTCCTGGGCTCTCTTCTCTAATCGTCACCAGTGCATCTCTGCTGACAGGTCTAGCTGCCTTTACTCAGCCACATCCACTTTTTCTCAAAGGTATAATTTTATTTTTTTATAGTTTACTTTCCCAAGATTATAGATTTTTGTTTGATATTTGTTTATCTTCAGGTGGCAGCAAGCACAGCTGGACTCCCGCACTGATCTACAGATTCCAGATACATTTAAACAAGGCACTGTTTACAGAAGAAAGAGGAAAGACATGAAGATTTGCTCAGCACTCTTGTTCATCTGAGCACGCAACTGTGTAAGCTGCTATATAAGATCTCACAGCTTAAGCTACTAAGGTTAAAGATCAGTAGCTATAGTCTCGCTTTTTATTAGCTTTCATTCTGTTTGTAACCATTCCTTGGAGCTCCCTTCACTGCTGTCCTGGAAGTGCTTTCTAATATCCAGGCTTTTCATGCAACTCTGAAAAGATATCCACTGCCTTTCTTACTAGTATCTCCCTTCCTAAGGCATATTATTCTATACGTTTGTGAACCTCAAACCCTAAAATGTACTTTAAAAATTTCTACATTATTTAATGATCACATAACGGATAAGATCACTAGAATCGTGCTTCTTCCAGTTCGATTAAGAAATATGAAAATAAATGCAATGAAGTTGCTCTTTCAAATAATCTTTTTGAAGATGTTTAGGTAATATTTTAATATATGCCCCAGAGTCATGGAGACAGGCTGCTTATGGCATTGTCCAACCAGTCATCAGCTCCTCGGGGTACTTCACATCCTGGGATCACCACAGCACACAACAAATCCCCTAAAAAGGGCTTCCTCAGAGGGACTTGTGTATATTTGTGTGTGTGTGTTTAGGGGTGGGGGGGAAGAAGATGCAGCAGGAGAAAGAACAGTTTTCCCATCTCTAGAACAACACAATATTGACCACACTTACTATTTCCACGTGTGACAGAAACCCCAAAGCAAGGAAATTTCTCTTAAACAGTCCCGTGACATGCAGTGCAATAGGAAGAATGAACCAACAAATTAAAGAAAGCGTCGTTAGTTAAAGACTCAAAAGCTGTCATACATTTACATTCAAAATGCTTTTTAATAAAGAATTTAGAAAGGGAAATCATGCCCAAAAAGGTGGTTAGACCTTGAACTATTTATTTTCCTTCTCTTTCCTCCTCTCTCCTATTTATGATGCTTTGCTTGAGTTTGTCTGATTTATTGTCCCATTTGGACAATAAAATAGTCATTGGTTTGAAGGGTTTTCATTATTATTTTATTTTTTTATTTCCCCCCACAAACCTAATTAACTCCTGCTTTGTTAGAAAGCTGGCTGTATGTACAAAGTAGGTTACAAACATTTTAATAAGCAGTCACTGGCTGCATGTGGTATTTATTTAAAATGCTAACTTATATAATAGCTGTGCATATTTTGATAGCACAGAATAACATGTGCTTTGAACAAAACAAAGGATTACTCAGAGAAGCTATTAACACGTCCCATTTATATTCTTGTTTAAAACTGTTTAGCTCACATATAATAAACTGGCCTCCTTTTCCCCTGGATCATGGATATAAATTTGTCATTTCTCAGTTAACTAATCTGTGCCAAAAAAGTTACAGAGCTTCAGCTTCAAAATCAGGTTTCTAGTTATGATTCTTCAAAATAGGAGCAAGTGGGCTCAGGAGTTGATACAGAAGGGGGAAAACGTTAAGAATCAAAAGCAACGAGTGGAATTTGTTTGCTGGAGCGAGGTTTGAATTATTAATTTGGAATATCACCAAGTTGAAGCAAAATGGAGGCCTTAAATTTTGAGGAATATAAAGGAGGAGAGAGATAGCAACAGCAAAGTATTGTAAGAGAGAAATATCTATGTCATTCAGAATCAATGAAACTCTACAAATAAATTATAAAATTAATAAAACCATGCTTACAACATTAGACTCTCATAAAAACTTTTTTTAAATGCACAATAGCTCTGACCTTGCTTTTGTGGTTTTCAATTTGATTTTGTACCTCAAATTGAGACTAAAGAAGATTAGAGTAATGCTTCCAAGCACAGAAACATGTTATTCCTAAGTGGAAACATTTTAAGATTTACGATTATGGGTATTTTCTCTTGATACAGCTGTATGAAAACCCACAAATATCAGCTAATCTTTATTTTCTTATTAAAATGCTAACATTTAAATACTGCATTGCAGTGAAAAAAACCCTATGATTTATAGCGCTAATTCATAAACTTGGATAAACTGTAACTACAAGGTAGGTTGTGGACTCCATTCCTCAGATGCAGTACTCCTCCATTTACGTAAATAAGCTGCGTTAAAATAAGGGCATTCTGCCTGCGAAGGAGGCCTGCACAGTGCATGCTCTGTGTGGTGCAACTAACTAATGGATTTTTCAATATCACGGGTCACGGATGAACTAAATTCCATGTCCCTTTGCTCTCTTTTTATTATTTTGAATCATATTATGCCATTGATTTTTAAAACAGAATTCCCCACAGAATCCACTAGGACTCTGCTTAGAAATCGATGGTATGATACAGCCTTAAGTATTCTATTTGATTCAGCCGCAGAGATGGACTGAACAGGTTAAAAAAGGTGAAAAGCACACCAGCAGGTAGGCTGCAAATAGACCAAAAAAAGAATTATCTCCCTTCACCCAATGATTTCCGCGAGTAAAAGTTGAAGCAGGTTTTCTCCTGCCTCTCTAAGGGAGCATGGTACATGGCAAAATGCTGAAGCTCGCTCCTCCCTCTAGCTCTGTCAAATGGTTCGAGTAAGGAGAAACCAAAACCTTGTCCCCACAACCAACAGGCACTGCTGCATTCCCATCACCCAGGTACAACTCTCCAAACAAGGACCAGCTTCCTTACCACCCCATCTCTGCCCCTTCACCCAGCCATCAAGAGATGCCACAGGCCAGCCTCTGCTAGTTTCTATGCAAAAAATAAACAGTATTATCTCTTTTCTGCTCAGCACTTCCATAGCCAGAAGCTTGGACACAACTGAGAAATACCTAGGACTGAGACATTTAGGAAATTTTTAAATCTGTGGCATTCACTAGTACAGAATCTACAGGAATGAACTGAGCTTTTAGCCACTTCGGACACAGAAAATTGGAAATGGACAAAAATAGTTTCTTCTTCTACAAGCAGGAAAAGCAACTAATGATCACGGATGGGGGGGGTATATTTTCAGTTCATCCACTTTTTCAATGCAGGCTTGCAAACTTCAATAAAAAAAAACTTGAAGAGAATGCTTACAGGGGTTATTCATCTATAAGGAAAAGACAACCCAAATAATACAATTTTCCTGTAAGAGTCATAAATTGCAGATCAGTGAGTAGACATGCATCTAGCAGAATCCAATTTTTTTAATGGCTCAAGTGGGGTAATTTATATTCTAAGGGGGCAAAAGATACATAGTGTACTACCTTATTCTCTCAGACTAATTTTAAATATGGCCTAGCTCATTTCCCTTCCTAGTAAATTGTCAAAGACTGATGATGACAGTGCAGAGTTTATTCTAGACCCACTTCCCTCACATTTCTTCAAGTAAATTAACCCCAGTGCCATATGGGGAATACAATTCCAGAATCCAAAACCTGATCACATCAGTCTTGCTCTCCCATCATCCATATAACTGCAGGCCAAGCTCAAAGGGATATTAATTTGTGTGGAATAGACCACATTTAGCATATAAAATCCAATGAAAACAAAACTAATGTACAATCCCTTACAGAAGTAGCATAACTTTTTTTTTGGGGGGGAGCTAGATATGGAAAAGTCTGTATCACAAGTGGAAGAAGAAAAGTACCAATGTAAACTAAAATAGTTTTTTCTACCATGCCCTTGTATGGCTCCTCTGCAATTAGAAAAAGTTTATTTTTAATATTAGGTGCTTAGTGAGAGAAAAGAATTTGTAATAAGATTTCTCGTAGATGAAGCATCCGCTTTTTCCTTTCAGGAAGCAACATTTTCTTTTACCCAGCACACATTTTAATTGCCTAAGATGCAATTTCCCTTATGAATAATTTGAATACAGCTGACTTTTTGACTAAGCAAATTTTCTTCAGAACTCAAATGATGTGTGCACTGTAAAATATGGAAAACCATGTGGCAGGGTAGCAGAAGCAAAGTGATGGAAGTATAGCATTAATTTTAATGTCATTTAAGAAATCATCGAGGTTCTTACTCTGTCAGTGACACGTGCCTCTGACCAGATGTGTAGCCTACATTTTAGTTCACAGCCGCAAAGCTCCGTTCACATCATCCTTCTTACCGTCGGCTTTCCCATTACAGACTCTCTGTCAGTTGCTCATAATGGCTCTGCAAAAAATCCTCTGCAAAATGGAGTTTGGCTATAAAGCTCCGTCTCGCCATCCGAGAATTTGTTACCATCTCTCCCTCATATACTGCCCTCATGGGGCCTTACACTTCTGACTTAAAATATGAATAACTTCATTATGTCCTGCAGTAGGAAAGCAAGTCTTAGCAGCTATGATGAGAATTATTCTATTTGACTAAAACATAATAAAGCAGAAAAAAAGATTAAAAAAATAACTAAAGCAGCACATTCTTTTCTAGTGCAAGTGGCAGGTGTGAATTTTCAATAAATCATGAGAGAGACAGATATCATCTGACAGTCACAGATAACTTATAACAACCAAAAATTAGATCACCATCTTCCATTAACAAAATCAAGCTATACACAAACAACTGTTTGAATGATACCACAGGGCCAAAACAGGACTAATAAAGTAGCTTTGTTGATATTGTCAGTCTATATAATTTGGAAATGCATTATCTGGTTCTGAAAATGCACTCGATGAATACTTTGTATAAGCTGTGTCAGCTGCTTAGTCTAGTAAATACATTGAAATACGAATTATTCTTTCTTTGGAAGGGGTCTTTGTTATTTATTTTAATGTTGGAATTATTTCGCTAAGAGGAACTTTATTTTGCAAGGATTGTGTTGGGAAAATTTGTCTCCTAAGGGAAATAAACTAGCTACTTTTGTACTAACATAAACTACTTTAGCTGATGAGTAACCACTAACCATAACTTAATATAATTTCAAATTATTTGCATTTTCACTTGCCTGTAGCAGCTAAGCCATCTGTTACACTTTTTTTTTTTATTATCTTTTAAAATCAGCAGAAGTAAACACTCTTTATCTATGCCTGTTTAGTGGTAAGACAGTGTTCAGCTAAACTGCACCAGTGAGTCAGAAGAAACAACCAAATTCAGCAGTTTCTGATATCTCTTCCAAATGCCTGATACAAGATTTTAGTTCACTGGACCAGATACATACAAACACCAAACTCACATATATTTCATGAAGTTGATCCTCATCATATTTTATACTATTCAGCTTTTTTTTTTTAATCAGTTCCATGCAAAAGCAGCTAAATCTGCTACAATCCTATATTAAACTCCATTTTATAACAATAACTTATAATTAATGTGCTCTTCAGTACAGCAGATCTCGATTAATAGAATAAATCCAGAAAAAAAATCTGCTTTGACATGGGAAATAGGCTTGTTGGTTAAACAGAAATACTACATTCCTTTAGCAAATAATAAAACACTTGTAAGAAAAGGGGCCCCCAACTTTATTAAGTCATTTAAATCCCACATATGACTGACCATGACTGATGAAACAACTGGCTCTTTTTGAGTTTATGTGATATATACTATTTAAAACAGAAAGTAAAAAATTCAAAACAGAAACCATCAACAAAAGCCCTACACCACTCTCCCTATCCCTCCATTACTCCAGTTGCATTGCTAGTGGCATTGTGCTGTTTATTGAGTTGTGGGATTTCAAAGAAATCCACATTAAAACTTGGAAAATGTTTCCCCTCTGGAGAACAGCACTAATTAATTCATTAGTGATGAAATGTATTAGTGATGAAAAATGTCTATGCATTTAGGTCTATCTTCTGATTAGGGAAATCTTCTCTGGGTGTTGGAGAGCCAACTATTCCCAGAAATTAATACATAAAAGCATATCTCTCTGTCAGGAGGAAGTTTAGCAAAACTCTGAGGGAGAAAAATTAAATGAATTCCTAAACTGTTTTTTAGTGTAGACAGTTTTCAATATTTAATGGGCACACACAAGTTGAAAAGAGGACATAACCTCTTTTTCTTTTTTTGTCCTTTAAGATTGTAGTGATGAAGTCCTTTTGTTTTATTTTTACTGAAGACTTAAAAAAAAAAAAATCTACCATCTTGTATCTGTAAGTATACATATTTAGAACAAAACTATTCCGGTTCTGGAATTCATAACAGTTAAATATAAGCAGTTGCATTAATATTTAGGGAGTGCATGGTCAGGGAACGCCTATGCAAAATGTGGGAAATTACTTAAGTTCAGTAGTTTTTAACCTTTTATAGCTTGAGGGCTTTAACAAATTTCTATTAAAAGAACAGATCCCAGTAAAAGCATTGCAAGAAAATATCTCTATACCCAGTATTAATTTGACTTGAGGGAGTGGGAGCTGGTGTGGAAGGAAATCACCTTAGAAATCACTAGGGAAAACCCCTTGAGATGAATCACCTGAAAACAGACTCCTAGGAAAGAGATCCTGTATTGAGAAATTCTAGTCCAAGAGCTGCCAGTTTAGCAGCCAGGCTGCATGGAGCAACAGCCGTCTCCAAGACATCACAAGTCTCCCAGCCCAGGCAAAAGAGTTCAACCCTCAGTGCCATGCCTGAGAGGCACAAGAGTAGATAAACCCACTGCCTGGGACTCCCAAAGCCCTAATGCTCCGACAATTTCGTGGAGATGCAAGATCACACATAATAGCTTATGGCAGGCTCAGCAGCTTGTTTTCATTCTTTAATGAGATAAAGTAAATATAATTTGACTTTATCACCTCATAAATCCAAAGAAAATTTCACTGAATTCTCCAAGGGGAAAGCTCTTCACTAGTATAAAATATATCACACTTGTGCTTATTTAGAATTATCTTATTCTTTTTCTCCTTTACAGAACACACTGACTCCTCTAATGTATACTACAGCTGAGAAATTCTGCCCGGTACGTGTGTTTCCTTATAAAAATTAGATGAATAAGTGGGGGCCTCCAGTCACTAAAGTGTTATCCAAGCATTGTTACTTGTCTTGCTTTGTTTCTTTATGTTATTATTTCTACCGCTGAAGAGCATTTGATGGTCTGCCACGCTGGGTGAACTTGCAATGTTACAGTGGAAGCTTGCATAGTGCATGGCTTGCTTTGGTTTTGAAACCAGCCCAGTAAAGGGTGATGATACAGTTCACTTTTGTTTTGGAACTAAATCTACCTGAAAATACAATTATACAAGAAACGTAGAATTTCAAAACACCACCAAAGAGGAAGGAACAATTTTTGCCTGAACCATAGGCTAAGCAAGCAACTGGAATTAAAGGAAAATGGAATTTGTTGTAGCCACATACAGTGATAAAGAGTGGAGAAGCTAATCACAAGAAGCAGATATTTTATGTACTGTACACCTCAAACTGGCCTTTTTTCTCTACTATCTGTTGGGTTTTTTTTAAGAAGGAAATGAGCCTCTTTTAACCCCACTGAATATTAAAAAAAAAAAAAAAATCCATTTACAGTTTCCAAATCATTATTTCTCCAAGCTAAGGAAAAAACCTTTATGTGTTCAGAAATTTTATCTTTTTATTTTTCACTATTTCTGGAGATGTTTGCATTTATCTAGTCTAAGCGAACTGTTTTAGGCAATTTCCAATTTACAAAGCTATTAGCCTTTCCCCCAAGCACAGTCTGGTTTCTTAAGGTAAGCAGTTCTCTTGCTTTAAAACATGTTATTTGTTTCCAAATCTGAAACTTTGAAAACCAGCAAATCTTTGCGCCAAACCTGAAAGTTCTTTTCCCCCATATCCTGGCTCCTAGCAGAGCTTCTCTGTACACAAGTCAATCAGAAGTAGTGTCTGTGAAATGCTACTTACTTAAATTTCTTATGCTAAATCTAAGCAAGCTCCCTATACTGATTTCACCAATAGTACACTGGCTTGTTCATGGTTCCCATACCTTGACTACCACCACTTTTCATCTTTCAGTCCCTCCCACCTATATGTAATTATAAGAAAAATATAAATCTGGGCCAAATAAAATAAATAATTAAATATTTTTTAAAAAAATTACATTATCTTGTGAGACTAGCAGAATTTTAAGAACACCACATTCATGCTATGAAGAGAGAGTAAGATAAAGAATATTTTTGCTTTGTTGCAGAATAAAAAGGTAAAAACAAGAGATATAAAGGGAAAAAAATCTTATCAGAATAGTACCTTAAGAACTCACCAAAAAAAAATTTAGGGTGAAATACTGTATTCCATGATCAAAGGGATGAGATTAAAGTTAGCAGCTGAAGTTTAAGAGAGTGTTATTAGTTTTCTCCTGTTTTCCTTCTTAATTTAGAAGGCCACTCACATTGAAATCAAGTTTCATTGTGAGATATATGCATCCAGTTCTAGATCGACAGATTAATCTAAAAGTTGGAAGGGACCCCAGGTGGTCATCCTATCCAACTCCCCTCTCAAGATATGGGTCAGATTGCACAGAGCCTTGTTCAACAGATTTCTGAGCATCTCGCAGGACAAAGATGCCATATTTCCACATATCTAATCAGCGTTTCCTTAGTTTTTATAACACTCAAGAGCAGCTCATGGCTGTCTTTCATTTCTCTTCCCAAATCACTTGTGTTCCTGAATTCTCATCCTTCATTAAGCAGGATCTAGCCACTAGGATAGGTTTTGTCATTAAAGTAAGACTTTAATGTCGACTGCCAGTGACAGTAAATCCAAACTCATGCTTCAGCATGGATGCAGACAGTACACGTATGCAATCGGGTGAGATCACATTGTGGAACAAGAGGTAACAAATGGTCTGCTGGGTGAATTACGACTATAAATCCTCTGGGTATGTATAGACATATTGGAGGATAAAACATGCTCCTTAAAACATGCATGTAAGATGTTTTACTTCGCAATCTGGACAAGCTAAAAGCATATATAAACACCCTTCTGGAAGCTGACAGGGTAAGGCACTGTTAGTCAGAGGTATTTTCCTACAGCAACTTAACTCTCCCCCCACACAAACTTTAAAGCTTAGCTGTATTTTTCTGTTCCCTTTGACTGGCTTGTTCAGAGATATACACTAATGCTGAATTACCACAGACTTTGGCTTTGCAAAGTTGGTGTTTGCAGTGAGATCAGCTTTATCAAAATAGTAAAACATGCTGGAAGCCCAAGCAAACCTGCCCCATCCTGTGAAAGAGCAGGGCAGAGGCCACTTCCAGCAGTGCTCCTTACAGAAGTGTTCCTGCTTCAGGATGAGAAATGACATGCAAAGTTGCTTGGGCAATATGCCATAACTTTCTGTTCTAGGTCTGTGACTGAAGAAGTAAACCTCTTCCTCTTACAATGCAAGTACAAATATACTGGTAGGAGACAGGCACAAATTTACCTCACAATTCATGATTTCCCATGGCTTTAGCACACTCTAGTAAATGCTCATTACCAGAAAAATTAACAAAAAACAGAGCAGACTCTAAACTGGAAGTGATCTTAGAGCATCAAGCAAAAAACAAATAATGGACATAAAGGCATAACCTATTTCTTTTAATGGACTAATGAGAACAATGATTGGAACGGGCACAAATTCAAGAAATACCTTTCCTAACTGGAAAGAGGGTAAAGTCGAACAACAAAGTGACAAGGTGCTGACATCTTATTGGCAATTTGTATTAATTCTGAAGGAAAATTTATGTTAGGATAAAAGGTCTACTGGAATGACAAAAAGAAGAAAGGAAACCCAAGAGCCAATAAATAGGTACTAATATACAAAATGCAGCAAAATTCAATATAAAGCAAATAAACACATATTTAATGAAAAGTATTCCCTTTTCCTCTGTAGAATCAGAGCAATAACTTAGCTAAGTCTGAGACCAGTCAGAGACCAGGGTTTCTTCAGTATAGTTGCAATGAAATAACAGGCAAACATTGATGATTACAAAATCAAGAGACTAACCTTGATCAGGAAGTACATATCAATTACAGAAAGCTGACTCAGACATCACAGGTGAGAGAGATCTGCGTGTAGTCCAAGTAGCATAACTTACCATGATTTACAAAATCACTAAGCATTCAGCCAAGATAATATACGTAAGACCCAGTGAGCCTAGCCCAGGCAGTGTTCTCCTGCTATCATTACCATTTCTATCAGAGAAGGAATTTCTATTACAGCAACAAATGCCTCCTGGAACTAAATGGCACTCATTGGCAATCTCAGCACAGAGGCTAATGAAGTACCTTTTGAGCCTGAGAGTTTCTGAAGAGGTGATCTCTCCAGCTCAGAACTGAGACTCAGTAATGAGGCAGGATAAGGATGATTCCTCTGCTAATGCTCATCCCTCACCTGTCCTCACTGAAAAAAAAAAAATGGGATTCATCCATATGTTTAAGGAATCCAGGAAGTCCTTGTGTAGAAAAAGCATTAACACTGCACTTCACTGCTCACAGGGAGAAGGATCACAAAGACAGTTTGCAATAAGAGCTGCTTTGTTTCCCCGCTGCTCCCCCCATGCATTTCATTGCTCAGAAAAAAACTATTTGGGATCAAGTAGGGAATATGACTGAACAGTGGCAACGGCAAAGGACTGATCCCTGAAAGTCATCACTGATATTCTACCCTAAAAGGTAGCACAGTTTGGAGGACTGTCACCTACATTATACCTGCTAAATCTTGAGATACAATTTACCTAAATAGAGCACTTCTTACTGCAGAGCCTTCCCTACTCAATCAGGCTGCTATTTGGAAAGAAAAAGCACAAAATAAAAATTAAATAAAGCTACTAGTTTATCAAGCAACTCCATATATTCCTATCAGATGACCTATTTTTATTATGTGGAGCACAAATAAACACACATTAGTTCAAGCTGGCAGGCACCAGGAAGAGAATACCGTAAGTGCTAGACCACAGTCTTTGCCTACGCTACATGCTGAAGTGTTCACAATAGAGGAGAAAGTCTTCGACCAACAGAGTCACAAGTTTAAGAGACCTGGCTTAAGCCAGAGCTCCTCAGAAAAAGGGGTGTATAAGTGTGTATTCTTGAACATGACGTTATAATTGCAGTTCATGTGCTTTTTAAATTTTCTCAGACATAACAGTTCATTCTGGCCATCAGTTAGCTGGAAAAAAATGGAATTAGACACTTAATATTGGTTTTTTGAATAACCCCAACAAGTACGTTTACTGTTTCGCTTTGCATTTAGTACTGGTCTGAGATTAGGCACTTCTAGGCAACCTGATATTAAAACATACCTCTGTTGCTGTGAAATTATTGTTGCAAGGAATAATAGAGTTATGTTAATAATTATGATGATTATTGTGTTATAACACAATTCCTTTTATTTTTTTCCCCTAGCTATTAAAAAAATGCCCAGCGGAGCTTCAAGAAAGAGCAAGTTAGAGGCATACATAACTCTCCATTAAAATATGACAAAGATTTATCATCCAAGTGGTTAAAGGGCAGACCTCGAAACTAAAACACTTTGGAGACGCACTGAATAGGGACCATTTGCCAAAAGCCAAATCGTCATTTTGGCACATGTGGATCCACGACGGAAGGGTGGGAAATCTGTGCCAGTGTGTGCTCCAGCTTCTGACGTGGGCCTTTCATCTCCCCTTCTCCTGAGGTGCTGTGCAACTCTGCAGCTTGTGGAGTCTCATCGAGAAGCTTTTCATGGCAACTGCAACTGGGGTTTTAGGTATGTGGACTGCTAAGCTGTTGCCTATGTCAAATGCACAAGCAAGACAAAAATTCTCTAAAGTTTTCTTCTTTGAGAACTGCTCTCAATCTCTGGAATTTTGTGTATGTCTCTGTGCTTGCTCTGACAGCAAAGATAATTACAAGTATTTCTGAGTTGGGAGATAGTAATGTAATTAGTTATTACATTTAGTTAATAATTTATCATACTTTTATTACTAACCAGCAGACTTCAAGATGAAATACCACTTAAATAAAAGTGTCAGCTCTAAATGTGCCTCCTGACAAAATTTTAATTTTTTTTCTGCATGTGTTATTCCTGCTAACTATTTTGAAACAATAGGCCTCTGAAAAATCAAGAGGTTTGTAATATCTATATACCAACTTGGGCCTTTAGCTTTAGTTCTCCAGTTCTTCAATTCAAGCAATGCACTTGTATCAAAATCTCTTAATTCTATTTAATAAAGAAATTAAGTGTTAGACAATGGAGATCATCTATTATTTTTCTTATACTCCACACTCTTTCTCTTTTTTTGTTGCTTTTAGCATTTTCTACACTACCTCTAGACTGAGGTACATTTGAGTTTGCAGCCCATCAGTACCATTTTGTACTGAACATTTCCAGAATCAGATTAATCATAAGATTACATCTATGTCTTCGCTAGAAAACCTGAAGACTCCCCAGCGTTAGTTTCTCATAAACTCAGCTACTCCTTATCAGTTGGTCTAACTACATGCTTTCATATTAGTAATTGTATCAGATTTCTTCACAGAGGCAAGGATTTTTAGTTAAGAGTACCTTTCTACATGAAACTGAATGTCATTATAGGGAATTTTAATCCACATATGTCTATATCACAAATGAAGTTTCCAGTGTTCAAACTTTAGCATACATAAGAACTGCAAAAGATCAGCACTTCTTTACTACCACTCAGAACATATACTCTTTAATAGACTTTAGATATATAAGAAAAATTTTCAGAATGTGAAAGTACATGCAAAACAGAACTGAAATCAATACTGAAAGGGAAGGGAGATGGGGGTGGAATTAATAAACAAAATAGTCTTGAACATTTTTGCTATAGTGAAACATGAGAAAATTAGTATGTTCTGAACTCTCTTTGTAGCCTGGTCAAGGGTAACAATAGTCATTCATGCTCCATGGAATACATTTACCACCAATACAAATGGACAAATCTTTGAAGATTTGTTAACATGTATAGGTCTTACAAATAACAGGCTACTAGACAGATAGTCTCTGTTGCATAAAAATTCCAGAGTAGCCAAAGCATTTAAGTCTCTCCTTTTTTAGATTATCATCCAATCGCCATTTAGGATTCACTCAAGCAACTAAGCAACTCAAAGTAAACTACGCTAGAAGTATTCTTACTTGCATTTTATTCCTTAATAACCTGATTTAGCTCTGTACAGAAGTTGGACTTCCTATGCCACAGTATTGCTTCAAGTCTATATAGATCTAATATTCATAAACATCTTCATGTAATGAAAGTCCTTCCCTGTCACAACAGGCAAGATCTACTACAGTTTTAATGATAGCAACAAATTGGTTTTTATAATGTTAGAATCTCTTCCAGCTCATCCTGCTTACTATTTTCCTATGCCTAGAGGAATCTACCTATTTGCCATAAAGGAGAGGTTGATCCCACTGTGGATTTTTCCCTCTTTATCATCTCCTACCCAATCCATATCCTGCTGCAGGGACACAGACATATGTTTCTGAAAAACACTTCTTCCTGAATATGATTGTATGTGTTACTCTGTCTCTCCTTTCCTATTTGTTTTGGTAACTTCAGCTTTCAAATACAGCTCCAGAGCTCAACATCAATACCAAGTCCCGTGTACTGTGAGTTCAAGGTAACTTTAAAGTTATACACAGCGATGTACTTAGTTTAGCCAAGTATATCATGTGCATATATATGCTCACATACAATAAGGTTATAGCACACATCTGTAGTATATCTTACATATACTAGCAAGGCACTCAACATTTGACACATGAAAATTTTTTAATGTGTATGATCTCAGTGTCTTGAAACAGTACCTACTTGAGTTATCGATAACTTCCTTAGTAAGGGAATTCTTATAGGTAATATCTGTCTATTACAGTGATAAGTCTCACGGGAAAATCTGTACTTAAAATACATTTCACTTAAGAATAATGTAGTTATTGTATTCACACTAAATTCTTACTGAAAAGACAATCTGTCATTGAGACCAAAAATCAGCACCATCAAGTATCTTCAAAAGTGCTACATCTGTACGTCTGGTAGAGAGTCAGATTGAAGCACAGAATTTTTGAATGGAAAACAAAAGACAGATTATAAACAAACAAGAGCTAGGATGAGATTCAAATGTGGGCAGGATATTACCCTGAAGGGAATTATGTTCTAATACTGACTAACAGAGGACGAACTAACCTGATCAAACTTGCAGATTTGTTCCAATTTAAATATAAATGGAATTGGTGGGAGGTTATGGAAAGTTATCTATTAGTTACATATAATCATGTTATTAGCTTTCAGGAAATAGATTCATAATACCTTTCTAACCCTTAAATCTCTTATTTTATGATTTTTATAACAAGAACTCTTCTGCTCTTAAGATGGCTGTTGTCTCTCTTGATATGAAGCTCTAATCATACATGGGAATATGAAATGATTGACAGAATACTAACGAATATTACCCTACTCATAAGGTAATCTCATAAGAAATTACTTTCTGATTAATATCTACTGCTTCAATATACACACAAGAATTTATGAAATTCATTGATTATTCAGGCTCTGGTCATAATGGACTGTGCTCCAGACAGACAGCAGTAGCAGATTATCTAAGATTCACCATCAGTTGCTACAGTACCGAAAGTGCGTATGCTTAGGAGAATACAATTCAAAGTAACAAAAATGAAAATGAACCAGCTAACCAGGCAAACAAAACTTGGCCTAAAGTTTCTAAGTAAACAAAGCTATAAGAAAAGTGTACATATGTGCTTCCTGTTTTGTTTTGGCTCACATGGAAAATGGGATGTTTTTAAATTACTGTTCTCCCCCGCCCTTTATATTCAGCCAACTGTATAGCTGGGAATTTGGGGGGGGGGGGGGGGCGGCATTTGTAGGAGTTTTTAAGCATTGTTGTAGGCATAGATGACTCAGGCCACAAAATAATCTAATATTAAATAATTACCTAAACATTAAATTTAAACAACATACTGGAAGTCTTAGGGTCATTTTCTAAGCTTATACCTCTATATACCTCTTAAGCTATTTCCAAAAACCACCACCATGTAAGAGCATATGTAATTTTTTTCAATATCTGTTCACTATTGACAGATGTTTCTGAAAGACTTATCAGCCTGACATTGATAAATGTGTAAAGTATCATTCATCTGTAAATGGCTTTCATTGCTAACCTTTGAGATACATACATATATATATATTGTTTCTGCTCTTCCAGTACTGGAAACCAATGACCTAAGCCAGCAAATGTCACCTACAACATGGTGTAGGATGGCTAGTAGCTGTGAGACACAGAATCAGAATGCAATGATTGCAATGGCACAGAGCCTTTATCAATACAGGGTGGTTTCCATTGTAAGAATCTCATTCTGATTATTTTGAAGCTTCTCTACTAGAGGAAGAATCCTTACTCTTCATCCTAGGAAACACAAATGCAATCACAATAGAAGGCACGCTTTCAATACCTAGCAAACGAGATCTTTATTTCAGCCAAGTACAACCTCCAGTGTATAACACACACTAACAAGGGTCCCTGCAAATCTGAGATTCTTTACTGCAGCATGTGGGTAGAGAACGTAACAAATCTGATAGCGATTAGGAAGCAAGATATTCCACAGAGGTCTGACATCAATTTAACAAGCAGCAGCATTCTTTACTTTTATCACCTTCATTATCCTAAACCTTCTTACTGGTTGTCTACCAAGTGCTGGCCACTTATCTTGCCCCTAAAGAGCCAGACATTCGAATACCTTACAAAGTTTTATTAATACTTCATTTTTTAAAGTCTCTGTTTCCCTGATGTCAAGCCTACCTCCCCCTACCTGACAAGCAAAAGCATCCTAATAGCAGCAAACTAGCAGAAACCCTGCATGGAGCTCAGCCTCCTACTTGTAACTGACAGCACAACAGCCCACTTACTCTCTTTTCTTCAAAACAGACAAAAAAGAAGGAAACTTCATCAGGAGGTAGCAGTTTAGAAACTTGACATTTCACTGCTTGATGCTCACTTTCATCAGCAATAAGCTCTTGACTTTAATACTGAAAAATAATGAAGAGTAGTGAAATCAGAACTGACGCTGTGTCTGCTTAGACTCACGGTGCCTATATGCTACCACAGAGTACAATAATTTCATCCTTTTTTTAAAGCATTTTGCTCTTGAATGAAAAGTACCTTTAGCTACATCTACTCATTGCCTATAGTAGTCAAGTCAGTCTTTAAAAAGGAAAATCCAAACATGTTTCAGATGCATTAATCCATATCTTCCTAAGTAGTACGTTACATTAGTGTACCCTACAACATTAAATAAACCAGAGGGGAAAATTTGTATTGTGACATGCTGCAACAAATCACACCACCCAGATATAGTCACATGAAAGGAATCACAGTGCCTTTTAGAAATGTATTTTCTGTTTTATAATTTAAAAAAGTGCACTAAGGCTACCAAATAAATTCTGTTTGAAGCTCTTCAAGGCTTACAGAAGATGAACTATTTCAGGTTTTAGCTTTGTGTTATTTTTATTGCTGCTTCTCCTTTTTTTTTTATTTCATTCTTCAATAAAGAGCTAAAAGCTGTGTGGAAATGAAAGAAGATATTTTTCTACTTACTACAGGTGTTTGTATGTATTGCTACACTTACACACACTTAACTATAGATGTACAGATAAGCATGTTTTCCATCCCACAGCAGTTACTGTTGTTTCTCTCTATCTATTCCTCTGAATGCATCAGGAAAAAACATATTTTTAGAAGAAAATGGAAACAAAGCAAAAGGGAGCAAAGCAACAGCACTATTCCAGAAAAACAAATAGCTAAGGTATTTGTCTGGGAGTTGGGAAACATAAGGCAGGTTGACATGGATAATTGGACTTGGGTCTCTGCCAGTCTAGCTTCATGCCAAGTCCACTCTATTTTCTTTTCTAAGAAAAGGGAAGTAGTCAGTGTCTTTCATTTTAACAAGAAATTGTATCATAAAACTTTATCACTCAAAATTGATACACTGGCACAGAAAGTTTGTTTCAAAGAATATTCGTCTCCAAAATGAAAATGTTTAAGTAAATTTTCCATCACTCCTACTTTATTTTTTTAGAAGGCGGCAAAACAATTCCTTATGACACTATTACATAGACAAATCAGAATACAGTGTGCTTATGACATAGTATAAAAATACGTGCAGAAGAGATTCTTAAAGAGACTCAATGGTCACTAGTGTTCATAAACATTGCAAAATAATTTTAAACCACTTTGATGATGTGATTTCAAAGTGAGTCAGTACTGGTTCAGGTAGAATACAAAAAATACTAGGCAAACTTCCACCAAAACCTCAGAAGTTTGTGTTTTGCCAAAGCTCAAACAGGAGAGTTTGCAAGGCTCAGATATTGCACAAATTATAAAAGCAAGCTACACAGCAAAATCAGCAACAGTCCTGTTGTGGTACTGCAGCATACTGCTACCAAAATTGCTATCCTAGGCTCAAGAGCAAGCTGTGGGGAAGCAAAAAATTATAATGTTAACCACATTCAATACTTCACATGTAGTGATTTTTAAGTGATTTTTAGAGTACATTTTACTCAGATTCTCATTTCAGTAAAGCTAGGGTTGTTCTTTTTTTGTGGGGGTTTCTCTCTGCCCTCAGTTCAAGAGCCAGCTTCTATCATTCAACACTTTTCCCACCTTTTATAGAGCTCTATGGCCTTTCCTGTTTTCAACCCCTTTTCTGTTATTAATCTATTTGTTTCACATGCATCTCTTGCACAAAGGTGTATTTTTTTCTTCAGGGAACTTGAAGTTCGAGTTATTTGCCACCAAATGAAGGAATAGATATATTACACCATTTAATCGACATTGTGGCTTAGTCACAAGTGGGAAGTAAAACAAAAATATTTGGAAAACCTTGATTACTAATACATTATTTTAATAGGAACTTACCTCTGTCCTCATTTTCTAAATGTGATTTTCTTTTCTAGTTACATAGGTTCCAGGACAGGTGTTTACTGCACCCACTGTTCGCCATGGCTTATCAAACATTTAACATACTACAAGAAACACAGTACCCATAATGACAGGCCAAACCCTAAAACTTGCAGATAATACACAACAAGCAAGCAGTCAAGCAAGAGATATCAAGGATATCAATGCTGTTTGAGGTCCCTGCAATATTGGGGGAGTGGTGGGGGAGGGAGGGACGACACCCAAACAACCCAAAAAACATATTTAGAAACATATCCTAAACTGCAAAACATGACAGAAACCGAAATAGAAACAAAACCACTGTTAGTACCTCACTGTTCCGGGAAAATTTCTGACTTCAAATTTAGGTCAATATGCTGAGTCTGTGCAAGCTGACATGTTGGCAGACACAAGGTCTCTACGGTCCAGTTCTAGCAATGAACAATGATTTTAAAAGGCAGCAAATAAACATACAAATCTTTGTGATCAAATTATGAATCAGCAGGTGGTAGATGAATGATTTTTTCCTTTCATTTCCATCATAGATAGCTAACAGAAACCTTTAAGGCAGTACTATCCCTTAAGTTTAAGTAGTTCCTTTTTCTCCTCAGTATAATTTTAAGGTTCATATTCTTAAACTTCAGATGCTCCATTCTCTTACTCAACCTAGTGGAAATAGCACCATGTCAGAACAGATAGAAGATATAAAATTACTAACTTAGTGTGCAGTGAAGTCCATTCCTCTTGTTTTCTACTTTCCTAAGCAAAGTGATGAAAATATTTAAAGTGTGATAGAGATAAGCAGCACTAAAAGACCTTGCAGAGGCTATGCACACAGCTGTTGACCATTACTGCATCACCAGTCTAATTACAGCCACGTGTATCTCAGTCACCAAAAAAAAAAACCAAAACACCACAAGGCAGTAAAATATTCCTACTCAGATCTAATGTCAGCAAAAGATTTTAAATTATGCCTCGGGCAACGAACATTTGGAAAAAAATTAATAGATCACAAAGGAAGTTCTTCCTTCTCTGCAACCATCTCCTAAAATGTCCAAGATCCATAAGCCATTGTGGCTCTCATTTGTTCAAGTCTACTTTGGTCTTTGCAAACACATGTGCCAGATATACTGTGTTTGTGCCAATAATCATCAGTTAAAATCAAGTCAGCTGGGGCACAAAACTACTGGGGGTCATAGGACCTACAGAGAATGCACACTAAACATTTTTACTTTGGTCAAGAGAAATTTTACTCTTGTATTTTTCTCTCACTGAACTTCAGAATTCTGAATTTAAAGCATACAAAATTTCAAAGCCAAGCAGTATTGTGTGTATATTTGCATATGCACACATGAGTTTCTAAGATAAATCATCCAGGACGTCTTTCAAATTCTTCATCTGCCTGGCTATAAGTAGCTTTACTAAGTTTTGTACACATTTTCTTGTTTTAAAAAGTCACTAAAATACTTCACAACAAATGAAAACAATTAATTAGAATGAGGGGAGGTTTTCCACACAGGAGCTAAATATTAAGAAAAATATTCTATATCACTGCTAATGACTTCTATTCTTAAAACCTTTCTAAAGCTGAATTACATCTAGACTTGCACACAAATTAATTGCCTAGAGAAAGGACTTGTGGTCTAATCTGCCATATATTAGAGGAATTCATATCTGATTGATAGACGGTGCTGCAGTAGTCATATTTTCCTTTCCCCTTTGGAATAAAGCCAACTCAAAAGTGACATCTACGAATTACTGGGTTTCCTGAAGGTTAAGCCACTTAGGGAAAAAATATAATTTACAAGCTGTAAATCTTTTTTGCAAATCTTACTTTCATTCTAGGTTGAATGCTTCTAATGATATTGTAGGAGCCCCACACAGAAAGCAAGATCATGACTAAGTATTTGATGCTGTAGTGCTCCACGGCATAGAAAAGAAGGATGCTGCCATTATTGCAAGCACATGAACTCGATTACACTTCTTAAAGCCATTTGGTAAAGTGTAAAATAAAGTGCAAGAGGCTATATTAGATGCTTCATTGAGTTTTAATCAAAGGGAGAAATTATATTTCTATTTATTATTTATCTATCTTCAAAATGTGACTAATATTTCTGGTGATAATTGCTAAATTTCTGTAATGGTTAGCATTAAATATGTCTAGATATTAATACAATTTAGTTTTAATGAACTGCCAGTTAATTACAAAAATTCACTCATATACACGTGTACAAACCCCGCAATTCTCTGTTACAATTTTTAGAAGCTAAACTCACTTCTGCTGACACGTTTTCACAAGTAAAATATTAATAAAGAGTTATAGTGAAGAAGTTCTATTTTTGCTATCACAATAATACTGTTATATTTCTTATTGCATTAGCTAAGTCTTTCAACATATTGTTACACAACACTTACACAATACTGAATTGCAGAAGAATCGTTCAGATACTTTGAGTAGATTAAAAAATGTAAAGGGCAATCTACAGTGCAACTGTAATTTTTGTATGATGACAAAACCACAAAAAAATCAGATTTAAAGAAATAAATGTTTATAGGTTATTAAAAAGACATTCAATAATATCAGGCAAAGCATGAAAAACATCCTATCAAAACGTGAAAGCTTCAACAGTGTTTCACTTTTAAAGCACTAAAAACTTGGAAGTGCAAATAAGAAGGAAAGGAGCAGAAAAAGTTGTTTTTTTTTTTTTTTTAGTAACAGCCAAACAGACTTAAATGTAAAGATTTCTAACCAAATATGAGTCCACTTTAATAAAAAAAGATAGACTATATTAACATTTAATCAAATTGCTTAAATAAGATACTCCTATTTCTAGGGTAATCATTCACATTTTGTGAAAGTTACTCAATCACTGAAATTTAGACGGTTTTCATGAAGTGAAATTTTGACCAGCTTTTTTTTTTTTAAATTTACATACCATTCTATTTTTCTCATCTTCATCTAACAGAGCAGTCAAATGAAATAAGTTCTTGAGGAAATTACTCAACAAATAGTACTATTCAACTGCATGTATTATGACTTAGAGTTGCTAAACTATTTCATAGGAGAGTTATCCCATTAAGACCAGGAAAACTACTCTCATGCCAGAAGTTACAAATTTAGCAATGCACATAACCTGGAGTACAACATTAAGTAGACTCTGTGACTCATGCAGAAATAGAGAAGGTCACTTGTATTTTATGTCTTAACAATAAACACTATTTTTGCATTTTTGGCACATTCTACCTGTAGACCTAGCACATTTGTAAAAACAAAAACAAAACACACACACACAAAAAACCCCCCCAACCCACCACAAACCAACCAACCCCAACAAAAGAAACACATACACTTAGAAAATCACTCTCTTGCACTGGCTGTGGCAATTACAGTGTCTCCAGTTTCAGAAGGGTAAAACGGGGTACAGAAATGTGTCTTTAATCAGGAAGAAAAAACAACTGCAAGTTGTGCCAGCTGCACAAATCACTTCTTGTGAGTTAGTCAAGAAACTACCATATTCATCTTCAGCTAAAACTTACAAAACTATGCACGGAACACCATGGTGGTATTTACTCCACGAGGGGACGAGGAAAGTGAGTGACAAATTAATTCTTTGTATTATTTCTGACGCATAAAACGTCAACAACAAGAAAACTGAACAGACCTTACTAAAACATAGAAAATTGACTCAAGAGGATATGAACTCCCAATTATTTTGCAAGCAAGGTTCCTCCCTCTGGTGGTAAATCAACACCGATTTTTATGGAGCTACACTAGTCTATGCCAGATGGAAGTCTGGATTTCATCAGAAAGGCTTAACTGTAGAAGGGAACAATAAAGAAACCAAGTTTCTCTGTCAGTAATTAGATATTAAAAATAGTAATAGTCACTGTAATCATGGGGAACAAGAGGCTTCAGCATAAGTTTTGGCCAAAGCCATGCTGAGCTACAATAAGATTATAGAACACAATGCCAGAGATGATTCACAAAACAGGAGAAAATTTCTGAAAGGCTAACAACAGCGCAATCCAAATCATACCTGGCAGGAGCGCTACAAAAAACACATCTGTTATTGGGAATTGGCTCTCCTCTTCGAAGAGGAGAGCTACCTTAGGTTATTTGTTGTGGCTGTCATGAAATGAAATATCAAAGTAAAACTGAAGTTTACTGTTATATTCCAAATCCCAGGAGACTGTCCTCAAAGTGCCTCCTGGTTGTAAGAATGCAAGATTCCTTTGCATATTATGAATACAAGAGAAACAGGCATGCTGTATCAAAGGCTGCGAGGTTTGTTTTTTTAACTTTCAGGATATATCAAAACTTCTCACTTTCACTGAATGGAGATAAACTGAAATATCTGATGAAATTATAACATGAATTTTCATAACTTCATATAAAATCAGCAGGTGCCTCTATGTTTGTTCTCAAATTTACGGTTTTGCAAATAAACCTGAAAACTTCTATTTGTGATGTAATCTGGCTGATGGCATTACACCAATAAAGCAGTTACTCTGTTATCTATCTCTAACAATACTGTCTACCACAACAGTCCTGCTGTACTTACCCCAACAAGATCTGCATTCATGGGGGCAGGGTGTAAAGCATGTTTCTTTATCAAAATATATCTTCTGGAGTTCTATTGAGTTATCCAAGATGATGGTTTCAGACATTGGCAAGCCCCAAAATTACCCACGTAGCCTCTCAAGACTGTAGGACTCTTGTATTAGGAACTCTTTATCAGTGACGTTCTACCTTTTGACACTCTTGTTGACAGTGACAAAACATCATGGAAGAAAGGAGGTAGTGCTTAGTCTTTGTCAGAAGATGGGAAAACATCACAGTAACATTAATGTTTGTATTTCTTAAATAAAATAGCATTTATACATAATTGTGCTAACAGACTGTATTTATTCTGGCAATAGTGAAAACATGAAGTATAATAGGAAGAAGCAAAAAATAAAATAGTAAGTGTCTAACTGTCCCAAATCTAATAGTATTCTGAGAGACATTTCCATCTTGTACATGTTTATTATTTTAAGAAATATGCTAGAATCCTGTATAGTTATAGCATAGTAATTATGATAGACTAAGAAAGATTGGAGTTTGCCTTTCAGAAATACTTTGCCAGGATCTCAGAATAGGAAAAGCTGTATCTAATTGCTAGGCTTACAAAAAAGGATGCGAGACTTTGACTTCATGTCCATTTCAGGACTGGTATGTTGCAGATATGAGGTAATACAAATCACCAGTGTCCTTAGAGAATTGCTAGTAATCCTTCCCTCACTGACAAGTTACACGTAACAGAATTGGTTTTAATAATTTTCAAAGAGCAGTCAACATCTGAAATTCATTGTATAAACAAACTTAATGGAAAAAACTTAAAAGGGACTCCTGACATTTTATTTTATGAATTAGAGAGTTTATGGACTTGAGAAACTGCATGAAAAGGAAAGCCAAATAACTATATGGTTCTTCAGCAGTTTCAGAGACAGAGTAACCCTCTCTCTTTTAAAGATATTCCTTCCAGCTCAAGGATTAAGACTTACTGCATACCTATGTTTCAAATCTTGCACACTCTACTTACAGTGACTGCCTTTTACCTGAGTCAGTAATAGAATTCATGCTCCAGGTATGCCTGCAACGTTTGTTTTAATAAACATCTATTCAAATTCTCTTTAAAGACAATATCTCAAATTCTGGTGACAATGACTTCATTGCAGTGCTTTGTCTATCAGCATTCTCTCCCTCTTCTATGTACGAGGTCGTAACACAAGATAATTCAAGACCACTACAGCTCAGCTAGGTTTCAGTTGTTTTCTCTTTAATTTTTGCATGGTTTATAACCTCCTCAGATGAAAGCAAGGCTCCAGTGCTGTAGCTTATTGTTACATAAAGGCAAGAGGAGCTAGAGCTCCCAACAAAAACATATGTTGTTAGGCTTCTAAGAAGGTATTTTACGAGGTTCTTGCTGAACCTAAGAATAGTGTACAAGCTGTGCTCCCTGCCAACAGAGCGGCAAAAAGAAAAAAAACAAAACCAACGAAAAAACCCGAACCCCACCCACCACTGTTTTCTAGTGAACTATTAAAAGGAGGCTCAGTATCTACAGTCAGTGAAAGGGGCAGAGAAAGACTTTGGGAACACTGTTAGTTTTTACTATTTAGAAAATAAAGCAGAAACTCTCAAGCTAGTGCTGGGATTTCTGCACCACTCGGCATGGCTCCACAGCAGCCCAGAGCAGTGACGCGGCCTGGAGAAAAGAGCCCAGTGCTGAGCTCGTGAGGCATACGCTGAAGAGCAGCAGCATATAAGGTTACACCTTTAGTATTTTCAATATCCAGTAAAGGAATATCATTAAAAAGAAATAAAGCAACTCCCACTTCTGGAACTTCACATAAGTCATGAAACAGTTCTCAGATATCAGATTTAATAATACCATTTGATCTCCTATAGAGATTAGGTCTGTATTACCCACCTCCATGACCAGTTGTTATGCTGTAGTTGTGAGGGAGATGGGTAAATAACATTCACACACTCTCCCTTTAACTGTCCCCCGTAATTTGTCTCAGACACATAACAAGGTAGGGCTGTTAAGCAACAGTAACTTCACACCCAACAAGACTTACCTTCAATGAACACTAGAGTAGCCCTCAAATCCTACAACAGAGTCCCACAGAGACTACATGTATACTACCTCTCCTGTCCCCTTGACGTAAAAAGAAGCAAAACCATCCCAAAGAACAGCCACCTGTAAAACCTCACACGACAAATTATTTTTTCAGTGAGCTCTAATGAACTCAGGTGTTTTGTGGTTTTTTAAAATAATTTAAATGGAGACAAATTACTTGATTCCTTTCCAGGTGGCAGTGATAAGGCTACTTGGTTTCAGGTGATAAAGTGAAAACTGCTGTCACAAACAAGCCTCAAATTCTCATTCTCCTAAATCCTTCTTCAAGGGTTACTGTTCTTTTCAGTAACATCAAATTTTGGAGTCCATTATTTTGTTTTAGCTTTTTTTAACTGGAAGGTTCACTGAGGAGCAAACCATTGTTTCCTTGGCTGACAAAAAATGTGCCTATGTAAACGGTGTAGAAATGATCTTTCTCGGCCTGATGCTTAACTCATTCAGATCCATAAATCACTCTCAGATACTAATAGTCTAATGCAAGATAATAACTCAAAATAGAAATCTCATTTAATTTCACTGCAATTAAACCAAATAATACATAATGTATCTTTTCAGACATAACAAGAAGTTTATCCACCTTGCCTGGTATTTTGTACTGTTCTCTGCCTTCTACCTTACGTGTGCCTGATCCTGCAGCAGTACAGCTTTAAACCAGGTTCTGTTTTCAGAGAAATGGCAGAAAAAGGATCTTTTTCTGAAGTCAAGAATTTTTTTCCCAGGGCTGTCTTTCCCCTTTCATAACCACTACAATTTGCAGAGCAACATACTTTAACCTTCCCCTCTACCCTCTCCTTCCCCCAATCTATGCAACACATTTTAATTTCCTTTTCCAGCTAAGGGCAAATGTCTTTCCCATTGAATGCATAGACAGTTAAGTGATTTTGTAGACAACAGGATTTACAGAAATAGTCAGAAATTGATCAATCAGAAGAATACATAAGGACAAAATAGAATTTGCAAAAATATAAGCCTTCTGATTTATTATCTTCACTTATTAAAGGTCACTGTGTCATGTAGCCAGTATGATCCATATTATAGGTTATGGAGACAAACTGATACTTAGGTCCAAATTTGACTGGATGCAAATTTGCTGAAGAATATAGATGACTGAGATTATAATAATAATAATAAATGCAGTGCAATAATATTCTTCCTAGAGTACAGATGGTATTTTCATACTGAGTGCATTTGTACTGTTTTTAAACTGTTGTGACATGGTCAAGCACTAAATTACAAGACTTTTTTGTGAGAGGAAAGGTATTTACTGCTTGTGCACATGCAGCCAGTATTATATTCTGCTAATCATCAGGCATAAGGGCTATCTACGTACATATACAACGTACCAGAAAGCATTCAAAGAACCACAGGCTTATTTTAGCAAAATCTGGAACATATTATTACTAAATATATGTATCTTAAGAGATAAGTGAGCAATTCACAGAAGATAATTCATTGACTACTCTTTTTCTTCTGACAGTGGACTGCAATTTCCAGAAAGGTATTTTATTTGAACTCTCTCAAGAATCTTTTTAATGAGCAGGGCAAAAACCGCCGGACTATTTAGCGGTCAGATTCTGAAATGGAACTGTCTTGGTTAGTTATAAGATTGTATATACAGTTTCTGATGTACTCTTGTTTCCTCATTAGATTATCACAATTTTAAAATCAGGAAGAAGGATTAACATAAATAATGTGGTTCAGACTGATGTTCCCTTGAAGTTTAAGGGTAAGATGATGATAAGCAGGATAACAGAAACTTGCAAATGGAGGGCCATTCTATTTTCTGAAACATGCAGGCCTTTGCTTGAAGTACCACTATAATGAAGAAAAAAAGAAGCCGTATCTTTCCTTTCAGCCTTCCGGGTTGTTTTTTTTTTTTTTTCCCGGTTATCATTCGCAGAGATAACTACATGGGTATTTTTTGGACTACAATTCTTGAAAGACTTTAGCAGCCAATTCCATATGAACATTCAGAATACAAAAAGCAAAGAAGTGCATGTATAAATTTTTCATCTTGGGTCTCACAGTATGATCATATCCTTTTTGCTGTAAGATCATGACATAAGAACACCTCTCCTGGGCCCCTCTGAATGAACCTCTAGCTCAGTGTTCTCCTTCCCAGTCGCAGAAAGGTGGGAATTGCCAGAGAAAGAGCCCCCCCCATGCAGAACCAGACAGCACTGCAATGGCATTAACTTCCAGCATTCATTGGCCCATGAGTTTCTCAGCCAGAGGAACTGGTTTTGTAGGCAAAGATGTAATCTTTTAAGAGAGGCTCACATGTCCACTGACACTTGCAGCAATCCCCAACAGTAATTTCCACAGGCAGAGCTAGAGGGTCCACAGAGACTAAAACTACGTTACTAGACAATTCTTTACTACCTCCCAGAGCCTGGTTCCACCTTTGGATCATACTCTGACATTATAATTGGACAGGTTTGGGGCATGTATCATTCCCTAACCCTTATTTTCTAGCTCCAGCTGAAAGGGGAATTAGGCACGTGTTGCATGTAGGAACTGTGGCATGCTGCAGCATAGCCACAGTTTTGGTCATTTCACTACAAACAGATGGGCATAATATGCTATCCGGTCTGATCTACTTCCAAAATCAGGGTTCTACACTGTAAGAACATGCACATTCAAGTCAAATTATTTGAAATTACTATTAATTATGGCTGCAATTCTAACATCTATGAATCTGTCACAAGCCAGCTTGCTTTAAACCGGCCATCATTAAATATCTTTCCAGCACATTAAGTACACAGCAGAGAGCAGTGACAAGAAGTCCCGACATTAAAAGATAAACTAATTTCAAGAGGCACAAACAAAAACATGTTTACTTTAGTCGCATTTTGCATGATAGTTCCCTCAGCATGGTCTTTGCATTTGTACTATGGTTGGAATTCGGCAATTCTAGACTCTTCAGTATAGAAGCAAGTGATTCCAAATCTGTGTGCCATTGTGGTGTGAAGTTATCTATACTAATCTCATTGCTGGGGGAAAAAAGGGAGGGGGGCGAGGGGGGAGGGAAATCAAGTGATTTAGCTTTTGTGACCCTTCTAAGAATTAGAAGATTTATAATTGTTTCAGATCAGATCCTGACTCAAGTATGCTTCAGCAATTCACTTGAAGTAATTTTTAACAGTGAAATTCCAAACTGAATTATGTGGAGCTTAGTCCCTAGATCACACGAGTAAATATCCACAAGTTTTCCTCACTTTGATTTGCATTAAAAAATGTCCAAGTGCTAGCTCCTATTTTATCATACCAAAATTATAACAAATTTACAAGTACAGTTTCATACAGTTTTGCTTTCATAAGGTGTTCACAAGCCATCATGCAGCACCTTACCGTAATACTGTTGGTGCACCACTGAACGTCCAGGAATGCTTCCACAGACCCTCCGAAGGTGAAGTGAGGGATGTGCTCCCACAGCACATCTACACCAGACCATGGAGGACAAGGCAGAGACAAGTGATCTAATTTGCACTGAACTACCTTTGGACAAAAGCTTGCCAGCCATGAGATCACAGCATCACACCCAATTTTGCAAAGGTAGTTAACACAACTAATGCATCTACGCTGCCTCTAGGACTGCCTCTGCATGGCACTGTGACTTGTAAATATGCCTACCTGGAAAACTATTGATGTGAAATTCAAATGTGTGGCATAAATATGCTGCAGTCGTATTTTTTCCAGACTCCAGTGAGTCGACTTTGTGGTCCCATTGTCCACCCTGAAACAACTTTCAACCTTGACCTTTATAATGAATCTTCTACCAAAAAAAAAAAATTCTAGCCTTGTTTCTATATTGAAGCATAATGTAAAATGCCTTACATACACACTTTATATACTAATGTGTGGAATACAGGGAGGGTCATATGGACTACAAATTGGTACCTTGCTAGGTACCAAGCATTAGATATAGGTGGGAAAACACACTGGCTATACTCGATGCCAAGCCATATTTCTTCCTTTACACCTCATAGAAGTGAGTTCTTTGTATATCTGAAGTTGTTTACGTGTATCTAAAGTTGCAAGCCTAACTTAGTATTTTGATTTCAGAGGTAGTTCACATTGTTCTTTCTATTTAGGCAAGCAGATGCTCAGCACTTCTGAAAAGAAAATAATTCTTTTGATGCCTAAATGTAGACTTGAACAGTCTTTGAGTAGCAAATTTTGGTTTATATCACCATTCCATCCCTCATCTCTCCTGTATGTGTATTTCCTTCAGAGAATACTTTGGAAGCACTGCAGCATTACTGTCCATGCCCCACTGAGTCAACTCATGACTTCAGCTATGACAACTTTCTATATACGTTGGCAGTGTGTAAACTACACAGTAGATGTCTATAAACTTCATGTTCTAGGTTAAAAGGCTGTGACATGGTACTTCATGCTCTTCTACTTTTTGCACTTTTATGAAGCTGACATTTTTCTTATTTGGGACACACCCATCGTGTAATACCTATAGGGGGCTATAGTCTTTATAGTAGTATTTTTGCATCCTCGTGTTTTAATCAATCATGTCCAAAGCAGCAGGTACAGAATAATATAAGAGAGTCATTTACCTAAGATCACTAGGAGTTCAGAAAAGGTCACAGAGACTAAATACAAAGGTTGTGTCAGGCTTTTCAAATAAAGCAGATAGTGATTACTTTAGCTTCATTTGGCCAGCAAACATAGTTCACAGTACTTCAATTTCTTCAACTTGACTTTTTGTAACATCATATTTTTTTAATTACAACAGTGAACTGGATGAGTTAAGCAGCTCCTCATTTCTGTTTTCAATAAGCCCTTCAGACTGAGGGGAAACGCCTTCCTAAGCCTGCAGCAGAACAGTGCTTGGAGCAAGGCTGCACCTGAATTAGCTAACCATCCCTAACTCCCATTGATGGGACTTGTGGGCATGGAAAGAATGTAAGATGGTTCCTAGTATGCTTTAGAGAAAAAGATAATGAAAGGAAGGACATGACGAATAAAGCATTTAAATTTATCAATACAGCTCAGGAATACTTTTTTTTTTTTCTTATTTTTGCCCACTACAAGTGTCATATAATTGTATTTGTATTATAAAATATTTTGTGTGTGTATATGTCGATATAAATGCACATACTTTTACGATTATGTATACATGCATGTTCATGGTTAAAACTTTTCACTGAAGTGTAAAGAGGTTCAAAGTTATGCTCTAAAATATTTCACACATGCACTATGATTTTTCTTCCTTACATATTTTTTTTCAATCATGCTACACTCAAGAGAAAACTACTTTAAAAAGATCTGAATAGTTAGGTATCGTAGTCCTTGAATGATGCTGCACTGCATCCTTAGATTTTAATTTACTTACCTTTTGTTTTTTAACTTTGTGCTTCATTAGAAGTAGATGTCTATAATAATTACCAATAGCAATGCCTAGATCACCTGTCCAAGAGATAAACATGATTCAGGCAGACTCCTGTGTAACATTCATTAATAGCTTTATGTGTAATAACCTAAGGTTAAAAAAAATCTGCCTTTCATATTTCTATGGCCCCAATTTTACCAAATACAAAATAGTCCTCATTATCAAGGGCTATGGAATTGCAGCTGCAGGAATTTTTCAGTACTTGGAGGTCTCAGCATTTTTCTTAATAAGTGGATGCATCTAGTACACCAGATTTAAAGAAAATAACGGGGAAGAGTTTCCTTATTTAGGTTACTGACCATCGTAAGGAAAGCCATCAACTCCTAGGAGCATATGTCATTTTGGAAACACATTTCTGTTTCTAAAACGAGTTTTACAGGATTTACTGCAAAAATATTTGTGCTATAGATTTTTTTTAATCCTAATTCAGTATTTAAATACTTAAATAAGCAAATGAATTCTAAGCCACCTTTCTGCCAACTATACTGTTTATTTCTTCTCTAAAATAGTACTCTCAGTTTTTTCAAACTCTTTTCATAAAAGAGAATGTTTCAGTGAGTCAAATAATTTTCAATATTTAGAGAGATGAACATAATAACTCAAACCTTCACACTCCTTTATAGACATGTATTATAGTATTTTCCTTAGGATTTCCTTCTATTCTGCCTTCATGCATTATAATATCGTGTTTGTTTTTTGCCTGAAGCTGCATCAGCAAAGGATTTTTTTTCTGAGATTTTTACAATGGCAGCAAGATAACTGAGCTGAAAGAGTCAGTTTGGAAGTCTAGAAGTTGTTCTTCTATCTTGCCATCTTATGTACATTACATTCAGACTCTGTTTTCCATTGTGTAACCCTCTCGTAGTTGCTAAATGAGTTCTTCTAGATTACATTTGATTTCCATGGGCTTGGTTCACTTAGATACCTTCACTGGTCAACAATTCATGCCTTGTGATCTGTAGTAAATTCAAGATTCTTCTCCTTGAACACTCATCCACCCTGTTTTCCCTGTCATTAACATCTGAAGTTAATTACTACTGTACAAGGTACATATATTTTTTTTTATAGGCAGTATCTTCTGTTTGGTTGGCTTGCTTCAGAGCATTTTGCCAATTTGTCATAGTCATTTAAAGTCCTAATTCTCCAAGAGTGTTTGCAGCCCCTGCCAGGCTGAGGTTATCTACATGTTTTTTAGGCCTACTCGCCATGTCATTTTCCATGTTGCTAATGACACTGTTGAATAACTCTAAACTCCAGCACCCCACTCAATACTTCTGTGGTAACAACAAACTTCATGCAGAAATATCCGTTATTTTCCAAAAATTGTCATGTATCCCGTGCCTCTGTTCTCAGTTCATTACAGAGCTTTTACTAACCTTTTGCCCGTGCTTGTTTAACTTCCTCAGTTGCTTGTCAAATTCATTCAGTTCTACATCCACTAGAAATGCAAAGAAACACCAAACAATTACTGAAGCACAGTTTCCATTTCCAAAACACTGTCCTGGTTAGACCTTTTTCCACCATGATTTTACAGATGTTCTATAACTGTGGTTTTGTGATAATTAATTTACCAGGGAGAGCTGTAAACTTATTCGTAGGTTAAAAACCCTCTTAACATTGTATATAACCAAAGTTCTTCAGTCCTCTGGATTGGTAAGAGACTGGGTATTTTGTTGGATGTTCAGACATTTCATACTTGAAAACTCAGTCAGAATAACTTTATGACTAGTATCTATCCCTGCTGATCTACCAGTTTTGTCTCCTTACCTTTTTTTGGACAGAATCTCTGATAGTACTACACCTTTATTAGCAAAATATGTTTTAATCCATCAACTTTAGCATTTCTATCTATTTTAATATAAAGCTTTGTTTCTTTTTATGTATTTCATTAGTTACTCTGGAATTTTCTTTTGGCCTTTCTTGTGTTCCTCATACATACTAGCTATTGTTATTTATTTTATTTTCCTGTTCATTGGCTACAGTGGGTCAGATTTTTGATGGATCTCTGCTTGGTTCAATCATTCGAAATTTGTTATTTAGCTATGTAAGTTTCTTCCTATTTCTCATTTTGTTGAGCAATACAACACCTCCTGAGACACTATTACTGTTTCCTTAAGTAGAATAAATGCCATATCCAAGGAGTTTACTTTTCCTTAGGGCATTTTCAATGAGCTCCCTCATTTTATTAAATCTGTCTTCCTGAAGTTTATTGTCATTCAAACACTTTTGTATACCTAACTTTCTCATGATATGGATTCTAATTATATTGTGAATATCATTGTTTTGCAGCTCTGCCAGCACTACAATTTAAATGAACATCTATGTTCTACTTTTATGACTGAAAGAGGTATTCACATCACCTAACTCTAGACACTTAGCTAAATTCAGACACAACTTCCCTAGGTTCCCTACATCGTCAATAAAGACAAAAAACACACCTTCAGGAGGTGATTCAGGAAAAATAACACTTGCCAATATGCAAAGTATACATCTCATCTGAGGGAAAACATTCTAGCTTTCATTTAACTCACCTGCGTCACTACTTTCAGCTTTGTGTGGGGTACATAGCCTTTGAGAGTGACGATCTGCTGCTCCTGTGTGCGCACACATCCCGCGGAGCCAGAAGGGACAGTCAGGTACTCCTCATGCAGCTAGAAGGGAAGAAAAATGGCATCTGTTCTAATTAGATAATATTAAATAATAATGTCCTAATTTTTAATTAGACTGTCTCTTTAAAAAAACAATTTGTCTGAGTAACATCTTTATTTCTTCGTGAAGTCTTCATAATGACAAGACAAAACCTCATGCTGTCTGGGAGTCAAATTACCCAAGTGCTTCTGAAAGGGAACAGTGTTTCCTTAAATGGGGCATTTTCTCTCCACAATTATCAGAGAAACTACAAGAAATACCAAGTGATTTGAAACTCACATGTGTCAAGTAAGTTTTTGAAATCATCTTAAAAAAATATAAATACACATTTACAGTCTTGTTTGTTTGTTTTAGGGAGACTCCCTGAAGCTTAAATATTAAGGAGAATTAGCAGTTGTGTCAGCTGCCAGTTGCCTGAGTTAGATGCCCTATGAAAAAACAGTGCTGCAGTTAATGTTCATATAGCTGATGAACCATAGCTATCCATTGCTATCCAAAGACAGATGTGTAAGTTTTGACTCATAAAAACTGTATGAAGGAAACTAATGGGACGCTAATCTTCTGGTACCTCTTGGGACAAAGAGAGAGAGTGAATAAGATATTTAAAGACTACAAAATTTGTTTCCTCTACAAACGCCTTCCAAAATGTTATAAATAAATCACCAGTTTCATCATTGTTTGACTTTTGGGACCATCACCATGACAGAATGAAAAGAGCCACGTCTTGGTACTCAGGGACAGCAAAAGCACATATTCGTCCGAGACACCAAACACCTGTCTGCAGATATAAGCTTCTGGGAACAGGTATTTCATCAACTACTCATTGATGACAATTATGTGATATTTACAATTCCAAAACAATGCAGATAGAGCTCTCTCTCTATAAAACTTTAATGAGCAGCATGTTTTGTTGGAAGTGTCATAAAACTTTCATCAAAGTTCAACATATTCCCAAGAAAACAGCTCTGTCTTTGACAAGAAGATCAGAAATTTGCAGTTTAGATCAAACACTGTGAAGAGGAAGAGAAATGTCGTCTGTTATAATTATTAGGATACGATAATTATACTTTTTAGAAGCTCAGAAAATTTTTAAAAAGCAGCTCAGTAAACATTGTAAAATCCAGTATTAAGATTAGTTTTTATAGTTTTCCTTATAAGGAAGATAAACAAAGTCATAGTAGCTAAAAGCTAAACAATAATAAGAAGAAAGAGAATGATGGTTGGGGTTTTTTTGCACTGTTATTCAGAGAGGACCACAGCCACTAGGAAAAAAAGAAAAATAAATTGTGTTTTTACTTCATTCTGGAACAGTACTTTTTCCCAAGTAGGTAAAATTCCTTTACTCCTTTCCCATAACTAATACTATAGATAACATTACAGAATCAGGAGGTCCTGAGTTCACTGGACTTTATAGCAGTTCTTAATTGTTAACTTGCAAGCAGTTGGAACTAAATTGAAGTGTGCAGCTTCTCTACCCAATGGTTGCATGAATAATTGAATAAATGGCCCCTATGACTTCTGGGGCATTAAGAATTAAAACAAATGAAGGCCCAAACAAGAAATAAGTATTTCAGTATGAGGAAAAGTTGGGATGTAATTAAAGAAAGGGTAAAAAAAAAAAAAAAAAAAATCAAACAACAGAACGGGTCAGGGGGAAGGTAACTTCTACAGGATTAGATACATAATATGGGAACAGAGAATATAAAAGCAAATCTCATGTGATCAATAAAAATATGATTATACGTGTTCCTTTCAGTTACTATACACAGGTTAATGATGAGCAGATTCCAAGATTCATTTTTATGGTGAAACCACAACAAAACGGCTTGTATTTTGTTTCTGCTTCATTTTTCTGTGGGTAGCTGCAGCATAGGCCATAAGGAGATTCGTTACTGCACTCTGTCATGCATATCTGGCCTCATTTTCCACACTTTGTGTTGCCCTCCATAGCACGTATCAGGGTGCTTGCCTGTTCGCTGAGCCTGTGGCTATGCTCCCCCGCAAGCTGTTGAAGTTTTAGCCTGTTCTGCAGCAGTTCTTGATTCCTGAATTTTTATACTGTTTATATTAGCCTGCCAATGGATTAAAATAGAAATAAGCCTGATGGTCTCCCTCATTTCTCTCAAATACACCTCCTGTTTCTTATTTCTCTGGATATGGCCCATACGCCATGGTTAGGCCAATCTCTTTAACAGCACGTATAAAGGTTCAAACTCGGTAATACAAGTCTAGATCCCCAGCCCTTTCCTTTAGTGTATCCCTCAAACTAAGCCAAGAAATGGTGCAGCATTTCCCTTCCTTGTTAAAAAGAAAATACAGTCTGATACCTGGTATCAGACTTGAATGCACAGCAGCAGCTCCAGGTTTGGCTCCAGTCACCTTCAGTTGTGGACCTACTTTAAAGTCCTAAAATCCAGGTGTGAGACAAGCTTCTCGGGGCAGTCCTTAGCTCTTTAATCCACAAGACACGTGAAGGCAATATTCCCATTCTGGTAACAAAGTGCTGTACTGTTCAGAGTTGCAAATGTGACCCTGAAAGCCCCCAAATGCCTTTTAAATGCTGGGGTTTGGTACCCACCTGTTCAAAGCAGGCTGCTTCTGAGCATGCCTGAAAATCAAGGCTCTCTTCTGTCAGAAGGGAAAGTACCAATTAGGTTAGATCATTCCAAGAATTACCTCTGGCAGTTAGCCAAACTTATGGTCTTTGGCAGTTAGCCAGCTAAATCTTTCTGAGACCCGCCTTCCTAAACATGGGAATGAAGTGGAATTAAGACAGCCTTCAATTCATTCTACACCTCCTTATGCACGTATTGACCAGTGGATACAGTTTCAAACTCACTAGAACTTTTTCCTAGAAATGAAGATATATTGCTCATCTCATTCACGTCCAGGATATCACAATGTGTAGAAGATAAACTGTGCTGGCTCTGGCCTCTGGACCAGATTATTTTCCCAATAATTGCTAAGCTGGAACTGAAACAGCATCTAGATGTACGTTTCAGACACTACCCCTGCCCTCCAGTTTGCCTTTAACTAGCTATATTTACCCATGCTACAAATTCTTAAGAACATATTCATTGCATATTCAAAATTACTTCCCAGACAAAATGGCCAGGTAGTGAAATAATAAAAAGCTGTTTGAGCTGCAGGGTAACTAAAGCACCTCTTAGCTTTCCACTCAGGAGGGCAGAGGAACAGGTGGCACTACACCACAGTCACAAGCTCCCTGATTTCACCTCAAGCCATCACCTCCAGGGTGGGAACTGCAAAATGGATGCTGTAGGAGGGGGCAGGATTGTTCATCTTCAAATCATTTCACTTCATCATTGCTCCAGCACAGCTGCTTGGAACGTTTTCCTGCCACTTGAATGAAAAACTATCTGGTAAATAGATACAGATATTCCACAACACATCTTTTGTTGGCCTGCCTCTTCAGCCTTTCCTTGTGCTCTCTCCCTCTGTCAGGACTGCATTTTTAAAAGCTCATTGCTTTCACTCACATTTGTATATCACAGACCTGTGTTTATTCAGTATGTATTTATGTAGATATTATGTTCAAAATACCTGGGTTAACAGAACTGGGCAAGCAGGGTAAATCTTTTCCTCATTATATATCTTCAGCACACAAATTAAAGTAATTGAAGTTTTTCCCAATGTTGTTGAAGACTTGAAAAAACAAGCAGAGGCAAGACAGCAACAGTGCAAGATTTTTCAATAAAAACAGTAGGGATCATTGAGTTAAAGACTGTTGGAGAAAACTACTTGTTAAATTAAGAGAGAGATGAAAATTGATTCATTTAATTATGCACTTGGGTATATAAAATAAGGTACTGAGTGCTTATTACAAAGAAGTTAAGTTGCATTAGTTAAAAGTTTATCTCTTCTTCCCGAGATCTCCATACTTTCACACAACAAAGACATTGCCACAGATGCTGGAAATATAGCTGGCTGAATAATAAAAATAATGTATTCGTGAGTAAATTATTCAAAGATTGACAGAAAAATGTTGAATAAATTATTCACAGAACATTATTAAATAATCTAGAGAGCGGGTCAAATAATGGAAATATGTAATTCAGGTAATTTATTCAGAGAGTAATGTCAAAATCCTTTGGCTAGTCCATTACGAATGAATAGTTTGACAAGTTATTGATTATAGCTCATTTCTGTATTAAAACAAAATGCGGCAGGAATGCAGCTAAGCAGAAAGATACATAATTGACAATAAAGTGTCATCATCCTGATGATGACAATCTTTTATCGTGCATACAAACACACAGCCTGTGTACATGGATTGTTTCGAACAGTGCTTACTTACCACATAGGCTTACACTGTGAGGTGTTTTTTTAAGGTACTTAAGTGAGGGTTATACTAAGCATGTCACCCAGCACTGAGGGGAGGGGCAGGTTATTTAGGGACCCTCGGTAGGAGGATGATGCAAGGAAGCTGGTGACGCAATCCTAACTCTGTACGAACCTGGGCCCGTTGCAGACAGGTCGGTTTAACACGTTACCCAGGCCCCGAGCTCAAAGCACCACAGACACAGCTCACTCCGGCGGCCCTAAGGCAGCAGCAGCCACCGCCCTCGGAGGCGCCCAACAAAGATGGCGGCCGCGGCTCTCGCAGCCATTGCACCGCGTGGTCCTACGCGTCCCTGCTCCGCAACGTGGGCCGTTCCCAGGGGCCCTGGAGAGGAGAGGCGGGTACGGGACCGGCTCGCCACGGACAATGGCCGCCTGCCCCACGAGATGGCGCCCCGCGGGTGGGAGCGCGGGGCGCCGGTCCCAAAGCAGCAGCGAAGTGAATAGTTGTTAGTACGTCTGGCCCCGGGCTTAGTAATTTTATTCAGGAGATGTCATTGTCTAACAGAAATGGCCCACCAAAGTACAATTCAGGTTCAGTTTCAGCTCATACTTTCCTTTTAGAAGATTTTGATTAATTTTCTTCCGTAAACTTCAGTAAATTGGTTAACTTTGATACAGGAGAGCAAAAGCAAATATGGTCTTCCTGTACACATTTTAGACTAGGTTTCAAGGTATCTGTGCTCAAGCAGCTGAAGAGGGAACCAGAAATAATCCTCTTTATACTGCTTCACAAAGACATTTTGTAATAGCAGTTTTCCCCAGGAGCAAATTAGTTGAAAAAGGGACAAAGCCATAGTTCACATGGGGAGTGTGCATAATGGAGCTGCCACCTCAAGGTACACTGAAAAGGCACTTAGGAATCGGGTTTTTATGAGTGCTTTTCTTGTGGTAATGTGAATCAGCACTATTTCCTGTACAATACTGGCATATGAAGCCAGAGTTCAGCCAACTTAACTTTGAAGAATCTAGAATTGCAGATTCAATGTTTTCTTTATCAAAAGCTCTCCTCACAGGCCGTAATTTTCTCCTAAGGATATGTAATGCCAGCCTAACATCTGCAGGAAGGAGCACTCTGCCTCCTCTAAACTAAATGCATCTGAATTTTTCTTTTCCTCAATTCACCTGGCCAGCAAAACTAAGACAGTAAGGACTTTTCCCTGGTCAAATATCTTGCGCGTTTGTCCTCCTGACACACTGGACCTCAGATATGTTTACACCATAAAGATCGTAACTTCTTGTTATTGAAAAACTGGTGGAATGGATTCAGAAACTCTGTGTATGAGAAAGCAAAATCCAATGCAAAAGTTAATGATCTGAATCCTTGTCATTAAAAAAAAGGCACCTGGCAGAAGTACCCTCATCACTCGTTATTCTTTGTTTTCGAAAGCAAATCTCTAGCAATCGTAATTAGAGGTGAAACAGAAATTGGAAGTTTTATGAATAATTTGCACAGAAAATTAAATTTCATTATATGCAGATGTTATATGCATTGCTGCTGGCAACGTTTTCACTCTTGCTAGGTGGGGTTTCCTTTGACTTCCACCAGCCCTCTCCAGGACAGTGCCATATTCCCACTATTATTGTACTCACTTTCTTTAACATCCATCTTCACACCATTCATCGCTTCAACCTCCTCTACAGTTTCTTCTTCCAGTCATGGTGACTTTTTGAGAGGGAGAGAGAGAAGATGCATTTCTCAGCATACCTTTATGATTCACTAACAATAACATGCTAAAATCCATCAGCCTTCAATTAGTCAGTTCAGCATGTGTTTAGCTAGCCCGGCACCTGAAGATATCTCTTCCTGCTCCCTTGATATTCTTAATTATGTCTTCTCTTTTTCATCGGTTCATTAATGTACTCGCCATGTATTGTCTCCATCCATTTTGCTTGTGGAGACTGTGAACGCATCTGCAACATTCTGGCAATTATAGAAATAAAATAATTAAATAATTTTGTTATGTATTAAAAAATAACAAGTAATTCATCCTTTTCCCATCAGAATGGAATTCACAATATAAGGCAGGAAAACTTGCAGACTATTTATTTTGCAAAATCTGCCTTAAAGATTGAAAAAGTCAAGCTGACCCTTTTAACGTCTAAACATGCTGGATATAAATGCTTGGGAAAGAATCAAACTACTCACCCACTCCACGGTTTTTAGATGGAAAGCAATTTTTTTCCCCACGTTCTCAATGATCTTGAGCTGAAAAGAAAGTGGACTGTGTTCCTGCAGTAGTAGTGTGCATTCATTTTGATCATCCAACACTTTCTTTATGTCCGTCATCAGCTGTCCAATCTACTACATACAAATATTGAAACATTAAAGCATCATACCATCTCAAGTGTATTAATCTCAATCAGGTTTAAAAGATCTAAGTTATAACTCCACATAGGACAGTAAATTATTAATACTGGCACCCAAAATTACCTCATTATACATTTCAAAATGTACGAAGAAATATTTTTCATGTGAATTACTGACTAAGCCAGTGATCCGAGAGGCTCGAAGGATTGATTGCTCCATGGTTAAGCCACTCTCAGTTTTCTTGTTTCTTCTCTCAAATTTCCTGAACTTTAAGAGAAAAGGTCAAGAGAAACCAACTAAATAAACAACAAATTAAATCCTTCCCAATCCCTTGGGTGTATTAAGAAGATATCTCTCAATATATTATACGTGTGACTGGAGAACATCATTGACTTTTGTGCTGAAAATTATTGATATATTTTCTTGGTTTTTTTTTTTTTTTTTTTTTTTTTTAAGAGATAAGTCCTAAGGCTGTTCCTGGAAGAGTATCATTAGTGATATTAATGATCTCCCCACTCCACTAATTTCCCTTTCAACAAAAGCTAATGTGGTCTCTAATTTTTTACCTGTAATAAAGTTTTTGCCATAACAACCTTTTTCTCCAGGGTGACTAATAATTTATCATATAGTTACCAAATTGTAAACTTTGATAAGGTCAGAATAAACAGCATCTACAGCACTTACTGTATTTAGTAAGCCAGCCACCATTAAGGAAAGATGTCACTTCATAAACTGATGGAGAATTTTATCTCACTTTCCTTTTACTGTAAAAAGCTGTAAGCTTTGCGTTCTTTTGAGGTCAGGGTTAAAAAACTGCAGCTGGCTGGAACATGCTTTCTCCTTTCTGCAAACAGAGAAATTATTTTTATTAAAAATTCTTGTTATAACATCTAGAATTTGATGTTACAGTTGTCTAGACCTTTGAACATGGTTTAGATCTATGCTGGATACAGTCGCCGTACTCTTTTTCCATTAACCATCCTACTTTAGCTAATAGTCAATATTACTCTTCTATTTCAAACATTTTATTTAGGCTTTGGCCAGTACATAAATTATCTTCAACCTCTTTCTTATTGTTACAAAGGCTTTAGTGCTTCTTTCCGGGCTCTTTTATTAGACAAGGTAACTTTGATACTTGCTACATACTGCTTTGCTAGCTTGACTTTTGGCAGTTCTTAATTTCTGTCTGAACCACCTAAGATTCTTTGACTAGTCACTTTAACCATTTTTAAAGGTTTTCTGTTTTCTTCTACTGTTCTTTTAGTTTACCTATTTATGGTTTGTAGCGTTTGGCCTGAATTCGGGATTTTTACACCTTTGACTGAAATTTTACTCAAGCCTCCTCCATCTTTGAACATTTGACAAATTCCTTTCAGTTGGCTCCCCTGAAATGGAAATTTCCTCTTTGAAATGGAAGATTTTTTAAGACCTCGTGGTGGGTTAACCCTGCTAGGCAGCTTGCTCACTCCCTCCCAGTGGGATGGGGGAGAAAATGGGAAAGGCAAATGTGAGAAAACGTGTGCGGTTTTAACAGGTTAAAGCAAAAGCCTCATGTGCAAGCAAAGCAAACCAAGGAATTCACTCTTCACTTCCCACCAGCAGGCAGGTGTTCAGCCATCCCCAGGAAAGCAGGGCTCCATCACGCCTAGCAGTTACTTGGGAAGACAAATGTCATCACTCCAAACATCCTCCCTTCCTTCTCCCTCCAGGTTTATATGCTGAGCACAATGCCATATGGTGGGGAATATCCCTCTGGTCTGTTGGGGTCAGCTGTCCCGGCTGTATCCCCTCCCAACTCCTACTCGCTGGTGGGGCATTGTGAGAAACAAAAGACCTCGATGCTGTGCAAGTGCTGTTCAGCAACAGCTAAAACAACCCTTATTACCAACACTGCTTTGGTGACAAACCCAGGACACAGGACCATAGAGCTACCATGAAGAAAATTAACTCCATCCCAGCCAGACCCAGTACAGACCTGCTTTTTTCCCCTCACGATTCATTCCAAACTAAATCAACATGGTTTTCCTTTTGAATTTTTTTATGCAACTAGCATTTTTATAGTCTTTGTTACATTATTAAAGCCCTTTACAGTGTTAATTGGCTATGGATAAAAACATGCAGCATTACACGGACATCAAACTACTGTAAGATTAATAACACGTCACTCTTGTTCACATAACCCAACAAACAGGATCCACTATAGGTTTCTACAGAAGAACAGAAACTTCTGTTTAAAAAAAAAAAAAAATCCCAAGAAATAAAATTACATGCAAAGTAACATTTCTAACATTCATTTCAGAATTGAATGCCAAAAAGGAGAACCTAAACTCAAGGACTGTTACAGTTTAACAAAATACAGATTTTTTGAGGATTAGCTAATCACACATTATAACTAGCGGGAACTGAGGATAACAGGAACTCTTAAAATTCAGTCATTTGGGGGAGTTCTGCTCCTTCTTTGTCCTACGTGCCATTTGAATATTAATAACTACATACCGTGCAATAATACATAGCGCTTTTGCAAATGTATAGGTATTTATGCATATACACACATACACACAGAGATTATAATGCTAAATTTGGAAGGATACTGAAAAGCTTTCAAAAGATTATTTGGTTTTGTTGACATTTCTGAAGAGTTTGGGCATTACTTCATCAGTTTCAGAAGGATCTCTCTTGTAAGCGCAGCGTGCTGGGAATTCGGAGACACCATCATTGATTACCAGTTAACAGCATAGATGCAGGAGGCCCTGGTGGAGATTATTAAGGCTGCCACTTGTATAATTTTTTACAAATTCCATTTACATACTGTTACTAAGCAAGTTACCCACGGTACCACGGGTAGGATGCACTGAGGAGGTGAGTGCCTAAACATGCTCCATTTTGGGGTACGCCCTGGGTTAGATTGAGGGCTTGAGGAGAAAACATATAGCCTTAGAGGCAAAGGGAGGAAAATAGGAGTGGAAAAGCATGTAAACCCAGATATTGCTGTGATTCAAAGTCAGAACACGGCAATTTCATTCTGAAATTTTCCTTCTGAAACTGTGGTGTTGCAGTCTTTAAAAAATAAAACAATACAGGGACTCCATAATAAGGATGAAGTCTAACTAACAGCTTTAAATGGGTATAAAAAAAGCTATGTAGGCATCAGTGTGAAAAAAATAAAGATTCTTTGATGTGTGTCATCTTTTCATTTTAGCAATTAAAATGGCTTTTGAAGCTCTTTCGCATTTGATTTAAGCCCACAGAGTATAAAATTGTGCCATCCCTTGCAGATAGTCCCATATTTAGCACAAACAAGGTCGTAAGGATCAACAGGCTTAGAAAAAATGGTAATTTAAGTTTTTAAATATATAAACTTCATTATTTTTATTTAGGAACTTGCCAAAACTATGACATACAATTGTCCTTTCCCCCCCCACCCCGCGTAATCAGGGGTTGCTTGGTGGTTATTAACATCTATTTACATAAACACAAGCTGGGAGATAGAGCAGCTATTTTTTACATGTGAAAACACATAGATAGGAACCCCATATTCTGTCCTGAAAGAGTTCTGTCTAATACGTTGTCTGAAGGATTCCCCACCAGAAACATTTTCCTATTAGAAAACCCACAGTATTCCAGCCTCACTAATAATTATTCTGACATCTCTGGACTCAAATGACATCTGCTCATATGTCTTAAATATGTGACAATTCAGAATGCATGATGTTAAATTTTTCATTTGAGCATGACAATTTAGAGGAACTTAACAAAATGGACTTTGAATGATTTCAAAAAACATTACATCAAGAATTACACTGCGTATATATTATCAAATGCAATTATTCCAGTTGTACAATCTTCAGAAATATTTACTAGTAAACCTTCAGAGTATAAAGTTTCCTAAAAAGGCACTAGATCAAACAGCAATCAAATTGTTGAATGCATTGTGACAGCACTAGTATCAGTGTACATCTCTTAGCTATCATTGCTAACTGACATTTTTCTATTATTTCCTTTTGATAGACAGGTTTGTGTTGTAAACCACGTGCAAACCAAAATCTTGTGTCCTTGTTACATACAGAATGAGATTTTCAATAGGAAAAAAAAAAAACAACCACATACCATGAAAGTATACTATTGTTAAATCTCACGCGCGCGCGCACATACACAGACACAAATCAACTTCTTTCTTTGCTTCCTAACTACTTTACTATACAGCATTGTATTTTAGCAGTGGTAGCAGCAACGTACTAAATCAGATTTAGCTAACAGGTGCTCTCCAGGCTGTGGACAATTACATCATAAAAATGTATTACAGTGCTCACTCTTGGGAGTAAAGACTTTTGCTATAATAGTGAAATGTATTATATGAAGTGGAATTTCTAATGGACTTCAACAGAGCTGGTGGCTCGAATGCATAGTGATGTATCAGGGGTAGCTCCACAGAAGAAAACCTCATAGGAAGGAGGTAATTTACTTAGTAGAAACACTTATGATTTCCACTGCCTATATTTACAACAATAAATCAATTGGACAACATGTTTCCAAGTTTGCATTTGCAATAAGCATTTTTAACTGTTAACACTGTGGATCTTTTTTTTTTCATTATGTAGTCTCATTATCCACTCATACTTCTGAAAAATGAGAAAATGGAGGAACACACAGAGCTGGCAGATTTAAATGGCTCTTAGAGAAGTACTTCAACATCAAAAATGATCAAGAGCAAATTGTTTATATAACCTTTGCTTTCACCACCTTCACTAACAAATAGTATTAGTAAATGAGTCATGTAAAACCACTTAAACTTAATTCTGGAAAGGAGGGGAAGAATTACCTTGCAAATGCATATTTTATTAAGAGCTGTCTTTTTAGCCAAGTTATCATGTTAAGAAACATAGAGTTTGGATTTTGTTTTTAAACCAAGAGTTATGAATGAGTAAAATATTTTCAGGAGATCAGCAGCATTAGTTCCCTTGCTGAGATTTATTCTCTTTAGCAAGAATTTTAAATACCTAACTTAAACAATTTTTTTTATACCTTCTACTTTTAAAAATACATAAAATTTCTTTCAAGTGATTCATTTTAGTAGGCATAATTGCATTTTCCTTGCTTTTCAATTATGTCACGCTTTGCATAACTGCATTAAATGTTAAGATTGCATTGGTCTGAAAAGTTAGTTCTTGTGTCAAAAGGTGATTCAAAACCATCTTCTCAACAGATCTCAATGGAATATCTCCTTTGTAGAACTGTTAGTATAGCTAAGGTCTAGTCTCCCATGTCCCTCTCTAATCCTCTGCTTATTGCATACGCTTTACATCAGTTTTTTCCATACTTAGATTCTGTTGTGCCCTTTGTGTTGTATTCATTCATAATTCTTTATTCCATCGAATGCTTATCTGTTGCACTGGACTGTGAGAATTGTGGGGGTTTCCAGTATTTCCATTTGTAGCTGCCTGGTACTGGCTCCTAGGAGTCACGTGGGGAGTTCTAATGTACGTAACTGATGATAGCAAAGACGTTATCTCCCATACTTCTACTTACGCTGTAACAATACAAGTAAGCAGGTAATAACTGTTCGTAGATATGAGGGTCCAGCAATGTCGTCTTTGATTTTATCGCAGGTGTGTCACAAATACCCATTTACGTTCAATGGTAAATAAGTTAAAGCAAACTAAGTGGTTTCATTTTGGCAAGCACTTACCAAGACTCAGAGAACTCTGGGCGAAACAGAAGTAATAAGATACCTGATTTTTAGAGATATAACCTAAAGGTCAGGTAGGGAAGCTGAGCTGGGTAAGAAAATCAGCGGTGATAGCCCTCCATCTAGCCTCTCACGCCACAACGCAAATGACAAACCTGAAATCCTCAAACTTCTCAGTGTGACCTACCTCTCAACAGAGGACTTGTCAGTAGAAACACGTATACTCCTCAGTCACAGAACGTCGACTTGGCATTTGATGCGTACCCTCAGCTTACATAACTTGACAAAGAAGTAAAAGGAGTAATGGCAGGTAGAAATGAGGCAGAAAAACCCAAAATGACAGAGTCTCCGCAGCCCAGCACAGCTTTTTGGTGCACTCTCACTCCTGGCAGATAGAGTTTAACCAGACCTGTTTTCAAGCTGTTTTGTTAGAAGTCGTCGTTGAAGTATACTTCCAGTTATGTGAAGAGACTTCTTGTCTGTTTTATCAAAACCTGTTTATTTTTCTACGTCTTTCTCGTAGTTGTCTATTTATAGTAAGCTCCACCTGGCTTGAGGCTCTCCTACCAGCCATCCTCACTAGCTACGTGGCTCGTATGCAGGAAGAGAAATCCACTCATTGACTGAAATGATCACTTACAGCTTGCTTTCATTTGGGAGTTGCTCAAGCATCTAGCAGCTACAGTTACAATGAGCTGGAGCTTCCCGCTTCAGCTGACGTTTGGGCAAGCGCTTTCCCTGAAATGGCATGATCATAATTTTTCAGGCAAGGCTTGAATCCCCAAAGGGTTTTCTTCATTTATAAACCATCTACCCCCATGTAATAGTTTGCGGTATTCCAGCTATCTCTTGATTAGTCAACGAGAGGCACGTTCAAAAAAATTGCTTTAGTGTGCTTCAGGAATCTTGTTTTGCAGAATTTATTTCCTTGGTTTTATTGCCTGGATAAGAATCTCAGCATACCACTTTATAGAAAAATCACAAATTTAAAAATCTGTGTCTGCTGGGTAGGTGGCAACACAGATGTTGCTACTTCAGTACAGACTTAGCGGTTTGGTTTTCTAATCTATGCATAATATTTATTTTCTAAAGATAGCTCTTGTGGCAGTAAAAAACTCGATTAACATCACTGAACTATATTGATTAGCAGCAACTGAAAACCTGTCCAGTCATTTGGAAAGGAGCGAATCAATGGTCACAAGAACATTTTTAAGCAAAACACAAAGGTGTCATAAGCAGGAGAAAAACACCACAGCATTCTGCAAAACAATATTACAGTATTTTATGTACTGTTGTACTTTCCTATTACTTTGTTATTTTTACCATTACTCTATTCATTCTCTTTATTAGCAAATTTCAATTCCTTATCACTATTTAATGCTTACCATAATAAAAAAGTAATTTCAAGAAGAGAATAAAGATAGGAAACGTCAAAGTTGCAGAAAACTGAAAACATTGTCAGAAAAGAAGCTGTTATAGAGTTTTAATTACATTTTTCTCTCTGCTGCTTTTTCTATAATGGCTTGAGTCTTCTTGTGAGAGCTGGCTGTTTTTTCTGATGAAGTATTGGCTGTCTTAACATTATTAAGTATTGAATATGCTTTTCATTTCTACTTACTGTGTTTAATGCAGCCACATGCTAAAAATCTTATCGGTTGGCACAAATTAAGAAAGGCCACTGCAGTGGATGGGGACACTCCTTTGCAGTCCCTATGAGTTTCTGGAAAGAAGACGGCATTGCACTATTCAGCTGGAAATCTTCCTCCCTACCAGAAATCAACTGCTACTACAGTAGCATATGCTAGCTGAAAAAGTTCTAACAAAAGAAAGACTTTTCCTTTAAAATGCTGACTTACAGAAACAAAAAAAAAACTGCCCAAGGAATATGTAATTTTCATCAATAATATTAGACAGAGTAGGAAGGAAATTTTCTGGCCTTCCTCCCCCATTTTTCCTGGCAGCCTGAAAGACGGTTGGTTGGAGGATTGCTTTTGAAGGAAGCATGGAATCACTCTGTTAATAATTTATGACTACAACAACTTCACAACATTCTATGGAAAAATATATTCATTTTAATGTTTTGATTATTTTTTGCCAAATTTGGTCTCTTCCATAATTTCTATATTTACCCACATTTATTCAATGTTTACTTTCTCTAGTGGAAACAGTTTTCACCCGTTTTGTTGTAAAAAGCTCACTAGTGATCTATTTATTAAACCTTTAAGTCATAAATCATAACTGTATTTCAGTCTTTGTCTATGTTCAGGTGTCCTTACGCCATTTGAAGTCAAACTACGTTATATGACAATAGGTCTAACACTACAGACATTGAAAATTAATGAAAAAATTTAAAACATTTACCAGTTGGTAATAACTTCACCTGAAGCACATACATCATTTAAAAATGCAGCTACTGGGGATATTGAAGGTGTGAATGTTCTCATGAGAGTCATACGTCTCAGAAAACCCTAGGAAAGTTCAAAACAACACCTGGAATTTCTTGACTGATGGCACGTACACGTGACTGAATGAAGAGTGACTGCTCTTACTCTCTGCATGAGGATACCGTGTATTTGCCACATCCATGCATTCTACCCAAGTCAAGGGTTACTACGTCCTTTCTTGTGGGCCAGAAAGTCAAAGGGAATCTGCGCCCTTTATGCACTCAACTCTTCTGCTGGAGCTGAAGCTCAACACCAGATGGCACCTAAAGGTCACACAGTGCTCTGCATACTAAGAATAGAAAATTAAATTTTAGTTTGAAGAAAGATTACTACACAAAAAAAAATCATTGAGTGGAGTCAGCTACGTACAAACTAACTGTAAGAAATCTTATCAAAATAAAACTATGGCTGCATAATAGATACATTAAGGGGGGGGGGGGGGAATTAAGAGGAAAACCAAAGCAAAAGCATGTGCAGTATGAAGAAACTTCCAAAATTTTCCAGAAAAGTTAAAGCCCATGGATGACAGTCATTAAAGAGTACTTGCAGACCTCATTACAATTGTTCTCTTGACATGGTCATCAGCAAGAGCAATCACTGAGAATGAATAGAAGAGGGTGCTGGATTTTGCCTGATGTCTCCAGTGTGTTGCAAAATACATGTGTATTCATGAGAAAACATAATAAAAGGTACTTCTCAAGAATAAAATCTAAGTTTGAAAAAGGAATAAACATATAAATGTTAGATCAGACCAGTACTGGCTGCCATTCTACAGATGTCTACCAGTCCCACTACATAAACATCAGAAGACAGGATATGCAGAATGTCTTGAAAGCTTTTAAATATGGTTTCTACTAGATTAATACTTTACGTGTCTTCCAGAGGAAAGGAATATTCCTGTCTTCAATGGCTAAAATCTAATACTCAGGTCAGGTTTCACAGCAGCGAAGAAGTAGCAGCCTCTTAAGTACGTACCACCATAAAAGTTAAATATAAGTTAAAATCAATATCAAGAATTACACTTGGAAGCAAATGAAGCACTGGAAGCAAATTAAGTTTATGGAGTTCTAATTTAACGTTCACCATGCAATAAGCTCTGCAGAAAGTACATTAGGGCCCAGCCTGGAGGTGACAAAGATATAGCTGATTTTAGTGAAGTCTATATTCAAGACAAATGGTCAAGACTCTCTGGAGACTCAAAGATGAAAGGCTGGGCACTCGGCTGCTAATCCTGCTGTTCAGATAGCTACAGAGATCCCCCTAAAGGGAGATGGAAAGAGATAAAAGTTACCTCCATCTTTTTATACAACTACCATGGACATAATCTTTCCAAATCTGATCAGTAAAATCAATATGGCAGAAAAATACTCACACAGTATTCAGAAAAATGTTTTTCACAAAACTGTAGGAAACATTTCTTGCCTGCCCCAGGTAGCTGTCTTCTAAGGAGTTCAGTCTCATGATCTACAACTTTGGGCCAGCGTCTGCCTCAGGGTCAAGCCTTCCCTGTCTTTCCAGACCTATTCCACAGAGGGAAAACAAAATACAAAAAGATAAAATTACTTTTTGTTCATTTTCCTTACCAAGATTGGAAACAGAGTATCTTGCCCAGAGGAGTCGCTTTATGGGTAAGCTGGAAAAAGCCCATACAAAACTCACTAATGTTGTTTGAACTTACGGTCCCATGTGTGGCTACTTAGATGGGTTTTGCTAGAAAGGTAGCATATATGAAATCAGGCGCCCTCCAAAAATTAAAAATTTAAAACCAAAACAAACCAAACCGCAAAGATGATAGTAAATAGAATTTATGGTTACAAGAACGCTAAGAAATTCAGCGTCCACTATTTTTCTAGGAAAATGTAATTAACATGTCATCAACATACCGCATATGTCAGAGCGAGCAATTCCATCCAACACGCTGGCATTTTAGCTTTCTGCAAGGTGCGGGGGGAATAAAGATAGGGTTGTTTTGATCTTTCTGCTGTTGAATTTCTGCTGTCTGCCTTCATCATACTTTCTTTCTACAGAAGAACTAATGAAAAGGAACAGAAACCCTATCCTGAATTGTATATGATTCTCCATTTATTTCTGGAGTTTAGGAACAAGCCATGGGATGAAATTTCTGTCACATTCAAATACCAGGCTTTGAAGGGCTGTTTCAATTGAACAGAATGTCTTATGCTTTTTTCCTGATTTGTTTTGTGGTTTTTTTCTCCCACAATACATATAATGAAAATATAGGAATAGAACACAATAATCTAAGGACTGATTTTTATTCATTTTGGCATGTAATCTAAATATGTCATTTAACTGCCAAGGGGAAAAAAAAAAAAAAAAAAAAGAAAAGTCTTACTGAAGTCTACGTTCAGCTCCACAGCTGTTACGGGCAGAGGCAAGGTGTTATCTCGGCGTGCGCACACAAGGAATTCCAGTCATTTAAAAACACACCGTCAGCATGATTAAGTTGTTGCATTAAAAGCTACAAAAGCCTTCCTGTTTCAAATTGTTAATAACATGCCGGGGATTTGAGGCACTATGAAAAGCAATACCTGGAAAGTCAAACAGCCTGGGTAATGGTGAAGAGGAAGCTAACACATAAATAAATTACTTGGGCAGGCAAAGAACAAATCCGCAGAGAGAGGTGGTAACATATTGTCAGAAGACAGCTTCAGGCAAAATAGGTGAAAATCACAAAGAAAAGACATGAAGCACAGAAAGGGAAACAAAATTGCAGAGGAGTAGCAAAAGCAAAGGCCTAATAGTTATTCTGACTAGGACAAGTTGACAGCATGCCAAAAGAATTAGGATCTAATCAGTCTGCGGGGCTGAAGACTGTTTGGAAGAAGGAGAATCAGATAAATGGAATATATGAAAAAAAGGCAAAGGAACAAACTGATTTTGAAGGGAATATTATGTTCCTGCCAAAAGTCTCTTGACACAGAAAGGGTGAGACAGACAATTTCTACGGGTACATGACAGCTGGGTCATAATCTCCTCCTTATGCACAGATAAGGTTGCCACCATCTTTAAGACAACCTGTTGGAGATACAGGACAGTGCTGGTCCAGCTGCAGTGAGGAGACTAAATGATCCACGGGTAGGAGCCTAAGCAGACGCGGGGAACTCTGCAGGAAAAATGCAAATGATTTTATAAAATGTACGTCACCTTACTAAATGACAGCAGGTTGAAAAAGCATAACTATCAGTTGCATTGTATTTGTAAGAATGATGGAGTTTTGTGTCCTCATACGTCTACACGGTTTTCCACAGTTTTTAATATTAAACCCTCGTAAAAGCATCAAATGAAAATTCATTGTCATTAATTAGCTTCGGTAGTTGTCTACCTTCAGCCCTGAATCTACTGCCCACTTCAAAATGACTTGGTTTTTCTTCTTAGAAAAGCAGGATCAATATTTCAAATAGCCCAAAAATATGTTAATAATTTTTGAAGAGTAATTGCAAAAGCAAGTACTTTGAGATTTGCATAACCTCTGAACGGGAATACTATTGTTAATGGTCATTCCACAACTAGGAATGCAGTTACGGGTCATGACACGAAATAAGCCCAGAGTCACCTAAGACACTGAGACAGGATCTCATAGGAACAGCCTGTACTCAGACTCCAAAGATCACACTGCTTTCGTCTGCGTGCTTAACTGTAAATCCAAATTTACAACTGACTTAGCTTTAATATACATTCTTCGTGACTATAGGAATAACTAAGACATACATGCCCAGATTCTTTACTACAACGTAAAACCACCTCCAAACTACAGAGGTTGCTTTGATTGTGTCTGTTTTGACAAAATTAAATGATCAAAGCGTTAAGAGATGTTAATTATTTTTGATGGTACATATATTTTATAGCATCTCAGATACTACTCTGTGGTAAAATTAATTAAAAAATGACATTTTAACAAAAAACATTTTAACAACAGTAAGTAAAGTATCATGCTGCGGTAACCACGCAGCCCTGCAGTACAATATTGCTGTAGCTAGAACCAAGCCATAAGCTTCGTCCTGAATTTGCATGGCCCCAGGACTGAGCCTTGTCAGATCTGCTCAGTCTGAACTTCTCTTGACCTGCTGCAGCCTTGCTGTACTTGGCTGAGCTGCAACAGCAGTTTCTCTAATTGACTGGGTGTCTATGGCCAGCTTGTCTTACTTTTGTTTATCTTTGCGTGGTACAGGCGGAGGTTTATACAGACGTAGCAGTAACAAGCAGTTACTCTGTGTAGCACGGGATTCTTACGGCTCTAACGCAACGAGGCAGCGCAAAGCAACACAGGCCTGGTAGGACTGCAGCAGCCTGGGGACGCGGGCAGGCGTGGGAGAACAGAGATGGGGCACAGGCGCAGAGACCTCACGCCCACAGACAACTCATCCATGGTCAGTTAAAGAAATGCAGACCTGAGCTGGACAAATCTGGTGTTAAGGGGAACAAAGAGAACAAAGAACTAGCATCTAACAGAAGTACAAGGCAACATATAGAGTAAATTCAAATGTTACATGGAGCTGCAGACCAACGAAGAAAGAGGAAGGCGTAAAAGCACATTAGCAAACATATTAAAATGACCCTGAGTGGATCCTGGAGGGAGGAGGAAGAAACCAGTGACACGAAGAACCTGGTACTCTCCTTGTGAAGGACTCCAGATGCTGCCAACGTGCCACGATACTCCCACTGCCAGCACCAGTGTGAAACCTCTGGCCTTAGGGCCCCGAGGAGCTGGGGAAGGGGGAGCATAGCACCAGGAAAAGGGCTGGAAACCAGGAAACGTGTGTAAAAATTCTAACTGCATCATTGTTAGTCTAGAAAAAGACAGAGGAATGATGAGATTCTGATGATTTCAGTTATACTAACAATAAATTCTTGGCCTTACCGCAAACAACATTTTGAATGTAACACTGCATAAGAGATGCAAGATTACAGTTACCTTTCTGAGAATTAGGAAATTGTTGATTTCATGGTAGTGACTTTGTAAAGTTACACAAACTGCTAAACTTTCAAAGAATGACCCTGCATATTTCAACTGGTGCCATAAGTACCGGAAGGGAGCCTGTGGGCGGATGGTTGGCCTTCTTCAGAAAGGTTACGTTCACCAGATGTGTGATGTAGCTCCCTTATTTAGGAGACGGAATGACCTGTTTAGTTGAAAAGCTGTCATAGATCTAACTGTCCTTTCTGCTGCCTTTGATGAAGGTGTGTATCTCCCCAAAATGACTCTTCAAGGAACACTTGAAAGTATAAGCAAATGTAAGCATGCTTTTTTATTCTAACGGTGTTGCTGAAGAGTTCCTCTAAGCTGTATATGTAATTTATGGCTGAAAGTAGAGAGTGGTTTGAACTAGAAGTAGTGCTGGGGAGTCAATAGTCATTAAAAAAAAAAAAATCCTCATTTTTCTTAGAAAGGAATCTTAGGAGAAAAAAAAAAAGTAGATTCTTAATGGATCTTGCACGCACATTTTAATTTCAGGCTCCAAGGGTGACTCAGTACACATTATGTTGCTAAATCCCTTTGCAGCATATGTTAGTCTGTACTGTGTTCTGCATATCTGTTATGCTTTACCTGGCCTCTTAGTAATAACTATATTTGCTCTGCAGCTCAATTTAGGGTCCAGCACCCTAAAAAAGTAATTTCTTTGAAGATTTGCTGCCCATGATCACTACTTGCTGCCTGGAATTGCCACCCTCTGTTTATGGGTTTGGGTTTTTTTCTAAAATGACATTATTTGAAATCCTGAAAATGATGTTTCGCAATCTGGAGTATGTTAGCTTGAAGATCATTGATCTTTGGGATTATTAGAGTCAGAAAGCAATTTTAAAGGTCACTGTGATTTCTTCTTTCAAGGATAATTTCTCAAAATAGGTTAGCCTGAAACAGTCCACAATCACAACTGTAGTACTAGGGGCTAATTCTAATCCCACTTTCATTTCACTGACACTTTACAATTTAGTAGATCAACACCGGAAATAAGAGTTTCAGATACTTGTGGAAAAAAAAAATAAAAATTACATATTTAACCAGCATTGCTTTGGGGGCCAATAATTGGTAAGAATAATCACACCCTTTTCATGTTTATGTCAAAGATTTGATTCAATTAAGTCTATATTATTTTTCATATTTACTTTTTATCAGTACTCCTTCCAAACTATAGGTGTCCGTCAGCAGGAGCACGGCAGAAGAGATGAGCACAGTAGGTATAATAGATTTGCCAGTGATGGCATTACCTTATATATTAAATATGGTTACTGCACAAATGCTGAATGGATCACCGATTGCTTTAAATTTGCCAGCCTGCTTTTTAAGGCTGACCTTTGATCATTTGTGGACATCTGTGGATTTGTATGGGAATTTTCCGGGGCCAGGTAACCCACTTGCATCTATGGATTAGTACAGATTCTGAAAAATGTTAAAAATAAGCCCTGACTGTGCAGCTTTCCTTCTTCTCCCTTCATCTTTCCCTCTTTTTCCCCAAATATGCAAGCACTTGGATTTTCTCTTTTCTTCATATATATCATGCTGTGATCAAAAGCAATTTAATGTAGTGCTGGTGTTTATACAAAAGGATATTTGAGGCCACTTTGATATCCTAGACAACATCTTCCTGTGACTCCTCTTCCCAGTTGTATATCATTTAGATGCAGCGAATAGCGATTTAAATGAAAAAAGAAAAAAAAAAATCCTAAACCCCCACACATACACAGACACTAAGAGTAGGATTTATCTTACTGATTTTAGATGACACCACAGTGGCTGTCACCTTTGCTGAGCTTGCCACCTGTGCAGTTCAGGGAAGGCTGTGGTCGCTTTGCCGAGGTGATTCCTCTGACCTGCTTCAGGCTCCTTCCTCAGGACGAGATGAATCACGTTATGGAACTCCTCAGTTTGCCCTGTCTGCTCTAAGGGGGCCTCTGTAGACAGCTTAAACCTGAGGACGTGAATCCCACCTCCGATACTGTAACATAAATTGAAACAAGAACATTATTTGTATATTATATTAGAGAAGAAGAAAAACTAAGCATACAAGTTTGTTGCTACTAGAGTGAAAACAGATTATTGCAATAGTTTTCTGCTATAAGTTACTGGAAAGCAGTATTTTTGAAGCAATATCCCATTAGTATTATTTATTAGAGTATGTAGTTTCAATTATGAGGCATTTGTCTGTCCTTATAAAAATAATTTACTTTATAGTATCGATTTCAGATCTTTTATTCATTAGTCCTGTCCTATATGTAACTGTGTGGCTACTATCAGAATTATTTTCAGTGATTTTAAAAACAAAATGGTATTTTTAAAAATACAGTGCTAGTGCATCTTACCTGCTCCATACTACAACGGGAGTCGTAGATCGAGATTTTTCCTGTGCTGAACACCAATTCTGCTCAACAGAAAGCAGAGCCTGTTCAAGACAGCGTTGTAACACTTTGGTTCCTTATCTGCTACCTCAGGATTACCATAATGCGTTGTAAAATGAATCTTGCATGACAAAGAATGGGGAGAGAGAGAGAAAAACCAGCCTGTATGACTGCATTCAGAGCAGCAGCTCCTCATACCTGGGGAATGCTTTTACGCAGTGAGACTTTCAGCCATTATTTTCCTCCACTGTTTGGGTGGTCAGGGCACAAAAGCCAAGGTTAACTGTGTAGTTGAACTGCAGTGTCTATAGCAGCGTGCCCTGACGTGTTTAACAAAGAAGTGCACTGCAAGAAGAGAGACTGTGGTTCGCTGTAAGCAGATCCCTACATTGCCCCTGGAATTCTCATTTGAGTCATCTGTTCGTAACGATCACTAACAGGGTATTCATCTGATCCTAGATGCTCACCATGAGGTGTGATTAGCAGCTCCAAGTATTCTAAAATTTAATATAATAAAATAATACGAGAAAAAAAAAAGAAAAAAGAAGCAGCTTTTTCAACGTGCAACCCTAAAATGAGCTGTTTTGACATTAAAGTTGCTACCCTAGGTTCCTCACCTAATATGGGGAGACCCTTCCTTGTAGAACTATGATGACAAAAAAGAGTGATGTCTTTGGAGCATTTTGAGCCAAGCTGTGATAGGAGGAACAGAAGGGAAGGTAATGATGATGACAACGAGTCCAGCTCAGGACAAGCACGCTAAAGTGATGCTCAGAAAGCGTTGCCAAAGCTCCACCGCGGCATCTTGAACAACAGCCCAGGGCCTGAAAGATGAAGGCAAGCTGGAATAAGCACGTCGTGAGCCTTTGGTAACAGTGCCCCAAGTAGGGCTGCTCAGGTGCTCCCAAATGCAGTAGAGCAGGGCTGGGATGAATTGGGAAGAGATACAAACTAGTGGACAGCGGCGTGTTCCGTTTCCTGCCCTGGGTTCGGTTTTCTGTGGGCTGTTCAGTACTCTGAACGAGTCAAGGGTCAAGAGGAAAAACAGTATGTGGCATTCATCCCCCCCCCCAATTTATATGCATATTGAATGTACTCTGAATAGCACATTTTAGTTCTGACATTTCCTAGCATGTCTGACTTTGTGTTGCAACGCTCTTTTAGAAACATTTCTGCATGCAAACCATATCTACCTATCTACACCCCAAAAAAATCTGTGCCGTGTTTTATCAAAGAAAAATAAAAATGTAACAGGTGTGTACTTTTCTCTCTGGAAAAACAAAATGTTTCAGCAATTTAATGCATTGGTTTTAATATCTGGCAACTACGTAAGTTACAATAAAACGCTATAGTTCAATTCCACATATATGTTACAAATAGATTATGAAGGAAATATAAAAATGTTTTTCTACAGCTGAAATTCTATTTACCTTTTAATTATGGATGAGTCTTTGATTTAAGTCATCCACAAACAACATACTGTCAAGTACCGGCCATCCATTGAGAGCATTTCTACGCACATATTTGGGTTGGGGAAAAACCCCAATTCCTCAAGGTACATTAAAAAAAAAAAACAAAAACCCACAACTAAAAGAGAAATTGAAGGCTGCTTCTTTAACATGGCTCCTTGCAAAACTGCCAGGCTGTGTAAGTGAATGCAGGAAGATGTTACAGTTGGTTTACTGTGACAGAGCACTGATATTTTCACCCCGCATGGTGGATCGTCCTGGGATCACACTCCTGAGGATGTACTGGGTTAGGATGTGGTACGCAGACCTGCTGCAGCAAAGAATCTGCTTTGACTAATGAGCAGAATAGCAAAAAGAAAACAAGATCTGACAGTTCCTTGATACTAAATGGTGTGACCTAAGCCCATAGCTGTCAAGGTTTTTGCACTGCCAGAAGGGAGATTTGGGGGGTTTGGAGCAAGAGAAACAACTATAATGATTTAGGCTTAACCTCAGCAGAGCCCTGAACCATTATTTAATGATGACTCACCTTGGAGTATGTTAGTTAAATATTTTGATAAATGGAGGAAATAAAAGTTACTGGTCCCAACAGTTCCATTGTACATAAATAAAAGAAATACTTGATAAAACGGTATGAAAAGGCAGATAGGTAGCATATAATTATTCCCCAGGTGACAGGAAATAAAACGGGCAGTGTAAATCCACTAAAAGGTGTAATTATCTCCAGGTACCAGGCCCACAAGAGACATTATCTAACATCTGGAAAAACTATAGCATTGTTTATTTTCACCTGTTGCATCCGTAGCAAATATTGCAGCAAACGACTAAAAGCAACAGGCAGCTATTGCACGAGAATTAAATGCAATGGAAAAAACAGAACTAACGTCCAAGATTTATGTAAGGGCACTGAATTAAGAGCCGATGTGACATGTTGGACTCACTGGGCAAGGAGCTCAATTAAATATGCATGATATTCGCATGGAAATGTACTACATCTTCCATGCGCTCAAAGGTACAGTGCAAATATTCTGCGGTGTTGCTGACAACCAACAAGTTACCCAGGGCCTTTACACAGCTGCTTCGCTGTCCTCTGTAGCACCGCAGCGATGATAATCATGACAACCTGCACAAACCCAGTCGTGTCCATCGGGTCTGGCACCTCTCCCATCTGCTCAGCACAGGGAGGTATCCTGCAGACACCTTGCATGTTAAATCAGGCATGCTGCAATATTAAAAAGATGAGGTGCATAGCTGCAAAGATGATGCCAGTCAAGGAAGCCAAAAAGCAAATTAATTTTTGTGCTCTTTTTGTGTGAATGTGAAAATGGAGACATGATACCAAGTGACATCTATCAACGTCCGCAGATGAGATAGGGCATGTATCTCCTATCAAGGGAATATCTGCGTTCAGCTGGTTGTGCCTATGAAATCGGAAGCATTTACATGTTCTGTAGAAAAGGGAGCTTTCAGGAACAAATGTTAATAAATAGCCTAAAGAGTACTTCAAATGCTGAGAAAACAACATCGGTGCGTTAAAAAAAAAAAAGTTCTCTTCTTTCTCCCATTAAAATACAAAAATTTAATGAATAGAGAATTTCACTCCAAGTTATATAAATTTCAAAACTGAGTTCAGACATTTGCATTTAATTTTTAGACTCTTGCAGTGGATGTCAACTGAAGTATCTTAACCCAGCTTTCTTTCAGTGCTCCTAAACACCCAGACATCTTTCCATACTATCCTGGTATGATTAGGAATGAAGTCTTGCAAAATAAGCTTGCAAAGCTTTTGATATTGCAAGGAGCTTTTGCTTGGCATCATATTGGGAGGGATTTTTATTTACTGTTACTGCACAATGTATTTTATAAACAGAAGGACGTATGTGTTTAGGACTCTACAAAAGAATAATCCTGTAAACTGTGGTACTACAAAAGGAATTTTCAGAATTCCAAACTTTAACACTTAAATATTAGAATTTTTTAAATGTGAAGGTAAAGCGTTAGTTACTACTTCAGAAACTTAATTGCACTTAAGACCATCACCTTACAAAGCCAGTATACACATATTTACTAATACTGGTAATGGAGAAGTGGGTAAAGTAATAAAACCACTCCTGGTACTGTAGAAAATACACATAGCATGTTTACGTGACACCAATTAACGGCGTGTTTTTGAAGAATGCTAGCTTGACAAGTCATTGACAAGTACTGGAAACTTAAGACTCAAGAATATATGAGACATGACAGAGGCAGCACAAGTTCTCCCACCCTTCTTTCCCAATACTCTTCAACCCTGACTTACCATATTCTGTGGAAAAAATTCATTTGCTATGCCTGCTCCACAGTTGTTATCTGTGAGCGACCACCAGCAGGCCTGCTGGCTAGTGCCAATTTTGACAGTGGATTATGTCGTGAAATGACATTTGGGTTTTGTCCTTGCTCAATAGCAAACAGTGTTAAGGAAGTAGGTCACAAGACGAATTCCTAGTATGGGAAGGCGGCAGAGTTTTATGGGCAAACGGCTTTAATCTGTCCTTTTCTTTTAGGTTATGTTTGCTTACCAGGGGGAAATAAGGGAGGAGGAAAACGTTTACCTGCCTGAAAGCAAGGAGCTTGTGTACAGAGTGGAAAAAGATTTGATTGCCTGAAAGGAAAAGTGCCTATTAGAAAGAAAAAAAGATCGCCTGAGAGGGGAGTTTACCCGCTTGCTTCAAAAAGCCTGCCTGCTTCCAAAAAAAGAATTTACCTGCTAGGATTCAGCTCGCCAACTTTTCTGCCAGGTGCTGGAAAGCAAAACGCTGAAACAAGGTCTATACTCATTACTTCTGCTGCTATCACACAGTCAAAACAAGGCCATCAATTAATTTCTGCACAATAGCCTCTTTAGTGTTAAAATCTACCGTGCTTTCCTCGCGGCTTTCAAGGCAATCCTGGAAAGTGAAGGTGCTACGGGAAGTGCTAATCTTTTCATCTTTTTTGTATGGGTTTAAGAAGGGAACAGAGCCTAGAAGTTATTCATCACTTACAAGGCATAACATGAAATTTTCTTGTGCTTTTGAAGTGATTCCCCTGAATATAATTGACTAAACTGATTAAAGCAACTGTTGAGTTGAAAGTCTTCCAACCAAGGTCTGAAAAATGCCTTCCTGTGAAATGTTTAATATTTCTTTTTGTGTGATCTCCTTATTAGGCTGTTCAACTTTGTATCCTGAGAAAATTATGATTTTTCAGGAAACTGGATTGTATCTGCTTACCCTCTCTGTAGTTGACACCGTTTGCTTGGGTTTTTGTTTTTGGAACTGGACATTTTATTTCAGACATCTTATTTTTTAGAAAGCATGTTCCTTCTGCAGCATATCAGAGTACTTAATTTTTACATGTCTTGATTTTCAGTGCCCAGCCATACAAAGATGTATGCAAAATGAAGAATTTTTGTTTAAAATCAAATCATTATCAAGAAGCCAAGTATAAAATTACATTTTCGGTACAAGGAAAACACATAAGACATTTTTAAATACCGTATTTCCCCCACTGAAGCATGTGTTTTTCTCATATCTGAGAATTTCACAGGATCACAGAATGGCAGGGGCTGGAAGGGACCTCTGGAGGTCATCTTGTCCAACCCCCCTGCTCAGCACAGCAGGCTGCCCAGGACCATCTTCAGGCAGCTTCTGATTATCTCCAGCGATGGAGACCCCACAGCTTCTCCAGGCAACCTGTGCCAGTGTTCAGTCACCCATCAGTATTCAGTACACCTCCGTACATATCGATATTTTATATCTATAGATATCTATTTTGTCTCTGTATTCATGAGAAAATACATGCTTTGTGTGTCTATGTGTTTGCACATACCACATATAATTTTTTTCTGCCCTCAAAAAAACCCCAAACCCAAACCCCACAAAAAAACCCTACAAAAACCCAGCCACAAGCCACCTTAGACTGAACCCTGAACCTAAGAGTGTTTCTATCGGATAGCTTCTGTCCTTATTATAATATTTAACAAGCCCTTCTTGGGAAAAGAAAAAGCAAATACAAATGTAAGTCTATTCTGTGCTCACGTATTTGGTATACTCGTGCAGCTGATTTGTATTCACATTTGGCTAGCCTGGGTGCACTTGGTAAGGTGGGTACAGCCCTAGATCCTCACGTGCACTTACCAGAAAGTCATAATAAACAGGCGTTAACACAGGAGCTTATTTCCTACCCCGAGATGAGTCAAAATCAGAATGTTTTTTCAACAAAAGTGCATTCACGTTCAAAAGTTAACATTCCCTCCGTCTAATTTTATTTTTAAAGCGAGAATAAATTGGTTATAGTAATACAGTGTTTGCAAATGCCATTTGATTAATATGCTTGCTCCAGCTTTAGAAGGGGCAAATGGAGCCCCTTTCACTGAGACCTCTCAGGTCCCAGCCAGAGGAGGACTCAGCTCTGCTGCTGAAGGGCTGAACTGGAAACCAGATTGTACAAGAGGTGGCAATGTGAGTTTTAGAATCAATTTTAAAGCCTTTTAAAAAAGTATAAGCCTGCGGAAAACTTGCTACTTTATTATATTTATCTATATACTTTTAGACGCTACGTTATCTATTCATAGTTCAGCAGGTATGCCACGCTCATCAGTTTCCAAATTATTTGCTGGCTTCCTGGCACACCTCTTAGTTATTTTTATCTGATATTTCAAATAAATTACAAAATGCCTTGAATTGCATGATTAGTCCATTATGTATTCTGTTTATTACAATTATATGAACTTTTGATTAACCTCCATAAGTTTCATGAATAAATTACCTGGATCAGGGGAAACTGCCAGTTAATGTTACAATGTTCCAGTGGGGAGTTTCCAAGAGATTAATCTGCCTTTTTGAGAGGCAGCTTTTTTTCATCCCAGCTTCCTTTAAAAGGAATACACGCTGCCGCTGCTCAGTTGTGATGAAGACCATGTGAATATATTTGCAACCCACTCAAAGCGAGTGGGTGCAAAATTTACTCACAGAATCACATCTTTGGAAGATGATTTGTGCCCTTTTAAATATTGATGGCACAGTCACTCTAACATGATGAGGATAAATTGTGCTAATCATAGTGAGTCTCCCAAGCTGTGCTATATTACAATCCAGAGATTTCTTGCCTGTATCTTCTCAGAGCAGTGTTGAACAATTTCTGTTGAGAAACCTCAAAAACTTTTCTACCATCCACAACACAATTACCAGGAAGAAGACTCCTAAGACTAGATGGTTGCCAAAGACCCGGCTCTGCTTTAGCCCAGAGCTCCTCCCTGCTCACACATACACGTTTCCCAGAGGTCTGTTTCTTGTGTGGCAAGTTTCATTTAGGCAGATGGACTGGGACCGCCACTTTTATAAATTGATCAAGAAAACAGAAGAAAAAGTGGTGGAAATCTCGCCTTTGGGTACAGGGGAAGGTATGTGCTGGAGTCAGTAGAGAATGGGAAGACCAAGACAGTAACTTGCCTACCAAATTCATCACGCTCCACACCTGCTGTGTGTTGTAGGATTAGGAAGAGATGAGAAGCAGGAGAGCTTTCTGCTGGTCTGTTGAGAACAAGTAACAAACCTTCAGAGATAACCTGTTGGTAAAAGAAAACTTGGTGGCACAGAGATTAGGCAGAGAAAGGAAGGACACTGGAGGAGGGTGCTGGTGGCCTTTGATTAACTGTACAGGAGAAGACCTCTGAATATAGAACAAAGCCATGAAATCAAAGTATTAATCGGAATGACATAGGGTCTATCTGCAAGAGACGAGAAGTGCAGACATGTCCGTAGGAGCATCTCATTGCTGCCCTGTCCAGTTGGTGTTCAACAGCATCATGGCAATGTATCAGCTCAAAACAAGCAAGCCTGTGCAGTAGATCAGCATGAAGTGCTCAGGAAGGCAAAAGGAGGTTTGGGAGACCCTGAAGGAGCACTGGTGAGACAGAAAAGGTGCTGGATGAGCCATCAGAGCCCACTGGGTGGGGAGCTGGCCTGGCTGCAGCGGTCTGCTGCTGTTCCAAATGGATGTTGATAGAGCAAATATAGGATATTTCATCCTTGCATTAGCTAATCTTTAGACCGATCATAGAAGATGAAATTTGTTAAGTATTTCTTAAATAACCAAATACACAAGGTCCTGTGAGGTCAGAACAGTCCATGGGTTCGGTTCAATTTTGATGGAAAACTACTGGGAATGATCATCTAATGAGCCTGGGCTATAAATATTATTATTAACATACTGATTATATCTTTTTCTATGCTGCTTTTTCGTAGGAGATAGACAGAGATGGTGCCAACTGCTCTCAATAGCTGGCAGAAACAAAGAACTGGATGAAAACCAGCTGGTTGCAGCTCAGACTGGAAAGATAGATAGCATTCAGGAGAAGTATTTTAGTAACAAAATATTGCACCAAACTATTCCTGAAATGGTTTTACATTAGACTCAAATTTCTGTGGGATTCACAGATCTATTTGGGGTCAGCTTTCCAGAGAAAAAGGTAACACTGCAGATCATATGTGTTTTCTCTTGTGGACGACTATACTCAGAACAATTGTATTTCCTTTTCTGTGATCTGTAATCACAGAAGTCCCAGGATGCCTACAGTAGAGGAAAAAGTGCTAGGACCAAGCACCACAACGACATTACTCTTCTCAGTGAATACCAGGGTGCAAGATGACTGAAGGCAAGTGAGAGCCAGGAGACTCAAATGATAATAAAAAAGCAGGGACCAAAACTGAAAGCATTATTCTAATGATCAATGATGTATCAGTTCAGACGCTAGAAAGCAAACGAGAGATGAGGAAAGGAAAATTTTTAGGTGTTAGAAGGATAACGTTTTTAAAGTAAATCCTGGAGGACAGATGGTAAGGTTGTAAAAGATGTGTTTTCTATGAGCTAAAGTCAGGAGCATTAGAAGTGTAAGGAGGCATGAATTTAAGTAAGAGAACTATTTGTTATAAAAACTAACAATGCATGCAGTTGGAGTTCATTGGTATTTCTTTAGAGCAACCTTGGCAAATAATGTAAGAAATACGTAGGGTACTATGAGCCTTTTAGTGTAATTTCCTTCTGTTTCCCAGAAACAATAAAATAATATACAGGAGTTCTTTCGCTTTCCTCAGCGCGGTGACATTTCACAAAAGGTAAAGCAATGCTGCACCTACTGACTTCCCTTGTCTATTTACAAGAGGAAATGTCATCAGGCATTCAAAATGTCACTACCTGCTGGGATGACGTCACGGAAATGTTCCTTCCCCTTCAGATGCTGCTGTTTGGAGCAATAAACCGTAATCTGCTTAAGGAGATCACGGTTTGGTAGGCAAATGGCACTGTGCTTAATACCTACAAAATGAATCGCGGAGCAAATACATTTGCCAGGACTGAAGACATTTTCCAAGGAGCGCAGACAAATGTTCGCTAACGTCTGCCTCTTCAGCCAATTATTGCTGCAATACAAAGAGGTGCTGTGTCTGCTACTTAAGCCATCTTGTTACGGTCCTTTAAAAGTGTCGTGTACACAGAGAAGCATATTTGTAATCTTTATACTAAGTACACTTCACCTTAATTGCATCACCTCATGAAATTATATAAACAAGCCTTTTGTATTTGTGCTAGAGATTTTCTCAAGCCGTAGAACTGGGAGTTGCTTATGAATCTCATAGGGTGTAGTTAGTGGGTTTAGGATCCACAGTTTTGGTTTATTTTTTATTTGTGCGAAATAGACATAATTCTCAAAATCTGAGATTCCCTTCTGTCATCAAATGTCTCCTGGATTCATATCCTCCTGTTTATTTCTTGCCTGTACTCGGACTTTTTCCTGATTCCTAATAAAACATAAATCTTAAAAATAAATAGGTCTCAGAAAGAAACAATTTGATACATATTACCTGCTTCCTTTCTTCATTATCAAATATTCCAGTAAACACGTGTGGCAACAAAAGGTGCTTAAACAAACGCTAACATTCTTTTCCTTTTCCGTTTCAGTTTGCTTTATCCAAGAGAGACATACACTGGTTCTTGTAGCCTAAGGACTTGTACGCGTAAGCAAAAAACTCAAAGTGAATCCTAAACTGAATCTATAGTAAGATGTTAAAGAAATCCAGTTATGGTTTTTGGGTTTCTTTTTTTGGTTTATGATTTGTATGTTTAGGTTTTTTATAAACAATTCATGGATTCCTGATTAAATTATAATTAAAACTTAAATAAATATAGCACAAAGGTGGTTCTCCTAATCACTCTAACCTGCTATTGCTGATGTCACCACCGTCATTATGGCAGTAGGCCTCAGAGGCCCTTTGAGTACTGAGGACCTGCTATGCAAAGCCACATGATAGATGCCAGTTTGAGATTTTTAACCCCCAAAATAAAATACACGCTGAGTTTCTCAGTCCTACCACCAAGACAGCAGTTTGGGGTACATTTATGCAAATTCTCTGGTGAAAACACTGGTTTCCATTAGCTTGCAAGAGAAAAAAGGTGACAGTGAAGCATAACTAATTTCTGCTCAGATTTAACTTGAGCATCTGGACACTTACCCAAGGTCATTCAGTAAGGCAGTGGCAGGACTCACTGCAGACTTTCCTCCATCTTCTGCGCTTTCAATATCAGAGACAGTTCCTTAACTTGCTCAGATTTCCATGGAGACTTCCAGACCAGCAAGATTCACTAGAGTTCAGGTGAGTTGAGAGCCAGTGCACAGCTTATCTGAATCTCCTAGGTTTCTGAAGATTTTCTATCGCAAGATAACAAATGTATTTTTAGTAGCTGTCCAACTTCTACTGTGAGTCATATACCTCAAGTCAACCAAGTCAATAAAGTTATCAGCTTCTCAGACTTCTGAATGACTCCATTAGCACCAATGAGTAGGATGCATTGTGTGGAGATACGGTTATACACAATTTAAAATTCATCTGAATATTCCAAACTTAAATGAAAGAGCTGTTCCCTGGAGATTAACTGAGGAACCATATTCCAGTTACTTGCTTCAGCTGTATCTTCGCCAATCTTTTTTGAACATTTTTGCCTCTCATGCTATTTACAGTGAACACTTATTAGCATCCCTGTTCAAACTAACACAAGAATGCAAATGCTCTGGTCCCAGTAGTGCTTCCCACTTTTATCAGCTGAAACAGCATTTTATTTGTAATATTAAAATATTAGGACTGCATCTACATAATTAGTGCAAACAGCAGAGGTTCACTCACAGTGTGGAAAACTAAGGAAAAAAAAACACAAAGAAGAAATCAAAGACAAACCCAAAACTCTCAAAACCTTCTTATAATAGGATTTAAGATTACTCAAACTGTTATAATGCTCTTTTCAATGACTTCCATGCAGCTGAAATACTTTATACTACACCAAATACAGTATATATGAGCTATCTTCTTGCAAAAATTAATGAAAAAAAGGCTAAATATTGAAAAATGTTTAGGTCACCACATGTGACCTCATGTTAAGGTCAACTTTTAGACTACAAATAAATGATTTGGGGATTTTGTACATATGAAAGATTTATTACTGTACTAGCGTTCAGGTTAGTTCTCCTTTAAAGAAGAGTTCAATAAAACTGGACAAAGTATATTTTCCAGTTTTCAAATATTTATTTCTTAGTTTAGAAAGGCTATATTTATTCATCTTGAACTAAACTGATTAGGAAAAAAGTAAAGTAGTACCACTTACACGGTTCCAGCTAAAAAGCTTTCAAATCCAAACTAGAGACACATCTTCTGAAAGTTTCCAAATCATTCAGTGTAAAATAAAGTACTGTTAGCATTAATAATTAAGGAAATCATTACCGCTACATCTGTCTTATGGTACCTGGGAAAAATTTGCTCTGGTTGTCGGCAACATGGACGAACCCCAGTTTCTCTCGGGAAGAGATCCAAGCACACATCCCCTCTGCCACACCATTTCCATAAAGAGAGTTGCTCAAAAACTTACCACGTCTTCCAGTCTGAGCCGTTAGCAGGCCATATACTCAGGGGGTATCAGAAGGTCATCTGTCCTGAAATACAGCCCTAATCAGAAAGAAGTGAGAATACATAATTAAAAATTCATGGTATTAAACAAATACTTACGTTTCAGCTGCCTTATTTTCTCCTGGATAATTGCTTTTACATTTGCTTGTAATTTGGCAATATTGAATGAACATTTGATAAAAAGATACCTAGCTTCCCATTGCAACTATTGAAAGAAATGAGCTGGGTGGAAACAACCGAGCCATAACCGATTCTCAATCACTCTGTCTCTGGTAGGACATAGCAGTACATGGGCTGAGAGAAGGAATGATATTCTGCAAGCACTGTCTCATGAATCGTTCTTATTTAAATACACAACTTAGCACATAGATGGTTTAAATCTCCCGGATCGACACAGGTCTCCCACGTGCAATTAGGTAGAGTTAGTATTTGGCACTGCCTCGTGCTTTCTTAGGCAGGGTGTTCTGGTGCTGGTTCTTCCAAGAAAGACAAACCCCAAGCAGGATGTTCAATTTTTCAGCCACCTAAGCATCGACTTTAAAGAGCTCTGACATCCTGCTTTTGCCTTCGCTTTCTCCCCTGTTGCTACTTTACCACGCCGGCTAGGCTGTACATGAAGCGCCTGAGGGATGGCAGCGAAGTTACAAAACAAACAAATGGCCTCCACATCCAGTCGCATCCTGCCTGCTAGACACCAGCACGGCTCGGGGAGGGTTTTAAAAGCACTGAAGGAGTAACTTCATTTTATCTCCACGCTCTTGTTTTTTCCTTTTTGGGACTGGGGGAGAACAACCCACACGTACCCAAGTTTAACAGCCCTGTGCTATCAAGTTCTGCAAGTGTGAACCGAGCAAGTATTAGTAAATTTTCAAGATCATCCAAAGGGAGGAATCTATTAAATAAATTAACCCTCCAGACACAGATTAAAAAAAAAAAAAATGCTGATCTTTAGCACCTCCCATTTAATAATCTTAAAGCTCATTACAAATGGTAATAAGCCATGGCTCATTATGGATAGGAATATTAATAATATTCTTCTGGTCTTAAAAATGGTATAAATGAAGAGTGTAGCCAGCAGTCTGATTTTCGTAACGTGCTTGTTCATTCATTCATATACTTTGTGGGTATAATTACAACAACTGTGTGTTTCTGGTGGCCTGTTATATGCATAAGTAGCTATTTGCATCTGCAAATATCTCATTTACGTGTATGGTCACTGTTATGTCTATGTGCATAAATTAGGTATGTGATTGCACACATCTTAATGTTCATATATTCATAAGAAAAAACATCCGTGAGCTAAGCTATACATCCTGCTATGTCAACTTTGTGGCAGAACTGGGAATACAACACAAATTGTCAGACTCCCAAGCCTGCAATTTAATCACAGAGCCTCACATACTAGAAGAGGAATACGAGACGTAAGCAAGACGAAGGAAACAGCCCAGTCTCATCAGCTCGGTAAGGATAACGGTGATCCACCTCAGACTCCTTTTTGACTTCATTAAATTGTTACGGTTAAGGGACAAGCCCTGTTGTTCCAGAGAATAGATCATCCTAACTACTGATGTCTTGTGAAATAATCCTGTGGGTCCAGCAGAGTAGCAGAGATTCAGCAACAATCTTCACAAAGATTGACCAACATGCCCCTTTTTTATTCAGTTTCCTAATTTGCAGTCAATTAAATTGGATTATTTTAGGTTACTGGACACCTTCCAAACACTCCCCCTCCCTGACTACTGAGATTTGCACTTCAGTCTTCTAGGAAACATACAATAAGCCACAATTGATATTTGTGTTAAAGAAAACAACTGATTTAGTTTCTTGAGCTACCCAAAGTAACAATTCCTGCAGAGCCATAAGAGAAAGCGCACGGCTAGAGGGTAAAAGGAACTAGCAAAGTGAAAAAAAGCAGGAGCTTGTCTGAAGAAACTAAATTGCGTTTACTGAGGGCTACCAGCCTGTGAACTCATATTAAATCGCATTTGAAACACCTGAACACAAAAAAAAATATGGGAGGGTGAAGAAAAGGAAGAAAATACAATTCTATTTTCTCTGGGGCATCAGGAGGCACACGTGAGAGCAGAAGGGCAACAGAATCCACGAGTCTTTGGAAAAGGCCTGGATTGGGAGCTATAAAAATCCCAGATTCTGCTCTCGGTTCAGAAGAAGGTTTTCTTCCTGCGTGACTCTTGGCAAGCCACAGCAGAACTGAGATGCTGCTTCGGCGTCAAGAGCAGAGGACTTGATGGCAGGAGCTGAAATCCAAATTTGCAAGATAAAACCTTCCGCCTTAATAAATACACTTCACCATATAGATCCCTAAACTGAGTAGGTACCTCTTTTTTTTCATATAAAATTCATTACCATTGTTCTATTTACTGAGGATGTGACAAGTTACTTCAGTTTAAAGCAGGTAATCATATACATCACAGTTTCAGTATCTTTGCATGTAATTAGATTAAGCTTTCTTGAAACAAAGTCCCTCAAAGGTAGATGTTTAAACATTGGGTTCTACAAAAAAGGCAGCAAATGTAACACTTGTACCTCCCCAAAAAAGACCTCTAATCTCATTTTTTCCAGTTTAGTAGGAGGTAGAACAAGTGGATGGTCTGGTTCAGCTGAAAACGGAGGTTCTCTACCCTTGAGTGCAATATTCCTGGCAGGAAAGGAGAATAGCAAAAAGGGACATAACTACAGGTAACACGGGGTTATTCGGACAGAAAGAGAAGTTCTTAAATTCTGCCTCTTCCTTCCCAGAGTAGGTTTATGTTTTTATATTGAACTGTCATTGGAAAAAAGAAAGGAAATAATCCAGAGTGCAGAGACCAGAACTCAAAACTTATTTCACCTCTCTGGAGGTGGAAGAAAGCGGCATATTACTGGTCCAAAGCCTTTGTCTTTCCGTGCAGCAGCACTTTGTTATCAAGTTAAAACCCACGGCAGCCTTTGCTGCACCAGGCAGGTCACAGAGTACACCTGCGAACAGCGCTGCTGTCACTGATGGTTACGATTACCCCTAAAAATGGATCATTTTTAATACCTGGAACAGATAGCAGGTACGTCAGTACCTGTACATCTCAAGAGTGTATGTGTTTCATGCCCTCTAATCCCCCCGGCAATCCTTCCTGCTTTTTGCCATTGCTGTCATTTACTATGAACTGGTGGAATCTGGCAGCCTTATTCTGCTTGAAATGAATTCCAGCTGCCAAAATACTATTCCAGGTTGAATTTTGATTGCATTGTTGCCAACAAGCAGCTGCTTATTCCTCTCTTTCATACATTATCTCTCTACGAAGCACCCTTTCTGACAGCAGTTAGGGACACTGAAGTTGGCCTTTGCCCATGGACATTCCCTAGATGACCTATATCAAACAAATCAGACACCCTTTTGTCTGAGAGTATGAGCAAGTAGGTGACCCCATTTGAAAATATTCATTAAATGGTTTCATCATTTTTTATATTACTTTAAAGTCATTAACATATTGGGTCAAATTATGATCTCAATTACAGAGGAGTAAATCTGATGTAATTACACAGGTGCAGAATATGATCAAAATCTGGTGCAAAATAATTAGAACATTTCCATTGCTCTTGGTGAAACTTCATTAGTGGAATAATATAAATTAATAAAGACCACCAAAATGGATGCTGTCAGAAAACTCACTAAAAATGAAGTCTCAGGTTGCACTGCTCACAGGAAACGCATCAAGTAAAGCGGACAAACGAAGCCCCGAGGTCCTGGTAATCAGTGTTAGAGCTACTTATGATCTTCACCCTTTTGGTGAGAACATGACTAATCCACTTGATAAACTGAGCATCAATGACCTTCGTTAAAAATTCAATGAAACCTCACTGAGTAAATGATAACTATTAACCTTAAATTATGTGGACATATAATTATCCAGGCTGGATTCTCTGCCTATCTATTACAGGGCCAGAACCTGTCTCCCCTAGCCTCTCCCCCCTCCCACATTCACATAAGCAAGTGTTTACTCTAAATGCAATTACAGACGCAAATACATTAAACAAACTTTTCACAGCTGGAAAAATCAATACGCTATGAGATAGGAAACATCAGAATTAAAATTGCACATAAACATATACCCCTCTCTCCTCAAACATACAACGTGGTTTCAGGTTCGGGCTTTACTTGCGTTCTCCTACTGGCACCCTCTCCTTCAGCACAGAGGATGGGTAGCACACGCAAAGAGAAGCTCTTCCATCTTCATGCTTTCTATTCAGTTTTGTTTGTGATACCCTGCATTACCACAGACATGAGGATAGTAAAACTAAGTCCTGATTTCTGTAATACTTGAACTAGGTGTTGCATCCTACTCTCACAAACACACTTCAGAGCGTACTTCAACAGCAGGACCGTTTAGCTGACTTCTGGAAGAGCTTGAGGAGGCAGCCGTTAGCTCCAGAAGCCTTCTTACCTACCCCGGCGTAATACGAAGGGATTTGTTTGTTTGTTTGTTTTTAAATAACCTGAAGTGCAGGCAGGGGGGACCCAGAGGTGGCTCATTTTGGTGACAGCCTGCCTGGCAGGAAGCCGAGCCCTGGGCTCTGCACTGGATGTGGCATCGGGGAGCTCAGGAGACCACTGTGCTTGTGCTTTGGATGACATCTACCCGGGCTGGCAGAAGACCGGGCAGGGCTCGCTTCCAATGTCAGCTTTCACTTGAACACGTTCCCGTCAAATACCTGTGGATCTTGACCAGGGTGTCTTCGTGAAACCAACTGGCATCTGCATAACAACTCAGACACCAGCTTTAATCACTATCACTTGAAAAACGAGGGGCCACGGGGCAAAGAGATTAAGGTAAAAAATACCAATTTATCACAGGCGCCCAAAATAAATGAACTAGAATCTGTTATTCCAGTGTGCGTTATCATTTTATATCCACAGGTCGTAAGCACAGCTCTCCTGGACACCAGCTGGAGCAGCGAAAGCTCAGCAGTCCTGCCACACAGGTATCGGGTATTCAAGGCAAGGAAAAAACCTTTGCATACATGTCTGGCTTAGCATTTCCCAGGGAATCTGTGAGAGATGAAAGGATGGCATCTAATTTCCCCAGCTGCTCTTGACAACACAGTAACAACAAAATAATTCAACTTTTTAAGGCAAAACAAATAACAGAAATATAGTTCATTGTTAGCAGAAATGATGGCCGTTCCTTATTAAGGTTAAAAAAAAAAAAAAAGGAAGGCCCTTTTTAGGTCAACTCTTTCTTTCCCTACCACCTCTATTTGTTCCCCACCCAAAATAAAAATAAGTTTATTTAACTCAAAAAAAATACATCTGCAATATTTTTGCAGGTGGTCTTTTTCAGCCCTTAAAATGGTTTAAAACAAACATTCAAACAACATGCCTTTCAAAAATGTCTGGTCAGCCACTTGGATGTTTGAAATGACATTTTTTTTTTTTGTCTTACGATCATCATAAAATTTTTCAAGAATGACCTCATGTACTTCAATCACCTGCAAACTGCATTTTTTTGCAAAGCATCTCTGCATTTCCTGACTTGATGGTTTCACTGAGCGATCTGAGTAATTTTTCAGCGTGCTGGTTTTCAGTCAAAATGATTAAAATGCTGATAACTTATAAATGACTTTAAAAAAAGACCTATAAAAATGATCACCAGCAGTTATCAGTACTGGTCTTTGTGGTTGTTGGTCCAAACTCCTATATGGCCAACATCAGCCAACACAGTGGTTTTTTCTGTATTAGTGGTTAAGTACAAGTATGCTACCACAGCCCACATTATAACAATGCGTAACTGGAATTTCAGTAATCATGAACTTTAAGACATTATTACAGTTAAAAGACAGGATGTGACGTTTCACTTGCGTGGAAGAAAGTTTAGTTCTTTGATTAGCAGTGCCAATTCATCAATGTGTTTTTGCATCATGCAGATATTGCCAAATCTGATAACTTTTTTTTTTTTTTAAAGTAAAAGGGGTAAAAAATAATTACGCAGAATGCTCATAGTATTGCATCAATCAATGCCACAGTTTTCTGCTCAGAGGCATACAAGACAGAAAAACCCTTACTCTCATTTTGGCTTTATGCTGCTTATTTATTTTTTTTCATTTTTATGTAAATCACTATCCAAAACCAATTTGTTATTTTTCTGGAACAAACCTATCATGAACCTACAAGAGAAATGCATTTTCAGTTGTGAGGGGGGAAAAAAAAAAAAAGTACTAAAGGCTGTAAAGAGCTCTCTGCTTTATACAACTATCTGCCCTTCAAAGCCAATACACATCGAGGCAAGTAATAGAGTTCTGAGGGGGGAAAGTAATACAGCCCTAAGCAAGGATACTGTTGAACTTGATTTTTGCCAGAAGTAGTGGGTGGCAATGTAATTTTGTTGGTGCTCCCTATCTTCTCATAATCCTGCAGTAGCACATTTTTCTCACCTATCACAGTAAAAATCTAACCCTAATGTAAGGGGGTTTAGATTTTTAAAAAATCATGTCTTTGGAGCATATGGCAGAATTGCTTTGTAAGAAATTATTTACTTTTCCTTTTGATTCAGGAAAAAAAAAAGTGGAGGGAGGGAACACTAACGTCCTCAAAGTTTGCTACAAAAGTCAAATTTGATTCATCAAGAATACAATTTCTCTTTTCTTCCTTCGAAGAATGTGTTTACCTATCTACATGAGACCACTGAACGTAGCTGCTGCTTCATTTTTAATCCTGAAGTTTAGAGTACGTTAAGTTATGCTTAGAAATGACAAGACTTGGTTCTTTTGGGAAATGGCTTGAGTTGGAAGTAAGGAAAGGCAGACTACAGAATGAGGCTTTATATAGAAGTCTTTCATACTCAACGTATCCCAAAGTGCTTTCAGAAAACATTGTTACATTAATCATATAAATCTAGAAAACCCTTCAGAGATGGCAACACGAGGTCAACAACTGCTCACAACTTAGTTCAAAGTGCAAAAAGGTTTATATAGGTTGCTAAAACCTAGAGGTGGTACAGTATAAAGTTTATGGGTTTTGAATTGCTTGGACACGTTAGCTAGAGTCCTCATGTACGTAACTCAGAATTGAACTATCAGCTTAAAATTAGGTCCTTGGGGAATTGTTTGTTTACATTTTATTATTCTTATGCTCTCTACAGCACCCAACTGCTTTTAAGAAACCTCCTTCTCTCCAAGCCTCCAAATCCAACAGTTTTTCTCAAGAAATGATTAACACCAGATCATTTCAAGTAATTTTGCAGGGAGAAAGCGTGGATTCAGAAGGGGCTCAGAAAGGTCAAACTCCCAGCCCCAGTTCCATTGCCTGTGGCCTTCAACCTGAACAATGTGATCGGGTTTATCAACACGGTACATAGGCTACGTAAGAACAGATTCCGGGGCTTCACATTAGTGTTTCTTGTTTTAATGTTACTTGCATTCTGGAAACATACTGCCAAAACCAACTACACTAAGTGGTTTTTGGTTTGGGTTTTTTTTTTTTTTTTTTTTTTTTTTTTTAAGAAGAAAAATGAAATGAGAGCAACACTAATTCACATGTATCTATTGTTTGCAATTAACATGCATAAAAGATGATTGTAATGCTAGTTATGCTACTTTATGCGCAGTGAGTGAAATGACCCATAGTCTCAAGAAACATTACTTTTTCTTCTTCCTTTTAACGGTTTTACTCAAATAGGTGACAAATATATACACAACTACATGCATCTGAAAATGCCGAGCATTCTGAAAATCTGTTCTGATAGCATCAGAAATAACGAACACGTTCTTAAGCAGAAAGACCTAGTTTAGAATGAGCAGACGAGATAAGCGCTATTTGCTGAGGGGTTTAGACTGCTCAGAATTAGTACTTTACACAAATACGGGGATGATCCCCCATCTCTCAGTAGCAAACCAAGGAGGGAAGCGTGACACTTGTTCCATTGATTTCCCACTTACTTTTGGAGAGAGGGAGGGAAAACCAAAACACTCTGGCAGCACATAGCTTTCTTGGAAAAAAGCTGAGATAGGTGAAAATCCAGATCTACAAAGCACTTTGGTAACTTTCGTGTCTACTCTGACAGCACTTTGTAGAAATCTTACTAATTTCTTGTATGTTTGTGCCTACAACTAAGGTAATAAAGAGCGTGGAATTCAATATGTAGCGATAGCTTCAACACCTAAAGAGATGCTATTGTCCAGATAGTCAAGAACACATTCAAAAAACCACCCAAAACATTTCTGTGAAGAGGAGGAGATATTTTCCATTGCTTGTATATATAAGTGCAGAGGGGAAAAAAAAAACCAAACCTGTCGTAAACCATCCTCGCCTTGCATCCCGTTTCTCCAAATCCAGGAAGATACCATTCCTACCCACAAAGCTGGGATGAAGCCAGCCTTTATCCATCCTGAGGAAGCTATACTGCTGTGCAAGAGAAGAACGCAACATTTGTAGGGCTAGAGATCGAGAGTGGGAGATACGTCAGCCTCCAGGGTTAGATCACTTTCTTTAAAAATAAGGATGAAAGCTTGAGTTTCCTCAGGTAGACACTGTCTAGGGTTCTCTTCTTTCTGAATTAATTTCATAACTAGGAATCACTTTTCACAAAAAGTGGGCCAAAGCACTTCCAAAGGGCATAAAATTTGTGTTATTTCCTCAGAAAAGGCACTTGAAATTCTGTAAAACATTCCCGTTCTCTCAATATGTGAGAAACCTTCTTTTCCTTTTTAATTCCAGCCCAAGTAAACTGACAGACTTACGAAAGTCTCAATTTTTGTTCCAAGTAGCAAGCAGAGCAGGGCAGCTTATGAATCTATACGTACGTGCACGCACACATTATTCCTATAACATACAACAAACTGCAGAGACTCAAAGGAGGGTTAATTGGCATACACGTGACCGCATACTATCTTTACACTCCAAATGTAAATGCACAACCTGGTAATATGCTGCAGTTCTGTAAAAATCAGCTTTGTCCGTTTTCCAGTAGAATTCATACAAATTACTCTGATCTCTATGAACATTCAAAATACATACCGAGTATGTTACCTTTGCTTTCTTAACTATTTCTACCTTGCAGTGGATTTTTAATTTCTTTATAGATATATATATATTGACACGTGTGTAATTTTATATCTATGATTTTTTTTCCTTTCATCATCTATATAATATAGCCCTGTTTATCTTTTCCCACTGAAAGGGTTAAACTTGTTGCTGTTACCTAAGACCAGAGTGTGCAGTGTTTATGAGAGCTACTTTCTACCGTGAAACTAAGGCTGAGAAAATTACTTCTATTCAACGCTTCTGCTTTAAAAAGGATAATGATTTCATCTGGTTAGAGCTGTCTGTACCTACTTAGTTTATTGCAGGGAAGAAATTGCCTGTTCACTCATGATAAGATAATTTGTCGCCTTGGAAATTAAATTATCCATCCCAGTTTACCTTGAGGAGAAATACTATATAATACCTATTGGTTCCATTACACCCTTTAAATCAGAAATACGCTTTACTCTACAAATATGTTCCATGTAATCAGAGACATTAAGACAAGTTAAAATAGCCCCTGACTGCAACTTAATTAGGCTCCAAAGTTGTCAATTGTATAAAGCTTGAATCCAGTGGAACTAAAAGGATATTGAATAAAGAATTTCTTCTTAAGAATAGAACTAAGCCTGAAATACATTTTAAAGTTAGCTTTTTCTTTTTCTTTTTTTTAAATACTGTCAGGGAAATTTGCCACAGAAAGCCATGTCAAGTACACATCTTCACACTACCAAACCAGAATAATGTTTCTAGGTATCGTTACATGATGGAACAACAGGCAGTATCTAACCTTGTTTTCCATCTAATATTTTAAATTATATAAAGGATTAAGATAGGTACATGGCTAATGTGTTATTTCCTGTTTCTGCCAGAGTGTACTTAAATGCATTAATATGGTCTGTTTTTCAGAGACACTGGTTTGTAAAATTATTGTTTCTTAACTAGTTTTACAGGCCAACCTGAGTGAAGGGGGTTTAAACTTTAAAACCTGCTTTCGCAGTAATTAGGAACAACCATGGTTCTAGGCCAAGGAGAACACATCAGAAGGGACGGGCAGGGCCCAGCTCTCAAGGCACTGAAAACAGCTTCCGAATCCTCTATAAAGCTCATCTATGGAACCGCATAATCCAAGCGATTCATTAACTTCTGACGTACAGAAATAAAAAAAAAAAAAAAGAAAAAGGCTGAGAAAATTAGGTTTTTCCATAGCATACTTTTTCAAGCCTTTGAGTGGCGATGAAGAGAAGCTGGTCTTGTGATGATGATAATGGATTACGAAACAAGGCTTTGTGCTGGTGGCTCTGACACAGACTCTGATCGTGACCTTGAATGAATCGTATAATCCCCCTGTTCCTGTTTCTCCACTTGTGAAACAAGGACGATAATTCTTACCTACAGAGAAGAATTGTTCGGGGGAATTAATTGTTTATTGGATGCTTTAGATGTGAAATACGTAAAACCATCCGCTTTATCTGAGGCTTTAGCGTTTTTATTTTTAATTGAATCCTAGGGATAAGAGCTTTCCAATGAAACATTTTCTGCTCCCCCCAAATAGTGGTTTGACAAAATGGTCCTTTTCATGGAAACAGAGGGTTTCATGAGGGAGATTGCTCAGGTTCCCAAGGCAATTTCTACATCCATCTTAGTACAACTGGGAAACACGAGTGGCTTTTACCACTCACATGGGCGCTTACTAAGCCCATATACCAGCGAATATAAAGTATATAATGGCCTTGACCGATACTTAGTGAAATACCGTGACCTTCCCTCACCTTATTTGTAATCTCACTATCTCAGTCTCACTCATACATGAACAACTGCTATATAAAGTATATTTTGCAATAGTATTTTTCCTTTTGTCTCATCTTGCTAGTGTATGCTGCATTATGGAAAAGTTGGCAAGACTTCACAAAGTTCAGTGGCGGGAAATAAGAAATATAGGTGGATTGAGGGCTGGAAAGGGGATTTTATGTAGCATGGAAATTCTCCTCCATTCCTAGGTCCGCTTATTAATAAATTAGTTATGTTATTTAGTAGCGAAGCATTTACTGGGAGAAAATTCTGCATGTGAATAAAACATGCTTAGATATTAGTAATTAAAATGGCAAAGCGTCTCCATTAAGCTTCAAAAGAGCACTTAAGCAAGCAGGATTCAAGCAACAAAATTACAAGAAATCTGAATGATTCCATCAGCTAATGAACTGAACTCATTTACCTCTGGATAGCATAGTGTGCACTCCCAGTAAGCAGGAGAATACATTATGTGATCTAAAAAGCAGGAAAAAAATGAGTAAAATTATCTTTTGACATAGAGATCGTTAGACCAATTTATTTTGTACTTCCCATCTATTGCGCACTAGTGAGCAATAGTAGTTGCTCCAGGAGTTACTCCCAATTTTTACCGGTTCACTAGAAAGGTGAATATTAGAGTCTCAAAAAAAGCTACAAAAGATTTCTGTTTCTTTAATCCACATTAGCACAGTTGTTTTCAGAGGTATTTGCTTAAATACTGTAGTCTCTATAGGCAATATTAATGAACTCTTTGTTCAGCTCCATTTTTCAGCTTTAAGCTGGGAACTGCTGCTTTCCCTTGCCGCCTTTGCTAATCTTTGAAAATTAGTGGCATATCCATTCCAAACCCACAACCCATGGACCTAGAACTCTTCAAAAAAAATATATATAAAAAATAACTATTAAAAAATAGACTTAATCTAGGGCTTATTTTTTGTATTTTTTTTATTTCCTGAGAAAGATGCACAGACACAATATAGTTGAATTTCAGTCTCAAGTAGTGGCTTTAGCCGGCTGCACTGCTCAGATGCAATGGTTTGAAGTTCATTATTTTTTGTTCTGAAGCCACCCTGCTGTTCTTACCAAACGAAAAGCAGGTCAGAACCAAGCCATTTAATTAGTTGGGAAGGCAGGTGATGCTTAAGCATGCTGCTAATCATTTTCTAACTGTTTATAATTTTCCATCAGGGATAGATTGACAATAGAATTTCAAAACAACACGCAGAAAATGATAATTCATGACAAAGAGGTGTGAGGACTAGTATTACAGTTAATTTTAGTAATGGGAAAGGCCAGAAAATAATAGACTATAAAATATTAAAAATAAAAATACATCTTTGTTATGCCTGAACAGTACTCAAATCTGTATCTGAATGAATTGAACAGCAACAAAGTAAAACAATAGATTTGGGGTTTAAAAAAAAAAAAAAAGTCCACTAATGAGATCTCAGATTATGGAACCACACAAAGCAGCTCACCAGCATGTGCAATTTCTATTCTCCTAGGTGGTTCAGAGCTTGAACCAGGGGTTTGTCTTTCCGATTCCATCAAAACTCCACATGCGTACATACTGTGTGCTACTAAATTCTGCATGATTACTAGCAGAATAAAATCTGTATTGCTCACATTACTTTTAACTTTCAATAATAACATAAAACATAAATAGCTCTCCTGTATTTTTTTTTCTTGCAATGTCCCTCTTTCAATACATCACACAAGCTCTTATACACAGGAATGTCATTTTTAATTTAACTTTACTGCTCTTAGGTTGAAGTATTTCTAACCTTAAGAACTTTCAGTGTCCCATCCACAGCAAAGTGGGATAAGAATGTAACATTTATGGGGGGAATTCTAAGAGGAGAGACAGTAACTAGATGCTCTACTCATCAAAAATCAGGTTTCCTCAGATGCAGGAACTTCAAAAATGTCAACAATTCGACTCCCAGGGAAATAAAAGCTTTTGATTTGAAATAAACCCACCATTACCAAACACACCTAAAAACTTCAGAGCAGCTGCCTCATGTGCAAGTAAGCACCAGTGATTGCCAGGATTCAGCTAACACACAAAGAAAACCAGTCTCTACGGTGAAGAAAGGAGCTCTCTGACAACTTGAAGTATTTTCCAGTAAACAGAGCTGTGTTTTAATTAAGACAAAAAATTAGTATCAGTGATGCACTAGCTGGTATGGTAAAACAAAGTCTCTCTCCTGTTGTTAATGAAAATCAGCTAGCTAGCTATACCGTTAATGAAATTTTCACCATTTATCTGCTAGGTTAACATTCTTCCTAATAGGTGGCTCAGTAACTAGTGCTATTAAAAAAAGAATGCAGAGCCTTAATTTAAAGCAGTAATTAGTCCCAAATCAGTGAAGACTACATGGTAGGAATATGGACTTAGTGCATAATGGCCTTGTCTATAAGGATCGAGAAGGGACGTATCTGCTCGCCTGTGGAAGCAAGATCAAAGCTAGATTTTGTTTTGTTAGCGAGCTGTTTGCTTCCACTGTTATCGTAAGCCCCCTGAAATAAAGGAGGGAATTTGAGAAAAGAGATTTTTGACTTAAAAGCTAGTCCTCTGGGAGAGAGCCTTCATGAAGATTAAGGGGTAAATTGGGCATTGCTTCTAATCTTGTAAGTGAATAAAGTAATCGGAAGAATACTAAGGGAATGTCTAGGTTATCAAATTCAGTAGTTTTGATATACTGATTATTTAATCCATTGAACTACACTGTTATTTTGATTCCTTCGTGGAATCCCTTTTCGAGAGAAGATACATTGTTCTACAAATTCCTGCTAAGATGATATTCTGCATCAGGAGAAATTAAATGGCTGTGAAAAACACCAGAATTCCAGTCTTAAGTTGTTCAAACATTATAAATTCAGTGATACGTACCTACATATAGCTATAGAGATACATCTTCAGTAAGGTAACTTTCACAGGAAGCTAAAGTATAAATGTTACTCTATTTTAATAAACCTGTTCCATGTAACTTTTGCCTTCAAATCTCTTCATTTTCTCGTTGATCATGTTATCCCGAGTCATAAAAATAACTGAGTCCTGAGATTTAGTTAGAGAAAAAAACCTGTGTAACCTAGAATAAAATCTGTTTTGTTAAATTGAGAAGTATTTGGTGGGGGGGGGGGGGGGGGGTGTGTTTGTAAGTAATGGATTTGGATGGCACACATTTTTATTGGTACACATCACTTCCATCTCTGCGGGAAGTCTGGGACCTTTGAAGCTGCAAAGCCTTGTGTAGTGGGAAACCAGAACGATCACACAGGCTTCTTCCTTTCGGGACATTGTGGCAAGCATCAAAGCATCACAACATGAGGAGATAATAAGGAACAATGCACCTGTTAATTTGGAACACAGAAGACATGGAATAGCAAAGCCAAAACACATCCTACCACATTGCTTTACAGTTTTGCCAGTTGACCCTACATTTTTCTCATGTATTTGATACCCATCCCAACCATTTTTGGGGGTACGCATTCTTCATACATCCATATCTGTTTCTGCTTCAACTAGGCTATAAATACAGTTATGTGCCAGGCTGTACAGCTTCCCAGCTCATATATGTATACACACATAAATAAATATTTTTATATATAAATAAAACTCTTATGTGTTTACCCTGGGCCTACAAAATAATAAAAACATTTTTGAGCATTCCAGATAAGTAGTTCAGACAGCAGAACAAATATTTTCCAACATTCCCTTTTGAAACTAAACATTAAGACTGTTCTTAGGAAATAGTAGAGGTCCTTCTGAACACCTGCCTCCTAACAGCCGGCCTCTGATGCTTCAGGGGAAAATTCAAGAACCCTCACAGTGCACAGTTAAAAGGTGTGCTGTCCATAAAAAAATAATATTCCTAGCTACTATCATTGTCTTTTGCCCTGAAGCATGAGAGTTTATATCATTGCTAGATCCCTGATTATTTTTAAAACCCTAGTAACTCTGGCTGTTGTTATAATCTATACAAACATCCATTTCCTTTTCTAATCCGACTGAGCTCTTGACTCCAATAATATATTGTGGCAATGACTTTTGTTAGCTTATTGTTGGCTGAAAAAAAATAATTCCTTCTGTCGATTTTAGATTTGCTGTCTTTCAATTTCTCTGAATACTGCCTTCCTCCAATATTATGTCAGAAGCTAAGTAGAAAGCCTGCACTAGCTTCTCTATAAACTCATTTTTTACGCACTGTCTTTTTCGCTCGGTTATTTTTCATGTCCCATCTTGTTCGTCTCTATTCTGAAGTAAACTGCTCCTGTCTTTTCAATCTTACTTCATATGGTAGTTTTTCCACTTCTCCAAGCATTCTTATTGCTAATCTCTGAACCCCTTCTATTTTCCCTATAGTCTTTTTTGAAATAAAATAAACAGAGCTGAAAGCTGTGTTCCAGAGGCAGCCTAGTTTACAAATAGCATTATAATACCATCAATATCAATTTATTAAAAATCCTAACCTTAGATTTCTTTTCTTTGTTAACCATAACTGCTGACTGATGAGAAGGGTTTCTAGTTGTTTGGGGTTCTGACCTGGAAGTCCCAACTACGGCACATTTGATCCCAGATACAGTGTAATAACATTCGTGGAACGTATTTCCTAATACCTGCTGAACTCACTGAGTACAGTGGATATATTCCCCCCGCCCTCGATACTTTATAGCCTGAGAGCAACTGCACACACTGAACATGAAAACAACAGCGTTTTCCATTCGCTCTTGGAAGTCTGTGATGCCTCAGGCACTTTTCAAGCAATGTCCTTTTATTTCAAATAGAGAGCCAACTGATCTCCTGGAGTAAAATCAGGTCCCCAGAGAGCATCCAAGTCCCTCTTTTGACAGCAGGCAGTAAAATTTACCGGTATTGACCATTTTCACGTGATAACTCACAACTACTGTCGTTTTCTTTTTGTACAGTAGCAATTCAAACAATGCTGCAAACGTGATGGCAATTACGCCTCAAGCAACGTACAGAGCGCTGTACGTTGTCATTAGATCTTATAGGAGATCTTCCATTCATTTCTGTGTTCACGAGTTCGGTTAGTCTTCATAAACTCACCATGTTGCATTGCTTTCCCGATTACGGAAGGCAATTTTACATTAAGGTACTTTGCCTCAACACCAGGAGGAGAATCCTGTACCTGCTCCGGAAACAATTTGTTACTGAGGACAAGCATCTTATTTGTGTAAAGCAAATGTTTTCCTGACCCTCAGAACTAAAAATATTCAAAAATCCTGTTACTGCTTTAAAACGGGCTTAACCATTTAATCAAAGGGATTTAGAAAACAAAGCAGGAGGTAGCAGAGTTTATTTTTCCTACAGCAATTCAGAAGTAGTCACCTTGTGATCATGAATTCGGGGGCGGGGGGGGGGGGGGGGGGGGGGGGGCAGGATGGGACACCACGACGACAACCACCCTAGGTTGCCAGTCCAACGCTTGATGTTCCTTAAACTTCTTGCTGTTGTATTACCCCATTTAATGTAATTCTTCATATTGAATTGCAGATTCCTTCAGAGCAATCCTGTGCAGAGCTTGGCGCCAGCCCACTGCACGTCAGGGTCCTGCGCAGGGCTGGGGGATGCAGGTGACTAAAGGAGATTGCTTCGTGGAAGCAGATTATTCCTTCTCTAAATTTCTACCTCTGATGTACGAAGGAAAAGCCAACTCTGTGTAGGCTGACTGGTTAGAGCTGAAGCAGGAGTAAAAAGAGTTGTGACCAAGTAGGAACGCTTGTGATGAGTAATAAATTTGTCATGGGGGGGTGGAGGGGAAGTTACTGTACAATTGAAACTATTACATTCTTAGGTGGGTGAAAAATTCTGTATTTCTCTTTTTTAAAAGACAGTGAGAGAAGGAGGGGCAACAACTCTTTCTCCAACATTCTTTGGAAACTTTTTCGCCTGCAGACGTAAAACGGTATGTCTAAATCATTTTCGAAGTCCCTCTTGTTTCTCTCACATTTGAAGGCTCAAAGGTCCAAGTCCCTCTAAGGACAGCCTTATTACTCTCCTCAAGAGAGGAGGGAGGCTGGAGAGCCACATTTGACTCGTGTCAGTCCCCTGAATCATCCCAGTGACACATCAGATGTCCTGAGATTGCCACACTACCACCCTCCTTTGATCTAGGTGAGGGGCAGCACGATTTAGGTACGGGACTGGAAGTTAGGTAGCTCCTAATCATTTTTTTTTGCCTATGACAGTCTTGTCTATATGCAGCTCCTAAGGAGACGACTCCTATTCTAACATCCTAGATACAACATAACTTGAAAACAAAGAACATAACTGCAGCTTATCAGGTTTTTTGAGTGGAAATCAGAAATCTAAATTATAATCTACGTGTCAGCTTTGCATCAGGAAGTTACCATTGCCCAAGTACTTCACACTGGATTCTGCCAATAGCTACAGCAACATCAAAGCTGTTGTGCGGTATTCAAGTATTTCAACCCAGTTTACAATAAGCTAAATGAATTCATCTCCACTGCTGTTTCATCTATGGTCAACAGTAAAACTCTGTTAGGAAGAATATTTGCTGCCTGATAAAAATTATATAGAGCTGTTAGTATACAGGGATTTTTTTTTGTTTTGGTAAGATTGTCAATGACACAAAGTTCCTATTTTATTCCACCTTAGACCACGGTAGCTCTCTGACTTTATGACTGGAAAAAGCTTAAATTTGGCTGTACCTTATAACTGCTTTCTGTTTTTTCTTTTTCCTTCCAGAAACTGTAATATAAAAATTGTTATTTTTCCTGATAAACAGTTTTTACATAAAAGCCCTCAAGAAAGCATAAAATTGTTCATTTCCTTTTCCTACTGAAAATTACTCACTAATGTTTCTAAATATCTAAGGCCCTGTGGCTTGTCTGTCAGCGATTTGATCCAGCTGCCATGGCCCAGAAAGGAAGTCCCACCTATCACAGCGAATACACTTCTATAAGCAATTTTGGGATACTCAGCACATGAAGTTAGAGAAGAACATCAAGCTCTGCCTTTGGAGTCAGTCGCTCACTCATTAAAGTCACTTTTCAACACAGGACTCCTGGCAGAAACTTTGTCCTTCTGCTTTCGGGCTATTTCACTTCAGTTGGGGATTTTTTTCTTTCCCCCCTTGTCTTTCGCTTTTTTTTGTTCCTGAGGAGGTGGCTTATTCTCACCCAATTCTTGCTGCTGTAAAGGACTTAACAAGAGAGAAACCGCTATTGAGGTGTTCCTAAATCTGTAAAAGCTTCAGTATGGTGCTTAATAGCAGTAGAAATTAAGTGCTATCTGTTGCTCAGACAAAAGTACTGTGTCAAGGTAAATCATAGGAAACCTTATGAAAAAGAGGCACTTTGGGTACTTTTCCATACCTTTGTATTTTGTGCATCTGACATTTCACAAAATTTTTAACAAATCTAGAGAAACTTCTGGTGATACCAATTTTCATTTAAAAAGGTGAAAGTAACAAATATACGTATGTATCAACATCACATTCATTCTACTGCACATTATATAGGACTACTGTTTGGGGTTTTTTTTGTCCTGCTATGCTTTTTCTGCACATTTATATACCGCATCTCGCTGTATTTTGTAGTATTAGAAAATATGAGACCTATTCATCAATGCCTTGCACCATCTGTAGTCATTGTATTCATGCAAAGTGAATGCAGATCACAGATCTTCTATTACACTGTTCAACATTAAGGCTCATAAATCAGATTTTGTATAATTGCAGTCGTTTCTAAATAGTAGTATATTTATATAAAGAAGGCGCCATAGGTACAGTAAATCTTTGTAGGTTTGTAAGCGTAGTGACAAAGTTCCTAGCTTTCAGAACATATCACCGGCTACAGTACCACCAGATATGTGGAATTTCATACCCTTCCCCTTAAATAAAACAAACCCACACAATAAAATTGAAATGAACATACACCTTTGAAAATTATTTTGCAAAAATCCTAACTCTTAAAAACGCTTTTCACCAGACGTAAATTATATGTTCAAATTGAATTAAATACCTTGCCTTGTTCTTGTATCCTCGGTTTTCAGTATTCTTACCAAAGTAAGGGCAGAGTGCAAAAGTGAGGATGCAATCTGAATTATATTCTTCATACAGGTTCAGTGGAATCAAATAGATTGGTAGTTCTTCAGATAAACTTCTAAATATTTGGTTTATTGCTGCAGATGTATCTCTTGTGGGAAGAAAGAAGAGGGGAATAATTTATCTGAGCGATAGGCAAGAGACAGGAACAGTTACTGCCGTGATTAGTAGTCGCTTCCTGTCTAGGGTAGAAAAATAATCCGCTGCTGTGGATTGCCAGCCTCAGGCTAGTCATGGTCCACACCGCACCTTCTGATTTAAACAGATTTCTCTAGCATAATGTGACAGCATCATAAAATACAGGAGAGATGACCAAGTTTCTAATATACTAGGGTATTATCCTTTTGGGCTGGAATTTTCAAGCCCATCTCTTGAAGACACAAACCAAGGGACGTGGCAACAGGGAGGGTGATGAAAGCATTGAGCTGGTACTTGTACGTGTCTTTTTATTTCTGACTCTGCTATGGGTCTGCATAGAGACCACGTCCTCTGTTTCCCAGCTTTTAAAATTAATACAATGAAATTGCCTCTCCTGAGATCTGGTCCAAGATCAGTTCGATAAAAGATCTAGGTAGTAATATTACCACCTGCAACACGGGGATCCTAGCCATACAATCAATACAACAGATACTTGTATACATGTGACACCGAGCAGTCAGATGCCCAAGTGTAAACATCTATTGTCATTTTAAATGCCCTGAAGCACCCTATATGGTCTTCAGCTCAAAACATCTACGGTGCTATGTTGTACCAGACCATCCAGAAGTCACATATACCGTGAGGAATCCAAAAAGGCACTAGATGCCTATGTCTAAGTGCCTCCATCCCCCCTTTTGCAGCCACAATGACACTTCATTCAGGTTGAATCCAACCAGAAGTCCCTGTTAATACTTTATTTTCCCAATAGGTCAAGTCCTTCTCAATTGGGAGCTATTTCTCCAAATGGAATTGCAACGCATTAAGACAAAGGCAAACCGTTACCTGTTCAGTTCACGGCCGTAACTTCCATTGGTGTTAGTGGCACCGATCTCTGCAGAGAGCGTTACCCAGAACAGAGCCCCCCTCAGTAAAGAAACGTGTCAAAAGTAGGTATTGGCTAGTAAAGGGACATCACACTCCCTTTATTGGCAATCACATGGTAAGTTTTGTTTATACGCTCCTCCGCCTTCGTAATGAATTACTAGTTCAGGAAATGCAATCTGGTCAGAAAGTAAGCCCTGGGAGATGCTGCGGTTACAGTATTTGTCACTGCAGGTACGAACACCTTATTGGCAATATTGAGTTCTTGCAGGGTGGTTTAACACATTTCTAATCTGAGAAAGCAAAATAACCCTGTCCTAAAGCATCCGCACTGACGAAGAAACTTTGAGAAACAGAGAAATATCCAAACAGTCTGAAGCGGTACAAAAGAGAGTCTGTGTGTGTATATATATATATATACACACACACACACTTAGGGCTGATAACAGATTTCATTGTATGATCATCTAGAAACTTAGCCAAGGAGATTACACTTAGTACTTCATTTTGTTTGTAATGAAGTATTTATTCACAGGTAGTGAAACACTCCGTTTTTAATATAACACTGACTTGGTAGCTTATGTAAGTACCATAAAAAAAGAACAGGGAAAAATCCTACTACCTGCACCTTATTATTTTCTCCCAAAGACAGTTAAGAGCAGGGTTTTTGGGGTTTATTCTGCTTGTCTGTATTAAAGTGCATTTAAATATTTAGAAAAAATACCGTACTTCTTCAGTCTTGCTTTTTCAGGGATATTTACCACCACCAGCACTTTTGTACGTATACCCCAGGAGTTGCAGAAATCACATATTTGTTTTTGTGAGTCAGAGCAGTAAGACAGTGGTAAAACTCCATCTGGCAAGCAAGCAAAAGTTCATTTTTATGTTTCTGTTATCTTTAAATGTTATTCAAGATTCTCATTACACTTGTCATCCTAGTGCAAGGTTAATTAGAGTTAATAAATGCTGTACTGATCCAAAAGGAAGAAAGGGCAAAGAGAGAGAAACATGCTAATTATTATCCATCCAAAATAAGGAAGTTTGACACAGGGCATGCTGCGCAGATGGACCAATCTTGAGCTGACGATGGAAAAAATGTGTTAGAAAAAGTATACTTACTTTAGGTTTTGATTTTAAGAGGCATATTTTGATTGTAAGAGCCACATACGTGGCTTACCGGCCAATTTAAAGGAAAATATCATACATAATGGTTTCAGTACAGGACACAGGAGCCTTTAATCCATTATTGACCTGCTTGGCAACTTTTAGATAGTAAATTCATTTTTATGCTCCTTGATCTGCTTGTCTGTGGAACAGAAATAATTATTTTTATCTACAATGTAAAACCTTCCCGAAGTGTCTAGAACTTCCATGAAAACTAGATGCTATTTTTATTCCTGCCTGGTGAAGGGCCACAAGAAAACTAGTAAAAAAACCCCAAACAAACCACAAACAAAGAGTGAGCAGCACTATTTTTTGATAGCATCAACAAGTAGTGCTGGTTTGAGGGGGGGTTTGTTGTTGGGAGTGGGTGAGGGGTGTTTGGTTGGTTTGTGGTGGTGGGTTGTTTTTTGGGGGGTTCTTTTTAGGGTTTCTTTTCAGTGTTTAGTATTCTATTAGTAAGGAATTAGTTGTATTAGGCACTTAGCATGTTCAAAATACTCTAACCATTTTACTACAAGGTTGTCCAAACCCCCTTGAGTATCCAAGTATATACTCAAGAAGTGTTTTACTTGTAGACAAAAAATGAAAGAACAGATTAAAGGAGGTTTTTTTCAAAACCACAAAGCCAAAGTAAGAATGAGCTTCCTCACTTATCCATCTTCTTACCTTAAGGTACTGGCTTACTATTAAATTTTAGACTTTACCTTTCCTATATTCAACTGTTTTGCCTCCAGAACTCAAGGAACTTCATTCTTTGTTGTGCTGTCTCACTCACACAGGTAAAATGTTGTGATGTCTACCGGCTGTATGTAGGATCAAAATTTAAACAAATAGATTTAAATCAAGTCAAATGCAAAATGAACTCTCATACTTTTTCTATACACGCACACATATACGTGGTGTAAGAAATATGGAACTGATACGAGCTTAATGTTTCAGAAGATAAAACTGCTTTTTCTAAACGTGCTTATATAATTTTCCCTTTCCCTTTGCCCTGGCGTTTTGTGCATGACTCTTGAAAAGTAAACCAAAAAACTGAGAAGTTTCTTTTGAATTAAATACTCCCTAATCCTGCTCTATTCCAGGAAAAGTAGAAGAGCAAAGAGCCATTATGCTATTTCTTAAACATCACTGAAGTTTGTGCTAGACCGGTAGAAAACTTCCTTGCTCTGTCAATACATAATACTATTAATCTCCTGATATTTCTGTTTCAAGCCAAGATTTTAGCTGAAAGTTCTAGACAAACGGCCCTGAAAATTCAGGGAAAAAGACTTTTAAATACCTGAGGTTCTAACTACTATGTCTACCATATTTCTGGATGAATGAACATACATTTGTATAAAAAAAAATATCTTGGAATCTTGAATTAAACCTATAAGAGCCACCGACAACACAGATTTATCATCCCCTCTCTGAATGACACCATTAACATAGGTGGACGGCCATACGTGGTATCACTTGGCTGTGGGACAACTCCGCATGCTCTGTTCTTTGCAAGTTCCATTTAGAGTTATGACACGTCAATAATATTCATCTGTCAAACATCTTTCCTCTTTGGTTTTTGGGGTGGGTTTTTTCGGTTTTTAGACAAAACGTACTTGATATCTGCCTTGCCTCGTAACAGTCAGTGAATGACAAATATCCATTTACACTTTAAGTAATGGTTTGAGACCGTCCGCAAGACGTGCAATTCTGACAGTTTGTGCCTCTGTGACCCTCTTCAGGGAACATATTTCAACTTGTATAAGTATACTTGAAGTAGAGTTTATTTTATTTATTAGTGTTAGTGAGCTTGTGTTTTAGGATAAACAACAGAAAGAAACAGGAAAGACTGTCATTGAGAGATGCAATTTATGTATTAACTTGTGATATTCACAGTACTCTAAATTACATGCAAAGATCTGGAGTTTAATGCAGTGTCGCTTTTTTTTTTTTTTAAAGTAATTAGAAATCCAAACGTACGATTTCAAAAATCATAGAAGCCTGTAACAGAATCTCCAGTCTTAATCAGCTGCTAAACCTCCTACAGATTGCATGCAAGAGTGAGATGCCTCAGATTACAAGTCACATGGCATTTTACCTTTGCATAAAATATAACTTGGTAATAATTTCTGCCTATTAGTCACAGCAAAAGAACACACTTTAGTCTAAACCCTCTCCTTGGAGGCACTGCACACTTACCCTTTCTATCACATCAAACTTTAGGAACTTGGTCTTCTGAGTCAAGGCTATTTCCAGTCAGTGCGTTCCTTGCCATACCCTTCCCACACACACACGATTATCTCACGCTCGCAGATGAGATCTCATTAACTTGCCTCATCCCAACGATGCCAGCCTCTCATATCCACATTTTAAATTTTCTCACATAAATATTAATGCTGACTTCTGTGTTAGGCTCGCATGGAACAGAAATTCTCCATAAGCATCTTAAGAAATATTTCTTAACCCAACTCCTTTTCTGGGATGTCTGCCATTAATTTTACTGCTCCTTTTGCTGATCAAGAGCAGCTTATCCTTGTTTCTTTCTCTCCTCTAATTACTACTTTTTGTCTTAGAGCAGGACCATCGACTGTCCGTGATGGCAATTGTCTTTTTGTTCTGTGGTTTGTCCAGCAGGCAGGTAGCTATTAGATGCTAGGCTCATGAATAAAAAATTATTTCTTATAGTCTGCTGAGTGAGACACAAATGTGTACGATGTCAGATTGGAGCCATACTTGCATGGAGTTAAAACGTGTCTCAATCATGCCTGGAATCATAACGTCACTATTTCTGTTCTTTTATTCTCTAACTGCAAAAGACACAAGTTAGTTTCAGATTGTATTTAAGCCGTTTTATTGCAAAGGAAAAGAGATTTTTGCTATATAAAAACATGCTTTCAGGTTTTGGGGTTTTTCTTTCCTCTCTGTATTTTGAAATCAACTTTTATCTAAGCATTTGCTATTTGCCACATCACGCAGAGAAGTTATCAGATGCATGGAGTTTAATTAAATATCAGGCAGCAGCCAAAACCTTGCTCAGAATTTTGGTAACAAGCTATGAAGCAATTTACTTCAGGTAATTGGGAGATATTTGGCTCCAGACTTCTGTCTAAAAGCCACATGGCTGAAGTGAAATGAGCTAATCAGCGATTCGAGTCCAATGGCTCGAGTCCCTGTCACACCAGCCCCTTTGTCTGCTGCCGCAGTATAAAGAATAGATGTGAGCAGGAACTAAGCATGTTTTAAACTCTCTTTCCAGCTGGGTAGAAAAGAGGCAATTTAATTGCTGGAGGTCCTGATGGCCGCAGCTCAGACCAAGGTCTCCTTCCAAATTTGGTAGTCCTCATCTTCTGTGCAGGGTGGAGAACAGAGTTAGGCTGTCTAATTTCAAAGAGGAGAGAGCAGTAATGGCTTTTCCCAGTGTGCTAACCTTACTTCAAGGAGCAGACATGGCTAAAATATTTGTCAGTAACCTACGTATTATTCTACGTAATAGTATAGACCGTAGTAGTGCCAATTCAGTTTTGCTGGACTGCAAGACGTTGCAGCATTCGAAGACACAACAAAGATGAAATTCATTCAAATAATCCCTATTAAACTAATTTTATTTGGGTCTCTGTCATGGAACTTCAATAACAAGTGTCCTTTAATAATACATTTAAACATGCAGCTTATTCTAGGATTTCAATCTCTTCTTACTGGATTGTTTTGACATCTTTCCTACAGTGACAGGCAAACTTCATCAACTGCCTGAAGTCAGACATATTAGAGAATACGGTGTCTGAAACCCTTACAAAGCTACAGCATACTCAGCCGAGACCAGTTCAAACAGAAACTCCCAACTCCTGCACCTAGCATGCTGCAAAATAGCTATAAACAACACGGACCGGTGGATCTCGTGAAGCTTCAGTGCTGCAGCGCAACTGCTTTCTCCCCAAACCACAGCGTGTCAGATTCTGGAATCTCCCTTGAAACAGCTTGCTTAACTTTAAATATAATTAATGATCAATTTTAATACTAAATCTCCAGAAGATGCACATAATGAAACATGCTATTCCTTCCCTGTTAGTGTGCTCTGCCGCGTCACATAAGGTACCTACGGAAGAGCAGTACCACGGTTGCACATATCTTCAGTAGTTCCTTCGGACAACGATTTCCTCACGTGAAAGGTTAGTTTCTCATTTTAACAGAAGAACTATATCGGCTAAATTAAACATATAAAGAATCTGTTAGTATTCCCCAAATGACAAATATCAAGTAAGCATCCACTTCAAACTTAGAGCTATGACCCATTTTCAGATCTGAGAACAAAACCAGCATAGGTAATAAATTTAGGAAGAACCAAGATGGCTATAGATTGCTATTTGAGTAATCACCAAGAGGATATTAGGTTTTTAAACACACCAGTTGCTTGACTAAAAAAAAATACAGAGACAAAACAAAATATTCATATGAACAGTAAGACTGATCTGGTAGGATGCTAAAGTCAAATTCCTCAAATTACTTCCAACAATGTGTAATCATGCCCTGAAATGTACAGCTTATCAGGAACCTCCGTTCTCATGGGTTCAAAGTGACGAGCAAGATGATAAGTACCTTATTATGAACTAGTTGAAATCATAAGTGAAAACGTTGTTCTCAAGTTTCTTATATATATGAATTTTTTAATGACCAGAAGAAAAACCAAATATGTTATTTTCAGCATATGGGGGAGAGGGAAGGGGAGAAATCACTAAGATTCTTTTTGCTGTAATTGTAAGTGGTTTGAGTTTTCCTTAACCTCTGCAATTGAGTAGGACTTGGACTATGTGTACATTATTACTACCTCTGGAAGATACACCCACCTTGTAAAGATGCTAGATCAGCTGCTAAAGAAAAATGTACAAAAGTATGCAACTCGCAAAAAAGGCTTTGTTTGGGATAAATAAAATGGAATGAAATAAAACAATAATGATCCCACCTCACAGTTTTGCAGGTTCATGAAAATATTGTGTCACTCAAGTACAAAACTGAATATAGTTAAAAACTGACCCAAAGAGGGGCACAAAAGACAAGGGATCCAAGTACTGTTGGACTTCAAAAATTACACCCCTGACATAATTAACTCAAGATAAATGCAGTTAAAACAGATCTGTAGTGTAATGTTCCAAAGGAAACTGAAATGGCTTTCTTCTAATCATTATATGAAAATGTATTTTCAGCACCAGGACAGATTAATCATATTTTTTTCAATGGGCTTTTTCCTTGTTATTTGTGCACTTGGTTTCCACTTGAATGGTATTTCATACGTTATCTAGTTAATTTCATAGGTATTTGTACATGATCAATTTTTATGTGAAATGTATTAATGAAATAGTGAAGTCATATGCATATTCACACATGGATGGAACAAAGCTCAGACTAGACAAAGAAATCATTTCAAGAAGCAATGAGTCTACAGCACATGAAGTAGGAGTCTACAGCACAAAGAGGCATCAATGTTTAGGACAAGAAATGAAGAATTCATTATGTATTTACGATTGTAGATAGACTCTAGAAGGACCAACTGTAATTACTTAACCTGGAATTAAGACAGGACTCCGAGGGTAAGACATCTACAGGTAGGAAAAAGTTGCAATGGGATTTTTAATGATCTTAAATATTCAGAACCACAGGTTTTTGTCTTCACTGAAAGATGGAGAATCACAAAGATGAAACTGTAGCTTAGGGGTCTTATAATGGAAGAAGAGGGTGCAGGAGGAAGGGACAAAACCCAAAGAAAGTATTGTCTCAATTAAAAACAATAAATTAAATCCTAAAAAAGTGATACTATTCAAAGCCTTGCTAATTTGCATCAGATTCACACAAGGACACCTTAGCTTTAATTTACGTTGGCCTGAGCCAAACCAATAAAAACCCAATTGAAATCTAGGTTAGATTTACTAATAACAGCAGCTTGCTTAAAATTAAAAGTATGCTCTCTCATTCTCTTTTGTCACTCTCTCACAAGCCCAAAGAAAAAAAAAAAGAAAAAAGACTTCAGAAGATGAAAAATTTTGTTTATATATCCAAATATTTCTAAAAATCTAAACCCTAAAGGCTAATGAAATATTATTTTAAGCAAATGATGACAAAAATGCACTTAGGTTCAAGTTAGACTAAGTTTCAGACAAGGATTAAGCTGTATCTCTGACACAGCGATCATTAAAAAAGAAAGTGAGGGCATTAGAAACATGAGGATAGGAGAGAAGAATATTCTTCCTTCTTTTTCACTAGCTGAGAAGAGAAGATGTTGAAGAGTTGTTGAGTATCAGCTTTCTCCAAGAATCAGAGTGATATGACAGCCAACACACTCCTGGGTTGCTCTGTCATATTCAATGGCTGTTTCACAAAGAAGGGGAAAAAGACACTTTATTTTCTGCGTTATTCTTTAGCTTCGAAGTCATTAACACACTTGCTTAAATTGACTGCTCATTTTGCATCTCAGCTTATAAATTCTTTAGAAATACTATGGGATTGTATAGTTCAGAATAGCATGCCAGAGACAGATACTCCTTTTTTCTGGGGAATAACTTCGCTGAGATTTTTCTAAACAGATTTAGGAAAATGTTAAATAATTTTGTAGTACAGGGAGACGAGGAAAAAAAAAAATCAAACAAAGAAAAAAACCCACACAAACAAAATGCCCACTCCACCCCCAACTAAAACCTTATACAAAGTTGTTTGTATCAGGAATGTCTTATGATTCTCTTTAGCACTTTCTTAAGAATAAAATAGGATATATCTGAAAGATATCAGATGTATTTATAGGTGTCTCTCCCAATTCCTTATTCACTTGACAACATTTGAGACTTCTTTCCTTAATCATCATCAGTTCTAGAAGTTTCCCACCAAAATTCAACAGTTCACAAAACATACCTGGGATTTTATAAACTGTGGATATTATATGATAGCTAATTAAATGAGAACAAATATATTTTTAGACATGTGACTTGTTTTCATTTTGAAAGATGATAACATAGATTTGACAAATACCACAGAAATAGATGATTACCGGATTTTTTTCCATGAGCAACTCAACATTCATCTACTAGTGAACAAAATTAAAATGGAGTATTTTCTCACAAAGGACATCCTTACAAAATTTGTCTGGTTTAGAAGTAAGGCAGAAATCAATCAGCTTATCTTCTATCAAGATAGCATTCCGTAAAGTGTTATTTGAAAACTGGAAGTGTTAAATCCATCTAAGAAAAAAAAAAAAAAAGCTTTTTGGCTTGCAGTAAGTTTGGTTCTCTCATGCATGCCGTATCTCTCATATAAGATACACAAAAGGCAATCCACTTGCATTTTGAACAATATTTACATAATTGAAAGGTGGTTTTAAGTTTACTACACTACAGCAAGACAGGATTATGCGGAAAGTTTCTAAATACTTTCAAAATATGTAGTATTTAAGGTTCTGCCACTGCTAATTAGGAGATATATTAATTAAATTGATAACTGAACAAAGTGGTTAACATCAGAAGAAACCAAATAGAATATGAGAGGCAAAGAAAATTAAGTTTCAATGGAATTTCAAATCAGAAGAACATAAAAGAGGAAGGAAAACCCCTTTGTGTTCCTCAGTAAACAAAAGAAGGGTTGAATATAAGAGTGAAGTAAACTAGAAAAGTATTCTAATGAACGGAACTGTTATGAATGATAATGAACTTCCCAAATTACTGATTTTAACTGAAATAAACAGGTAAAATTCTTCCACAGTCTTCTCGTCCTTCAAATGCTTCTGCATTAAGCATTCAAGTACTCTTTTCCCTCGCCCCACGCAGAACACGTTCTGAGATTGCTCACGTGCTGGGCATAGACATATACGTTAGTACAGCCTTGTTTCTCCTACTGTAGTCTGTCATGTGCCAAAGACATTTAATACAGAAAGACATCCTTTGTCTCTCATCTTCCCAAACATCTTGTCTTTTAAGCATGACTGACAAGCTTTAAGCTAGTCTCTCTTTCAAATTGTGTATTCTCAGATTTTTTACACTGAGACGTGTGCATGTGTACTACCTCTATTAAACCAGTAAAACTCAAAAATTCTTCCCAGAATTATACATGATGCACACTTCAAGACGGAGACTATCAACAACGAGGTCAACTCTTGGCATGTCCTTTCAACTCAGGCACTGAAGTCAACCAGACACAAGCCTACCTAGCTCCTACCTGTGCAGCACCTAGTTGCAAAACAGTCCTATAACATATTAAATAAAGTGAGCTCTTCCCCACTACTGCATCAATGTCTTTCCCCTGAATCAAATTTTAGTTACAGCAGAATTAGTCTTTCTGAGCTAGTGCAGAAGTAAATGTCAGATCAAAATCAGGTCACGAGGAAATCTTTCACAGAATAGGCACTAGTAACCAGATTTCCAGCCTTCAGTAAACTGTTTCTATAAAGGGATTTTAATATGTTATAATAGTAATAATGCAAAGGTTAAAAAAATTACATTCCTTTTCAATATTTTTGAAACACAATCTGGGGTTGGATTCTAGCCCGTTTCAATCTTTATAGAAAGTCTTTAACCCAAACCCGTCTAAATTCTCTTGCAGAACTGTTGTACCCAAGTCTCCCTTTTGAAGTGTACTAAAGTCACAGCTTTTGTTTCAGTATTGTCTGACCCTGCTACCCGAGAAAGCAATATTGAATTAGTAATGCTAGAATAGGTAGGTTTTAAGTTGCTAACATTACATGAAACAAACTCTTCCTTCTCTATTATTTTTAAATCTTTCATATCACTATTCATTTGAGACATACTGGCTAAAGAGATTCAACCCATACTGTCACATAAGACATCAGCCAGCTTGGAACCACTGCCACTGAATCTCTTTCATCAGGCTTCCTCTTGGTGCCAATCGCCATTATGCAAAGCATCTCTTTAAACATTCAGCATTTGTTGCCCTGGTTTCTACAGTACCCACAACACTCATCTGAACTTGGAATCATGGAAAAGAAATGGCATAAGAAATGAAAAATAGCAAAGCCGTAGTTGTCTTTTTTTTTTTTTTTTTAAATGTTGTCACCTTGACTACTGACTATACCATAGATGCTTAAGTCCACATGTTAACCACTCTGTTAAATATTATCACAGCATCATTTCTATGCCAAAGCTCTCGAAGAGAGGATCATAGTCTGAAGCAGCAAACAGTGTCTAGCTGGACAGCTGGGTAGGCTTTCCATTGGTACATCCCCATACCGCGAGCCGGTGGCAGTAACGCACACAGTTTCTATCTTTCAGCCTACCAACCCCCCAACGCGCAATACAGTTGTTACTCTGAGAGCATCACACAAATGTAGCGGGTCATATATTTAAAAGAAACAAAAGCAGATTTTTTTTGCACACACAGCTACAATATGGAACTTCTTTCTAGAATGCTGTGGATTCACAGCCTTGTAAACGCTGTACGTTTCCAAGAACTGAAAGACTGAGTGGAAAAAAATGCATGGAAGAAAAATTTATTGAGGACAGCACTACTCCTTCAAGTGCCTAAGCCACCGGTTTTGAAGGGTGCCTTACTGGTATGCTCCCTACTGGTGTATCCTGCTGGCCATTGTCAGGAAGAGATACTAGGCTTCGCCTGACCCTACTCAATTCAGCTGTAAAGCATTTATTGACATTAAAAAAAAATACTTACTAATGTTGTTAGTCTGCGTACCCCAGTAATCCGAAGGCTGGGTGAACAACTGTAAGACATCTAAGCTGCTGAATATATTTCTCCCTAAAAATGAATTTATTTCAAACTGGTTATGATTGGCCCTACAGTTTTGTATCACATTAAAAATATATCTTGATGTCAAAATGAGACTTGCTTCTGTCAAAAAGCCACTGCTAGAAAATCATTTTAATGCATTGATGGTAGATATTTTTGTTTGGGCTACCACATACATATTCTGAATATTTATATCCCTGCATTTTTATCTTCATCTATAAATTTGTATACTGGATACTCTGGTTCTGTGTATGAGACACGCACATGCTTCACGGGATTTATGTAAAACGCAGATTACAATTATACCTGGCCATTTCTAATTCCACCACCCCACCCAAAAAAAAAAAAATTTGTTCCAGGCAACAACGTTACTGAAATAATGCTAAATAGCTTTTTACCGTATTGGCAATTAGAAGTACCAAACAACCTAAACTCTCATTTGACTAGCCCAGCCTAGAGTGGGTAAGGAAGGGAGCAAGGGAGCTCTTCCCCAGAGTTCAGTGTTTGCTTCGCTTTCAGCACGTGGCACTTGGAAAGAACAGAGATGGGGATGGGAGACGAAATGGTGATGAAAGAAAATTAACGAAGAAGCATAACTCTCAATTTACCAAAAAAGCAATTTCTTTAACATAGATATACTCCTAGTGTTCGTTTTACCATAATACCACTATTTGCAGATTGTGGAACAGATTTTTAGTCTTGTATTAATGCAAATAATAGTCTTTAAATCAGGTTTTCTTCCATTTTCCTGATACAGAGTATCACTTACTGAAGTATTTTTAACACTTCCTTCTGTTCTCTCAATTTCTACTTCAATTTGTCCATTAATTTGTAATCTATAATCATTGACATGATATATTATAGCAAGGATACAGCTTTTGACCTTAAAATTATAGTCATTATTTCAGATAATGATTTATGGTTACAGTTTAGATAGATTAATTTTGGAGCACTTCCTAATTCTTCCTATTAAAAACGACCTACAAGATGAAAGAAAACATACATATAAACCAAAACCTACTTTATTTAGAGAAGGCGAGAATTTTAATGGTGATCATTCTGACTGTAATCAATGTATACAGAAATAGCATAGATGGACTAAAGAGACAATTATCTACTAGGAGAAAAATGGCATTCTAATCTATCATTTACCTTTATTATCTCTATAGATTCTTATGAAATCATCTTAACATCCAGATATCTTACATATGCCTGATTAGCAAACTTATAGCAGGAGACATACATATTAAGAAGTAAGAAATAATGAAAGTAGATATGAAAAATAAGTCAAATCACACATCCGATTGCAAAATTTCTTTTTGTGAAAGACTGCCACAAGGATAACTTTTTTATATTGTCACTGCCTGAATTAACTTAACAGTTTTGATTTATTTAAATGTGTAATGCTATTAAGAAAATTGTTTTTTAAGTATCCCAGTTCCTCGGATTGGAACAATTATCATTTTTATTGTGATGTGAAGAAAGTAACTCTGTAATTAGATCTGACACCAAGAAGCTGAATATAGTGGAATGTTTTAATTTATTTGAAATCTGGATAAATATGGGTTGATATCAAGTCCTTCCTTTTCGTTTATGGAACTCTTCAGTGCAAACACTGATGCCATTCATCTTTTATAGGGACTGACTGAACTAAATTCAGTCTTCTGGAAATTATGTGAAATGTGTCAGCTGAGGATCAGAGCTTCATGGCCTACAGTCTTAGTGGTTACGTACCATCTCCTTCAGGAAGAGAGGTTTCTCATCGTACGTGTGGAAGACGTAGAAGGGCGCCCTGTGCTGCCCTTACAGGAGCAGCACGTCTCGTCGTTATCTGCAGAGAAGCTAGGTTTTTGGGAACAGCAGGGAAAACAAGTCTATTTCTGACACTGAAGATGGATCTGAGTCATGGATAGCTGAGTACGTAGAGGTAAAATAAGGAAAGCTTTCCTTCTCAGAAGTGTCATGAGGCCTCCTAATGTTAGCAAGGGAGCAAAGAAATACTGACATTAAAGCAAACAAATGAGAAACACAGCTCTAGCAGAATTTAGACATCTTCTAGCACTGCCATATCAGACCTTCCTGCAAGAACCATTAATTACATCATATGTAAAAAAAAAAAAAGTTTTACTCTATCCCATTTATTACTCTTCAGCACTTCAGAAAAAAAAAATAAAAAAAATAGCCTACACCAAGCCTAAGGAGAAATAAAAGAGTTTCCTGTAGAACTAACTTTCTCCTAATATTGTGAGTATGATGAAGTATGCTTCAGATCTCCACAGTTACCTTCTTGTGTTGGGAGAGAATTTTGAAAAGATGAGGGACTACTAAAGGAAATGATCCCAAAAGCATTAGTGAGATCAAAATTGGGTGTTATTGTTCATCATTTGGAACATATGTTTTCCCTTATTTGTCCCATCTTTTTTTTCTTCTGTTTGTGATATGAGATTTATGATCTAAGATAAGTTTCTGTAGAAACAAGGATACTCACAGCACAAGCAATCAGAAAGTCTACCTAATTAATGGCATAAAATTTTACAGAGTTTTAAAAGACAGGGAATGGATATTGTGAATTAATTACATTATTTCATCCAGATGAGATCTGATTTTTCTGTTTCTATTTTTTTTTTTTTAAACTCTGAGCAAAAGAATGAAAATATGACTAAAGGTAGCTTTAAGAGTTCTTTTGCCTTCTGCATATGCTGACAACCATGTAAACCAGCTCTGCACTTCCCCCCTGAAGAACAAGCTGCAATAAAGCTCTGCGTGGATATGTTCCCATATTCTTCCGTAACAGGTGGCAGGGGTGAGTGTGGCCAATACAGGTGTGTTCATACCCTTCTGCACTTTTGGAACCTGTCTGTATAGGAGATACCTATAGTAAGAGGAAGAACACTGTTGACTGAGGGGTTTTTTTTGGAAGTGGAATAATGAGCAATGAAAGTAACACAAACCGAGTGCTTTGGAAATAGCAGCGAGGCCGGAGTAAAAGCACGCCTGCTCTCAGCGTCGCACCGATCAGCGACTCCTACCTCCTTTTCTTTGACTGCGACAGAGCTTTCAGGAATACTGGTAAGCAAGTTTGCTGTTGCGCATCAGCAGATCCATGCTGATTTTACACTAGTTAAGGGATTTCCACTCCATTTCTCTCCGAGATGTCATTTTCACTCTCTATATAAACTAGCATATACAGTCACTCATGCACATTCCCACATCATCCAGAGGGTATTGTTAATGTAGCATGAGTGAAAGACTACTAGAGATGACAAACTACATCTAGCAGATCAAGTAATCTTCACTGCTTTCAATTACTCCAGGACAGGAAAGCAGCAAGTTCGAGTTGCTCCCAGACTCAGGAGTGCCATCAGTGAGGGCCCACCAGCTCGGCATCTGCTTTGCACAAGTCAAATAGTTTCCCCTCAGAAATCTTTCTCTAATTGTACAAAGAAAAAGGAGAGGGAAAAAAACCAACCACACAGATAAGTAGATCTGCAGAGTTATTTGATCCAAACTAGTATTTAGTTCTCGCTGAACGCAAATTCCAACTAATTATCCACTGTCAAATATTTATCTAATGGACCTTAAAGAGGGAGCAGGATCTGGAAAAAAATAATTGCTTTGATGTCTGAGATCCAAAAATAATCTATTCAGATAGCTGAGACTGAAACACTTCAAATACAATATTAAATAGAAAAAAAAGAAATCCAAACTCTGACATGGCATCTGCAGATTAAATAGGTGAGGGCATGCCCAGAATCCTTATTCAGGACTGGGGGAGGAGTGCTGGCAAAGAGGAAGAGGAGATGAGCCACTTTATTAAGTGACTTGGATCGCAGCAAAACGTACCTGGTGAAGATCTTCAGAGCAGCAATGGAAGAAGCAACTGCGCTTTCCTCCCTCTGCCTGGCAACTCTGGGCTTATCGTTCAAATACTTTTTCCCCAGGTACTCACTACTGGTACCTGTCAGCCACAACGTAGTGAGTCTTCAGTTTGATTCTGTACGTGCCCTTCTGTGTTCAGCTGCAATTAGAATAATCTACCCAAAACCTTCTCCCTTCAGGACAGCTGCAAGATGAGACATTTTTGCACTCTGTCCAGAGTCTTTTCCTCCTTAAAACAGTATCTGGATTTGTATGGGAAAAAAATATTTCTTTGCTGATTACAAAGACTCTTTCTGATCCAAAGCTTTTCACACAAGTGGCTCTACCACGCAGCCACAGAAAGCTTTTCCCCCGCTCGTGTCTCAGCAGTGAACTATCTTTAGTAGCTTTGACACTGATACATGGAAGTCTGACCTTATTTGACAAAGATATTAAGTTTGATTCAGTGAAGGCTTAATTAAGAGGGCACAGTGGATCAGTAAGATCATACTAGCATGACTTTTTTTTTTTTAAGATGGCAAGATTGCACTAAGAAGAGAGAAATTCCTTTGTGTATATGCTTGCTTAGACAATTTCACATACAGAATCGGAATATATATTTAACATGGCAGTAAATGTATTTAATTTGGGTCCTCTATTAACAAGAACTGTTCTGTTGATTACAATAAAACCCTAAGATACACACATTCAGTGAGATAACGCAAAGCAGCAGTGATTATTTTTAAGGTGACTGCAACTTTCAAATCTGGACTTAAGCGGTGCTCATTTACACATGTGTATAGGAATCCCTGTTTGCTTGCATAAGCAGTCAAAGGAAAATTTACCATTTTTTTTTTTTCAAATGAAGCGCCTATGTAAAAGCAAATTTTGAGGATGTAATTCCCCCATCCCCATCCTAGAAAAGTGTTAGCATAACTCTTAGAGTCCCTGTGTTTTGAAAGATCTTCAAGACTCTTAGAGCGATACTTCAAGTTATTTTACCTAACACAAAGCATGAAATCAAGAATTAGTTTCAGAGCAAGCAAGAGTGCTTAAGAGCTTTCTAATTCATGATCTCTCCTGTGACTTACTGCTCTCAATCCATCCAAACTAGTGATCGTGGGGAGTCATACTTTCATTGTGAGACTTTTCCATAATCTAACACATCTCAGTCCTGGGAAGGTTTTATTTCCTATTTAATCTACCTCCAGCCCGCCCTCCCCCCCCCCCTTTTTAAGTCTCATTTTATTACTTAGATCAATTCAAGTAATGCCTCACAATTCTTCTCCCTCCAGAATGTTAGTGGGTCTTGTTTCCTTGCATGGCACCTCTCATCTTTCTGGAGATGCTGAGGAAGACCTCCACTTGTTACAGATTGCTGCAATCCTATTGATTTCAGCAGAGATCTAACAGTTTGTATCACTGGAATATCTGCCCCAACCTATATCATCTATTGATGACCGTCACTGAAGTCGCATACTTAAAAAAAGATTTATTCCTCTAATCCATGATGTAGGGATAATATGAAACCACATCCAGTCCTCGGTTGCCCTGAGTGCTACGTCCCGACCTATCTACCTCACTGCATTTCAAGTTTTAAGTCTATATTTTAATTTTTTTTTTTTTAAAGGATGGAAGTGAAGAAAAAAAAATGAATTTTTTTCTTTGCAGCTCCTCACAATAAAGTACCAACTACACCGAACGTTAACAGGCTGTTTTAACCCTTGTGCTGGATCATTAATCTTCAACTAGATCCAAGAAGTGTCCTTATCACATGAATAATGTAGTTTTACATTATATGTATCTCACACCCAAGGAATAACTAAGGATAACTGAGAAGAGAGTAAAAGACAGGGAGAAACAGCAGCATTAGAAAACTATCATAAATGCCTTTACAAATAACAAATAAATTCAGAGAGTGTTAGGGACTAAAGACTAAGTTTTTAAACAGCCTTTTCCTCTATTTTTAATCTAGCCTCCCTTTCTTTCCCCACCTTCCTAAAGTCTGGATAGTGAAGTGAGAACAAATTAAGCATTCACACTTAACGAAGCAAAGAGCATTTCAAGTTAATTCATTTTGTAACAGTATGGCCTTTATGGAAGCAAAGTAAACCATAGTTTTGATGATCCCCATTTTGGCTATTTTCAACTGAAAAGAAAAATTACTAAGTAGACGAACTCACTTATGGTGACCGATACGGTGTCTGAATAGGAGAATTTCATAAAAGCATCACCCTGCTACAACTGACTTTAACAGGGTCTTTTGGGCATATGGGCAACCTTCATATTTTGTATTCTATAACGAGAATTACAACAAATAAAGACACACTGCAGTTCCAAATTTGTGTTCCTCCCACCCTCCACCACCTTTGAGTTTGTGACTTTGGTAGTCCAAAATAAATGCTGGAAGAAACACCCATGCTGGTGAAAAACACAGTTGGATTCAGCTGCTAAGCTGAAATGGTAAGAAAATCAGATGAAACAAGGCAGAACAAGTTCTGAGTATGTTTTAAGAGATGAAGCATACAGGTAAAAGGCACTGGGCTGGAACATTAGCTGATGTTGACATTGCCTGCAATGAATTCTATTTTAAAATATACAAATCAGAAATAGCTTCAAAATAAGAAAGCGCAACAAATCTTTTCAGTTTAGCCAATTCACTCTACCACCCATTAAACTAATTAGTCTTATTCTTCCACTATAAAAACTGTATTGAAAGACTGTGTACTCTAAAGATGAAATTCTCAAGTGGAAGAGCATATTAATACTCCAAAGACACTCCAGGGCACATTTTATGAGGCCATTAAAGGATGGCTCGGGCAGATGAAGGCATTGGCAGTACCTACAGAGTAGGTATTAACAGCCCCGTAAACCACACCCTGACCCATCTGCCTGCTTTGGGAATTCGAAACAAAAAAAAAGTTATCACCCGATGAGATCATACAAAGTTCTGCATCAGTTCTTTACAGACCCACATGTTAATTCTGAGGGTGCACGTGAAATTGGAAGAAGAAAATGCTAGGATAATAGTGGGTGGTTTTTGTTTGGGATTTTGTTTTTTTAATTGATCAAATTGATTAAAAAACCCCACTCCCACACACCAAATTACACATGCCACTTCCACCTCCAGCAATGCAACACAGAGTGCCTGCTTGCGTTAACAATTCCTGGCAATGCGACAGACTAGAAACAGGAGCAGGAGGAATAAGAGGCATTGCTGCTTTTAATTTCACTTTTTTTAAAAAAAAATTACACAAGATGACCTGAAGGCATTTTGTTTATACTTCCAGTTTTTGTCCCCATCTTTATGGCAGCTCCCCTTGCTCAACCCCCACAAGAGATTCTCTCTTTGTTCAGTCCCAGGGACTGCTATTAGCTGGCAGGGTGAGGTTTCTTTTCGCTACCCCTAACCAAAATATGTTCTTGTCAGAGTTGCTAAGCCTCAGGCAAAGAAATAGCCATGGGACAGTTGCTCCGGGCATCGCTTTCATTCAGCCTAAATCCCACTCTCAAGCGAGGCGGCCATAAGAGAACCTAAGCATTGACATGCTGCTCCAGATTATTGCCAAAATAGCTCCCCTACCTCATAGAAACCACATTACTGCTGGGTTTCCCTTTGCAACGTAGCATTCTATAGAAACGCTTGTTGGATGCTTAAAAAAACCCCAAACAGCTGCCAGTCAGTGCCTTTCTGTTTAGGCATATAATATGTGGATTCCTTCGGAATATAACATGCGGATTCCTTCCCCCCCCCCCCCCCCATTTTCTGGCTACTATTTTGCAGATTTCTACCCAGTATATTCTTTGCTTGGACCCTGATGGTTGTGTGAAAGTGATTCAAAAATAGATCTGTATTTCTAGTATCTTTATAAGCTACGTGCTAACATGCTTTGTACCAGATGGCAGTCTTTCAGGTATTTCTCTTTTTCCCTCAGTATTATAAGCTTTAATAATTGAACATAAGATCAGAAAACTGTGCTTCACTGTGGTCCAGTCTTGTCACTGTAATACAATTGCATAGTATATAATCATCTCTAGCTGCAGATGGAAAAAGTATATTTTTTGTTGTTGTTGTTGTCAAGGTTATTTGAGTGTCTGGTAGCACCAAAGAGTCCAAATGAATAGAAAGGCTAGGGAATGATTTAATCTGAGAGCAGATGCCTCCTATAATGCAAGTAGCCTATAACAATTTCTCAAGACAGTATTTGGAGTGGGAACGTAATGTTTGACGATCCATACTCCCAGATGCCAAAGGCCAGGACCTGGAGATTTAACGCAGATGTCTTGTCAATTGATAAGATGCCACTTACTGCAAAATAAAAGCTTTCACAACACCTTAGCGCTAATTTAAAGAAGCGGTCCTGCAAATTCAGCGCTAGCTGAAAGTCTTCCTCTTAATCTACCTTAGAAAAGTAAAGTTAGACAACTGGAGAAAGTTTTTGAAGTTTCAGACAGCGTTATTATTTATTTGAAAAAAAACATCGTATTGCTCACATTATTTCTGTTGGTTTGAGTTTTGGTGAATTCTTATCAAAGAAGTTAAAAGATTGCCAGAAACAACTTGTCCCCTTTCTGCCCTCTGCTTTCTCACTAGATAAAACACGGGGTCAAAAGTACAAGTGTTGACTGTCCAACAATGGTGCTTCTATACTTGCTGCTTTTGGAAGCAGCAGGCTTTACTGAAAGGAGAACATTTCTTTCCCATTATACATTTGACTGTAGCTATCAATTGGAGAAGAAGAAATCTCAGCACGTCTTGTGCTGATGGTTCGTGAGGAGCAGACGGAGAGGGAAGGACCCCAGCTCTTTACCCCCCAACCATTTCTTCCACTACCACCGCACCCCGTCAAACTGCTCTTTCCTAGCGTTACTTCCACTAAAAACACTGCAATTTGTTCCCGATAACAAAGGTGGTGCATGCATAGCCGCCTGACCTAACTGAAATAACTACTGTGGGGATGAGAAAAGGGGAGGCGAGGATTCCCAAACATTGGAAAGAAATATGCTTTCAGCCAGCTGCTGTTGCATTTGAGTCAGTCATCATTGTGGTTTTGTTCTGAAACACTTCACCTCACTGCCATTATTACGTATATTATTTTTTATTTCAAGCGTTACACAGTTCAAGGGACACATTTTGTGCTGTGTTTGTTTTACTTGCATGCAAGGATGGATATTGCCTCCAAGACCACCAATGTGTCTGGTAAAGCCTTTCAATCGTAAAATAATTTTTTTTTAAAAATCCAATCAAATCCAACGCTCCCAAAAGAAGCTGTAGTATTTCAAATACTCTTCATGATTTCAGTGATGATGGGACTGAGAAAGACTAAGAGGCAAGAGAGCGGAAACAAAGCAAGACTAGCAGACAATAACACTTAGCAGGGATCATCCTAGCAATAACTGTGTTACTGAGCACAGTAACATCTAGAAAACTTCACAGTAGCAAAAGCAAAGCAAGTGCATTAAACACATTGGCAACCTATTTACAGGCGTTGCGCATAAACGGATACCGGACAGAAACCAGAGTAGCAGATCCGTATGCAGATTCTTCTAGCTATGGCTGATAATCGTCAATGTCTCAGTCATTTGGGGGAAGATACTTGGCTAGGAAACACTTAGTTGTCTACTCAGACACATAAAATGAATTAACTATATAAACTTATACATCAGCGTCAAATCATCTTCCCTTCAGTTACATGCCTTAAAAGAAATTCAGAAATTATTTTACTACAAAGTTTAAATATAAAATTAATTTTTAATTTATTTCCCTTCACAAGTTTCTGTTTAAGGCCGTGCAAAAAACATTTTTGAGCAAAAGCTAAAAGTAAAAGAATTTTGAATTATTAATAAGTGTGCAAAATGTGACAGTTCAAACAAGCCCGTGTGTAAAGACATGCTAAGCAAGCGCAAAGATTTCACCCAACTTCAGGTTTCATGACTTTAAGTTTGCTCCCCATTAGAATTCAGAATAAACAGGAAAACAAAAGTAGGAAAATATGTTAAATAGATGTGCAAAATGCATGACAGATGACTCTGATGTGGTAAATAAAATATAATATCCTCAATTGCTACAGATTACTCGTTCCATGAATATATGAAATACAAAATAAGAACAGTGAATAAAACAGCAAAAAAATCCCTTTTCAGAATGATACATCTTTTATAAAATAACAATTAACGATACAGGCAGGCAGAGATGTATGATACAACAGCGGCCCAAGAGAGAGGACATCCAACCCGTTACAGGGATGAACTCATTGTTTAACTGCTGCATCTTGGCTTGCACAGCAGCCCGTTAGGTGAAACCCCAGAATCATTCAGTCTGAGGTGGACCCATGGGGCGACTCGCCCAAATCAAGCCAGGTCCAGTCAGAGCAGGTTGCTCAGGACCATGCCCAGTCACATCTTGTCTTGAAGACCTCCAAGGATGGAGCCCCCACAGCGTCACTGGGCAGCCTATATGCAGGTCACAAGAAGGAACAAGGGATGGGGGGGAAGAGGGAAGAAGGGGAAGAAGAGAGAAAGGAAGAGAACGGGAATGAAAGAGAATCCAAATAACTTCAAAAGGCTGAGGACTGGTTTGTTTTATGTAGCTATAAACTGGTGACTTCTGTTGCTCAGGCTTCAGACATGCTTAGCCTCTGACAAAAGACAAACCGCCTCTATATAGACTGATGTACATAGTCTTCTCTGCTTCTGTATACCTTTTTCTATAAAGTTTGCAATATTTTACATTTACCTTAACCTACTTGCATTACAGTTCATTTTGCAGCTGACAAACAACCTGGCACTTCGTTTCCTTGGAGATTTTTTAAATCAAGACATGGGAACAGCCTTATGCTGCTCAGCACTTTGTACTAAGGCTAACGGGGTGATCCTTCACCGTGGCTGACGAGCCATTCAGGGAGCTCTTAACTTGTGGAAGAGGCAGGTATTGAAGAAAACATCTCACAGAGCCTAAAAATAGCAAAGTTAAGTTCTCTAGCATTGAAGTAGCCCAGGAGAAACCTTGCACCATAATGTCTTACTAATCTCTTCTTTATATGAAATCCGCAAGATAACATGAAGACAAGGTGGGAGCTACAAAAAAGATGAGGATTTGAAGGCAATGACAATGAAAGCAACTGCAGCTAGGATAATAAACACAGGAAAAACAAATCGGTGAGAGGAATGAAGTAAAACTGAAGAGAGAGTGGAGAAGGTACTTGGTATTGTAGTTCAGTCTGCAGTCACTCAGCATCTCCAGCACAGAGAGTCACGGCAGCAAAATGAAATGCACACCAGTTAGGTCCTAACGAGTACCAAACATTAAAGCATACCTGCTCAGGAAAGAAAAATACACAAACTCATCATACCTAGTCCTTTCTGACCTACGCTGGCTACAGACAGAAGCTCAAATGAAATTCAACCTCTTGGTTTCTGCCATCAGGGTGTATAATGGACAGGCCGCAGCACAAGTTTATCCAAAGCAACAGAATGAAAACTGTGATAAACAGTTAACATGCTCCAGCGCTATGATTTTCTCCACAATAAAGCCAAGGTTTATCCTTTGACAGAGATATAATTCTGGGAACGCTGGGGGCCAAATCCATGGGATAAACTCCCTCAGCAAATGAGAAGACCATTCTCCGCAAAGACTTCTCTTTAGCTATGTTTTCTCTAACAAATATAAGCAAGGAGACACAGACCCATTTCTAACGTCTAAACCAGGATACTACCCTGCACACGCTTTCTCTCTGGGAAAAGAGTAAGAGAACAAACAGTGACAGATGTTAGACACACTTGGAACGTCCTCGGATACTGTGGTGATGAATGACTATAACAACCTCTTTAGGACAGAATGGACGGTTTATTGTCTGAAGCACGAGATACCGTTCCCCTTTGATAATGCTTGTGTACTGCAACATCATACCAATGAAGTTACAATAGGGATATTGTTTAAAAAAATAATTTTAAAAAAAGCTCTGATAGAAAAGATTATTCATCATACTACTGAGGGCTTTATTTTGCATAGTTTATAAAATGCATAATTGTGCTAACATACCTAATTGTCAAGCTACTCTTTTGGCAAGCTAACGTACGAATGGGTGCCAAACAGCAGGGAATACAAAATGGAGTGGAAAAATTGTTGAGATTTGATGGTGTTTTGCCTCCCATGAAAAGTGTTCTTCCATGAAAATATATAACATACATATGCGCATGCATTGTAACTAAGACACTGAGAAGCATTCATAAATCTATTTTTAATATTGTCTCTTATTTTTCTGGAGTCACTATTGGTAAAAAATAGGATAGCAGGATTTGTTTTGCAGTGTTGCTTCATATCAAGTCAGATTTAGGAAACATGGACCCGAAAATCTTGTTAGAGATGAGGAGTCATGAATCTTTGAGATCTTCACTTAAGACTGTCACTTTATTATTTCTGTTCTACATTACATATGTATGCGTGTTTGTTGTTTTGCCTTCTTCCTTGCAGATACAGACGTTAGTAGTAGAGGTAAAATCCCTGCCTCTTTCAGAAGCAAAGCCAAGCCATCTGGACAGTCACGTGTTACGGCACAGTATTATTCTAAAAGGGGTTGTCTATGCTTCTTAAAACATCTCATTGGAAATACCTAGTCCTGCTACTTCTTAGGGTTCATTCATTTATACTCCACCTCACTAACCTGCCAAACCCCTCTCTAGATCTTTCTATTCTTCTCCTCTTTGGCTCTTTCCATCACCTCCATTTCATCTAACTGGTAAACACAACAAAGCTTCTCCTTCACCCCAAGTCCAACTGTATCAACCTGACTCACGTTCAGAAGCCTCAAGATTTCTCCCCTTCCCTCAGGAGAGGCACCCTGTACATTTTACACCAAACGACCCAAGGTGTTATTCGGGAGAGCGCCAGAACCGCACCAAGGATCACGTTAACCTTTAGATAGCGTGGCTGGTCACAGGCTGGTTCAAGCCTGCGTGTTCCCTATCTTATCCATTAAGATGGATTTTGATCCCAAGGCCCACGATCCCCAATCCAAACACAACCAATAGTCTCAAGTCTCACACCGATTTTGCAGGTACTTAGTAGAAAAGTAACTGACATCAACAGCAGTTGATGTATGTGTGTATATATATGTGTGTGTGTGCATAATGTATCAGGAGCGGAAAGATTTTGGAGAAAGCAGGTGTGACTGTCAGCAGTCACATATGCCAGGAGCCCTGGGCTAAGTAAATCCCTGGTAGCACAAAAATTGAGATGGAGAGAAGAGAGCAAGAGAACACGTGCACTTCCAGTCCCCACCTCTCCCACTGGAGATAACGGCACCCAACAAGAGACATTTTCAAATCTAGTTGTTTCAGGAAAAACACACGTTAAACATGGATTGTAAGGTATCAGACTGCTAAAAGTTTTCTCTGTGTGCTGTATCTGTGCAGTGCGTGCGTGTGTCTGCGGACAGGGAGCAGCTCTCCTCTTCTGCCTCTGTGCTCTGCAGGCACGCTCCCGGTCCCCCAGCGCAGCCGCCACTGCAGCGGCGCGGCTGTAAAACCCTGCCCCGAGCCAAGCGCTCCAACAGCCTGAATTTTCTGGTTCTGTGCCAAAGATGCCTCAGCCAGGGAAATAGCTCCCACCTATTTCAGCATTCTGTTTCCACAAACACGCCAGTTCACCCATTTTCAAAATGCACAAAACGTTACTTGCAAAGCACCGTCTCTTTTATTATTATATAGCCACTGACGCAGTCATTTGTTTATACCTTAGGGGAAAATAAAAGTCTCTCTTTCCCCTTATTTCTTTCCCCTTCCATAAGTCTAATCATTTTCCCTATCTTCCTGCCCACATCTCCGCTAAAACATACTGACTAGCAAGCAGGAATACATATGTTTCCTATCTCTAACCTTTCTGGTTTTATGTTTTCAAAGATACTTATTCTAGTACTAGAGAGGAACTATATTAGCATTTTGATTGCATTCTTTGTAGCATTTTACAAACATATAAGCAAGCATCCACAGACCTTATTTCTACCAAAAATACAACTTTGTGTACAGAATTGCTGCCATTAGCTAGTTTACAGTATATATTTATTAGAGAGAGGGTAAAGAAAAGAATTGTTAAATACTGGGGTTCAGTGGTGTAGATCAGACTGGGTCAGTTAGGGTTAGGCCAGTTTCCCTGTCTTCTCCCAGCACTTGCAATACGAGCGGTTTTCATTCATTAGTTACTTGCACATGTACAAAAAAGTCTCAGTTCTGTAAAACCACCTCACATTATTTTATATATAACTGGTAGTTGGTGTTATATCAGCTTCTATTTTGTGAGGTTCTAGTGCCAGCGATGCTGTAAAACTGTCTACGTCTTCCAGTTTCTTGGGGCTCTTTTAGAAAAAGTTCCGGTGGAGGGCTTTACTAAGCCAGTCCTCCCAGTGCTTTTGTATTCATGCCAGGCTTGCTCAAGTATAACCTGTAAAAGGCTTGAAATGGATATATGTTCATCACTTAAGTAATACGCTTAGAATCTATTATTTGGAAATAAAATTATAGCTACATTACCAGCAGATTTTTGAACGAGCTAACAAATTCCTGAAAGCAGAAAAACAACCTTCCTCCAATCCAGCTAACAGCAAAATGAACATACTCTGTTATAAAATATTTTACTTCTATTTATAACTGGTGTGAAGAAGTGGAGCCAATCGGAGTACAGAACTGAGCTGTCCAGAAGGATCTGTTATTTTTAATAAGCGTATCAAGCACGCTATGAGAAACAGACCATCATACCAAATGTTCCACTGGCAGCCTGTTTGAATACATCTTATCATTCAGTTACTACGGAGCAATTAGGTTTGATCTCCTACGACCAAGCTCTTACAGAATCTCAGTAAGTGACTCGGTCTCCTAGAAAGTAATCCCCGGTCCTGAATAAGCACATCTGAGCTCTGTCTAGTGGAAGAGTTGAGCACAGCTTCCATTGCAAGCGTAAAAGGAAATCCCCAGAAAAGCTTCTAAGCCGGCGGTTAGGCCCTCCAGGCAGAGGAAAGCATTACGTACCCACTCCAGCGCCTGGATGAGCACTCTCGCCACTGGAGTATTATACAAAGGGAAAACCACTACTCGAGCCGGCTCTTTTTTAGCGGAAGCAAAAGCTGCCGCCGCAGGTTGGGATCGGGTTTGATCTCACCGGCACGCCACGGGTGCGCTCCGAGAGCCCCTTCCAGACCCAGCGATCCTTAAGAGGCTTAGATGGAAACACGTCTTTGGGGGGGATTATAACTCCAGCAGACACGACGCCCAGAGAGACTTTAAAAGGAAGAGGGGCTGGCTCCAGGAGTTTAGAGCCTGCAGACTCAGGTAGCAGATGAGCAATGGGTTTCGGAATTACAGGGTCTTGACTTACGCACCTTCTTTTTACCCAAGTCCTTTCTTTCTATTTTTCCCGAGTAATTTTTATAGATGACTTATTCTATTTACAAGTTTAAAATTAACACATGCTTCTAACGCAACAGCAACAAAGTTGTTTTCATCATCATCAACAAAAAATAATTTCCATGGTGCAAGTTTAACAGCTGACTTCAATCTTTGGGTTTCCTACTACTGTATTAGAGAGAGAGAGAAAAAGGAAAAAAAAAAAAAAGGAAGATTCTTCACACTTGCACCGGCACAGAAAAATAAAACTTGTAAGAGAATACTTTTTCACCCCCCAAATCCTTACCACCACAGATAAAGCAGTTCATATTTTGGTTATAGTTAGTATACTTACTGAAAGCAATAATATAACTACACTCCAAACAGTACATTCGTATTTGGGGTTGGTTGTGGTTGTTTTTTTTTTAAATTAATATTCACCTGTCTCTTCTTGCACAAAGATATGCTCTTTTCATAGACTTATTTAGTTCAAAAACTATAACTGTTCACAGCACCCAAAAATAATTTGCATCATACACAACCGTATTCTATTAGTCCTTAACTGTTTTAAATCAGAGTTGCACCTCACTACAGCAAGTGTGAAAATCTGCGTTAGCCACAAGAACAAAAGATATCCTGTGCTAGAGGGATTGTACCCTCTAACCACTGGCACCCTCCAGCTCAGCTGACTTGTAAAGATCCCTCCTTAGTGGTACTACGACGAGAGCCCAATCAACGTTTCAGGAATAAAACCTCCATTGGCAGCAGCACAGCTCTGCTCTAGATACTGCAATTCTGAGAACTGCAGCTCCTGTAACTGGGAACCTGGGCATCATAAGATGTTCAAGCAAGAGTAGTTCCTGAGCTTTATTAACTTAAATCAGAATTAGAGGAAAACAAAAAAGAAGATGGTATAAATGTTTTGGCGAAGATTTAAAGAACAAGATTTGTTAGCATAGCTTTCGTATTCCTCCAAGAAAAAGGCCCTCTCTGAAGCAATGCTGGAAAATACAACTCTAAAAGGTGAGGATGAAGACTGACCACAGCAAGTCATCTGAATACAGGGGGAAAGAAAAACATTCAAGTTTAATCTTGGATTCAGATCAGTCGTCCCTCCCTCCCACCCCCATATGAATATTTCATAACTATTCGGAAATACTTTTTATAAATTAATACTTTTATTTGGCTTTAAACTTGGTCTGGTTAAAAGTGATTTTGAAGCAAGAGGTTGACATAAACGGATCTCCACTCAGTGACATGAAAGTCTGAAAGAAAACAAACACCCTCAGCTCTTTGCCCAGCCTGCACCAGCCATTGTAGTGCAATACCTTAGCAAGCGCTCGTCCTGTAGTACACTACTCCGGGTTACCTGGAAGTAACAGGGGATGCTTCCATTAAAACAAAGACAACACCTCTGTTCCCATGAACACTAATAGCCAGGAAAAATCTTGTCAGATGTGCAGCAGGAGTGGATCATGCACCTGCACCCCAGGAGTGTTGAGAAAAGTAGTATTTCTATTTTTCTTCTTTACCTTAACCAACCAAATCTTACATTCTTTAGAACTTCATTTTTCAAAATGCCAGCTTTTTTCTCCTCCCCCCCTCAGTAGGAAACAGTTGTTCATCATTTTACAGCACCTCCCCATAGCAAAGAGCGAGCTCCATTCAGTGCTGAATCATACTGACCGCGGCACCTTTGAGAGCTGTTTGACTTCACACGATTCCTGTTGAATCGTTGTCTTTCCTGGGGAGCTAAAGCCACGCTTTTGGACCGAGTTTCTAGCCATTCGCACACTCTCGGGTGCTAAGTTGCACAATTTTGCTGCTTTTAGCTTACAAATGGAAGAGCAACAGCAAGGCAGCACCTCCATCACAGAGTCATCTGTCACTCTGCACACTATGCTAACTCTTTCTGGTATTAAGTTATGAGTGTGAGGGGACTCCATAAATAAAGTCTGACAAGTGGGGGTGGGAGGGGGAAGTCCACCTAATTTGTATTGACAGTTTCTCTTCATTTCCTCTTTTTGCCAGCAAATTTTATAATGTGTAATCTTGCAACAACCAGAGAAATTTTATTGATGACGGCTATACCCCCAATCAATTTGCCCTAAGTTGATGTTTTCAACTTGCTAATTTGGCTATTGAAAATTTCTAAGCCCATCACATTTCAGAAGTTAAAAAGCGGGACCTGACAGACAGTAAAAATGGATTACAGGCTTCAAAACAGATGCTCCTGTGGCACTGAGAAAAACTGGATGGCCCTTGGGGGGGGAAAAAAAAAATTATACATTTGAGATTCCAAAAGCTCAGATGAAAACAAATCTTCTCTTTCCCAGTCTCATGCTTTTTTTTTCCTTTCCCTCTGTATTTAATATATTTAGCATCTGTTAAACATTTATCACAATCAAGAAAAAAATTTTTTTGTATCTTTTTACCTATCTTTTGTAACTCAATACTTAGTTTCAAAAAAGTAAAAAAAATTAACATAGAGGATAAGAGTAATCTCAGGGCCACCACATATAGCTTTGCAGAGGAAAAAACCTCAAACAACAAAAAACCCAACATCTTTTCTTGATTTGCATGGTAAACACTGTATCTATTACATATACATGATGTACTTTTACACCTTAGAATAAAAGATTCTATTTGAAAACACCTTGAAGCAAAACAAATAATTGTTCCCTCTGAGAACATGTACGCCACACGTAAAATCAAGTCTCCTGTATGCAACAGAAGAAGTATGACTGACATCTCACCAAAATGAATCAATATATAGATGAAAAAAAAAAAATCTTCCTCTGGAGATCAAACCAGATGCAAGCACATTAAAATCCCACTTTTTTTAAAAAAAAAAAAAAAAAACCAAAACTTTTTTATTCCAATGGTTGCTTGATGTTAAAATGCAAAAGAAATTCACATAAGAAGGACCAGAGCTACTGACTTAGTATTGGGAGCACCCCAGCTACAAAGCCGTAATCATATTTGCTCTTCCATTCTTTCCATCTGGCCGTGTTAATCTTTCATTCCCTTCTGCTCAGCAGCAGGGGAAGAGAGGAAAATATCCTTCTTTACCCTATAGACTGATGGTTATTCGGTACTTCCCTGGGAGATGCACATTTAAAATCTCTCAGTCTGAAGCCAGGTCTCCCCTTTCAATCAAAGTCCTTTACCTCCTCTACTGTTTTAAGTAGGTTATGGTCCCTACCACCACTCCACAACAAACCAGTGTAAGAAATCAGGTTATCGTTCTGTGATGGCCACACTTTAAACACGGTCATCAGGGTGGGTCCATGAGGGAGACTGAGGTGTTACCCTGCTCGTTTCTAAATTCCACTCGGAAGTACATAGAGGCGTATGCAAAACTGTGGCCATCTCTCTTGCAATTATCAATTTAGGACTCTAGAGTTGCCTTGGTTATTTTCTGAAGGCAGGTTTTGGGGGCATTTCTAGTTGAATGGTTGGAGCATTTGGGGGCGGGGGGGGGCACTTTTTCAAGAGGTTGACTTTTTTGTGTATTATCATCATCCCTGTTCTTTTCTCATCTGGAAATTTACCTGTATGTGTTTCGTTTCTCAGACTATGTATTTACCTATTACTCTAAAAGAAATAATAATAATAATAAAGAAATATTTGAGCTGGTAATTTTACTAAAAGGTTTAGAAAACAACAAAGCAATAATTTAGGAAAAATTATCTGTGAAACAATCCCCCCTGCCCTTAGTTCCAAGCATAACAGCTCTGGCTACGCAACTACCACAATGCGGAGGGCAGACTCGACACCCCCACACACACACACAATTACTCTTCCAATGGCTGAAACACACGCAACAGTCTGAAGTCAAAGCCTGAAATACGGCCCTTGATTAAAACCTCACACTTTTAATCCATCTCCCAGATCCATATATCTTGATAACAGAGGAGAAGTAGTATCTCTCCACCCCATCCTTATTTCTTTCAGACATGCCTATAGTACTTGGGAGAGAGAGAGATTTGCTTTCCATAATCCCACTGCATCTGTGCTGGTCTCCCTTAAATTTACTAATTTTTGTATCCTGCAAAATTGTATATTGTGAAAAGCATCTATTAATTGTATTCACATCAGAAAACTTGGTGAAAGTCACACCTACACTCAGCATGGCATATTTAAAAAAAAAAAAAAAATGATGAAGAGGACCCAGCTTCACAAGCATTTAATGAAGGTTTTCTGACAACTTGGTGGAAGCCTTCCAAAACAGCTCTCGTGCCGAGTGCTTTCAACTCGTGCTCAAGTCAGGAGGACTGAAAGGCCCCTCATAATAATGCCAAGACCAACACACCAGAAAACATGTAATCATTTCGTTAGCAGGGATAATTACCAGAAGGAACTGGAGTTTAGCGTTTCTTCGCATAGCCTTTTCGATATAAACTTTGCTGTCAACTTTTCTTCTCGCTGAATAACATCACTGTTAAGCAGATGACATTCGCTACAGCATTAGGAAAGATCTGGACCTAAGTGCCATTTCAGTAAGGCCACTGAACTTTGATAACGGTCACTTACTAAAATATTAAATTTGATAATTTTTTTTGTGACCCAAAAGAAACAAATTAAATTCAGACTGATCTTATCATAACCAAATTTTTATGAGAGATACTATGTTTAACACACGACGTAAAAGAAAAAAGGCAACAGCAGCAATGCCCAACGGCAAAATCGTTCAACAAACATGTTTGAAAATACTCAGAGCTAAGTCACCAAATGAATAGAATTTAAAACCTGAAGAGACTGAGAATTCTTATGAAATGTTGGATTATCTTTTTTATACACTAGCATAGAGCTCTATGCTTTCTTCAAAATGTCAACCTGCAAGAGTTTCATCAGATTCCATTTAGCGAACAACAAATTCTATGAGTTCTTCATGTTTGCAAGGATAATAATCAGTTATCAGCGAGTTTAATATGCAATCTCTTAACCTGAGAGATAGAGAAACAATAACTTTGAATCAATCAGAAGAGGTCAAAGAAGAAAAACTGTAAGTTTATATTTCATCTATAAGACATCCCTTTCCTTACCTGAGAACTCTTGAAATTTTTACAAAAGCCATATCTGAGACTTAAATGTGTGCCTAGAACTCATCTGTGACTTTTTAGTACAGTTTGTTTATTTGGTTTTAATGAGATCACATTTAGGTAACGGATTAAAAAGTAAAACAGAAGGAAGCCATCTTAGGTACTTTTAATCACATTACAATACTAAAGAGTCTTGAGGCAGATCCTTGCAGGAGAGGCTTTGGGGATGAGCTCTTTTAATCGCCCTCCTGTCCGGTTAGGTGGGTTGCCAATAGAGAGGTGATGCAAAAACACATCCTCACCCTCTTTGAACCAGTGATTAGACAACTTTAAAAGATTTAATGGTTCAGATAAAAATACTAGTACTTTGCAATTACATCGAATCTTTCATCACAAAGCCCCACGTAGGTAGATGAACACAAAACATTAGGTTTATTAGATAGTGAAATTGTTTCTGGGAATGCTTAGTACTGCAAACCAAAGAATGTGTCCAGCATTAAGTACCATATTTCAATGCTTTGTAAGCATTTAACATGATCCAAAACCTTGGTCGTGCATTGAACATCCTGTATAACTCCGTAAGTGTAAATGTGTTCGTATGTGAAAGACTGAAATTTCTTGGCGTTTAGGGTATTTATCTATATTTTGTAATCCCACCCAGAGTCATGAAGTCCAGAAGAGAGAGGAACAAAAGTTGCTTAAGATTTTTCTTAAAAACTTGCTAAAAAGTTTCACTAGGATATGTGGGAGGGCAAAAAAAGAAAAAATATTCAAAGTGTTGCTTTCTTTTCCAAATATTTCTTATAAGCAAGTTGTAACATATGCTAGCTACCTAAAGAGCCAAACATCAAAATGCTTTTCACTTATCTTTCTAAAAATGCTGGTCACTGCTTAGGTCTTCATTTCCGTTTGTAGAAGGAGCCTGAGTGCCAATATAAAAAGTAATACCATATGTCAAAATAAAACTTTAGAGGAAGGCGGGGGGGGGGAAGGGGAAGGGGGCAAAGATCCATCATTAAGTTCAGTTCTGCAGAGATTTTTCTTACATCTACTTGGATAATTATGAACATATTTGTGACTGGCCAACAAACAGAAGAAGAAACATCTCAGGCAAATTCTTGAAGCAGCGGTAATTTTTAATTGACTCTGTTGGTGCCAGAATTGGTCAGAATTTCAAACAATGTATCCAAAAAGAAGCGAAGCACAGAGAGGTGCTTACCTTCTCAGAATAAAATGCAAGCTGAATATTTTTTTTTCCAAGCTGCAGACTATGGCAGACAGTAATTTTTGCAAAATCATGTAGCTATTCCAAATGTAAAGTCAGATAATTAGCTTTCAATATCTCATTTTGATAGCTCATTTATGAAAGTCAATTCGCTTTTTATCTGCTAAATATTTTGGTTTTCCTCACTGGATGTGGTTTTAAAATATCATGCAGTTTAAAAAGAAAAAAAAAAAGAGAGGAGGGAGGTTCACTCAATGCATTTCATTTCCCTAAGTTTGAGAGCGTAGGACAATGTTGCAACATTTGTAATAAAGCAGCAAATCCCAGTGAAAGACTTTATACGAGGAAGGGGATTTCTTGTTCTGAAACAAAACTGACGTCACTCGCTGACCCTGACGCTCGTAGCCACGCACTCCCGAGCACGAGGAGCCATGTCCCAGCTGCCCTGGCTGGAAGCCACGTGCCCAGATGCTCGCACCCAAGCGGCCCACCCAGGTCTGTCCCTTGGACACCGAGGGTGCTGGCGCCAAGCCCTGCTTACTGCCAACACCTGCAGGTCCAGGGGACCCTGAGGTGACTCTCCTTCCTGAGAGACGTCAGGATTTCCTTGCTGCCTCCCTCCCGGGTGTCCAGAAAAGCAGCACCTGAGGCATGCGTGGTGCTCGGGACTTACAGACTGGCTGATGCGGGTGCCAATAGCTCCTGCCGCTCTGGCAGTCCTTCTCTGGGGTCTGCTCCTCCTGTGGCTTCCACACCTGCCAGACCCATCATCCCTGTCCTAGCACTGCTATTAATGCTCTCTGCAAGAGAGGCTCTTCAAATAACCAAATGTAAACTGAAGGGCAGGCATTACACCCATTTTACCCATCCGTGTTATTCAACTAATGCTTGCTATCATCTGGAAACAGCTAAGTTTATAGATAAATAGCCTTGATCTAATTGGTACATCTGTTCCCATTTTACTTGGAAGCTCAAATGTGCACTTTAAAAAGTGTATTTAAATATCACACTCCAGGTCTTCTTTTCCTTCTGGAAGCACACAAATCCCCCATTAGTCCCTTTCTTTGTGTACACAGTTTCAACTATTGCCACTTTTTTCCACATCCTTTTACATATACACACATCTAAAGGACCGGCAGCGTCTTCAATTTAATAGTCTTCTGATCCAACTTTACATTTAGAATACCTACTGATGGCTTTCGTTTCCTTCCAGAGGTAGTCTACAATAGATGAAAGAGCAATATCATTTCATAAAAATCACAAGAAGTTATCTTGCTGACTTGGGAGCACACTGTATAGCCAACAGGGATAGATACCTATGCTGCAGAGAGCTCCCGAGCCCCAGCATGCGTACTGGCCGTTTCTCAGCTCCTCGTCAGAACACATCCTGGACATGCACCAGCTCTCCTTTTCTGGAAGGGCAACCACATGTGAATGATGGAAAGGAATCACAAAATGCGGAAGTAAGGTCCTTGGTGAAAATGATCAAGGTACGATGACATAGACTGCTCTGTGGCATGCAGCTACCCTGCAGTCCTGGTGCCTTGGACTCTCCAAGATGACATTCATCATGTTGTACAACTGCTGTACTAAGCATACAAACGATCCAGCAAATCATGACAAACAGAAGACGCACAGTTCATCTCAGTTAAGCTTCTGCATAAGTGACCATCTGACTATTTTTTGTTTCTGTATTATCACTTTAGCAAACTGTAAACCTTAGAAAAAATATTTTTATTTCATATTATAATGTCATTGGCATCTCTAAATTTCAGTGACGCCTAAGAAAACCCAATAGTCACAAGAATGACATGTTCTTAAAAGGATAGTTTATGGTTTTTAAAATGGTTTATGCTGTCCCTTAACACTACCCTAGTTGCTCTGTGCTTATCAAAAATACCCAAAATCATAGTCTTAATCGCTATTCAGACCTCCTCAGGCATAAGGCGGCGGCATTCAAGACATCTGTATTTCTACAAGTGTTCAACTATGTCTACCTGCAAGAACAACGTGTTGGGAAATAATTTGTTTTCTCTGTTTACCTTCTAATGTACCCTCACCATAAAAGTTCTCTGATTTTACTTCCCTTGAACAAGAAGTATGTATCTTTACATGCTTTTTATTTTTACCTGCTCACCATTTCGGCCTCAATGGTAAATAATTGCATCACCCACTTTCTCCTGCTTCTCCTTATATTTACACTGTCAATAGACTAGAAAGACCAGTAGCATCCACCTCTCTACAAAATGAATGTGTACACTGGTATATAAAGCATGTTTCAGCTGTGTAACTTCACTGTTCTACTGTCTATTCTCAGATGTTGACAGTTTTATTTAGTTCTAACCATTTATATTTACAAAGGGATCAGAAGAATAATATCTTCCCAGGGAGCAAGCATTCCACAGTCAAGCACCTGAGGCTTTATTTTCCCCCACTTGTATTCAAATCATACAGCCAAAATTTCTGAAGAGTTAGAAGACTGGCTTTGTTTGGAGGCTGTTTGTTCTTTTTTGCTTTGCTAAAAACATCAACTTAAAAGTCGGGTAGCAGGGCTGCCCAGAGGATCACTTCTCAGGGGACACCAGACTTGCGGTGTTGCCCCATGGAAGTTGGTCAGAACAGTCAGCTCAGGCAAAAAGGATCTTTTAAAGAGATAGGCATGAGTTTTGTAAAGAGAGCTTCTCTGTTTTCTAAATGACTTAATTCAAAGTTAAGAGATTCAAAACTTAAGTAAGAGATTGTGGCTTTCCTGCCTGTCCTACAGTGATGCAGGGAGACGTGTGTTCAAATTTCTAGACAACTTTTCCACAACATTATTGAAAAGTAGGTTTGAAAGGCAGATGCAGTGTAGCTTATTTACATTTACAGGCAACACCAAATAAGTATTTATCCAAATGATCTTGCAGGTCTTCAGTTAAGAGGCTCCATGGGCTTCTAGAGCAGGTTATTCCTGCTCAAAAACTTTCTGACACTGCTGTATTTGTCTCTTACTATGTTTTCAGGTTTTTTTTCTGCCAAAGATAGTTTCTCTCTGCAATCTTTCATCAATTAATTTGAAAGCTTCATTACACAACATTCCCCTTGTGATAGCCTCTTAAAAAGCTGTACCTGTAAAATTCCTTGAGGGATGCATTTGTTTGTTTGGGTTTTTGTTGAATGATTGACACTTGTATTTTTCTCTAATTCTCTACTGCTTTCAGTCCTCCGTTTCCCAAAATTTACAAACCCTTACTGTTCTGTTCAGCCCACATTTCCTTCTAGCTTCCCATTTTAAACATTTTTTTTCTTCCTAAGATAAAATATCTACAGATCCTCATTAGTGATTTCTTCTGTTTTTGAAAAAGGGGCATCTTGGGTATCTTCTAAGAACTTGGTGGATTGCACAAGCTGCTTAGAAAACATCAATTGAGATAATTAAAAAAACATTTTAAAATGAAAAGGTAGAGTGAATGTGTGGCTGTTGTTGGAAGTACCTGTGTTTGTGTCTAACGCATCTTAAAAGTATTTGTATCCAGTTCCCAGGTATTTCCACAACGCATTAAAGCCTCCGTGACCTAATTTACTAACACAGTGGTTTTGAAGCAACTGGTAAAAATAACATCGCTAAAGTCATTTTTATCATTTGTTCTAGTACTAAGGATCTCATTCGTATTTTCCTTTTTGTTAGGAACGGTATCAATCTGTTATTGCTTTACTCTAAATAGGTAAGTACCACCAAATTCCACAGTATATCAGCTCTTTCCGAATAAGAGACAACATCACGCTCACAGCAATACGAGTGCGTAGGATGCCTCAGTACGGTTACAGATTTCTTTGGATAAGTGTTCTTTTCTGAAAATACTTCAGTAATTTTGCTTCCTGGTACATGGTTCTTATTATAGTCTTTTCTACTACAATACTTTTTTTTTTTCTTTTTTAAAAACACATTCTCTTGTTTCTCAAGAGTTAATAAAATATTGTAGGATGTGCCATATGCTTGCAATCACTGAATATACAACTAAGGAAATTTAAATACTGTGCAATGTCTGGTACCCCATAAATTTCCCTCCCCACCCCAAGCATCACACAGCTTCATCAAAGAGCTCAAGTTACAGAGCTCTTTGAAAGGTACATATAATTTATACCATTCTGATTACCCTGACAGTATCAAGAAACAGTTTTGGAAAATCTGCAATTGCTTAAAGAAACATCAACAGCTTTGTCTCATGGGAGGAGATTGTTTAGGACTAAGCATTGAAAAGCCAAAAGCAAAAGACACAGAAGGAACCTTATAAAACATACAATAAACTCGTTGGACTAAATCAAGACAAGGTTTGAGTTTGGCCAGTTCTACATCACTTATGCATTACTGAAGAAACAAAGCCTAAGCAACTGTCAGAAACATATTTGATTGAATTTTATGCATATTACTTAGCTGTAATTGTGAGGAGACACAAATAATGGAATTATTAGCCTCCTTTAACTCCTTTATACACAGACACTAACATAAATGAAGTTAATAAAAAAACCAGCCCAATGTCATACAAATGGCAAAGAAGAATGTTCTAGTTCATACCAGGAAATATGTGTAGAAATAGAATGGAGGAGAAAGATTTCACATCAGTAATAGTGGATTTGCCATGTTGGTATTTTTTAGCCTGACAACAGAGCAGTTATTAAATATTTTAGCCAATAAATAGTAATTCTTCATAAACTATCCTTGACTTCTGCCAATACATAAGTACAGAGTTGTGTGTGTGTTTGCACACATTCAGCTGTGCACAGTTGTACATTACTTTGGTATCTGCCAGTTTAGTTTTTGACTGCAGCTGATATTTTAGAAGACAAATTGTTTTTATAACTTCATGAACAGTCCCTCCACCAAATTAGGTCTGTCTACTTTATTCACAAGTCATTTTAGCAACTATCCAGTAAAAATGTTACTATTCAAAAACCAAAAAGCAACGGGGAACCAGGCGTGGATCACAATAAGAAGAAATAGGCGTGCCAAGTGACAGACATTTTGAGGAGCAGGTTGTCTCAGTGTCTCTCACTTTTGATATTCAACCAAGCCTATTCTTCCCGATCGTGCAGTGCCAACTGTCAACTGTCGCTAACCCAAGCGCCAGACAACTTACTGTGTAATTAATGGAAGTTGTCTGTTTAATTGCAGCAAAGATTTGATTTGAAATACTTGCAGGGAATACTGGAAGTTAAGATGTTCTGGGAGGATTTCTTCTTGTTAGGTGCACTGAGTTGATGACCCCATCAAGCTACGTCCAGGGAACAAAGGTCCCAGGTGACAGCAGCCATTCCCTGTGATGAAGTGAGACAACGCACTGCTAGGTGTTAGGTTACCCCCCACACACTTCGACTGCCTTTCCTTCAAAGCGAAGTAGGACCTCAGGATTGCAGATAGCACAAGTCCATGTACCAACACTACAAATTTAATTGACCAATCATCTAGCCTGAATTTCTGTGAATGACCATTTTTCTGGACTACTTCACTGGTAAACCAAAGGATAGGAAAAAAATTCACTGGTCTTCTGGTTGGAGGGTTGTGCAATATGCCAACGCTAATGTTGGTGGAGAACGAGCAAGAAAGAGAGCACCAGGCCCATATACAGAAATAGCGTGAAAGGGGGGAATGGTAAAGTTTTGTTCACTTTCATATCAGTCAGGTGCTAGAAGGACTCAGTAGGAGGAGCGTGGGATGAAACACTATTACTAGAAATTGGTGCAACTCGTATACGAGTTCAAGAGAGCTTTTTGGGAAAGTAATGAAATAGAAGAACAGGCAGAGGCTCAGTTTTTATACGCTATTGTTAAATTTCTTGCTCTATCACTAAAGCAATTATCACATGTAAGGTATCACAAGGTGGAGAGAAAGAAGGAATATCCAGTTAGATGAAGTAATGATGTTTAGGAGTAGATAAACTCTGCCCTCACGTTCCTGTGTTATTTTATACCACCATTATATAACTTTTTTCATTTCTTTTCTTTCAAACCTGTAATTTAAAAGTGTGTAAAACTTTTGACAGAAACAAAGTCAGTCTTGCTCATGCCCTGGTTAAGTTGCTCGTTAGCATAGCATACTGTTTCAAACATGATTTATTAGTAAAATACATGCTTTAATAACTTGCTTTGTTTCTAAAGTTAAAAGCCTGGGTTGATGGAGGTTTTTCTGTGTTAATGGTTTCCAGGTCTTATTGCCTTGTATACGCAGAACAGTGGGCATTAATCTATACAGTTCACTTAGTTACACGGACTTCCAGTTGTCCCAGTGTTGGGGCAGGCAGCAACTTTTTAACATCAGCCCTGACTGCCTGCTGCAAAACAGCACCCGAGATGAGCCGGGGCTCGTGTCACCCCCCATCTCCTCGCATTTAAAGTCAACAACATGATAATAAGGCGGCACAATACGGATGGACACACAAGTCTGAAAGGCAAAGAAGTGGGTAAGAGTCAGACCCTGTTCTCCGCGCGCTGCGAGGGATTGCTCTTGCTCTGTAATTCTAATTTAAACCATGCCTTTTTATCTTCAAGCCAGGGTTGTGGAAGCAGAGGGTAAAGCTCCCCCCCACACCATCCCCATCTCGTACGCTGTGATGATCTCAATGCTAAACCTGCTTCCACTGCACTGCACGAGCAGCTCTCTGAACCATATCAGCATTTTGCATGCATTGTAAACTCAGAAAAAAGAAAAATAAGTTAATTTAAAATGTGCTGCAGTTTGTGCCAGTGTTGTTAATGTCACCCTGAAAGAATTCCCACCCTTGACACACGCTTCTTCAAGTATTTACAGTTTATCTGCGAGACTCAAGATTTTCATTACTCAAAGTGTTGTTTCTTTACAAAAGCATGGAAATCCAAACTTTCCCAGTTATTTTGTTACTGCAGTAGATTTGAAAACCAAGGAGGACTGGTATGAAGTTAAATTTAAGATTAGTTTTCCGTCTTGTGCAGAGAGGTAGAACCAGGTGAGCAATGCTGAATACGACAATAAAAAATATTTTTTGCTTTACAATTTGCAATTCAATCCTTTTCCACTTAGTCAAAGAAAAACTCCAGAGTTTCATCACTGGACTAGCATTATAGTGGTTACTGATCAAGCACTGACACAGGGTCTATTCCAAAGCGGGGTACAGTATAGAAGCCTTTCTGAAAATGGATGAAATGCAGCTCAGGCATATAATCCAAGTTACAGAAAATATAAGCAGTGAAATATACACAAACAAGCCCCTCCAAGACATACGGTCAACCACCGTAAGACTGCCCAGGGGACTGGGATAACTGGAAATCATCTCAAACAGCTTTTTCTAGCAGTTGTTATACCACCAGACACTAATCTGTCAGCAAGGGATCATTAAAGCTCCACAAACCTTCCTCTTCCTCCCTTCCTCACTCACAGGCAGCAAACAAATCCTCTAGTGGGTTTTGCTTTTTAGAATTCCCCATTCTTTAAAAAAATAAACAAACCATGGTAGGAATAGTGTAATCAAATTCACAAGACAGTACTAAAAATTTTTGTTAAAAGAATGAGGTCTAAGAAGTCATTCACACTACACTCTGTCAGTACACTATGGAGGATTCTACAGTTATGTTTCCTAGAATTTACAATTTTATTTTTTTTTTTAGTGTTTCTCCAAGCCCTACTGGAACATGAAAATATTGGAATATAAAAATACTGAATATGACTATTAAGTTTCCCTGCTAAGTCTCAAAACAAAAAGATGTCCAAAAAAAATAAAAATCAAATGATTGATTTGGAGGAGAAAGATTAGGAATTCCAAAACGGACTAATAGTTATCATTAGCATTTATAGTCTTCTAATAATCACCAGGAAGAGATTCACTGCTGGAACCACAAAAAAAATAGAATATTTTAATCACTACAGAATAATTAGCACATGTAAGTATATAACCAAACTTTGCTCATTTACAAATCAGAGAGCAGTAGAGAAAGATGAATGGTGGGCTCGCTTCTGCTTCTGATTAGTCTTTTTTGTGCCAATGCGTCAAAGGCAAAGAAACTAAAATCCAGTAGATATGGGTCTCCAGGGAGCACAAGAAGTCAGGGATTTTCTGATGAAAGTTTTTTTCCATAAAAATTGGATTGCCTGAAGGAATGTATGAACCAGTTTAAATGAGACGACCATTTCTGGCTCAAAGAGGGAAAGCAGGAGAAAAAGCCCATTTTCTCCTACCTCCAAATAAGTAAAATCTGTAAAAATTAGAGCACTTATCTGGAACACAGAATGCCTCACCCAACTTCATCCCAGAAATCTGTCCTAGCCACTGATCTACAAAGCAAGCTTAATTGTGGGGTTTTTTAGGAAATAGAATTTAAACAAAGAAGAAAGTAAGAGTCATGTAAGAAAACCAACTGCCTGATGGTCATTGTGCTCCCCTTAGATGTGAAAAATGAAGTCTACAGTCCTAATCAAGTCTAGAGTCAGTCCTTTAGAGTTCAAGCGTGCACCCTGCTAGTTTGGGTAATGGCTCTCCTGATAAAAGTAAGATCTGGTCTCTTGCTTTTTACAAAAAAGTTTGAGATTTCCTCACTGCATAACAACATCTTGAAAAGTGTCAGCAGACAAGAGCACCTAAAGACCCACTTTTCCACTGTCACTGATACAAATACCCACCATGAGGTCAAGCGTAGTAGTGGTGGCACAAGTCCTGCAAAACACAGCTACAATTCGTATTAGAGTGGTGATTTGGCTACAGACTTTAAGGTGGATTTTGTGCAAGGCAAAACCACTATTGGTATAATTATGCTTTGTAAGAGGGCAGGGAGGAAGGCACTGAGGTGCCAGGGTAAGTACCTGCTGCTCAGAGCACCCCCCACGCACCCCACCTGTTTTCCCTGCTGAATCCAAGGTCCACGTTAGGGAAACAACCACCCAGTTTCACTGCTCCCAGGTGCTTGTTTGCTTCTCTCTCACTAAGTGCAGAAGACCAACACACAGAGATGCTCTAAACCACTGCAGCCTTGATTTCATTCTTGCCACTTGAATTAGGCCACAATGCTGAAAGCAAAGCTACAGCCACCTCCACGTTGGAGTAAACAAAGAGCAACATCAGAGTAGAGAGCAGAGATGCTCTGAATTTAAACAGGATCAGCTGAGGTCAGACTATCATCCTATTTCCTTAACTAGCCTAATTAAGAGTATAGAATTCAATTTGGAAAGTACATTTTTAATAAACACATGCTGAGGTACATTACATTCTTCTTGAAAACACTGCAGATGTACGATTACACTTCACAGATCTGTGAAACAAGAACAGATACACCTTGTCTTTGGAATGGTGTTACATAAAGCTTCTTTCTTCTCTAGATTAGCACAAACAACAAGATTAAAAGCATTTCTGATATGAACCAGGACGTGTACAAAGCTATCATTTCTATAGCCAGTATCACGTTAAACCTCACCCAGTGACATAATTAGCCTGGATTTTGTGTGTGTTGTATAATGGTGGTTGTGGGGTTTTTTAAAGCACTTGGATATGGATCAGCTTATTTGAAAGAGAACGTAAGATATCAATGATATTAGAAGAGCCTCTTTGAATCACACTGAATAAAAAAAGCTAGGCCTCAGCTTGCAATTGTTAAAAGATTTCAATGTCTGAAAAGACAGTGACTGATGATGATGATGGTTCAGAATTAATTCCAACTTGGTGACAGATACACAACGACATGCCCTCAGCCAGCAGCACTAATGCCAGCAGAGTGGACCTTGTTATACCCTATAAACAAGATTTACTGTTGTGCACACACTTTCCAAAATCTTCAGAACAAACATCCAGCTGAGCAGTTTGTAATTTAGCAGACAAATAAAGTATTTTGTATAACTTTTTTTTCCTCTTTTGACTCTACCCCCCAACAGCTCAACCAAGGAAAAGACTAAAGCATCAAGAGTTCCCTTTATTAGGGTGTTTGCCGACATGAAGTAAATTGTCATGCTTAATGACAAAATCCATAGGGAAACAAAATCACAACATGGGAGAAATCCCTGTACAATGAAGCTTTAGCTGAAGACCAAAGCAGGTCACGCTACTTTTCAAGCTACTAACGTTAAAATCCTTAAGATGTATCAGCACAGTGGTACATTATACATGTTTCCTCGCAAGAGCTTCATCAAGCTGAGTTTCTCCAACACTGCAACAGTACTTTGGTACTGTTTATCATCTTTTTAAAGGATATATATACTGATAGAGTGGAGCATTTCAACATCCAGAGTCTTTAATTTTAAGTAGATGTTTATGTTTCGTCAGATTGATGTTGGAGCTGAAATGCACATAATGAGCTTATTTACTTTAGGTCATCACATTTTAATAAGAATATTTAAAATTCTTAAGATTGTTGGGTGTGGGAGCCATTAGTTTGAAGAAAAAATAATGCTTAGATGTGTTCCATTTTGGAGTTTCTCCTTCATTTTTTTTCAGGAGTACATGTATACAATACATTCAACAACAGGTTGTATATCAAGAGTATGAAGGAAGATGCAGTAACGTTCACATAAACGGGGTCAGAATTTCATCTGTGATCATTACGCATTTTTTCAATTATAACCCTTTCAAAAAAAAAAAACCCCACTCAAAATACCTTTTCCTCCCCTTTTTTGCTATCTTACTCTGAAATTATCTGATCCATTAATATTCCTGACTCTACGTAAAATCCTTGTCAAACATTGAAGGGAATCATGAAATTACTCTTTGTGAAATGTCCTTTTCACATGCTTTAAATTCTTTTGGCATTTACAAGCATGTAAGTGTTCTTCATTATCCACTGTACAATAGTAGGAAGCTACTGAGATGATAATTTTGATAAAATGTACCAGGTTAAACTGAAGAGGAGCATTTTGAAAGAGAAGTTTGGTTTTGCAGTTCTATGGGTAAAGCAGATGCACAAGTAGCAGGACTAAGGGAAGACTTTGATCTCACCTACCTTTCATGTATAATTGACAGTTGTAATTTGGACTAGGGGATGATAGAAAGGCAGCTGGGAAACTCTTTGAGGTGCCTGTGTACAGAGAAGCAACACATGCTTGATACAAGCTGAAAGGAAAATACAAGGCCTGAAGAACCAGCACTGCCGAGCCCAAGTGCCATGCAGCACGGCAGTTGTACACGAAAGGGTGGCCCATGCAAACCTCACCAGTGCAACCGTCCTTCGGTCGGGCTCTGGGTTAGCACGTTAGGTAAAGGTAACATGAGCGTCAGGCGGAGAAACACCCAGAAGCAGAGGAGTGGTGATGGGCGCCTTGACAGAGAGCAGGGACAGAGCACAGAGGGGGTACGGTAGGAGAAAACTATATCCAGGGTAGTACCAACTGAATACTCTAACATTTCTTCTTGGCTGGGGTTTTTTCAAAGGGTAAGGAGAAAAAAAACAGAGACATTTTCATCTAGCAGACCTCATTTTCTGAGGTTTGTAGACAGATAATAAAACTGTTCAGTGTAAGCGTGGTTCCCATCATGGGAGATGCGCTTGGTTCCTTTTCACAATAAGCTCAAGTAGCAAATCAGCAAAATTCCACTTCTACCAAAAAATGTTGTTTTACCCTCATTGGGCAAGACATCCCCTCTTCTGCCCAGGCTACGCTTTGGGGAAAGTTACTCCCAGTCAGAGCAGAATTTCACTCTTGTGGGTTTCTGCATCCGTAGACAAAATAGGAATAGGAACGGCAGCGGGAAAGTACTCATATGCTTGCACTTTAAGGAAGATGTTACAAAAAGCCTAAGCACATCTAATGTGATTTAAGAAAAGGTACATATTTGGAAAAAAAAAAGTTTAAAAAAGTGAGAACAAAGTTGAAAGAAGGCTCATAAAAAATATAAAAGTTTTAAAGCTAAACAAAGAGAAGAATATGCATTAAAAATGTCAGACTCTGTAACAGTTGAAGACTGTCTGCTGTGTCCATAGTCCTAAAACGGACACACTGGCACAACATTTTGAGTGTTACCACGTTGCTGTCTCAGTTTACTGTCCACTGATGTGGCATCAGCCCAGGCAGTATTTTGTGAAGTGCTGTAAGCAGATTCATGAAACTTTTCTTATCCTCAAGAAAGTCAGGTGTTGGGATATACATAGCAGAGGGATTTGTTCTAGTTCCAAGCAGTTTTAAATTGCAAAATCCACAACGTATACAATAAACGTGTAAGACAGATGGTCATAAATCCCTAATGAAACACTGCCAATGTAAATATTGTAAAAAGGATAAATAGCACTTAATTACACTATTGGCAAGCAAGTTGGGTTTTTCCTCATCCTCATTCTGCTTTTCACCAATCTCCCATGCTCTCTCAAGCATACAGCGTGCACAGCGTGGATTAGTGGTGGCTCTGCACTCTTCCACTGCACGGCTCTTACTCTACTATGCCTTTGCTTCTCACCTTTTTTTTTTTTAAAAAAAAAAAAAACACAAAACAAAATACACCATTGTTGGTTTGAGCATTTGTGTAAGGTGTAGTTTTAGATATAGGACAAGAGAATAAGATGAAAAACTAACAGGGGCAGGAAAAACAAACAAAACCCACTACCATAACCATGAACAAGCAAAACCAACTACTGATGTAAAAAGACATGACTGTAAGAACCGATTTATTTATTCTTACAGTTTTCTGCATTGGGAAACCTAAAGAAAAAGAACGACTAGCTTAAAACATTACTAGAATGACCCTCTTTAAAATCTTTCAGCTCTTTTCCAGGCTTTTCACATGCTTCACTGCTGAAGACACACAGTTGCGTGTCACCTTTGAGTTGAGCTAGGCTGTCACGTTTGGTCGTGGCCCAGCGTTACAGTGCTTTAACACACAGCTTTTCACTACTCTCCTATTCCTTAACAGGTGGGCTAGCCAAATAGGAAATACAACTGATTGCTTTTTCCACCTCTTTTTAGGCAAGGAGGACCCTAAAAAAAAAAATCCATAACAGATTTATTTCTCAAATAAATTAAAAAAGAAACCCTATAGAAAAAGCCAAACCCATTTATTATTTAATATCTTTGATCATTGGGTTTTCCATTTCCCCCTCACTCTTGCACAGACAAGCTAAACCTTCACCTATGAACTAGAAATTCTCCCTCATAAGCTCAAGAAACCAGAGATACTACCTTGCCCAATATGCAGGGAATTTCCAAATTTTCAGCTAAGCGACGAGTACACAACTTCAATCCAGTAAATTGGCCTTCAGCATTACACCTGGCAGCGCATTCCGATTGCAGCATTTAGTTGTACTGAACTTCTTTCCTCATGCCAACTACTACATAACCATTGTTTCTTTTCTTTTAAAATCTGTAATTCATTTTAATACACATACCTATCATAGGAAGCTTCCTTTATTTCTACTGACACTTTTAAAAAAGTTGCTTTTTGAAAAGAATAAAATTCTCAATACTATACTAGTAGAAAGGATGAATTTCCTGCATTTAAACTATATTTTAACCCACCTACAGCTATTTTAAGTATTATAAAATACAAGACACCTTGTGAATGCCATATTAAGCAGCTTGCTCATGTACAGTGGACAAATCATTTAGTATTCTTCATACACCATTATGTATTGCCTTCAGTGATTTCATATAAATGTGAATATTGGTTTAGTTATGGTTGCCATGTGTGAATGAGAAACATTGGAATTCCTACACCTTTGAGTGAAAATTTCAATTCACTTCATTAAACCAAGAGAGAGTTGTGTTTCGAGGACTAGGCACAGCTCTAAGGTCTTAATTCAGAGCGGATTCAAACAGATGTAGATGACCCTCGTGCTTTCTAACTTTCCCTCTGGAGGTTCCAGCAGGCTTGACATGGCAACATGAGTAAAAATAAAAATAATTTAAGTGGAAGGTTGGTGATCTTGCTGAGCCCACAGTCGTCTGCTCAGACTTTTGCTTGGCTGAAGCTTGTATCTAAATAGCCAAGGAACAAACAAATTCACGTAGCCAGTAGATACGTTTTCATTGTTGCTAAACAAGAATGTGAGTGACAAGGCTGATTCTCAGAGCATTAGTTTGCAGCATTCAAGGCTCAAAGTACAAAAATATATACGTAACCGTAGAACCACACTCGCTGTTTTTATGAGAGCGCAAAGAGAACAAGGGGCAGCTAACAGTACAAGTAACAGGGAGAGGGGTTTTCCTCAGGGGATTGCTATATTCCAGACCTGGTGGTCACAGAAGTGTTACAAATAAAGCAGAAAAGACCTCCAGGTAGCACCAATGCCATTCGCTTTGCGTCGGTACTACGGTGTGTAAGTCCAGCTACTGAATCCCCTCACTCTCCATGCCCTTTAACATCTCATGTCTAAGCTCTGTTTCCCTGCTCTATAGAACAGCTTAGATCAAAGACACAAAGAGCATTGAAAACATTAAAATCAATTAACTCAAACTTCAAAGCCACCTGATTTGTTGGGAAATTATCTGGTCAATGATTGATTTGATGCACTTTGTTGTAAAGTGTGCCAGAATGGAAGAACACAGACATTAAAGCACAATTACTAGAATTAAATAAAAAAAGTCCCAGAATACAGTGTTAAAAGATTAAAGGGTAAAGAACCACAATTTCTCTGTTGTGGAGAGAATATCACCGAAATGGAAGCAAGCAGAAAAGAGTGAGAAAGAAACAGCAAAATTCAGAAAATTAGTCTCACAGAGAGGTGATTTACTTCTCATTGCTGTAATGATACCAAATTCTGTTTCAGATGCATTAAACATACGAGGCTGTTAGTGTTACTCATCAAGAGTGAAAGGAGTGACATTACTACTTATTAATCTTAATGTTCTTGATAGGTTTCAAGCTCTGGAAGTGGTGATTAAGCTCCTTCACTGAGGAGGTAGAAGACCGCTGAAAACTTCATCCCAGGAATACTTTCAGGCCAATAAGTTCTGCACTTTTTTTTTTTTAACCAACAGAAAAAAGCAGAGAGTAACTTTATCTGCCATTTTAAGTAGTAAAATGTCTCCCATCAGAGCAACGCTTTCATCATCTGGCACTCATGTCCTTAATGAACACACAGTCAATATTGCCACAGTTCTCCGGTGCACACCTTTATGGTTTGTTAGATCTGGTAGCTATTAGTACCGCTGTCCTCTAGCTATATTTCTCTCTGATCTCCCAAGTTAAGCATGTGTAGGTTGGGTGCGAGTTTTAAAGAAAGTGTTCCTAATTGCCTCCAGTTGCTTCTGGGCTTGGCCTTAGTGATTCAGACTCTTTTTAAAGAGTTGTCTTCAGTAGAAGATAAATTCGCCATTTTCACCTCGGGATAACAAAGATGTAAGATAAATCAAGGAAAGGTAGAAAGAGTACATTGTGAAGGAAAGAGAGCCACCTAACAAAAAAAGCCTTCAATCTTACCTTAAGGTAAATTAGATGAGGTCAGCTTTATACCTTGATCCCCCACTGGGAGGGACTTTTGTTTCCTGATTTTTCTTGATGTAAAACTAAAGCCTCTTATCTTCTTTGTACACTTACTTTGCCTTAGGAAAGATAACATATGCTAGTCATCTTGAAATTAAGGAAAAAGTTATGGGGCAGATTTTTTTTCTTTCTTTCCTTTTTTTTTTTTTTTAAAGAGTAAGGACTGTAAGCTAATAATGAAGCAATACCTTACTGAAATACAAAGAATTTTGTACTGTTGAAGACATCCTGAATATCGAAGGCGTACTTTGAATAAGGACACCCTAAATCTCAACAAGATGATACCGCAGCAATTCTCCCAAATATCCACAATCCTAAGTCCAGATCTGAGAATGGATACCCTACAAAAAAAAAAACCCACTTACTAGGATTAAATGTAATTCCACCTTTCCATGTAAAGCTTCATAACATTAGCTAGTATAACTAGGCTCTAGTAAATTAATGGCCATTATTTTATAGCCTAGACTTGACCATAAGTAATTACTTTCTTCTTGTACAAGTAACAAAATCGCACTTCCAGCAGTAGTTCCCTCTATCACAAACTCACCCTTAGGGCCAGTTCAAGTTCCCTGCTCTCCTGTAGTCTTTTCCAGCGTACCTTCCCTTTTACCTTCCTCCCCTGGACAACTCCTAAGAAGCATGGAGCATCTCTAACAAGCTCATCCACTGACATGCAGTTTGCTAGTGGGTATAGATACACAAAGGGAAGGACACTGGAGCAGAGCCCAAATTTCCACTCCCCACCACCACTTCTCTAAAGTTGAGTTCCTGTCCTGCACTGCTGCTGTGGTCTGTTAAACACCTTCAAGTGCTCATCATTGCATAAATTACCATTAAATAAGTATGCTTAGCGAAAATTTGCTCTATTACCTAAAGTATAAAGTTGGATAAAACTGAGGAGCAAGATCACAACCCTGCAGGTTTTAAAAAAACCAAAACCAAAAACCAACCAACTAAAAAACCACCACAAACCCCACCCTTCCTTCACCGCCTTCATTAAAAGCTAGTGTTATTCCATATTAGCAACGTGAATCTGAATTTGGTAGGAAAAACCCCACCCTAACACCTACGTTGTATTTCTTTCCATTTTGCCCTGCTATGCCTTGCATATCAGAATTTGTAATACCTGTAAAAAAAGACAAACACATGAGGTTGTGTTTAATTAAGAGCAACACTGCTGACAGAAATAGTCACTTCCTAATTAAGATGTGTTTTAGAAAGTGATTGAGCTATAAACTGTCTTTTCACATGTTAAATGGACATCCTAACTCTAATCACTTGCAATTAAATCAATCAATCAGGAAGAAAGTATTTTTGGAAGCTACCATCATGGATACAATCAATCTAATCACTCAGTTTCCTGCGAAGTTGCAGTGATCCCACAGACACAGATGAGTAAGAACAATACAAGAATTAAACAACACATTTGTACACTATTAAGCTAATTTCAAGAAGCAGCCAAAAAGTAGTCCACAAAAGCAATACAGCCTTTCATTACACTGACTTTGAAACCACGTAGAGTTTGGTCAGCCTGTGAAACACGGCAAGAATCAAGTCACGAGGGAGTACGCTGCTGGAAATTCCCCAAACGTATTTGGTCTCCCCTGATCAATGAGATGGGCAGAGTGGAGAGTGAACCACGGGGAGAGTCACTGCTCTCCTTCTGGCGGGAGGCAGATTGCACGAGGAAAGGAGAATCTCACCTAAATTTCTGCACACCTTTAAAAAAGAAAAACCCCAACGGAGTACATTTATTGTCCCTTCTACCAGCCACATGTGATAGTATCAGAAATGGAAAGAAAAATGCTGCAGTCTGGTTTTACATTAGATGCAAGCCATATCAATATTATTTAGTTTTAACTGCTTGGTTTGGGGGGTGGTGGGGGGTGGGGGTGGTGTTAATTAGAAAATTCACAAGATCTGTCTTATTTCTGTACTGAAAAGGGATACTTAACTAATTGTACCTTGCTGTCTGTACAAATAAACTTGTCTTTTATGACCATAACATATATATTCAAGGAAGAGAAATGCAGATTGAAGTGATATTGGTGCTAACATAAAAATTGTTTTCATGGTTTCTTAGGACTCACGGGCAACCTTCATGCACGCCAAAAATAACTATGGCATGAAGCTAAAAGGGTAGTCACCCCTTAAATGACCACCGAGTTGATTTTTCTCCAGCATAATTTAACACAGGCTTACAAACCAAAGACATAGCCCATTGTTCCATGACTTGTATTTCACCACACCTATAGCTGCAAGAATTAAAATGCTTACTCTCTAAAATGAATATTACTACACCATTTTGATATTTAAATGCCACCACTACAGTACAGAGTAAAGACATTAAGACAGAAACAATTTACAGGTATTTCATGTGACCATTGTTTCAGGCTTTCCACAGGCTCATACAGAAAGTAGGTTGCATTTTGCAATATTTTAAGGGTTTGAGTAATGAAATAAATGACAATATGCTTGGAAAAACTTTGTCAATGCATACCCCTGGAAAAATATACTATATTGTCTGCTGCGACTGTCTGAGGTTTTCTGTATCAATGATGAATCCACCTGTCTGAAGTAAGACTTCTATACGTAAGAGGAAAGTCATGTTCAGGGCGCATTATGATAATGATCATAACATAGCACTTAATGCATATGAAAATATTGAATATTGATTATATATGAAATAAGGATATAAGGTAATAAGGTTTAACAGTTTTACCTTAGCAGGGCTAAGTGAAAACACTGCATATATATTAGAGATTCCCATCAAAGGAGAATTATTAAGTCTATGAAGAATAGAAAACACTGAAATGCTTCAGAGGGTTAGAAAAGACACAGATACCTTGGTAACCAATAGCTGCCATTTGGTTCCAAGAGCTCAATTTGATTGCATCCTGTCCAGTATATTTGCTGAATACAAAATTAGTTGCAAAGGTAGTTTTAGCCTGTTCTCTAATAAACAAAATAGAATTTGCCTTCTACCTGCTTCACACACACACACAAAAGGAAACAAAAGAACAACTTTCAGGTTTGAGCTGTACACCACAAAAACCCTTATTCTGCTTAAGATTCCAGATTAGATATCCAGTGACTAGAAAAAGCTAACTGCATTTATAGGTTTCTTACTCAGTGTAGTCCAACAAATGAGTAATTTAGCAATCTGTATAACTAGCAAGCAAGTTCACTTGTCATTTCATCAATTATAAGAGTAAAAAATGCATTAACAGCATTTTAAAGTACTTCTAAATGGATGGTTTCTTGAACTAGTAACCCAAGTGTATAAAAGTCTTGTTTAAACAAGTTGCATATCTAGAAACAGAACCTGAGTTCAATATAATACTGGTTTGAATAGTTCAGTTTTGTTTAACTTTCTAAAAAATAACAAGACAAAAAGTATTTGCTTTTGAAATAGAAGAGAACAGAATGGGTGTGGGGGTGTGTATAAGTTGGGCACCTGGATAAGCAAATGTCTCGTTTAGCCCACTTAAGTACAGAGTAATTTAGTTACACTCTAGAGATGATAGTTAATTGTGGGAATTCAGCACCAGCTACATAGTTTTATGAAAAGACTAGAAACTAACACAGTTCCGTATTTCTACATGTTCCAAATAAAAGGTCAGCAACTAGCAAAGACAGACATTGGTCCATAGGTGATGTGCTGATTAGTATTCACTTTCTTACACGTTATATACCTTTACTGTTCTTGAGATAAAGTGCATTTTATGGCTGCATTTTATGTTGCAGGTAATGCTATATAATGGTATTTAATGTAGTCATAAACCACAGGATATTCAATTTATACTTTCTAAATTATTAAAAAGGTTTAAACAAAATTTTGTATTTTCCTTTTTTTATTGGGTTCCTATGGAACATTAGGGGGAAAAAGATACTCAGTAGCATGACTATCTTTCATAGACACAATGCTCCAGCAGAACCGTATGTTACTGCACTCCTCAGCCACCCAAATTCACAGACAAGTGCCGTAATCCAAGTCAGTTTGCTCAAATGCCCCCAAGACATCCTCACAGACAAACGGATGAAATATTGACTAGATAAATGGACAGCGAGGGCGACTGAATATTGGTTGAACTGCTCTCTACTTAGCACTGGGGAGGCACATCTGGGGTGCTGGCACCAGCACTAGGCATCCCAGTACAAGAGACACATGGATATGCTGGAGAGGGACCAACAAGATGGGCCATTAAGACAATTAAAGGTTTGGAGCATCTGACATAGGAGAAGAGGCTGAGAGAGCCGGGAGTGTTTGGCCTGAGGAAGAGGAGGCTTTGGGGAGATCTTATCACAGTGCATAAATACTTAATGGTAGTGAGCAAAGACAACAGAGACAGGCTCTTCTCAGCAGGGCCCAGTGACAGGGCAGGAGGCAAAATTTGAATTATAGGAACTCCCACTTAAACATTGTAATAAAAATGATAAATTTAAAGAGTGGTTGAGTTTCTTTCCCTGGTTCTTTGTTTGTTTTAAACTGTTGGTGTGGTCAAATGCTGAAGCAGGTTGCAGAGTCTCCATCGGTGGAAACCTCCAAAATGCAACCGGATATGGCTCTGAAGAACCTGCTCTAGCTGGCCCTGCTCTGAGCAGGGCTTTGGACTAGATGATCTCCAGAGATACCTTCCAACCTCAACCACTCTGTGAAAGATGCCATTAAGTGATGGGTTGATCCTGGCTGAACACCAGGTGCCCACCAAGCTGCTCTATCACTCCCTTTCTCAGCAGGACAAGGAAGGGAGAAAATAAAAGGAAAAAAACCCCCAAACTTCATGGGTCAAGATAAAGGCAGTTTAACAAAGCAAAAGGCCGTGTGTGGGAGCAAAGAAAAAAAGCCCAAAATATTTATTCTGGTTAGCCTGCTGGTGAGGGGGAACGTTGGAGAGAGACAGCCGTGGTGCTGTGCCAGCGCTGCTCAGCAGTAGCCAAAACCCTGGGGTGTTACCAACACCTTGCTCCTTACCAATACACAGCACAGCTCTACAGGGGCTGCTGTGGGGAGAATTAACTCCATCTCAGTCAGACCCAGTACAGCTGTATAAGTAGATAAGATCTAATACCCTGGGACAGATAACCAGGCTCATATCCCAAAACACTTTGGTACAGGGAAAGAAGGAAAGAAAAGACTAGTACTCTGTATATAGCTGCTCATCTTCTAAGGCACTGGATCCAGGATATGCTTCAAATTGTTAGTCACAGTAGCTGCCTGGAGTCAGAAGTGGACTTGAATGCTTAGCTATCCATTTATCATTGATATTTTATTTTACTTGATTTAAAAAAAAAACAAACCCAAACAACTCCTGCACTGTGCCTTTACTTTCTCCAGTTCATGGACCTGTGGGTATGTGTGTGCTGCTTCCAACTGAGGGCGAGGATCAAGGGAAAGATCCTACTATTTGGCAGATGGTTGGAAGCACAAGCAGATGGGAAACAAGCTACAGCACACAGGGTGATTTTGGCAGGTGGAGGACAGGCTGAGCAAGCAGGACTTAGTCACACTGCTCAGGAGAAATCCAGAGAGCGCCTAGATAAAAAAGCGTGCAACATTTTGAGTGGTGGAGTTAATCAAGGAAAAGGTAGTGAGATGGATCACATGCATTGACTGGAAGCACCTCCTGATGGGATGGATGGGTTCATGTAATCCTGAGAAGGGATGAGCTTCTCTAAGGTGCATTAGCCTAGAGAACAAAAAGTTGAGAAAGAGTGCTAGGAGACTGCAGTTAAGCCAATTTAATCAAAGCTTGGACTTCTTAATATAAGATGCTGCAGGAGAGAGGCAGGGGAATATCCAAAACCCAGACAAGGAGGATCTGCAACTGATGTTTCCTTCTTTTAATCATCTAGAGGAGAAAACAATCACTCCATCACTACCAGATCCTGGCCATATTAAGGTATCCGACCAGGTTTGCTAGAATCCAAAACCTCTTTGTAGCACAGCCTCCTCTGTCTTTTTCCTGAAACTGCAAGTTTACCTTGAAAGAAAGGGATATTTCTGAATTCTCTTGAAGAACAGCACAGCCACTGAGAGTCATCTCTCCTTGCAGAAACATACAGAGATTAAGTATCCAGTATTGTCTTTATCCTCATTATAGACCTACACCAGGAACATTGCAGATGCCCACGAAGTCCTAAATCAGTACCAATGTAACAGCGTGCTGCATAATTCTACTTTCCTAGTAACCATCCCATCTCCTCTTGCCAGATCCCACCGGGATGGCTGAGGGCAGATCTAGGAAGTATCTTCTGTGCTCTCCCTTGCCCGGTGATGCTGTGCCCTTTTAGGCACATTGGCTGCTCTGTAATAAAAAGGGTTTGAAAGATCATCATTAGTCTAAGGTTAGTAAGTTCACTCATACAATGCCAGTAGTGTAAGAAGAAATGCAAGATATTAGAATTATATGGAGAGTTATTTGCTACGAATTCATTCATTCCTTTCATTTTAATTGTGTATTTTAATAAACATCATATTTTTATTAATTCCCAAGTTATCTATTGTTAATAGTATTAAAAGAGAAGGTGCTTTATTTTGGGCTTTAGGTTTCATATTCTTAAGAACAGCTAGTAGCAAGTGTTCAATTATGCCACATTTCCTTCTTATTCATTGCTCGCATTCAAAATAAATAGCTTTTTTTTTTTTCCTCTGCTTAAGCATCTCAAAAGCCCCTAAACAGTAGGTATTCTTAAGATGTTACTACTGTTTCCAGTTTCTCTCAGCCGAGATCATAACCCAGTTATCTGTAGTCATCACTCACAACTGAAGCCAACTTGGCAGTTCTTTAGAGTTTCTATTTGAAAAGAACTCTAAAATAAATGAAATGGGATGCCGGAGAAAAAAACAAACCAAAACCACCTTGCAATTTTAAGAGAGATAAACCCAACTTATTTACTTTTCACTGTTGAAGTGCAGCTGTAACTTTATCTTAGCAGCAGTTAAAGTTATCTTCTTTTGGGAGAGGTAAAGAAAGAGGTAGACTTCTCATCATTTTGTTACTCTTTATATTGTACAAATCTGAAATTCATTGAGCCTCCTGAAATACCAAAATAGGAATTACTTTGTAGAAGGAAGAAACTCCGGATTCTTTTCAAGACATTATTTCTGCTGGAGTATTCAAAGCTTTCAAACTCTTTCAGCTTTGATTTATTGAGGGAAGTAGAATTTGCCTTTATTATGGCAATAGCTTTTAATACTGGGAATCATCAAAAGGTGACTATCACATTAACAAGACCTGCCGGATGAATCAGGGCAGGCATTTGTTATCCACACTTATTTCATAGCAATTGCCAGGAGCTGAGCTGGGGCAAAAACTAATGTCTGACCTTTAGACACTGTTTTAACATCAGCACTGTTTGACCAAGAAGAAAGAGAGTTTTGCTTAAGTGTTACAGGCTTTCTAGAACACACTCTGATTTCACTTGTGCTCAATGTCATGCTGACCTAGCAAAAGGTACATAATTCATGGAAGCACATTATTTGTATGTTTATTATGTAAGAATATGCTCCCTTTTCTTTTTTGTTTCGACTCTGCGCTATTACACCTGTGTAACCCCAGTGGCTGCTAATTGATAGTAACAATAGACAGAAATTAAAACATGATTTGTAATGTCTTAAGAAAAAAATAATCTGCTAGAAGGGCTTTACAGTGCAGCAGTGGGATACATTCTGAATATTTTCAAGTACTCCATTTCCATCACACAACTATTTTACTTTTTCATAATGGATTTAAAAGTCTGATAGTTACCTCTACAGGTTGACATTTCAGCTCCAGAATAGGCAGTTAGATGGGCTGTGCCTTTAACCAGCAGATCACTGGAGCATCTCAAGAGTCAGCTCAAACGGCGTGCCACATCCTGGGGACTCACCCCAGAGCAACGCCTGGCCTCTGGAACCACAGCAGCTAAAATTACCAGTTTCTACAGATTTTCTTTGAAAAGAAATACTTAAATATTATTTATTCATGGCATGCCAGATATTATAAGAGGTAGTGAAATAACTTTCCTGTATGCTTTTTAGGGTCAAAGCTACAGGTGTCATTTTACTTTGCTTTTGAGGAATTGTTTCCCCGATAGCCAGAGAAGGCTGTTGGACAGACCTCTGGAGCTGCCCCAACCTCAGCAGGGAGTTCGTCTGGTACAACACAGCACTATGTTGCTCATGTTATTCTAGTGCTCTTCGCATTTTACTACGTATCTCAAGTTGTGTGGAGGAATACAGAGGTAATCAGTGCATCAGTGAAGAGAGGCAAGTCCAGGGAACAAATCTAAAGCAAAGCAGCTGGTGATTTTAGTCTGTAGTTCAGAATAAGGTAAACTACTCTGAATTGATTTTTTTTATTACATCCATTACAGTGGTACTTGATATTTACATTCATAAATCCAAAACATCTGGACATAGTACGACTCCTTCCATTTATTAAATCATAAGCCTGCTTTTTCTAAAAAAGGATCCCTTGCAAAAGGATTTTATGGGGGGGCAGCAGCAGAGGCATATTAGTGGAAGATGACTGACATTACCAACACTAATATTATGCTATGTGGCATAACTGAGACTTTTACCTAGACCTTACAGTCTCAGTGAGCTTATTTGAATGCTAGTTTTAATTTTCCAACTCCTCATTCTCGTCTCCTCCTCCTCCCGCCCCTTTCTGTCACCTGACCTTCCCTACCAAGCCTCTCACTTTGGTCCTGGCTTATTGCTATTCAGTTCTGCAACTCTCTACTTCCAAAACTTGCTCTCTAATTGCCTTCGTTCACCCATTTCTTTACTGATCCCTAGTCAAAACCTCCTAGAAACTGCCCAGAACCGCAGATGGAAGGGGAGAAAAAACCCAACAAAGCAATATAAAAGCCACCCTATGCCCTCCAGCCAAGAAAAAAAACCTGAAAATGGAGACAAACACACCCCTGCAAACCTGCATTCCAGGGCTGAATGCTTCCTCCAAAGCTAGCAGTCTTAACTTTTCAGCAACTGAATCTCTAAGGCATCTGATATTCATTCACATGTGAATTCCCCAACTTCAAACAACCAAAACCAACTTGTAGGGAGGCTCACAGAAGAGCAAAACCTGAGCTGATCCCTCAACCCTCGCCAGCACCAAGTCTCCCTACAAACCACAGCTGCCGGAATAACGCAAGGGCCCTGCAGAGTTTTCAGCCAGATGAAAGCACACTTATTCCAGCTTTGTTTTTAGAAAAACGTTCTGCATGTTATTTAGCAAGAAAGGCTAAAAAAGGGTAGGGGAAATCCTATCTGGCATAGCAGCTTGAAGTGGAACAGTTGTTGTTTGGTTGCAAAATAGCAGCTGAGATACTCTTGTGTTGAAAAGCATTAGGCAGTTTTCACACTGAACGCTACCACTTCCAGTTGGATCTCGGTTGTTTATTTCAAGGGCTGATGGCCATAGGTGCCATTTAACAGTGACTAGATGAAATCATAAAAGGAAATCCTTAAGTACATTGATTGATCAGCTCTACTTAAAAAAACCCCATAGCAATACTAGGAAAGGCAAGAGTAAAGATGTGAACTCTAGGGGTGTAGCTAGAGCACCCTAGGCTCACGCCTCCCTGTTTTATAGATCTCTTGATAGAGGCTTCTCTGATGTAAGGGAAGAGGATTTTGCCGCAGCGACAACTTTACAGGGTTTGAGAGTTTCCTCCCTTACAGCAAACAAGGTTCATATCTCCCTGAAGATGTCCAAAAGGGAAAACCAAGTGGCATCACATCTCAGCAGCCACATTAGCAACAGCTCACTTAGAGACTCCTCAGGTGAGGAAAGTAAAAGTCAACCATACTGAAAGACTGCAGCTTTTCTGGAGCCCAAGTATGTCATCCATAAGATTGCATCCATAAATTAGATACATTTAGCCATTTTGCTCCATATGTCCGTGCTCCGAAGGAACAAATTTCTAGAAGTTCACTGGTTTTAACCACTGTAAATTAATTAAAAAGCTTACATATAAAATGCTACCATGCTTTCTGTTGGCTGCATTAATTACATAAGAAAGATTATGTGACTTGAAAGCTAAAATGTAGAAAATAACGTTTTTCAAGTTTAGCCATATAACAACAGTGATGAATTATTTTGGTCACAAAGTTCATTTTAAATTAGAAATGAAGATTTTTAGTAGAAAAAAAAATGAAACAAAAGATAGACCACTGAAAAGCTTATTTTCTACTATTGCTGGCAGTTCAAGTTAAAATTAAGCTACTCACTCACTTGAGCATTCTCACTCAAAAATCATCTCTGCACTGAACAAACTCATATGACCTGAATATGTTGCACCTGCCAGTAGGCAGTAAGTGCTAAAAGGCAATAGACTGGAATTGCTGAAGAAGATGCAGAGAACAGTTATAAATGAGAAAATATCTTGAATGACATTTGAGACAAGTCTAACTTAAAACATGCAAGAAATACCTATCAACAAAGAACAAGAAAAAATGAAAATGAATGTTATGTCCATTTATATTCAAGATACAGCCCTTGGGACTAGCTCGGAACCTCTCGAAAAAAGGATTTCTTTTCTTCCCCTCTCAAGCAAAATGCATAACTTTTCTCACTCATTTAAAATCATAGATCAAGATGAAATTGCTGATGTTGTTTTTCACAGTTGGGACATTTTTATCCAGGAAGGAAAAGGCTTCTTTAATTAGCTTTAAGAGTATATATACATTTATGTATTATAAATGAGGGGGGGGTTTTCACCATTTTGGGATGACAGTTCTTGTTTTTTAACTCATCATCAGTTTAAAGACACTCTTCTTTCCAATTGTCATCTTGCCAGAACAACCCATTAGAGCAACTGGAACACACAATGCTCAGGAGAAGCAAACACCTGATCTTTCCACAGCTTCTAAAAGCTTTGAATTTGAGGCTAAAATTGAGAGTCTTTGTGCTGTAAGGGTTGATTATCTAAGCTTCCTTAGTCTTTAATTTTCCTTTTCTATTTATGAAAGAATAAGTTTGGTTTTGAAACCAACCTACCAAAAGCAGGCACAGATAAGCAGACAAGACTCTACCCTTGCTCTTCTGCCACAACCAGCTCAGAGCTGTTACTCATCTGCAATTATAAGGGACATTCCTTTTGGAAGGAAGCTAAGAGCTTGTTGTTGGCCTTATGCTCAACAAGCATAAGCATATGCTCAACAATTAACGCAATACCCACTAGGGCACCATTAACTCTTAACAAGAAGGGGTGAAATACATTCAGCTTGAGGGAGATTCAGGCCTTTCACAGAAGAGGGAACCTAGGGCAGGAAGAAAAAAAAAAAAAGGGGTATTGCTCCCAGAGGGCTCACAGTATCTGAAGATTGATACGTGCAACTCGCTACCCAAAGGCGAGATGGGAAAGATAAATTTTTGTGGGATGTACCCAACCAGAGCCCAGCAATGAAGTTACTGGGCCAGAATGGAGTTGCTCATTGAAGGCTTATAGTCTATTACTGACTAAATCTGTCAAAGACACTGTCTTATCATATCCATATGTGCTATTAGGAATCACTATCTGTTCATTATTATTATGATTTTAAAACTTCAGCAGGATCCACAAAACTATTAAAGCACATTTCCCTCCTTTCACAAGAATGGGAATACTAACGAGATCACCATCATCTCGAGCATAAATAGTGTATTGCATCACTTGGCATGTTAAGAGAAGTTTGGGTGGGCTTTCTTTGCATCACAATACTTATTAGTGGGATCAGTTACAGCGTGCCTTGCAAATAGCTATTTCCTGATTCCATATTATTGATATAAATGCTTTCTAGGAGAAGAGCAAAGAGATGTAGAAAAAAGACAAAGATATTTTAGTTTGTAAGGAAGTTGCAGAGCTGGGTAGAAGTTGCCTTTTTCTGTCTTTTTTTTTTTAAGGTTATTAAAAATAGGTACTTTGTAATTCAACACTAGGCTGCAGTCAGAGAGATATATTGGGGGGTGGGGAACAGAGGGTGGGCATAAGAAAATTTAATCCAGGTTCCTGAGAGGAAGGAGGTAGCTTGGGGACTACAGACAAGATAAAATATTTGGCACAAGCATGCAAAAGGCTGATGGATGCTAACAGAAGCAAAGCTGTTCTTCATCAGTCCAGCTAATCAGCAGAGAGCACAAACCATGGAATCAGCATGGAGAGCTGACATCCCAGGTGAGGGAACCAAGTCCAGCTATGCAAATGCTCATCCGCTATTTGATCTCTGCTTACGGAAAGTGACAACAAAGAGCTCTCCACTTAGAAAGCATTTCCTTGCTTAGCAATGTGTAAGCACCAACAGAGGAGCTGCCGATTAAACAGGATGGGCTGGGTCGGGGGCTTTTCTGATGGAAGAAGTATGGTTAGCTTCATCTAAACCAGCAGCTTCCCCCTAGAAGTGGCTATTCGCTGCAACCAGGCTTGGCTCCGAGCTGGACCGTGACAGTTTGGGCTGCAGATTAGCAGTATATGTTACAAAGAAGTCCTGTGATGTGTCTTTTGTGGGGGAGCAGGGGGGAGATAGGGAAGGAATAATTCACTGAAGCTTGTATTGTTTTAATTGGGAGGGGACACAGACACGACATGGGACGACACAAGGGGAGTGGGGCACACAAGTCACCTCTGTATAAGAGCAACATCTGATTTAAACCTGAGTGTGTCACATGCCTCAGTCCTAATTTTTATTAGTGTTATATCCTCCTAAATCACTTTATTTTCAGGTCATTTATGGGATACAGGATATCATTCTGCACTTATATCTGCTATAAAGCAGTGCAACCTTTAGGTTCTAGAAGTATTACATATTTAGCATCATTTTCATGAGCAGTATAATCCCCCTTCCTGTTCCTTACTCAAGTAGTATCAGTTAGCATTCACCAGTACCACAATGGCACAAATTGCAAACAGAAACACATCTTGGAAAAATCAAATCAACAAAAAAAAAAATCACGTAGCAAGCACAAAACACAAGACTGTCACAATACATAGTTGTATGGACGTATGCCTGGGAAATTCCATTTCCTATGGAGGCTCATACATAAATAAAGCTTTTTCAAACACTTGTGGCAGGTGCTCAAGGCAAGAAATAAACTACCCAACCTCCTTGTAGGGTAAATAATCCTGTCCTATCTTGCTAATATAGATCTCAATAAATAAGATCATTTTACATACAATTCGCTTTCACAGAAGCACATCCATTTGTGGGAAGGTGGTATATAACAGTTTTACTAAAAACACACATATGAAAATATGCCTCAGGTGACAAGGATGAATACAAACATAGAAAAGGAATTCAAGTTTTGTTAATAAAAAGGTTATCTCAGGGTTTCATCAACCAATAACCACGCAGCCACATGCAACACACACTACAGTCAGCTTGACTATCTTTAGGTTACCCACAGCAAACACAGCATGCTAACCTCTGCATTACCACAGAAAACTTCAGTCACCCCAGAGGTGACTTGCTTTGCTGACGGGCTCCCTCGCAGGCCCCATTCCCCCCTGTGCTCAGATGTTAAGACCAAACAGCAAAGCCAGGTCCCCAACGCCTGGTAACACCCTCGCAGGAAGCGATAGCAGCCAGGCTGTCCTGGTTCTGGCAAGGACAGAGTTAATTTCACAAAGAGCCAGGACAGGGGAGCCAAGCTGGCCGGGGGCTATTCCATACCATGGGACATCATGCTCACCATAAAAGGGGGCCGGTCGGGCAGGGGGGGTTCGGTGTGGCTCCGGGACAGGCTGAGCGTCCGGTCGGTGGGATCGGTAAATTGTTCTTTGTTACCACCCATTGTGAATATCTGTTATCAGTACTGTTGTTGATTGTTTCCCTCTCCCTTGCTGTCCCAGCAAACTGCCCTTGTCCCAACCCTCGAGGCTTTGCCGTTGTTTTTCCATTCTCCTCCCCAGCCCGCCGGGGGAGGGGTGAGTGAGGGGTGCGTGGCACCCAGCTACCGGCTGGGGCTAAACCACGTCACAGGCTAAGATGACACTCGAAGGAAGGACCATGGAGCATATGGGTATCACCACAAGACAACCTCAGGAGCACTCGAAGGAAGGACCATGGAGCATATGGGTATCACCACAAGACAACCTCAGGAGCACTTGAAGGAAGGACCATGGAGCATATGGGCATCACCACAAGACAACCTCAGGAGCACTTGAAGGAAGGACCATGGAGCATATGGGTATCACCACAAGACAACCTCAGGAGCACACCAGCTGCACGACTCTGTGCTGTTACTCCACAGAGAAGGGCAAGTAATTTGAACAGGCAAGTTCCCTGGAGAAAGGTGGGTAAGGTACCATCCATGCCGCCAGGATATAGATTGTTACATGGCCAGTTATGGAAGCTCTATGTTTTTGTGGTTTCACAGAGCCAGAAATATATTTCATCTCTAAATAGATATTCAAGTCAGAATTTATTTTTAGACAGCTACAGAAAGCCATTACTACTATTGACACCTAAATGAAAGAGTAGAAGTAACCTGTACTGTTTGGCATACAACTAAGCTCCATTATGTTCAGAGATGCTATAATTTCAGTTGAAGCAATATCCCAGAATTTCTCTCTTCATTTCTGGGTTCAGTAGTTATTGACCATGTATTTTTAATCCCAGGCTCATTTTTTATTTCTAACTAGGGATTTTTCACAGTGAGATAATATTATACTTAGAGACATTTTTTACATGTTTACTTTCAGTGAAGTATATTTTACTAGAAATGCACAACTGTCCTTCTGGGGTTTTTTTAGGCTTACTGCATTGAGCCTTAAGTGACAGAGCTCAAAACAACACATCTACTGCTTTCCCCAGGGACGAGAGGATCCCACAGAAAACAGAGTTTAAAAACTTGAGCAGGTTTTGTGTGTGTGTTTTTGTAACTGAAACTTGCTTGTCTGTATCCATGATGTCCATTCATAGCTGCCCTCTTTCAAAGCTTGAATCAAGTCTGATGCCTGAAAAGAATGATTTCTAAGAGGAAAACTTGGGTGCTTTTCAGAAATCTGACGTTTACTTGCAATTTCTAAGTCTCAGCCCTTAATGAGTGATAATGAGTGTTGGAGAAGGCACAAGGAGAATTTTTGATGCAAGATCAGAGGCAGCTCAGAAACTCAAGGACACTTGGTAAGTCAGAATTTACCTAATAAACGAGCTGCATTTTTTATGTATTTTGATTATGTTACACTTTGCTTTACTTTGGACTTTCATGACAGTTGAAAGCAAAATTATCTTTATCACAGAAACATTTAAAATTAAATTGGTTTGAAAAACAACTATGTATGATATTAAATTGTAAATCATTCTAAAGTTTCCCAAGAACAAAAGGTCAGATGCATAGCTTATGTAAATTAGCGTTGCCTTTTTGATGTTAATGGCCTTATACTAGTTTCGAGTAAGGATTTGGTCTGTAGTGCCCTAAACTTCACATTTAAAAACACTCTCTTGTAAGATTTACCTTTCTCTAATCCAGATCTGTCACATAGATTTAGTGGGGAAACCACAGATATCAAAACAAGAGCAAAGAAAGTAGAGCTGTGTCAAATATAAGTCCAAAAAGAAAATGTCTCCTTTAAACCTGTCTCTCCATCCTCCCTCATTTGTTCTTTCTTCATTTTCACCATTTCTAGCAATCCCACTTCTCCCTGCATTCTCCAGACGTGAACACAGGACTCAGCTGTCAACTTCACATTATTTTTCCATCACAGTTTACAGGAATTTTTTTTACATCTTTTTTTTTTTTAAAAAAAAGTTATACCAGGAGTCCAGTCACATTGCGAGTCATGCTACAGCTGTCTGGAAACTTGATATTAGACGGGATACAGACACTAGATACTTTGTTAGATATCAAATGCCACAGACATACAGACCACTTGCTTTAAAAGACTTTCTATGATCAAGAGAGTTGCTAAATGAGGAGCAGCTGTAGACAGGTTATGATCTGTTTGATATCTCATCTAGGACAGGACATTTTAATTGGGGGATAAAGTTGTTCAAAGACTTGCTGAAAAGCTGCCTGTCTAGAAGCTGTACATATACACACGCAGTTTGACCTAGCACACTTAAACAGGCTTGCGCGTTTCAGTGACTGCATAAAACGTGCACGCATCTCAACAGTAGCCAAATTCCAATGGTATGGTCTCAGAGGCTTTCAGTGACCACAGCTAAATGAAGACTCAAAATTATATTGCATTAAATTATAGGAAACAGAGCCAAAGGGAATAGAAGCTCATAATGGAGAAAAAAGGGGGGTGTGTGGGGGGTATGTATAAAATGTCTAAATCATTGCCTGTGTTTTCTTATCAAAGATTTTGAATAAATGCATTCAATGATCTTTTAAAGCAGTTCTTTGCTATATATTTCCTAATAAAAGGCTTCCTGAAGCCCAGCTCATATACACTACCCCTACTCCTATATAAAGGACAAAGTTCTTCAAAAGAGGAAGACTATTTCTGCCAACTTTGTGTCATCTGAGTCTCACTTTTTCTTAGACTCGGACGACCCAGAGATTTTGCATACTAATAAGTATAAGGAAAGAGAAGAAGAGGGAAAAGGAGGAAAAGGCAAACAGTAAGTGGTTTAAATAGACAGAATTAAGCTAAAGTGTGCTGCCCACACCTGAACATACTCTTCTGTAAAAGGGCTTGCCAGTGCTGAACAGGCAAGAAGGATTACTCGAGAGATGGATGGCATCCTGTTCGCTGCTTCCATTCGGAGGTTTACATTTTACAAAGACATTTATCAAGACGACTCTTATGCTCAGCCTGTGGCTCACTGTTCTTTCCTGCAGGTCTTCTACTTCACTAGTTATTCATACTTGCATTTGTGCAGTAGAAACTCAGCTGGAACTATCTTATACTTAATTTTGTTGTCAATTCATGTAATAGTACTTTCGGGACACTTCTGCACTCCAGATATTTCTGTCTGCACCTGCCATTCTTCCTCCAATAGCAGTATCTGGTAATTTAGTAAGCTTAGTCTTTTTTCTACAAGTTTTATTAATAAAAAATATTGAACAGAACCAAATTTAGGGAAGACCCATGAAAATCGCACCCTATGTATTCTTTGAATGTGACAGATAAATACCCTCAGACTGTGCTTTTCCTCATTAGTTTTGAACTCACCTAGACATAGTTTCCCTAATTTCCTTATGAGAGTATCACGCAAGTACTTTACAGCTTCTCTTTGGTCTGCAGGGCTCATTACCCAAGCATAAAAGGAAATTAGATTGACTTGGCATAATTTAATCTCAGCAACTCCACATTCCCTTCTTAGTGCTTAAACTCTTCTAATATTTCTCCAGGAATTGAAGGTGACTTGACTGCAACTCAGACTTCTGCTCAAACACACAAAGTACGCATTTTAAAGAAAAAACAGAAAACACACAAGTATGAGGAACTCTGCACTACTACTTTCCCTTCCATTCCACTCACTTTTTTTTTTTTGGTAGCTAACAATGATGTGGTTAGACCATCACCACAGAAGGATCCTCATTGTAAATATTAATATTAAGAACAACCCCACCCCCTGCACTACCCCACTACTGTTCCAGGACCGTTGATCAAGCCCTACAATGACTCTTTGGAAGTCCTAGAAGGGAATCAACCCATGATCCCACAGGACCACCACACGACTGGATCACATGGTTTATCAAGATTATAACAACATTGCAAATAACATCTTGTACGGTCTGAAAAAGTCATTACTTCCTCCCTCAAGGCAAAGACCATTGCTACTCCCTTAGTCCAAAAAGGATTAGGCCTAAAAAACCCGAACCCTAGCATCATGATATTTTCTAAGGTACAGTGCACTGGATGTTAAGTGTCAGTCTTCAGGATGAAAACTCATGCTTCCAACACAATCTGGCATGTATTAGTTCCCCCCTTCCACCAAATCTCAAATCTCAGTTTACTCAAACTTGATTGTTTAAAAATACTTTCAATTTAATGATCTATATATTTGTACTATCCACACAACGTACAGAATTCCAGCTAAAATAGAACACTGCGTGACATTTCTCCTCCTTGAAAATTTTGCAAAAATAAAGCTTTAAGATCTTAAAAATAACACAACATACAAACTGGCTCCAAGTGAATAATTTAATGCAAAGGGTAAATTAAAGTTTGAATAGCAGAAATAGGCTAGAAAGGGGAGGAGGGAGGAGAAGAAACAAGCATTTTATTTTCTTCATGCCTGGATAAGTAATTTGGCCATGAAACTGAAGTCATCCATCATCCGTATTACCAACACCACCAGCGCTCAGGGCAGCTGTTCTTCAGGTCAATCATTTTGAGAATCTCAAAAAAGAGGCAGTTTGGATGAAGAAGTGACCCAAATAATTTTGGTGTTAACAGGTACTCTGCTTCTAGATGATATCAGGATTGTGGAAGTCTGATCTTTTCCTCCCACTAGTACCAATTTTAATGCTGGGAGGAGCAAAGCAGGCAGCATACTTGATAACCCACTTAATACAACGCTGATCTTGAGGACTGCCACTGGTGGTACATAGCCATATTCGCTTCTGAAAACCAAACAGCAAGGATTGTTCCCGCTCCTCTATTGTTATATGGCAGTTCACATACAAGTGACAGAGCACGCCTGTGTATTAAAAGCTATCGTTATCACCTACGAATGTAATAACCTTTAATAACTTCTGGGCTTTGAGACTGCTAAGCAGCTTGTGAATTTACAGGAAAGTAAAGGTCAGAAATTTTTTTTTATTGCAAGCATGAAATCTATCTAAAATAACTGTCAATTATTAATACAAGAGATCTGCACATATGGAACTCCTATTGACAGGTTCCTTGATAAAGAGAAGGAAGCCCCAATCATTGTGCTTTCAGAGACTCAAACTTGTTATTCAATTCAGACTCGACTTTTTTCATATGCTACAAACCATCAAAGGTAACACATTTTTTAAATGTAGGGAATTTAAAAAGACTGAGCAAGTGATGAATTTATATGACTGTGTTTATTAAATAGAGACAAATGAGCACTTACTGTTCCGGAAATTCCTCAATAACTATGCAGGTGTTTTAGACACATGGACAGCTAAAATTTCAGTTATCTAATTCAAGATAGAAAGAAGTACTGTTTCTTTCATCACTTGTTTTGTACCTCCTAGCTAATAACTAAATATATTCACTTTTTTCATTATGTTCTTTGAAGATTAAAGACATGTCTGACTTTGTACTGGATCTGGCTGGACAGTTGACAGCCCATTAAACTAAAGTAGTACAAGCCATATATTTTAAGGTCCTGATTTCCAAAGCACACCAAAATGACTTACTGTATACGTACAAGAGTACTCCTGAGACACTGTGAAATCATACATTTGAATTTCTTCGAGAAACAGACGGGCTTCTGCTTTTGTAGCGAATGGGTCCAGCAGCAATTAAAATATCCTTGCGGTCAGGAAACTTACAGAAGCGTGAGGTGTGTCCATCTTTAACATTGACTACTATTGTAAAAATTAATATTAAAAGCTTTTAGCTATAGTGTTCCCTTCTTTTAACCCAAGAACACTCAGAAGCGTATCCCTAGCATGAGCTACTTACTGCTGATGAACTGATTTCTGGTTTTAACTGGTAATAAAACCCCATGAACTTGATGCACACTGCATCCTGGCTTTCCCTCCTACCACTGTAGCCACATTGAAGGAGGAAATATAAATATTGTACTGTTCTTTTACAGCAATTCTGAAGTTTGTTTAGTTGTGATGCTCTCTTCCTACAAGCTTTCTGTAGCAATACATACAAAATGTTCTACACCCTCAGATTCATTTGCAGTGTGGCCCCCGCCTAATTTTTTTTTTTGTCTAATCCACGTATTTTTGTGGGAAAATATTATATATATATCTGGCAAGATTACAATAGCAAACTGAATCTATGTTGCATCTTTTCAGGTAAGTAGTACTCCTCAGGATTTAGGAGTATATTCCAGACTCTGTTAAAACCTAATTCCAGGCTACATCCTCCTATGTGTCCACATCAAGCTGGCTGGAATCTGGAATTCAGAGGTCTATACATCAAGCTGGCTAAGCTGGGTTGAAGTGAGTCTACTTCTTCAACATGAACTTAATAATTACAAAAAGACATTAGACATTGAACAAGTTCCCGTACTATCTGCTGTTCTATTTAGTGCTACTCCATAATCAAATACGCCCAAGATCTAGCCTCATATACTGTAGAAACAGATGTACAGTAGACAATGCATGCATAAATCAAGAGAATATACATATGCACATGGTGTAAGTGTTTTAAGAAGAAAAAACACGCAAAGTACATACGCTTTTAGGGGATACGGAAAAAACCCAAAACGCAAAGAAACCAAGATGTTGTAACAGGCAGTAAAATAAGTAATTTCAAACCATTATCAAATTACACATTAATTTCCATGTGAATACACTAGTCGTTGTTGTTGTTGTTACATTTGTATTCTAGGTCACAAAGTCTCCTTGCAATTCCAGTTTGAGTTCTTCCTTATCTTCTAGTATCTTTAGTTTTTAATCAACGTAACAACTGACAGCAATTTCACTACTAACTCCATGTTTTTACTCCTGCTGCATTTCCCTGGTTTTCAGTAATCAAGTATAAACGTTGCCTTAGTCAAAGCATCACATCAGATTCTCAGAAGTTCTATTATTTTTCTAGGACTTCCATCAAGATCTTCTCCAAAGCACTTTTATTTCAAGCCAGGCAACTCTCTCTCATAAGCATAGGCTGCTTTCCTTGTTCCTACACGTCAAACTTCACATTTGGCAGCATTTAAACAGATTTTCCAAGAAGCTCATCTAACAAATCCCTGCTAATTCATTTAGATTATCATTGCACCACAACACCTCAGCTCCCTATGCAAGTGTTCACAGCAATTACTTCACTCCATGAAAATACTGAATAGCATCAGGTCAGGAACAGGCCACCACTAAAATATACTTCAAATACCTACAGTCATAGAAGAACAGTTCCTCATTGTGACTTCTTGCACTAGAAGTCACATTTGATCAAGTTCCTTGAGCTGCTACAGCAGCCCCCACCTCAGCCACACTAAGGATCTCCTTTTTCTGCTCTCAGGAGTCACAACAACAAGGTATCTCACATAACCCAAATGAAATATTATTTCAAAGCCAAGTTAAAACATGCATCTACCAAACTTACCTGAAGTCTTCTGCTCAGTCACATCCCTGCACGTAGCAACAAATGCTGCTTTCTCACCAATGCCACCAGCTCCTCACATCACTCTTCTTTTAACAATCTTATTGCCTTGGGATCCTGAGAGGATTCCTAATCAAAAGAAAACATCTCAAAACCTCCATCATAGATCAGCTACATTTACTTTCTCACTTTCCCTGTACTTTACTTAAGATAGAGCCTACTTTAATTAATTAATTAATTAATTAATTAATGCAAGCCACACACCACAAAATCCTGTATATCATTGTCTTCCTTCTCTTCAGCAATAGTCTTTCTGCCCCCCTTTCCTCTGGCAGAAAACCCCTCCCAAACTCCCAGGTGCTCCATATCATCATTCAGTGAACCACTACTGAAAACCTCCATCCCCTGCAAGCAGGTGTAGGTAAACAGAAATCTAAATTGCAGTTGAAAGTGTTTTATGATAATTAAATTGACTATGCATAGGATCGGTGAGTTTGTTTTTCTAAGAAAGATGTGTTTTGAATAAATTTATGTACCATACTACATTTGTCAACGCAGTTATTCTCAATAAAAGTATGGTTTCATTTAAAAAAAAAAAACCACAAACAAATAAAAGCTGCTTTGGCACTACTAATTTCCCATAAAACTATCTGGATGGACATGAGTTCCATTACCTATTTTTATGCCTTCATATGCCTTTCATATCCCATCAGCAGCAATTGTATAAGCACCAGCACCAAGTTGCTACAGCTCTCAAAGTCATCCCTGCAATCCTTTTCAGAAACTTTCACAGTATGACAGACTTCTATCACTCTTTGCTGAAACTTCACCTTACACCCCCAGCCCACACCCCCATCATTTGGCCCACCTGCAGAAAGGGGGAACCATCCAGACGGGCAATCGCTCTGCAGCCAGGCAGCTCACCTGCATCCCTCCATCACACCTCAACAAAAGGATTCCTCAGCAATCAGGAGGAAACTCAATCTCACTAATTTTACTGTTCATCAGAAATCTCCTTAATTTATGTTCCATCTTCTGTTTTGTACAACTTGTTATTGCCACATTCTAGGACTTGTTTAATTAAACAAGATTTATTTTCTTGAATGCAAGTATACGTGGCTTTGGGGTACCTGATAAAATGCCCTTATGCATTCAATATACATATGCTATTCTTACACATTTGCTGCATATTCTTACACATGACAATACATAATTTATTTTAAATCTCAGCTTTCTGTTCAGGGTTGTATTCAGCTTGTAAAATTAACACTTTTACGACACTTAATTCACTAGATATTACTTGTAGTTTGATTAAATATAGGTGTAGGTTCACATGCAATAAAAGGACAGGAAAATTTTTGTCAAATAAGTGTTGCTCGCATTCATCATAAATATTTTGGTTTCCATAAAACTATCATGTGAAAAGGTTTATTTTATTTCTTATTCCAGCTCTGGTTTATTTATTGGAAGGGTCAAAGAGGGTCAAGAAAATTAAAAAAACATGCTTCCACATACCTTTTACTAGGAAGGGATTGCTCTCGTTTTACATCTCTTCTGGGGAAGAAGTTGGGAAGGAGATGAGGGAGGCAATGAGAGCGCTCTTCCGTGGCTCTTTTAGTTTTTCTTTGACTCTAGTTTCTTTCCATGCAAGTTCGAAGGTCTTCCACTTTGAGTGGAACCACCACCCTTTGCTTAGCTCTGTTCAGAAAAGGAAGAAAACAGTAATGAAACTCAAGTAATCTGAAGCAGCATTTTTAAAACAGGGTCACACAGCTGTATCATGTGCCTGTTAAGTACTATGTGATTACATCAATATTCTTTTACAAATAAACACAAAAGGCAACTGAACAAGTGAGCAAATGGACATCAGAAAATAAAATCAGGAGTAAAAATGTGTCTTTTCATGTAATTTAATCCGAACTGTTACTCTCTGCTCTTCTTTGGAAGGGACTTGCATCAGCATTAGAAAATTCAAGGTAGCTAGGCTGTTGATAAAGGAATAAAATAAGCATAATTTCTTCGATAAAAGAATGCAATTATGTAGGTTATACCACAAGGCATAAGTAGTCTATTTCATTACAAAACACATCTTTTTATAGTATTTTTTAATTCGCTAATTTGGAATGAAGTATTTAAGCTTCAACAGCTACTAAAATATTCTCTAGGTAATATTGGACCACACTTTTTTCAAATATTAGGTTCTTTTTCATTGCCATCTTTAAACGCTTTCCATAAGCAGGCCCAGTGATAAGCAGTAGGACAATGATAAATTCATATCACTTTGGCAAATAAGAGGAGAAGAAATGTTTGGCAGGGGAATTCCTGAATTCCATCTATTGCTCTTCTACTCTGACACTAAACTGGGGTCATACACAATTCTCTAGTTTCTTAATGTCCAGTCTTTACTTTAAATATGTTATTTCTTATCAGACTCCTCATGCTCAAATTTGCTCTGAAGAAGCCGAAATTGCATTTAGAAAACAGGATTTGCTTTCCTCTCTGTTCTTGGCACTTGCTATCTTCATTCAATGCGCAACATCATTTTGACACAATGCAGCAGGTAATACTGTAAAATTGAATGCAATAAAAGCTACGCGGCATACACATATATGAGGAAAACGTCCATCATTACAAAAATACTGTTCAATTTTCATTGGTTGCAGTTCAATTTCAAACTATTCACCCAACTTCAGTAATCCCTCTCAGATCCCCGCTCCAGAGGTGGCTGCTTACTTCTGAGCATCACACAATCACATCATTTTCTGGCATACCATGTTCAAGTAGCATTTTAGCATAAAATCTACTACTTTGGCTGAAGATGAAGGTTTCTGTTTTACCACTAAGAATCTCTGGGTCAATGTAGGATACTAGGAAGGCTTGCATGGACAAAATACCCCACCAGAGCACAGCAAGTCTTCTGACACGGCCAGATTGCTTTGAAAATGTACATAAAGCACCCAAGAAACATTCTTTAGAGGAACAGTCTGTTATTTAAAAAAGCTATATAATCTATAAGGAAAATAGACAGAAAAGTGTAAGATGCTTCCCTATGCCTCAATCCATCAGAGCCTTTAAGAGCTGCTTCTTTGGTTTTTGTTTTGTTTTGTTTTGTTTGGGGGGTGTGAGGTTTTCTGGGGGGAGGGCAGTTGTTTGGACTGCAATGAATAAGCAATGTCTGGAGAGATTTCTTTATTTTTGCTTTTTGTTTTGTTTTTGGTTTTGTAAAGTACCTGAAGGGAGATGATTTCTAGTGTTACCTCTATATTGACAGCTCTGTCCCTTTGTATAATTTACTTGTAATAGTACCAGCAGTTAACAGTCACTGTACTACTAAAATTATTTTGGAAAACCATTGTGATAACATGCAAAAACTTCTCACTTGTGCTAATGACTATTCATTTATTGACCCAGGGTCAGCCTCTGAATGCACAGGTGTGTGAAAAAATAAAGCATCATTCTAGGCAGAAAAAATACCTTTTTTTCCCTTTCTTTCTGAATTTTGGCATTTTTTTATTCTGGAGGAGTCAGAACAGGTTTATGCATGGAGAGATTTACATAATTTGACAAAAATTCAGAAATCACATCAGTTGGCTATAATCTTCATCCTTCAGTGAACAAAGTGGCAAAGTGTAATTCAGCTGAAGAGGTGGGATGAGATGGTTTTACTAGTGCAAGTAAAGGGAATGGAAGAGGAGAGCAGAAGATAAACTGCAGCGTAGTTCCAGGGACAAACAACTAGGAGGTGACAATTTGCGAAGAAAAAGAATCACAGCTTTGTGTGTTGGAAAACACTGTAATTAAATCAAATAATGTCTCTGATGTTGTTTTTGTACTGTAGAAAGAAGTTTCCAGCGACCAGCCAGAAGAGTGGTAACAAATTTATCACGTAACGAATTTTGTTATGTGGTGAGGAATAGAAGAAAATGAACAGTGATTGAGCACCGACCTAATGTAGTGTATTTGTCACTCTGTGTGAATTAAAAAGCTAGAGGGACATTGTATAGTATTTGCTGTCTGTGTTTTGATTCATGGTGTTGTTGGCTGTCTTAGAACTATTAATGATAATGTCTAGTCAACTTTTCAATTTGGAAGAGCTAGTTAGGGTATTTTCAACTAGGAGCATCTTTAAAGTAAATTTCTGGAAGGTTCAGTATGTTCAGCACAACCTTGGACCACTAAGACTGATTACTTCGATCAGCATCACATAACAGCAACAATCTTAACATTATTTATGTATACAGCTAGATTTTTATTTTCATAGCTAAAGTCAGTGCCTGCAATGTCACCGGTGATAATGTATTACCATTTTTTATCTATGGAAATGGGAGGAAAACCACATAAACTTAATAGGAAATATTATGGTAATCCCCATATATCAGTTAAGATAACTGTATTTCAGCAGGGCATAAATTGCCACGGGCTTCTGTATTCAGACAACTCTGAGACTTAAAAGCAAATGCAGATATGTGTTTCCCTTTTCCTGGAGTTCATCAACACAGCATAATTGTTGATTCAACCAGTGAAGGGGAAGGAGACATATGTGGGTCACAGGGAGTTCAGAATGACTGAAAGACACCACCGCCAAGCATCATAAGTAATATTGCCCAAACTGTGTGATAATGGTGGCTGTTGGGTATTAGTCCACTGGTCGTGCAGAAAAATCTATGAGGAAGAAGTTAATGGAGGATTACAATCTCATATGGACAAAGATTTGGTGGGGGTCGTTGTCTTTGCTTTTCACTTTATTAAAATAAAACGTGGAAAATCTATCTACACCCTGAGGCATTATTTCATATCAACAATAAAATACCTGCTTCTTATACCACCTCAGCAATACATAAACATACATACGTATGAATTATATCATGATATGTATATTCACTGCTTCAACCATGATGACACCAGGGTTGGAAATACTTTATTTTGATAAGCAAGAATGGCAGAGGAGGAAGGCTGTAACTCAAAGATCCCAAAGATCACTTGCCTATATAGAAGAGGGTGAGCCTGACATTGCCACGGTGCAGCACCGGGGCCCGTCAGCCCCGACTGCGGGTTAAGGCCACGCTGGGTTACGCACCGTGCAAATTTCTGAACAAAAAAATGCTCACTGCCCCAACACATTTATCCTCTAAATACAAGTCAAAGGAAACCACATCAGCCTGGAAAAAATGGCAAAAGCCCAAGGAAGAAATAGATGATGTATAGCCCAAAATGCCCAGGAGCTGCTTTGGAGCCAATGTTGGGGAAGTGGGGTGGGAGAGCGGCAGTGGCTGGAGGGTTCCTGTGCCGTGGGTGCATAGTCCTAGCACTGTTTTGGAGAGAAGTGTTGGGTGCAAGAGCAGCCGGGCAGCCTTATCAGGCTGCTGCAATTTTTTTTCCTTGTAATTTTATGCCTCTTGTATGTCCTCCCCATCTTCCTGACAAATCCTCCTATTTTGTACATGCCCACCTGAAGGAAGGAGCTAATCACCCCTGCGCTCGGACTCAGCTGAGCAGAGCGCATGTGGGATGGGGCAGGAGATAGGGGTTGCCATGGAAACCCATCGCTCTTGCTTCTAGTCTCTGTCTAAGCTTTGATACCGGATTGAAGCAGCCTGGTCTAACTTTTATCAACTGGCAATGACTGCGAGTGTTCAGCCATGATATTCTCACTCTTTACCCTTTTGAATATTTGCTTTGCTTTTCTAGAAACTGTAAAAACCTTCGCTCATAAAGGAAAAACAAAGTAATGTAAAAAAATCTGATTTTAAGTTTAAAGCTTTGTAAGACCTAAGCCTATTCTTATGAAAGCAAATTGTAGGATTTTTCTATCGTTGTTTTGGGGTTGTTGGGGTTTTTTTGCTAAGTAGCAAGCTGATATACAAGAGAGTTAAAAAGACTTCAGGGTATTTTATTTATCAGCCATTACTTGCTTCATTTAATAATACAGCCTAACCAGTGTAACATATAAAGAAAGAATCAGAGGTCTCAGAGTTGTTCCACACTAATCTCCCTTTTGTTAATGTCTCACGATCAGCTTTAGGTCATATAAGGCCCCTGCTGAAAGCCAGCTTAGATTGCTGGCAGAAGAAAAAAATGATAGGGGAGGAGAGGAAGAGGGGTCAAAGCCTATTGTGAAAGCCATCACGAAATATGCAATTTTCTTTTGCTAAATATTATACCATTGACATAAGGAATATATCCTTGAAATATGAATGACGTTTTACGTCTGTACGTATGAACATATGTAACCATGTTAGACTATATATGACATGTGTTATAGATGAATACATGTTCAAAAATAGTAAACATATTAAAGAGACAAAGTATTTTGACTACCTGTTTGAAATTAATTTACAACCAACTTCCTTGAAGCACAGAGGGTTTTGCATCTGTTTCTGAGAGTTCACTCCTGAGTATCTGTTCCTTTCTTCTCACTGCCTGGCTTTTGTTCTTTCACCTTGTCTTTTTGGTGGGCTTGAAGAGAGCCATTTGTTTAGTGTGGTTCATATTTCAAGTACTGTCAAGCATGAGTGAATAACACTTGGCTGATTTCACAGGTTTCAGTTTTACAGCCGTAATGTTTAAGTCTTCTGTTGACTCCGTATGTTTGTGCCCAAATAGCAATCCGAGAGGTCTTAGCACACACGTTTGTTGGACTGCACAGAAAAGAGATGACAGCAGTAGTAGCAGACTGAATTACACAGAGAAGAAGAAATAATATTCTATTCAAAAAATTTTTTCTTAAGAATTAAGGCAGACATCATCAACAAATTATAAGTGGTGCTGAATTAACTTGTGTCTTCTTCCAGGCAGTCACTGTAGTACCTGAGACAGTTAACACAGGCAAAAGGAGAACTGGTCTGACTGGCTTCTTTACGAAGCAAACTCAACAGAGCTGATTTGCAGGCTCCTCTTTACGCTGAAGTTTGTGCATCATCTAAGAGGTGATACTGAGATTCAGGTAAGAACATACGATACATTTTAACATCATTCATAACAATTCAAACAAGAAACAAATTATTTTATATACCAGCCTTCACGTGCAGAGGCTGTGTGAAGCCACTGATAACACATGCTTTCAGGCATCTCTGTGTACGTTTATGTGTGACTTCCACTGTATCCATTCTCAAGAAGTATATCACTCTGATGCAGAGCAGTACACTTTCTTTTCTGGATATGCCACTAAGTTAACAAGTCACCTCTCCAGTTCAGATTGCTCCAGATACAGAGAGGACTGACAGCTCTGGCCAGATAACAGTATTTCAGAGTATTTCAGGCCGTAGTGACTGTCCATGCATGGGAAATGCTGCCACCGCCGATGCTTCCCTGCTGGCGGTCCCCACACCCTATTCCACGAGCAACTGGTAGTCAGCAAAGCACTTGCAGCTGGTAGGAGGAGAGCTGGTGGCACAAGTGGCACCCGCTCTTTGCCTGATTTCCAGCTGAGAGAAGCAGAACAGATGGCTGGGAATGGAGACAGGGTGAAGAGCAAACATCCACAGAGTAATGAACAATCTCCTCGGACTAAATGTGCACATCTATCCAGCAGATCAGAATTCCAGCTTCATATTGGTCTTCTAGATACAACTGCAAAAATAAACAATTTAAAAATAGATGAAAAACCATTCGCCACAAATCAGAAAAAAAAAGAAAATCAACCATTTCCTTTCTATTTCCATGCAAGTGATGGTTTTAATTACAAGAGGATTATTCTGTGATTGAAAATAGGTGGGAGAATGCAAGAGACAACGGTTCACATGACTATGAATAGGAAGAGAAGTGCCGCCTCCTGCTACGTTTATCATCCCACACCTTCTACTGTGCAAGGAAGACAGAACAGATGACTTGAGTACCACTCCACAGGTCTTCCTTTCAAAGGGATATTCCCCTAAATGAGCTGACCCCCAAGTAAAATAGCCTAATTTAGCTGCAGCTGTCACTTTCTTCTGCATATCATGTTTCTCTGAACTTTAAGCTGGACTGTGTGATTTTCCACATTTGCACCCCAACCCCCAGCTCCCCACTACCTCCACTCCACAGGTTTGCTCATCAATGATAAGTTTTCCAGAATTTTCCATCAGATATTATTTTACAGGATCCACCAAATATCTACTTTCTCTGTTCCTTTTGTCATAACAAGCTTGGTTTTTCTATGAAAAAAAGAAGTTGCACTGACCTGCACGAGTAGACTGTGGTGGTTTCTCCGTCCACCTGCAGAGCTGTGCAGGTCTTGCACCGTCGTTCTTTCGGCTGTATGAGAGCTGAAGAGCATCGGTGTTACAGTGTGCTGTTGTACAGATAATGCTTTTGCTACAAAAGAGGTACAGCCGCATTTAGACAGTACTGCACCGATGCTAAGCTGTCTTTCACAAACTAGAAACCCAATATTCTTGCAGGAACTTCAATTAACCATATCCTGTCAGGTCTCAAGTATATTTGTTGAACTCATCATCACTGTTACTACTGACTCTTCTTGGAGTCAGTTGAATGTATATAGTCTTTAATTACCATATATGAGGTAAGGAGTGTCTGTCAGTGAGCCTGTATAACTGTGATCTCAGGGTTCTTTGAATATTTATTATTAGCAGGTCAAAAAGGGGTATCAACATATAGAAGGTGGAGAAAATAAAGCCTCAGTCCCACATCCTGAGCTGGAAAAGTCGCTTGTGCAATATTTAGCGTTCTTGCCTGGAGAATTTCGCAAAACATAGTAAGATGCAGCAGTCTGTCCCGTGGACGGGGAATCAGTGGAGGGAGATCTGAAACAATTTGACCTTCCACCTTCTTTGTGGGAAACCTCACCACAGCAGCGGGGTCGTAGCTGATGACAGACAGTCCTTGGAGTCAGCACTGAGATCATTCTGGGGTCTTTACCAGCATTCATTTGTGAACTCTTTTTAAAAACCCCACGTATTGGATGGGGGGGAAGATGGAGAACAGTAAATGCAAAACACAGATTTGACCTGGTATGCTTGTTTCTGGAGAGATTTCTCTTTGTAAAAAGAACTTGCAGCAACAATATATTTGGGACCGGGTAGCTGCAATAGCGGTACAGGAATGTAAGCATGGTCAGTGCTTTCTAGACATAGTTACACAATTCCATCATATGTCCAGTCTCCAGCCCTTTATCTAATGTTAAGAGAAACATGACTTTTCAAGCTTATTAGATAAAATATCAAACGGCACCGAGATTTAAAAAGTTTCATATTTTCTTTTCTTCCTTAGGGTATGCTGAAAAGACAAGCACGCAAACCTGAGATTTTAATCTCCAAGTGGTTATCCTGATAACTAATAAATCTAACCTTTCCAAGCAGACGTATGAAGTTAAGGGGACTAATTGATCATGTTGGCACAAAGGTGTTGTTCATTCTGCAAAGGCCAAGTTAATCCACATTGATGTGATTCAAATTAACCTTAATCAGCTACTAGGCTGACTGTGATTTCATTACTGGATATGCTACAATTAGACATCTCCTGTCTTTAAATGCCCCTCAGCTTTATTGCAGTGATTTTTTTTTTTAATAATAAACACCCATTTACACATCAGATGCTATTAGTGTAATTGGCTTTGAGATTGACTTTTTTTGTGTAGTCACTTTTTGGTTCTGTTTATTCTGAAAAGGTCAAGTAATACAGATTGATGTGATCTAAATTAACCTCAAACAGTTACTTCTCTTCTCAGAATGATATGCTGTCATGGTGGAGAAGGATCAGACAGTTGCTTTCTCCTTCCTTTTTTTTTTTTTTCCCCCTCCAGATGCATAAATCATACGTATTTCATTCCTGGAGGCAGGTGCAAAACACTTACATCCCTATAAATTATCTTCATAATAGAATTCAAAACCAGTTGACTATTCATCAGAAAACTTTATTTTATCCTCATTGAAGCAATGTGGGTATGCCATGTGCTGTACGAAAGACACACTTTTCAAATCCAAGTTTTACTTTGCAACTAAAACCTGATCTGAAGCCCACTTTTGCAAACTTTTCTTCCCTTGGATTTCATACCTGAAGCAGACAGCGTGAACACAATATTCAACTGCACATTCATGGGCAGCGTGCTTGATTGTGGCACTGAACAAGTGAAGCAGATTCCCTCATTTCATTTGGTTTCTTGAGGAAAACAAGTGTAATTTCCTTACCTCTCTTCTTCAATTATTTCAAGCTAAGAGTAATGCCTCTTAACATCACCCTGATAAAATGGAAAGGTACAATGAGTGAAACGGTCAAGGAGGGCCGTAAGAATCATGAGACAAAATCGACACCTTTTCTTCTGAGGGAGGGAATTAGATGGGGAAGGTGAAGGCAGCAATAACAACTTAAAACCAGCTTTTTCCCCTGTCCGCTCTCTAAAGAAATTTAGCTTCCCCCAAGGCAGGAGGCAACGAGGAGCCACCTTGAAAACCCCTGTCCGTGCCGCGGGAAGGATGCTGTCCCCTTACGGAGGTGTAACTCTGGGCACCCCATGCTCTCCTGCTCCCCTGGGCCCCCTCCGAGCCCAGCGGTGGGAAACTGCCCCGGGAGGGGCTCGGGGTGAAACACTGGTGAAGGCAAGGAGGGGCAGCAAGCCAGGCAAACTGTCCTCCTGCCCCAGGTACCAGCAGGTCTCCTCACAGCTCTGCACTCAGGCAACCTAATCTGGACACAGATATACGGAAATACAACTCGATGCAGGGAATAGCCACAACTGTCACATCGTTTATTGATCAGAATGTTTAATTTTGCATTTATTTGTAGGCTGCGCTGTAATCAGTAATTAATTTGCCAGTTGTGGTTATTTTACACATCCAGTCACCTTTCTACATGCAAAATAACCAGAACAAGTGTATTATTTATTGATTTAACCCTGAACCCAGACCTGAAGAATGGAGCGTAGTGTGCTAACTTTGGCAGTATTTGTATGACTTCAGAGCTATTTTCCCCTCTGACGACATCTCATGTATCAGGCCTCCCTCTTATTTTATTCTATTCTGTTGAAATCCTCAAATTTGAAACTCAGCTCTGAACAGTAGGCAAGGAGAGCGCTCGGTGCCAGAAACAAATAAAAGGAGTCTTTTTTTCATGCTGCCAAATCCTCTAAAACACAGCAGAACAACTGCAAAGAGAAACAGTTACACAGACAGAAGAGCAAGTGGTTCTGCTTGTAAAGACATCTTCTTAAAAAGTAAAAAAATGCTTATCGGATCTCCACCACTGTGGAAAATCCAGGCTCTTTCTCTGAATAATGCAACACCTTAAATAAAGAATTTAAAGGAGCTGCAGTTACTCTGGGAGATTTCCCTAAATCTTCCAGCTTGGGGGGCTGGAAAAGGAGAGCAGAGGCAGCTGTGTGTTTGTTGTGTTCACACAGCGTTAGGGTTGCTCCTTTAATAAATTTTGAAGGATAAAAATACTGAAAAGCACCTGATAATTCTTTGGAAAGTTTCAGTGTAACTAGTTCTGAACATTATTTAGGATGCATTTCATCCTTAAATTTTGATACACAGTGAGGCTCTCCCTTTTCTGCCTCCTATTTGTCACTGTATTTCTTCAAGTGTGCAAAATCTGTTGGGTTTTATTGATTTTTTTCCCCCCTGTTGCTCAGTATGAAATAGAAAGGGTGTGAGAAAGGTAACTGGTGAACCCATCTACTCTACATCTAGGGAAAAACCTGTTTTTCTTGGGACATCAGTTATTTTGAGGCTCACCGTATAAGCAATATTAGAGACGTAATAAGGCTGCCTACCCACAAAGAAGTCGATTGCTTTAGCGACCAAATGCGTATGATAAACTTTACTTAAAATTGACATAATACTTGTAACATAAACACTGAGACTAATTATGAAAACAATCATAGTCAAAGCCAATTACACTGTGGGTTAGTAAGTACTAGCAGTACAACTGCTATTTATGGTGACAGAAATAATATCATGAGTATATATGAAAGACTATATACAGATGGTGAAAAAGATTATGCTTGGCATAACTCAGAGAGACAAATTAAAATGAATGTCTGTAAACAAATTGGAAGAAGTAGTATTACATCACTAAAAATGAGACTGACCTGCTCTTTCACTTACTGCCAAACATCTGACGTGACTGTATGAAAAAACTGAAGTAGCTTTATGTATGTATGTGTAAGTGGGTGTGGGTGTCTGTGTGTAACTAATACAACTGCCATGTTTTTCAGTTTGGATGAAAATAGTATAAAATACTGTCGGGCTCTTGGCTTATATGCCTTTGGGCCTTCTGGAAAATATGAAATATTAGCATTCATACAGAGTAAACTGCTTCAAAGTGGTTTTAATAGAGTTCAGTATGCATTTAGCAAAAACTGAACCTTCTTTGCTACACGTGAATGACCAGAAATATGCAGACTCACACCAAATAGATATATGGCTTCATATTCATTAGGGTGTTATCAAGTCTGATTATCGCATTTAGGAATTTTATTGTGTCTACTTATGTTCTTATCCCCTGTTATGAACTGAGATTAATTCAACACCATCAATTTATAGGCAACAAGATGTGTAGAGTCAGATATCATGCTAATGCTCACTTCTGTCTGTCATCCTAGATTGTCATTTACAGATGTTTACTTTTACAAGAGCATAAAACCACCCCAAAGTAGTTTGTTACTGCAAAGCGATACAATATACTGTGGCTCTCATTACTCTGGTTCCCTAAATAACTTACAGTAAAACTTAAATGAGCATGTTAATGATTGTTGTCAGTGGTTTGCTGTTGTTATTTTTTGTTTTATGATGGTGTATCTGTATCTATCAAAATCAGCCCTAAACTGTCTACAGTATTTTCCTAGCTGTCCTCTGGCAGCTTTTTCACCCTACCATCTTGCCCAGCAGTGTTTTGAAAAAGCCAAGTACAAGGAAGGTTTCAGTTTCACTTTAAAATATCCAATTTAGTGTGTTAGGTGAAAGAAAACCTTGAAGGCAGCCAAGCTACCTTGTGAACACAACAATTACGCTGGAGATGAAACCTGGTGCTTCTCTTTGAAGACAAGCTACCTGCTAAGTGCTTTTGACCACGGGTGTTCAAAACTCAGCAGAAAGCATGGTTTATCTCCCTTCCTGGTCATTTCTACTCCACAAGCTCCTGGGATGCTTTTGAATAACGTTTCATATTTAAACCTAAATTAGAAACAGGGATCAGCCTTTGTAAAGACTCTAAACCAGACTTTCGAAACAAAAAATTGACAAAAATTCATCTTCTGTTCAAGCATCAAAATCACTGGCAGATTTCACAAGAACCTCTTCCAGAAACCTGTCCTATGAGACCTAGCCCATTATTGTGAGCTGCACAGGAGAAAAGGAAGGTGAATTACCATTACTTTCGGCTGAAATAAATCTATTTCTCCTCTGTAGTTTTGTCCTTGGCTTATCACCATCCTTCTTTAGAAGTTCAGGGTGGAAGGGGTTTTAGATTTTTGTACTGTTAAAGCATTTAAATAAGATCAGCTTAATGACTGCTTCTTGTGTCTTCCTATAACTAAAGGGACATTGGAACATTTTCAACTATTTGCTATTAAATGACCATAACAAGTGTCATCAATCAGGAGGAAGGTTGTGACTAGTTAGGAAACTATGAAATTCTTTAGTAATAGGTAGAACGCTTCTTATCCTGTGAACTACTCTAACATAAGTTTTTTTGAGTATTCCTGGACTAACGCAGAAAGAACATTTTCAGGACTACAGCAAAAAAGAATTAATAAAGCATTCGGCAAAGATTTTTTTAAGAAAAAAATTCCTTCATGCACAAATATTATGTGTTATGTGACTCAGAAGCCAGAACTACTTCAAAAGCTCTAAGGCTGGAAAAATTGGATCCATAGATATGGTAAGTGAATGACGTTGCATGAATAGCATATATCAGCGTAATAAAAACGTTGCCATCTGCTGTAGGAGTGGATAAGAATCGCTATCATAAAAAAGTAAATATTTTTGAACCAACGGTGCCAGAGAAAGTAACAGACAAATGTCATGAAGAAAACGGCAAGTGATCTATTTGATCCCCTCGTGTTAATATCTAACAGTCCGCAGAAAACTGGGGACATTCTAGAGGTTGAGAGAGTTACCAACATTTGAAAATCGTTATGGATTAGAGATTACAAGTGTAAGTGCTGCCCCTCAGCTTGGGTTCCAAGAAGGTAGATAGCGTCATTCTTTTGTCTTTGATGGGATTATGGATCTGAGCAGTAAACTGGTATAATATACTGGGATTTTTCAAAGGCAATTGATTTAGTGTTTACAAAGTGGTTTACAGAAAAGGTTAGCCCCACATTAACAGTAATCAAGGATTTAAGAAATTTATAGAATAGATTGAAAGGATCAGCTGATATCATTACCAGCATATCTACGAATATGAGGTCGTCTTTAGCAACACCACTACTGAATTAACTTCTCAGCCAACATTATTTTCTGTCATGATCTTTGGGATATAAAATCCTTCTTATTAAAGCCTGAGAAAAACCTGGACAGGGTATGAGCCTTGCAGAAGGATGGCTTAAGAGAACTAATGGTTCCTTATGATCCTAACTTTTATGAACTTTAGAAACAACTAGTTTGTTTGAATAAGGTCTCTGAATCTGACATTTGGAAAGAAAATTTTTTTTTTTCCCCTTCCCTAAAAAAAACATTAGACATCTGCCACTGGTTCCCTAGTATTAAAAGGTCATTATACCATAGGCAGCAGGAACTGACAGAGACCTCCAGAAATCTTTGGCACTCACTAATTTGAATCTGAAAAAAAAAATCTAAGAACTTGCCAGAACAGTCCTTTCCAAATAACAGGCTGGAAATACGAGAAAACGATCATCTGAAATAGGCAGGTTTGTTTATTGGTCTTTTAGTGAAGAAATTTCAAACTTCTATAACCAAAGATCATCATAACTTCATGAAGGGGCTGACTGAATTGGTCTTGTTTAGTCAACCGTCAGTCATTAGTAATGGCAAGAAGGCTTATTATACGTTTTGTTCACCCCTGAGACAAGCTAAATCCAACAATGTCACTTTTAACCTTAGGAAAGGAAATGAAACAGCTTAAAGCCTCACACCCTATAAGTCATACTAGATATAAACTCTCAGAAGGGTCTTGATGACATTTGTCTTCCCTATTGCATGTCCTCGGGCACACTGTCCCATTTAAAATTTAAGCCTATTGCAAAAGAAGCTTTCAAGATTTAGATCACGATTTTTTAAATATACAAAATAAATGTATGTTATCCATTTTATATCTGCATATATATATATATTTGCATATACGTATATATACAGCAAAATATCTGAGACGGTTCTAATAGAAAGACTATGGCCAACTTGTTCCACTGTAGCCACTCTTCATTTCATATAATCAAAATATCATCATATAGCCAGATTCTGCATTTTAAGCAGAACAAGCAAGTAAAGAAAATACCAAGTATTTGATAATGTATTTGATTAAATATATGTGCAGATTCTCAGTTGTGAAAAATTTCCAGAAGATATCTCTATGTCTCTAGGAATGGCTGTTAAAGTGTTATTTTAACCTTTCAGTAAAAATTGCCTAAAGATGCCGCTCAAATTGCAAGCCTGACCACTATTAACTTGTCCATTCACTCAATAAGAAACCCTCATATACTTAGAGGACCTGTGTCACTAAGTTCAGAGGAACTGTACATCAAATATACAGTAGTTCTCTGGCTATGTCTTCAACAAATCTTCCTTTCTGATGGAGGGCTCCCTTTCTCCCTTCTTCCTTCCCTGCCTCATAATTTTGGATGCAAGTGCTTAAATTCCATCTACTCCCATCTAAACTTATTTAAGTAGCCAAAGCCTTTATTAACTCTGGTCCTTAATCCTTACCAATTTCAGAACACATTGTCTCTTCTCTGGCTATCATAACTATTTCACGTGCCAAAGAGATTGAATTAAATATACATTCTGCCAAGACATAAATATTCTTCTTTACTTATAGATAAATTAATGCATTAAATAACTCATAAAGATTTTAACTGATATTTTAATCTAATTAAATAAGCACTGTTTATATTTTATTAGTTGATACTAAGTTTGACTAGCATTGTCTTATTTTAACTACCCCTTGCAGAGATGATTCATTAAATTTGTTGCCCTATTATTATTTCTGTATGTCTGCATTCATTTATTAACAGTAGATCTAAATAAGCCCAGTAGGATAGGGATTAGGGAAAGAGGAATGAGAGGGAGTTGGCAAAGTAGTAGCTCTTTTCTTAAAATTTTCTATGCACTCTTACTTTTTTTCTTAAAACATTACTTAAAAAAAAAAAACCACAAAACGAACCCAAACCTTTAAGCTAATTTTTTTTAGTGTTACAATGAAAATGTTAAGTATTTCCACTTCATTCGGTAGGAGTATAGGTTGAATACTTGACACAAATAAAAGCCATATAACATGGCCTTAAATGATTTAGCAATGACTGTGATTGTGAGTAAAGATGAATGAAGTATGAGTTACAGTGATTCTGCAGAAAATCTGCCCTGTAAAGCAGTGTATAATTAAGAATTAAGACAGTGTTTCTTCTTATTCCCTTTTATTTTAGGTCATTGTCCAAAAAGCTAACAGGTTCCCCATATATCAACACTCTTTAATGGATTCTTCCTCTCCCTAATGAGAAACACTCATCTGATGGGGAAAAAGCACACTGTGAGAGATGCCATTTCTTTCTTGCCTCTTTTTGCATCAAATAATGGTATCTATATAATTGTTCAGCAGTTTTATAAAGGAGCTTGCTGGGTGCTGAAAACCGTACCAAAGAATTATCCCCCTGCACGCATCCTATTTTCACCCCGACTCTGTAACTCAGCTCCCAGATGCTGTTAGAGCTTAGGTAAAGGGTTAGAGGGCTCCTGGGGCCACCCCAGGATGGTATGTTTGCTTTCGTGGTCTTAGTGCTTTGCTTAAAATGAGAGCATAAACCCAAAAGACAAGTGAGCCCTGACTACGGAATCACTACGAGGCAAATTCCCAAACAAGAATGAAAATTAATCAAAGTTCTGATGGCACCTAATAACACTGCAGTCATTGAGAATGATTTTTATTGTCCCTAATGAGCATTTTATAGATGCTCATATTTGAGCAGTGCCTGAATCTTTCAAAATAAGAACCAGTGTTTTCCCTGGAGAAGAGGCACGTTGCTGAATGCAATCTGTCAGCACATCGGGGCTTCTCAGACTCCTACACTGTAGTAACAGATGATCAAATCCTCTTCCATGTTTCATGAATTGAGGGTGTAAATCAGTTTAGCCATTAAATAAGTCAACATTCCTCTTATCTATCAGTTACTTTGATTTTATAGATAAAGGTATAACTTCTATTGCAAGTAATTAAAAAGGAATAATTTATTTCACAATGTAGCTTCTATCACAGTCTGCTTCAAGCCTAAAATGAGGGCAACCACTAACTGTAATTTTTGCTTTTCTAACCTATTCTCTCAAAAGAGGAATGTGATTTCACTTTGATTTTTCATTTCCATAACAAGAATTGTGAAGTATTTAATATATTTAAATATAGCTAGTCCTGAAAAAAATAATAGTCTAGGAAGCTGGCCCTCTCCCTCTACTACCATGGAAATACTAAATTGCAGATAGCCTTCTCCCTTGTCTGTTTTAACACTGAAGAATCAAAAGATGCTCACTTGGAGTTCCTTCAAAATACTATTCATTTTATTAAAAAGGATATTTCTACTGGATGACAAAGATTAAAAAGAGAATTGAATGCACTTCATCCTAGCAACACTAATACTAATCTCCTAATCTTCATCGTTTTCTCACTTTAAATCTATTTCCCTTTCTATAAACCATTTATTGTCTGATCATTGTTCTTGTCTTTGAGTACCATTTTAAATTACATAAATATAGCACGCTATTTATCCATAACATTTCTGTGAATTTCTTTTGCTAGTCAATCATCAAACAGGGGTTTAAAGTAGAGCTTTGTCTTCACCGGTACACCCTCGCTCAATGTTCCCAGGCGATTCTAGATAAGAATCATACAGACATATTTTAAGATACTCAGATCTGAGCATGTGTTTCATTTACGCCCTGTAATAATTCTTGCTGCCTTCAAAACAGTTTAACACAAAAAAAAATACTATATACCTGTATGATGCAACAGCATTATATCCCTGTAAGGTGGTACATTTTAAAGCACCTGGGTTTGTACCTACGTTTGTTGAACCTTCTGTTTATGATTCTGGGCAGACACTGCAGACAGCGATGCAGTTCCTGCTGCTCTTTGCTGTGGAATTAAGCTACCGAGCTTCGTGCTACTCTTTGGCTGGCCTAATCACCATTTTACCCATCCTGTAGTAAATCACCATTTTGCCCTCTTTAAAAATGTCCCGACAAACGCGTTGACACCTAATTTACTACAAGTTATTATTTGAACTGAGGAAGTGTATAGGAAAGGCAGGTCATCCCCTAAGTGTTAAGCCAGTTGTCAGGATGCTGTAAGGATGTGTGAGCACCCGCCGAGCTGAGCCAGCTTGGCGGGAGGAACAGCAGCTTCCAGCAGAGTACAGGGCTGCGTACGGGCAGCTCCCGCACAATCAATTAGATACCCGCCGTGAGAAAGAGTTCAATTGATAAACTAGCAGCTTTTTCTTCCTTACATTTTTAATCTCTGCCACGCATGCTCAATTTCTTAAGTATAACGTGTGGCAGGGGGTTTATCCATATACTTCACGCAAGCAAGGCTTGTGAGACTGCAGTTCTTAGCCAAAAAAATATTTTAAAAAAGGACACAAAAAAGGAAGACCTCTGGTACATGACAGTATACTTTTGAGTGAAAATACTCTTCTGCATTTTTATAAGCAAGGTAAAAATACAACTAGCCTCCACTTGAAAGCATAAGTGTGGAAAAGCAGGCTACAACTTTCTCAGATCTCACGGCGTGTATCCCTCGTGATAAATGACCACCAGGGAGGATATTCTAGGATTTGGGAACTCTAGTATGGAGACCTAACCTCTCTAATTGTTGGGGTATTTTCATTTTGTGAGGGAAGAGTTTCAGGAAAAAAGTATTAGATCTTGAAATCAGCTGATTAATACATGCCAGAAAACTTGGAATAAAACACTACTGAGGAATAGTAGAAAAAATCCTGAAGATTTTTCCTTGTTCTCTGCAGAATGGATTTGTTTCCAAAAAAGAAACACCTGTGTCACACACCTAAAAATTATACACAATTTTTCACCTCACTGGGCCTGCACTTTCCAATGCTCACTAATTGGTACTTAGGAGAATGCTATTGTGCTTTCTGCCTGCCTTCTATGCGCAGGCAGTTGGAGTTTAAAATAAATCCTGTTAAGTTCCAGGAGTGGATGATTACTTTCTCATTTTTGGTTCTAAATATGCTGGTTGTCGCTCAATTTATTCTGTCCTTTATCCTTTCTGTTTTTGATGTCTTTCAACTTACTTTCCTCCCACCTCCTAGTGGGAATTTCCACTCGCTGGCTGGAATTCAGCAGAAATAATAAACCCGAGTAAAGATCTCCAGCAAAAGATCTTTGCCTAAGTGCATGATTGCGGATGCTGGAGCCATGCCCAGACAAAACCCTGCCCATGCTGATCTGTCCCTCCCCGTTAGAAGAGAGCGATTAGTCATGTTGGTGGCAGGGTTTGGCCCCCCCAGACACCTCCCCGGCGGGATCCTGCAGCTCTTGAGAAAAGGCAAGGTTCAAGAGTGGGACCACAGGGCGGTTGCTTGTCCTTTCATGTTCCCAGTAGTAATTCCACGGCAAAACAGCGATGACAAAGGTCTCCTCCCACACTGTGGTTGTCTGTTTCAGTAAAAATTGCCAGAGTCAGACATCAGGCAAGGCAGGGTGTGTGGGGAGGGGTTAAAGATTATATAGTGATTCCGTTCAGGTGCTGATGCACAGAAATGTGTCTGCAGACAAACATGATTTATTGGCCTGAGTTAATATGATGCACTATCCGTCTGATGCCATAAACATGCAAAATCTTCTGTTGTCCTTAGGTATGAAAGGGGATGGTCAGCTCCTAACGACGCTACTTTCAATCCATGAGTTCCAAAAATGCTGTTTTCTTTAGGCCTGCTTAAATTATTACATGGGCACCTTTTAAACGTGTGGTTTAACCTTTAAGACTTACTCCGACAGCAGCTATGTCGGTTTCATCCAAGATTATATTTGATAGAACCAGTGGAATGACCTCTTTCAGATGTTAAAACTAAAGTTCACATGTTTTCACAAGGAGCGTGATAGGGCTCCTTGAGGGATGTGGTGGATGCAGATCTCTGGAAAGCAGGTAAGAGGCAATCAGGAGGTAGAAAAGAGGTACGGCACAGTATAAACTACATACTGAATGCAATGCAGATCCTTGAGGGAGGGAAGAAAAGATTCAGAACAAAGCAGAATGCAACTGAATAACGCATCATAACTCATCCTGATTCCTTGTACCTTCCTAAAAGTAGCTGACTTGAAGAAGTCTCTCTTAACCTGTAATGACTCACTTTTATATAAGCGACTAAAATAAACCAGACTAAATGCACTTTAAATGTACTATGACTATAGGTGGTGTAAATTCCAACTGCCCCTGCTAAGGGCAGCAGCAGTTTACAGGTGTAGAACTGGAAAACACATCACAGACCTTATAACCAACGTAGCTGGGAGGCTGCTTTGTGGAAAAGTGCTCGTGTTGTTCCAGAGTTGTTCTTCCCAAGCATCTCACTCCTGGTGTTATCTGGCTGAAGGAGCCTGTACAGGGAAGGAAGAACAAGAAATGCAGCTGTGAGTGTTCACTGTCCTGGGAAGGCAAGAATAAGGCTGCTTCTCCTCCCTATCTCAGCTGCCATTTGCATATACAAGCTCGAGTGTCTGGGCTATGGTCAGCAAAACAAAACAAAAGAACGTTCTCTTTGAGAAGGTGAGGAATCTGAATTCACAGAATATCTGAAATTAATTTCAATCACCAGGTTAGGTTTGCAGATGTTCTAGTTTGAGGTGGATTATTTTAGCTCAGCAAAATAGGCTTGCCCTTAGTACTATCTTTCTTTCATATTACAAAGGCGGCCGCTTGAAGGGCAGAAGGAAAGAAGAGCCGTTAGAAGCTATTTACATAGTGGAAAAGAGAACAGATACAACATAAGAAGGAATGTGCACCACACTGAGTCCTCAAAATGCATTCTTTGAAATTGCAGCTCTGTCTGGTTATATCATCCTGGCAGCCGAAGTAATACTCTCTGCAATTATCCATATTAGGAAAACTGTAAAAATTAGAAACGGCTCTGTTTATAGCTTCATTTTTCTACGCTTAGTGGTCTACAGCCACAGCTTGATTGGTCACTGTATTTCAAAGATCACTCCAGACATTCTGATCATGGAGATTCCAAAAAGCTTTATCAGCACTCAGCTATTGAGAGTTGTTGTGTTTAAATACAAACATGATTATCAGTTCTCTGGACAACCTTTTATGGGTATTAAGACTGTGTTTTTAAGAAACCCTCGGTAGCAGTTTTTTTACCATGTTATGATTTCATAGACTGGAGAGTGGATATGAAGGGAATGAGCTGCTGTTAGTATTAGTGTAAAACATCTTTTAAGGGAAATAATTTCATGTAAATAGTGTATTTAAAATTTTAAGATGTATGTAAACCTTCCTACCTTGAAATATAATGTGTGTCTTTCATGCCCTCTGGTTCCGTCAAGTAAACGTAGAATGAAACTCTTCACACAGTGAATATATCCACTGTTATGTATCTATACTGATGTGATTGATATAAATACAGATTTATACTTGATTATGTTGATTACTAGGTTAGATGCATCAGGCAATTGTGGTGTAAGAAGCAGGGGGTGGAAGAATGAGGATAAGCAGCACTACCAATGCATTTCACTCATTGAAAGCACAAAGTAACATAAAGCAGCTGTAACATATGATTACCTAAAGCAAGCTAGGAAAGTAATGTGTCTGTAATGTGAGCTGAAGATAAAACTGTGACAAAGATTTGAAGTCATCTTTATGAGTATGGCTGCTCTTTAGGCGATTCACTGATCTGCCTTCTGAAGAGGAGGTTTGAGAGCCACTAGGCCACATCCGCCCCTGAAGCCCTGAGTTTAGCACTCAAATGAGTGAAAACGATTACTGTTTATGTATGTTTTGCTGACACACGTCACCTCCAGATAAATATAGACTATGATCAGTCCACTACCTATTGCAAGTTGAGAGAGAAGGTAATCCTCAAACGTTCCTTCCTCTTGTATGGTGTCCTTGCTAAGAGCTCTCCTACCAGTTAGGTGGGGGGGTGGGGTACGAACGTGTTCAAAGTTATGATTTGTTGGTGGCAGTTTTTGCCCCTGAGGGCAAAAGGTGAGAAATCACCATCCTTCTTAAGAGTTGTAGAAATGCAGATCTGCCATTATCGCAGCATGGAACTGATGCAATTCCCAGAACAACCATTCGCGAACTGGGAAAGGACCGTTTTGTTTTGGTAGAAACAGAGGACAGGAAAACTTTTGACTGTTTTGTAAAATCCACCTGAAGTCTTTTTTCTAGACTCTTTCTATGCACATGAGCATACAGCAATCATAAAGCCAGACTCAGGAATATACTCGTGCCTTAGAAGAAGACGTGAGCCTGGATTTCATACAATGTTATTTAAAATTCCTTGCTTCTTAAGGGAGACTGCTAACCTACCATGCACGTGCTGGATGAAGAAGAGTAGCCAAACTCACCCTCAAACCAATGCACTAGTCAGTTCCAAATGGATTCACTGATGTTTGAATGAAACACTGATGTTTCCTCAAACGGAATTTACCTTGATGCAGCTTCTCTGTGTGTGCATTGTTTAGGGACCTTTCAGAGCCAAAATGCCCGGCAGGAATCCGCGTCATTATCTCAAGTCACAAGCTTTGCAGACCACAGTAGCTTCAACTGGCTCAGGCCAGAGGGTCTTAAAGATACAATGTGCCCTAGTTTCACTCCCCTCTAAACACCACGACAAGAAATAATTACCATTAACTTGACAGTTAATTTAAAAACCTTAGAGCCCTCTTCTTATCTACAGTAAGTGCGAAAGACGCATTATTCTCTGACATGGCGGGCACAGTTTGCACGGCTGCAAATTTCCCTTCCGAGATCACTGTTGTAAAAGGACCGTAAGCTTAGTTTGTCCCCCATTGCTCCACGTTCTTTAAAGATTCAACAAAAGCAAGTGCTGATGTTCTCTGTCATTCTGAGTAATCTGGAAGAAGCGTTTTCTATTTCTCCAGAGAAAACACCTCAGTGTCTCAAAAACTGTTCATTTTGTCTTTTGCTTCCTTCTGAAGCAAATAAAAATCAGTGACATAAAATGATTTGCAAATGTAATTGTAATAAATACATCAAAATAAATAAATAGCAGATATTTTCCATTTACGCTTTAAAGGAAACAGCTTCACTAGGGCTCCATGACCTAGTAAAAGCAAATAAAAAAAAATATAGCCTGCAGCAGTCTATTTCAAAACAAAACAAAAAAAAGCATTTGGTAGCATCTGAAAAATGAAGTTTACTCAGGTTAGTCTCAACCCACAAAAAATTCTGCTGCCTTTTTTGTTGCTCCTAGAGCATTTTAAGACCCCTATTTACAGTGAAGCCCAGAAGAGCCCATTCCTTTATACTTTTGCTAAGGAAAAGGAGGGGGCTGAAAGCACAATTTTAGGAGCATGTGGTTAGGCAATACTGTTGTCAACTATCAGAGGGAAAGAATAGTTTCTGAGAGGCCATAAAACCACTAGAATGACAGTGAGATCTTACGTGAGCAAGCGGTAAGAGTATGAAAGCCGTCCTGATGGGCGACAGTCCAGATGCTCAGGGATACCATTCCAACGGGAGGGAAAATGTAAATTAAAAACCTGCCACCTGCAAAAAGACAACCTAAAGTGATTATCTAGAAGGAAAGTTTCAGAGTAGTCTTCACAAAGGTGACACTGAAAAGTTTCAGTGTGTAAATGCTTTCCTCTCACTGTTTGAGATGTCGGTGGTTTCCATAGCATGATTATTTGTATAATTGCTTCGTGTACCTAGTTCTAATTTACCTTCATAGCATATTGACCTTGCATCACTTCAAACTTTGCACAGCTATTAACAGATTATGCCACCACTTTGTAAACTAGTTTTCTGCTAGACTTTTCTCTTTCAAGCAGGCTTTTGTTTTTCAATATTTGCCCCTCAAGGTATTTCTCTTTATTCATCCCTCTGTTCAAATACACTAAGGGCCTGTCAGGCTGCCTTTTGTTTTTACTGCCTAAAAACAGGTGTAGAAGGATAGTAAATCCAACCCAACAGCAACATTCCTGACCAATTTTCATTCAAAGCAGAATGTATTTTCCAATTGCTGAACATCAGTTTGAAGGCTGCAGAAGTATGTTAAAATCTGAACACTCTGGAGACAAATGTCAGTGCCAGAACTTCTCTCCTAAGCGAAAGTAAACCTGCACTTTTAAAATCTTCTCCAAACTTCTGACTTCTCACTTTGTCTTATTTTCTCACACTGTTTTTCCTCCCCAGGAAGACAAACCTTCAGAATAAAATGCATTATTTTGTTACTGTTTGGCAACATCTTGCATTTATTTTAGGGTGTGGTATAAAAAAAAAAAATCAGCAGCAGTTCTGGTTTAAACAGCCTTTCTTCTTGCCTCACCTTCTTACTGGTCTTCCCAAATCTCACGCTGCCACACTAACACAACCATCTGTACGTCACTAGCAACAGGGAAGAAAGCCCTTTTTGAGCCCAATTTTAACCTGGATCAGTTCTTCACTCCTTTTTTTTTTTTTTTTTTTTAGATCCATAAACAGAAATTATGGAACTGAAGAGGCAATGTGGGAGTTCAAAAACATGGCTGGTGAAGAAAGACTCTTTCCTGTGCTCATCTTCCCACTAAAAGAAATGTTCATTAGAACACAGATTCTGCTGCCTTTTTTTTTTTACTAATCTAAAATATATATAAAATATGGTATTATATAAAATTATATGTTTGATTGACATGACATTTTGGCTTGGGTGCTTCAGAGAATACGAATCAGAGGAGCAGTAATCTCAGCGCAAGTTGATTTATGGTCAGTATATATTTTTTGTTGAGTTCACATTGATCAACTTTTATCGTTTGCTACTTACTACCTCACTACCTCAAAAGGAAGTAAAAGTCAAAGATTATGAAACTGTGGCATTAAGATACATTTTTAAGATACATTTTTTTCTGATATCCCAAAAGAATGAAGAAACATTGAGATGTTTGTGAAAGAACCGTTTCATGTTGCAATAGCAGAATGTTGGAAACAGGATACGATTTGGATAATTTAACAGTTGCCAAATAAGATGATTAAAAATATATTCAGCCGAAGACAGTTCTAGTTCAAGTTTCTAAATGTATTTATCCTTGCTTTTAGCTTCTCACATATGACATCTCTTTGGGCCAAGACGAGGGGATTTCAGTGAAAATGAGAGTTCATCCTAAATGGTGTGAAATATGAGATGGAGATAGCTTGTAATAGTGGGTAATGCTCACTGTAAAAATATGAGCTGTAAAATTTAATCTTAAATTACTTTATACTGCTAATGTTTAAGCCAATTCATTACAGCTGCAGAGTTCTGGCACAGAGCACCTTGTTACACAGAGCCATTAACTCCTCGCTATCTTTGTCATATACCCAGAAGTGATATGGATCAACCAGCCTCAGGAAGGAGATGGGGCTAAAAAAAGTGTAGAGCTCTATTTGTTCTCATCAAAGGGAACACTTTTACTAAGTCCTACTTAATCGAATTGGAGAAGGAACTCTGTGACTTGTATCTCTGCAAGGATTATTCACTTTCTGTATAATCTGCAAGAGAAGGAATACACATTTTACTTAAGTAAAAGATGTTGCTAATGGTACAATTACTTTAATACGTGGTGCTAGAGATTAAGTGGATGAGCTTGTTTGAAAAATACAGCCATTTCTCTGTCAGTGATGGTCTTGTGATGAAGGCATGGGATTTGCAACTATGAGACATACTCCCTTCTCCTGCCAACGATAAAACCTTTGTAAGAGATGAACTGCTCAAGAGGAAAAGGGGATCCCATCCCCCCATGTCCTACACTCTTATCTTCCTTCTACAGTCCAATAAAGGAAAAAACAGAGGGTGGAATTTCACCTGTTTTATGTAAAAATGACATGGAAAAAACCCCCCTCTCAATGAGGATTCATGGCAAAGTCACATTTCTTTTTTTCCTTTGTTTAGAGTGTAGAAAACCTTGGATCGCTGTTTTGAAGGCAAGAATAACAAAAGACATGGAAAACAACAGAAAATGAAACAAAGGAGAACCTCACTGTTAGCCTATATGGAATTACCCGGGACAGCTTGTAATGCGCTGGCCAGTATAAGAGATCAGCAACTTTTTTTTAAACAAACGGAATGTTGTGAGGTAAACTACTTAATTTCAGTGAAATGTTTAATATAACAAGAACATGTTCTATAAATTGGAAAAGATAGGGATTAGTACAGGAAATATCAAATGCCAAAGGACCTCACCAGAGAACAGATGATGACAGGTCATCCTGAACAAACAGCTGTACTGGAACGAGATCAATAGCCAAGTTCTCCAAATTTTCTTTTAAGATCAATCTTATTTAATAATTTTACAGCTACCCTTGGCACACAAAAATGTTGGATACTAATTGCATTTCTTCATAACGCAATGTTGAACTGGATCAATAACAGCGAGACACATGTATATATCATGGAGGGAAAAAGGGATGGCATTGAGGATGGGGCACAGGTATAAGATGAAATTACATATTACAGGCTACTAAAACCAATTATTTTCTATTCTCTTTTCTAATGACACAGAAAAATACAAATGTAATAGTGCATCACAGACAGGGAAAAATTTAGCTACCCTGTATAACGCTAGTTTTTAGATACTGTATAACATGATCACACAAAAGACAAATGTAATCCAAGGATCTATCACACAAGATATTTCCAGCAGAAATTGGCAAATGGCAATGCAGTTATTTAAGCCACTGGTGAGACCTCAATTTTTAATTTTTCTCCATCTTTACAATTAAAAAAAATATGTTGGATCTAATGAAGGGAGGGACTACTGGAGTGATCAAAGGAATACAGAGTGCATCTTAAAACAAGAATCTTTCCAGCCTTGGCGTTTTAATCTAGCAAAATGGCAAAGAGGGGGGTGAATTGACTTACAAATATCCCAAGAGAAAAATAATAGAAGGAAGGAGTATTTATTTGTGCTAAAGGAAAATAACAGGGTCTAAATAGATGAGTACAAATGGACTGTGATCAATTTTAATATGGAAATTAGAAGACAGTTTTCAGTTTTTAGGAATGAGAGCAAGGATGGTTAAGTGGCTGCACCTCCCAAACTCCCAGTTCTGTGCGTGATGAGTGGGGGGATCTGACTGACATCTTTTCTCCTTCCGTAGAAAGAGGATTTGGAAACAATTGCACAGATTTTTTTTTTTTTTTTTTTAATAAGAGGACACGGTAAAAATCCTACAAGCTTCAACGTCACAAAGGAGTTGATTGAATCTCCACACCAGGGCTATTATTCACAGTGGTGTAAATGCTGTAACAAGGTAATAATAATAATGATACCGTCCAGTTTAAATGTCAATAAATCTTCTCAATCAGCATGTGGTGCTGACCTATCACAGAGAAGAATGAGGATCAGCTCTGGTACTTTCTTCTAATACTTCAAAAACTTTCATTTAATAATAACTTACTTTAGCTGGAACATGTTCTGATGTTACTGTTTATGATTACCTCCTGCTTCTATGATACAAACCCCCTCCTTTCATGATGAACAAATTTCAAATCTCTTAAAAGCTCTTTTCTTACTCCCATTTCTCCCCTCCTCATGCTATGTATGAGCAGTAAAAATACTTTGAAGAGTTGGCTCCCTGTTATCATTTAATTCACAACAAATATAGTCACACACAGCCAGAAAGGAAGGCTGCATTTTGCGCCGCTCTCAGTAAACGACGAGGGAAGAATAAATGGAGCCCATCCATTTACACTGGTTTCAGTTCATGATTTCAGAGTGAGATAGATCAGAATGTCAGAAATACAGATGAGTATTCTGCTCCTTGGTTTTGACTTTAACTTGCAAGCTCTGAAGAACTGGTTTGATTCACGGATCAGCTCTCTAGTGAAAAACTCACTATGATTCAGGCGAACAGAAAAGTACCTGGCTTTAATTTATAGCACGTATGAAATGTGTTAGTAATTGTTACTTAGCAGAGGGAGCAGATAAATACAAACAGCGAAGGAACATACACCAGAAAATGCATTTTAGCATCTTATAATGTTTAGCAGATTACTACAGTCATTCCAAGGAGACCTTAGTTCTTCACCTTTAGATCCTTCTAAGGAGTCACAGATTGTCTCTCCGCTTCCAATGGCCCTACCTATTGTCTAACAATGACCAGCTCACCGAAATGTTAAAAACCCCAGTCTGAATCCTCAATAGCCTCTGTAACTTATCCCGATGAGCTACAGTATCCTTGATCCTGTGCCTATTATTCTGCCCTTTCATTATAGTATTACTAGTCATTGAAGCTTTTTTTTAATGAACTGAAGAATTTAGTCTGCAGGAGCACTGCACTACGGTTCATAATTGAGATGCTCTCCCATACTTTATATTTTGATCATGCTTAGCTACACAAGGGCAATAGTCAAGTTAGCTTAATAATAGCCAGAAGAAATGCCTCTAATCCAATTGGTCACAGGGCACATATCACCAAAACCAATTTCTTTATAATTAAAAGGTGCTTGCGGGCACTGTGAAAGCTTGGAAGTTGCCCAGGGATTTTGGGGGAAGTGTGGGAATTTTTTTCCCATAGACAGCAACCACACTGAAGCAATTTCTGAAACACAGTGATAAGCTTTGCCTTTGAATTTACATTAAAGAGCTCAATAGTTGCTACCTGTGAGAACAGCTCATGCTTCTAAACTGACTTGTGTCCTGTAGAGATTAAGGACACAAGGCCTCCAGGAGATTAGCATGTCACTTGGTTTAAGTGACATCCAATCCATTTTATTGACATGGCCTCTATCCTGCAAAACAAGCACTTTTTAAGTGAAACATAATGAAATTTTTGTGTGTCTTTATGGGCCAGTGTATAATGGCTTTTCATAGGCGATTGCTAGCCACTATTGGCAGGTCTGTAAACGAAACCCACAGCATTCGCTATAGATGCCTTGTCAGTACATGTCACCGCATACTAATACAGTGGAGCATGCCCAAAGGAACCTTACATTGCTTTTTAATTTTACTGGAGCATTGCCACGGACTAAGGACTTTAAACCTCATTCATTGCATCAAGCAGATTATTACACTGTATTGTTACAATTTTTGTTTTAGAGTGGTATTGAATCACAAGGCCATACAGGTCTTCAATTTCATTTCCTAATTGTTTATTTTCAGCAACATGAACTTGAGTCTTTACTGCAAGAAAGAAAATTGGCGTGTAGGTGAAGAGTTTTCTCTCACCCTCTTTTTTAATGTCATTCTAAGCACGTGGTGCAGTTTGGATGCTCCACTTGCTGCTGAGTAGCTGCATAGTGGGAATGAGAATAATTATTGAATTGAAACTGTGCACCAGCTCGGGAGATCTGACGTTTCGAAAGCCTGCCTGCCAGCTACCTGGACTCCATTATTCTGGGGAAAGAAGCTTTTTGCTAACACTTTGGCAAATAAATTTTCCATTCTTTTCCTTTTGATCTGTAGCATAAAGAGACCCCATGTACTAAGGTTGATACAATGCATGAAACCACGCTACGCTGATGAGAAAAGAAAACAGCATTAAAGCACACGCATACCGACATATATTATCATTAGGGAGTTCTACAGCAAAACCACAAACTACAGCTAACTAAAATGCAGTGACATATGTTAATCCAAAATGAAAGGAAGAAAGGAATACAATACATTTGTATGCTAAACCATTTTAGCAGAAGTACGAAATGATTAAATATGAAGACGGAAAGTGATGTAGGTGGTCCCCCTCAAAATGTCTGTCTTAAATCAGGTTTTTTATTTCTTGTTGTTAAGCAAAATGGAACTCTCCATTTTGACTTCCTAACTCATGACCAAGTATTAAAATTAGGGGATATCCAAGTGGATTCCTCCTGGTTCTGGATATAACCTGAGAGCCATAGTATACCAGGCAGGACCTCACACAACCACTTCATGTACTGTATCGATGTCACAGCCGAGGCTAGCAGCATCTACCTGAAAGCAACTGTTCAGGAAGAATGCGTGGTGAATTCACATCTGGACAGATTAAGAACTAATCCAACTACTCTCTTAGAAGTAAAAAAAAAAAAAAAACCAAACCTAGTAAGAGATAAAATTGTTTTAACTAATATCCACTGGATTTTAGAGCTCCTCTGATTTCCTGTACTATGCATTTTGCAGTACTATTGGAAGCATGCACAGTACTTCCACCTTGATCAAAAAGAGCATGTTTTATGAACTCTCTGGAAGACTCCTAGTCTGGTTTTTCTAACCAAAAATCTCTGTAAGTAACCAAGAATGAGAAAAACTCTTAGCTGGCCTTTCTCCTAATTTTGAGAAACAACAGTTTCAATGGAGCATCAAACCTTAGAAGGCCTTTTCACAAGTACTGTGTGAAAAATAACGCAACACAACTTCAAGACAATGTTTCTAGCATTTCCTTCGGTTTTCCTTATTCTTTCTTGAAACTGCAACTCCTTCTTCTATGACTGTGTAAGATGCCAATACTTCCAGAATGGATCTTTAAAAACTAAATATGCTGCAAAAAGCTGACCTGCAGACACCACTTTTCCAAGACTGTATTGCTTCCAAATTTCTAATGATGTCCGGAGATTCTGAACACAGCTGACCAAAATATTTACCATGAATGTAAAGTTCTGAGAGTCCTTGTATGATTTGCTGGGATTTTTTTGACAGACTGCCCATTTTTGAGACATTGAAATAGCTGCAAATCCAGGAAATTCATTAAAATGTTTGCATAACATATTGAAAAATACTTCCAAGAGTTTTTCTAAAGAAAAAAAGAACTTGTAATTCATGCTGCATGGTTGGAAAAAGGAGGAAGCAGAGCAGGAGCATGAGGAAACTAGTCATTCTAAGTCAATCCAAAAGTCTAAAAGTGACCACAGAATACAGATTAACTTGACTTTTTATATTAATATTCTTTTTTTTCCTTGGTTTCTGGGGAAGAATATCCAACTCCTCTTCATTTTTAAAATTATACAGGAAATGAACTAGTTCAAAGAGTGACAAGCTTGCATAATGAGCTGCATGAAGATAATACCTTATTTAATCGGGGATTTTAATATCCAGATCAGAGAATTCATTCTGCTTTTGAGGATGACTGTGCCAGGCTTCCTGAAGACCGATTAATGACAACCCCAGCTTTCTTAAAGGGTGCAAAAGGTATGATTAGTGTTGCATATGTGGGTTAGCTGGAGCCTATCACACCTCTTAGCTGCTTGGTATTCTGGTGCTGCAGATCAAGGCAAAATGTCTTTCCATGGTTGGGCCAACAGGCTGTCACTACATTTGTAGTGGTTGCATTCATGTTTGCTTCATTGCTTCTGTTCTTATTTGAAAGAGTAGAACATATCTCTTCAGGGACCGAACAACAAAAACCTTGCTTTATAGAGAGGTCAGAGATAAAAATTTAAGTAAATATGAACCGAGAGGAAAATATGTTCTTTTTCTTATCTCATTTCTTTTCTATTTAATTTCCTTACCACACTGAATGCTTTGTGGTATTTATGATTCTTTGTCATAGTTATTAAATAACAGAATTCTTGTCTTTCTTGGTCAGCTAGTATGAACGTTTTTATCTACACAACCATTGTTACAGCATTTGTCCCGCATAAAAATATCTATTACCTGAGCACTAGTGCCTCTGACTTAGGATGAACTCATGTTTGAATAACACATCCGAGCATCCTTCTTATGCATTACTCAAAAGATAGCATCACAGAATCATTTACAGGCTGCGGATGTAAAAAAAAATAATCAGTTTTAATGTCAGGACACAGTATGTTTAAGGCAGTAATACTTTCAAGCACAGAGCTGACAGGATCCTTTGTGCTTTTGGAAGATTGCACATTCAAAGGAAAGCCTCCCTGATGGTGTTTGACATTTTCCAAAGGAGAGAAGGAGAAAGGAAAAAAAGAAAGAAACAAAAAGAAGGACGGAGGGAAGAAGGAAAAGAGGAAGGAAGGAAGGAAGGAAGGAAGGAAGGAAGGAAGGAAGGAAGGAAGGAAGGAAGGAAGGAAGGAAGGAAGGAAGGAAGGAAGGAAGGAAGGAAGGAGAGAGAAAGGGAGGCAGAATGGGAGGAAGAAGAAGTAGAAAACTGGAATGGGAGCCTCTCCAGTACAACATTGGAAAGATTCTCCACAAATCATCGCAAAACAATGGGGCAAATCTCTACTTGGGGTTTCTCTCTTCCAGATCCAGGATGTCCCAAGATCAGACACTTGGCTTGAAAGGGTTACTAAATCCTGTGCACATCTACAGGCTCATGACAGCAGTCTTTTCTGAGGGGCATCTGAACAATTTTATACCATTTCAGAAAGAACGCGTGGGATGCCTGCTTTGTCTGCTGAATGTGGCAAACTTGCCTAGTGAACTCGAGTATTACTACTTAAGATCACTAGACTTCTCTGATAAGCAATTAAGTAAGAGTAACAGATAGTTAGAATTCCCTTTTGAGTTGTGCTTGCTTTCTGTCACAGCTACACACATAAACACACCTGCACACACACACGTAAATACATATATATATTTGTTCCATGGGAAAGTAGATATAATTGCACTTGCTGTCTGAATAAAGCCACGCTCTCCTGCATCATACTGACTATACTTTCCAAAAATACATAACCTACAAGTATATTATCCTTAGAGAAATCAAAAACCTAACGGAGACCAACTGTGAGTTACAGAAAAGTAAGCATTAAAATGCATCTTTAATTCAAATATTGATATATAACGTTTTTGAAATCTTCAAAATTATAAAGAGCTTTACAAAATATTTTAGATTTGCAGAAGATTTATATACTGAGTTAGATAATTATTACAATAATTCCATGTCTGCCCTCGCTGTGTCGCATTCTGACATGACTGATAGCTTACAAGACTATCTCTTTTCTCATCACGCTTCCTAGAGTGCACAGAGTGCTGGTCAAGAGGAAATACAGATATAATCTACTTTGCAAATCTCAGAAATAAATAAGCATGACATTCAATGAAATAAGAGTCATTCATAACTGTAAGAAAGAGCAGAAGTTTTGTACTGACGACATGACACAAATATTGCAAGTTCAACTTCAAAATATGCCTCACAAGTTCAATCCAGAACTGCCATATTATCTACTGACGTTATAGAAATGTACTCAATAAAATAGTGAATATCATATTTTTGAGAGGGTGTGTAATACGTTTGTTCATAAAAAATGCGTTCATCCTGTTCTGAAATTGCAAGGAAGGATAGGAGCTATTTATCTAAAACTCTCAATGACATTCTATTTTCTTGCGGTATGTACATGAACCTTTATAGTAGTTTACATGTATTTTTGGGATTAATTTCTAAGGATTCCTGATGGCCTGGGACAAGTGTAACAATTCTGCCTTGCAAGGGCTTCTACTGACTGAAATTAAAATACACGCACACGTACACAAACACAAGTAAATAAACAACAAAATAAATTACAAACCCTAGCTTTTTATTGGCTCCCAAATAAAGAGATTTGGTAAGAGAAATATTACCTTAATCTCTCCATTTACCACAGTTATTCCAAATACATACACTGCCTCTATAAATAAGAAGCTTAAGAGCAATGAATATTATGAAGCAATAATAAACTTTGAAAGCTAATACTGGGCAAATTTACATGATAATTTGAAATCTGTCTCCATAGTTATTATGTCATCTTGTAATATTCAAAAAGCAGGATTTGAGTAAAATTTTATTGAACCCTTCGTGTTAAGATTGAAGCAATAATGGCCACGGAAGGCTTGGAAAATCTCGGCTTTGCAAAGCATTAATAGAGGGGCAGAAACCTGCCTATGTTATGTTACATTCTTTTCCACTATAATTATTAGAAGCTTTGTTCCTGTAGTCCATCTCTCCCTCTTTCAAAGACCAGAAACGCACTTTGCATTATATGGGGATTATAGAGTGGCAGCTGTTATTTATGAAACTATTACACAGGTGTATTTGGCAAGTATCTATTTATTTAATCAATACCATAAATGTAAATGTTGTTCTGAAATAACCTCTTTAGGAACGAAGGAGAGCTCTTTTACAAGACCATATCAGCAAAAAGTCATAGCTATCTAGTATTACCTATGTTGTAAATGACTCTTCTTCTAAATCATTGCCAGGTGAACCTCAGAAGAGCTTATGAATCCATTGCAGAGCATTTTGACTCTCTTCCTCCCCAGCCTATTCTAAAATAGCAAATCATTCTTCCAAGTGACAACAATGAAAATGTTCTGTTAAGGGTTCAATTTCTACATACCAAAATCCTCCTTGACTTCATGCAAGGAATACAGAACATGGCTGACAGTGTTGAAGAGAGTGGTATAATCCATTTGGGAACTGACATTCTCAGAGCCAGTTTTCACCTTTTTGGAAATCCGGGTCTGTGGAAGCCACTGCACTAGGTCGCTACCACTCAGGGGCAGCTTTTCCAGATGTCTGGGCTGGGGCAGCTGGAAAGAAGGTAATGAGGTGGAAGGAAGGATGGAGAAAAGCAGAGCAAAGTCAGAAGTTGGTGATGAATAAATAGCAGTTAGGTTTTGTTTTCAAAATCAGTTCTTACAGCTATGATCCACAAGCAAACTTCATTCAACACCTTAATGATGTGAACAACAGGAATTTATCCCAGGAGTGAAACACGGCTGACTAATAGATATTTCTGCGGTTATCTAGCACACTTTGAATAGTACTCTGCTTGGTCCGAAACTGCCTTTTGAAATACTTGTGCTCACGCTTCGAAGTTAAGAAAGGTTCTTATCTTCTTCAAACTCATGCTTGGGAACTGCCTAGGTATTTCTTTAAAATGCATTGTAGGAAAAAAAAAAAAGGAAAAAAGGATTAGACAGTAAATTAGGCTAGCACAGACACAGTTATTCAGAACTATTGAGATTTTTCCTCTTCATTAAATTGTTGTTCTTCAATAGAGTGAACAGAGCAGGTTACAAGCAAGAGAAACAGGAGCAATGCTTTTCCTTGAGGTCTCTTTTTCACCAATTATGTACCAATGGCTTAGTGATATCTGCAGTAAATGGCAAACATCCTCATCCAACACAAGGTTACGTATCAGATTTCTTACCAGAAATGAAATCTACATATCCAGGAACCACAATTCCTTAAAAAGTAAGCAAGAATGAAACAAATGAAATAAGGTATTTGCTATGGAACTGAAAACACTGCAAACAGCTTTATCATGACAAGCATGATACACCAAAAGCTAGTAACTGCCCTGTATAATTTTGTTTTTAAAATGTCAGTCTTTGTTTAAGGCTCAAAATAGTTTGAGTCTCCTTTCTGAGCAAGCTGCTCCCCAAGGGCCAGGAGTTCCACAAGCAAGAATATTTTTGCAATATTTGCTGTGTATCAAAAATAGTGGGAATCTAACATGCACCTTAATACAGCCATACAGCTACTCTTACCAGCCCCAAAGACTCTCATCATGGGGTAAAACCAAGACAGTCTAGCACGGCAGCAGCAGACAGCACAGGGAGTACGGTAGGTGTGTTGCCGCAAGACCAATTATTTGAAGGAGGACTCTAACACTTCAGTTATCCATAGCTGAGGAATTCATTAAGAGAAACATTACCTTAGCCCCGCACCTATGCTGAGGTGACAGCTAGACAAAACTGCTAAGAAGGACATTGAGTGCGAAAGCTAAAAAGGCAACTTTTTCTTCTACTCCCTTCAGAAAAAAAAGGTCTACAGAAATTATTGATTTCTGGTGAGTTCTTCAGAACTTTCTCATGCCATTTGTCAGGAAATAAAAAGATGAGAATTTAGCTTCATTGGGATTTCCAGACAATATTCAACAAGATTCAAAAGAACATTTGGACCCATTTGAACTCAATTCAATATCCAAGTGATATGTGAGAACTTGTCACCAATGGAGTGAGAAAATGGATGTATTAGAAAAGAAAGGAAAAACAGAGAAAGTAGATGAAATAGGAGAAGAAAGTGCTGATTTAAAACATTCTAAAGTAACTTGAATCATCTGTAGTGAGAAGTTTCTGATAACTTAAACCAGAATGAATTAAATAAGCTATCTCACTTTTATTTTTTGGTGTCAGTCAACTAAGACTATGCCCTGAACTGTAAGAAAACGATCCATGATGGAGATTCCTGTTGCAAATTATAATAGACATGAACCCTAGAAAGAATTAAACCCCAGGAATTTCATATACATCTATACTGATTCTATAGTATGCTTAAAAGTAATAATTTCATATAATTTTGAGTATGTGTGTATTGCACTCTGTGACTATATTAAAAAGCATAAAGTTACCAGTTTCTAGTAAATTCTTTAGAACATTCTCATAAGGTTTATTAGAAAAACCTAAAGTAACAGCCAAAGCAAAGTTCGTCATAAAACTTCAAGATGATTTTTACTGTAAAATTTTATAAAGGAAGTCTATTTTTTACTGGAATTCTGCCCAACTCAAACTCATTAAACATTTGATTCTTAAAATAAAGCAGATCAGAATCCAACACCTTTTATGTTACCAAATACTGCAAAGAGAGAATGAGTTCAGGGCCTCGTGCTGTGAGAGAACATATTACTTAGATTATTGCTATCATGACTTGGTATATTTACAAACAAAATGCAGGAGCACTTTTTAAGGCAGATGCAAAGCAAGGAGAGACAGCAGAAAATGACTGAAAGCTGAGAAAGAAAAACCAAGATGTAATGATGGCTCACAAAATCAGCTTCACTTTCTGACTGCAGGCAAGATCTGCCAAGTTAGGTCATTTTTTCAGACAGATCTGTACCCCAGTGATGGTAATGCTGTAAGTTGTAGGAGGTAATTGCACATGCTGCAAAGGGGGATGTTGGGAAGTTGTGAGGACAATAATAATGAGATTTGCTATGGGAAAAATGTTGGAACGATTAAAACTTGAGATCAGATCCTACTTGCTTCCGTAAGATTACATTGTGTCAAAATTTAAAGGCAAACAGGAAATCAAATAGTGAATATTCAGAGCATTCATCAAAAGCCATGTCTCTTACGGGTAATCAGAGGGATGCTAGTGAAGCCAGTATGCTCCTGACAGTTCTCCACCTTCCCCTGCGTTGCTCTTTGCTCTTACAGAGCAGGAGAGACATACAGAATTTACCATATCCCTAAAAAAACCACTCATGCCAGTAAATTCTGCTCATGTGAAGTAGCACGGCCTCTGCCAGTTTTGATGTTTTCTGTGGAAGTTACTGTGTGATTAAAGACTAACCTCATTAGGCACATTTTTGATTTTGAGTTGTGGAAAAAAGGAAAATAAAAATGAAGTAATATAGATACTGCAACCTCATATATATATTTTTAGTTGTCAAACTTCAATTCCTGAAAGTATGTTGCACTCATTTTAATAGGCTACAATATTTGCAGAGATAAATGCAAAACTGAGACCTGCTCCTCAGGTATTTCTAAAATCTCAATCTCAAAACTTCCCTCTCTTTTTGAGAAATCAATAAACATGCAGCAGACTACTCACAGCATACGGAAGTGCAGTCGGGACAGAAATGGCTTTTTGCCATATTCCTCTTATAATTGATTCAAAATTTTGCGACTGATTGAAAATTTTGCTGAGGTCCAAGTCTCCAGCCCAAGATCTCAAGAGAGTAACAGTTTTCACTTACGGTCCTGACACTTGATTCTGCTAAATCTTACTTAGCGTGAAGGTTAGTCTTACTTAACGTGAAGGTACAAAAAGGAAAGAAAAAAAAACTGTGTTGGATTATATCACCTGGAAATTCATTTATTCAAGAGGAATTCTCATCTGAATCTTCAGGGCAATTTTCCTTCTGATTCATAAACATTTCAGAATGACCAGAAGAGGATTTTGTGTGACAATTGTCACAAAACTGGCAACTAAGGTAACAAACAAGTGCGCGAATGTATGACATGTAAGGAGCTTTATTTTTTCATTATAGATGCTGGGAAAGTGTAAGTGAAGTTCAGTGCTGAATAAAGGCAATTCAGTCTCTAATTTGACTATAAAACTGAATGCTAACATAATTACAGGCTCATTATACAAATGGGCAGTTTATAAGCTTCCCTTTCATTTCTGATTTTGATAAACAAAGTTCTTAGCCAACTCCAGTTAAAAAAAAGGAGAAAACAAATGCATCAAGAGAACTTGGTTGAGATCCTTAATGACTTTTTTCCCTGCAGCATGCATGGTGAAATTTCATAGTAGAGGTGCATTTGCTAAATGAGTGATTCATAAGTTTAAACCTGTGCATTAGAAATAAATGAGAACAGCTATTAATCTGGGAAAAGTCATTCTGAGAAGTCAAACTTGTGCCGTTCCATATGCAGAAAATAACAGGCATTAGGCAGTATGTAATTGCATAGAGTAATGGGGAAGTAGAAAATTTAAACCCTAACGTATTGGGGAGCACAGGACAATAGCTTCAGTATTTCCAGAAAGAGTTTGGGTCCAGGCAGGCTTATTGGACTGAGTGCAGAGTTGGTCTGTTGGATCCGGCTGCTCTGGACCCAATGAGCTCTTGCAGCTGGTTCCCAGTAAACTGTGCCCTAAGAGGGTTTATTAGCTATGGGGAAATGCAGCCCAAATTCATAAAATCATTTTGGGCCAGGGATAGTTAGCTTGTTTGGAGTCCAGTGAGTTGAAGCATGCACCGGAGAGTTCTCCAGGTGGCTCTCTGTAAGGATCGTCTCATCTCTAACATGGCACATTGGCCCTGACTCATCTCCAGCCATTACAGATTCAGGCTGCTGAAAAGCCGCCTGTCCATGCTTGTTTAGGCAAGAGATTAGATTAGACATGACATGATCTGGACCAGAGTTAGATACGTAGGCTCGCATAACACTGTGCTTCACTTAATTAGGCCTCCTACAGCCACTATCTGAAGGCAGATATCTTATTGTTGGAAACAATATGGTCTACACGTATAGTTTTCAATAATAATTTTAGTGGCTCTAAGGGCTGTGAGGTTTTTCTGCATCCCTGCCGTGATTAATTCACAGCTTGGATGACTCAGAGTTTACTCAACCTGTCTTTCCAATATTTCCCAAAGCCTTTGTATTTCTTACCACATCAGATCTCCATGGCTAGGGAATGGAGACAGGTGGTTGTTAGGAATAATCTTGGCCACAATGCCCAGGCTCCTAGTTCTAACCCAGTTGCCGCACACATCCCATTACTCTCACAACTTCTCCACTCTCCAAACATTTGAAATTTGTGAACAGAGCAAAAGAAACCCCCCCCTAGCAATAAGAAAATGCCTGAAGTGCATTACTCTGAACAGACTCTCTCCCTCCAAAGGTGTATGTATATTTATGCACACACTGCTAATAAATGATGGGAATATGTAATATGATAGTCTAACAACTTGAAAAATGGGTATTTCTACATGTCTTAAAATATCAGAGGGAGCTTAATTCAGACACTTAATTTTCTAATATATATCTACACAAAGATCCCTAAATTATTTGAATGTATATCTTACGGAACGTGTGCATTGTTAAAATGTAGAACATATAGATGAATACATGAAACACAGAAACATGTCCTGTATTTCTTTAAAGGTCTTTCTCTCTTTCTCTGTCTCTATCTGAGAAGACGTTAAGCAGAGATTTTAAAAGGCCTAAAGCTTTACATTCACTTTGTGGGAATACTGTGACATCAATTTTTTAGCAAATTCTAGCCTCTCACATTTACAATCTGACTAAAAGAGTCTCAGATTACAGAGGAATATTAAAATGCTCAAGTCTTGTAAAGTATTTTTATTTCTTGATGGCAGTGATTTTTGTGTATGCATGTATATGTGCGTATATATATGTGTGGATTTGATTATTCAGTAAGTGTGGTATACAGTAAGAACCATGAATTTAAAGAATTCCTTATTAGACCTGTGTTATGTTTTGCTGCTGGTCATGCCTTATCTTCGAGTGCACAGAATGCTGTTAGCCGAATTGAAGCCCCATTGAGTGAAACAATTGGATTCATCCAAGAAGAGAAGAAAAATGATCCTCTTAGTGGCATTCCTTAGCACAGGAGAAAAGTGCTTACCTTGTGATGGTTATTGGCAGTTTGTACAAATGATAGTGCGCAGGGTTCTGGGTTAACCTGTTTAGTTTTACATGACCTGAGATATTAAAAATATCCTTACTCTGAAGGGCTGCCAGGCGGTAACTCCGCATCACATCAATTCTGAAGGCAGTATCATTGAAATGGTGTACACTCTTATTGAATTTTTAGTATTCAGTGAATATTGGTCATGATTTATATTAATTTTGAAAAATCAGCATTTGTAATGGGATTCTCTTATCTCTGAAAAGCATATCTGACATGCAGTAGTGCATCACAGATTTGATTTTTTTTTTTTCCCTACTACATATGCCAGCTGCATAACAATATACTGAGATTTTGACGTGCTGCCAGTCCCTGCTCCTTAAAGAAGAGGGAACTGTTTTTAACAATAATGATTGGAAAACTAGCAAATAAACAAACAAAAAAATCAATCTTTTCTGATCAAAGCAATACATTCATACAAAGGAAGCTCAGATACTTCAGCCAAAGACAGCGCAGCTGCAGGTTTTTCACTGTTATTTTTTAATCTGTTCAGAAATCACCTACTTACTTTTCAGTGCACTCATGCCAAGGACCTTGTGACAACACTTCAATATTTACGAGCACATCTCCAAACACTTTACCTCAAGCCTCCATATTTCCAAAGCTTCCAAATCTTCCTGGGTCATTTTAACTTTTTGATTGGTAGGGTGGTCATATTCTTCCTTGCCTCTTTTTTAACATTTTAAGTCTATTAGATCTTCAGCCTGCTGGGAGCTATGCTTGTCCCATGCTATACTATGTCAGGTGAATACCTCAAGAGTGTAATTTTATCTTCCTGCATTCATCCTGAAGAATAAATGACATAGAAAACTCTCACGGCTCTCTCTGCTATGTAATGATCGTACAAGCCAAACTGAGAATAAAGGTCTAAGGAGATGAGGAAGTTTGCTGCTGAATTTTGCATCCACTTTGCAATTCCCTCACAAAGATATAAATTACTGTAGAAAGTTAATATTGTGATGATTTACATTCTGTGTTTTACATAAAGTGCAATGTTGTTACTATAGAAAAACTCCAAGGCTTAAGGTTTTCCCACACTTGGTCACACAGAGGAGTGATTCTTTGAAACTTCCACATACGCAATCTCCTTTATACTTTGTAAATCCCAAATCTTCCAGTAAAGGAGCATGGCCTTGTAACTTCTGGAACTCTCCAAAATGTATTCTTTTCATTTTCAACTTTTAAATGTCTTTTCAACACATATTAAGAACCAAGAGGAGCTCTTTCTAAATAATTTGGAGGCAGTTTGAACGTGAATGAAGAGAAAAATATCACTCAATTTAAACATGACCTTCACTGAGCACTGTGCTTTGGAAAACTACATACATTGGAAATCTTTTATGTTCCTATGTGAGGAAATCATGCAAGATACTCAGCAACATGGCTAGTTGGGCCTCTGTTTATTACCTTCTTAACAAAGCTGTCTAGCTCCACAAACAACAGGTAAAATCACAAGTGTTCTAGGAAATAGATTATGTACCACTAAAGCATAACATCGAATCTTTACTGTCCTTCTGGTTTCTGGCTTCTCCCACATTAGCTAGAAACATCTGCCATCAGACGTCATCTGAATGTAGGTATGGCTGGACTTATCAGGCAAGACCTTTCCTGTTAGTCTATACTCGTCCACCTTGGTTCAGACTGAAGGCAGTGACAATGTTTGGATTTCTGTCACTAGATTGATCTTCAGACTATGGAAGTTTGAATACTTCAAGTAATTGATTTATAGATAATAAATAAAGACCTATGGGGAAGGATATGAATAAGTGACAAGGCTTCTTTTCCTTTAATTAACTCTTAGATTGAATTTAAATGAGAGAGGTTTAATTTTTAAGCTGTTTACTTCTTATCTGCCAATTACAGTAAGTAAAATTTATACTTTGTACATACCACTGTTTTGAGTGGGTTCTCTCTGATACGTTCATTATCCCTATGCTAAATTAGCTAAATACAAGCAAGTAAGCTGCTTTGATTTCTTGTAGGTTACTGCAATATCTTCATATGAGGGGTTGAAGGTTTTTTTATATCTATTCTGAGATTGCACGAGATTGCTGAGATTTCTCTGAGCAAGTCTCCGCGGTGTTTTGCTTTTCCACCTGCATTTAAGAATATGAGAACAACTAATTCTTTCTGCTTCAGACACTATGCTACTTTTCTCTATATGTAAACTAAATTAATGCAACATGTTGGATGAAGAGTTCCTTCCTGAGATCACGGGAACCTTAACTTAAACCAGGTAGGAACTCCCTGCTTACCAAATCCGTACTCACACTGTAAGAATTTTAAACTGAACTCTGGGTTGCTCTGTAAATACTGTAAGTGTTGAAGTGGAATTTGGGGCATTGGTTTTAATTTTTAAAGTACCCTATAAATTTTGATATCTGTTTGCCTGACAAACTTCACATTTCCTTGCACAGAACTCAGGAGAGATCTAAGAGCTGAAACTCTGCTAATTTACATGAGAGGGAAGTGTTAGTAGGGTATTTTTTTCTCAAAAGGCTTTTTTTAAATACTGTCTTCAACTGAAATGTTATCATTGACTTCAAATGAGGTCCGGATTTCACACCTGAGATCTAAACCGCACCTTTTTCTTAATTTCACTCAACCTAGATTCGTTGACCACCTTAGAACACTCCAGACCATGTAATTCTTCCTAAGAAATGAAATGTAATGCGGATGGAGGGATACAGGGCTAGTCAGAAGGTCTGTGATCATCACTCAGGAAGCAATTACCTTAGCAATGAAAAGTCTATTTGATTAGTAGGCTGATAGTGCTTTATATCCATTGTATGTATTATGTACTCAAACAAATGAAGAGGGGAAAAAATGAACTAGGTATATATGAAGAAAGATGTAGGAATTAGAATGCTTTATGCATTACTCTGTAAGGCTGAGGTAAATGAACCTGTCTGCATGGATCCCACAGAAGCCCTGTATAACAAAAAGCCATAGTTTTACACGGGAAAACAGGAGATCAACCTTATTGACAGCAAGGTATGCCAAATCCTTGGCAACAGACAATGAATATACAGATTGCTGTAAAAGATCAAGGTATTTACTTAACGATTTCTCAAAACCATTGAATATAAGAGGTAAAAATAGAGCTTTTTATTGCTGTTAGATACTGAACGTTCAAATTCATCTTGTGTCTCATTCTAGTTTGCCTTTTAATACAACAGTTTCCATTCTTCCACTGGAGAACAGGAATTGTTTGTACTGCTTAAAAATGAAACTGTGCTAAACCTATTGAGGAAGGAGACAACAGTTTTTATGGTCAAACTCTGATTTTTACTATGAGACGCACCACTGTATCTTGCAGTCTACATATTACAGTACTGATATACAACTGATAAAGTCCATGTCAATAATAAATTATGTTTCTTGAATTGGTATGTCTTTTCAATGTTACTTTGTTGACTGAGAATTAATAACTTTCCCTTTTTCCTTTGCTTAGAGAAAAAAAATGCATGAAGGCAAAACGTATGCGTGAAAATTTTCTGTGGTATTTTAACTTTGTCTGTCTTTGCAAGCCTGCTTGAAAATCACCTCTCTCAGACTTTGGGGGACATGGAAAGATAAAATATTATTCATTTACAATGTTTATTAAATCATTCCTTATTCACACCTTTCATCAGCATTAAATACAAGGCTGTGCAAAATGTCAGGTCTGGAAGTGGCTGAATCCTGCTAGTAAATGAAGTAATCAGTGCATGAAAAATATTAAAACTTTATCATTACATTAATTAAAAGAAGGAGCTAGTAATGATTCAGGGATACATAGCGGAGTATATAGAATAAACCTTTGAAGCTGCTATGAAAGGTAAAGAAGATCGCTCAAAAATCAAAATAAAATTCAATCAGCAGAAATCTCCATATAGAAAATGATTAGCAAAACATACAGACATCTGTCATTTCGATCAATGGCAAGTCTCCCATCAGCTTCAACTGGAACGTCATCAGTCCCATGGGAAACTCAGATTATTAGAAAAACCATACCTCATCTTTGAGCGCATACAGTTTTCAACCCTGATTTCTGCTACATCTAGGTGAATAAGGGTGTAAGCATGCTACATCTAAGTGAGTAAAGGTGACACAGTTCTATTTTTGCAAAGTTGGGTGTTTCATCAATAGTCCTAGATATTGGCTAATTCCATAAGGAAAACTTCACTTTATTCATTTTTTCAAACTTTATTTGATAATAAAATCCATCTTCTTCTTCCTGAAATTTAGCCTGCCATCAGTTTCTCATAACTGCATGAAATGTGTTTATTTTTCTTTGTAGTCAAATCAGTTAAAGTATTTTGAAGGGTATATTGCTTTCTATTTGATCAGTTTAATTTAAAGCTACAAGATGCCCTCAGAAAGCTCATCAAAGAATGTAGACATTTCAGTACCTTAATATTTTTTCAGTGACAGCAGCTCTAAAAGGTAGTGAATATTATTTACTTAAAAAGAAATGTTTTCCCTTATGCAATGATTACTGGAAGAATCATTAGTCATAACAAAAGTTCAATGAGTCAGTTAAATATATGTCATTTTATAATTCATATGTCTTTTAACGGTGTAGGATCCCTTGGGTCAAGTTTATGAGACACAAAAAGGACACAGAAAACTAAATAATATTCAATACATAATGAACATGTAAATTAACTGGAAAATTGCTTGCTCTTAATTACCAATTTTTACATAATGACCCACTATCTCTTTGGTCTCTCCTAATACACGAAGAGATAGCACATTGTGAATGTTGCTTAAGTGCCAATTACAGCTCAGACTTTAGTAGACACAGTTTATTGAAAATACGCCAGGGTAATTTAGAGCATTCGTCAGACTAGGTTACAGTTCTGCACTGACTTTATTTTTCTTAATTTATAAACTCATGTTGTCATTTACAAGCTGAATCATACCACATCTGCCCTACGTAAACTTTAGGAAAAACACTGCTGTAGTATCGAGGCATACCAGGCTCAGGATACTCTGTCTAAACACAGTGAAAAGATTTTTATTATAAGAGAAATTGAGAGTATTCATTTCCTAAACCACCAATGCAAGAAACATTCAGATTATTATATTAATCATTTAAAAAATCCTCCAAGCCATCTTGAATTTAAATATTATTTACATTTATGTTAATCTTATCATGATGGCTACAATATCTGAATATGAATCAAAGCACAGATTAGAATGGAAAAGGCTGAGTTGCATTAGGATGTGAGCAAGCTGAAAAGCCTGTAATATTATTTAAAAAGAGCTGGCTATTACACTGAACTTATTAGATACCCTTTTAAAACTAATTTCCTAATTTCATTTTTTCTTTCCTATAATTTGTTTCATTTAATATTCATTAGCCTTATTGTTACCATCTTTCATCTAGTCTACCATTTGAGGTTTACTGACCATGAGGTTCATTCCTGTTATTTGATCTATTCATAGGAATACATGACTTTTGTGTTTAAATTTTGGACATTTCACCAGTTTTTAAATGTTATGTTAAAATTTAATGAAATGTGATCATTACAAAGTCGTGTATTGTGCTATTTAGATACAAATCCTCAGTTCGAAGATCTACATCCTGTGGTCTTGATGACACCTGGTTGCTTTGGAATAACTCAGATCAATACATCAATCATATCATACCTATATTCTTCTAAAATCTCACCACCTCTGAACTTAGAAATGGGAAGGTTTTGGTTATATACCTTGCTAACTTCTCTACAAATACTCATTTGTTCCCTATTTTGTGTTTCTTTTGTCAATGTCACAAATGAGTAATTTCTAATACTTTCTTAATAGATTTCCCTCTTAAAACATTTTTCCTTATATTCATTTTAGTTATTTATGTGATTGATTTAATCCAGTTGTACGTTCACATACCTTGGTGTACCATATTAAATTGCGAACTTTCTGTTTCGGTCTTATACCTCTGGGATACACTGTCAATCGTTAACAGCATGCATCTGGCTCAGTACTCAGAGATGTCCTAAAGAGACTTTAGTCACTTACCACAGCACTGAACTATTATCAGATAAATTAAGCAAAAGACATGAGTTTCATCTGTCTCAGCACTTTGACCTCGTTAATACGACATAATATCTATTAAAAACATCTGAGATAATAGTGTATGACTTGTGAAAGAACTGCTAAGCATCATTTTATTTTCTAGTGGGTTGCACGTTATTTCTGAGGAAGGTGTGGCAAGTATCCAGCACTTTTTTCCTCTGCTTTAATTTCTTCAAAAAGAGTCTTTTTTTTTTGAGGCAGAATTATTCCCTCCTAGGCAGATATTTGTGCTGCAATGGTATTTGAGATGAGATTTCTGAAAAATGGAAGTGCATTTGTAGTTTAGTTACTGCTTCAAGGTATATTAAATAGCTGTACTAAAGGTTTATTCTGGAAATAAGATCCTTTTTCTTTAAAAAATCTTCATTCAAGAAAACCAAAACTTTCATGGGAATAGATCATTTCCCATTTCAGGGATTAAAACTATACAAAAAAAGACTTCAAAAACTGAAACAAAGCTTTCTGGTTTTCAGGTCTGTCTGATTTAACTGCTTGGTTTTTGCTTTGATTAAAATTTTACATTACTGAACTGGGATTCCTTTCTCCAATAGGAATCTTTTGTTCTGGTCCAGGATAGAACAAATGCAGCGATGCTTGAACACATTCCTGTATTCAGGTAGGGATATCTATACCTCTGTCTGGCAGGTAACTTCACCAGCCATCCCTTCTTGCAGGCTTCATAAGATCATTCCAAACGATCTCCTGTAGACATGGAAAGTAAGTGCTAGTATCGTTATTAGGTGGGCTGACGATCTTTAATCCTGTCATGAACAAACCCTTGTATAAAGCATTGCATAAGGGAAAGGTTTTCTAGAAGTATATTTATGTTAGCGCAGAAGTTTACTGTGTATTTAAAACAATACAGGGTAATGACAACACGTTTGCATGCTTCTAGTAATGCACAAATTTGCTACCTAGAATGAAGCATACTGGAAATCTAAGAGTGTCTTTCATGTTGCCTGAGAGAAAGAGAGAGAGATGGAGAATCCATACACTCCTCTGCAAGTACCAAGGAACAGGATGTGACTGCTACAAGGCTGCTGAGGGCAGATTTCCTTTTCTGTGTCTTTGCAGGAGATTCAAGGTCATGTGTCCCAGGTAATAAAGACAACTGTTTAACCACTGCTTTGTCCTCTAACACTTCCTTTGGCAAATTCAAGACTACGGTGACTGAAATAAGGCATATTAAGAACTGAAAGTACAAGGTTCATCTTGAAATAAGTATGAGATGGAGACTTGGCAAAAATCTTCCCTAGTTTCCATTGGCAAAGACCAGCGAGCACAAGGGAACTGGTTTAGGTTGTATTCTTTTAGCCCAGACTGAATGTTTCTCATGCTTACTTATGAACAAATTGAGAAATTAACCTAAAATAATGCTGTAATATACATTAACTCTGTGTGTATGTGTGTGTGTGTATGCATGCTGTGTGAGACATCATCAAGTGATAGATAGGTAAAAACTAAAATCCCAATAATAAGAATTTATTCAAGATCATATGCTCAAAAATTACAAGGAGAGTATTTTTATTTGGACACTGGGATTATGTCTTCACTATTCTTTAAAAGCAGCCTAAGAAGCAGCCAGTGCTTCACAAAGCAGCCTGCGCATTTGTGACGGAGCAGCACACCCCTGCGATGGAAGAAGGCTCAGAGGAGGTGGGCAAGGGCACGATCCCCTGAAGCTCCGGGAATATGCAGGGTGTGACTGACCACCCCTCTCGCGAAGGCAGCTGACTTGATCTCAACGCAAAGGGGACCAGAGGATGGCTGAGGGTTTTTTAGGTAAACAGCTCTCAAGGGTCCAGTGGGTCAACTGGTGATGTCAATGTTTCTTGCTCGGTTTTTTAAGAGTGTGAATGTCTCCCTGAGCTAGCCAGAGGTGTGTGTATACGTTGCTCAGCCCAAGAGTATAAAAACTAAACAACTAAAAAAAAAATTGCAAAGTGAGCAATGGGCTTCAGCTGCTTCAACCCACATCTTCCTTCCCAGTGACTGGGGACACCCAGCATTGTGACTGCGGGCATATTATAGAGACCAATAATAGGGATCACGTTGCTATTGCAATTGAACTGTGTATTGCAATCGCTGTAGTTTGCTAAGCGTCACTTACATTTGTACGGCATTTTCAGTATATTTTATATCACTCTGCTACATCAAAATTCTTCAAATGAGCAAATGTGATATTAAACATTACGGCCTCCATGCATGGGACATCTGCAAAAACCTGGTCAGAGAGTATTGGACTCACACAACATTGCTTGCAGAAATAACAATGGGTAGTAAACAGACAACCAGTCCAAGCGAGTACAGAAGCATCTTAACTACTTAATACTAAAAATAGCTCTCCTCACCGAGCTTGTCATAAGCTCAAGAAAGTGACCTTCAGCCATATCTTAACTACCTGTGAGAAGTTTAATGAGCGAATCAACAGTCAGTTTGGTCCTGAGTCCTTCCACTACAGTGCGTTGTCATCAAATGTAATCAGTTAGATTCCCTCTTCTGCTGCCACTTTTATACACTTCTCTAGTTTCTTACTTGTAGGGAGTTCTTGTAAGTCAGCTCAAGTAGAAGGACATGCTCTCTAACGCTTGACAGACCCTGTGATAATTCTGCTCTCCTCTTCCACATCTAAAACATTTAATCTACAGTTTCCCTCTTTATTATTGGCTTTAGACTTCTCTAAAATAATGATGTGAAATATTTCAAAGGATTTGAAAGGTTTTTCTTCCTACTTAAAACATTAAAAAGATTAAAAAGGCATATTAATACTGCACAGCCATGCAATAGAAACTATTTTATACTAGTTAGCACGTGTAACAATTGTGTTGATTGTACTGAATATTATTTTTTAAAAATAACTGGCATGTAAAACTCTTAATCAGTACTTATGAAAGTGCTATAATTAGGAGCAATACCAGGTAAACCGAAATGTAAAAGGACACATCATACTGTCACGTCTATGTCAAAATGCAAGTGTTTCACCTTTCCCAACTATTGATTCAGAACGAAGATGAAAACTTGAGGACATACCTGCAAGAATACCAGCCAGAAAGAAAGCAGCAGCATATATTTCTATTGTTAGGATGCTAGAAAACCTAAACTCAGATCTAAACTTGCTCCAAAACAGATGAAGAGAACGCTTGAAGTCTACCGTGTCTCCAGGAAGCAACCTATTTACTGAGTCAGTGGTTGTTCTGAAATATGGCATCATCAGTCCATTCACCCGGATGTTACAGTACCTTCCAAATGCTGGAACAGCATTCCTTCAGCCAGACTGCGGGCCCACCCAAGCAAAACCTCATTCATGAGAGTTGTGGCCCTGACGTCAAGTTGCACTTCCATATGCAAAGCCTTTCGGATTCTTGCATCTGTCATTTAACCTGATTACCAGGAATGCCAACAAAACTGTTTCCAAAGTGGAAGATATTTTTGGGTGTTTCTGCTCATCTGCTCTGGCCACAATCATCATGCCTCTTTCCATTAATATCATTGTAAAGGGAAGGGACATGACTAAACTCGATAGTCTCTCTAGTTGAGCTATAAAGGCCACTTATACAGCATAGATGTCCTCAGGTTTGCTCTGCATGTTTTAGAAGCATCAGTCCAAGTAGTAAGAGTACACTCTCAGTACAGAAATTTAAAAATGCAGCTATATTGCTTGGCCTGTCATCACTACTAATTTTCGTCTTCCTAGTTTGCAATAAAGAAAAAAAAGATCTGTAGTAGACACTTGAAATTAATAACTCATGGGACATATTTATATACATACTGTTTATTAGGCTAGTTCCTAAGCACTATAGAAACATGGCTATACTGTCTATATATGACATGAAGATGATTGATCTGGGCTTCATAGTAAACATGATTATTTGTAAGAGGCCACAGTTACTCAGACAGAGAGGGTGTAAACACTTAGTAAGAATATGCTTTTCTCAATAATTATTTGTAATGGTCTCACACTTAAGCCTATGGCAGTAATTCTTCCTTTCATTACTTGCAACAGTTGATTCTCAGATTTATTCTAACCTTTGCTGATAGCACTTGAGAGGACATTTGTTTTTTTCTGAAGTGATAGGAGCAGTGCATATTATTTGGGATCAGTTTAACAGCTATTTCTGCATTAAAACATTCACAACATTGAGGGAAAAAGGAGGGAATGGCAGTACTTGGTGAACCTCAGAACACAGCAGCTGGCAAATTTGGGAATTTCTAAAATGTTGTTTATCCTTCTAAGTGGAGACATATATACAAGGAAGTCAGACTCTAGGGTGTAATTTATTTTGTTTATTTTATTAAAATGATATCTAAAATGGAGCTATGCATCTCACATTGAGATAAACAAATATTTTCAAATTAGATTTCACCATTTAAAACTGTGTTTTCTTTTCGTATGTATACATGTATGTATCATTCCTCTCTGTGTGTATAAACATTGCTGGTTTTGTACTCCTCCTCTTGACTTCTGCAGCAAACTGTTGGCACTTTGGCTCCTGAGTTAGTGTAACAGATGTTAGTGCCATCAGACAGAACTTGTGCTACAAGGGGTTTTTATTTATTTTTAGATACTATCGCAGCCAGGATTTCTGACCTCGTCCCCCTTTATATCTCTAAGAAAGAGGGGGAAGGTATGATACTTCTGGTCATACTCCTCAAACACGTACATTAGTGTTGAGAAACTGCTTCAGAAAGCATAGAGGATCCAACGCCCTATTTCCAGTATGGCCTTAACTATATAAAAAATAACAAAACTTTTTGAAAGTAAGTTAGTTTTAAAAAATCACCTTAGAGCCACAATCATTTTAACGGCAGAGTGCAAATTAGGTTCAGCCACAGTTTGAAGTAGTTCCCTTCCTAGATTCCTCCTAACACAATCGTGGCCATGCTTCTGGACAGGATGTCCATACATTGTTGCATTATATAATCACAAACCATACTGTGAAGTTTTGTTTGCCTTTACAGTAACAGCTCCAGTAGATTGGGCAGGTAGATTAGTATCTGCCTAGCACTCAGAACACAGATGGCGTAAGATGAGACAAGCCAACAGCTGTATTAATATACAGCTCCAATAACTACTGGAGATAGCATCTACACTGTAAAGATCACTTTTCTTTCTAATTAAATCAGAACCTGAAAGTGCAAGAAATGCTTTATTAAAGCTATAATTTCTATAAATCAAGTAGTCTGCAACCATTCTCGTTTCCATGGCAATACATCTGTCATAAGGGCATTCATTAGATGCAGCTGTTATCACTGGGGTAGACCACCTTTGCAAAATACCTGTTGGAATGTACAGTCTGGTTTAGATCCCAAAGCTGTTAATGGATGTTTCCCCACACTGTGCAATACTGAAGTCCTGGGAGTGCTCCCAACTTCTATTTCTCAGCACCTCTCTGGGATAGTCTGTTGAGTTTGCTTAGTGTTTTTCCCTCACTTTGCCCCAGTAAGTCAGTTCCCAGGTTTTGATACCCAATGGCACCTGATCTTTCCAGGAGCAAAGCAGTCTTCAGCTATGGTTCTCCCACAAAAGGAGTAATCTTTTGGCTCTCAGCCCTGTGCATGGGACTTTTATTTTTGGATGTACCCCTTTTGCATCCCTTTTTCAGCATCCTGAAATGGTTTCCTGGTACTATAGCTGCTCTACTCCTGTAGCTTGCTTGCTTGCTCAGTACCAAGCCAGAGGTAAGTAAGCATGGGTTCTACAGCGTTAAGTGCTAGCTTGCAGAGTATGCCAAGACAAGAAAATGTCCACCTCATGGTTGTCATTGGCTATGATTTTGGCCATGAAAAATGAAGGGGGTGTTTACCTCCTATTTGCAAGACAGAAATCTTCGTGTTTCAAATAAGGGCATCGCAAATATCACCTAACACAAAATCAACTATATTTTCCTCATCTATACAGATTCATCTAACAGGACTGTTTCACCAATACCTTCAGAACCATGCCAGTCCTATTATCTTTTAGGGATCACACATCACGATCACTTTGGCAACAATTCCAAAAAATCACATAAAGTACCATTCCGCAAATTTATTTCACTGCTTAGCATTTTATTGCTTGTATGAGTTACATAAGCCTCCCATTTTAAAATATTAATACCATCTCTTCCAGTTTTCCACTGTGTAGTATAATATCAAAGATTTCACTGATCTCCGCAGTACAATTTAGACTTGGCTTTCTGTGAGCATGAAGGGCTTTGAATATCTCTAAGTAGTGCAACGTGTTTATTATATCTGCCATAGTTTTGGATTTATCAATCATTTAAAATTGTTCAGCATTTCCACAAAATTTCAGGTGGCATCCTGTTCTATAACATCTACCATGACTACCAGGTTTAATTGCTTTATTTAAATCAGATTTATTATACGCTCTGGCTCTTTTGTTTATATTCATACAGCACAGGATACAATGACCTCTGCAATGAGAGACAAGACAATCCAAGTGAGTACTTTATGATACTGTCTTCTGCAAAGCAGGTGTGCTATATTGCTACACAAACAGGTTGTAATGGAAACCATCGCTCACCTTCATAAACAGAAACACAAGCTAGTAAATAAATTCAATTATTGTTGGGCCTGCAACCTCAGTCTTTAATTTACTACATAAGTGACCCGCCAGTGAGTTAGAGAAACACTTCCATCCGATCAGTTCAGGTTCATCAGAAGCAATGGGCTCCTTTGGAGAAGCATCATTTTAAATCTTCTCATGTTTTATCAACCCTTCCTGGTATCACATAGGACCATGAAATATAGTCCTCAGAAGACATACTCTATGAAGTTATGCCATTTTAAAACATAGCGAAAGCGTTAATCACAGAAGAATGCCATGATATTACCATGCTGCACAGCAAGAGGCAGAATAGAAATAGAGCAACCCTCCTCCCTTTCCGCTGGAAACCTGTTACAGAGTGTACCAGTTTCACAGGAGATTAGGCAAAAATGAGACTATTACCAAAATACACTAAATTCCTGATCTGTGAATGGAATGCCTCACGGCTAAATACTGTCTGCAGGAGCACATCAGAGAGCAGGGCCGTTTATATCTCACTGATCCTTTGCCCCAGCCTTGGCCCTGTCGATGGGCTGCTGTAATTTATCAGCGTCCCAGAGGAGCGCTGTACTAGACAAGGTAAGTGCAGCCCGTGTCCTTCGGCCACTCCTCTCCTTTGGCACGGCATGACCCTCTCTCCTGGCCTAACTCTGTCAGGAACTGGATGTTATTGCTTCTCTTTGCTGTGCTACAAAGTGACAAAGAGAATTTCTCTACAGAAGTGGGGAACAAAAATTTTCTAGGAGCCCATCCTTTCAGAAACATTCAATTATGATGAAAAAATTGTTCATGAAGAAATTCTGATGCAGAAAGGTGGAAAAGCTCATGATTTTGTTAGAAAAAGGAATAATCAATACATATGCATTTGTGTTGAAAGACTGAATGCTATTACGGCTCCCTTTATTTGTTACAAAATTGCCTCAGAACAGTAACAGTAAACAAAATACTACATCAATAAGCTTTTTACAAAGTAACATGCAAATAAGGTTTTTAAATAAAGTTAATTTAATATTTGATTACATTATTTATTCATCATCTACGACCCACCCTTGTGGGGAAACATTACCTCCTTGTTAATCAAAAATGACTTCCTCTTTGAATGCAAACCACATTAGCACTCCAAAGGGACATTTTTTCTTTCACTTTTCAGTATTTTTCCCTTTAACTTCGTATTTGTGATGCTTATTTTTTAAAACATTACCAAGCTTTTATTTACTTTTTAAAGGAGTGAATGAAGGGTGAGAATTTTGGCACTGTTGATGGAGAGAGAGAAAGGACGATGTATGGAATAGGAGTATACACTGCTTCCTTATAGCTCTTAGGGTGGGAAGATGGAGTAACATCAAACCTTCCAAACACGTAGACTTTTTTTTTAAAAAAATTGAAGAATTTTCTGAATGATAAGTAGCACCTCTGTGTTGGGTTTGCGTGGCAGGGTTTTGGTGGCGGGGGGGCTACAGGGGTGGCTTCTGTGAGAAGTTGCTAGAAGCTCCCCCTGTGTCTGACAGAGCCAATGCCAGCCGGCTCTAAGACGGGCCCGCCGCTGGCCAAGGCCAAGCCAATCAGCGCCTCTGTGATAACATATTTAAGAAGGGGAAAAAAACAAGCTAGGGAGAGCTTTTGCAGCCGGAGGGAGGAGTGAGAAGATGTAAGAAACTCTGCAGACACCAAGGTCAGTGCAGATGGAGGGGGAGGAGGAGCTCCAGGCGCTGGAGCAGAGATCCCCCTGCAGCCCGTGGTGAAGGCCATGGTGAAGCAGGCTGTCCCCCTGCAGCCCATGGAGGAAGGATGAGGGGGTGTAGAGATTCCACCTGCAGCCCGTGGAGGACCCCACGCCGGAGCAGGTGGAGGCACCTGAAGGAGGCTGTGGCCCATGGGGGACCCCACGCTGGAGCAAGTTCCTGGCTGGACCGGTGGACCCATGAAGAGGGGAGCCCACGCCAGGGCAGGTTTGCTGGCAGGACTTGTGACCCCGTGGGGGACCCCATGCTGGAGCAGTTTGCTCCTGAAGGTCTGCACCCCGTGAGAGGGACTCCATGCTGGAGCAGGGGAACGATGAGAGGAGTCCTCCCCCTGAGGATGAAGAGGCGGCAGAAACAACATGAGATGAACTGACCGTAACCCCCACTCCCCGTCCCCCTGTGCCGCTGAGTGGGGGAAGGTTGAAGCCAGGAGTGAAGTTGAGCCCAGGAAGATGGGAGGGGTGGGGGGAAGTGTTTTAAGAGTTGATTTTATTTTCTCATTCCTCTACTCTGTTTTGCCTAGTAATAAATTAGATGAATTCCCTCTCTAAGTTTGGTCTGTTTTGCTCGTGACAACAATTAGTGAGTGATCTCTCCCTGTCCTTATCTCGACCTGCAAGCATTTCGTTATGCCTTTTCTCCCCTGTTTAGTGAATGAGGGGAGTGAGAGAGCGGCTCTGGTGGGCACCTGGCCTCCAGCCAGGGTCAACCCACCACAGTCTTTTTTTGGCGCCCAACGTGGGGCTCGAAGGGTTGTGATAACGACAAGTTTGACCCAAGTGTGTTAAAACAAAGTTGTTATAAGCATCTATAATGTTATTGAAACAGTCGGTGGTCATAATGCTGTTCTGTTTGGTCACATGGCTCTGGTTTGTAAACCCGTGTTTACTCTATGTAATCCCTGCGGTGCTGTTTATCATCTCTGGGAGTGGGGTGTATGTTCTCATGTTGTTGTATTGTGTGATAATGACTTATGATAAGATATCATCGACGGTCATGAGTCTGAGCTGGTACTTGTATGTAGCATTTCTGTCAGGCCCGTACCCCGGTCAGTATCTTTCAGAACTGATTAATAATTACACCCAATCTATGGGAAAGACAGGGGGGGATACCTTCTCTCACTCTTTCACCTCCCCTTTTCCCTTTTGGTTGGTTACAACAATTTTTGAGAATTTTGAATACCCTTGGAATGTTCAGGCCAGTATATTCCTATTGCTATGTCTCCTGCATGCTTTCCAACTCCTGTTCAGGGTTAGCAAAAATTGTTTCAAGAATAACACCCAAGGACCTTCCCCAAGGCCGAATGATCAGGGCTGGCATGGCATGTGGGAGACTATGGGCGGGTATCTAGAGACCTTCTCACCCCCAATGGTTTGGAGCTTCACTCCCGAACAATTGCAAGACCCTGATAAAATGGTAGAATATTTGAAAGGAAAATGCTGTGGGGATTCTAAGGAGACACAACTTACTGCACTGTGCTGGGCCCTGGCCACAATCTATCAAACACTGCTTGAGAGTAGACAGCACCACCCAGAGGGAGAGAGCAGACCCACAGGCCCCGCAGCTGCCCAGGCCCCCGCAGCAGGCCCCGCAGCTACCCAAACCCCCGCAACAGGCACTGTAGCCGAGCCAAAAGATCAACCCATACCAGTATCAGTCGCCCCTATACACAAAAAGAAATACACAAGGAAATCGGTTCGCTTAGTGAAAGATGATGATGAATCGGGACCATCACGAGAACAAGAAGAGCCAGAACCAGAAGTGATCACCCGATCCCTGTCCCTGAGTGAGCTGCGAGATATGCGGAAAGATTTCAGCCGCCTTCCAGGGGAGCACATTATTACCTGGCTGCTCCGCTGCTGGGATAACGGGGCCAGTAGCCTGGAACTGGAGGGCAGGGAGGCCAAGCAGCTAGGTTCCTTGTCTAGGGAAGGGGGCATTGACAAGGCAATTGGGAAGAAGGCACAGGCCCTCAGCCTCTGGAGGCGACTCCTGTCAAGTGTGAGGGAAAGGTATCCTTTCAGCAAAGATGTTGTATGTCGGCCAGGCAAGTGGACCACTATGGAGAGAGGTATCCAATATCTGAGGGAATTAGCTGTGCGGGAGATGGTTTATTATGATCCGGACAATGCACAGTTGCCCACAGACCCCAGTGAAGTCCAGTGTACCTGACCCATGTGGCGAAAATTTGTACGAAGTGCACCATCATCGTACGCCAACTCACTGGCAGTCATCGACTGGAAAAGTGAAGAGGCGCCCACAGTGGACGAAGTGGCTGGCCGACTCCGGCAATATGAAGAGAGCCCTTCTTCCTCCCTCATCTCGGCTGTGGAGAAACTGTCCCAGGACATCCGGCAACTCAAAGAGGATATATCTTACTCCCCACCTGTACAGACCTGTATTGCAGCTGTTAGGAGTAAGCGTTTTTCTGCTCCAGAGAGGGGATATAGAGCATACACACCACGAGATATCCTGTGGTTTTATCTGCGTGACCACGGAGAAGACATGAGGAAATGGGATGGGAAGCCTACCTCAACCCTGCGGGCACGAGTACATGAGTTACAAGGCAAGACAGCTGTACAAAGGGACTCTTCCAGAAAGAACGCTGCTCCAGTTTCCACCGGGCAGCCCCCCAGACCAAGTGAAAGGCCTGATCGTACTTATGATCCTCTTGAAGGGACTTCTAAGTCCTTTTTGCAAGAGGTGAATAGTGACTATGATGAGCAGGATTAGAGGGGCCCTGCCTCCAGCCAGGTGGAGGAAAGGGACAATAGGGTTTATTGGACTGTGTGGATCCGATGGCCTGGCACATCGGACCCACAAGAGTACAAAGCCCTAGTGGACACTGGTGCACAGTGTACCTTACTGCCATCAAACTATGAAGGGGTGGAACCGATATCTATTTCTGGTGTGACGGGGGGATCCCAACAGTTGACTCTCTTGGAAGCGGAAGTAAGTCTAACTGGGAATGAGTGGCAAAAGCACCCCATTGTGACTGGGCCAGAGGCTCCGTGCATCCTGGGCATAGATTACCTCCGGAAAGGGTATTTCAAAGATCCAAAAGGCTACCGGTGGGCTTTTGGAATAGCTGCTTTGGAAGTGGAGGAAATTGAACCATTGTCTAGTTTGCCCGGTCTCTCGGAGGAACCTTCTGTTGTAGGGTTGCTGAGGGTTGAAGAGCAACAGGTGCCGATTGCTACCACAACTGTGCACCGGCGGCAATACCGCACCAACAGAGACTCCCTGGTTCCCATCCACGAGCTAATTCGTCAACTGGAGGGTCAGGGAGTGATCAGCAGAACCCGCTCACCCTTTAACAGTCCCCTATGGCCAGTGCGGAAGTCCAATGGAGAGTGGAGGCTGACGGTAGACTATCGTGGCCTGAATGAAGTCACACCGCCGATGAGTGCTGCCGTGCCAGACATGCTGGAGCTTCAATATGAATTGGAGTCAAAGGCAGCCAAATGGTATGCCACAATTGATATAGCTAATGCATTTTTCTCGATCCCTTTGGCAGCAGAGTGCAGGCCACAGTTTGCCTTCACTTGGAGGGGCGTCCAGTACACCTGGAATCGACTGCCCCAGGGGTGGAAACACAGCCCCACCATTTGCCATGGACTGATCCAGACTGCACTGGAAAAGGGTGAAGCCCCAGAGCACGTGCAATACATTGATGACATCATTGTATGGGGCAACTCAGCAGAGGAAGTTTCTGAGAAAGGGAAGAAAATAATCCAAATCCTGCTGCAGGCTGGCTTTGCCATAAAACGATGTAAGGTGAAGGGGCCTGCACAGGAAATCCAGTTTTTAGGAATAAGGTGGCTCTGGGACAGGCTGAGTGTCCAGTCGGTCGGTTGTCGGATCAGTAAATTGTTCTTTTTTATCACCCATTGTGAATATCTGTTATCAGTACTGTTGTTGATTGTTTCCCTCTCCCTTGCTGTCCCAGTAAACTGCCCTTATCCCAACCCTCGAGGCTTTGCCGTTGTTTTTCCATTCTCCTCCCCAACCTGCCGGGGGAGGGGTGAGTAGTGCATGGCACCCAGCTACCGGCTGGGGCTAAACCACATCAACCTCTTTCTCTAAGCTAGCTAATGTGGCTCTTCTATTCCACAAAAGAATCATAGAATAGTTTAGGTTGAAAGGACCTTTAAAGGTCATCTAATTCAATCCCCCCTGCAACCAGCAGGGACATCTTCAACTAGATCAGGTTGCTCAGAGCCCGATCCAACCTGACCTTGAATGTTTCCAGGGATGGGGCATCTACCACCTCTCTGGGCAACCTGTTCAAGTGTTTCACCACTCTCATCATAAAAAAAGTCTTATATCTAGTCTGAATCTACCCTCTTTTAGTTTAAAACCATTAGCCCTTGTCCTATCGCTACAGGCCCTACTAGAGAATCTTTCCCCATCTTTCTTGTAAGCCTTCTTTAAGTATGGAAAGGTCACAATAAGGTCTCCCCGGAGCCTTCTCTACTCCAGGCTGAACAACCCCAGCTCTCTCAGCCTGTCCTCATAGGAGAGGTGCTCCTTCCCTCTGATCATTTCTGTGGCTCCCCTCTGGACTCACTCCAACAACTCCATGTCCTTCTTATGTTGGGGAGCCCAGAGCTGGACGCGGTACTCCAGGTGGGGTCTCACGAGAGCAGAGGGGTAGAATGACCTCCCTCGACCTGCTGGTCACACTTCTTTTGATGCAGCCCAGAAATGGTCAGCTTTCGGGGCTGCAAGCACACATTGCTGGGTCATGTCCAGCTTTTCATCCACCAGTACCCGCAAATTCTCCACAGGGTTGCTCTCAATCTCTTTATCCCCCAGCCTGCATTGATTCCGGGGGTTGCCCTGACCCAGATGCAGGACCTTGCACTTGGCCTTGTTGAACCTCAGGAGGTTCACATGGGCCCATGTCTTCTCAAGCTTGTCCAGGTCCCTCTGAATAGCATCCCATCCCTCAGACGTGTCAACCACACCACTCTGGTGGTGTCAGCAAACTTGCTGGGGGTGCAGTCGATCCCACTATGTCATTGATGAAGATAGTAAACATTACTGGTCCCAATATGGACCCCTGAGGGACACCACTCATCACTGATCTCCATGAATGAAACAAAGGAAGACTAAAAGACAAAATAAATGGCAAAACAAGCAGGGCAGTCTGGCCCTGAATGGCAGCCCACAGTTTCCATGGGTGGCCAGGGAAAAGGATGGGTGCTCTGTCTAGAGAAAGGCAGAAACCAACGCTTTAGGAGGTGACATAGGGAGAACCAAAAACCTGTGTTTCCTCTCCCACAACTGCCAAGGAGGGAAGGAAGGAAGGGTGTTTGCCCGACTGGCACTGGGCTCCAAGGGTCCCACACTTGCATACAGCAACCCCACAGACTGCACGTGTGGGCGAGACAGAGCTCCTTTTGCAACTCTGAAGATTTAAACAAGGAGATTTCAACAGCATTTAAGGAGACGTTTCTTCCTCTACACTTAGCATATAAACATGACAGTCTTCTACTTTAGTAGATTAATAAAGGCTAGTAAAAAGATTTTACTGCAAGCTTAAGAAAAAGTAATATAGAGACTTACTCTATCCTTGCTGATAAAAGAAAATATACATGTTCAGGTCCTAGGTGGATTGGACAGACAGTTATTACAGCCAACATTTTATAGACTGGAAAGCAAGAAAGCATTCACTCTTTCACTGAGACATCTAAAGGATTTTAGTTGCCTAAAGGTCTGAACAACCAATTCCCTGTGCCGTAGTAAAATCCCGCCCAGTACTGCTTTTGTTTTGCTTCTTTAATATTTATTAGTTGTTTTAATTATTAGTAATGGCTGGGGAACCTGTGTAGGAGGCAGCTGTGGGTGATGAGACAAAGATCTACTAGGTAAGGCCTTGTTCTTACATGGTTACCTCATTAGCAACAATAGAAGCAAATAATAAGAAGGGGTGCCAATTAATGCCAAACTGTGGTAATATTTTACAGTAAATTAATATTGTTCTATAACTCCTTAAAGCATGAGAGAAGAAAAAAAGACTTGTGAATTACCAAGTAAAACATTTAAGTAGAACATTGAAATCTCCCTATAATTACCCCCCCACAAAATATTACGGATCGTAGCATACACTCAATGCCCTTGACTTACATGCTGTTGGACAACTTTTCAGATTTTTTTCATAGAGCAGTAGGCAGTTAACAAAGTAATAATTTCTTATTTATTTACTCATTATTGAAATTTTGCCCTCAATAAGCATTTAAAACCTCTTAGAAAATACTATTTTTCTTTAGAAACTGTAGAATACTACAATTATTACTAAAAATGGCTTGAAAGCAAATAGACTTCACAACATGAAAACAATGTTTAAAATGTATTAATGAAAGTATACATAAAATGTTTTTATTTCTGAAATATTTTATTTGCACATTTATGTAGACACCATACACAGTGTCTTTGGTATTACCACATCCTCAAATGCAATGCTCTGTGTTAGCCACATCCATTCTGTCCATCCTTCTACATCCTAAAGAAATATAAACACTTTCTGGCTCCGATGTTTGGAACACATTGTACCTAAATGGCAATATTAGATTCATAGTTATGCAGACGTCATTTAACTCTCAGGCATTGCTGTGCCAAGTCACAGACATCCTCTGTACCTAAAACCAGCTGTGGTGTTTTGCAGCTCTATTTGTTAAACTTTCTCCTCCTTATTATTACAAAAAGCATTTCGTTAACTTCACCTGATCTTGTGCATGCAGTCAAATTGCAAGTACCAAAGAACAGATATCCTCTGTTTTGTTATAATCACTTTTGGGGAAGAAAAAAACAAAAAACAACTACATTTCATCATACATTTTCTAAAATTCCAAATTTCTAATACTTTTACTAATATTTAACATCTATCGTTTGAACAGCTGACAAAGGAGACACTTGTTACTAGTCCAAATAACTAATGTAAACCAGAGGAAGTAGTGGTTGCTGGGCATAAGTGGAAGAGAACATTTGTGTATTTTTTCAAATTACGTGACGTTATCTGTGGTTTTTTAACAAAATAAATTTTTAAAGTTGACTTCATTCAAAACAGATTTGAGTCTAGTTCCATACTCTCCTCAAACGTTATGTCTCTGTCCATATATGTAGAAAACTAGGGAAAGCAGACATTTTAATGAATGTCTTCAGACAACAGACTATTTTAGCTCTTAAGAGCTTAACCCAAAATTAAGATATTCTCTGTGTGCATATGGGTATTATGGATGGTTTGAATGCACAACAATTTCCCATTATGTTGTCTGGAATAAACTCAAGAAAAAACATTAATAATTATGGTGGAGGTTGAAATTTTTCACTATCTGTTCTGTATTCTTTCCCATAGTTCCTAATAAGCAATGCTGAATCCTCTCAACAAATTAATTGTATTTTTCTCAAAACATTTTGTGTTTCCTTATCAAACATTTTACTTCTTACTCTTGGAATGTATCACTCAAAAAATTTAAGACTTTTCTCTGCAAGTTCCCGATTTAAACTACTCTTATCTACTGAAATGCTCCAGAACATTTGATCTGTGATAGAAATTTTAGCCATCAGCTTTAACAATACAGTAGGGATCATAACCAGTAATTTTCGTAACTATAAACTGTCAAACTTCTTAAGAATTACAGTATGCAAGCACCTCTGCAGGGTATTCATCCAAAAATGTGTGTGCACATAAACCTCAAAGAAATTATGTTGTCAAATCTTCAACATGGAATAACTTCCCTATATTCTTATCAACAAAACCCACCAGCGAATTACTGCCTCCACTTGCTAACTTACGTCATGCAGACAGATGCATAAGTTATCTGCAATCAATGTGAATTGCACCCCGATCCAGAACAATGCAAATCATTTCTATATATTTTTCTCATTTCCTATTTCCTATTACTTGCTGCTCATGTCTAATAGACTTTAGTGTTCTTGCATTAGGTCTGAACAGCTGAAACCCTCAAGATTTAGGAATACAGATTGGATTTTTACGATTGGTGATTTCTACATATCTGTTTGTCATTTGCTTTTATTTGCAATTCAGAAATATTATGTCAGAAATGTTTAAGAAAATAATTACCTGGACTGGATAAACACACAACTCAATAACAGATTATATTCTAGGTCAGCTCCAATATATCACATTTATAGCCTCATGAGGTGCCAGCAAAATAAAGGAAAAGATAAGTCCTGTTAACTTCCAGAAAGGAAGCCTGACCATACACCTTTCCCCTGCCTCCTTCCCCCCCCCCCCCCAAGCAATAATAAAAAAAGAAAGCTAAATGCCTCTTTCTTTTTTCTAGACAAAGTGTTCTGGTTTTCCCTGTCATCAGTGACTGGCTTGGTTAATTTAGAACATGATTGCTTCCTCTGCCAGTGCATTCAGGGTTTCCTGTGACAAAAGGCTCATAAATCTGTTCACTCACTTTGTCTGCCCAAATCATTACAGCATGCTACAGGCTTCCATGGGTGAACATTGAGGTCTTCCATATCCTTTTAAGGGAAAAAAAGATGTGGGTGATCTTCATTTTCATACCTTACTTAACCTCCGACACTATGGATACATACTGGCTCCGTATAAACCAATAACCCCGACGACAAAGTGCTGGAGGACACACATACAACTGAACTGCTAGCAGTACACCCTGATTCCATAAATGAGTAAGGGAGATGTTCTCCAAAAAGCAACAAGAAGAATCCACACATGATTAGGTTGAAGATGGTTTCATTATTTAACAAGGGAGCAGAGAGCACTAAGGAGAAATGGGCAGACCAAGAATTTGTGCTACAGGAATATTAAAGACGTGTGGGCTGCATGTTAGCATAAGGCTTTAACGGTTGTAGATTCAAACTAAATTAGCAACTGGAAGAGATTCCTAGGCTAAAATTTCCTTTCCACAGAAGATATGATTCTATATTGTGCACGGAGAGGTTTGTCACACAAGTTGTATGAGACAGTGTATATCATATTACATTCTTCAGTCTGATAATTGTTATTTTTTTCTTTACATCTTCTGGCTATCAGGCCAGCTGCCTTTCAGGACTACTTGCATACTTAACATTTCTAAAATTAGGAATAAAAAAACCTCATGAACTTTCAATATTTGTTTTATCAAGAAAATACAAAGTCCAAACCTAATAATCATTCAATACCAATCAAATCAGTAAAAAATAATTGTATTTAAAGCTACAGAAGAGAAGCAACAAGCACACCACATTTATCCTTGCAGGAACTCCATTACAGTCAGTGTAGTTATACAAGTCCATCTCGTGTAGTACCTAAACATTTTGGAGAAGACAGTTTAAAATTCTCAGAAAAAAACCTTAAGTTTGAAAGGATACACATTTAGGCACAGTAAGAGTTCCCTAGAAATTCACTCTCTTCAATAAAAATAATTTGAGCTTGCAAATAAACATTACTTTACAGCTTTCTCACCCAAACCATGAGGCAAAAGAGAGCATTGAAAAAGGTTTCTATGTTGCTGAAGTACAACAGAGCTTCTACTGAGAAAAGGAATTAGGATAAGAATTTACAAAGAAGTTGCTCAGTGCTGCTCAGAGTTACGTTAAGTCCCTCATCTCCTTCCTTTCTTGGCTTCACTAAATTATTAACAGAAACCTAATCCAGTGCCAGACACCAAACCAAGAATACTTACTGGAAAGAAAAACAGCAAAGAGAGAGGCAAATGCTGCTAGAGTAAAATAGAGGAGCACAGCTGTTATGTATGTACGTATATGTATATAAAAATGTACATACTGCATACAGGTGTGCACACACATACGCCTACATGGAAAAAATAACAAATACCCACATATGGGGAAGCACAGAAGTGCACTAAGCACAACTTTGCATATATATAATAGAGTTTTATAGTAGCGTGATTATCTATTTTAAATTAAAATAGCCAAGTAAACATTTTACAGTTACAGTAGATACCAAACCACAATAAATGCAAACAAAGGCCATGCTTCTGGACCAGTACTGCTAGCATACCAAGGTTCAGAAACAGTTTCCCCTGTTGTTTAAGTAGATTTGTGCAGCACAAACACCTGCAGCAGGCTCGGGTGAGCACTGAAACGGGCACTCAGCTGAAGGCTGGGGACTCGGTAGGTTTTGGACATGTGAATTATCAGCTATTGCAGGCAGTGGGGACTGCTCTCGGCAATGGTCGCAGGTGGAAGGAAAAACCAAACCCAACGAAAATACTCTCAATGGTCATCTTCCCTCCCCCGCCTCTTCCAGGTGACAGGAAGAAACCATAACTAAATAACCTGAAATTAGTATGTCAGTTGTCCCTGCCCATGGCAGGGAGAATGGAACTAGATGATATTTAAGGTCCCTTCCAACCCAAACCGTTCTGTGGTTCTATGATTTTATGTGTCCTCGGTCATAAAGAGAAAACAATCTCTAACAGTGTAGTGATAAATCAGGTGAAATTGTGTTAGAATATTTAAATGCATTTTGAAACCCTTATTTTATAATATTTAAATGAATTTTGAATATAGCTGCTGTTCACTGAGATGACCAAAAGGTACATAACAAATGGGAAGTAACAGAAGCATTTAAAAAATGGTCCTATTCTGAAAATTCTGATAAGTAACCTGAAATCTGAGTACCACCGAATTATTTTTTTAAAATAGTTTGTCTTCTTGTTATCTTCATCAATTAGTTAAAGTTCTTTGAAAGAGAAGTTCAGCGTATGCATTAACTGAGCATATAATACAAATCACAGTTACGCTTCGACGTGTTGGCAATACAGAATATTGGCTCTGTGTGTGTGCGCACACATAACATGACACAGGTCATTTTTAACTTGTGAATTAATAACACTTCAAAATAGAGTACAAATATTCTTGTTCAACTAAGGTGAATCTCAACACTCCATAAGAAGTTTATAAACGTAATTATAGAATTTATTGTGGGAAAGAAAAAGCCAGATTTTCTAAGAGAATAAGTGAAAATTTAAGGTGGTAAATTTGGTAATAAAGATGAACCAAAGTCAATTATACTCACTAAATTTTCATTTTCTTCTATAAAAATTTCACCTGTCATTTGAAATAAACTTCATAAATAGGCGGCCTTTGATGCATGGAGTATTCCCAGAGGAATTCAATGCATGATGGAACTAAGGACTTCAAACTCCACAAAGAAACTCGGAATAGTCTTGACTTGACTGAAGCCATCCTGAATTTGTCCTTACTTTTAGGAAAGGTATGATGTTGCTCAGAGCGGGTGGACAGAGGGATTGATTTTCTCTTAAAAGAACTGCTTTGCAGAGATGCCCCTCTCTTTCCTCATTGACAGCAGAAAGAGCCAAATCGCAGGTGGTTAGAGTTGACCCGAAGAGACTTAGCCTCAATTTCACTTGAAGAACTCTCTTGAGATGAACTGTACTTCTTGTGTCCTTGCATTTTTCTGGAGATATTTCTTTTTCAGTAGGAAATTTCTGGCTGCACAGTTTACCCATATTTCTTGCTTCTTTTCAGTACATACTTGTCAAAATTGAAGCAGCAGTACTTTCAGAGAGGCTAGTTGCTGTTTATCCTCGGAGTCCTGGACCCTGACCTGAATTCCTGACAGCAGATCCCACCAGATTACAGTTAAATGAACTTCAGTATGCAAAGCCTGTTTAAAATATTAGTTCCCAGTTCAGTAGTTTTCAGGTTCTGGTCATCATAAAGTAATGTGAAGGCAGGGCAGCAAGGTAGGGAAGGTAGCCTCATGGCCCTTCTTTAGGGATTTCATCTAAACCCAGGGGATTTGTTTTCACAATTCAGTCATACGAATCCAGCAGCACATAACTGTAAGCCTATTTAACAGCCCATCTGTTCAGAAGGAGGCTTATTTGTAGCTTTGTGCCGAACAATACTGATGAGCTACCGATTCTTCTTTAAATCTTTTGGTGCTTTCTACAAAATGTCTTTTGTCATCTTACAAGGTGGCTGAGAACTGAAGGACAACTTTTCTGCTTTTTTTCAAACCCACCTGTCAAAACATTCTTTTTGTATTTAGATGGGCAAAGCAAAAGTATTTTTCTGTTATAAATAGGGCTTGAAAGGGGGACCTGTCAAGAATCATGAACATTTTTAAATGTTTGGACATTATCCTCTATCTTTGTGGTATAAAATATATTAAGTCATCGGGCCTTTTCGTTGTTTCTCTTCATTCTCAATTGGTTTTACTCGTATTTCATTTTTAGTCTTTGAAAAAACTGAAACAGTAGTTCCTATATCCCTAATTCTGCTGGAGGACATCTTGAAAAGTATTAGATCATATTTACTATGTTTTTCTTGCTGAGCCAACAACAAAAAGATTGACAGCCTCTAAACACAGATTCTTTTATATTAAATATGAAACACTAATTGGCATTAGCTAAATCCTAAAGGCAAAGGCAAACTAAAAATCAGAACTCCCAATGGTACGTGACATTCTTTTTACATTAGTTTGGTGCTTGTCAGAAAGTAGGCTGGAAATTGCCCTTTTTTAGCACCAATATCAGTACCAAATTGAATATATACATAACTTTGTATCTACACACACATTCTCTCTCGCATATATATGTATAGGCTGATTTATACCAGTTTTGAGACAGGGGGGTAACTGTCTATATTTCTTCTTCTAATATATCTCCTACTAGCCCATCATTCAAGGATTTAGGTGATGGATAATAAGATTTATGAACAAAGCAGGTAAGACTCCTGGATTTCAGACTCTCTTGTTGTCGGCTGTGAAGTTGTTGAAGTCTTAGCCTCAACAATCTTTCCTTTCACATAAACAAGTGCAATATGGAAGATCAACCTTGACCTTTCATGCGCCTGGTGAACACTCTCACCACTGGGTCACTCTCTGTCCCTGTCTCTGAACTCAGAGTTCTAAACCCTCAATTTTTGGAAGGATAATAAAAGGGAAAATAATTCCTCACGAATTATTGTCTTCCCCTATCTTTTTGCTAATGCAGGCTTTTTTGGTTTACTCCGGAGATATGACCAATACTAGACACTTTTAAAGGTTATTTAGGCACTGTAAAGAGCAGATAAGGGTAAAGTGGTTTTGGCAACATCACTGGATGGGTGAATCTCAAAATTTTAGGTGCTTCAACAATTGTAAAGAGCTGGACTTACACAGCCCAGCAAAAACACTGGGGATTAGAACTTGGACTCTTAAAAATTCAGACCAGAGAAGCAGCATTAAATCAGGCTTTCTACTGCTGGGAGTGTGATTAGATACAAACTTGACAGCAGTACTGGCAACAGCTGGAACACTTCTATTTAAAATTATATACTGTGCAGAATGGCATAGTTCTTTGATTGAAGATTCTTTATAATCCCAATGTATGTGTTTGTCATAAGGTAATTATACAGTGTGAACATTTCTTTGCATGATGACATCGTTCTGCTAACCGCGTTCAAATACTAAATATATTATCTATGCATTCCTATGTATCTGGATTAATTCATACATGCTCACACATTAACATTCAATTCTATCTGGTTGATACTAATTACATTAAAAGTAAATTTAAATGGCAGTAAAAATAGTTTAAAATTCTGTGCTTTAAAGTGTACTCTTTTGTTTAAGATAATAAGTTGTTTGTTTGTTTCTTTGTTCTCATAGATGTGTGGGAGATTCATATTCACTTATTACCCACGTACAACATTTCTGTCATCTGCTCCCTGTATTTCTCATCAAGGGACTTAGCCCCCACAAATCTATTCTACTTCTTACAAATCAATTCGAAATTATGACATATACCTAAATCAAGGATATTAAAATATATTTCTAAAGAAAACAATGCAAATAATTTTTCAATTTATCACAATTGTTGGCTTTCTAATTTAACAAATTATTCTAAACCACTGTATTTTAACCCTGACCATCTTTCATACATGTACAATGGACAATGAAAGTAATGTACTCAGAGATAATGGAAAAAAATTGCCTTAATCTACACCGATCAAGGTTACACACCATTTTTATTAATATATTGTCATCGCAAAGATAAGCATGCTTAATTTTGGTAATCTCTAATCAATATACAGCATGCCAGTTAAATATTTGCTATTTATTACTCTCCAGATGCACCACATTCAAGAGAGCACAAGTAAAACTACAGTCCCCTCTGGCCAGTCCTCTGCTGTAAAGCAAATTATGTTAGGGATGGAAACAGAGGACAGAGGAACTTAACTAACAGGAGGTTTGCATTTCCAAGAGCAAAGCTTTGCAGGGATACCAGAGCTCACTCTTGGACCAGACGCAGTACGACATGACATTCAGCTTAGCTAACAGACTCTACAGGTGTCTCTATAGTTTCTCTTGTGTAGCTTTAGATATAGCCAAAATTATCTATCTGCCTGGAGACTCTCAGGCTCTATTTAGGGTCAGTTCCACAGCTTTCATGTTTTCGTAAAGAAAAACAGTTTTGTTCCCCCCAACCCTTTTAATCTGTCTCTGCTACAGTTCTGAACTTGCTTTCTCACAGCATATTCCAGTTCTTAACATAGGAACTCACTCAAGATCCATGCCAGACTGAAAAGCTTGAAAGAGGGCATAACAAGAAAAGGAGAGCCTGAGGAAGAGTGTGATTCTCAGAAAAGTCTGTCTAGTCCTAAAAGTGCCTATGGGTTTGCCAGTTCAATTCTGTTGCTTTGCATGGCTACCACTCACCCCTCAGCTTTCCCTACCTCTGCGGTACCTGAATGCCAAATGGAAAGAGATGACTTAAAGCTTTGCATAGGACTTTGTAGTCCCAGAGAGCGGTGGCACTACTCACAGACCTCTACCAGCAGCATTTCATTTGGAAGTTGTCAGTTCCTGTCCCAGACTGTGAACTAGGTAAGCAGCATCTGGTCTCTCTAGCATGGATCTGATACAGGCTGCCCGAGAACCTGCCAGCATCAACCACACGAGTACGAAAAATTACCCAACATCTAGGTCTCATGCTGAAATGTAGCAAGAGTTTATTCAGCCTAGGAGACTTGAAACGCGGTGTTTAGACTGCTGCTTATTTTCCCAAGTTTGCACTGGGATGCCCAGAACCTAAGATGGAGCAATGATTTCTATTCTTTTTTGGCAGCAACGTAGATTTTGTTGCACCAAGTAAGCTCATATATATTTAAGAACCCTTTTTTTAAATCTCAGGCATCATTACCTCAGACAACTCAGCTCTGGATTGCTCACCTTGCTATCCAGTCTTATGTTATTTACAATCTGAGTGCTACAAAATAGTTATTACATTCTCTATTCAAAAGCAAGTCTGGCTTCAAATTCAGTAGAGTTTTATTCCATGCTCCAGGCAGTAAACACAGGCAAACACTGAAACACACTCACAGTGTCAAAAAATGTTTTTTTTCCCTACCTAGCTTGGCTCCAGCTATTTGCTTCTTTTCCTTGGTGTAAAAAAGAAGCTGGGGGGTAGAAATGGGGAGTAAATACTGGGGCCCTTATGCTTGAGAACAGCTGCTGGAGAGCTCGGTTTGGAAGCTTTTGTTTGAGATCGTGTACCTACACCCTGCTTACCTCTAGCCCTGGCAGAACAAATTTACAAAGAGCAATTCACAAGACTCTCTGAAAACTGAAGTCTGCAGGAATTAAACAGTTCTTCCTCCTCGCCGTGATATGATTAGCTGTCTCTGAGGAGTGAGTGACGACGTCCCTCCCACTCAGCAGCTTCCGACTGACATTTCACTGAATAGAACTTGAATCTCAAAGGGCTGATCTGTCAAGCGGTTTCAAGCCAGAAAAGATCAGGCAGGTTCAGCTTCCCCCCTCAGTTGCATCCTCATTTCTAATTTTCACATTTTATGCTTCATGCAAGTGTTAATTATGGAGATGAAAGCCAACTCACTTTATTCATCCATTCTTAGCACGTACACAAAAGGAAAGTAGAAGTACGTATAAAATTTGCCAAAAAGGGAAAAGGCTGGCTACAGCTTGAGGAAAGTAAAACAGAGCACTGATTGATGTAACACAGATAATAATCATCATCATCATCGTCATCTTCCTCACCTAATGTAGTAGGATTTTGTGATGTAAATTTTCTCTGACATTGTCTGACCAAAGCTTATGTAAAATCAGATTTTGAATTCTATTAGATTTTCTGCTATGACTAGTAAAGTCATCATGGAAAGCCAATTTATACCATAGTTTATAGTATCATTGAAAGAGCTATGACTTTCATACAAAGAAGAAACTTGAGTTTTAAGTTTGTGACGAAGAATTAAGATGATTTTACATTTCTGTAAGCCTCCATCAAATCAAAAGCATTTTAATGACATATAAAGTGATTGATGTAATCAACAGATAAATATTTGAAAGTGGTGTGTTTCCCGTAAAAAATACATTTATTTATATAGTCAAGCATGTATACACAAAGCCATTAGTGCCCACGAAGTATTTCAAATGACCGTTGGTCGCTAGGAAATCAAATTCATGATACTGAAACTAGAGCTGCACATTCCCTAATAAATCCAGTACTTGCAGGAAAAACACTCTATTGGTCATCCAGAAGATATTTACAAATTTCAACACAAATATTTTTACATAACAGATGATTAAGGAGGACAGATTTACCAAGAATGACGTGATACCACCATTTAACAAATATGCAGTCCAGTGCTCACTGCAATTACCCCAAATTTGTGAGATGCAGGTTTCATTCCCACCTCTATCTGCTATCTGAGAGAATTCAAACCTACATGTTCTATTTCCTTTGATAATTCCCATAAACTGTACCGTAAGAGGCATTTTGCAGTAAGTCTGCTTGATTATTTTTTTAAAGCTCCCACTCTCTGCTGTTGAAACTGTTCCACATGTTATAAATAATTACACATTCATTAGAGAACTATAACCTAAACATCAGGCTGGAAGGCTTTTCTCTGATTCTAGGACTTTTTTTCCTGCCTTTTTTATTACTTTTTTTAAACAAAATGAAACTGCTCCATCATGTTCAATCAGATAGAGAGAAAAAGTTTGTCTGCATGGCAGAATGATGAAGGAATGAGAACATCTGTCTCAACTTTCCTTTAGCATAATCTTGTTAACATAAGTAAGACTAGCACTGAAGACACAGCAGCCTCACCTTTCATATGTAATTACAACCATCATGTAAATTCTCTACAGACATAAAATAGGTATTCTGATGCATATTGAGGTAATACTAAAACATATCATGCCACAACCTCACTAGCTTTATTCAGGGCGTTAGCTAGAGGTGTACGTCTACCACATATACCTTCATTGTAGCATATCCAAAGAAAAAGGCACTTTTCTTTAAAAAGTGGAACATCTGGGTTGTAGATAGCTCTTTAATATTTCTTGATAAGTGATGAAAAAATTGCTAGGAAACAGTGCAGTATTTTTTTGGAAACAAGAGACAAGATTTTTTTTCAGGTGGTAAGATTTCAGTTCCTGTTATGGAGTTAGGTAGGCAATGAGTCCAGCTTTTACAAAACAAAAGCTACACGCATACTATTCCTCCTGAAGATGAAAAAGAAGCTTAAGTGGTCATATCCTCAGCACTGTGAACAAATTTCTTTTCTGAAATTTCTCAAATTCATATATGTGTCTGTGTATTTACCCCAGCGGCCACCTAGACTTTTGAGAGTAAATCAAGGCAAGTAGTCTTGTCTAGTTGACCACTAAGGCAACCTGGGTTTGGGTGTGGGGTTAATTTTTATGTTAGGAAAGCAAAGAGGGTTTTAGAAAAAATGTTGTTGCATAAAACGCTGATAAACAAAGTAGAAGAAAGGCAGGGAAAGATGTTTTTTCTCCCTCACTTGTTATTGTGATGTATGGCAGCGGCAGAATGCCCTGTCACAGTTAGGTGGGGAAAAGTTACCCGAATGGAATAAGCAGCATTCTAGAAAGTGCTGTAGTAGCTGGCAAACAGTTTGTAAACACCTTAAATTTCTATGAGTCTATTGCCTCCGTGGACTTCTCAAGGCCAAAATGCCAAATGAGGATCTTTTGGGACTGCATAGCTTTATACGAACCTTTACAATTTGTTGTGCCTGAACTGCACTGACTCTCCAAATATGCAATACACTGGACCAGTGCTTCTGGGAATACTGGATAAAGCTGACATTTTTCCACTCCAGAAAAACCACCACCTTTTTTAAAGAAATAGCAATAATAAGAAAAATGTCTTCCCTTTATTTCGCTACTTCTGTATGTCATTAAACCAGTACAGTATGATGCTTTGATCTTTGTTTACCTTTTAAAAAACATCGTGCTGCACTTCGGTAATGTACTGCTATCAGTGAAGATAGCAGGATATTAGCGGAGGATAAAAATTGCAATTTGAGATTTCTTTGTGCTTGTGGATATTACATACTGCTAACAATGTTTTGCTTTAGTAAAAGGAATGTATCAACGGAAGAATCAGCGCTGACTTCCAGGGTGAAAGTTGGGGAACTGCTGGAGTCATGCATTCACCGATTCTCCCTTTCCCTCAAAAAGCTGATCAACATCTGAAGGCAATTCTTTTCAACATGCTGTGTAACGTACATTATGCCCACACAAGATATGAGTCATATAAGATTAATGTAATTTTAAAGTAAATATAGTTACACTATATTAAGCTAAAATTATATTTTAATAAAGTATAGCATGAAAATATTAAGCATTTTTAGAAAGGGAAAAAAAACCCTAAACCTGAACTTTTTGGCCCCAATTTGTAATCTATGAAACCTGGTCAGAATCAATGAAATCCTCTGAGTTTTGAAGAATCTCACAATTTTACTCCAAGAGCAAGGCCAAAGAAAGCGAAGGGCGGGGGTGGGGGGGTTGCAAAAAAGCATAATCCCACTGTATTTCTGAAAATAAATTTGTGCTTTAAGATTCTCTGATTTTTCAGGAAGAAAGAGACCTCTCAAAATTCTAATGCTGCAAATCCTGAACAATCTGTACCTTAACCATAGGAGTGCGTGAATTACTGGTTTGGGCAGTTGAGTTTTCCCCATCCTCCTGCATAGGCAAAATGCCTCAGCCATGCTCTTTTCCCTGATCTAACTTGTGTCACCCACTCCAGAGCCTTCTCTTATACCGATACTTCACGTAGCAATACCAACGTTTCTTGCAATGCACCCGCTTTTGCCTCATGCAGAACACCACCACGGGCACAGGTTCCATGCTGATCCCGGCTTTAAGGAAGGCTTAAAGTGATTTGGGCCTCCATGATTACAACAAAGCCATGCATAAGAACTCAGAATATTTTTTTTCGTTCACTGCAGATTGTACGGGTAGCTTTAACAAAGCAGAACCTTTCAAAAATACACACATGTGTGTGTGTATATATTTATAAGACACGTGTCTGTCATTCCTAACATTCATGAAGAAACTGATGTCTCCAAGGTCATACGGCTTTTCCATTTCTCCCAAGGTTTCCAAAATAAACGTCCCTGAAATGTATCTCATTGTACCCTGAGTTTACTGTGCTAACACAACTCTAAGCATCAGCTGCTACTTGACTGACGTTTTATAAACACAATCAGCGAGATTTTTATATCTTGTGTTAATTCTTAATGGCTACATGTACTGAATTCAGATTACAGCCTTCCAAGTTTGAAATGAGACCTGCAGTGCATGTACAGGCTATCTCCTCCAGGATATCCATAAGGGATACTCTACTGCAATTGATTTTAACTTTACAAGCCATATTACTTCAACTGGAAAAGCTGCTATCAGAACTAATAGGAGCAAAATAATGTCTAAATAATTAAAAAAAAACCCTGCAGCCTTGATGAACATCTAAAGTGGCATAAATGTATTTATTTTTACCTGGGAGAACTGCTGTTACTTCATGTAGGAAATTTCTAGCTGATTTTGCATAACGAGTAAGTACCATGTGAACAGAGAAGCTGTGCAAGGCTTTACAGAGTGCTAAACAATACGACATAAATTTCTGACATTTACAGAAGGCCTTTGTAATCCCTTGGCTAGCTAGATGAGAGAGAAAAAGGAGGAGGAGGGAAAAAACCCCAACAACCCACAGTCTGAAATTTTGGGTTATTCTTGCTATACTCTTGGTATATGTCTTTTACTTGGATTCTTTATCAAGGTGTGACAGATGGTGCTATTAAAAATGAAGTTCATCCCCTTATATAAAATGTGCACAAGCTGTACGTTTGCCCAGAAAGCCTCGCTGTTCCTTAGCTTCCAATTTGCAAAATGGAAAGCGCAACTTTAGTAAATGTTAGAATTACTACTATTAAGATGGAACAATTCGCAAAACAATACCAAGTGCCACTTTTTTGACAAATTTCACTAACGCAAGCCATTAGTAAATGGTGCCCTAGGTTTTTTACTCGTCTCTGATACCTCTCATGAAAGCATTACAAATAAATGGAGAAGAATATGCCATGAGAGGGAGTTATGAGTTGCTGAATTAAGGAAAAAAACCACCTACTTTGAAGACATGTCCATGGAGAGTACAGATTGGCAGGCTGAAAAACAACCTTGACTATCACATAAAATAGCAAATTCTTAGTAAACTTTTTAGCGTATAGCTTGAAATTAATATTAGGATCAGACAAACACTTAGGTCATAGCAGTAACCTAACTAACAACTTACAGGCTTCTTTAGTCAACCCAGACATCCTTCACTAGACTTCAAGGGCTACTCTTAGGTACACTGAGATTCTTATCTGTAGATGGATTCCTACCAGGTACCACCCACTATCAGAAAGAAGTTTGAGATCTGTTTTTCAGCTATGTAAAAAAAGTATGCAGATTTCATCTGCAAGGTGTATCTTAAAGTTCAGTAACTGACAGAAATTAATAAAAACAGACTGGTGGAAAAAGCTACTGCTTTCATTCTGCAGTTAAATATTTATCTTGACTTTTGCCCTTTCAACTTAAGAGTTTGTATGCAAATGCACCGTAGCTATCTGAAGTGTATTTTCTCTGCAGACATCCAAAACCAGCGGTTACCTGTCACATATCTCCTCTCCTCCACTTTGCTATGAAGATTTCCAGAAGAAATCTGAAGCACTTTTCCTATGGACTGACAAAGAGATATTCTGGATGTGACTTGTCCTCCTTAATTAAAAGAATCAAGTGAGATCATCAGTTGGCTATTTGCTGGACATTTATTATAATTGGGGCAGTTCATATGCAAGGCACGTTGGAATCAGATTGAGGGGAAAAAAGGATATAAAATGTGAGAAGGAAAACTGTGTAAAAATAATATGAAAGTTTTGGAGAAAAAGTGCTGGCTTTATTTCTTGACTGTATAGAGAATGAAATACAACACAACAAACTGTAACAAATGATAATTTCTGCTGAGAAGAATATGGATTTACTTATTTCTCACCTACACTAGTGAAACATAAAAAACCACCCTACTGGCAACTGGAATATGAATTATTATCTATATAGATGATTTAGCTAAGGTGAGACAAATAGGCTGTCGGAAGAAAAAGGGGAAGAATGAGGTTTCTGAAAGGAAAAAAACCTCTCAAACCATGTCACATCCCTTGAAAATGAGGATTTTCATAAAGCTATTGTTTTACACAATAAAAAATGAGGATATCAGGATATCCCATCATGTACTGCCTTTCAATAAGAAGAAAATTAGTGCGCTGTGGGAGGTGTTAGGGAAACTAGGTGGGAATTCAAGGCAGTAGTTTGCACAGTGAGGCTAGAGGGAGCAATGAGCATGGATGGAGCATTTCACAACAGCTTCCCGGCACAATAGAAGCACTTCAGGGCTACTGTGCCTGTGTTCAGAGAGAAGGAAATAGATTTTTTCACCAAAATTTCAAGGCTTAAACTTGACGAGAAAAACCAGAACACTGATTTATCGCCTCTGAGTCTACTGCCCGACTGTAACACTGGTTCTTCATGATTTTTTTTGTTCACTTTCCCTCAGATACAGAGAGCTGCCATTTCTGCAGAAATACCATAGCTCTGCTGTGTAAACTAAGACGCAAGGTATCGAGAGCTTTAGCAAACACTAGGTAGCCACTGGACACAACACAGCGTAACTCCTTGAAGACAGCCTTGAACAACTTGTTCAGGCTGGCTGGGGGAACAAAAGTTGATGGAGAAAGAACAGTGCAAGTATATATACTTCACATCTCCAAAGTCTGCAATAGGGAAGTGGAGCTAACAATAGCCAAAGCAATTCTGTACTGGAGTTCTGCTGTTTGAAAGAAAAAACAATTATCAGTTTCTGTCTTATTAACGTTTAATGCCATTACTTGATTTGCTGATTGACAAAAGGATTAAGCCCTAAAGGTATAAGAAGCTATAAAACATACTTCATTAAAGGGAAAAAACCAATAAGTTTAGCATTTACTAGATATTTTTCCCACATGGGGAATAAACCCATAGATACCCTACTGAGCTAAGGAGAGTTTGTATTATATTTTCTCAAGAGAAATCACTCTATTTTACCTAATGATAACAAATGAGAAGGCTGGTCTGAGATCTTAGCAATGATTTTTATTTTGCAGCTGCAACACACCTGGGGAATTCATTGTCATCAGGTCATGTTCAACAACTTGACTTTAAGAAGGCTGGAAAACTCTGTGATCATAAATAGCATGTCCTTGCAAATCAAAAATGTTTTAAAGGATCTGATCTCATGCTAAAGCTTATTTTAAGATTTCCCTTTTAGAATTTTATTTTTCTTTTCCTTAGACCTTGGTTGGAGAAGTACGGATGTGTTGTTATGGTGCCTGTTTGCACAACAAGTTAAGCAGAAATCATAACACTTACAATGTCCTTGCCTGGAAATGGAAATTCAAATCACACTACAAATTATCGCTTGTGTTTCTACTGAATATTCTGAAAGAACAGTAGTACTATAAGGAACATTGACAAAATACAGAAAAGAAGGTGCCTGCATTTTCAAAAATTTGCATTTGTTACAGAGAAACACCACGACAGAAAACAAATACTGTCAAAATTCAAGTAACTGACCTATAGGTTGATGGACACTGACGTAGGGATTCTTCATGCTGCAGCAGTGCATCCCTTCTTAACAAGTCCTTAAAAAATTTCCACCTTAACCCCAGTGGATTCAGTGTTCTTTGCCTTTGTTCTTCTTCTTCTTTATAAGTTACATTATTATATAAAGTTCTCTGCAGTAGGTTTCTGTGGAGGTGACAGTGTAAGAAGATGTTTTTCTAAACTGTGGAATAGCTGAAATACAGCTTTCAGAAAACAACCATTAAGTAGATCAGGCACAATCAGCTCAAACATGATCTGTGCAGACTGACACCACTGAACAACGCAGTATGCTTAGACTATGTTCTTCCTCCCTTTTTCCTCCAGCTCCTTAATTCTCCAGTATACCTTTTTTCTGGTGCTTCAGGCAGTGCTGAGCAGCATTTTATGCTGTGCATGTAATTTCAGTTGCCGTGATATAATTTAAATCATTAGTGTGACTACAAATACGGATGTTTGGGAACTGATGCTCATACGTGCCACAGAAAGGACTAACTGACCGGTGAGAATCCGTGCTCATGTCCAGCAGTGTACACAAACACGGTCTTCAGCTAAGTGAAGCTACACTGACAGTGAATGTGAATATAGAATGTCTGAAGGTCTTTACTGTCTACAGTTTCTATTTTTATACAATTGTTTATCAGATATGTTAAGTATTTGGAGCTGATTTGCATTTCTATTTTCATTTGCCATGCAAAGGCTTTTTTTTTGTCTCCTCCAAAATCAACAGCACTTAATACTCCTTCCTCCTCTCTCACAATACGAGCTGTTTGCCTTTCCTCAGGCACCTGTCACATTCTGGAAAGACAGGCAAGCTACTAAGGCACCGTTAGCGAGCTGAAGTTGTGCACTGCTTTGTTGTGTCAAATTATTTGGCTTTTTCTTCTAATCAGGCAGAATTCCAAGGGCTACAAAGACCACATGTTCTCTGAAGGGGACTAGCAAAAACAGCTCTTGCCAGATTTATCAAGTCACACTTTTCTGTTCTTCCACTGCCATTGGTCTCTCATGGAAATCAAACACAATACAAGATAGGGATGCCCCACGTGTTACTGCAACAGAATAAAACAACTAACCTAACCTACCAGCTTCACACTTCTCACAAAATACCCTGCAGCTAGCAATAGGTAAGCCACTAGTTACACAGTACATCATCTGCAGCAACTCATTTTAAACAGAGAAGGCAAAGGGATGGATTTTCTCTGTCTAAACTCTTCCCGCTCCATTATAATTGCAAGCATTTTTTAAATCCTCATTGCTGCTCCCTTTTGTCTGTTTACATTTCTCTTTGCAGCTGTTTGCTAGGAAAGCGAGAACAGGTTCAGACAATCGAGTAAAATACAGAACAAACAAAGGTTTTAAGGTTCTAGAGTTTCCATAAAACTACTGGCTCTTTGTCTATTTATTTTAATATCTGGATTTATGCAGTTCCTTCTTTCAGCCAGGTAGGTAGTAGGCCTACTCTGATGCAAAGTGTTCTTCTCTCACTGTTTCTAAAATCAGCTGTAAATGAACTGTAGCGGGGGGGGGGGGGGGGGGGGGGGGGCGCGCGGATCTCTTGGGAGCATGTGTATTCTGCTGCCAGGAGAACAAGAGAAAAAGAAAAACTGTAAAAAAAATGGGAAAAAAAAAAGAAAGGCTGAGTCATAACACCTTGTAGGTAGCTTCTAGCTGTTAGGAAGTGTGCTTTCTCCTTTGGAAAGTATACTGAGGCAGTGTTAGGAAGGAAGCCAGATACACTGAAAAGCTGGCATTGCAGAGACCAGAACGCAGCAGGAGGTCACTTAGCAGTACTCATGCCAAAACAGCAGTCCTGCTGTTCAGGCGGAATATATGGGCACACTAGTAATATTACTGAGCCATCTATTTTTAAAATTGCGCTTGAATTTGAAGTTCATAAGGCTGACCTTTAGACTGGTATCCCTTACATGGTCCAACTCTTGAAGTCGCTCAAGAGATCAATGTTTGTTTATCTGAACTGTGTCTACTAACTTGTAGGAAAATATCTTGCCATGAGTACTTTACACTGGCCATAGGCTGGATATTAAATGGCAACATTAAACTGTAATAAATTTTCAAAGGGAGAATAGGAGAACCATCTGAATAAAAACCTGTAATCCTGATCACCTTTAGCCAGAGTGGTGACCCAGAAGACACAGCCCTCAACTCTTCACAAGGATCTTTCTCCTTAGTAGCTAGTAGGACATAGTGCTAAGCCTGACATCTTCCTCTGTCCCATGGAAGCAGTGAAAGAAATGTATGCAGCATAAATGTGGGATATTTCCTCTTATTTTCCAATCAGTTAGTTTTGAACACCAAAGAAAGTACAGGATATAAGGGGTAATTTCCTTTCCTTTGATTCCTAAGTTCTCCTCATTTTAGCTGATGCACACATCTGATCAAGTGATTCAACATGCTAATCAGTACCAGAGAGATTCTGCACTAGCAAGTCTTAAAATTTCAAAACCTAAAATAGTAGATGAGCACCCTCATTTCCATTAACCGGTAACTGATAGTGTTTGGAAGATCACTTATGCCTTTAGTGCCGTTTATCTCAAGCTAACAGCTTTCTACACTAACTAGCAACTTTGCTGTCAGCACTATTTGCCACCAAGACACCTAATCCCTTGTTTCTTTGATTGCATTGGTCTATCATGATCACTTTATGGAACCACCAAAGAGAAAAACTAAACAAAGGAAAGCAAACAGGTTTCCCCCAAGATCTGTCCCCCAGAAAACGAGGTAGACTAGGTAGAATTTTTAACTTTAGTAACTTTTAGCCCAAGAAGCAATTCTCAGAAATCCTCAACTTTATAGTGAGTGCTGTCCAGTCAGTTTTATTCTGCTGTTGATTTTAACAGGAGTACAGTTAGGTCAACACCAAGCAATCTGAAATTTCACCCTAAGCATGATCGCTTAGTTTCTTCTCTATGAAGCTCCCAAATGCAAATGAAGGTTTTGGTTCAGTGGATGCCTGCAAACAATCCTAGGGACACTTCTGCATTCTTTGTATCGCCATCCCAGTACAAGATCTCTCTCTCTTTCCCCGCTACCAGTTCTTGCATTGGAAAAAGAATTGCGGGATTCCAAAATATGCTGACCCGGGTCATGTTTTATCCTCAGTTTGACACTGTTATAGCTACAGTATGGAAAAAGAAAGGGGCCTTTGAGAATATCATCAACATGTACCAGAATTGCATTTCAGCAGGACTTGCAAAAAAGAATATGAATTTAAGTCTTGCCAAAAATTGTATTTCTTTGTGACAGCTACCCTTCGTTCAGACTTGTCCACTTTGAAGATTAGCTGAAGGACTTGAAGGGCACAAAGAGCTGCTCTTCTTCAATCACACCACATGTCACATCAGACGTGGAGGCTAGCTGATACAATTTGGGCAAGTATATTAATTCTGGGCAAAAAAATTGCTCCTAAGTAAAATTAAATATTTTGCCTGTGACTCTGGGGTGAGAATTAACCTGTGCTTTTATGAGAAAGGGCAGAGACATGTTTTGAGCTCTGTTTGTACGTGTCCTTAACACCAGAATCCAATTAACAATGTCCAGAAAAGGGCAAATATTTGGCAAGGTGGTGTTTCATATTTGGTTATATACCTTGCCCAAACAAGTTTGCAATTACCTCCGGTCACACTAGAGAAATCTTTTCCTTATGTTACTACACAACCAGCCAAAAAAAGGAACACTAGAATGCGATTGTCCTTACCATCGCACAGAGATATCGTCAGAGATTACTCGAGAAATAGGGTTCTCTACTGGAGATGAACCTCAGCACATCATTGCTTATGACCTGGTTATTCTTGCATCAATATTCTCCCTTCCAGTAACTGTGTAAAATATATTGAGTCACCCCAAACTACGTGTGTCCTCTATGCAAGTAAAATGAAGCATCAGTTGCATCCTTTGGAAAACTAAAAGCTAATTAAAAGATTCTTTCTTCAACAAAAGTTACTTCAGGAAAGAAAAAAAACCCTCTAACAAAAAAAAAAACCAAAAAAACACAAAAACCAACACAACAAACCCACAAGAGGTGTTGGCTGACAGAAGCAATGAGGTTATTAGCAACAGAATCAGAAACACTCATGGTAAAAAAGAAAGAAGATAAATTAAACATTCATATTTTATCTCAATTTCTGAAATATATGTTCTTAAGCCTACTTTGAAGTACATGATTAAATTCTCCAAAACCTTTTTATCTTTCCTTGATTGCTAAAGTTTGCTATCAGTGCAGAGCGTGTAGCTGATATTGTATATCATCAGACTTGTTTCTTTATCTTCAAAAGTAACATCTAAAGTTGGTATGAATAAACATAAACAGAGTGCCTGTTCCTCGTTTATTAAATATAAGCTGTAATAGAGAGCGTGCACACACTCTGCAGCAGAGCAGCAATGGAAAATGTGTTCTCAGCTCAAGAAGAAACGTAGGCTATTGAATTTGGGGCATGTAAAGGAATACATGACCTGAGACGAAGAACGAGCAAGATTTTGAAAAGGGAGGATATGCACAGGACTCCGAGGAAGTCTTATGATAACAAAATGACACCTAATTTTTGCCTGCATGTTTGGTGGCCTACGGGACGTAAAGAAGAGCGGATGGCGATGTTGCTGATGCAAGTTGACTCCCTCTGGCCCAGTGACTCTATAGGAAGTTCCAACTCAGAGTGGGGTAAGTACAAAACGCAAGAGAAACACAGCCACAAAAATAAGCAAAGAAAGCCTCCAAAGACCCATAGCAAAATATTTCAATATAGCGCAACATAAATGTATCAATAAAGTATAATGAACAATTCTACATTGCTAGCATAGCTATGTAATTTACAGAGTTGCCATAAGATAATAGTTTTGAAGAGCCTGCCAAAAGCCTGGTAATTTGCATATAATTGTCAATAATGCTTTTCCATTTACTAGATGGAGGCTTTGTTTTTCACAGGATAGAGTTATTGGAATTCAATTTGCAGTCTCTGTTTTTATGACTTTTCTATACAGTACTGTATTATTTAGAAATAAATGGGGAATTTTAGATGCAGTTTTTTATCTCTTGCCCCAAGGCAAAAAATACAGATTACCTTTTCAACAGACATTAATAAATAAAAATATAAAGAAAATTATTAACAAAGGAAAATTACAACACTTCTTGGGGTACAAGTTCATCTTATTTGTAAACATTTCTCAAATTATTTAACTACAGTTTCAATGAAATAAAAATCCTGATTTATTTTACAGCAAAGATTCACCTTTTGACTCACTAAACCCATGGGGCTGAATTTATCATGGGTTTGCATTATCCAAGAATGGTTAATTTAACAGTAGCAGATTTTGAAGCCAATTGGATAGCGTTGAAAACATACCTATATTTAATGCCATCTTTAATATGGGATAGTGATTTACAGTATCATGAACAATATTCTTTCTTTGCAGGACTATGACCAAGGATTAAATCCTCATCCTGCTGAAGCCTTGGCAATCCCCCCAGTGACTATAATTCAGACAGGATTTCAATGCAGGTTTGTATTCACTGAGGGGATGTTGTATAGTTAATATGATAATATTTGCATGTATAAAATATGTACAAAGAAGTCAATTGCCACTTTAAAGTAGCAAAAAATAGTTTTAGCTAATTAACCACTATTTTCTCAGTTGTCACTAAGAATCCACAAAATAAAAAATTTTTGTCCTTTTCCACATAACATAGCAAAATGAATAATCACATTAAATCAAAATAAATATTTATTAATTAAATACATATACACAGTTACTTTCTATGCTTTTTTCCTTTTGCACTAATAAACCTTGATTTTGTGCATTGGCATTCACTTGTATAGTCTCTGCAATTAAGTATGTAAATTTGAAAACTTCATCTATAAATGATTGAATAGATATTTCCGTAACACTTTGCGTACATATACCTTCCTGACAGTTTGTGACTAAACGAAACATGCATGCAAATAAAGCTCCCATCTTTGTGTTTAAACTCAGGCTTCTAGAGCATCCAAAACTTGGGCAAAACATGCTATCACCTAGGACAGCAGCTCTGGCGACTTCCAGGCATCTGATACTGTCTCTTTACTGGCTTCCTCTTAACCAGCTAATCTGCTTTAGCAGAAAAACATGTGTCTTCATATTCATATCTCCTCCTCCAAAAGGAAGAGAGGAAAAGTAGCCAGTACTTCCATAACTAAGGTTTTACTTTAGTGTGTATACTCTAACTAATTTCTTCAAGGCATAATTCATTTGACAATCATGGACAACAATATCACTGAGATTATACTTCTGACTCCACAGATGAAACTATGTTAACAGTGAAGTTTTGGGCAAATACAGGCTTGACTGTAGTGAGGTATCAGTATCTTATTTTGGGTGCTCATCCCAACACAGTATGACCGTGCAATACCTTTGCAGTCACCAGCAAAATGCAGTGGCAATACCCAGCCTCCCAAATAAATCACAGACCACAGCACAGGATGATCCCCTATTAACTTGTGGATATGAGCTGCAAAAGAAGTCAAGTCTCACACCATCTTTTTAAGATGAGCTGAACACCAGCTCTGAATAGAAAGATTTAATGCCAGTGTGAACACCTAACAAGATAAAACTACAGGGAGGATACTGCTTTGAAAATACAACCCTTAGTGCTTTCCCTCAAGATTTTTACCTTATTTACTGTTATTCTGCCTCAAAAGAGAAAGAAACCAGACCCTATAACTTATGATTGTATAATATTTCTTTTATAAATAACATCTCTATGCACAGCAGTGCTTTAATATGTCAGCTGTAACTTGGATTGTGTCCTTTAATCTATCATGTACTGCACGCATGCTACAAAAGAAACAAATAATTCATGAGTAGAGGTCTATGTGATATGTATGATATATGAACCCTCCTCTGAAGTGGAATATATGCCATACATCATGGTACCAAGGTATGATTTTTTTATTGCATAAATAATCTATTTAAATTTTATTTATCTTTCATGACACACTGGGTGCCCATAGGGCATCAAGTATTCAAAGCATTAATAACATATCGATTTTTTTCCCCAGGAATAGTCCATTATCTGTCGTATCAGTCAATTTTGTGAAAATATTTGTGAACACTGGACCAATTCAGTAATCGCTCCAGCATTAAAAATGGGACTTCTTTCCAGAAAACTCAAAATACTCCAAGATTGTTAAAAAAAAATACTTAGACTTTTCAGGTCAAAATAGATTGAGCTACTACTAAAAAGAGAGGGAGAGAGAAGGCAGTGGACAGTAAAGGACTACGTGGCTTAAAAATAAGAGAACGTGGTGGTATCCTTCTCACTCTCCTCCCGCAAGTTTTTTCTTCACTATGATGACTGAATAAAAGACTCAATGCTCAAAAAGTTACTGCCCTTGGCCACCCTGCTTTGATAGCAAATTCTTTCCTGCTCTTTTTCCATATTCTTAGTCTCATTCCTTCAGATAGGCTTGACATTTGTAAGAAGTCCATACTCCCATCCCTCAATATTCCTGCTCACCCCAGCCAGCGGTGATGTGTCCCCTGCAGTTAAAATGATTTTCTTTTCCTCATCTGTTCCTGTATGCCTGAGGGGAACTCTGCAACATTTTCCTTCTTTCTCCCCTCCCCCCCGATCTGAGTATGCTCATTATTTTTTAATGTGTCCTTTTCTGAATATACGTAGTACAGGAGAAGTCCATGACAGTAGATGAGATCTGGTGCTCACAAAAGGAAGCAAGGCTAGACAAAGAGGTTTTCAGGAGTGAGATAAAACAGCAGCAAAAAAATAATACAGTCAAAAATCCTAAAGCTAGCTAAAACCCAAGAGAGATAGAAAATGTGCACTTTTGGTAAAGTGTACAAGCTTTACAACTTCTGCCTCACTTCCACAAAGTCTTAGGAACAGACTTGATCATGTGCTGTTTGCGTATCAGACAGCTGTAACTCCATAAAGATGCCCTTGAGATCTGTTAAGCAGCGAGAAGAATGTCTTTGTGGGCGTATGGGGTGAGAGGGCTCAGAGGCTTTGAGGAAGCAGAAAACACAGTAAGAAACGGGCAGCACAGCGACTACAAGGAGTGTCCGCTTGAGTGTTTCTCATCCAGCTTGTAAATAGCCAAAATTTCCCCACAAACCTGCTGGGTTTTAAGAGCTGTAGTTTCTTAATAAAAGTATTTTCTGTTTCATGTCTTATCTGCATGTTTTTATTATTAATGAATTTCTATTAGATACTTACACCTGAGAAAGAGCTTGTATCATCGTTACAGTTTTCTTGCAACATATTCGCTTTTTGGTTGCACTTTTGTTAATTATTTTTCTTGACAATAAGGTATTGTTGAGATAACACAGGGTGGTGTTAGCTTTGGCCTTTTATACAGCCCATCTGAGAGGGCATCTGTTTAGTTGCCATAAGCAGCCACTTTGCTACAATCAGTAAGCCTGAGGCTGGGCATCTACTGTCCTACCTGCAGTCAGCAATGGCCCCATCAGTTATGCACAGCCAGCGTCCCTCCTCACAAGAAGTCACCTGCAGTGTTTCAGGGCACCAGGACTCCTTTTCTCTTCCAAAGGAAACGGGAACACACTCCTGCCTACTGAGGCGTTGCACTCAGATTTCATCCTCACACATACTGAGGACATGACTGACGCGACCACCAAGACTTAAGAGCTGGGAAGGACTCCTGGGTCCCCTTGTTTAGGATATAATCCTTGCAGCTCTTCCAGGTGAGCTCAACAGCACTTAACTCCAAAAAAATCAAGTAAGCAGCAGATGAATTGCAGTGACAAAGAAATTGCTTCAAAACAAGGCAGTACACATTAGTTGCTGCAGTTGGGACTTCTCAGGTTATAAGGGAAGAGCAAAACTTACACGCGTGACATTGTTTCAGCACAGCAGTGTCCCAGGACATCCTCCCTGTTGTTGAACTGGCACCCAATAGCTTATTTCAAATTCTTTTCATGAGCTTTGCCCACCATGTTTGTCCATCATATCTGCTTATAGGTCTAAAATGGTGGCTTATTCAAATACTCACAGCTTTTGCTTTACACTAATGTAAACACATCTAAGTGGAAAATATGGTCTTCATTTCCTGTTCTGAAATAGAAACTCATTTCCTAAGTTTTAGCAGTTCACACTACAGAGATGAGCAGGTAAAAGCTACTACGATTTCCTTATGACAATGTAAACATTCACTGATTATAAAATGACTAGTGCTATCGTACTTCCCACAGCCAGCACTCCATGTTTCAAGTAATTTTGAAAAAAGCTTGGATGGCCTGGGTTCCTTCAACATTTTAATTGCTCTGCAAAATGTCATGACTGAGAAAGATGTCATGGATGTACGTCAGGTAAATCAGAAAACATCCATGAAGAGTGTTGCAGTTGGGAAATAATATTATTAAAGTAATTAATTTTAGATTTCTTTACAGGATTCTCTAAAATTGCTGAGTGAGAAATTATCCTCCTATTCCACTGATAATACTTTTGTCATAAAATGCAAGGACTGTTTTGTTTTTCAGTCTTTCAGTGTAGAAAGATAGCATGTTCTAAGAATGCCACATTAAGAAAAGGAAAAAACTAGTATTTCTACTGTAGGAGATGTTACAGCGCCGATGCTTGTCAATTCTACAACAGATAATGCCTGTTTAAAACATGGACAGAAAGCAGCAGCTCATGACACTTGTTACTAGTGAGTACTCCATCACAATGCTTGTCCCTTTACGCCTTCTAGTATGCACAATATCAGATTTTAATGTAATATATTCCCTATTTCTCCAAGAGTTTGTTGATTATAAAATTCAAATTTTTGTTAGAATTTAAAATATTTTAAAGGACATTGAGGATCATGAACTTTATCTGGGTACTCTCTCAAAAACATTAGCACATTCCCATGTTGTCAGCTTAATAAAACCATCTCTAAAGTCTTTCTCATTACTGTTAATCTTATGAGATGAAGCTCCTGTACTCAGGTTTTTGTTGGCTTTTTTCCTGAGATCTTTTACATAAAAATTAAAATTATCAACCCTAGCAATTCTTATGGATCGTCCTTGATAGGACAGAAGAAATGGCCTCAAGTTGCACCAGGGGAGGTTTAGATTGGATATTAGGAAAAATTTCTTCCCCAAAAGGATTATCAGTCATTGGAACAGGCTGCCCAGGGAAGTCACCACCCCTGGAGGTGCTTAAAAGACAAGACATGGTGCTTAGGGACATGGTTTAGTGGTGGGCTCAGCAGTGCTAGGTTAACAGTTGGACTTGATGATCCTAAAGGTCTTTTCCAACCAAAATGCATGATTGTAGTTACATATCCAAAGGTTCAGATTTTAATACAGCAGATATCTCTGTAACGACATAAGACAGAGAAATGCTGGAAACACGCACTTCCAGGTGACCTCACCTCTGCCAATAAAGACTGCTATTCATAACAGCTACGCATGCAGAAAACACTGCCAACAGGAGAGCTGACAGTGACAAAGGCGGCACAAATGCAGGAAAAGGCTTTACTTAAATTTGACGTTAGCATATTTACAGTACTATATGATAAAACAAGAATAAATTGTATCTAATGGAGTTATAGGATAAAAATCTAATAATGGAGCAAGTTGACTGCAAGACGATTTGGTGAAGTAACATAGGGCTAAGGGTTTGTTGGGGTTTTTTTAAATTTCAAATTTCAAACTTGGGTAAGTAGTTAGAAAAGATAATGAGATCAAAGAGTTCAAAGTCTTCAACTACAGCAGAAGGCAAAGGTTTTCAAGGCCAAGATTAAAAACTTACTAGGAATTTCCAGATTGAGCAACAGGACAAAACCTGAAGGGAAAGGCATCAACTGCAGAAGGATATAAAACTATTTCCAAAAGCAGAATCAAAACAAGCGTATATTTTGGAAATCTCAAAGTATACAGATCAACTGAGAATTACCAGAATTGAAGCTGAGCTATAACTCTGGAGGGAGATTTAATAAGCAGCAAAAGTTTCTTAAGCCATAAAAGGGAAAGATGGAAAATGAAGAAAGAAATCAGATTTTCAGTGACGTTCGGCCAAAGTCAATTTACTTATAGTACCCAAATTAAATGTACTATTTCTGTGTTCATTAAGACATTAGTACTTAACAACAGAGCAAACTGGGGGCGGGGGGTAAGGCATAAGAATATTATTCACCATGATATTAGGACTAAAAAATGTAAATGGAAATTGTAACATCTAAAGGAAAGAAAAAAAAACCCAAACACTTAAAGGTCTTCGGTTGGGTAATTCAAATGGGCATTACAGATATGAAATAAATAAAAATGGCACACAGGAAAAGGACTTTAATGAATTTATCAATGTGAGTTGGTATTCATGAATACAGAATAACCAACGTCTTATCTGTATTTAAGAAAGGGGAAAACAAAATGAGAGCACATGAAAACCTGTTAGTCTGACTGTCGCAGTATTATCAGCTTCAGAACTTTTAGCAGAAGAACTGTTTACTTGAGAATCAAGATGAGAGAATAAAGACGAGCTTTGAGACCACCATGGATTTCCCTAGGAAAAAAAAAAAAAACCTACTGTGTTGGAAAGATGTAACTAGTGAAGTTCTCTGAATATCTGTTTTGAATGTCTGTTTTCTTCTTGCTAATGTTTTTGCATGTTAATATTTATAAGTTTTTGTTAAGGACATAAAGCTTAAAATTATTATCAAAAGAGAAGAGGACATGAATATGACACAAAGTAATGCACCACATTGCTGGGCAATCAATATAAAATGAAATTTCATTTATAAAAATTCGCCTGTGGCTTCTATCAGGATTTTCTGCTAGAGAGTAGGCATACATTATGTGACAAAAATTTTAATTTTGGGTGTACTGGCTGATAGAACAGCTGACTATGAGCTGCAGCTTTAGAAAAAAGGCCAGTTGGTTGTTCTCTGTGCAACCACTCATGGGTTGCATTAGGCATAGGTATGCCACAGCCACCCTCCAGCGCACACCTTCTAAATCATGAGCTGAAGTTGGCCGGTGTCTCTATGTCCTGGTTTCAACAGGGATAGAGTTAATTTTCTTCCCAGCAGCTGGTATACTGCTGTGAAAATAATGTTGGTAACACACTGTTATTTTAGTTATTGCCAAGCAATCAAGGACTTTTCAGCTTCTCATACTGGCCTACCAACAAGAAGGCGAGGAGCGCCCAAGAAACTGGGAGGGGACACAGCCAGGACAGCTGACCCAAACTGGCCAAAGGGATATTCCATACTCTTATAAAGTATATAACTCAGGGTTGGCCGTGAGGTGTCATGGCTCAGGAACTAGCTGACCATCAGCCTCAGGTGGTGAGCAACTGTGCTGTGCATCATGTGGTTTGTATATTTTGTTGTTCTCTTCCTTTTCTGTCCTATAAAACTGTTTTTATCTCAACCCACGAGTTTTACCTTTTCTCTTCTCGATTCTCTCCCCCACCCCACTGCCGAGGCAGGGCGGATTGAGCGAACAGCTGTGTGATGTTTTTAGCTGCCTGCTGGGTTAAACCATGGCACCCTAAAAAAACTCTAGGTGGTTACAGAGAGCTCAGAACCATGCTCCTTGAGCCCAGGTTTCCTCCTCCTGTCTCTTGCTACATTTTTTCACTCTTCCGCTCCAGACCCGCCTAACCCTGTCCAGTTTTGCCTGTTCATCACTCCAGACCTTAACGCATAGGGTTCCTTGGCCACCAGCCACAGCGATGATGGAATCTTCTCCTTCGTAATCCCTGAGGGACAGTTAAAAGCACTTGTCATGCTGTTAGCATCTAATGTTTCAATGACTTCACATCAATTTACTAGCAGTATTTGTAGTGATGTGTTAGAAATTAACATACAGTTGCATTATTATTCTCTCAGAAGCCCAAGAAGAAAGCAATCGCATGTTCTTTATCTTCAAGCCTGTCTGCCAAAATAACCATAGGGCACTATGCCACGACTCCCCTAGTGTGTCCTCCAGACACTTAAAAACAATATGGCTCTCCCTGAAATTCCTGGTGACCACAGAAACCTTGCATTTATCAATACGTTTCCTGCCATTAGGTATGTGTGATTACACACAACCTCAAGAAGCCAAGAGCTTCATTCAAAGGAATGAAAGACATCCCATGCAAAAACCAGCTGTATTGCCTGGATGGGAGGGGAGAGAGAGGGGGGTGGCCAAGAGACAGGTATGTAAGGAATCAGAACATCTCCACAGCTTCTCAGTCTCTACAAGAGCAGTTTGGTCTATTATCTTACGCAGTTTGTACATAACAAAAATAAATGTATCTTTATGAGACCAACACCACCTTTGCCAGCTGGTTCTTCCACATTGCTTCTACAGAAGCCTCTTGATGACACGTCCCACCCCACAGCAACGCAGCTGTACCACACCCAGTTAGTTGGAGAGAAGAACATGGATTAAGCCAATGAGTTCTAACAAGTTTACAGATCTTCACCGTTAGAAACCTAGAGGTTTTTTTGCTGACAGGGTGCGAACAAGGTTACCTTTATGTACCTTCAGTCCATTTACTCATCAGCTGAACTATTTACTTTTCAAGCTGTGACAAAAGCTTAGGTACAAATTAACTTTGCGGCATACATGCTGCAACTGTCAATCTGCAAAAGTCCAGTCCCTCGTGAATTGCAGGCTACAGTGGAATGAATTATATTGCTGCTTACCCCATGTACCAATAAACCTCTTCCTCCTGGTAGCTTGCTCCCCATATTGCATGCTCTCTGTTCCACAGACTTTCTGATTTTTAGCCTGAACTATAAGTGTAGTACATCTGTCTTGTGAGCTCACAGCCCTATGCTCAATTTTGAACCATTTTCTTGCTTTCCCCACTGGATTTGCATCTCTCTTCCTGAAGCTGGCTCTCCAGCTCAACGCAAGCATCACACTGATGCAGCCTTCGCCATAATTCTGGCACAAGATTAGCCGCTATTACTGCATGTCTACATATCAGTTATAAAAACATCAGAGGGGACAGTTTTTGTATATAGGAAGCTATTAATACTACTGTAGTAATTGCGTGTATTTATTCATCTAGAGAACATTCTGCAAATAAATTAAAAGTGATATTTTTGTAAGGTCACAAGAATAGCATCAGAAGAAAATTAAAATACATATTCACATTACTGCCAACAGGGTAAAGCAATAATGACAGCAATGTTATCAATCTGTGACTACATCTTATTAATTTAAACATTTTTAACAAAGTGTATATTGAACAAAAAGAACACATACTGAGCCAAAAATTAAATTATAAATAGCATGTAACAAAAGAGTAGATATTCTGCAAAAATTAACTGAAGATCAAGTTTAAATCAAAACTAAAAGTACATTAAAAGTTGACAAATGATGCTATTAAAAGTCAGCAAAATCTAATATAGAAAATACCAGAGAGGAAAAATCTGTTCAAAAATGGGTTTTACTATATTTATAGCTCCTACAGTTTAGAAAAGAAAAATAGTAGACACAATTTATAAACAGAATTGATATTCTGGGCAAGTCTACAAAAAGAAGTCAAATCATATAAATGTGATTGCACATGGAGAAAAGCAGGCAGTGGCTTTCGTATTTTCTGTAATCTAAAATTTAGGTCACTGGACTGAGAAGTGGTAGTCTATTATAATATTCGTGCTCTGCCTGACTTGCAGAGATGAGGACCAGTTGTTTCAGGGATTTTTTTATTTGTAATATAAGCAGTAAAAAAATAAAAAGACTTTAAGATATAGAAAAAGCATACAATCTGTGAAAAAAAAATCTAGTTTTGATCTGCAAGGTGCTGACTATACAATAAATTAAAATGAACATTTTAAAACTCTCATACAGTACTGTAGAAGTAGGGAGAGAGAAGCAGTATTTGAGACATGAAGTATTTCTGAGCAGAAAAAACCTAAACAACAGGATTAAAAAGAATCCTTTTTGACTCCTTTGTTTGCAATAAAAGATTAGTATGCATCCAGTTATGGAGATGATGCAGTCAGAGAAATACAAAGGCAAAATCTGAGAACACCAACAGGAATTATGGATCTGTATGTCATCTGTGTATAAGTGATAACATAAGCCATAGGAATGAAGCAATGCAAGAAAAGGCTGGTAAAAAGAAGCAGTCCTAAAATGACAACAACAAACACTGAAACAACAAATGTAACATCCAACTGTCCCCTCCTACCAGAATCAATCACCTGAAATGCACATTTGGAAAGACATGACACAACAGAAGGGAGCACGTTGCCCTGGACATCATATACTGGTGACAGTCAAGCTACTAGGTACTGTAAGAGTGTTTTCTGTGCCTGATCCAATACATTGAATGCTAGTGACAGATTGAATAAAGCCAGATCACATGAAACTCACTTGCATTAGCTACATGAAGGTCATTATAAACTTTTAATAAAGGAAAATTCACTTGAGCATCCTGCCTTGATCCCTGACTGAAATGGGTTGAAACACAGTTAAGAAATGCAAGGAGAGATGGCTTAGGCAGTGTGTTCCAAGGCTGCGAGGAAAACAAGAGTCACAATCAAATAGGACAATAAGAAGTACTAGAATTAGATTTCTTTAATACTAGAATGCTTTATTGTAGGTAGCACAAAGCTTAAACGCAGAGTTATTCTGACCAAAACAGCCCAGACTGTCATCAAATGAAACTGAGGGAAAGTAATCAAATATTCCCAAAGGTGTAAAAGATGTTCATGTTGTGTCATATCTGTCAGGGGGCATCACATCACAAATACTTTTAATTTAATTAAAAAGAAAAATCATGACATTCTGACACGCATGCATAGATTTCAGAATGAAGAACAGTGAAATGTGTGTCTTAAGCAATAAGAGAAATACTGAAGAGCTAAATCACGTGTTACAACTACTTCATTCAAGTAAATGTATAGCGCCGCATATTTCTACATTCCTGTTGAACTGTACAGTCCACGTAGGTGTATTTCTGTGTCCCCATCATCCCGTGAATCTGTACGTGAGAACGTTCTCATGAGTCAACATGCCATCTGCAAGCTAAATTTGCTTCCCTGAGCCCTGAGTATGTATTTGTCAATCCTACAGCGGAGGCTGTAGAACAGTGCAGATGAGAAGAAATAGCTCCTACAGGACAAAACAGCAGTGAGGGACTGTCAAGACAGAGATAATCTCACAGTGGTCACCTCCCCAGGCTGCGCTCTCATGTCAGTGGCAGTGAGTAGAGTACATAATATTTACAAAATCTTTGGAAGATATTGCAGTTGCCTTCCCAAAGCTGGATATACCAACTTCTAGTAGGAAGACTGACTGACCTCACTATAGCCTAAGAGATGAACCCCTTGCACAGAAGTGAGGAAAATAAAAAGAAAAAGCAAAAAATAATTGTTGAAGAACCAAACCAAAAGCTATCATTTTAAGTAACTATCTTTATTTTGAAAAGAGAAAGAAAATAAATTTGGTATACAGTATGCGCAGATGGCACTATTTTAAACAAGAGTATTTTCAAACTTTTCCATTTGCTGTCAACATCTCTCTAAAGTGCTATTGAACCATGGAGCCATCAAGTAAACGAAAGCGGGATGTTAGGCTGAAGTGGAAAGTAAAGACACAATCTGAAGGTCACGGTGGCAAAGGAGACACAAAGTGACCCTTGTTATGAAATAACTCCAAACACTGAATAGTCAACAAAGCTATCATTTCAATAAAAGCAAAGTACTGCCGCTACAGTCTGTGACAAAATGAATTATGACTCACAAGAGGCAAATATTAATGAGAAGTTGCCTATCAAAGTCTCTTATGTGACACACCTTTGAGAAGTATTTTATGTATAAACCCTTTTTCAAAGTGGTTGGTTTTTTTTATATAAACATGCATAAGTCATTACACAATAGGATCCTCCAGAAGTATGAATTTCTGGAAAGTCTTCCTTTTTCATGCTATGGGTATTTGGTGCAGCAATGTAGAGAATTTTAGATTTCAGGTTAAGGTTTAAATAAAGAGTTACCAGTAGATAGTATTTGTGACCATTTCGATTCCCTTCTATTTCTATGGTACACATCTCTTCTGAGTCTTCCTTGCTGCCCAGGTCCAGAGAGATAACCAATAATCATCTCCTGCCTTTTTTCCACAGAAGGGAGGACAGAAGGGGTAGAAAAAAACCTCTTAATTCTATGTACAATGCATACAGGAAGATGAAAATGTCTGCCTTAACACATAGTTATTTTTTCCCTTCTCTTCTCCCACCGCTTTCCTTCCTCCCAACCCACTCATCAGGCCACACGGACTTGGAAATTCACCCATCTTTCAGGCTCTCCTATGATGTGCTGACAGACTAAAAGAATAGGAAGAAAAGAAGAACAGTATTTGACAGGAGTTTTCTCAACAAATGTCCCCCAGCTGGCCAAGCAAAAACTGTCTGTGAATGTACAGGTGGTAGAGCTGCATAAGGCAGCATCCTCAGCATCTCGTTCTCCCCCTTTCTGTTCATGGTACCGTTTACTCCTCAATCCCTACAGGCAAAGTGAATTGCAGTTTTCAGATCTGAGATTTTATTTAGGTTTAACTACAACAGTGAATGTATTTGTACAAATCCATGGTATTACGTAGCTGTTATTTCCAGAATAACCTGAAACGTTGTACGATCTACATCTGTGTTTACAGGGTAGCTGGCACCCTAACGTCACACAAGCTTGCACTCACGGGCTCATAGGTGCATTGTAGAAAAGAGAACAGGTTTTGAGCAGTTTTGTTCGTTGTTCAAAATCTGAAAGTAATTTCTGCAAAAAATAGATCAGTGGAAGTGACTCACACAAAACTACAACAATCTTTTTCTAAATATTCCTGTTTACTGATTAAATAAGCAAAAGTCTTCAATCCCTTTACGACTAATAAGCATGTTTGGTATTTCATAATGTTGTACCTGACAAAATTCTCCAAATTATAGTGTAAATTTGGTTCATGCTATTCCTACAGAATCTATTAATCAGAATTGTTGCATACAGCAAGCACAACATGTTTTTATAACAGCAATACTGTCTTTGTTACTTTTTTCCCAGAAATGGACCTCTGCACATATAATATGGAGGAGAAAGATAGATTATTCTGATAGTAAAGCTAGTAAAAACATCTGCCCACTAAAGATACCAAATCATGTTATAGGCAAGCCATACTGTGCTAAAGCACAGCCTCTATCAGGGCTTTTGCACAGATGGTATCACAGATTTTTAAATTATTATTAGATTATTAGATAATTGTGCTCCTCTCAACCTAAACATAACCCATCTTAAAACATCTTTTGAGTACTGCTGCATTTTAAATGGCTTCCTGAAATGATCAGAAATATCACTTTGCCTTTAATATGGATGATAATGAATGTTAGAGAAATACAAAAACTACTATTAGCATATGACAATAATGGAAATAAAAACAAATGTAGCATATTACTCTTTAAAAGAAAGGTTTTCTAACAGTGCATGCCTATGTATATATATGAAATAAAACACACAAACTGTAAATAATGATTTCCATACCAAATTTCTGAATTACCAAGATACTCAGAAAGGAAAACCCATGTGTTTTTCTTTGCATTCTACAGGCAGTAACTTCATTTGAAAACTCTATCCTATAATTTCTTGCTGTTCAGTGTAGTGAACCATTAAAAGTGAAAGAATTTACTGAGCCGAACAGAAATAAAAAAACCAAAAAGCCCCTTAAGATAGCAAAAAACATGCCTGAAGCAATAGCTTTTTATACATGTAACTCCCATCTCTCCCATTACGCGTGATTAGTCACAAATGGCTCCTTACACGTTTGCTCTGGTATCATTATTCTTCTCCACACTTGTATCTGACACAGTCTTTTACCTTCCTGCTTCTCCAGATAGTTGTGTACCTGTTGGAAGTTGGTGTTAGGCAATGCATTCGCAAGTTGGTATCAAGGATTCTGTCTCTTGGAAATTATGTATTTTCTATGTTCTGGAAAGCACTCGTTCAATGAAAGTTATCCCATGTTAGCAAATTTACTAGCAGGTTAACTTGCCTATTGCAGCTACCTCCATCATCACAAATGCTAGCCCCCTGTTGAGAAGTGGGAGTAAATGACTTAGAAAGGGATAATAGAGGTCATGTCATTCAGTGGGATGCCACTTCTTGTTCTGCTTATCGTGATCTAGTTCCTATCCATCCTTTCCTCCCACCTCTTCTCTACAGCAGCTTTGGTGGTCTGCTGCATACTGAGCAGCAGATGTTCTTTTCTTGATATCACATGCAAATTTTTCAAGCAGCTGCACAGAGCTGGTATTATCATACGAGAAACGTCATGGCTTTGACTTTCCTTGCTGTCACTAATTTGCTTTCCTGCTTTTCTTTGGAGCCCAAGAATTTACAACTAGATATATAATAATAATAGTTTTTATTTTTATTGTTGTTGTTGTTGCTGCTATTTCAATTTATCTGCTTGACAGTGGGGCACATAATTTCTTGCCTTTCTTCCTCATCTCAAGTACTGATCACTGTATTCTCTTTAGACCTTGTTAAGTTTCTTTGTAATTCCTTGACTTAGAGACTTTGTCTCCTCTGGGTCAGAACCTACAGGATATCTGTGAGTGAAGTTCCACTTAAATCAGCTAGCTTGGGAAACAGAATCCTCTTTCACTGATGAAGCTGCAACACAAAAGATAGAATCACCCAATTCCCTTGATTATTTTTTTTTTCCTGTTTCTATACCTTTTCTTTTCAGTATAACAATTTGAGTTGTGAGAAATTCTATTTGATTTACAATTAGCTTATTTAAAAATGTTTGCTTTGATTTACATGGACTTCTCATGAACCCATAAACACAGATTTGCTGCAAAAATATCTTGGTACCAATCAATCCTCATTCCACTGGGAAATGATGAATTTTGCCTTTTGCTTTGAAAACTGGCAGAATCTGCCTATGGGAAGCAGCATACTTCTACATATTTTCTTACTCTAAGTCCATTTTGAAGAAGTTTACATACTTGCCAGTAAGGATGTAGGCTTAAGTTCAAATGCATACCCATAGTTTTGACCTGACAAAGTATAAATGTTCCTTGTTACAGATGTCAATATTCTGCGGTAAGCATTTTACAGAAGAAAATAAGCCGGTGGAAATAGAGAACTGCAATACATATGGTCTAGCAATTTTCTTTTATATTTCACCACCACATGGCTTCTCCTTTAGGTGAAAGGAACAAAGCCTTATCTAATTACTTCAACTACTGTGACTCCCTGCTGTTAGCGGAAATGTATTATATAGAGATGGGACATTTCACAGTGATTGCATTTTATCTCTGCCCAAATCTCCTCTGCATGCTAGTAGAAACAAGACCTTTGTGCTAGGCAAACTGTGCTCTGTGTCCCAAATAACAAGTTCAATATTGTAAAAAAACCACATATGAAGCACAGAAAAAATTCTCCACCAAAAAGACTTATGATTGGCACTATCCCTATATTAAAATCACCTTTTCGCTATGCATACAAAAATGTTCAGCTGAACGAATGGTATGAGGGAAAGCAAACAATTTTGTTCCAATTAATGTATTCACCAAGCACACAAATACTTTAACAGTTAAGGCTGAGGATTTCTCATTTGCTGCCAGAAGTCAAAAGCCAATGTTTGGAACTACAGAACTGCTTTCACTTTTTTTTTTTTTTAATGACAGCATACCTGTGCTTATATATATATACACACACATATTATTGGATAAAACTTTACAGATTCTACCATGCTTGATAACAGTTTTCAGTTACCTCATTACTGCCCTGGTGACCAGAGTACTGTGTGTGCATTATTAATCAATCTCATGGCTTTGGAAAGACAATGCAATTCAGGAAATGGCAGCGATGTGGACTGTAAGTCAGTCTCATCAAATGGAGTTTGGGTGCAGTGAAGGAAATGATGCAGGTGTGAAGCCCTCTATCATAAATTTGACTTTTGGATGATAAATTTGCACCATTCCAGCTATGCATTGTCTGTTTGATGGATCGTCTAAGCCGCAAAATACTTTCTTACTCTGATAAAGTGTACACATATTTTACACAAGGGTGGCTGTGGGAATAAGGCCTCAGATCTCACAGAAATTCAGGAATAATTTATTGACCAGATGTGGCGGGTTGACCCTGGCTGGAGGCCAGGTGCCCACCAAAGCTGCTCTATCACTCCCCTCCTCAGCCGGACAGTGAAGAGAAAAATATAACAAAAGGCTCCCAGGTCGAGATAAGGACAGGGAGAGAGCACTCACCAATTACCGTCATGGGCAAAATGGACTCGACTTGGGGAAAAATTAATTTATTACCAATCAAATCAGAGTAGGATAATGAGAAATAAAAACAAATCTTAAAAACACCTTCTCCCCACCCCTCCCTTCTTCCTGGGCTTAACCTCACTCCCGATTTCTCTACCTACTCCAGCACAGTGAAACATCTACCATATTTTTCCTTTTTTCCTGTTTCAGAACAAAGAAACATGCACAGACAAACACACATGCTTTTAGTAGCCTGCACTGGGCTTATTTCTTTGGATTTTTTTTTAATACACACACTACTACTTGCTATATCACATCAAAGAAATACGCCTTCTGTCAGTAACAGCAAATAAAAAGGCTGAATGGACCCAAGTTCCTGAGAAAAATTCATTTTATGTACTCGGACCATTATCAAGACTTACACAGATGAAATGCACCCTCAAAGGAAAATGGTGGTTTGGCAATGAAATTAAGGACCATTCTCCTTAAGCTTTTGATAAACCACTTTTTGATAACTCAGGTTACCAAAAGATAACTTGTGGATAGAGACCAAAACCTCATCTTAAAATTTGGTATCTTGTGAGAAGGTAGCATGGAAAGCAAAAGACAAATGAGCTACTTCCATAATATCTCTTTTGTTCTGGCTGGAAGCTCCTAACACCTGAAGGCTTCCTGTAAGCTAGAGGCATAAAGGCATTTCTATAGTCTGAGATGAGATCAAACTACATTCAGCTCTTACCAAACTAATACTAGGAGGGGAAAAAAACCACACCACCACACGCCAACCAAAAAACATGCTTAAGAACAGACTATATTGTTCAATTGTGCGTACATGTATCTTTAGCCAACAACAAACTGCAGCTGAATACAAGTTCTCCTTTCTGTCCAGTCTGTAACACCAGCTCAGAGAGGACAGTTAACAGCAACATCACTCCTTTGAGGGGTGTACCTACTTCAGAGGAGTGAAGAGGAAGAAAACTCCATCAAAACAGTCCACAGCTCTTTCTCCATCCTCTTCTACCAGGAGAGAAGAAGAGTTTACTGCCTGTAAATCCAGAACCAAACTTGCATCCCTAGAGTAATCCTGAAATAATCAGTGTCAGGGACAAATTAAGGGTGTAAGTAGGATTTGAATACAGGCTTGTGACCTGGGCATAACATGTAGAATTAGTGTGCTGCATCTTAACAACCTGGTTTCAACATTTGTGAGATGCTATCATATTAGTCTTAGAATGGCAATGGGGCAGCAAGAATTCTCCCTTTTTGTTTCCTTGCTCCATCCTTACATGTTCAAAGACAGCAAGTGACCTATGGATCATAACTGCAATGTTCTTTTCATATTTCATATATGATACTCATGCTACTCTTATCCTGTAAGGTAGCCTTGGTTTAAAAGCTGGTGGCGTTTCAGCTCTCTTGGTTCACTAATTCATTTTTACTGGGGTATGGGGAGAAACTAAGTTTATGCATCTTATTTTCATCTTGGTGCATGTAAATGTCACATAGGGAGGTGGAAAATCCAACCTGAAATATGGGAAGAAAAACGTTTCAGCATTCAGTAATATTTGCATTTTATTTTTACTAATGACTTCATTTTTCAATGTTTTAGATAAGCGTTAGGACGGCCACATCACCATGATTCATCAACAGAAGCCTGCTTTATCACACAGTTGTATTAAAAAAACCTTTTGTAACACTTTATACTTTAGTGGTTTTAAGAGATCAGCATTCATCATTCTGTACCTTGTTGGGCAACACCTCTCTGAGAAAAGCTAGAAATTGATCTTCCAACTTTACTAAAGTGCAGGTAAAGTGGTGAAGTGTTATTGGTCATGCTTGTCTTACAGTCTGCTTTCAATTGTGGGTCCTACTGTCATGTACACATAAAGCAACTGTAAGTGCAAACAAGGTAGTAAAGAAAATGCCACTCACTGGAGAACATGGAATGCTCTATTCAGGACCTTCGTTGGGATTTGCTCTTAAATTATGACTGTATCTTCAGTTACTTTATAAACTTGTTTTCTGCCTATTACTGAAACACAGAAAGTGTTTCTCTCCAGGAAGGGTAGTTCATAAAAGTGCTTAGGTTTTACATTACTAGGATTTTTTAAATTATGCAACAAATAGAGAAGAAATTGTACACAACCCCTGCAGTCCTTATTTCCTAGAGAAGGCTGTGTATGCAGTATGTGTATATGAGAAAAGTAACTTCTGTTACATTTTTGCTGATAGTTTAAATTACAAATTAATATACTAGAACAAGAAACTTGTTAAATGGAGAAATTCAGATCTCCTGAATAAGAAATTAGAGGGTTTAAAAACAATCCCTGCTGATTCTTTCCTCATAATTGTTTTTACCAAAGCAACTTTTAACAGGTTGCAGCTTTAACTTTATGGATTGCAACAGCGTCCACACAACTGCCTCTAGATCCCTAGTAAAAACGTCCCTGTGCTACTTCTGAAGTCTACCCATGCGGACATGGCTGTCTTCACTCCTCCTACAACCTCCATCTTCATTCCAGACACAGCCTCTAAAGCGACATATAAAGAAACAACTAAAATTTGCATCCCTCCCATCTTGTAAAACCAAAACAAACATCACACTGGATGTTGTCAGGAGCATTATAAAACTGAAACACAAAGTTCTGACCTTCCCATTCTCTATTTAACATACAAAACTTTTTCTACATTAGGTATTTTGGTATCATGACAATGTACTGGAGGCCTTAGACATCACTTCCACTCTGCAAAAGCAGGAAATGTAGAAGTGACTTGAACCACAAAGGTTTTGCAATTTAAGTAAAATGAAAGACAAGAAGTGTCTGCAGATGAAGTGCAAGGAATTAACAAAACACTATTAGGACAACAGGCTGCAAACACAGGATTTCAGCTCCCATCTATTGTTGTAAGAAGGATGTGGAGGAAGATAATGAAGAAGCTTCGTAGATGTTTACAAGGAGCTCTATTATGGTAAAAGTTAGAAGGCATATCATCTAAAAGCCAAGGTTGTACTTGTAGATTCACAAGATGTTGAAGGAGCAAAGAGAAATATCTGAGATGCAATCTGTTGTGAACTATCCTTAGAAAACCTGAGTAGGAATCAAGAGAATCTTTCAAAGAGCATGCTGAAGGAACACTTAAGAGGTACCAAGGGCATGGGGAAAACAGAAATAGGAAAAGATAAATTCATACTCAAAGAAAAATACTACTGACTGTGTTGAAATAAGCTGACGGGTCAGAGCAGGCACTATGGAGTCAGGTCCAGCGCTTTTCCTAAGAAAGTTTCCCAGGAGCACAGGGGAATAAAGCAGGAGGGGACAGAGTCCATCAGGGACAGACAAAGCTTTTACAGATCAGACCAAAAGTCAGACTAGCATACTACCTTGCCCCTGGCAGTTGTAAGATATAGGCAAGTAGGGTGTATACAGCGGTACCATAAGACTCCATGACTGCAAAGACACTAATGATTTCCAGAGCCAGACGTTACATTCAGATAGTTATTTTACAATCTATGATGGACTTAAAACTGTGAATTTTTTCTTTGTTTACATTTTTTGTTTCCTACCTTGTAATCAGCACAATATCTATACCTTGGCTCATCAAAAGTAAAAAAAAAAAAAGGGGGGAGATACTAGATAGAATGAAAATTATTAATAATTATTAATAAACGTTCAACATAAGGATGTTTAGCCACGAGCCAGCTTGAGTCTTCCTCCACAGCTAGTCAACTTATCTAACATCGATAGCGACTATTTCTCACTGCAGAAAGGGCAGAACAAGCTTGGGAAGTAATAGAAAAAGGAATATAGAAAAATCTCCATAAACATCAGAGAAATCTGGTGAAGATTTACTGTGACTTGATATTTCATCTGAACCTGAATATGCAATCTGTGGAGACGGCAAATCCTCTGCAATCACTAGGGAACAAGGAGAAAACCAGTTTTCACCCTCCGCGCCTACATACATACGTATGAGCTTCTCTGAAGGAACAATTTTTGAAGTCATTCAGGCTTTGCTCCTACATACGCACCCCCCAGTATGCTCTTTTGGATGTTCCTCCTGTAAAGGCTGAAGAGAAGAAACCCTATATATATTATACTTTGCAAATATTAATAGCAATTTATATGCACTCCTAGGCTACTAAAGAACCCCACCTTTAGTAACCAAACTAAATACTCAAGTGAGTTCATAGTGACATAAAAATGGTTCCCCTCCTCCAAGTTGATTGATTAGAAGTGTGGCTCTAATTGCATGAAATTGCAAGAAATTGTTCATGTAATCTGAAGTGGCAAACACAGGCTCATAGTACATTTTATGGAGTATCTAGAAAGAAATTCTTTTCTAGCACAGAGTTTTAATGTTATTTTCATAAGTGAAAGAGTTTTACTTAAGAAAAAACGTTGACTTAGGAATAAAGATCAAACTAGTCAATTCAAACCAAATCCAGATACTTTGGCAAAGCTGGGAGCACTTGGATCTGTGTTCGTATTTAATTTCATATGAGCCAGACACAACATTTGAATCCAAATTCATATCAGAATTATAACAACCTTGGAGTCTATTCAGATGGAACGGTATGGCTTGAAACTATGGTTAGTTTTCAAATGGTATGAAATTTGCTCTGAATGAGGACTTTTGCATGCCTATGAGACAATAAATGCTGCTTCTTGGGATATTATGTTTGTGGGGTTTTTTTAAAGGTTATCTTTCCCAGAAAGCTTAATGTATAAATCACAAGGACATGTGGAGTACTTATCACCAGGTTGGAATTTGGTTTATAAAGAACCTTTACATGGATCTGTGCCTTCATTTCTGTCACACATTCAGGAATTATGTCAAGGTAGGAAATTTATGTCTCCAGGATATCATAAAACATGTTATATTCTGAGTTTCATGTGCAAAAGAGAAGCTGTACAAGTAATTACAGACACATGGCTACAATATGTGTCTCTATGTATCAAGGCACATCATAAGATTATTTTGGTTTGCATTACACATGTCAAAGTTCATGCCGGACTAGGTGTACCTATAAGCCTTCTCCAGCTCTTAGACCAGGTGCCTGCCCAGCACACACTTTCTCTATAGGCACAGGTCCAGGGCATGTACCATCCCTCCTTCCTGTGGTGCCTACACGCTTGTGGTCCCACGCACTGGGGCTTGGACTGGGGGTGCCAGGAGAACCACAGGATGCATAATGAATACTAGGAGACTTGAGGAAGGAAGAGAGTATTTTTGATGCAGGTGTTGCTAATCAAAATATTCATCACTGAAATACTTCCTTTTTTTTTTTTTTAAATGCAAGGTAATTATAATTAGAAAACTACCTAGATGACTCCTTGTAACTCATCTCTTCTCAGGACTAAACCCTTGCTCTGTAGGATTGTTGGTCTCTGACATCAGAGAAGGATACTCAGCCTCTCAGGCCCATAGTAGTGATATTAGCCCTTCAGCGATCACAGATGTAGTAACAAAGGTGTGTTGAGAGAGGGGGACACACTACTGTCTCATAAAGCTGCCTGGAAATTGTTTAAAACTTTTTTTTTTGTAAGAAAAGGTGTATTTATCAAAACATATTAACATGAAAATGTATGAACTACTGGTCTGTGGAAATTCAGATGTCTTCTCGGATTGCTTTTTTTACTGGAACTTAATTTTATGGTTCTGCAGAACTTTTTGTGATTAGTGTATTTTTTGTTATGTATGTGCAGTACAGAAGAAATTGCTATTAAGTCTAACCATCTTCACAAGGCCATAAGAAGAAAACAAGCACAGCAGAATTCTTCCTCAGTTACTCTTTGTGTGTTGCAATTAGCAGTGTCTTTTTTTTTTTTCTTCCTTCAGTGAATCAGTGCTGCAAAGCAGGCCTTTAGCTGTGGCTGTACCACTATGACTACAGGCATCCCCACTTGCTCACACACACGCTCATTCCATATCCTCCGGCAATAAGTCATTTCAGGTGTTACCTATTTGAGGCAATGTACAGTATTGAGCTGAAAAACATTTCCCCTCACCAATAACCATCTGAGCCTAGAAATACTGACTCTAAATGCAAAAAACTAATTCCTCCATTTAACTGACCAGCTCTTGAGATTATGCAGCCAATGCTATAAAGTGCCCACTGCAATTGTCTTTTCTTCCTTTCCTTCACCTGTAAGCCTGAGTATCAGCCACGGCTGGGGTCTCTTCTGTAGAGGCTAAGAAGATATCAGTGGGTAAGAAATTCTCAGGCATAACAATTTACTCCAAACACTCTTGTTTTCTTAACTGATAACTCTGGTTTTAAAGACACTGCTTGCTTACTTCCCCAAACCTCAGAGGCAAGCAGGAGCAAAAAGAGAGAAGTCCTGGTGCAGGAGACAGAAGTGTTTCTAAAACTATTCAGCATTGAGAAAGTGTACATTAAGAATGCATATCCCATGCTTACATTTAAAGATGATTTGACACCTGCAATTTGTGTCTTGGCCAAAGAAATGGAAATATGTGAGTTCATCTTTGAATGAGGACAACCCAGGAGAGTGTCTCCATTAAGTATATTTAAAATAAAAAGAGGTATAAGCATATAAGCTGATCAGCTTTTACATGTGTTTTCTGTGCTCTGGGTCCTTTAGCTAGTCATCATTTAAGGTTTTGGGGTGGTTTGTTGTTTTTTTTTTTTTTTTTAAAGCTCTTCAAGAGCATTTGTAGCTGGAATCTTTCTATTAATCTGAATCAATTAGATTTAAAAAGAAATTATGGACTCTATACAAAGAGGTTCAGCATTATCACAGGGACGATAGACTGGTGCATAGGGTTTCAGCTGCATTATCCAGATGTAGTGCCTGGCTCATGGATTTTCAGAAGCTGTAAGAGATCTCTCTGAAGGACAACAAAGAAATGGGAAAGAGGAAGATTAGTTTCAACTGAAATGAATGCAAATGGCATCTCCATTCATTTCATTCACAGCAATCTGTCACCTTTTCATTTCCGTTTCACACAAAAAATAGGAGATAATAGGGAAATAGTAATGGTATAAGTGGACAGAGTCTGACCATTAAAATGTTTACCATTCCAGCACGATGCCTGCAGATGCAATAAAATTGAAACTGGAAAGGTGTTAGAATTGCTGCCGGTTTCTATTCATTTGAATGGCAGCAACCCAGAACTCTGTTTTATGGTTTCATGTAGAGGGTCAATCCATTATCTTTTTTTCTTCCTGGGATCAAATAGCATTTTTGTGAGGATTAGGTCTCTGTGGCACACCGAAGTGGAACGAATGTGCAGAGGTTTGAATGTTGAACCTATTTCAAAATTGAACTGCTTTACAAATAGTGAGTTGACTTAGAAATTGAACTTTAAAATATTAAATGGATTTTTAAAAGTTCAAAACATGGAGATTCTCCTTAAAAATGATTATGTATAAACCCATCTACCATCCAGAAAAATCACAAACATAAATATTATGAGCACTGGAACAAATTGAAGTAGCTAAATATTAAGCATGTTTTCCCCCCCCCCCCCCCATTTTCTGTCTATATGGTGAAAAATGTATAATGTACAGGAATCAAAGGATGCTGTGGGCTTTTTGGGGTGGGAGAGAAAGAAGAGAGGTAAAGGAGTAAAAAAATTACATTATGCAAGGTAAGTATACACTCTGCTTATCAATGACAAGGATTTGAAGCAAAAGACTTGGAATATCGTACCACGTGTATCCACTAAAAACAGGAAAAGACTGTACAGGATAACTATATATACTTTTTAAGGTAAGGATGCATTTTGTTTATTTGAAGAGAAGAATTTCTTCATTAACATTATAGCAATTATGAATATAATCAAACAAAAGCATGTAGCAAAGCAGTGTTGGCTTATGATCACTTCAGATTTAGGAAAGAATGCAAATGCTTATTTGCCACTCTAATTCACAGCCTTCACAGGAAGAAAACAGACAGCAAGCTGAAAACAAAGTCTGTAGTAAACAAGCAATGAAGAGTCTCAAGAAGAGTAAGCTGACTCAGAAATATTTTTTTGAATTTTGATTTCTTGCCTCGCTATTTTAGTTCCTGCTCTGGAAACTTTGCCACACAGAAAAATTAGGGTGTGCATGGACATTTCACATGGAAATCAAAAGGACTCCATAGGAACGCAAGGGTCTACTCACAAGTAAACTTGCAATATAAGAACCTTAACATAATCGAGTATCAATTGATAATTAGTTGATTAAATATTGATTGAACATTAGTCAGTTAACTGTTCTGAACTCAAAGACCAAATGGATCTGCTTCAGCACCTGACCCACAAAACAGGCTTTTTAAGTCAGCATCCAACACAATCCACAGTTTGAGAAATGTTTTCCATAGCATAGCTAAGCTATAGCCTAAAAGATGCTTTGTAAGAACAGGTCCGTTACAATTTTGATATGCTGAGTTATTTTTCTGCAGTAAGAGAGAACACAAAGACCACCAAAGGACATATAATCTATTTAAACAGACTGATCCCGAGCAGTGATAGTTTGTGAGAAATAGATACACAGAGTGATCTTTATGGTATGTCAACAGAGAATGTGATGACAAGACAGAGAAAGGTGCAGAGTCTATACAGATGATTATGAATTGCTGTAAGAGCAGCAGACATAGAACAATAAGTATTTTTAAAAAATCAATTTCAATATTTATATGCCTCTATTTCTTTACATTTTAATTCTTAAATTTCTAAATTTTAATTCCTAAATAAGGGCTGCATTCTCTCTTGTACACCAGTATCTTTAAACCAGGAAAAAGTATCTTAGTACTTCTAGCACAGAAACTTAGAAGACTACTGCAGCTGGTAGCAAGCTCTCATAACCCCTAACTGAGGGAGCATTTCTTCTTCAGGAACTCACCAACAAATAAGAAAACAGAAAAGTGTTAGAAATTAAGACAGCAAGAGTCCCAGTGAGGCCCAGCTAACACAGTAAATGAGTATGACACTTTTCTCAAGGGTTGGGCACTTTTAAATAAATACAACTTGAGTATTGGTAATTATGGAACCAACATTTTCCTCCTCCTTGCTGCTGGTGCAGAAGAGACCGAAAGCATTCACGATTTAGGTCATTCTCACAGCCCAAGAGGTTAGCTCTAGAGCATGGGAGACTTACATAAAACTGTGGAAGCAAATACCTGCTTTCAGAGCTAAAAAAAAATCATTGTGACCACATTTGATCAATTCTGGCAAAGTTCTTTCAAAATTATTTTGAATTTCATGTATCTAATTTATAGAGCAAGATCTGAACAGTATAAATACTCTGTAAAATATTATGTTCCACTGTTAGGTAAAACAATTAAAAAGAAAATATAGCACATGCCTTTATATTAGACAATTATTTTTGTCTTCAACATTTCCTGTGTTTTCCTAGTGATTCATTCTAACCATTCAAAAATAGTGGTCAGGCATTAACAATGTACATATGCTAACTTTTCCAAGAAAGAGCAAAGATAGTTTTTGTACTTACTAGTATACTGTCTATAGTTAAAAGCTAAAATGACAGATCTTTGTATTGTTTTCATATTTGTTCATAAGAAGTGACATACTTTTATTAACATGTCACTCCTTTTTATTAATGTGTATAATTTATTAAAGCTGAGTTACAGCATCACTTGCTCAAAGTTTAATATCCTCAGAAGCAGTAAAATCAGAAAACAAAGAACCTTTCTTTATACACAAAAAGCAAGATAACACAGAGGAATGACCATGATGTTTTCCTCCCTGTATTTAAAAATATGTCGAGTGCTATATGCGCTGCCCATTTGTGCAAAAGTGTATGCTTCAGGAATAAATGAGATATATCAGTATATGAAGGCTAAGCTGCTTGTTTTGCTGTTAAGACAGACATCTCTATTCATTTAAGAGGTTTGTTTTCTAAGAAGAATACTGAATTATGTAACTTAGCAGAGCAAGTTCATTACTCTTATGTTCAATAGAGAGAAATTTTAAACATCTGGAACAACTTCTTTGACCAGTTTTTGATCATCAGTATCTAATATGAGAATTAAATTCAAAATTTTCTAATTAGGTACCAACTCAGCAGGCTACTGAGGTGTATCTTATGAACCATACCAGTAACTAGATGAGAAAACATCACCAGAAAAAAAGAAATCAACCTGTCATCATTATCAAAGATATATTTTTTGAAGAATTTTTAAGAAATGCTGTTTGCATTGGCAGGCAGATTAATCCAACTAAGTATCACACATCTTAACAGCAAACCTCGAGCACACAATCACAATTGCAACCAATAAAACACCAGAGAGATTACTTTCATGTATTTGCTTCATTTAACTGAACTTTGGAAGCATAAAACTAAAAGGAATATAGAAGATCTCCACATTACAATCCCTAAAAAAATTGCTGTTGACTGCTGGCAGTACATCATTAGTTTTGATGAACAAAAAGAACACACCTTGGTGAACCAACTCAAACAGTAAGAAATGTTTGCCAACTGTTAAGCTTTTCTAAATGCTTAGTTTTCCCATGTTTCCCTCCCTCCCTAGAGGGGAAAAATATTTTACTGATATTTAGTATTTTATAAAAGCTATTAACTCTCAAGTCTTAATATCTTCAATTTCAACTTTACATCTGGTTTTGGTTTGGATTTTGTGTTGGTTTTGTTTGTTTGTTTTTTAATCTACACATCATGAAGTGTATCAGACAGAGGAATTGCAGTGTAAACTATGCTTGGAACATGTCAAAGTAACTGGTGATTTATTGATGGTGCTATGCTACTGCAAGCTTTAGGACACAGTTATGCTTGACTTTGCGCTCTATAGGTAGGTCAAACTCCTACCGATATTTGCTTCAGTCTCCTAGACAGCTCATAAAAGGCATAAAGACAAAGTGTGAGCTTTATTTGTTCGGCTTTCTTAGAAGAAAGAAAAAAATACAAAAAAATAATTAGATGAATGAATACCACGAAGAGAAAGAAATCGTAGATAAGGAGAAAACAGTTTTTAGTGAAGAACAAATTTAATAATGCCTAGTTCATAGGTTTTAAAACAGAGATTATAAGATTATTTTTAACCATCTGATAACTGAAGTTCTGAAAATTACATCCAGGAGGAGTTGTGAAGACAAGAAACACAACTTGTTTAAAAGCTGGGCTTAACACACTGGTTTGAATGTAAAATATGTTTGCATAGGATAACAGGAAATTGGACTCAAGAGCCATACTTAAGTGCTTAAAAGCAGGTTTGAGAAAACACATGTGGGAACTCTGATCTATCTTTATTGGATTGGTAGATATCCAATGAATAGAAAAGCTTGCACCATGTCTTAGTAAATAAACAGATAAGAAATACAGATATATGGCTAAATCCCATTCTGCTTTAAGTACTGCATCCCCAAAGTTCCGCTGACTAGCATTTATGAAAAGAAGAGTTTATCTCAGCAAGCTTTACATTTTAAGAGAGAGCAAGACCATAGCAACAAAACCAAATTAATGCAGTGAGAATGAACTGCAAATATGCAGTAAATTCAGACACATATCTGTCAGAGGGCACATCTTGACCACAGTGTCCGGTCTCACATAACATATTTCCCTAAAAACTAGAAGGTAATTAGGCAAAGTATATAAACAATCCTAAACAATCTCTCCCAACACAATATAAACTTGCTAACAAATTGAAATTGAAAATCACAATTACAATCTGTTCAGGGAATAAGAGAAAAAGGTTGTAGTAACCAACTGGCTAATTCTTTGTACTAGATTCAACATCCTCCACAATGCACGGTGTCCTCCTTTGTGTTGCATATCCTACTCTTAAAATGAAAACCTGAAAGCTTTCCTAGGAAATCAATGAAAATCAAAATTGTTCTATTCATGCATGAGCATGTCTTTGACACTCCACTAGAAAGTGCCATTCTCATTTCTTCTGAAAAGCATTATGGTATGGCCTGTCTCAACTAGACCTCACGCCTCCCCTAATCACATATACTCTCCTCTGGCAAAGTGCAAAGGAAAGCTATGGAGGAAAAGATGCTGGTGCTTGTGTGGAGCAATTTAAAATGCCATCAAACCTGACCATCATTCGGGAAATATCAAACAAAGTGATGCATTCTGGGTATCTTTCTCTATTTGCCAAGCAGATGGGAAACAGCATCCAATAATCAATTGCAGTAAGTTACTGATAAATGATATCTAGTTCCTCTCAATCCTTTTTCTCTCCACTGATACTTGGGTTTTCTCCCTTCTCCCTTTCACTTTGTATCAGATGAGTATTATGGCCTTCCATTGTTTTGCATCTCTCCCACTGAAAGGATTGCCTTCTAATGGACAAATTTATCATTTAAAGGGCAGTTACATCATTACAAAATCTGGTTCTGGATCATAGAACACCACAATGGATTTCTGCAATCATATCTTAAGATGATAACCTTTATAAAGATAATATAATCTTGGCTCCCATTGATGAAAAGACATGTAAAAGGAAATCATAAACCCTAGAAGTGAAATAGTATCTTCCAGTTGTAATTCTGTGGAGCACAACACCCACTGGTAAACAACCACCATAAGGGGATTAGGAATTGTGGCCCAAAGTATTCTAACAGGAAAGAAATCAAATGAAAAATGAGCAGTCATCGTGCTGATCAAAAGCCTTCTGGGCAAGACTTGGACTGAATGCGTTCTCAGCACTTCCAATGCAAGGTACAGAAAAAACCTCTCCAAATTCCTAAAGAGTTGGGAGGAATTTGGACAAGCAGATAATCTAGAATCTATAGCAAATGTGTAACACTTGCTTTCAGTCAACTGTGATTGGTATCAGTTGAGCAAGTACAGGCCAGCAGACCACATGCTGTGTATTCTTGCTTTTCTTCCCTCCCCCCCCCGCACCTTGTTGAGGCTGTGAAATAGCTCTCCAGACATCAGACTGCACTGTAATTTTTACTTCATAAGAAATTTACAGTTTCATATCTTTCCTAATGGGATTATCTGAATCATTTACATTTCAGGAAATAACTTGAGTATCAATCACTCTGACTCACAAGTAAGAGCACATAGAAAGGATCGAGATGAATCTAAAAGTTGTTTTATTATTAGGAGTTCATTTTTAAAGATCTTGACATTTATTGGCTGGAAATCAGAGGCAGTATAAGAGACTGGTTTGCTGTGCAAAGTTTCAATTTTATTACATGAGACCTAGAAACAATTCTTCTGTTAGAATCATGTTCCTGTATGCTTCGGTAGCAGTAGCTAACTTGAATAAAGCCTTCCAAACAGGTGTGTGCATGTGTACATGTGTACATTCACGTGCATAAGTGATTTTAATTGTGCTAGCATTCAGATTAAGTGACTTTTTGTACATGAAAACCGATACACTGCTATCACCATAGGAAAAAACCTAACCTTTCATCTACATCCCCCTTCCAAATAGCACTGCAGCATCACAACTTGTCAGAGACTACCTCTAGAAGGGAATAGCCAACTTTCATGAGCCATTCCGTTCTTGCTTTTCCTGTTATGCCATCAATATTTTGCATTATTACTATTTTTAAGTATTAATGATCCTCTAATCAGAAGGGAAACTCCCAAGAATGCCAAGATTCATATATAGCCACAGTATGCCATTTGTAAACTCTGTTAAAACAACATGGAGTTAGTGGGTATAGCAGACCTTGGCTGGAAAGAAAACTGAGTCAGATTTACCAGTTTCTGAATATGTGGATAACCATCAAAAAAAGTCAAATTTACCCACTTCCATTTTTTCAAAGATCATAAGTCCCTAGTTAAATCTGTGTCACATGTCTGTAAGCAAATAAGAATATTCTTATCTCTTATATAAAACATAAGAGAAACAGTGATTAACACAGTATTTTTAGATTTCCACCCTAATGTCAGTATAATTGTAAAAACTATACCTATTGTCAACAGTTGCTATTATTACCCAAACCCAAAAGTTACAGTTGCTTTCTACTCATAAGGAAAAATTTTCACCAGTCTGCAGAACACTGCTACAGGGCAAGATCATGCAATCACATTCAGTACATTTATTTGAAGTCCAAATATATCACTTGACTAAATGTGTCTAGATAAATGGATTATGACAGCACTTTCAACCCAGATTTTGCAAGTAATTGAAAAGGAGAAAGTAGATAAATTAGGCAGATATGAGCATACACCCATAGTTATCAGTAGAATTTTTCAGCAGTTACTTTTGAAGGAGGTAAATATGACAGAAACTTATAAGAGAAAAAAGACACAGTTCTTTGCATGTGCCATGTTTGAAGAAAGTTGGGTAGGAGGATTTACTTCATTTACACTTATTTCTTATTTTCTATTTTATTGTTCAGGACTTCCCTTTTTAGACACAAAAATGGTGTGTAATTTGGCTAAAAGTTCTAGAGTTCTATTACAGCAATATTTCTATCCAGCTTTCCAATGTTTCTTTATGATGGCCCACAACTGTGTATGACAGAAAAGGAAATATATTTCTTTGGTATTTTTTTTTTTAACCTTAATTAGTCTTCATTTACTGCATTATCTCATTCTTTCACTTAAGTTAGATCTAGAGCTACTAAACAATAAGATTTGGTTAAAAGTAATGTTGACTATTTCTGCTAACAGACTACAAATTGAAGCACAGAGTAGCATCAAATGGAGAAAATTTATTTGTAATGCATTTTGTTCCAAAATAAATTAAGGGAGGTGACAAATATCAAGCAGAGAAGTGAGCTTAAAACTATTTCATCATGAAATGAAATTTACACAGAAAACTAAACCTAAATGTTTGTCCTGGTTTCACCAGGGATAGAGTTATTTTTTCTTACTAATAGTTGGTATAGTGCTGTGCTTTGGATTTAGGATGAGAATAATGTTGATAACTCACTAATATTTTAGTCGTTGCCAAACAGTCAAGGACTTTTCAGCTTCTCATACTACCCCGCCAACAAGAAGGCAAGGAGCACCCAAGAAGCTGGGAGGGGACACAGCCAGGACAGCTGATCCAAACTGGCCAAAGGGATATCTCATACCACGTGACGTCATGCCCAGTATATAACTGGGGGTTGGTCAGGAAGCAGCACAGCTCAGGAACTAGCCTTGGTTCCAGGTGGTAAGCAATCATGCTGTGCTTCGCTTGTTTTTTTTATATTCTTTTGTCATTATTATTATTCTCTTCCTTTTCTGCTCTATTAAACTGTCTTCATCTCAACCCACAAGTTTTACCTTTTTTCTTTTTGATTTTCTCCCATCCCACTGCCAAAGCAGGGAGTGAGCACATGGCTGTGTGGTTGTCGTAGCTGCCAGCCAGGTTAAACCACAACAATGTTTTACGAGCATAATTTGTTGTCTGTCTTCAGAAACTCTTCCAAGAGAATCATACATGCATATTATATTGAATCAATCATATGTGTGTATATGCACTGTGTTTACCTATTTCTAAAAGCCTTTCCTGTCTGCACAGTGATATACAACCCCCATGTTCCTCCCCAGCAATCCCTCAGAGTATTGTCCTATTGAAAGAACTGTGAAAGGTTTGATTGAGGATATTTTTGCATTTTGAGGTCATGGCAACTAGGAAACGAGAGTTTTATTTAAAAGAAGCCAAAGTGGATGAAGGAGATAGGCAGGTAGAGAATGCAGAGAAGCAAAAAGAAAGTGGAGAGAAAGAGTAGAGTAAAATAAGAAAGAAAAGGAGAAAAGAATGGAAATATATTGAAATAGAGAACAGTGGAAAGGGAAAAGATGTTTCTGATATAATAAATGTAATCTAGAACATAGATACCAAAGAGAAGAATCAGAGTTGTACATGGTAGAAGAGGGACTCGATACAATTTTCTAGAAAGAAACTCTTTGGTCCCTCCCTCTCACCACCATAAAACAGGCTCAGTTCAGCATGACCAGATGGTAAAGAGCCAGAAAACCCATACTACAGTCTCAGTACTACTCAGAGATATTCTCATTGAATGAAATCTGCTAACTGAAGCACGTAATGGAAAATTTATATTAGCATTTGTCTTTACAAGGGCAGAATTAATATATTTGCATCTAGTGTAATAGCAGCTTTACAAAAAAACTTATCCTGTAGTTTCTACTTTGGGGTTGGATTATCTAGGACAACTGAGACTTAGACAAAGCATAAAAGAATCCAGCTTTATCACCATCAGGATAAAATTCCCCATGCACCAAACAACTTATTGAGATCTATCATTCAGTATTATCACAGATCTTCACATTTATTGATATTTTACATGAAAGAACAAGAAAAAGTAAGAAAGCATAACGATAAAATAAAACACTTGGGATGTTTGCATTTCAAACCTTGGAACTAAGGAGTGTGAGAAGAAAAATTAATTTCAATCTCTACTCTCTTTAAGATCAGTTTACAGCATTAATTTTATAGAGGTACTATGTATCTTAAGATGTAGGTGTACATTGACAACTGATAATTTTGTGACGCTAACTGGGTAGGCAAATTAATTTTTGGATGCTTTTGAATGGGACAGATATAAATGTGAAAGATTATAATTTACATAACTGCTGGTAACGTTTATCATCTCAAACTAATTTATCAAAATCACTCAGAAATATTTTGCTTTCCTCCGTCTCTACTTCCACTATATTTCGTATTTTCTTGCAAAGGAGGGCTTTACAAGCAAAAAACCTCTCTTACAAGTTTGTAAATACTGATTGTTGTGTTCATTGGATGACTCTTACTTTGATATTTTTTCCTTCTGTGTTGGGATTTTTGTTTTGTTTTCATTTTTTTGCCCAGAGAGGTATGCCTGAACTGCAACCACCATAGCTTTGTCTTTTCTTCTGATAAATATGCACAGACAGTTTTGAGTCCTGTGATCTTTTTTATTATTATTAAGTTTGTCAATTGTCAGCATTTGTATTTCATTCCAATGATGAATGGAGGCATTAGATTTCAGCATTAAAATGTAGTTAGTATTGTAATGAGCATCATTAGGAAGCATAATGGGAATCAGCACTGGATCTCATTTTAGGTGTGGGGGGTTTTTTTATTTTATTTATCTTCTTTTCTTGCTAACAGGCAGGTGAAAACTCTACAGTGCTTATTCATACGTCTTTAAACAGATAACCATATCACCTTATCCAAGACACTTGATTCTTTTAAATCCTGTCTTAGTTTTGGTTTGTGGGTTTTTTTGGTTTTTTGTTGGTTTTGGTTTGGTTGGGTTTTTTTGAGTCAGAGCTAGAAAGTCCTTGTAAAAGCATCACCACAATCCATTCTAATGCACATACTTTGATTCCAAATTCTGCTTTGTAGCCCAATTGTATGTCCTTACTGAATATAAATTTTTAAATTAGTATGAGCCATCCTTGCACATAAATCTGAATAGATTCAATTACTTTTTACAGAAAGGAATAGCATAGTACTCTGAAGTGGCCCTATAGCAAAGAATGGCAAAAATGAAAGATAATCCATATTCCATCTGAGTGACTGGTACGTATTTTTATTTTCAAAAGTTTGCAAAATATTTGCCATACCCCAGCTCAGGTTGTTGTATATACTAACAATACACAGTGTGTGTGTGTGTGTATATATATAGTATATACAATACTAACACTAACCAACTGATCCCCTCAGGGAATCCTTCTAATTTGTGAATGTGTGTTCTTTATAGATTAAATATAGATTAAACCCTGTGGTGTGCAGTTTGATTTGAAATTATATTAATTTCTTGCTCAAGTATTTTAATTTCTACTAAGAAATTAAATTAAATTTCTACCAAGACATACTATTAAAAAGAAAAGTTGTTTCTGCAATAAGACTACACTCAAAGTGCTTATTTTTTCAACTTCTTTGTGCAAATCATAGACTAAGTCATTTAAACACATCCTTGGATACTTTGTCATTAAAAAGATTGAAAATAACACTGAGAACAAGAAAAGCAAGACAAAGATCATTACTGACCAGTATGTAAGGCAAAGCACTTTGCAGTTTCTAACACAGTGTAAATGGGGTATGGTACACAGATGAAGATCACTGTTTGTGTCATCCCAACTGTCTAGGAAATAGAACCCTGTAAAAAGCAAGGCTAGAATGCAAAGAACCCTAGAAGAGCCTTCAGACTGAATCTGGACAATTTGTCTAAGCGGTTTTTGTACTTAGAATGTAAACAGAAAAAAAAGAAATCAGCATCTGCCTAAGTGCTGAATAAAATACATATTGCTGGAAATATACTGCTATGGGTGACAAGATCACTCTACGTATATTTGGTCTGTACAGAAGCATCTCCATGGAGGTTATTAACCTGATTTTAGAAACATGGAACTTGACAAAACATGAAGAATAGAAACAAGAGATTAAAACTTGTATTACACCATGGGGCTGGTGTAATCATAAATGCTTCTGCAACTGGGTCCTGACACGGTCTGTGGTCAGAAAATACTTAAAGGAAAGGCAAAGGGGAAAAGAAAAAACAGTCAAAACAGGTAAGTCAGTTCCCAGAAACTGCGTTGGGTAAACACAAATCTCTTGGGTTTTTTCCCCATCCCATCATTATTTGTCTGTCTACTAGTATACTTCCTTCTGTGTGTGATGTTTAACCTTCTGTCCTAACTCATGTATTTTGCATTATTAAGGCTTCTTTCCATGATAGCAACACATTCATACAAATACAGGCACAATTCTACCATGAAAAAATAAAAAGAACAAATTGTGAAATGAGCAGATTAAATGAACCAGATGATTAAGTAGAAGTACACTCACTCCTGGCCACTTTATTCTGAGCCATCAAGATCATCTATCATTTGACAGGCCCCATGACTCTAGAGTGACACTATTCACATGTCTTATAACCCAGAAAGATGCAATTCTGGAATGGAGAATGGTTAAATTATAATTGTATAATGGGAGGGATTTGCCCCAAATGCAAACTTGTTTCATTTAGAATTCTGTTCCTTTGGAAATCCAGGCTAATTTCCCATTTTCAGGCTTGCTGATGGTTTCCTCGTATACAAACTGTAGTGAAATGAAATACAGTATGTGGATATCCATTTTCACATTTGTCATAGACAAAATGACTATGATAAGGTCACAGCATGCAAAATCAAGTCTGTTAGGAACTTTGTTCTCTTCTGTATCTTGCCAAGTTGGTGAAAATGTTCATACTTGGAAACTGCAAAATCTAAACCATGAGATTTGTGATCTTTGTACAAGTAAACTAAACAGCAATTGAGAAATATAATACAGTGTTTCTAAAATTGGTAATCTGAGGGCAAGAGTGATGAATTTGTCATCTTTAGTAAATGATCCATCATGGCAACATTGTTGAAGCAACTTTCCTTAGTTTTGTGAATTACACTCCATTTATTTCCATTTGTGGTTCCATAACAAAGACAAATTACTAAAAATATTGGACTTTCTTCCATATGCATGGCTTCGATTTTACCCTTTCATGCACATTAAATGCCCCGTCGGGAGTCTGGGAAAGGAATGGATAAGAAGAAAGAAATGTTAATTAAGTCTGCTGTGTGACATGGGGTCATGGCCTTGATCTTCTCCATACCATCTGTCGGATCATAGCTAATGCTGTAGGGAAACTCATAAAGAGTGAGTCAGCTAGAGAAAAAGAAAGTTCACCTCTCTCTTGCATACTGTTTTCCATCTATATGGTGCAAAGTGCTTTATAAAGGAGATTTGTATCATTTTCCTTTCCAAGTTTCCTGGTGTGGTTGCCATCCATGACATTTCACAAGATAATGGCTTCTCATTTTATAACCTGGCTCCATATTACATTTCAAAGAAGGATCTTGTTTACTTTTACATTCCTATTTATCTAAATTAAAACAGTAAAACATTTTTGCTTAAAGGCAAAGCAATCCTTTTCTTAAGGCTATTTTAAAGAAGCAGACCTATGTTCTGCACAGGCACATTACGGTTTAATTTGGAAACAGACTTTAACTCAAAAATATTATTTTAAAAATAGAAGAATGGTTCAAATTTAAATATTTCAAAGTATCTTAACTCCCTCATCCCTGTGCCATTCATTTTCACTGTCAAATATGTTGTTGTCCCAGTTAGATGCAGGAGTTTGAGAGGGGAAGGAGGGGGCAGGAAAGGGCCATTTTACTTCTACACCTTTTATCTGTTCTTAATGCTCATTCTTCTATCTGGCTGTCCTGTGAACTAGCTTTCAATATGAATATCAAAAGCATGGTTCAAAAATAATAATAATTTAAAAATATATTTCCAATTCAATATAGTTTTAGACTAGCTTTAGGTGTTATAATTACAATGATTTTGCACTGAATGGGATTCTAACTAGAAGGATTAGAAGGATGTTCCCCCCCTTTAAAAAATTCATGCTCTGCTAAACTAGCACATTTAGAAACAGCAGTAGAAGAATTTTAAGCATTGTAAGTTTAAAATTGAGCCTGCTAATCTTTAGACTACAATTGGTATTTGCCTGTCACTGACTGACTTTGGTCTTTATTTTATCAGAGTTTACCAGCTATGCATAATTCTATTTTCCAGGAGACTGACCAACATTAGTCCACTGCACCCATCGTCAAAGTGTCTTTTCATTTCTTCGCAGAACAGTGGGCAACAGTTTTCATTACAGTGGTTTCTCTTCCTGCCTCTCATCCTGGTGGTGGTTTAGATTTCTCTAAACACACGCTTTGTCATCATGATCTTTAGATGATACCAGCCAGAGAAGAAAACATTCCACTACTGTTAAAGATTTATGTGCATACATCTAGCACTCTTTTATGGGTATGTTGTCAAATATTGTATGCTGTGGGTTTCAGGATGCAACCAGAAAGAGCACACATGTGAGTGTCATATTGTATGTGAAATAATCCAGATAGATATGCTTTGAGGAAGAATTTTCCTGCTAAATTAGATTTTGGAAAAGACAGTATTTCAGGAGGGAAAAACCCACAAACTTGATCACACTGTAGGACTTACCCTTTAGTTCTTAATATGAAAGAAATCCCTACTGAGAAGCCCCACTGACTTAAAATAAGGAGAATGCTCCCAGGATTTACAGTTGCTGGATCAAGCCATCACAAGCATTGCTTTTGCAGTTGTTTTTCTCCATAAGGACGTTTTCTTTTCTCTTCCTCCTCCTTTTAGAGCAGCTTAACCCCACAGTGAAGTCAAAATCTTTTTACTTATGTGATGCCACAGCAAAAATCTGTGCTGCTATGGAAATGAATTTGATATCACAAATTCAGCAGTGCAACTTCACTATAGAGATCAAGTATGAAAGAGAGATTGGCGGAGAACAAGCAAGCTTTTAATCTCTCCCATAATTACCAAGTGTGGCAAGAAATTATGAAGAACAAATGAAGGGTGATTTTAATTATTTTCATTCCACCATGTTTCCTGTGTCCTTAAGTCTATCATTACCATTCTGTTTAGTTAGTAAGCATAGACAAAGTATAAACTACACAAAAGTCCAAGACTTAAAGCATTCTTACACATGACAATTATGAATTAGAAAGGTCACAAAGGAGAACTTCACTCCCACCACATAAAACGAGCTGTGTAAACATGTTTTTAAAAGGCCTGAAAAAAACCATCTAATCCTCAAGATAAAAAAGTTGGAATGATTTCTCTGACAGTTGAAATGAAAAAAATAAAACCTCTTGGTGCCACTATAAGAACGATTCCCTTTCCCTGGCTTATAAGCGTAAGAAATTCTGCTCTAGTGACAATGACCCATCTGGCTGCAGTTATCTTAAGGAACAAAAGGAGACCTGACAGACAAGAATCTGCAAGGAGCGGACGCTACTTCTTCAGTCAATCTTTCATTGATTATATCTGAGATTTCATATTTTCAGTTGTTTGACCCAGTTCAAGACTCAGAAACCAAACTTAGATGAGAAAATAGATAATTTTGTTCTACATTATAGATCTATGTTTATTAACCATACAAAGGTCCAAAACACTAATTCTACATCTGAACTAAAGCACACGAGAGTATTTTTATTGATTCTATCTTTTTTTTTTTTAATCTTTCAATATACATTCCCAGTGAAAACTACAGACTTAAGACCTGATTTGTTCAAGTATCAGAGCAATAGGTCCTGCATCCATTGCAGGAGCTACCATTGCATTGTCAGAGTGCAGATGGCCGTCCTGCAGAGAGGAGGATATCACTTCCTACCCTGAGGGTGTGAATGGAATCATATAAGGTTGTATTTTAAGGTCTAGTATAGATTTATCTTCATTCCTTCTCTCATTCTTCTGTTATTTCTTCTTTCTTTACCAATCTTCACTTCTAAAACTAATGATATTATTCAACACAAATGCATTGGTAACATGTTATGGCAATAAGAGAACTAGTTTTGAGCCAAAATGCAAAATAACTATCTTAATTCAAATTACGATGTGATTGCATACATGTGAGTCTAACTTTGCCTCTTCCCCAAACTCAAAAGCATAAAAATTCCATCACACTGCACATTAACTGAAGACATATCAGAGATGCAAAATGACAAATTAGAAAAAATAACAACCACGTGCATAGAAATACAAAACCTGGTTAGAGGGGAAAGATAGACAGAAAGAAGTCTCCCATATGCTGTTTGGAAGAAAAAGGAGGAACTGGAAGTTCCCAGTTAATTATACAATGTTCACTACCTGCTTTGCAGGAGCACAGTAAACACAATTAGTTCTGAGCATGATATGTGAGATAAAAAAGCAGAACTGACAATAGCATAAAACAGAGCCTTTGCTTGCCTTCCTTTAGTGACAGCACCAAGCACCCTGATGTCAGCTCTATGCAGAGAAATCGTGTCAGATGCATTCTCCGATGACCACTATTTCCCCAACCAAGAGACATTCCAATTTCTTCCTGTACTAAACTTTAGCCTCCCAAAGCTACAGCTGCCAAATTACAGTCTCCCTTCCACATTATGAATCTGTTCCCTTAGGAAAGATGGTATTTTCTTATTTCACTTTTGACCTTTTCCTGTTGCTGGTAAGAGAGGATGATAATTGACCCTATTGTAGAATAGAGGCTGGTAGGAAATGGAAGTGTTATGGAATACATAAAAATTACTTCTCTATAATCCCCATACTTTTTTTTCTTTTTTTAAGAAAAAGAGAAACTCTTCTCATCTAAACCCACTAAAGAAAGCAGATAAAAACATTCTTTTTCCTTTAACTAAAAAATGTAGCTGTTATTTACTACTCTATACTAGGGACTGCAGTGCAACAATAAAAGTTAGCATGTCTAAAAATTATCTGCTCTCTTGAAACATTTTTCTCCACTGCTGAATCAGAACTCAGTACTCTTTTTTTCCTGGCAGGGTATCCTTGCTAAATGCTGAGTTTATTTGTATGGAAGGTCAGATGTCAGTTCTCATGTGACTGAAACAAAAGGTTCTTGAATTTCTGTCTGCCATGGATTTACTCTTAGAACCTGTAACTCCACCTGATCTCCTGATAAGCAGATAAAAGGAGGAAAAAGTTTAACCACTTCTGGTCTAGGGTTCATGCATAATTTAGTTTAAACTTCTTGTTTAAAAATCAAAATTGTCTCATTGTTTGGGCTTTTCTTCCCACCTTTGTGATGGGTCCTATTCTGAACCCCTGCACCTTAACACTTCTTCCACTCCCAAAACATGGATTTCAGCGTTCATGTCAATCAACATCACTCTGGGTAAGTGCCAGGCAATGGTAATTGATGTGAATGGAGCTATTCCTTATTTATCCCAGTGAAAGTAAGCAAGAAAGAAAACACACTCTGTAGTGTGCATTTCTCATACATTCCAGCTCACTGCGCAGTGGAAAATGAATGTTTCTTGACTGTTAACTATAATTTAAGACTGGAAATTGTGACTTTTCAAGTCATAAGTGTGAAAAAGCTTTCACTTTAAGGGTACTCATGTGCATAAGCTTTGGCATAAAATATTTTGTTTTGTAAGCAGAAGTTAAAATTACCCCAGTTTGAAGCAAAAGCCATTATAGCTTGAATTAATGTTTAATTCCAGCATTTGACTGAAGTAGCTGGCTGAAAGAATACCAGTAGGAGTAGATCACATTTAACACTACACTGAAGGCACTGTGGTGCTTTTTAGATTGATTGGAAAGCATAGATTGGAACAGGACATTCAGCTTCCTGCTGAATTTCTGTCCAGGTAATTGTTCAGAAGCCAGCCTGGGAGTGGCCTTTAAGGTGCTGAGGACAAGCTGTGTGGCAACAAGTATCACCACCCCAATCCACGTGGGTCAGTGGGTCGCACGTGCTGGAGACAAACGTTAGCCATGCTGGGGCCGTGCCCAGAGGCTTGCAGCGAGGCATGTCACCATTTAAGGAGGGTGGAATCAATAGAAATAACACCTATATAGCCAAAGTTAGGGCTACCACGCTGATTTGACCCATTTCACACCTCTACCTTTAAGCCACGCTTAAGCACAGACCTCTGGATTTCTGCATGCAACAGCACTCAGGACTGTGCTAAAACATGCCGTAAAAGTGTCTGTGTACTTAAAAAGATCCTGTATTGGAGGGATCTGACTTGAATCCATCTAAACCAGATTAATTCTGATTTAAGTTATGACTGCTATTTATTTCATACCCATGCAAACTGTACAAATTGAGAATAAGGCCTTATTTTACTGATGGAATATCCCAACTTCTAAATAAGAAAGCTCAAACTTTTTATATCCTTCTCATAGTCTTCTCTTTTTCATCAGGAAGATGAAAGAAATCTAACAAATACAGAAAAATTATATCCCTGATCTTTTTCTTCACCGTTTGCAGTATTACAAACAAAAAATCAAATGTTAGTTTATTGCACTCAACCTATACTCACATGCTAGGTTCTGGATAGAAAAAGGGTGCTGAAACAGAATGTAAATTAAAAAAGTCCCTCTATTTCATAAAGTCAGTTTTGGAAATATAGAGGGCTGTTAAATTTGTTTTCTGTCTTTTCTTTCCTTCCTAACTTAGAATATTAAATTATAACTATATATTAAAAGGTGATATTTTCTTTGTTCCAGAGAGGCTGTAAAACAGCATTACATGGTGACAATCAATCTGAATTTTAGCAATGGAATTCTGCTGTTTCAGCTCTTTTTCTGGCTGTGTCATTAAGGGAAAATAACTCCAAGGCTTACTTACACTTTAAAGATTTTTTTTAAGTGCTTAAAACAAATATTTTCAAAGGTAATCAACAAATTTGAATTTCTTTTGCTTACACTTATACATCTGAAAATATTGTTCCTAAAGCAGTGACAGAAATATTTTACACCATACACACCTCAGAGTCCTCCCTGGGATGCAGTCATACCATGCAGATTTGCATTTTAGCATGGTTTCTTTTCACTTCAGCCACATACAAGCTGACAATCCATGAGCTAAAAATCACCTGGTTCATGGAAACAGGAATGTTTGACTTTTCTATTTAAATCTGCATTCACTCTGGTAAGTTAGAGCTCTTAAATTTATTATGCTACTCAGTTTAAGAAAGCATTGAGACAATCACAATACTGCCATAAAGGTATCCAGATAATCTCACTTCATCCCATATCAACATATGGTAACAGCAAAAGTTGTGAAGTTAGATGTATTCTTTAGAAATCAAGAGACTAACAATAAATAATATAATTTAGGATGTATTCACACAGGATTCTGAGCTAAATCTAAGTTTATTCTGATAAACACAAGCACAGTTTTGGGCCCACACTAGAAAACACCGATGAGAGGTAGAACATATTAGGGTATTAGTAGGGTATTAGTCCAAGTGATTTGGTCTGCTTAGAGGTCAGGCAACTTTTGATCAGTTTCTGATCCACTCAGTTTAGACAGAGGCTGCACTAAGGCCATAATTTGCTTGAGCTGTATGTAGAACAGCTGCTAAAAATCACAGTTTTCATGCAAAGCTTACAAGAGATGATTTCAATGGTTACTTTCTTGACCTAAATATAAAGGTTTATTCTAGCCTGTTATTGTATCTATCTGAAAAAGAAGAGATACTACTTCATTTTTAACTTTGTCTTTCTTCCTTTGCATTAAGTGCAAGGCACCTTAAAACAGTTTGCTGTAGATTTGGATCCTAGTTTATCTTCTGGAAACATACTGTCATGCTCAAAGATCAGCATTTTTCAGTGAGCTCAATGGTCCAAATTATGTCTGTAGCAAAGGAAACTAATTGGCTCTCCCCCCCCCCCCCCCCCCCGCCCCGGGTAATTGCCTGTGATTATTAATAAAGCATTTGTTCTCACTCAAGAAGTTTCTTTTTCCTTTGTTTGGGTTGTACATGCATAGTAGTTGCATAGACATGAGTTGCATACTGAGAAGCAGAAGCATAATACTAGAAACTATCAATTTTTTTTTTTACATTGCCTACAAGCAGTAATTGTCATTTATCTTACTGAATATGTTTGCACATAACTTGAAGAGGATAGAAGATATTTTGAAACTCTAGACCTTCTCACTGTATGCCCACAGAATGATGTCTAGCTCTTTAAAACATGTAGGTGGTGGGAAAAGATTAAACAGAAGATAATATAGGGAAGAAAGAAGAAAACATTCCCAATTCCTCCCATGCAGAGTGTGGAGTTGGTGAGGGTCAACACTACATATTAGAACCTCTCCCTTACTTATTTTCATCCATCTTAATATCTCTTAAGAGGTTTCATCTCATTAGCCACAGATAAAAATCTAAAAAGCCCTTCTTACCTTTGTTTTTCCATATGAAGGAGGGAATTGAACAACTTTTCTATCATTTCATTACCATTTCTCCCACAAGTATGTGAGTAGGACGAAACATTAAGACTGTGAGAGGTAAGATGCATTCGGTTTGCCTGCATAAAGGCTGAGATCTGAAGGGTCAGGGAAGTCCACTGTGTCACCTCTTAAGCTACCAATAACTCCACTGGTCTCAGGAAAAGCTTCATGTACTTCAACAAGGTTCTCTAACAGCCTTCCCCAATCTCCCTGACCTTACCAAGTTTGACTTAATGAACGCAGCCCTAGAGGAATACACATGCACAGCCAGTCACTGCTTGCTCTCTCCTCTTCCCTAATTTCCTTTACACTTGGGTATATGTCACTGCACTAACTCCAGCCTCCTTGCTGTGTATGTCTCCGAGTCTTCTGATCTCTAATATCAAAAGCTACAATCACAAAATCAGGATAGAAGAAAATTCATCCCTTACAGAAGATTGTTGGACCCCAGCAGCTATGACAAGCTCTCCACTTTGCTGGGGAAGACCCAGCACATTTCACTTGCAACTTTGAAGTCATATCAGAATTTCTTCTCATTTTATCACATCAAGTCAGAACTAGTTTTTGTCAAGCTAGGGCAAAAGTGTAATCAGGCCAGTATGTGTCAAGTTACGTAAAGAAAAGATGAGTACTAAATCAAATACAATGGGAAGCTGGCCTTCAAGGTTTTCTCTTTATTGGAAGCATGTCCCTTTGGAGTTGTCTGCGGATGTGAACTCCCTATGAATAAATGTGAAGTTATTGCAACTGACATTTCTAATGACTGATGATCTAGCTACTAAACATCTAAATTTTTTATTATATATCTAGGGCTTCATTTTTAAACAGAGATACAACTCGTATGCTTACATTTTGCATGGTAATTTAGGCCCTAATCCAAAGCCTGAAGTCAGCATAAATTTAACAGAAAGATGCCACTTGCTTCCAGTGTAATTTTGAACAGACCATGACTGTCCCTGTTTTTATGTATTTGCAAGTAGGCAGTAACAGGCATCCAAGCCAATTATCTGTACCTGCACACCCTGTGTGCACCCATTGCAATTGCAACAAGCATGAACCTAAATTTAAATTAGGATGGGGACCTGTAAGTTAAAACAAAGAAAGTGGCAGGTACTACTAGAATTTAAAATATTTTTCTAGAAACTTTGAAAATATTACTGTATTTCTCTTTGCAAGTAAAATCACGATAAGAAACACTGCGCTATTTATTCATTTTATTATATAAGGGAACACATGTGTCTTAATGACCTGTCAGTGACATAATAGCTTTCAATGCCTCAACCTGTTAACGTAACTGACACTTCCACAGAACGCATGGGTCATGATTTCAGGCTTTGCTAATGATCAGCGTTGCAGATCTGTTAGAACAGTCTGTTGTTAAGGAGAGAGAAATGAAGGCGAGGCATTGCACAGATCTAGTCTGAAGTTGGACTTGGTTTTAACAATGACCTTACTCCTTTCCCATCATTCCTACTTGTATTGTCCTACTACTTCCTCTTTTTGTTGGCATTAACTACCCTTTAGAGCTATTATCCTTCAGAAGAAGGAAAGACAGAGGGATGAGAAAGTGCAGAAAAAGCACGTAGAACAGCAAAGCTTGGGTTTTTTCCCCCCTCCCAATACTCATTTTTAGCAACCTCACTACTGGAAAAAGATGGTAAACTGGCAAAAGTACTACAGTGTTTTCTTTTTGGTGTGTATTGTATTACTTGCTATTGCTGCCAATGTTAAGAGCTTGGTTTTTGCAGGTACTTAACGTAGTAAACAAAGACAAAGCAGACAAAGTTCAAAATTAACTAAATGCCACATGAAACCTGGGAATTAGTTGAAGATGTCTGAAGTAGGGCTGATTATTATTGCTGGATTTTTCCAATTACCAAGAAAGAAGTGACAAGACACAGCTGGGAGTTTATAATCTATTGGGATGAGAAGTTCCCTAGAAGATGTAGAAGAAAGGCACCTAAGCCAGAAACTTCAGCAGAGATCCACTCTCAAATTACCGGTGGTTTTTACCCATTTCTGTTGCTGAATTTCATCTATTACTCTAATCCTAATGGGATCTAGCCCTTTATAATGTCTCTATAAGGGAGGAGGATTGTCTTTGTAGGATCATGCTCTCATACAGAAGAGCCGCAGAACTACCGTGCTTAAAGTGGCCTGCTGCGAAGTATTTTTCCTTCCTCCCAAGGTTTTAGAATTGGGGGGGAATATGTGAGCCTTTGGTATTGGAAAAAAAACCCTACCAAAAACAATGAAATAAACACCCTGATGTTTTAACTTACCTAGTATTTACTTGCCAACATCTACTTCAGATCAGGCTGTGTTTTTATTTGGCTTTACCATTTCTTTTAAGAGGAAGCAGTTCTTTTGAAGGAAAGCAGATACTGTAACCTGAAGCTCATTCTACAAGGATCATTTCATAATTATCAGGATGCTTTAATAAAGTCAATATTCTTTTCTTCTATATACTATTGCACATTAAGAAAAATAAGAAATATTTATGTATTGTAATCCAAATTCTCATTTTAGTAGTATTAATCCAAATGATTTTTCAGTAGAACAATATGCAATATGTAAGGGTTAGGATAGTGAAAAAACCTGACATTTTAGTACTTTCACTCCTAATTGCTCTTTTTCAGGTGTTCATTTTCATTGCCAAATTACTAATTAGAATCAGTTCAAGTCAGTCCTTTAGCATCAGGCCACCTAAACACTGGTTTCTTGCTGTTTTCCACAGTGACTTTTAAATTGTCCCAAGATTCTATCAAATAAAATTAGTCATTCATTTCTTTTAGTTTTTATCAATTGCTTCCCACTTGTCTACAGTGTCTGCCAAGTAAGTATTACCACTTAAAGTTATAAATTATTCCAAATCATATGTTTTGGTAGTGCACACTGTACAGAAAAAAGGTCAACTTTACAGTTTTATACATGTGAACCACAAATAACTTTCACAAAAATATTTACATCAAAAGTGAGTCACTAAGCCACATATTTCTGGTTGTTACTTTCTGGGTCTCTATCTTTAGCAGTCTAAGCAGCCTGTTTTTCAGAAGTACAGGATCAACGCTACATGCGCTCTGTCTTTTTAGGAGAGGAAAAATGGAAGCCAGCCAGAACTCTTGTATGTCTCTTTCTAGACTAGTAAAAAAGGAAGATACAAACAAAACCTTAAAGAAACTTATAGTTAATCTTATTAATGGCTTCCTCTTTAGCTGTGCTTAATCATTGGTATGAGTGACACTTATTTGTGCTTAATCATAGCTGACACCATTTCAGTATGATTGAAAAAAGAGTAATATGCTCAAAAAGCAAAGCTGAACCATGTGCCTGCACCAGACTCCACCACCAGAGTAAGAGGTCAGAAGACTCTTGTGCTGCCCACTTAACCCTCAAAGAAGAAAGGTAATTCATGTAAACAGGAGAGCTGCGTTTCCCAGAAAGGGCTCAGGCTGAGAGCCCATGACAAGAAAGCCAACGTGCCTTTCATCACTTCTCAATGACACCGAGGTGGTGGATCTCTAAGCAGCTTAAAGGAGTAGCACTACCCAGGGAAGATATGCAAGTTGAAGATCTTTCATACATCAGAGATCATTTTCCTCAAATACCCAAGTTTCCCTTAGTCTCTCTTTTGTCATTCTTCTACAGTCACGAACAACAATTATTGCAGGCATTCAGTATCATGAATTTTTCTAAGTAGTCTTGAGGCTGGACACAAGAGCAACAGCAGGCAAGGAAAGCATCTGATTCCAAGTCAAATCTTAATACTAGGCTTGATATCACATCACACTGTACCTGTGTGGAGTTTGAGAAGCAGCTAAGGTTGCCTGCTACTTGAGCAGCTCAGAACCTCCAGATCCCTAATTAGTTGTGCATAGGAGAAGCAGAAATCCACCCTTTATGAGCTCAGATAAGATTTATACAGCAAGGAAAGCACTAGATCAGCATCCTGAAACTGCACAAGTGACAAACATAATACCAAGAAAAAGCACAATAGTTATTTCTAATTTCATAGCCCAAACATCTAGTAGAGAATGGTGCGCTGAAATCTGACATTATGCTTTGCATTCATAGTTTGATTTTGTTACGAGAGGATAAAAAAACTCTTTGAATCTCCAGACATAATAAAATCATATCATTTATTAATTTTACTGCTTTTTTTAATCATAGGAACATCAGCATTGTTTGCTAATTTCCTGATTGTTGCCATCAATAAAAATTAGTACTTAGGGCTCAGACTGATTCTACTTAGTTTGGGAAGGAGTGTAAAGGGAGTTGGGGATTATCTAATATAAATTGATATTGCTTTTATTATGCATCTCGTTAGATGCCACTGGTAAATAACAAAGGTACAATATATGGACAGTTCATTAGAATCAAAACATGAACTACGAAAAAAATTAGCCAAAAAGATGAACTTTTTTGGTAACACTCAAGTCAAGCAAATACAACATAAATGCAATGTGCCTTTAACACATTTTCCAAACAAGCGTCTAACATTCAGCAAGTATATGACATGTCATATTATAGATTTCCTTATTTCAAGTTTCTGCCAGAAGCAAGAAATATATATACAGAAAGACAGCACCGCAAAAGTGTACAAGCATAATATAATTGGGCTAAATGTAGCTTTTCAGGAAAAACTTCTAGAAATTAAACCTCTTCTAGAAGTTTCACATTGTATTTTTGAATATGTAAAATAACAGTTGAGAGGTCTCATGTAAACTGCTGACAGTAAGGTTCTTTTTTTTTTTTTACCACTCACTACAGTAATTTGAAGTTACCAGAAGAGAGCGTTATTAGCAGTATAAATCAATAAATTGAAGGTGCTTATTGAAATAACTAATATGATACAGTTAACCCTGACATATGAAGATGTACAGTCACAAATCAGAGGTTATCACCACCAGTAAACAGAACAAAACCCATGACAAAATAGTTAAGTAAATAGAGAGTAAACAAAAGACATGCCATAAAATTGTGCCTAATGATGTCTGAAGCATTCTGCAAGATCAGAATGTTGACTTGGATCTCCAAGGGTTTAAGAAATCTAGTGGTTTCTTACAGATATGAAACATAAGTGCAAGTTCACCAAAATTCAGAATTTAAGAACTGAACAAGCACCTAGATGAGAGAGGCAGATAAGACTGCTTCTATTGTTTATTCACCTTGGGTGAACCAGGAAACTTCCTGGAATGATGTGAAATCCAGCTTGGTTTCATAAGAATACAGCTGGGCATTACAATCTTCCACTTTTAAAACAAAAAACCCACCACAATTTGTAAACAAAGTTTAGCATTGGTCACAATCTGAGACATATGTGGGGTATAGCCAAAAACTGAAGGTACATTGATCTTATTTGGACAATTTAAGTGAAAAGACAGATAACCATCGAGGAGCAGCCCGTTGACTATGTGCATTACATCTTTTGACCACAACCTGTTGTCATATTAGGCTTATGTAGGTAAACATAAAAGCATTGAAAGAGCAATGATGAATAGACTGTCAGCGTTCTGCTGTTTCTTTTAGGCAGAGACTGTTGAAGTCTTTGGCAGTTAGCGAAATTCAAACAGATGCCACAATAACTGGATGTGCAATAATGAAAATTAGAAAATTGAGGCAGAGTGAATTGTGTAATATGTGTCTGGCTGCATGTGGATGAGTGGGCTGTCTGAACACCAAATTATAAGATTGGATCTCAATGACCATAAACTCTCTTAAGACAGTAAAGAGGAAATGGGGACTATATACTAACAGTATCAGAAAAGGCAGGGAGGACCTCAAAGGATGCTAGGAAAATGGAAAATTAGATGACTGACTAAAACTGATAATAATACAGGCACAAGGTGAAGCTGAGCTACCTAGGCTAAGAGGTCTTAACCCTTAGCAGGGTTCACGAGCAGCTCAGGGGGAAACAGGACAGCAAGCATTTCCTTAACCAGCCACTAACAACAGAGATGTCTCAATTTGTCTTGAATATTGGAGGTCGTGGTACACAATAGCAAAAATTTACCCTTTATCTCTAAATGTGACACAAGGAATGTGTTGCTTCTCTGGGAAATGCCTTCTTGCAAAATAAACTGTCACCCTTCCAGTGTCATCCTTTACTTTTGCCCTCTGCAGCTTGCACAATCCTTTACCTGAAGATAAAATCTTGTTTTCAAGAAGTCTTCCCAGAATCATTACAGATTTTAATGCCATCTCATCTATTAACTTACGAACCCATCAGCCATTACTAGCAATACTGGAATAATTACAAAGTGATTGCAGGTGTTGACTTTAAATTCTATATGAGAAGTTACAACATACCCTTACTAACAAACATTGCTATACACGCATTTGAAGTTGGGCTTAGTATAACATTTTCCATATCAAAGCATGTGTTTGTGTAAAGAAAGTAAACAAAGATGAGTAATAAGAATGTGAAATATACTCCTCAAAGAACAAAGTTAAAATATTGATTATATATTTCCAATAAAGGCTAGCAAGGACTACATCAGTTTGATTCAAATGGCGGCCAAAGTAATTTCGCTCTAAAAAACACTGCAGTAAAATCTCCATCTCCAAATCCCAAACAAGTCAGTCAGATGTTCCTGAGCTGTACCTGCTCCAGAATTCTAAAAATTTCATTAATATAACCATATAACATAGTCTTCTTGGAGACTTAATACCTGTAGAATTTATATGGCTTATTTTTGCCTTATTTTGAGTGATAGTAACTTTTGCCTTCAGCCACACTCAATCACTTCAGCTCCCTGGTCTGCAACACTAGCTATCTATTATCTCCCCACTCCCGCTTTGCACATTTTCTTTCGTTTCTTGGCCCCTTCCCTACATTATCAGAGGCAAGATGGAAACACTTATCTTCAATAGAAATCCAAATTTGCTTTTCCAATACCATTCTCCAGAGCTAGTGCATTTAGAGGAACGAGAAAAGGGTTTGAAACAAAGTAGTAGGACACGCAAAGGCTCCCTAACCTGCTACCACCTGGAGTCAGAGAATTACCACAGCACAGTAGCAAAGACACTGTAAGTAAACAGTATGATGGTCTAAAACTTGCTCTGCTTATGAGTTGCTCTTATTCAAGTGAATGAAAGCTGCTTCCACAAATAGCAACATCATAACATGGAGATAAAGCTATTTTCTGAACACATTTGAACACTATTTGCTTCAAAATATAGGAGTATCTATGGAAAGTAAATTCTTTTTCCTAAAATTAGCGTCCATATATTTCATGAATCACCAAAAAAATTAAAAAATACATTTCAAAGCACTTCACAAGGATTTAAGGCACTATTTTAACCACTAATTATTTAGAGGAATTTTCCTTTCCCTGACCAAATGAATTTTTATTTGCTTTTCTGTATGGCAGAACTGTTGCAACACAGGAGGTAAAAAGCATACCCAAATGTTTGCAACTAACTCCCTCACAGAAGCAGGCACAGCAGAAAAGTATTTCTAGAGATAGCTGCCTGGCTCTTAGAAGATTAGATGGAGCTATCACTGACCATCTCCAACCTCTGCTTTTTCTAGATGCACTTGGACAGAAAAACCAAAGAATTTCACTCCACTCTGTAAGTACCCAAACACATTGGGGGGGGGGCTGTGTTCGTAAGCATTTTCCAAGCACATCAACCAAATACAGGCCCTAAGAAACATTGGGGTAAAAAAACCACTTATCTCAGACCTCAAAGGAACAAAGCATGCTCAGTGGCGGAACCGCAGGCACCAGGAGAGCAAGGAAGTGAAACAGGGAGGCCAGCGGTGAGTTTTAGCTGTTATCTGAGTTGGGCTCACAATTTTCTTCCAATTCCACATAGCACCTGCTTCAGATACCTAAGTCTGCAGTGGCTCTTGTGCTAAACAGTTAAACTTATTTTAAAGTAAAAGTGGTTTGCTTATAAAAACCATTAAGAAATTTTAAAACTTCTGGGTTTAACTCTACCAATTTGTGCTTGTTAAAGCCTCCATTTCTTAAAGATGCAGCACCTCTCAATTTTTTTGAAATCATGAGGGCTACTTAATTAAATAGTGCCTCTAGCATGAAAGTCATTATCACTCACAGCTCTTGAGAGACTTAGTTCAAAGCTCCCTGGTCTCTGCCCACTCCCGAGCGGCCAGGTGCCCACATCACAGAAACTACCCTTGCAGTGTGAGCTCATCGGTGCCATCTCAGAAGAGACACCAAACAAACATTAACCAGGTCCCCTACTGACTATGCTGTCAGACTCAAAATTAGTACTTCTAGAGGAGTCTTGAGTAATATTAAAGGACTCCACAGGAGCTTTGCATTTCACCTGCTATAAGTGTCCTGTGGGTAGGTAGTTGTTCAGCATCTAGTGCATTCCCCATGGCAATTTCAAGTCTTTGTTTGCTTCAGAAGTCAGAACTTTTATTTCCCAAGTTTACTTCAAGTATTAACATTTATTTTGAGATGCCTGTATATTTCAAAATTACAACGAACAAGAAACAGCATCAAGTGCTATTTTTTACTAATAGATTTTTAACAGTTCTGTATAATGCAGTACAGCTGTATGAATGCTTCAGGAATAACATGCAAGACATACTACCTTACTTCAGCTACTAAAATCTATCATCAACTGCAGACTCATGAAACTACAGTTTAAAGAGATTACACTTTTAAATCATTTGTGCAAATGAAAAGGTAGCATTATCCCACTCTTAAAATTATTTCCAAGTTCCACTTTTTGTTCAAATTAAACCGGTACACTCCTATAATTTCTCAAACATCCATTCATCAAGGTATAATTCTACCCTATTAAACACAGAAACAATACCTTCTTACCTCACAAATCTCTGCTGTTATGTCACAAAACTGGCAAAAATACAGGTCTGATTGATTCTTTTACTTCTATAAGACTGTTGAGCCAACACAGCTAAAAAAAAATTCTATTCCATCTTCTGTATCATCATAAATACCGACAACTCCATTGCAAGATCTGTGAGTTCAATGAGCATTTTGAAGACAAACCGAAGTTGTTGCACAGTTGTAACACAAGACTTATCTAACACAATCTTTGTCATCACTGATGATGCATAAAATGGAAGTTACACCCACCCCAATTCAAATTACTGTATTCTTGGCAGTTTTGAACAAACTTCTTTTCATTGTAATCTGGGTATACATATTCTGAAAATTACTGAAGCAAAACAACATTAATTTCACAATGAGAATTTAAACTCACAGAAGTAGACCTGCAATTTAAAAAAAAATTCTCTGTTGGATTAGAGATAAATTCCCCTTGCAGTGAACTTTAAAAGTAGATTAATTTGAATAAAAAGGAAAAAAAATAGTCTTTAAAATATATTGTCCCACATGCTTCCTGTCAGACCAGATCTATCACAAGAGCACAAAGTTGTTTGCTGTAATCAGAAATTAAAGAAACCTATTAAAATTATATAAATGTGAAAGAAACTATCCCACACTAAGGTTTTAAATTCACTTTGTTCTTGAAAAAGATGTAACCAATTTCTCACAAATAATTCAAGGTGTCTACATTTTAAATACAAATATCTCAATACAGCAAGGTGCTGCCAGCTTTCATTTATGTTACCAACTCTCAGTACCTCATTGGATGCTCTGTTAAACAAAATGATTAGTTTGATACTCAGTTCTGCCTTGAATGATCAAAAGTAAGTTAGATAGGAGGGAATTCAGTCTAATAGGGACTTCCCTCGCACTCCTGTAACATCAAGTTCTGGGAAAGTATAATGGCAACATTGCTGTAAAAGAAACAATACAAGACTGTAGATGAGAATGCCAGAGCTCCAGCTTTTCCAAATTATTAGAATACCCAGGGAAGATATGGAACATGAGTTCAGTTTCTCTTGCTGCTTTCTATCTTTTTATCTCCTGTACAGACAGGTATTTTAAAATTTAAGGGTTGTAGTACATAGTTGTAAAATTTTGCCTTAGGTGGTACAGCATCCTCATTGGAAAACTGCTCTCAAAACCTCACTGTTACATTGCTGAGCATTTCAACGCTAGTGTACTTGGTCTATTACTTTTTTTCATTTTCTTTACTGTATATTAATCCACTTTTTATTTAGAGCAATGCTTATTTTCTCTCTCAACATTGTCTCCTTTTTCTCCCCTTCATATGCTCTGATTAATTCCAAGATCCTACTTTCATTTGTTCAGTTATAGAAGTTCTTCTGTAACCATTTTTCACCTTAATTGATTTACAGTAATGCCAAAGTTTTATTTAAGGAACTAGCAGATTTCAATAATTAATTCTACTGATTTATCAGTTCTGTATTAAAAAGAATTCTATTGCTATTCAGCAGGTTTTGCTTTTGTTTAATCTGAATCAGCAGCAATCATTCAATTCAATGCTACTCTGAACCTACTCCTGCAACTGCTGCTTAGTAATTTCTGTTCTCAGTTAAGAGAGTCCCCTTCATATGCCAAGACACACCATTCTAACAGGATTTCATTTGCCTCCAGGAGCACTAACATCATCTGTAGATCGAGCTATTCCCAAAGCTACGGAGTCTACAGTAGATGCATAGCACCACTGACAGAAGGAACTCCAGCTCCCATCACTGTTCCCCTAGCAGCAGGGAAGACCAGAAACTCAGCCCTACTGATTTTCAGTTTACTACCACTTCAAGCACTTCCTCCTCAGTTTAAAACCTTCTGCCTAAATCAGCCCCACTTCCTCATTAGGTGTCAGCAATTAAATGCCAGTAGCAATCAAAAAGAGGCTTCATGTGCATGGTCTATCAGAGCAGCACTAATACCAAGAAAGGATTTTCCCACCTGCCTTCCTTACTAGGGGAAGTGCTAGACATACTTTCACTTTATTTACTATTGCTTTACCCTTCTTTTAAGATACGGGAGATCGAAATTCAATTCCCTGTCCCAATGTATACTTAGTGGCATGTAATAAAGTGGGCCTGAAGGAGAACCATGCAAGAATACAGCTCCTTTTAGTGTTGGGTAGTCATTTCTAGCCAAAACAAGAAGAGAGGTTTAAAGTTTTGGTCTGGTTTTAAATCCAGTTCTGTTTTGTTTGGTGCAAGAACTGAGATAAAAACACAACTGAACTTACTCAAGCTAAAGTTGTGTATCTTCAAAACATTAATGAACTTTTCCAGAGTTTCTGCATTTGAATCCCTCCCTGGATTCTTTGAATAGACTTTTTTGTATTAGTAATTTTGTTATCTCCAGAGGAATGAAAAAGCTATAAAGTATTTAATTTAAGAATTTAATTTCTAACAGATAGATGAACAGGAGTGCACTTTAAATTATAAATAGGAAAATTGAATGATAAGAAATATGCTTTCATTACTTTCTAAGTACAGTAATAACGCTTGCTACCTTGGGCCAGAAGATTATTGGCAAACAAAGTTTTAATCATCAAAATAGAAAGATTTTGTGTGTCTGGGAGATAGTTGTTTCTCTACTACAATACATTTCTTGATACTTTGAGCTTTGGCTAATAAACATTTAATAATGATTATATTAAAAGTTATTGTCCTTGGGGCTTGCTTTTGGTGTGTACCATATAAAACAGGTGTCTTGTATTATTTTACTGGCTCTGGGACTTTCCGGTTTGCACTGAGCTTAGAATTATTAGTTTAGAATCCAGTTGCTATCTTTGTTATTGCTTTGTAAAGTTCTAATTAGAATTTGGGGAGTCTAAAGAAGTAATATGCTTTATGAATAGCCTATGTCTTTTAGATGCATGATTGCTATTCACTTTCTTTCACTTGTTTTATTAAGCAGAGAACAGCAGAGAAATATTTGAATAATCTTGTATATTTGATCTTTGTGTGTTGGAAAGAATTTATTACAGTAAGAATATGGGATAGTGCTCAATCAGTATCCACTTTTCAGGTGTTAGAATAGAGATGGTGCTAATTAAAGCATTTGCCTGAGCCAAATCTGTATGTAAAAAATCTCCACTGGTCATTTAGACCATATGAATCCAGTACTTTAGGTTAGGAGGGATTTCTCAGGTCATCTAGCCCTGACAACTTCACAAGCACATGACACTGCAACATTAATGTTACACCAAGTTTCCTCTTGAATGCCTCTACTGCTGATGCCCCCACGATTTACAAACCAATTGAGTATCTGTCCTCAAAGCCAGGAAACTTAAGCAATACTACTAAAAAAAAAAATTCCCTTTTTTTTTTTTTTATACACACTTCTACTTTAATACAGTTAAGACTGTCATTTCAATGGAATAATATACAAGTGACCTGAGTCCTACCTTCTAGCCAAACCTCTCTGATCTTCCATAGACATTGCTCCACAGATTTTCATATAACTCCATAAATAAACTGTGTGGAAAAAAAAAAATCAAAGGATGGACTTCTGAATTCTTTCTGTCCCTTCAGTAATGAAATGACATCACAACAGGACTGCAGGTTTTCAACAAGGACTGATACAATCTCCATTAAGCTATCGCAGAGTCTGCTACATAAAAGCAGGGTGAGGGGTGGGAGGTTGAGTATCTTGGGCAAGAAGGGAAGTTGTTGAAATGCCCATATCCAACAATTGGCTGGCAAAAGAGATGTAGTTAGAGATGTGTAAATAATTGATTTTTCAATGTAGCTACTGACTTGAAAAATCAAAGAAATAAATTCAGACCAATTGACCCAGAATAGAAACGTTTGGGGTGTTTTTCCCCCTTCTCATTCTCTCTTTTCAAATACACTGAATGTGACAGGCTATTGAGTCTCTTTTGTTCTTTTTTTTTTTAATAGTTAGGATTGATCTAGATAGTAGAAGGGTTTCAGCTGATGACACAGAGAAAGGTCCATCTCAGAAGGCCTCTGGTTACTTTTGAGAGGCATAAGATGCCCGAGTTCAAGTCCATCTTATGAATTAGAAAAAGATTACAGGTCAGTTCCCTAGCCACCAGATTAAGAAACCAGAAATGTTTCAGTTCAGAATGATCAAACAGAATTATTTTGACATTTCAAAACTTTTTCTTTTCTTTCCCCAAACTAATTCTCAAATTCAATCTGGATATGCAGTTTTAGTTCAAAATAAATACGTACACATTTTCTGCTTGGATAAATCACTGGGTTTGGTTTGGGTTTGTTGTTGTTCATTTGTTGGGTTTTTTCCTAGGAAGGGGTTTGTTTTGTGACTTTTTCCCCTAAGCTTTGTATGTAATCAAAAAGAGATTATCTTCAACACTGTGGGCTATTTTCTTCTTCTCCTTAATGGTCAGCAGTAGAGTGGAAAGTCAACCAACTGGAGAAAAATTTCTTGCCTGTGTTAGGCAATCCCTATGGAACGCTCATCACTGATGCCATAGCAGGACAAAATGCCATGTCACTTTACCTCTGTGAGTAGCTGATCTTTGGCAGCTGTAGGTAACTTATTCCAAGATCTAATAGCAAGCATGTTCATTTTACCTTTCAAAATAGGAAGGCTAGGCTTCTGATTATTAACTGGATGTAGCAGCTATTAGATTTCCTGTTTCTACTGGTTAGTCACATTAGTTAGGTCTAAGACATTTCAGTATTCCCTAGTTCATCTGTGTGCATCTGTTATGTATCCAGTGGCTTAACTAGAGCCCCTGGAGATTATAGTTGTTAAAAACTTGAGATGTTAAGTTTGGTGCTCCATCCACTGTGAAATATTTGTGATGTCTTTTGGACTTGATTAGCAAAGATGATCAATTGAAAGATTGAAGCATCATTCACGAGGAAAGGTCGAGAGAGCTTGAACTGTGCAGCCTCGAGAAGACAAGGCCCAGGGGAATCTTATCAAGATGTATAAATACCTGATACAAGGAAATGAAGAAGAGGGAGCCAGGCTCTTTTCAGTAGCACCCACTGATAGGGCAAAAGGCAGTGAATACAAGTTACAAAACATGAAAAAAATTAAAGCAAAAAAGTTAAAACTATGAAATTAAACCTGACCACAACAAAATAAGTTTTTACTATGATGGCAAACACTGAAAGAAGTTGCCTAGAGAGCTTACAGAGTTTCTATCACTGAAGATACTCAAAACCCAACTGAACAGAGTCCTAGACAACTTGCTCTAAGCTGCCCCTGCTTGAGGATGGTCTTCCTTCCAACCTAAATGATTCTGCGATACTGTGAACAAAAACAACAAATGACAAGTCTACCAATGCAATGTAATACAAACTACCAGATACACCAAGCTGGTGCTAAACGCACACAAATAACCCTTATTGATGGCAGGGCATTGCCCTGCTGCAGTTCAGTGGTGTGTCCCCTTCCAAACACATCAGCATGCCATTTCCAAGCACCACAACTTTGCATCAGCCTGTAATTAGGCATCCAGACAGATGCCTTCTTACCTGTCTAAAGTAATAGTTATTTACAAAAACTCACTAAGAGCAGTCTACAGTCTCATCCAGAAAAGTAGTAGCTAAAGCATGGGGTCAGGCTGCCCATCCTTCTCCTATGAGCAGGATGAAGCCTCCCAGCCTGCAGGTGAGTGCATTGCTACCTAAGCCAGAGTGCAGGGAAACAGCCAGCAGCATGCAGTGACTCATACAACAGATTACAGAGCCAGCACCACGCAGAATGGGAGTGAACACCTCTATAGCCTCCTGGTTCACATAACTATAACATGAGCCAGGTCTGGAACTCAGGGTTCCCTTTTAGTTTTAAGTACTTTATACCATTGCTAACAGCCCTGAAGAAAAAATTATCTCTGGGTATTGAGCTGTTCTATAAGCTACAAGATTCTCTTCTGAAAGAGAAATCAGAATTTATAGACAACACTAACATGATTTCAACTTTTGCACATTATACACTGCATTGTAGTTCCTAGCACTATTACAAGGTCTCAGAGGTTGCTCATCTTCCATGCTGCTCCCATACGAAAGAAGCTGAACAGCTGCCAAATTTTTGAAAGCATTTGAAGATGTATTCAGGTGTCAGATGCAGTTTAAAATAACTTTTAAAGTCTGGCTCATAACAACTAAATCTGTCAAATTTCATGTTCTTTTTTTCCTTTTAAAAATGGTTTCCTATATATGATATATTTTGACCCATTTATTATTTTAAGGTGTAGGTTTTTAGCAAAACAGATTAGTGCTTAATGACTACATAGAAGCAAAGTGAAGAATGCTTTGATTGCAAACGAACAACAAAATATTTAGGATGCATTTATGTTTCCGATGCTTTTTAATGCCCTTGGAGGATGTATACTGATACTACTACATTTCATACATATTTTGTGTCCTCTCTCTAGTTAATACTATTGATACAACTTATCCAATTTGTTTTATGTATTAATATTCATTTTTAATTTGAAACAAGAAAAAGATATAGTTAAGTAAGGCAGTAGGAAAAAAGTAGAAAATACCTTTTCCATTTCTCATTAAATAAGTGAGAATTACTGTTAACCGCCAGTTTGGTTTTAACTTTGTGGTCGCATCGTCTTTTTTGACAAAAATCTAGCATTACATCTTTAAAACAGATTTGGTATCACGCTCAAACCACCAGTAGCATAGTGGTTGAATATAAGATCTGTTCCCGTTGCCTTGTTCTAGTAATCTGAGGGCATAAATGCGTGTACACCAAGAAAGCCTGCAAAATACACATATATGCAAAATGAAGGACACCTTGATAAACTATTTCTTTTAATTGCCTTGTCCAATGGACAGCAGTTCTCTCATGCACTGAAAGATTAAAATACCAGAATTCCTAAATGGCAGGAACAGAAGATCCTCAAGTTAGGGCCTCTTGGTGTTTTCCCATGAGTTTAAAGGTTAGCATAGGAAGCAGGAATAAGAAGGTCCTTCCCTGCAACATGGCCTAATGAAAATTCTCTACTGTGTTGCTGTGGCACAAAACTTATATTTCATGCTTACAAGATTTCTCTGATTCACTGCTGAAGCTCTCATCTCTTTCACAGTATGAAAGTCACAATGCATGGTCATTCACACATTTTATTAACAGGAGGACTGAAATGGAAACATAGAAATACAATAAGTAAGAATACAATAGTATTCACCTTGGGGAGCTCAATTGTCAAGTGTCCTGACCTGTAGCAATGCTACAAATAACAGTTGAAAAGGGACAAGTTAAGTAAATTAACTTTTACGTAGAGGATTCCTACTGAAATACTGTATGACTTTAATCAGACTCACTCTTACTGATACTTTGAAAAGAAATCAACAGCAAAAATACCATACAAATTCAGCTGCCCACATGTGAAAAGAGCAACGCCAATGCGCATTATTCCAAAATTACTAAACTGGTTTGCATCAACTTCACTTAATTTTGTAAGCATTAACAAAGCCTGTGAAAGAAGAAGATATGGTTTGGTCCTGTAGGAGAAGGTTTGCAAAATCATGGTTACAATTCAAGTGATAAACAGTATTTGTATCTTTGAAATTATCCACTACAGGCTTGTCGTCAGTTTGCCTGTGGTCAGTTTGCCAGGGGTGGTTTGTTTTGTTTTTTTCCTTATACCACCACTACAGAATTAAGTGGTCATATGTGGAACACAGCTGCCTGCTGAGATGGATAGGAGAGTCTGTCAGTAGGTGCAGTCTGAGACAAGATCACCGCAACCCCATTTCTGCCTTCGGATGGGGATTAGTCAACCTGCAATCACTGTGGCATGACAGTTTCTTTGGTTCCATTCAAAGCCTACTGTAAGAAGCATAAAAACCCCAAAAAAACGCGCACACACAAAACCTTAAAAAACAATTCTTCCTTCACCAAGCAATACTGTCCAGGCAGAAGGATAGCAGAGGGCAGCTGGTAATTGCAGCAAGTACTGCCTTTAACAGTTCTACTGAAAACATATCTGGTTTACAATACCATGTCTAGGGCCATGTTTATCTGTGAGTGAACAGAAATAAATTTGTATTAATCCTTATTAAAGATTTTTGTTAAGAAAAATCAAGTAGGAAAAATATTGCCTCTTGAAAAAAGAACACCAGAGATTCAGACCGCAGGCTGATGTAGGGACATTTTACTTTAGTCTTTATTGATTATGTTATTTTTCACATTTGAGAGCTGTGCTGTATCAATTTTGTTACCCCCTGAATTTTCTCCATTTATAAATGTTAATAACAGTCAAAGACCATAGGTGGTTTTTTTAGCACAGCTTTCTACAGCTGTTGGGTTATACATACACTTTCTGTAGTGAGCTGAAGCAATAGGAGAGACAATACCACTCCTTCCTGTAACTCTTTTGGACTAAATTCTAATACTTAAAAAAAAAATCAAGAGCATCAGCTAAAGTCCAGATTTTTTAAAAATAACATACAGTTCTGGTTTCTCAATGCAAAAGAATAGATCCAGTATGTCTATAAAAAAAGAACAGTGATAAGAACACATAACTGATGCTTTAGTAAGACCAGTTCAATTAATTCACTAGCTGATAAAAAATAATCAAGATAGAAGTTTACAAAATTATGAGCATAACAGAAATGGAATAAAGAAGGATGTGTTTCCTGTTTTCTTAAATCAAACACCATGCCATCACACAAAACTAGCAAGTAGCACACAAAACAGTCAAAAGAAGGCAATTCCTTGCACAAGGCATAGGTAAAGCTGTAGACCTCCTCACTGGGGCATAAATGGATGCCAAGGCAGATTCACAGATTGGGGGGGGAGACAACATCAATGATCATTAGAGACAAAGGCACTATTTCATCCATTTAGTTTGGAAAAATCCTGCATTTGAGTTCACCGAGGACTAGGGAAGAAGAAAGAAGTTGCCTCAGCATTTACTATCAGAGACTGTATAACTGGACAATTAAACTTGGTCTTTTTCCTTAAGCTGATGTTTATTTGCTGTCTATCCCCATTGGCTAAAACAGGTTTCAGATCCCATCCTACAAGTACATCAAAACAAATTCAGAAGAGCTGTGCAATAAAATAGATTGACTTCTCAGTTTATTAGCCTACATTTTAATTAAATTTTAAGAAATAACCTATTTATTTTGCTTTACCCTAACAACTTCAACATCTCTCTTAAATCATTCTATTGCCAGCCTTGTGATCTTCTCAGCAGCTGGAAAAGGTAATAGAGCTACCATAGCTTGCTTGCTTAAAGTGCACAGTCTCCACTCATAAAAAGTATCCTGGTGGCATCATGCCATAAGATATCATGGACCAGTTTCTCTCAGGCAGTGGGAACCCAAAAGATACGCACAACTGTATTGCGGAAATTGGAGAAGCAACGTACAAATTCCAGATCCTCAGTAAGTTATTCTGAAATCCTAAAATAGCATCTATTTACTGAAATGCTCTACCATTGAGTGAAGCAAACTACGAATCAGGCCCTTTCAACTTTGTCTAATGGATGAGGGAAGACATGTAATAAGGTGGAGTTAAAAATTTCTTCATGTCCTTCAATACTCTCACAGTCAGCTAAATAAATCTTTCAAGATCCCAGTAGTGGATATTAGGGGAAGTGTTTCTTAAAATGGACACTGAATCCTCCCCTTGGACAGCTGTTGTTATTATGCATATTTAAATATTTAAGGAACAATGAGTTCACTTTAAATGCATTGGGGGGTTAATTAGGTTTTCAGTAAGCACTTCTCTAATTCCTCCTCCATGCATAACATTTAAACTGGATCATTGGGGGAGAGCTGGCAGCTGTAAACATGAATCATGACAACTACAAGTAATATTGGCAGTATAGTGATTTACAGTTAAGGTCATTTAAAAGATAACATCTACTCTTCATTATTCAGTCACATGCAATGCATATGGCTTAAGGAAGACACTTACTCAGTGAAGATGGTCCAAGTATGCTTCTACCTACAATTTTTTATATTTTGGGGTGTCTCACTTTGTTCAACAACTTTATTAATAGAATTTGACCCTTTTGGAGTTTTTGTAATGAAAGTAGGGAAGTACTATTGCACAATTGCTATAGTTTGAAAATTACATTTCTGAAAAGCTTTTGCTATGAGTGTTCTGGTAGATCTAGAAAGCCTTGAGACAAATTTGCAGTGCATCTTTAAGTTTATCCGCCTGTACCTACACAAGTTTTTCTTAAAACAGTACTTGCCAGAAGACGACCTTTTCCTCTCCATTGTCATATAGCAGCTTTTTCCCAGATCACTACCACTGTCCTATTAATTCTTTCCCATAGAAAAGGATAAGGAGACAATAACATTGTTTTGTTATTACCGAGTCATAATAATGGAAGCATCGTTAAAACAGGATTACACATGATGCTCATACAGCTTCTACAACCTTTCTTCATTTTTATTCTCAAATGAGATTAAGAGGAAGTGTACTATATATTTGAAATACTTTGCAGCTATTCTACCTGTACCTCAGTACTAAACTGTTATTCCTCTATTTTAGACACATGTAGAGTAGGACCCAGATGCTCTTTATTTTACCCTGATAATGCAAACGCTTATGGATCCAAGTAAATTCATGCACATTGTAAACTTAGTCACATACATAATTGTTTGCAGGATCATGCCTTAGCATATAAATTAGCACCTAATATTGTTTGCCCTAGTCATGGCACAATATGCCATGTGTGTAGTTTTATTTTGCTAATTTACTGTGTCAGATTCCCAAGTAGTAGAGTTGCATCAACACAGATGTGAAAAAAACATGAGCTACTCTCTTGTATGCAGGTATTATGATACCTTCTTCTTTCCAGAATATTACTTTATTAAAAGAAACATTGTTATACAAGTTATTAAAACGCAATTGATACTTACTTTAAACTCAAAATATTACTTAAATTCATTGTAGTTCTTTTAAATGAATAACTGATAAAAGAATGTAATCACAGTGCAACCAGGAGGAAAACAGAAGAGCCTATTGAGTTGATAAAAGTGTAGAGCTGTTAGATAAGGTGTTAAGTTACATATTTTTGTGTCCCAGACAACAATATGTTTTGTTAAACAGCAAAGTCCTTTTATTTAAATAACTGAATGCTAAAAGATTAAAAGATACTACTGTTGTGCAGTGGGTTATCACCTAATCAGCTTCCTACACAGTGTGCCAAATACACTTTAATAAAAGTTGGCTGTGCCTTAAGAATAAGCCCGCAGGTACTTCTAGAACAGTTTTACAGCTGTTGTCATCCATACTACTTTAATTCTACATTTCAGTGTAATAATGGCAGACTGTTTTCTCTGAATTGTATGTATGTCTTGTTTCCACAGACACTTTTATGATTAACCATCTTGGCATCAGCAAAACTTAAAACAGAAACACATTGTTCTTAAAAGCAACAGTCTTCTGAATTTCACAAATACATTTCCTAACCTCTAGGGTAAATGGTCAAGCTTCCTTTTCCTTCCTCTTTTTATAACCCAGTGATTCGTGGGGGGTTTTTTTGGTTTTTTGGGGGTTTTTTTTGCTTCAAAGTGCAACTTTCAACCAGAAGTAGTAAGAATACCCTCCTCGCACAGAAAGAATTTTTTAATAGTTATCATACTATTCAAAAAGACGTAGATTTGAATTTCCTCAAGTAAATACAGGACTTGAATGTAAATTTTCTATATTATGGAGGCTGACTATGGAGTCATGTCCATTGTAAAGAAAGCTTTTTCTTGATTTTAGAGAAAACTGGTGCAGCCACTTTTCCATTCTACCCTTATTCATCAGGCACATCCTGAGAACACCTAATGGATCACCCCGATACAGCCTACACATGATACAGTACATCCCTGTCTAATGTACATGCAGAGCCAGAAGACTCTGAACCTAGGAAGCACGAAGGACAGAAAAAGAAATTTATTTAATCATCTTGACATGGCAACTAAGATCTGGTTCTTACAGCTGCAGCAAGAAGCATCATGCAAGTAAGAACTAAGTACCATAAGAAAAGAAATTTCTCCACAGAACATGGAAAGAGCAGAGCTGGGGAAGGACATGCAAAGAAAAAACACACACTACAAAAGTTGAAGGCGGAGAAGCAACGATATGTGATTGTCTTTAGAGAAGACTGCTTTAGAATGGGATGGGTTGAGCCTGTGACTTAGATCTATGTTCTTTTCAAGGTGATTTAAAACGGGTACATTTTGTCACAGGATTGAATGTAAAACAGCCAAAGTAACCCTCACAAAAAGGCTTAGTGACCATGGAGAGGAACTGATTATGTGAAAAGAAGGCTGCATTTTAAGTATAGGAATGGTGTATAATATGAGAATTATATATACACAATTGTGCATATAGAAGTAGGGGGATTGTTTTAATTGCACTGGAATAGATAAAGTGGAGTGATCTCATTTAGAAAAAGCCAGTATACACTGTATGATTACATGAAAACCACTACCACAAAGAGGAAGAAACTAAGGCACAGCTGACCTCATGCTGACAGAGGAACAGAATCTTACTTCTATTAACTCATTTTCAAGTTCCATAAACAGTCATTTGTCATCACTTTCAGACAGGGACAGTCACATTTGTTTCTATGTTTTCTACTACACTATAATTCTCTATCAGATTTCTCACCATTTTCCTTCTCGGTACATAGAAAGCACACAAACAATCCCGTGTCTTAGCCTTCATTTCAAAAACCTATGAAGTATAATTGGACTGTTCTTGTACTTAAACTACATTTGTGGGACTGAAACATGATCTTATAGTAAACAGACACTCAGTTATGAACAACATGAAACATTTCTTTCACACTTCAGGCAGGCACAGTCTGGGTTTCTAAGAGCTCTAGGTAAGGTCCAGGTCACTCCCAGATACCACAGCACATCTGAGTTAGATGCTAATGCACTAAACAATCCTTGTCTGAGAAGGTTCTATGAGGTAAGTGATTAAAGCAGGGTAGGAAGGAAAAAAAAAACATTTCACAAATATGGGAAGACTAACCCACAGGTCACGTGTACAGAAAGGTTAGCAGAAACAGACGTACACACAAATCTCCTGGCTTTCTAGTCCAGTGATATAATTAGCTTTTATTGCAGCACAGTGGAAACATGGTCAGGTGTCTATTTTTCCACTTAAAAGCTCAGCATCTCCTGCTTTTTCTTTTGAACTTTTTTATTTCATAAATTTAAACACCTTGATTACAAGTTGTCAAGTTAAAGTAATCAGTCTTCAGAATTTTTTTGTAATTATTTTGAAAGTTAGATCAAGTTTTAAATTTTAATATGTAAATAAAACATTTTAAAACCACATTTAATAAACATTGTCATTTTCTATATTTAAAATGCATTTCTCAAGCCTTCAAGCAATTATAAAGTAATTTTAAATCAAGCCACCCTTACTGCATATGGACAAGATGAGAATGTAATGGAAATATGTATGGAAATGTTTTCTTATCTTCAACATTAAAGGTTCAATTTCTGGTCTGCAGCATGTCACATGTTTAAATTATTTCTTCCAAATTTTAGTGTCCCGGTTCTAAAATGTTTTATGAAGTTTTCATCTTCAAAGGAGATCAACAGATTATCACACATGAAGAGTTGCCTGTGTTTCTCCCTTTGGATTGCCTCAGTCCCTCGTTCATATACTCATTCCGGCCAAAAGCATTCCTACAATGTTATATATTAAGAGAGACACTTGTCACACACTTCAGTAGGCTTTGAGGCTGGTATTTCAAGTGCATATTTTGACTTCTAAAGGATATAAAACTTTATGTATTAAACATTAGAGATGGAGTAGAACTTGAAAGGCTGAACTGTCTCAAAGTTCAGGACTTTTCAAGATTCTGACAGCAGTTTCTGATGGATAACTCCTTCCACCTCCAGAAGATGTGTGCAAACTAGGGTTTTGCTTGTTTTCTTTCAAGAGCCAGGTACAAAATTTATATATTTAATTTTACTATCTTGGAATGTTCTCGGGGTATTTTGCTTTCCTTCTGACCTCTTTCATTTTAAAAGAATTGTAATGTGTTTATTGGAAATAAGAACAAGATTTTGCTGATATAAGCTATTATTAGTTATAACTTTTTTAGACATTTTACACATTGAACAAGTAGAGCCTCATCATCTTAGCTTCCTGTGATCTGGGAGGTTTTTCTCATCAAATAATAAAACCATTGTATTTATAATTAGAAGTGTACTCTATGATGAGGAAATAACACAGGTATCACAGATCACATTAACAGTGCTTACAATGTAGTAGATATACATTAAAAGACCAACACATCAGCAAGGGGCTGATTAGGTCTGGTTTGTTATACATCTTCAGTGGTTTTCAGCATAATTCTCTAAGCAGAGTTAACAAGAGACAGTAGAGACATCACATTTATTTTGTGGCTCCTTTAAAAATTAAGGACAACTTAATAAAACCCCATTTGTCTTAGACTTGTACTACATATTGTAGTTCATTAACAATTAAATGGCTTCATCCTAAAAGCATAAGCTGAAGGCTTGTGCAAGGGCCTTGTTAACTTGCATTTTTAAACTGGTAAGAAGAGTTTTGATGAACTATTATGGTACTTTACTGTGGTAAACTAGTATCCCTCTCTTGTTGAATTTAATTGTTTCTAAATGTTAATTGCTCTTTGCCTCCCCCCTCCAATTAAATTTAAAAAATCCTACCTTTCATACTCCTATTTTCCTATTGTTTTTGATGACTCATATAATTATTTCCTGGGAAGTTAAAGAAAAGCTTCCACCATTGTTAGTACATTAAAAAGACACAAAAACAAATCACATAATGCAAATATAGCATTGGAAGAAGAGGCTTTGAAACAAACAATCCAGCAATGCTCAGCTCAGTTTTAGAAGCATAGATGTGATAAAACTAAACAACCCAATCGAATAGTTGCTAATTGTATGGATTACTAAACAGCATCATCTGCAACAAGCCATATGAATGCTCTGGCTAAATTAGGCTCTGAAACAGTGGTGAGCTGTCACAGATATGGATAGGAAACTGAGAAGCAAGTGTTCCTGAATCAGAAAGATCATTGCCTTTCATTTCAACAGCCACGCCATACTCCTTTAATTTGATATGTTACGTGAGCAATTTCTTTTCCAGTCTAGAAGTCACCAAGGAACTCGAGAAGAAACCAAAGTTACTTGTACCTACCAAGAAATTTGCTTCAGTTGAAAGGTGTTCAGCTTCCATTTAGTTTAGCTGCCTATTTAGCCTTACAGAACAATAAGTATTCAACTGCCTAAACATGGTTTTGAAGTTAACATTCATTTTGTACTCCCAGAAGAGGATCAGTCTACTATATCCCATGAACACAGCTTAGCCTTCAGAAGAGATGGTAACCTTGGTACAGCCTTTCTTCAAAGCAGTTGATCAGAAGTGGATCTTAATTTTGTTGTCATGTTTCTCTGTTTGCTTGCCTTAAAGTCTTTAAATAACAACGTCAGAAGACATCTTGCCTTTAATTTGTTTTAAATTCATTTGCATATTAAAAATACTTAATTTGGACCAAACAAAAACATGCCTGCATTTCTACTCTATTAAAATTAAAAGATAGTAGCTATTTTCCCCCAAAGCAAGAGTGTCAAATTGGGAAACTATTTCCCTGAGAAGTCAAAGAAAATACTTCTCACTAGCACAAGTCCAGAGCTTCAGGATAACTAATTTTATGTGAAACCAGACTTAGTGGGTAGTGAAAATAATGGACATCACATCTTAAATATTGAAGAATTTGTTACAAAATTTAAAAAGAAAGGTCTGATTTTTATTTACAAGAGATGCTTTTCATTTGCATATTAAACAAATGTACAAATTAAATGGAACACTTCACTCAATTTTTTTTTCCTGGGAAAACTGAAATTGTTATCTGTCAAATCAAAAAGGTATGCTTGTAAATATCTTTATTACTACCTACTGTAAGGAACACGTCAAAATATCTTGGTTCTGGGTAAAAGCCCTGGTTACTTTCCAGCTCAGTATCACAGCAAGGATTACTGTTTTTATCACCTGGGTTAACATGCAAGAAAAACTTCCATGTGTGAGCTGAAAAGAAGCTCTAAAAAAAATGCAGGTAACCTCTGTGCACCTTTAGATTTAAAAAAAATATTAAAGTATGGATTCTTATATCTAACTATTCCCTGATGAGAAGCAATAAAGAAAAACAGTAGAGAACTTTAAAATCTCTTTGTGTCCATGGAAAACGCTAAAACTATAAAGGTTTAGATTAATTTCTAGAAGCTTTGGTATACTTCCTACCCTAGCGTTTCTGCATCAGTAGATGTAAATCACTCTCTTAATTTCCATATTATAGAAAACCTGTTGTTTGTTCAAAATTTTATGGAGGAAAGTAAATTTCACATGTAAAATTACATCAGTGTGTTTTTCTGCAGTTTACATGGTGATCAGGAAGAGAAATTGAATACAGAACTGCTGTGTAGCGCAAGTCCTGTATTTCTATTGACACAATTTCATGCAGCATTGTCAGAAGGCAAGAGAATCCACCTTAGGAATTTATGCTATATAAATAAACTAAAGTCTCAAATAAGCAGAATTTATTCATTTGTGTCTGCTACACTGCAAGATGACAGGCATTATCAGACCAGTTTAGGGTTCTTATTATTTACTCTTGTGTAGAATAGAGAGTGCATGCGCTCATCAATTCACTGCTATGGAATCAGGAAGTTCCACACGATACTGTCCCCATCCAGCCTTCATTTCACAATTTTTACATTAATAATCCTTTTAACCTCCATGGAAACCTCAAAATCTGTATGAAATAATTCTGAAGTATCTTGACATGACAAGTGCAGAGTAAAGATCATCTGCATGTTGTGTACCTCTGTGTGTACCTTTTCATTCCTCTTCTAGTGAAATACATACACGCATATACATATGAATGAACATGGATGACAAGTGATTTTTTTTCCTGGATTGAGAGCAACTTCAATGGACACACTGTCCAAAAAGTGTGATGGGACACTAGACAGCTGACCCATTTCCCATCCAAAATAAGGGTAGGAAGGAGAACAAAGATGTAGTAAGTGAATTTGGACTCTGACCAGCATACTAAACTATGCAAAGTGACTGTCAGAAGCATTATTAGAACAAAGACTTACTTTCTGTTGATTAAAAATAAAACCTGAAGATCTTCCTGGTCAGAACAGAAAAATATGAAAGTAACTCTATTGCTTATGTTGGACCTGGGGGGGGTTTTCTTACAATAATTTGATCTCATTTAAAGCAGCACATTCTTTGACACATTCCAAAATAAATAAATCCAAGAAAGTTTAGAAGAGAGCAGCAAAAAAGCCCCCCAGTACATATGAAGAAAGATTAAGAGAATAAAGCATGTTCATCTGCAAAAAAGACTACTGAGTGTAGATGTAACTGTCTACAGATAAATAAAGGGGCAATACAAAGAAAAGGATCAATTATTCTCATTAGCTAAAGACAACAGAAGAGGATGTAGTTGGCTTAGCTGCAGGAAAGATATTCTAAGTTAAACATTTGGGGAAAAAACAATAGGCCTAAGAACCAATAAGCAGGGTAGCAAAAGGTCATTGAAAGGCTGCATTTTAGACTTAACTTGACACTCATCTATTGAGACTATATTGCAAATAATTAAATGTTTTGGAGTGAAGATTGGCCAAGATGTCCCACTAAGTGCGCCTTTCCAACAACATGAACTTCATTGTTTGCCATATCAATGGCTGCTTTAAGAGGGGAGATGGAAACTGAAGTGGAGGTTAACACTAAGCAAATATTGGGAAAAGAAACAATGGCAGTAAAAAGTAGAATTAATATGGATATTTCAAAATTTTCAACAGTTCAGCTGAAGAGAAAGTCTTTTCTTCTGAATCTGTACCATATCAGATGGATAACAGAGAGGTCCAGTATCCACAAAACACCCAAGTATAGTTCATCAGCCACAATGTTAAAATGATAAACTGTGTCTCAGCTTTCAAATAATTAAGCAGCTGTATTACTAGGTTCAGAAACACTGCCAACATCAGAAGTACCTAATCAAAATCAGGCTCCTTATCTGCACTTAACACAACAAATTATCAGACAATTTGAAGGTTCCCTTGCTGGTAAGGTTTTCAGTTGCTCAGCTTCACTGTCAGTGGCACACAGGTTAACAATTTTTGCTCAGCAGTTAGCTTTTTTAATTTTTTTTTTGCAAATGCTTCAACTAAACTAGAAAGAATGAAGGATATGCCAATATTGACTTGCAGCTTCAAGTGGTTGCTCTAGAAATTTACTTTCATTTCAGTGGCTGCATGAACCATATATTAGATATAATTATATTTGGCTGCTTTAGAAGCCATCCATCAGCTGCCATAGATTGCTAACTGCTTACATATATTCTCCAGCATTTGCCTAGTTATAAAGACAGGAATAATTGTCATGACATCTGTAGCTTGTATTGTTCAACCAGGCAACAAAGATTCTTAAACTGTAAAGGCAATACCACATAAACAGACATTACATGAGACAGGGTAAAGATCTTGCGGATCTCCTACTGATTTTAAGATACACAAGTGCTCATACTTGCTAGAGATGTCTTTGAAAAATCTATAAGAGAGTGTTTAACTGTTAGTAAAACTTGAAGCCTTAATGCAGACCTTAAGCTGTTCTCTGTTGCTGTTTTCAATAATATGTCAATTATACTTCTTCCTGGAGAAACTGGATGATACAGTGCTGCATATGTCAGGGAGACAGCCAGCAGGCAAATTTTAATAGGGATGCAAAGTTTGTTAAATGAACCTCAGTAGTGGTGAGAGCTTTCTAAATTCTTTTTCTCACTCTGGGATAAGGAAGGCAAATGAGGATGGCTAGTCTAAAAAAGGCAGCAGGAATAGCATTGTGAAAACCAGTAACACTCCAGTAAATAAATATATATTAAGTACAGCTGAAAAGGAGAACTTACTGCTAGGACTTTATTACACTTTAATGGTAATAAAAAAATCTTCATCTTAAAATATTTCTTCTCCTCTGTTCTTCTCCCCCCCCACCTCGTTTTAAAGTCATCACATACTGTAATCACATATGTAAAGAGAAAACCACAAGTTTAATTACTCACAAAGACTCCTTTCCCATTCAAGGTGTTTTACCAAAGGACATATATGCAATTATTTGTGTTTGTATGCAGTATCACTCCTCAGAAAGTAGGTTGTATTTTTAAGACATTGGCAAATTGTCACATATGTATGTAGGCGTAATTAAAGAAATACTCCAATGCAATACATTTGTCACTAACAGCAACAAAAAAGTCAAAATAATGTTATTTGGACATTGAATGACAAACTATTTCATACAGCTAGCTTGCTTTCCTCCTGTTGTTGCTGTAATCAACACTCACTTCCCCCCGCACCCCTTTTCACTTTGCTTCATATGGCTTACTACTACTATTCCATCATCCAGCCACCTTACATGAAGAAAGCATAGTGAACTTACAATGCACCTTCCCATCCCCCTTTGCCCTCAGATACACTGATACCTCCCCCCTCTCAGCTTTTGCTTCAGTTATTTCCACAGCACTTCTCTAACAGGTTTCCTTTGTTAAAAACTCTGGAGTCAATTCATGTAACAAGAGACAGGAAATTGGTTGTGTGAAACAACAACCACCACCATCTCTTTAAAGGCCACAGGTCTCTTGCACCTTCATCTATGCTCAAGAAAGAAATCAAGAAAAGGCTGTTTGTGCCGTGGTGAGAACAGTGATTATAATCAGCATAGAGTGATACACCATAATGACAAGGTGCAGATTCTGTGCCATTATTAAATATGAGTCAACATCCTGGTTGCCCCCTTGCCTTCAATCCTCATCAAAGCTTTTTTTTTCACTTCTGCCAAGAATGAGTCTTCCCTAGTTCAGGATTCTCAGATTTACCAGTTTTACATTCATATACTTCCACTGATCCAAAGAAACAGAAGATGGATAATTCCTAAACTGTTAAACTTCTCTCCTTCTCAGTGAGGAAACTGCCATTTTAAAGTACATACAAGTTGTCATCAAGAGAAAGTTAAAGGGCTGACTATATTTGTCTTCTGAGTTGCCATTGAAGCTCCCCCTGATAAATATGTTGTTTATAGATAATTAGTCATCTGAAAGATACTTTTATAAGTGTCCTGGTTCCAGCTGAGAGGGTTAATTTTCTTCATAGTAGCTAGTATGGGAATATGTTTTGGATTCGTGCTGGAAACAGCATTGATAGAGATGTTTTTGTTCTATGGACCTATTGTTGAGCGGTGCTTACACAGAGCCAAGGCTTTTTCTGCTTCTCGTGCTGCCCTGCCAGCAGGATGGCTGGGGGTGCACAAGGAGTTGGGAGGGGACACAGACAGGACAGGTGACCCAAACTGACCAAAGGGATATTCCATACCATATGATGTCATGCTCAGTTTATAAGGAGCTTGGGGGAAGGGGGGGGGGGGGGGGGGGGGGGGGGCAGGCAGCGGTGTTTGGAGCAATGGTGTTTGTCTTCCCAAGTAACCGTTACACATGACAGAGCCCTGCTTTCCTGGGGATGGCTGAACACCTGCCTGCCCATGGGAAGCGGTGAATGAAGTCCTTGCTTTGCTTTGCTTGTGCACGCAGCTTTTGCTATTGAACTGTCTTTATCTCAACTCAGGAGTTTTCTCACTTTAACTTTTCCAATTCTCTCCCCCATCCCGATGGGGGGAGTGAGCGAACAGCTGCATGGAGCTCAGCTGCCAGCTGGGGTTAAACCACAACAGTAAGTAACCAGTAAACCTGTACTGTAATTGCTCATCAATGGTAGTTATGTCTAGGGTGAGCACAAACAGATGAAGCAAGGAATATGGTAAACCAAAAGATATACTGTATCCTTCTAATGCATAATAGTTTAGAAGACTTCATTTGTAAGTAATTACTGCAATAATGAAAGTATAGTGATAAAGTGATAGTAGGTGAACTGCACAGTAAATGTCTTGTTAGTAGTGTATTTTTATATACCATAATCAAGAAACAAATACACACATAATTCCAAACATGGAGCAGGTGTTGAACTTAGTCTGCTACAAAGAAACATGTTTTCTAAATGCTGGCATTACAGAAACACACACACACAAAAAGAGTGAGTGGAGGGAGGTGGTTAGTTTTCCCAAACACAGACTGATGACACTACAAACATCCATGTTCAGGAAGACAAATGTACAACCAAAGTGTTAATAGCAGCATTGAGATTTATATTCCATTTCACTGGAGACAGCCAGCAGTAGATCCATCTGGCTATAAGCTTTTCTGTGAAGTTGCATATGGGTTTGATACATGTTAATTACTACTAGAATGCACAAGTCAATGCCCTAGAAGTCTGTTTCCTTTCAATTCCATAACTGGGTACTTAAGGGGTACAGCAGCACCTCTCAATACAGCCTTTATCTTCATCTGCTCACAAGTCCCTAGATCCATACTGAACTGTTCCACCTCACCATATAAAACAGACCCCAGAATTTCAACTCTACCAGCCCTGGAGAGCCTTTACAAGCTAAGGAGACCCTAATAAGTCGCTTCCCAGCTTCATCTAAGTACGAGAGCAATGCTGTATCCTGTTCCAAGGATAATTTTATTTATTGGAAGTGTACTAGCATAACAAAACCAGTTTTTCAGACTTCAAATTCTTCTCACTTTATCTTACTGTGTCTTTTGAGGGAAGATGCTCAAATAGTATCCATGTTCCCATAAAAAAAAAAAATCTTTGAGGCCATTTTCAGCCTTTCAAATATTTTTACAGCTTCTTTTTCCAAATCCCCTCCAATTCTCAACAACTTAAATGAACCCCAATATATTTTAACACACTGACTTTGATCTCACTAGTGTTTCTTCCCACTCTTGTTTACTTGTTTAGTCTTCATGGGACAGCGTTCATTTCCTTAGCTACTGCGCACTGCACTTGAGTTACTCAGCATGATGCCAAAAAAGATTTCAGAATCATCATTTAAAGAAGTGTTCTTCCATCTAAAAGGATAATTTGCATAGGTTTTTGTGGTGGGTTAACCCTGGCTGGAGGCCAGGTGCCCACCAGAGCCTCTCTCTCACTCCCCTCATTCACTAGACAGGGGAGAAAAGGCATAACGAAATGCTTGCAGGTCGAGATAAGGACAGGGAGAGATCACTCACTAATTGTTGTCACGAGCAAAACAGACCAAACTTAGAGAGGGAATTCATCTAATTTATTACTAGGCAAAACAGAGTAGAGGAATGAGAAATAAAATCAAATCTTAAAACACCTCCCCCCACCCCTCCCATCTTCCTGGGCTCAACTTCACTCCTGGCTTCAACCTTCCCCCCCCCCCCCCCCCCAGCGGCACAGAGGGATGGGGAATGGGGGTTACGGTCAGTTCATCTCACGGTGTTTCTGCCGCTTCTTCATCCTCAGGGGGAGGACTCCTCTCATCGTTCCCCTGCTCCAGCATGGAGTCCCTCTCACGGGGTGCAGACCTTCAGGAGCAAACTGCTCCAGCATGGGGTCCCCCACAAGGTCACAAGTCCTGCCAGCAAAGCTGCCCTGGCATGGGCTCCCCTCTTCATGGGTCCACAGGTCCGGCCAGGAACTTGCTCCAGTGTGGGGTCCCCCATGGGCCGCAGCCTCCTTCAGGTGCCTCCACCTGCTCCGGCGTGGGGTCCTCCACGGGCTGCAGGTGGAATCGCTACACCCCCTCATCCTTCCTCCATGGGCTGCAGGGGGACAGCCTGCTTCACCATGGCCTTCACCACGGGCTGCAGGGGGATCTCTGCTCCAGCGCCTGGAGCTCCTCCTCCCCCTCCATCTGCACTGACCTTGGTGTCTGCAGAGTTTCTTACATCTTCTCACTCCTCCCTCCGGCTGCAAAAGCTCTCCCTAGCTTGTTTTTTTCCCCTTCTTAAATATGTTATCACAGAGGCGCTGATTGGCTTGGCCTTGGCCAGTGGCGGGTCCATCTTGGAGCCAGCTGGCATTGGCTCTATCAGACACAGGGGGAGCTTCTAGCAGCTTCTCACAGAAGCCACCCCTGTAGCCCCCCCGCTACCAAAACCTTGCCACGCAAACCCAACACAGTTTTATATCTTAGTTTCTTTTCTTCCCTACTTGCCAAAACTGCAAACAGAAGTTATTTGGTTGGGACCAGCTTTTGTAGATTGCTCAATACAACTGAGGTACACCTGAAGAATTACATGAAAGGCTTTAGAACTCTAAAGAATGAAAAGCCTTCTATTTTCTCTACAAGTCTGTCTTTGCAGTAAGATCATGCCCGCTGTTGAGGATGCAGTTTAGTTTCATGGTTACACCCGCAAACAGTTACTTCTAGAGTTACTTCTTCACCAGAACCACCCTGACACTAGCTAACAGACCTTCCTTTGTGAGCATATAGGAGAAAAGGCAAATCTCTTCACATGCTTTTAAACTCCAGTCTGTTGGTACATCATTTAATACTGACTTACAAGTCAGCTATGTTTTAATACAAAGCACATTCAGTACTATTGCAAACTCTAACTCAGAAATGTATTTGAAGTAGTGGCAGTGGAGACCTGGGTAAGACTGTACAGTGTGGTCCGTGCATTTTATGTCTGGAAGCAATATATTACCTGTTTCTAGACTAACTGAATGGCACTATCCTTGAAATTATGGTATAAATATATCCTTAGTGGAGATGCATTTTTGTCAACCAGTTGTAAAATTTTTATAAAAGTATACAGAATGTTAAATGTAGAAAGGTGGAAGAAAGACAAAGTAACTGCAAGTGGAAGTATTTTAGTTATACTGAGTAAACAATTCTTCCTCCATTAATATGGCTGAGAAGTAAGGCCCCATGGCAACAAAATTCCTTAGATTACCTGTGATATCTGAGCCATGCCCAGACTACAGTTCTTTTTTTCTAGCCGTAGCTATGCAAACACTTGGCTTTCCACACCAACAATACAAATCAATATGATGTTTAATATGAAGCACCATAAGCTGGGGCCACAGCTTAGCTGTTTGGTGGCTTCCAGCTGAAAATTCAACTGGCACCTGAGTCCATGTCCACATCAAAAGTGTGCCCCTTTCACAGGATCTAATGGGCAGATGTCAGCAGAGTTAACAACAGCCTGATCGAATCAGTAACATAATTCTCCCCATCTTGATTATGAAAGAGACTACATACACATATATAAATATGAATCTATAGATACAGATGTGTATATAAGAACACAAAAATGCTCTGGTCCTTATCCAGCTATGAACCTAGATACGGGTTTCACTTCATACATTCAAGCCATCTGCCAACAGATTTCATACTCTGAATTTTTATGAACTTAATGAGAAGTGACATCTTTGAAGATGTCAAAGTAGAATTCTTTACAGGCAATGTAAAAAGTATGTAATTAATATGCAGAGAACAGTTGGCACTAGATATAAAATATAGAAAGTATGGGGAAATGGAAGCATTTTGGCCTTGCTTTTCCTTTTTTGTGGTTCTAGTAGTAGTAAAGAGATACTTCTGCATTTTATAGCAATACCACAAGCCACAGGATAATCTTAGCCAGTTGGTCCATAAGCAAATACATAGATTATTCTTTCAACCTTTCATAGCTACATCATTCAAATTATAACATATATATCAAATTATATACACAGTTTCAACATGATTAGTAAGACAATCCACAAGATCCCACTATCCTCACACCTGCAGGAGTGTCTGACACATATAGCAAAGACAACACGAGCCGTATTCTTCCATAATGCTGTCAGGTGACAGCAAAAGTAGATGAGAACTGTTTTCTGAAATTGTTGAGAACTGAACTCTAGGATTCTTCATTTCTTTTTCATGGTCACTCCCCATGTCTCAAGGAAATTATTATCATAACCAGGACTGCACCATGTCCTTACTAATAACCATCAAAATTCACTAACAGAAGAAAAATTGTAGTGGACTAAAAGAATGGAAACAACAGTCTGATACTACTAATATTTTAGCTGTGCCGTGAAGAGCTGTTTGAGATTAATTTCCCATAGATGTTCATTAACTGTGTGTTCTCAGCTCTGTTTCTATTTCATGATTGATAATCTATTGTCTGAATTGCAGAGGCACTGAGAAAAAATATAACATTTACTGAACTGGGACAACAAATTAATTACTGCATGTGAAGAACTCAAACTATATTGAAGTTGGCAAAAAAGTCTGTAAGTAAATTACAAGTTGTCTTAAGACCAATACATGATAGGTAAGTAGGTTCCAAGATACAGGCCAAGCATTCTCCTGAAGATAATAGGAGAAAGAAGAAATTTAATATTTTTTCAAGAAAAGAATAAACAGTCCTTTCTCAGAAGGGGAAGAGGTTGCTGAGACAAAAAATGGCTGGTATTCCCATAATTAAAGCATACTACATACACATGTGGAGCACGTTAAAGCTGCACAGGCTCCATTTTAACACCTCATAAATCTGAGACTGTTGGCTTTGCAACCTCAAGAACGTGCTTTTAACGTATGCAAATGTGTGTGTATTCATGTTATTTATGTTACCCATGGTGGAAGTATAGATTATCTCATGCTCCAGTATAACCATTGTACTTCCAGGCATTTACAAGCAGCTAAGCAACGTGCAATATTTTATACAGAAGTGTTATTTTAGGAAATTACAGAGAATTTATATGCATAATGGCATGTGTATTTCTGTATATACACACTGGGAGATGTTCTTAAATCACAAGCCATTTGACTACGTTTAAGATTATTTTTAATTACTCCAAGACAAAATGAGGCAAAGGATATGTCAGGATAAAACTGGATTGGTGAAGACCTCATGGACAAAGGCTTTGACTTCCACAGGAGTACAGCTAGGAGAAAGGTACCAAATGTGAAAAGTTGTCTGCCTCAATAGCATCATTTTTTGTTTATTGTAAGAAGCAATAGAAAAGTGGTCTGAGGACATTCATAAATTTATACATAAAATAACCTCTAGAATATAAAAATAAAGCATCTTAATAAGATACCTAAGAAAATCCATTTGCCCATCTCATCAAGTGTGATGTTCTTGCTTAGTATCTTATAGAAGACAATGGATTTTCATAAAAATGTTATTTTTCCATAGCTGATGTGCAAGTTCAGATACATGAAAAGAAATCAAAGCTCCACATCATCAGTTGACATATATTGTTACTACTAATCATCCTAAATTGCAATAATATTTTGCTTTGGAAGAAGATATATTCCAACATCATTAATCTTTTATATCATATACTTAAGACTTTTTCTAACCCAGGAAGAAACATTTTGCTAAATTGTCTTTGAGATTTATCCAGATGATTGTTTAGGAGCACAATTCACAGATCCTGAAAGTCAGTGACAAGCCTTACTCCAATTTGACAGGACCTTGGACAGTATTGAAGGTAATGTTTAGACCTAGCTCCAGACTCTAGGCTGTAGATATACACATCTTAGTTTATCGCCCTATGTTCTCTTCATTGTCAAAAGAGGGGAGAAAAAACAACTTTGTCATGGTTCATTTAACCACAGAACAAGTGTCTCAAATAGGGAAGATGACTCATGCCATGGTGTGGGCCTATTTTTTCCCCATTGGTCCTACAGGGAGTTTTGGGCAACCAGTTGCATTCTAGAAATCTCAGCTAATGTAGAAACTCCCTTCTGTGTACTCAAGAGGACAAATTAGTCAAATTAAAAGACAAATACAGATATTTCAGAACCAAGTTCCTTTGGTCAGTTAAAAATTAAAATTAGGAGATAAACCAGCAACACTAGAAATGCCAGTGACCATGATTTTGCTCATTTGAGTTCCAGATACCCAGTTATGGACTGAAAAAATCTCCCTCAAGTTCAGTATAAGCATTATATAAATCTTCACACTCTCCTTGGCCAAATTCCACTGCAAAAAGTGGCACAAAAGCAGCATAGGTGGAAAATTATTAGACAGTTGAAATTATGCATTGCATCACTCTTAACAGCAGCTTAACTTCCATTTGAGAATAATTTTAAGTTCCTGCCCTTAAGCCAAATGTAAAAACTGCATTCTGAGAATGCAACAAAAAATCCATACTTTCCAGAAAAGTGTATGCTTTAAAATTAAGTATATCAACTCAATGTTACTACTGCATAATCTTTGCAGTAAATAGAAATGAGTTGCCACATTCAAGTATGTTATGTAGCCTTGTGCTATATTTTGTCCATACACAAATATTAGTTGAAATCACAGAACTAGTCTCCCAAAAAATAAAATCACAGAACAAATCAGTACCTGGAAAAAAAAAAAGAAATCTTAAAAGGTTTTTTGACATATATTTAGATAATTCCAAAACATTATATTGTTACACCATTTAAAGGCTGTACTTTAGCATGATACAGTTTACTCACTGATGACTTAACTCATTTTGCAAACACTAGTTTATGCCATATAAAAGTCTGAACCCGGACAGTCCAAGCTTTCACTTACAAATGATAGCTGACATACCCATTAAAAGAATGATAAGCATTTTTACCTCTATCTTTGTTTGGTTGTTGGTTTGGTTTTTTGTTGGGGCTTTTTTTTTTTTTTTAAGGTGTGTTTCAGGTTCACAAGCTAGAAAAATAAGTGGCAGTTTCTACTAGATGCAGTAGTGGTGTTACATCACTAACACAAAGCCATCATACTGCCTGACACTATTCATAACAAGTGTAGTCTGTGCTGAGAGGCCCTAGACTGAATCTGAAGATCATGTCAGGCCTGGATTAACCTACACTGACAACTGCATGCAGAAAGCTAGTAAAATGTCTGTTTATACCTGGCTCAACTACAGTCACATTCTCATTGCTTGGGCATTAAAGCTAGTTTTCATAATTAATTAAACCTATAAAAATGATTCTTTATTAAAATTAAGAGATTCAGTTTAGTATCCTTTCTGAAATTATATACTACAATACTTTGCCTTCAAAATGGTTCAAGAAAGAGTAAGAAACATAGTATTCTTATCCACATTACAAAATGCGATGAGACGCTCTACTCACCCCAGATTTCCCGCATATAGGTCATTCTTCATTTAAACTAACTTTAATAAATTATTACAAGGAAATACTATTACTCTTCCAAATAACAATAAATGGAAGTATTATGCTTCAGGGTAGACTCTTTTTTGTTCTTGATAAATATGCAGCATTAGCAACTACAAAGTCATTACATGTTTTATTGTTTTTGAAAGCTAAGGATCGAATGCAGTCACAAAATGACAGAGGAATCTGTTGGAAACCTTTCAAAGAGTGAAGGTACTGTCAGATGCCTCTATCCATCATATAACTGATGAGGATGGTATTGCAGCCACTGACCCAGTTGCTAAATTAGTCCTTAGAGTAAAATGCATTTATAATCAGCTAGAATCCAAATTCTATAAGGGGAATTAATTGTCCTTTGGTAAGAAAGGATTGATGCTTTGGCTCTGATTTCTGGAGCCTATTCTCTTTTAATGAGGCTCTTCCATTTTATATGCATGTTTATGTGATGATTTTCATCCTGGAATAGTATTTTTTGAAAACGCACAAACATTAAGAGTCCACAAAATAATACATCACCTAAAGACGACTGGCTGAACTGCTTCCATCTAAGAGCAGAACAGACTCAGCAGCTTAAGTGACTAAACACCCAAAAACATATCTCCTTTTTTGACCTGCCTTTTTGCACATTTCAGAAGTGCCTCAGCCCAAATGCCAGTGCTTCAGAGACGGGTGAAAGCTAATTCTGAAGCCTGAATATACCTTTGGCTACTGCTAAGCTGCGTGGGCAGTATTTCCCACAACAAGGCTCTAACCCCAGCAAGCCCACAGCCAGGACATGGCTGGAGCACACTGCAGCTCCCACCAGCCTATTTGTCCAGATTCCCTTTCTTTGTGCCCAGGTCCTTCCTCAGTATGGATCTGGGAAGCACCTAGGACACGTGTCTGGATGGAGAGCTGAGGAGTGCTCCAAGTCCTGACCCTGGAAGTGTACTGCATGTAGCTGTGCTCAGGCTGTGCAGGGAATGAGCCTAGAGCAGGGCGAATTCCTCTTCCCAGCACAGTTACTAGACTGTGAAAGAAGTCCTGTATACTCCTGAAATCAGAGCCCAGTATTTCTGATTTTTATCCATCAGCTATTTAATAACATGCATAACTAGTTCTGAAAAAGCCTACTCCTCAAAGAAAAACCTGCAGTTTCCAGCCAAAATCCCCCCTTTGCTAAGCTAGAAAGTCATCTTTTGCCTGATGCTTCTCTTAGCCTCAAATACCATGTTGCTGGCTGAAGACCAGCAGTTTCTACGGCAGCAAGTACTCATTGCTTCGCAGTTGGCAACATCTCTCTGAGCAGGTGAAAGTCTCACCTATGAACACCTTGCCGGGAGGAATGAGAACAAGCCCAGTCCTCACCAGATAGATACAAAGCTTCTGAAGAATAACCTTTTCCCAAAGTCTAAAAAGTAACTCAGTACAACATCAGCATATTCTATTCTTAAGACATTTCCAGTATTCCTGTGCCTGAATCTGCATCTCTTCTTCACACAAATAGTTTAATTGATTCCTGTGTAAAAACCTCCCCGTACAGGAAAAGTGAAGAATTAGGCCAAACTGACTCCAGGAATATACAGACACAGCAGCTGTATCCAACAGAAAAAAAATGGTTTTTAGACGCCACTCAGCACCACCCTGCAATCACAGTGTAAATGTTACCAGTTGAATTCTTGAAAGGATATACAACAGTTAATTTGCAGCTTCTCTACTTTCCCTGTAGAATAAGCCCACAACTAATCTCTACTGTGAAGCTTAAAAGCAGTTTATCTCCCACCCACATACTATTTATTTGATAGCATTTGGCCACACCCTTCACAAAGGTTGTTTGCATTTGGTTTATATAAATCCCAAATTGTTGGCTTTCTTCATGTCACCTGCTTGGGGAAGTATATGAAGAGTTGCATTTAGAAATGAAATATAGGCATATGTTTTCAGTAGCTGATGAGAACAAAAGCAGACTAAAGTTACTTTCTTTGCAATATTCTGTAGACACCAAGTGGAATTAAGTCCTGATGTTCTACTACACTTAAGTTACTAAAGTACTAACTAATAACAACTGGCTTCTGGCTGGACCTTACTGTCATTTCAAGTCAGGTATGTGTACAAAGAAGTTATCTGATTATGCTGAGAACATAACTAGCTCCATTTATTCCACTTTTAGGGAGTCACATATCACCCCGGTGTTTTCTTTAGAGTATAAGGAAAAACAGTACTACTATGTACTCCGATATGCTAAGTAACATAGTATTTTATATATAGACACTACATATTCATATATTTATCAATACATACAGATTACAGGGCATAATATATAATGCAATTTTAATATATACTGCAATCTATAGTGTAGATCAAAAAAGAGAGTCCTGCAAAAAACAGGAAGAGTTCCTAACTCTCCAGACTTTGAATTTTTGTTGTTCTTCCCGTGTATGGTGTTCTCAGCCTCTTCCCTTGGAAGAATTTTTCTCTTTGAAAACTATATTATGGCCGAATTTAAACAGAAATATAGCTTCAGTTCTCCAACTGTATATCTAATTTTGTACCTGGTCTTACAGAATTGTTGAAGTGAATTTTAATTTTACTCTTATTTTGTTTCAAATATTAACATTCAAGTTCCCTTTACCTCTCAAAGGGGCACAAACTCAAAGAAGCTACATCTTGCAGAGAAGCTCCTACATTTGTATTGAATGCAACACTGGAAATATGAAATACCCATAATCTTACAACTCTACAATAGAGAAGGATAATTCAGAACTTAATGGTCCAAAGAGAAAACAACAGCACAATGTTGTCGAACAGGATGAATGTCAGAAAGGGGTGTAAAACTTTAAAACAAGTAACTCCACTCCACTGCAATATATAACTGTACAAATCTGGGAAAATTTTTTTTTTTTTGCAAGATGCTAATGTTTGTGATCCATCTTACAGGTAAGTCTTTAGACCAGTCACAGATGAAGCTGGCAACATATTGTTTCCTGTATATGGACACTAAACCACAGCAGTTTGCTTTAGTTGTGTCATTCTCTAAAGCAAGGCAAGATCTCTCAAAAGAGATTCAAGCCTGGTTTTACTGCATATTTTCTGTTATTGACTAGCCCTCTGGCACATAACAGGCTGTATTCTTCCTGGAGAAGACAGATACCAGCCACATGCTGCTCAATATTCAGCACACTGAAAATGGAATTGAAAAGCTGGTAATGTCACAAGTGCTATGTTCAGTGATCTTCAGTGGCATCTGACCCAGAATCCCTTGGAAGCCTTTTGTTTCAATATCTTGTGTGACAAAAGATCACCACATAGTGCTACTGATACTATCTCTATTAGCAACTTGATTCTGCATGCCACGGTTTAACCTGTCAGGCAGTTACAACAACCACACAGCCGTTCACTCACTCCCCACTCCCAGTGGGATGGGAGAGAGAATCAGGAAAATAAAGTAAAACTTGTGGATTGAGATAAAGACAGTTTAATAGGATAGAAAAGAAAGAATAATAATAATAAAGTAATATACAAAACAAGAGATGCACAGCACAATTGCTCACCATCCGCAGACTACCGATGTTCAGCTAATTCCTGAGCCACGGCCTAAGCCCCCAGCCAGCTTCCCCTCAACTTACATACTGAGCATGACATCATATGGTATGGAATATCCCTTTGGCCAGTTGGGGTCAGTTGTCCTGGCCGTGTCCCCTCCCAGCTTCTTGCGTACCCCCAGCCTCCTCACTGGTGGGGCAGTAGGAGAAGCTGAAAAGTCCTTGACTTAGTGTAAACATTGCCTAGCAACAACCAAACCAACAGTGTGTTATCAACATTATTTGCATCCTAAATCCAAAACACAGCACTATACCTGCTACTAGGAACAAAATTAACACTATCCCAGCCAAAACCAGGACACTGTCTGACAGAAGAATCAGTGGCAGAAAACCAGCACACTGCAGGTGGATGTATTATCTTTAATACTCAGCTTCCACAACAGTGGCCAATGTTTAGCAATTGAATCCTTTTGTTAGTGTACGATATTCAAAATGAAAAATATATCATTATATCAAGCCCAACCAGAATACAGTTTCTCACTATCAAACAACAAATCTAACAGGAAACTCTGGCAATTTGGAGTAGGGCACAACTCACTGTTAGCTTCTCCTTTAGCCTAGTGGACATTTGTTTGCTTTTTTTATGTGCACCTCAAAAGCACGATACTGGATTCCTGAACAGTATATTGAAGAAGTTTACACAGGTCTTAAGTAGCTGTTCCAAAGGTATGAGCCCCTGCACTTGCACTCTGTTATTCTGCACCTTGTTATGCATGCCCAGCGTGGGAAAGATTTGGACATGAGGAGTTAAGCCCTGTGGTGACTGGAGCTGTTGATGCATTACTAGATGCCTTACTCTACTGAGAGCAATCCTGATCTGCTTGCCAAGGCTGCCCTTCTGAATACCAGCAGAGCATTCACAAATAGAGAATTCATACAGCAGACTGCAGGTACAGAAATATTGGAACCATTGGCAGGATGAAATTGGCACCTTTCTTGCCACAGCAGAACTACTCTGAAAAATCTAAATACACACAGAAAGCTAGATCATTGGAAACGCCGTACTCAGTATGTTTGATCATGGACTGCAAATTAATATTAATGGTTCTGGATTCCCACCTAAACAAATCTAAAGCCCCTCTTAACAAGAATAGGTATAATATTCCAAGAGGAAGGTGCTTGGACTGTATGTAAAAAACACAAGTGAGACTTTTATCCATGCTTAGAAGAGCCCTGTAATATTAAAGACTTAGCAAGCACTACGAAGGAGTTTCTATCATGCTTCTTATTCATGGAAAAAATACCTAGTTGTATTAGAAGGACATGGGATGAAATAGGCAGCAATTTATCCATAGCAGTACAAAAAAAACCACAACCTGATTAAAAATGGATTCATTGTAATAAACTGCAACAGAAAAACTTAAACAGAAACATTATTGTGATTCACTTTGAATTCACAGAGAATCCTACATAGAATATCATGTACACAATCACATTTCAATCAATTCCTGCATGACTCATGCTAGGCATTTTAGAGCACTGAGTAATTGGCACAAAGGTAAAAAATTTAAATTGAAGGAAAACCAACACACACACAAAGCTCCACTTCTACCCTGCCCCCCCTCCACCAAGGCAAATCCCAGAAGTAAAATAAAACTATTATGTTTAGACTCAAAGCCTCCAATATATCAGAACTTTCTGAACTCATTTGGTAAGGTTCAAAGCACAGGTCAGCTGACAGACCTCCCTGGTACATTCAGAATAAAGAGACCCATTAAAATAAGAGGAAAGACAGTTCCAAGACTCAGTTCCAACACACATCATTTTGAGTACACATTGTTCCCTAAGCCTAATTGCCCGAAAACAGCAATAATGCGTTGAGATAGCCGTTGCACTGCCGTGCAGCAACCTCAGCATCCTGAGCCACCTCCAAAGGCTGCTGCGGCAGCAGAGGGGAGACAAGGACCAGCACAATCAGTAATCCATCCTTGAGGTTGGCAGGATTTTCTGTTGCAGTAACAGGGCAGGTTAAAAGACTTTTTTTTGCACTAATGGCCTACCTCTAGGCACATGCAAGACAATTTTTTTAACAGCTGGATGATAGCATGATAAGTCAAGTTGTATAATTTATTAAAGGGCAGTAACATGAATGGAGAACTCTGAGGGGATACGAGCTCACTACAGTTACCTTGGGGAGTCTGGCAATAGAAATTTATTTCTGTGAGCTTTTCAGAGGGAATTAGGTTTTTCCTTTTATAATCTGATGTGGTGGTGAAGATGGGCTTCGCATAGGCCCTCAGTTCAGCTGCTTAGAATCACCCTGTTTAAAAGCAAAGTACAAGAACTGCATTAACTTGGGGATCCAAATGACATGGTATCGGTTCAACATAGAGACAGTCTTACTACCACACTAACAGAACTTGCTAAGCTTGGTCCAAAAGAATGACATTGCCATTATCATAGGAACCACTCATTTGGAAGGGGCAATACTAGCAAGAGACTGACAAAAAGGGAAGTCTAAACAAGATGTGGCATAAACAAACACAATCAGGCACAGTAAAAGTGTTTTTGCCATGATGACCTAGCTTGTATCCTAGCATTTGAAGCCACAGATTCTTAGCAATTAGTATTTTATAGCATTGCATATGACCACATACTCACACTTGTTCCTGCACTCATTCACACCTATATACATAACCAAGCTTTCTGGGCTGAGTTTAAAACATTTCTTCTCTCTCAGCTACCAGTCTTCACATACTACTAAGAGACAGTCTACCTAGATGTAGCTTAATATTCTCTTCTCCGTAAGCTGAACTCAGGGAGCATAAGACTATAAGAAAAATCTTCAGTTGAATCAAATTCTTTAGCATGATTTCTGAAAGTTAGTATTTGGTACCTGGAGTGCTACAAAAAGGTTAAATTCCTAATCATATAACCCAAACCAACAACTACTATCTGAAGAAAACTTTCCTTTTGTCCCCCTCTAGCTATGAAACATTTTTATCCAATTATTCAAAGCAATATGTAGTATACTACATGCATTGAGATTGTTATATAAGGGCAGAGTAGACCGCCTTCCATGTTCACTCTTGCAGGGTTTTTTAAATCCTTATTGTCTTTATCATTAAAAAATCTAAATAAAATCAGGGGCTTTTTTTAAAAGCCTTTCAGTAACATCAGTGAAAACTGAGGATACGCAGTATACAATGTAACAGAGCCTTAAATTCCAACACTCTGTAAAAAAGTGAACTGTAAACTAGCTGGAGGAAGATATGCCCTGACTCTCCCAATACTGCCTAGGCAGGTGGACCTTTCTTTTGCAGTCTGTTGCAATTCCAGCTGTCATTTTTCCTTTCATTTTAGATCTGAATTCTGGATTACTTACTAATGTATATTAGCTTTTTAGCAATTTCTAAAACAAATTTTTAACTATTAAGAATTTTTAAGAAATATCACACTATAACCCAGTTGCAAGTCTAGAAGTTAGAAAGACTCAAAAACTAAGTTGATTATGTTTTAGCTTTCATTTTAACATATACTAGGTCAACACATCATGCAGATGAAACTATCAGGTCTGATAGTAAGAGCATACAGATTTTGTTCAGTATTTCATGCCAGTTTGTGAAGCGTTCACTGTGCACACTCCATTTACTTTAGTTGTCCAAAACCATAGCAGTGCCACTAGATACATCTTCCTTACCTCATCAGGTAACTGCTGAAATAACACTAGAATAGTTTAAACCCTAGAAAATATCCTGCCTGCTCTGTATATATTGTATCTACAAGCCAAAGCCTACACTCCTGTCTCAGAACAAACTGATTCCCATTGAGCTGATTGGTAACTGGATAATTTAAAAACTTAATTTCTTAAAATTCAGTTAAAACACATATTTCTCTTGTACAGACTATTAAAATAAAACAAGTTCTGAGTGCAATTATTTTACAGGCACAATAGTCTAATAGAAGCTTTATAGGTTTTTAATACAAGGTGACAAAATATTTTTAAATTCTATGTGCTTTTCTGGTTTTACTTATTTAATAACAAACGCTAGTAATTGATGTATTTTGGAGGGGTCCTCAACAATCAAACACAATAAAGAGACTTAAGTTAACAGTGTGTGAGATAGAAAGTCCCTTGTGTATTCTTATTGTTCTGTGTGCTTGAGGTAATATTTAATTATGTGTTTGTTTACCTAATAGGCAATATTGGAGCCATAGATTTTTTAAATACCATTCTCTTCCCACTGCTTTCTCCACTCCAGCTACAATTAAATACAACCATCAAGAATCTGTGACATGTCCATGAGCAAATTCAGACACTTGAGCAGTATCTTAAAGCCTGATATACATATGTTATGTAAATCTTGCTGCTCTCAAACTAAGTATGGGGGACAACCCATGGGACTGGTAATAGAAAATGGCATCTTTCACTGCTAGGTTGTCAGTTTGAGACTTTGAGTTATCAGTGACTAAGTTGTTACCATCTGCTGGAAATTGTGTTACTTGGTGGTGACTGTCCAGTCTCCACTGGGCAAACACTCCTGTAGCAAAACTGCCCATGCCAATTGGCACTTAATATGCACAGGTTTTTTTTAGCCCCAGCACAAAGGGTCAAAAGCTACACTCTTCTGCTTTCTCTCCTTCTAAAGATTATTTTTCCCCATGTCAGGGTATGGTTGTAATTCTAAATAAGGCAAGTTACACTGTAGCTTCCTACAGACTATCCACGCTCTGAATAAATCATAGAACTGCAGTGAACGTGCAGGGTTCTCAGTCTGCTCTATATAAGAGCCAAATCCATTCATTATATTCAAAGAAAGAGACTCAAATGGTGCTTCCATGTCAAATGTTAAAACATAAAAAAGCAAAGTTTCATATCTTAATTTCACCACTAAAATTATAACTCATTTATCAAGTCTTGCTTAATTTCAGAGAGTTGCTCTTACCAGCATTTTTAAGCATCAATAACTGAAACCTTGAGCAGCTCTATTTGTTAGCTACTGGTTTTGTTCATTATGTACTTTTTTTACCTGTTTAATCATGAAGGACTTGCAAAAAAACCTGCCACGTGCCCCGAGTTTTGAAGCAATACATATTTGTTTCCCAATTGGGAACAGGCAATTACTTAACCTGCAATATTAAAGACTTTTTTTTTTTTTTACTTCAGGCTTACATGCTGAAACTGAATTAACTTGCTGGTGTTTACACTTAGCCTTTATTCAAATATACTGCCATGCTGATTTCTACACCTACAAGCAAAAGATCATTTTATGCAACTTCAATTATACTTTATGGGTGGGCACAGAGGATTAAACGGACTGGTTGGTGGGCAGTTCTCCCAGTGTGTTAATTTAAAAGATAAGAATATGAAATATGAAAGGTCTATTCTAGCTCCTTCAAAAAGGAAGCTTGAAAAATGTACATTGCATTTTTTATTGAGTGAGGGCAAACCACTTTTTTTATACAGGTTTTTGATGCATGGCCTAACACAGGCCTCAGCAAAAAGATAGCAAATCTTAGAATTTATTATTGTCAATAGTCTGCATGACCTTTACTTTAACTGCATCTTGGCTGTCAGTAATAATCCAAGGCTGCACTTTCAATGATAGAATGAGAGATTTTTGCATATTGAGTCTCCAGGTCTCCTTGAAAGCGTTCAGAAATCACAGTCATTTATTCCTATTGGCAGGGCAAGGTCCATTATGAAAGCTCATTCGTCTTTACTTGAAGAGTGGAGAAACTCCATTTTTGCTCTGAATCAAGTACTAACTACTGCAGTTTTCTCAAATAAATCAACAAGGAGGCTTCTAGGTCCAGGGTATGAAATCTTTTCTCATTCAGGGCACCTGTTCTCTAATGGCTCCCTTCACCTTTGCAACATACAATTTTGGTAGTAGATAAAATAGCACTTTAACAAAGACCTGAGGATTTTACATTCTAACCTTTCTTCATTTGTGGTTTGTTTTACCTGACAGGTTAGAGAGTTTGCAAGTCCAGAAAGAATCTAGCAAGGACAGGATTGCAAGGCAATAATAATAAATAATGGGCTCGCACTGGCCTTCTCTCCCTGGAGATGTTTTTAAAGCCAAAAATTACTTAAGCTATGTAAGACATGATATGTGTAGTTGTGTAACAAAATATACTCAGAGAGTGTCTCAGGCTAGGTGCAGATCATCCCAGGTAGTTCCTTCCTGCTTGAGCTGACTGGATGAGGCAAGGCCAGCCTGAAAGTCAGAAATGTACAGGCATGACATTATGCACAAGCTGATACGTTCCTTCTGTGTAGGTAAGTCCTGAACAACAAGTATGCAAATACTATGCACTTCTTAAGGAGAGACTGTAGGACACAAAGAAAGAAGGTAACAGAGGGTTTTCCTACAGTGTCTGCAATAAAAACCACGTTTGAATCTCACCTCTACAATCCCTCTCCAGGTTTCATAGTTCTGGCATCACATAGGAGACCATTCCTAATCTCCATGGGAGCCCTCTTCAGATCCATGAAGAGAAAAGTTAGTGCTGGAGAAGGAAATTATTCACCCTCTGAGACAACAGCAGCATCCTAAGAAGAGTGCCTAGATCTAAGGTCCTGCAAAGGCAGATCGCTGTTCTCCTGCAGAGTGACTTACTGAAGCCCACGGAGTTCTGCAGAGACTAAACAATCTGTAACACATGGCAAATCGTGAGATTCAGAACTAAGCTTGAGTTAATTCTTCCACTGGGGTAAATAAAAAATACCCACAACTCTCTGCCGTTTAATCCCCATTTTATGGCAATTCATCACAAGAGACAATTCCAAATAAAACAGCAGGCATGGGAAGTTCTAGTTGCCTGGGTCTATCACAGCCATATTTCTAGTGAGGTTGGACAACCTTTTTTCCAAAAAAGTTTACTCACTAAAACTGTAGTTTCGGGTCAACTGATATATTCACAAATTCATTTAGTTCACCGCTCCAGTGAATGTGTATTCATCTATATAAAGTGGAACACTGTCAACAGGAGAGACACACAGCAAGTCCTATAGGTACAGCAAGTGTTTTCCTTCGCTCTCTAGTCAAAATGCAGGACCTCATAAAGGTATTTGTTTGGTTTGCCATTCTGAGCCTGGATACAGTCTGCAGGGCAAGACTGAGCCAGTTTCATACACAGAAAACATCCTGAATACACCATAAGAAGGACAAAGATAACATTAATACACCTTGCTTTCTATCCTCTATAAATTGGGCTGCAATTAGAACAGCTGAATTCCTTAAAACAACCCTTCCCCCCCCCCGCCCCTTCATGCCCTAACATTATTTTAAATTATTTAGTTTGCATCATAGAGTTGGGAATTATTACCACAACAAACAAGAGCTGAAATCTTGTGTGCCTTACCTATTTTGCTGTCTTAACCAGCTTCAAAACCTTTGAGTATAAGAAAAATCTAATTGATTCTTGCTGGGCCACATAACTGCTGGCACAGACCCTTCTGTACTTCCATACCTCGCTCCACCTCCTTTGTTTGACTTTCCAGAAGATTCGTGCCAAATCCATCTCACTGACAGTGCTTTTATATAAGTCTCCACATCAGACACACTCTGAGCTCTAGCATCTGGCATATGGATTGTGGGCTGAGGAACCATCCAACTTCCACAGCACACTTTTTACTGGCTTATAGGCACCATCACATACCCTCAAGCTAGTCTGCTAAGTTTAATTCATACCTCCTATGTCTTCTGACTACATTCAAAGAAATAAATACATACAAGAGGATGGGAGAAATAAGAAGCAGGATTTTAAGCTCCCTGGTGACATCTGTCTTTAACATAGAAGATATGAAGTTTCTAGTTCCCATAATTATGGGATAAGCCTCAGACACAGGACAGAAAAAAAAAAAAAAGTCCAATGACATCCTGAAACATTCCTTTGAGAAATCCAAATATTTCTGTGATGCTGAGAACACCAATAACATCACTGCAGCATAGCATCTGTGTCTAACAGGGCCCAACAGCTTCCTCCATTCAGCAAGTGACCAATTAGCCACTGATTCTTCAGAGAATCAAATCTATTGAGTCCACTACTCTGTTATAGTTCTCTAGCAGGCTCTAGGCATAACAGATGAAAATAAACAAACACCCTTACATCATTCTATGCCCCTGAAGTCTTTTAGTCATTGCTGTGATCTACATCACCCATGCACCCACATATCGAGCATAGAATCACAAGATTTCATACAGCCCTGAGAAAAGCCTTGACTCTCTCCCTTTTACTACTGAATATGACAGATTTTACCCAGTTTGAGACTCACAATTTATACTAGCATATGCTTTCTAGGTTCAGCAAGCATGGAATGGGTAGTTTACAGGGTAAAAACTCCTTTTATTCCAAGCCACTTTTTTTCCTTTTTCCACATGGTCTGAATAATGGAATATATTCCTTCTGTAACTTTACATGTAGAGCTTTCTTTTTATTAATAAAAACATATGATTACACTAGACAATATGGTTAGAATGTCAAATTATTTTGCCAATGACTTGACAAGATCTTCACAGGTTCACCAAAGTAGCTTTTTCTCCCCTCAGTGGCTGTGGGTTGTTGTTTCCCCCTCCACACAACAAGGCAGAAAACACAGTGATACAATGTGTATAGTACCTGCTGCAAACAATAAACATTTTTCTTTGCCAATTACATCGAATGTTTCGGCACTTGACAAGAAGTTTCCAAAACAAGCACATGAATGTTGATACTTTCACTCCAACTTCACCTCTTCTGTGTTTAAACATAGCACGTCCCCAGTGCTTCCTATTCACACAGGCTATTTTCACTTTAAAAGGGTAATCAAGGCTCTTTGCCCATAAAGCCAGCAGAGAAACACAAAAAGGAATCAGTAACCCATTTTACAATCATAATAAGGAAAGAGGTGTTCCAACTATAAACTCTGATCACCGGTTGCAAAATACACGTTTAAATCCTCAGTATTAGCAATCTTTTAATATTTTCATTGCCAGGTTACATTAGAAGACAGCTAAAATGCATTAAAACTTACCTTACGCACCTTTATGAGTACTTGTTTTCCTTGCTTTGGAATGCAAGGATACCACTAGCTGGAGGAAACAGTCTATGCATAACATTTGCAAAAAAACCTGACCAGCATAATTGTATTCCTTGCATTTGCATCTATTCTTGTAGCAGAGTACAGCTACCTATTGATGGCAGCTTGAGATGCCAGAGGTGAAACTAATTAAACAGATTAAAATGAAGTAAGATCCAAGAGATGATAAACCAAACGGCAAGTCTCCCCAAGATACATCCAATCAAGGAATTGAAAGAAATAAGTTAACCTTCAGGTTATTTTTCTTGGGGGGTGGGTTTTTTTGGTTAAATAATTTTCATAGTAGGATATATGCTTTCAGAAGGTTTTTGCTTTGGGTTTAGTTAGGGATTTGTACGTATTTTGTGCAAAAGATTAAAGGAAGGGGAGATGTTTCAAAGGAAAAAAAAAAAGTGTAAATTCTTGAGGTCCTTTCTACCTCAACAGGACCTTCCCACCACCTTCAGCGGGTGCTAGCCCGAGACGCAAAAGGAGTTTGGAAAGAACACCACAACATTCAATTAAAATAAGACCAAAAAAACCAAACCACACACCTCAAACCTGGGTTCAGGAGGCAGGACGCTTGCTTGTTGCCTGATAAAGCTGTCGGTAGGTACCCCAGCATCCCGCAGAAGGCAGCGGGCAGGGTCTGCGCCCTGCCGGCGTGCACAACCTGAGATGGCGGGCGGGATCGGAGCGGGAACCCCGCAGAGGGCTGCGGCGGGGCCCCTTTCGCGCGTTAGCAAAGCTCTATGTGAGCTACCCGTTCTTAACTAAATGGCCACAGCCAAAATCCACACCTCGCCCCACAGCGAATTTAAATGAGCTTGAAGAAGCGTGCTCTCAGACACAGGCTACAAACTAAAGCAAGTGGAGAGCGTAGCAGTTCCCCACCAAGCCCCCACAACGCTCCCGCCCAAAGCTCCCCGAACATGAGGTACCTGACAGCCGGGCGACGAGTTCACACCCCCACGACGGCACCCAGGCCTAGCCGGCCAGGCAGAACAGTACAACAGCTCTGATCACAAAGGTGAGGAAAGAAGACGTATCTAAGGTCCAGCCAGGCGGCAGCTCAGAGACGAAGGCTGAAGGCAGAGCTGGACTGAAATGGCGGCTGGCAGAGTCCAGGTGTAGCCGCTCAGGGCTGTTAAGGACAATTAAGAGCCGCTAATGAGCCCAGAGCCTGACAACAGGTGGGAGCTCAACTGTCCCTAAACGAGCTAATTGTAGTGAAAAAAGTACCAGCTGAAACGGATTTGACCCAGCAGCAAATAATGGAGGTGCCCAGCAGCAGTTTCTCGCCTCAGTAGCTTCTCTGAGGCCTGTGGCAGCCACCGTCCGTTAGCGCCGTGGACGAGGCAGCGCTGGGACCCGCCGCTGCTGGGGAAGGAGCAGGGGGTCTGTCCCCTTGGCAGAGGCTGTTGGGGCAAGAAGTGGAATTCTTTTTTTATCCGCTTTAACTGAATCGTCCCCCGATCAATGGCAGCGCAACAGGTCGCGGCTGCAGGCGGGAGACTGGCTCTGGTCAGGCAGGTCTGGCTCACAAAGCTCAGGGAGAGAGGTGTGTGACAGACCCAGCTGCAAAGGAGATGTCTGAGTAGCCCGGCAACATAACTTAAAAGCCTGATGTTGTTTTAAGTAGGAAAAAAGAAGGAAAACCCTGCACAAAGTCTGTATTTTTTTTTTCCCCTGCGATTTCCAGCCACCACTGAATTTTTCTTAATTCCGTAAAAGAAAAGTCAGACAACTAAAATTTATAGACTGTACTAATCCTTAGAGTACAGATCCACTCTTTTGAACGCCATAAATACAGAGTTAAAGAACCACAGGAAATTAGTTCTCTGAGTTATGTTAATTGCTCCCAACACTCCAGTATCTCTCTACACAAGGAAGGAATACAATTTGAAGACGACATCATAACATATCATGGTTAAAAAAACGTTATGCCTAACGCTTTTTCTTACGAATTAAAAGGGGTTTGAACCACTTAAGAGGAAAAAAAAAACCAACCCACAAAAAAGCATGTCTGAAACATGGGCAGAAAGTATGCACACAGTAGAAATAATTGATCCGAGTGCTGTGTTATCTGTCACTTCACATCCCCCTCTCTGGCAGCAGCGGTAAGGGAGTGAAACCCATGAAGAGCAGCTACAGAAAAAGGGAGAAAGGAAACAACACCCTGTGATTACAGTTTTGAATTCAAAAGATTAGAAAAAATATATTTTGGTATTAATAGGGTGGCATCAAACAATGTGAAGATAGTGAGAAAAGTAAATGGCAGAAGAAAAACGTATTGATAACTGTATTAAAACAGTATAAATCTCACAGTGTAACCAAAAATACAAGCAAGAGCACTGTAAAAACTTAAACCATAAGAAACCTCTTTTATGTTAAAAGCTTGGGTTTGTCACATTAACTGTTTATCTGATGCAAAAGAGAAAAAATGTCGTTAATGTAGTGTTCCACTTGACAACTCAGAGTGCTGAAGTTTGAATACTGGCCTTGTACCAACTGTATCTCAAGTATTTTCTGATTTACGATGTACAGTTTGTGTTGATGTACTGCTAGTCAATGCAAAGTTTTCACTGCTTAAAACAGGGTAAGCATTAGTTACCTCAATCAATGCGAACTCTGACCCTCCTTGGCTCCATTTCAGATTTTACACTCCTGTGGGGACACCTGCCCTTCACCTCCTGCATGCTGGTGGCTGAATCAGGACAGTGGCTGAATCTGGAGACCATCACTCTGTCTGGAAAACCACCGAATAGGATACAGTGGGACAGTGTGTAACCTGTCAGATATGCGTATCGATTTACAAATAACTCTCTGTAAGAGGTAATCGAAATGCACATTTTCTAAAGAAAGAAACTGATGAATTTCCTAAATGTACTATTAAAAAAAAAAAATGTAAAGGGCTATGCACATCTCCCTGTATCTGAAAATACATGAAGAATCTGATTTATATCACTGAAATATTAATTCTTAATTTCAACCACCCCAAACAAGGAAAGCTATCTTACTTTTTTCTTTTCCGTATCAAAAGGAAAAATAGTTTGGAGATTTGGACCATACACAGGTACTGCCTTGCAATATACATTCAAGGTTAATTTGAAAGCTAGCTACTGAGAATTTTCTTAGCCAAATGTATATAGAAAGCTTTTAAAACATGTAGTTGTTTTTAAGGCTCCCTCAACTTGTCGTGACTACGGGGCCTGCACAGGTCAGCCAACTTGAATATAACGAGGTGGCTATGGTAGTGTCAGAAATTTATCTCAATTATATTGCATAAAATAAATGATAGTGAGGAATGGAAAAATGTGCAGTCCTGCACAGAGTAGAGCTAAATCCTAAATCTCTACACTAGTTTCAAGTTTGTATAGCTGTGATGAATAGAAGACAGCCTGGCATGTCAGGGTTTTCTGTATGACTGATAATGTTAAGAGATACTTCCTCATGGCTGGCTATGCAGGAACATTCAGCTTTAAAAAGAAAAATAACGTCTTTCATTTGCATATTTCTCTAATCCTAAAGTTGAAATAACTTAATGGAATTTCGGTGGTACTTCACATTTGTTATTTGCTATTAAAACATTTATCAAGTAGGAAATTACACAAAGACCTAGAAAGTAGGCATTTCCACCCTAGCAGAAGACTAAAACTTAATTTTTTTATTTTTTTTTTTCACTCTGGCACTTCCTGGCCCGATTGGCAGTGTAACTAGAATCACACACCACCATGCTCCAGCATGGGCTGATCAATGGCAGTCCTCATTCCTGATGTTAGCCTGAAATGTGGTTGTCCTTATCCACCAGAAAAACCACCGTTGTCCCAGCTGAGCTGCAGGACTCTTGTAATGTAGAGATTACTTACTGGAATAGTACTTAAAAGAACCATGTCCTAAACCAAAATAAGTGTCTGTACACACTGTAGGCTGAAACACATTTGATTTGGTGTACAACATTTTGTGCTCTGTTGCCTGCGTTCTCAGTGATATGTTCTTAATTGTCATTCTTAGGGTTTGTTTGGTTTTTTTTCTCTGATGTTTTTCTTTTAAACGGATTTAAATGGATTTCTTTGTGAAATCAGTCTTTCATTGCTAACATCTTCTTGTTTAGGTTTGGTTAAATATTTCGTATTTTAAATATAGCATGTTAATAATTATTTTTCAGTTCTGAATTGGAGCAAGTGTAGCTGAATGCATTATTCAAGAACAGCATCTGATCTTATTTAATATCATGTAACGCTTTGCTTGTTCTTACTCTTTTTTTCATGTAGATGCAATATAGCATGCTTGCCAAATGTGTACAAGTAAGTACCTTTTCTCTCAAACAAGCTGTTCAGAAATGTTATTAGCCTAAATATCTTGTCCTGAATTTTTTAAAGCATGTTTCTTCTGAGTCAATCATAATTTTTTTTTGTGCATCAGTTATAGTATGCTATTTCAGAAATGACTGTGCAATAGGATGTACCGTAATATGATAAGGAAAAAGTTAATCTGCTAAGAAAGTTAGTGACCTTTTTTTCCCCTGATTTCTAAGCTGCTCACTGAGTCTGCTCGAATCTCTCAAACACCTCTAGGGTTTGAGAACCAAATGTTTTCAGGTAGTTGGATGCCTAAGGATTTATGGTTGTGTGGTTTTCCAAGAGTACTTAGGCATATACAGTACCTCCAGTAACAATCAGCAAGTATCACACAATTATGTCCTCCTGAAAATTCCACAAGGTGCCTTCTTACTTCCTTGAGAGCTAAATGTCTTAGTTTGTCTTGTCCAAGCTGTGATCCCGGCATTAAAGTCATCCTAGACTTTAACCAGCAGAGATCTGAGCAGCCTTCAGAGGTGTTATGGCAGATGGGTTTGCCTGGAAGTGGGCATGTCCTCCCTTCTGGTAGTAACCTAAGTTTCTACTACTGGAAGGATAAGCTTTGTGTATACAGAAAACACAAAACTAATTGCTTTTTATTCTCCATCTCCAGCTTCTCAGTGCAGATTCTGCCTTTTCATTTTAAAACTCACTCTCTCCTTCCTGGCTCACCCAGAGTCTTTCATTCAGTAGACACTTACTGCTTCATCCTCTAGTCATCATTGGAGCTGTTCATGGTCACTACCAATAATTTTTGATACACACCTTGCCTTGGGAGGCATATGCATAAGTTCATATAAGATGCCAAGCTCCTTAGGGTATACTGACTCTTATTTTGGCTCCATAAAAATTCCTTTTTTTTTTTTCAAAATACCTCATGGCTATATAAATATGGCTGGCAATACAATGCTGAAATTCAATATTAAGAATGCTATGCTCTGGTAGTGTACTGGGAGCATTTTTCGTTTCTAAGTATCATCAAAGGATCACTCTTTGTGAAGAGAAACTACTATGTCAAAAGCTTCTGTAGCAACACAGAATATCCTTCTTTTCCTGACCTTTTGCATCAGGCTGCATCTCTCTGGCAAATTTAAAGCCTACTGTAAATGCAGATCATTTGTTTTCTCTTTGTAAGGGTGGGAGCTGTATGTTTGGCTGTGAGGCTAAACACTGGCCTGCACAAATTGTTCAAGTGAAAAAGATGGGTCTGAATATCATGAGCCTGGAACATCTGTGGCCATGTCCGAAGCTAATTTTTTTAATTACTCAAAATAGCAAGCAGGATGTGCAGCCAGTAACCTTCCTCACCATATCATAATGTTTTATAGGCAATTTTACATTCTGTGTGTTCTTCTCTCCTCTCCGTTGATACCAATTTGGATTGGCTGTGGGATGTGACATATGAATAAGTGTGCAAACTAGAGTACACAGTGTGTAAATCTGTTTATAAAACCTTATGACAAAAAAGGCATCCAAGTTAACCTTTTTTATCCTGCTTATGTGGATAACCTGTTGGTGGGAAGCGCACCTCCTGACACCAATGATATTTACATAATGAAGTCACAACTTGGTTTCTGTTTGAATTTTCTCCCAAAAAAATGATCAGATAAATAATACAGGGTGAGTGTGTGTGTTCTGGTAAAAGAGATTATATTTTTAAAATAATTCTGAAGTTGTAACTTGCTTGACTTGACAGGGACTCTCATGTGAAACGTAAAGTCTTTAAAGTTGGTTTAATCAGGTGTGTAGGTCACACGGCATATGGAAAACAGCTAGATGAGTTTACTTCTGAGTCATATTTATGCTGTGTGTATTAGTCACTGGAGTCTGAAATTTTGCTTTGATTATTATTTTCCACCATTATATCACTATTTGCTATTTCTTCCAGTATTTCTTTCTGTAAATTCATTTGGTACAGTGTTTGAAGAAGACAGACACAAAAGAAGTGCAAGCACAGTAAAGCTAAGTTGTTTAAATTTAGAACTGGCTGGGAAAATTTCAGTTTTCTTTCATTAGAAAAATGTTGGTTTGTAGAAAACAAAAATTATTCATTCAATTCAAGCAATCGCCTACTAAGGAAAGAATTGGAAAGGGTTTATAAGCTATTAAAATACCAAACGTTTCAAGGTAAAAAGGTTGCTTGCAGGTCAAGTCCTCTTTTAGTATTTTTAATTAAAACGCAAGAAACCTATAATTAAAGAAATAAAAGGTAAGAATTTAAAAAAGACTGCTAGAATCACACCAACTTAGGTTGATCTGATTAAAAATGTGAAATTTTAAATAAAAAATGGGGTATCGATTTCTTTTCCTAGCACTAGGTATGAAGAAACACAGATATCAAGAAAAGTGTCGCACGATGGAACAATGGGTGCCTTGCATCCATCACTTCTAAAAGATCCTGATGGTGATTCTAAACGGGAGCAAACGGGGAGCGGTTCACCTAGGTCTGACCAGCTCTGCATCGACCTTCGTATTAGACCGTGTCTTTCCATTTATCGCACAGGGAATTTTTTGCTCAGGTGTCTACAGTTCTGTATTCTGAGCACCCACTTTATTTCCACTTTTGTCTAATTTTGCTTCTCCTTTTCCATTAATAAGCTGACTTGTTTTAGACTAACAGATTCAGCAGCTGGGTTTTGGTCCCTTTGTGCTATAACCCAGAAACAAGTATTCCAGAGAGCATGCATCTGAGCTGATGCATCTGCACTACAGCTGGGCTCTGCATTTCCATGCCTCCTTCCAACACGTGGGGTGAGCTGGGACAGCAGAAGAGAAATCCAACGTGGCTATTTTCCAGTGGCGCAATGCCCAGGACCTGACAACACTAAGCTCCTTGGCAGCGGCTTCCAGTTTCATTGGAGTCAGGCCTGGCCTTAAAATCAGGGAGCTGATCACATATCTCTACCATCTCACTGGCTCCAAGACTTACTCGTCGCAGGAGAGAATGTGACGCCCCCTTCCTTTCCATGAGACTGATCAATCGTGATTAACTCTGCTAATTAAACTTGGGCTACAGAGCTGTAACACTGGTGTAAATGATCAGAACCAGACCCATCGGCCATTTGGGCTCTCATTTTCATTTGCGCAAATGTAATTTCACATTGCTTATTTAACATACTGGTCTTTTTATACTGTCAAAGCATGAAAAGTGTCCTACTGCATGAGAGATGTAAATCTGACTTTAATTAAAAAAATAAATAAATAAAAAACCTTCCAAGTCCAAGAAATAAATCTTTTATACCTTCACTCTTTGGGACTTCTCGCTTGTATAGTGTTAAGAGTAATTCATGTAGACAACAGTTTACATGCTCAAACCCTATTTCTGCAACCTCTCATTCTGATCAGGGAAGGGAGCAAAGCATTTATGTGATAAATACACTAACCTTTTGCACAGAATATGCAACAAGTGTGCACGTTAAAAATTCCTGTTATGTTTTAGATGTCTCCCATTTTATTTAAGTATATTATACTTTTACAGTAAATACACATATATATCCTAATTTATTTAGGATAATGTATTCAGTCAAAGAAATATTCATGTGATGAATTTCCCCAAACTTATTATGCAAAGAGCATTATTCAGAATTAAGCAGGAAGCGCCACTGATTTTGTTTGCTAAGATTACAAGTAAAGTACCATAAGGCAAAATTAGCAGTTGGCAAATGCTATTAAGGGCATCCGTTGACTACAATTAGACTACAGAATGCAATCACGTGGGTACTATACTAGGCACCTCAGACATGTACATGATGAACTCTTCTGTTAAGGAGTTTACCTTATGTACTCTGTGTAGGAAATATAAACAGTATGAATTAGAGACATTTTGAAGATCAGTAATAACCTGATTGATAATACATAATATTAATCTGCAATCTGTTTTATTAGCTGCTGACTTATTCTTTCTACACACAGAAAAGCTGGTGATTTTGTTCCCGCTACTTTCAATACAAATGTTTCTACTGAATTGCCTGAATTTTCTTTGGGAAGTCATGGTTCCTCTTCTGGTAAGAGGATAATCCAGTAAAAGCAAAGCTTCATACCCATGAATTCATATGAAACAGGAAGCAAAAAGTAGGAAAAGAACACTGGTTTTTAATATGACAGCATCCGGTCATCAAGGGCTAAATTAAATAATAGCCAGTGTAGATGACAGCGGTTTAATTTCTGTTTTTCACAAAGTGAAATAATAACTTTAGTGAAAGAAAAATCTGTATTCCTCAGAACCAACTACATTCGTTGATGAATTATGTCAATAGCCAAGGAAAGTAGGACCATTCAGAATAGCTAAAGGACACCATGGGACAACGCATGCTTTTCTTTCACAACTTGAATAAGTCAGCTGACTGTAGCAGTCCCATGGCTTTAGGCTTTAGTTTGCTTGGTTTATCCTCTATTGTCAAATTAATATTTGTAGAAATACTGCACATTTTCATATAGAAAATTTACTTTATCATTTCTGTTCCACCTTTGATGTATGTTGCTGGTCTTGCAATTTTTATAAATAACATTTTTATGGATTACGATGCACACAGAATTTGCATGCATATTAGATACAGACAATATAAAATTAAAGATAAAAGATTTAGTATACAGTCTCAGAAATGTTGGGGGCAGGGGAGAAGAAAATTAAAAAAAAAAAAAAAAGGGAATGGAGAGAATGAAAATGTCAGTTCTTTTGGCCATTCTGCACATTCCAAAACATGTTTTCCTGTGAATTTCGCAAAGCTGTTTTTTTATTGATGTAGATTACTTTTTTTCATGAATCATTCAAAAACTGCCTTTTGAAGAAGAGGACATGCATATTTTAATGCATACAATGAATTGTATATTATATTAGAATAGCAAATTCTTTCAGTTTTCCTCTCTACCAATGTTAAAAAGGGGAAATCCATGTGACTAATTATATTAACAGAGAAAATGGGAAAAAACCCAAACCAGTAACAAAATAAAATGCAGTAAGGGATTTGTTTCATTAAGATCTCAGTAACTTCTGCAGATTTTATTATCTGTTTTTCTCTATTCATGAAAATACTTCAATGAGAGAAAATGAGACTACTCCTGCAAATAAGAACTCAAGACCTGAGTTTGAATATTTCCTGACATTCTTTTTTTCCTTTTCTTATTTCTGCATTTTTTTGCCGTGGCAAGAATTTTAATCCTGGAAGTGAAGCACAGGTCTAAGCAGTAAACTTGCTGCTATTTTTGATTTTGTAATAGATTCCTTATCTGGGCAAGTCATATATGATCTGATTCTGCAGCCCTGACTTACACAGTAGTCGTTATTCACATGAGTAATTCCATCAATATTAATAGGGCTGCTTGTGCACCTAAGAATTACTTACATAAAGGGTACAAAACCATGCCTATAACTCTTCTGGATCATTGTTTCCCAGCTTCTTGTTGCAGTGGGAGTATGGCCACAGTAAATGTGTCCAATTTTCAATTTGATAGAAGTGCATTTTTATCAATAATTATTTTGTTTCATAAAATGGAACAATGGGCTGTGACATTTTATGGCTTTAGAATTTCTGTATAAGAACAGTGTAGATAATAACACAAAATATTCTGATAGAGCTGATTTCCAACTTCTGTGGAATTAAATAGCTTTGATTGTCTCAATCCCTTAGTTCCTGTTCAAACTCCCTTTGAAATCCTATCTTATTTTGCTGCTGGAAACAAAATTGTATCATATTAAGCAAAAAAACCCTTCCTCCTTCTTTTTAATACAATACTTGCCGAAACTCTTGTTTGTAGAGGGGCAGACTTGAATGTAAAATGCAGCCTTCTAACATTAAAAAAGATGGTTACAGTCCATTTTTTTAATTCTATGGCTTTTCTAACAGGAAAAATACTTGCAAATGCCTTTAGAAACAAAAGCCCTGCATGTATGGTATGAAAAAAAGATAAAAGATATCTCAAGAGTATAGTATCTGAAAGCCATCATGGGATCACTTCAGATTTTTTGTTTTCTTACATTTTGAAAGTGTGACATTTTGAAAGGGATGGCAGTGAATGAACTATCAGATAAAGGGATGACTTCACCGTGAAATGAGTGTAGTCATTGTACTCAGAAAAAGAAAGTATTTTTTCTCTTTCTTTTAAGTGTGGCTAATCTTTGTTATTTAAGGATGCCTGTTAAAGTTAGGAAGTTAAGTGCAGTGCTTACCCATTTTTCTAGTTCTGACTGGGAACTGGCCATCCACGTTTTGAAGGGTTAGGAAAGATTTTAAAGATATTAAGATGGAAAAGTGCCTATTGCTTTTAAAATGGTTCTATTCTTTTCTGTTATACATTATACATCAGAGTGATATTTGAAGGCAGATATATTACACTCCCTGGCAGAATGCTTTGTACATTTATAATGCAAAGCTTTTATCTAAAATTCAGAGCATTATTTTAGAAAGAAGGTGTATCATATCTGTGAGACGAGTTCTATTCCTATTGAGAAGCGTCCACAGGAGTTGAAAATACGTGGTAAAACTGATGGTCGAGGAAGGGCTGAAAAGGAAATCTGTACGGTTTGCTTACTGGAGTGTTGCGTTTGACCCTTACTATCCTGATCTAGCTGAAGATGCCCCTGCTCATTGCAGGGGGGTCAGACTAGATGACCTTTAAAGGTTCCTTCCAACCCAAACCGTTCGATGATTCTATAAGATCCACATCTAATGGCTTGATCTGTGAGTTATACATAATTTGATAAAGTAAAACTAATTTGTATTGTATGTAAATATTGAATCTGTTAGAATTTGTGGAAATATCCTAGATATAGTAAAACTCCCTTAAAGGGAGAAATCTTTAAGCGCCTTCTGTTTGAAATTATTTCCCAACCATGCCCTTAGCACATGAAAAATTGCTATTATAAGGAAAGAGGTCTATCCATGAGAGGAGACTGAGCTGTGTTTTAATCCTATATTGACAACTAACGGCTGGGATTTCCAGAAATTAAAGCACTTGGACAATGAATTTCCACCAGCATTTAAAAGCAGGAACTTTGACACTATATGGCTTTGAAAACGTAACCTGATCTGCCTGCCTTCATACCTGTATTTTCACATCTTACTTGTCACTCTGTGGTTTCATTTTTAGAGGTTCCTCAAACTATTTTGAAGCAGCTTGAAAAAACAGAGTTTTGCATCTAAGCCCTTCACTCTGTGTCCGTTATCATTGCTAAAAATGTCAGTTAGTCCACTGGCCTAGGGCTTGGCATGCAGGGGGCTTTTAGGGGTTTTGTTTTGTAGCGTTTCAGTGTTGGGAATTCAGCACTGAACCGAGAAGCGCGTAATGAGTTCTCAGAGCTCACCGTCAGTTCTTCTACTTGCAAAGGAATAAACGTGATATTGATGGAGTCATACCCTGCTAAGTAAAAACCTGCACTAAAAGGGTTAAAAATGTTTTGATTAAACTTAGTCATCTTTAATAAGTTAACATGTTAATACTTAGCAAGATATTCTTGAATGTTACTGAATAAGTCTAAATTTTGCTATGAATAATATTTCTTGAGGCAAGGTAAAAATAATAGTCAAACAGCATTTTCTCCATTAAACCCATTTGAATAGTAGTCAACTTTCTCTCTGTACACTTTTTGACCACTTGACACTTCTTTAGAAAGTCATCCCTGTCCACAAAGAGAGTTACCATGCTGGTGTCAAAGCCAAATGCAGTGATCCTAATCTGTGTTAAAGGTTTTATTACCGGAACTAAAAAAATACCAATATTTCATTGTAGCAGTGATTTCAGTGGGACTATTTATGAAATCACATGCAGCTAGCTATGTAAGTACCATAGTGTGGATTCCCTGGCTGACCATCTTCTATACCTCAGTCTGTGATAAGATTCCCTGGATCCGAAATGGTGTAGAACACAAATATATTCTTTTTTTTTCCTATCTCTCTCAGGCCAGCTGTCTTCTGTGAGGTCATACTGATGAGACAGACAGGGGAATGTCCACTTTGGAAATACTTCTAAGAGACCCTCAGAGCTTCTGGTTTAGATTAGGTTTTTGAATTTCTCATTAGCTGTGGAATAGTATCAGCATTGGGAGAGTTATTATACATGCCATACGGCATAGAAACTTAGTCAAATTTGAAAAGCTGAGGAATGTTGTCTGAAACATTACCAGAGTCCACAAGGTAGGCTTAGGTGTTAAAAGAGCTGGTAAAGAACCTGAGTATCAACATGTTTGTAAGAAAAGCAAGTATCCGTAGGTGGCCTGTTTCTTCTGTAGACACAGACATAACAATCTTCAACAACTGGAACTTCAAGCCAGATAATTTCATACATTGAAGTGCTTTATCAGAGACTGTAATTTATCATTAGGAAAAAATAACTAGAGCTGTGATAATTCCTTGTCATAAGACCTTAGTACAAGAACCAGTGTCTTCCTGAAGGAAATGTAACCCACACATCACTTACCTTGATGGTCCTGTTGCCTCTGTACCGCAAAAGGGGTGCCTGGGATTGCCACCGCTGGTTCAGAGCAAAGGGCAGATCTAAGCTTCCTACCACCTCCACTGATAATAGTGTTTTACTTTCCTTTTTATTTAGCCATAATGGATTTCATTGTTCTAGTGGAAATAATACTTTCATTTTACTTTATGAAGATAGATAGACAGATGCTCTTCTTGAGTACTCCTAAAACATACGTGTTTCAATATTACAGCCACTGCTAATTACACACTTATTAGCGTATCTCCCATATTTAATGTAGTACTGTGGACATAAACTAGTGTCCGTGTTGTAGGGAAATACTGGCTTTGTTCTTCTTTGCTTACTTGGAAATGAAAAATACAGTGAACGGGTGTAACACATTCAGTGACATGTCAGACCTATTGCTCCTGCACAGAATGCTCTTTAAGGGATTGAAAAGAATTTCTGCTTTTTGTCATACCCACCCATATAATGCATGTCACATCAGGCAAATAAACGTTCATCCTTTAGTAGTGCATTTATGTCTTCCATAAAGTTTCACACTTGATTTGAAAGTTTCAAAATTCTCAGTGATACAGTTCACAGATGGTTCAAAATCCATTGATAATTCAATGTCTGTTTAGCTCTAAAGTAGACCGAAGACCTGGTAATTAATGTCCTGAGAGATTTGAAAAAGCTTATGCACACATTTGTAGATACACCAGTATTTGCTGTCAGTGTTCAAACATTTTCAGTAAACTGAACTGTTATTTGGAGCATATGTTTCTTGTTCCCTAATTGGTAATCAGGCCCACTGAGGGCAAGATCCACACACTGGCAAGTAGCAAGGGCTAGAAGGTAAAGCATTGATTAAGGATTATAGTTGAGATGATGTTTGCTGAAGTGAGCATCAACGGGCCTGCGTATCTGTTGCTCGGTCCTTAGTTTGAAAGTGTTAAGAGATAGACTGATACATTTAAAAAGAAAAATAATCAAATCCTTCATAAATAGAATGAAAGTTTGACTCCAATGGGCTGATTTTGCAATATTTCTGTAAACAGTACAACCACTTACAATTTCAAACATAGAAAAAGTCAAAACGGCACAGATCTAATCAGTCAAAACCACTCCAATTGATTTTAGTAGTTACTGATACACGTGTGTGGGGGGGTGTGGGTGTGTGTTTATCTGTAGAGTTCATCACTGCCAGCGAAGAAAAACATTTTTATATTTCAGCCCCTACCCTCCTCCCCCACACCAGACACTCTCTTTAGTTTCACAATTCTTTGCGATATAAACCATGGAAACTCAGAACAAGCATTTCCATAACTCGCACTTTCCAAAAAACCTAATGGCAAAGATAGCGCAAAGCATGGCAAGCCTTAAACAGCAACTGTTATGAACAGAATCACAACCAATGGCACTGAGACAGAAATTGAGGATAAAGAGCAGCTCCTTTTATGCCCACAGCCTGAATCTTCCAATCCGACAGAAGGCATTTTTTACAGACAAACAAAGTGTGCCTTCCAGGATGTTCTGCACAACCCAGTTGTGGTGACAAAATTGTTTATGGAACAGTTCGCTAGTAGAAAAAATGTTTACAGCACTTTGCTGAACAGAAAAAGGAAAATCTTCCCAGAAAGACTGCAGTCTTTCACACCTTGACACACGCATCACTTAGGTCTTTTCCTGTGAATTAGTCAGATTTGTAATTGGCAAATTCTCTAACGTCAAAATTCGAAAGCCCCTGTGCTGTGTTGCTCGCGGACTGGGAGACCTGTAGGACTGTATTCACAGGGAACGGTTTGGGTCCACGTTCCCTGAACTTCCCATTCAGGCTCATCTATCTTTAATGAAAATTAGTAATTTAATGTCCATGTTACTAACACATTATCACCTTCAAAAGTTACCAGTCACTAGCGCATCGGTCAGATCACAGTCTTTCATTTCATACTATATTAAGGCAGTAACAATAGTTCAGCTTTTAATATTATATGAAATTTCTCCTCTATCATTTTCGTTATTTTCCCTGTCCTAAAAGTAGATGGCAATCATTTGTGCTCTGATTATAAGCTATATCTCTATCTATGGCTTTTCTCATCATAATATATGAAAGTGGCAAATACAATCTATAAGTAATAAGTATGGTATGAAATTTCACGAGGTCCTTATCATTCTGTGTCATTCTTGCCTTTGTTTCTCTCTCTCTCTTTATTGTAGAAATATTTTTTATTTAGTGTGGGGGCTTTTTTCTTTAGCTTTTCTTACTCTCGTTGATGACTGAAAGTATTCTGCTGTCTAAAATATAAAAATAGCTCATGGTCTTTTCAAAATGTTGATTTATATTCAAACTTGCTGATTTTTTTATGTTTATCTCCCTCTCTGATTTTCAGTCATTGAAATGCTAGCGATTTAAGGTGCAAGTATGTACTTGTGAAATTAATATAACTGAGCAGAGTGTACCCTGATACGTTGTAAATTTTGCGCTAATGACATTTCAGATCATGTCTCTATTATTGACCTTAGAGGACAACACTTGCCTGCTCTTCCCAAAATACAAAGATACTTCCGTACTTCCAGGTATATTTGTTGAACTGATAGGCAATTACACTTTTTTCAGAATTGATGTTTCATTTTGCTTTACTTTTGCTTGAAAATAAATCTCCTTAGAATTCTTTGTGAGGGAAAAGTCTGAGGAAGCCCAGCTGGTTGGCAGCCATGAGGCGTGGAAGCCTTTGATTCTCAGAATTAAGGACAATCTGATTTGCTTTGTCTACAGATACTAGAAGCTTTGGATTCACAAAAAAAAGCTAGAAAGAAAGAAATAAATGAAGCACGCAAGCAAGCAAGCTTTCAAGTGTAGGAAGTTTCTGGTGAAGTAAATATTTGGCTCCTTCCTGGCCAACCAGACTAACTTTAAAGAAGGCCAATAAAATTAGGAAATCAGAAACTTGTACCTCAGTCCTCTAAGTAGGCAGCCATGGTAAACCAGTGCAAAGCAAACGTGTTTCAGATAGAAGCCTGTGTAACATAATTCCACGTGCACACCAACAAGTACCCAGTAGGTTTGAATTAATATTCCCTGAGACTTTTTATTTTTAGAGATTTCATTGATAGCCACAGTTTTCTGATAATAATTTGTAAATAAAAATGAAATCTTAAGATATGCTAGCAAAAGGGTAACATTATTAAAACACCAGAGCAATCCAGAACCTAAATACCTCAATTAAAACCTTACTTTTAACAACCCAAGGATTTCTAAAACATAGTGAATTTTGATGGGGTCTGAGATCCTAGCAACCTACATGGAACCAGGTGGAGGTACACAGGAGAAATTATCCACAGAAGGCAACAGGAAACATGCTTGTGTACACACGCAAAACTACCCAAATTTAGCACTTCTCTAGAAATACTTATTTTAGTAATATTAAATGCAAAAATGGATAAACACGTAATTATACTAGGAATTCTGGCAAACACATATAGTTGTGGAGATTTTAAAGATTCACTTATTAGAAACAGGACCACATGGAGGCTTGAGATTACACTTTATAGTACTCTTTCAAGCATCTCTTTGAACCGTTAAGAAATACATGAAGAAATGCAAGAACAGCTGAACATCCAGTTCGGGATCAAAGTAATGATAGCTACTGATTCAGAACAATAAGCGAAACCGGGAAACAGGACAAAAAAATACTTGGTATCACTGTTCAGTGCTTATGGAGTAGAAAGTAACATGAAAGTAAAGAGAAAAATGCCTGGCTTCTGAACAGTGGACAGTACCCTGAAGGCACACCTACACCCGGGTGGCACAAAACATGTTTTTCCATGCGGTAAGCCACTAGGATCTCTCTGCATTGAAGAGGAGAGAGAAAATTTCCCATGATCTCTGATTAGCATTCTAACAGAATAAAAACTGTATTTCAGAGGACAGATCATATCGATGGCACACTACAGTTGAAAAAAGCTCTGTGATTACAGTGCTTAAGACTACAGACCACCGAGTTTTATTAGCAGTTGGCGAAGAAGAAACAAAGTCTGCACAGAATATTCATCACTGCACTTGTTGCAACTATCACAGAATGGCTTAGCTGTCTAATAGTGGTGACCATTAAGAAAAATAAGGCTTAGTACAGATATAAACTCACTTACTAGTTACTTGAGAAAGGCAGTATTCATTACATGTGACTGGAGATACCCTGTCTTATTTATCCAGCAAAAAGATTTGCTGTTGGTGATGGGTTTTGACATGCTAAGCTAGATAAGCCATCCAATGATTTAACAAACTGTCTTGTATTTGAGACTTTGTGGGTACCAACCCAGCTCCAGCACACAGCTAGTGAATACTGAACCAGACAGTGGAACAAAGCCTGCATGTGTACGTATCTATATACATAATTTCATATATAGTGATATTTATACTTATGAATGATACTTACGCTGTCGTACAAAGCGGTTTTCATAGGGAGCACATCCAAGCTCATATTATCAATGTGAAAATTCTGTAACAGATGTCAGGAAAAAGAAGCTATGTGCGAGTAGAATAGATGGAGTTGAGGGGAACTAAAGTATTTTTGCTAATATAAAGACATTGTTGGGCTTTAAAAGATTTTGGCTTAGCCTTTAAAATACATGAGGGACCTGTGAACCCACAGGTCAGTCATACAGAAAGAAACAACACAGGCTTTACATTAGAGATAAGAAGAAACACAGAACCCCAGCTTGGAAAACTCTGGAACAGTTTTTTTGCGCCCCCCCCCCCCCCAATCACTGTAGCAAATCATTACTTTAATCTGGGAAGAATTACACAGAGAAAGATCATTGGAGAACTGCCATCTAGAAACTGGAGACACGTTTTTTCAATTTATGGTGTGGACACAGGCCACAACACACTTCAGTATAATTTCAAGTATTAAATGCTAACTTATGGCACATTTTCCTGCCTGCCCCCAAACAAAAGGGTTAGCATGAATTTAAGGATAAAATTGCAGTAGAATTACCAAATAATTAAAGAAATTCAGATCTGACATATTGCTGTTTACTTCTCTTTTCCCTGTGCATTTAAAGGTGGCAAAACATGGCTTTCTAAGACATAAAGCCCTTCCTCTCCTCCTTTTCCCCTCCTCCTTCCCCTTTGTTCAATCCTTACCTTTTTCTGTGTATCAGCACATTTCTCCATTCATTCCATAGTTCACAGTGTACGTGTTCCCGTGCTTCCACGCAGGAAGTACTGTAAAGACTTTAATAATCATACTGCTGTCAATACACAAAAAGGTAATTGTTATTCTCCTTGATCACACAAGTAATCCATAAACCAGATTGCCTAAATGAAGCATACGGGTTTGGCTCAAGATTTCATTGCTGATAGCTTTGTTAGTATTGTAAGCAGATCTTTATCATACAGACAAAACCGTAAGATCTCTAAGCTGGGAGAACTATTAACGTTGTATAAACTGTGTAGGAGTAGGAATGGATAGCACGAACAAGTGTCCTTACTCTATTGGAACAGCAGTGGGATCTTGAAAATGCAACAAGAGAGTTCGCAGTATTTCATTCAGGCAGTATTTGACTGTTCACAAGATTTAACTATAGACCTTCAGAAAAAACAATAGAGATGCTGGTGTTTTAATCAAGTATTTTAAATGTCAGTGATCTTAATATGAACCTGTCTTCCTTAGAACCTGTCCTCCCTCCTTGTACTTACGAGGGGTGCCTTCCAGTTACACATCCAGTTGTGCCTGATGTTGAAAGATTTCTTTTGCTGTCTTCCCAAAGTTGCCTGCCTGTAATCATCAGTCATTTTTACTGGTTATAACAGTATTATAAAGCTTTGTGAATCTCAAATCACAAAGGTATTTAGAATAAAAAGTCATTTTTGTACCTTGTCTGTTTCCCCCCATAAGATTCACCCTTTCCCTCTCTGGCTCTGGGACTATGTGGGGAACAGCAGGTTCCCCAAGAATCTGATTTCAGTGCAGGAAGGACCTTCGGTAAAAATATCTTTCTTCCATATTTGCTGTGTTGCTAAACAATGACAGAAAGTCTAAAGGCAAATGATAGTATATGTCTCTGCGCTCTGCACAGTGCTAGTAGAGGTTAAACAATAACCAAACTAATGGACTGACCATCTAGCAAAACACAACAATTAAGTTATTACAGTGTTTTCACTATCGTCGTTGTTTTTTCTTTTAAGTTTATTTAAATAAAATGGCAGGCAGGCACAGATTTCAGAAATGTGAATTTTATTGAGATTTATTCCACAGAAAATTTAAATACAAGAGATTAAATAGAAAGTCGTGTCAAGTGAGACCCTGTGAAACTAAGTTCCAATCACTGAGCAACGTCTGATGGAATTGCTAATTAGATCACATATTTCTCCTTAGCTGTAGAACAAGGAATCACACCAGTGATTCCACTTTTCATCTGCAGAACAAGTTTTCAATCCCTTTTGTAACTGGTTAGTACAGTACAAGGTACAAATTCCTACTGATGCCGAACAGAAACATTTACGTATTTATAAGCTAATATACGCCTAGGGAAAAAAAGCCTCCAACTTTTATTTTTCCAATATTTATCGTCCATTCAAAAACAGATGGCAGGAGGTAAGCCAGGTTATCTCAGACTTCTCGTGATGGGTTTAGTGGCAGAGACCCAAACAGCCTCGTACGCAGCAGAGTACCTATCCCACTGGCAGCCAGTTTTTTCCACTCAACTCCTTTTTTCTCCTTGGAGCCAATCCAGCCCAGTTCAGCTCTTTTGTAGGAACTGAGGAACCAGTATTGATTTCCCATTTAAACCAATCTTGCGTAAGCCCACCACTGCCTCCCTTGCTATGAATAGGGGGAGCACTGGAGGAAACCAGCTGCAGCATTTTCAACGCAGAATTGCTTCTTCGAGCCGGACGTGAGCAGAGTTGCAAATTAGAAAAATAAAAAGCGAAAATGGCAGTGGAGATAGGCTTTCTTTTCAAGTCTGATACACATTCAGCACTGCCTTCCTAGAGAGGATTCTCGGAAAACAGGGAATTTGCTTGTTAGAGCAAAAGAAGGAGATTCTTATTATAGGCTTCAGTGCAGTTGTCAGCCAAGATAACAAATCCTTGTACCAAAGTGGCCTTAGAACAGTGAGGCAATGAGGGCTTTCCTAAAAAAAAAAAAGTATATATAAAAAATTGTGCAGTGCATTTTTTTATGGAAGTGTGAAAATCTGTTGTAACTGTCTTTACTGAGTGTTTATGGATTTAAACTGAAGACTGCAGTGATGTACGAGGATTCTCAGGCTCTGTGCCATGAAAGTTATGTTACCAGATTCTGAGAGTTCAGCAGGCATCCAGTGCAATTGGGGGAAAAAAAATACCTCCTGCACAGATATTTTTAGCGGCTAGCGGTGAAGTTTTCCCACATGCTTTAAAAGAGAAATTAACGCTAATAACATTGATACGAACTTTCCAAAGTCACTCAGCAATAAGCTTCAGATATCTAGGATGCAGTTGCTGAAAATTGGATCATAGTTTGGTAAAAAACTGAGTATATCCTGAAGTATAACATAGCAATCAAATAAAATTTTGAATTGTGGATTGAAAGTCAGAGAGAGATTATTTGACCCCTACATGAAATTACCACCTAGCCTAAAAATCAAACTTTTTGAGATCTCGCTCAGAACGGCTTAGCAGCTCTCTGACCTAATTCGCTCACTCTCTGTTCTTAGCCGTTCACAGCCTCTAAAACGGGAATCTATATCTGGAGTTTGTCAGGGACAAATTGTAGGAAGCTCTCGCATGGAAACAGGATACCACGTTCTTCTCCTGGCATCTCTCTGCAAAAGGCTTATAGTAACTATCCCCAGGCACGGGAGAGTTGAGGCACAACTTGTTCCTGGTTTGCACTGAGAAACAAGCCACCAAACTCGGGTCATGACTGTGTTCTTGCCCCACATAAACAGCATCGGTGCAGTGAGATTAGTCCGCTGACTGTGACGAATAAAGACTGAAAGGACAATTTGCAGCAGCCTGATGGATGGAGCAATTTCAAACTCTGCCACACGTATGTAGGAAACCAGGAACGATGGCAGCTTCCTGACTCGGCCTCCCCACTGCTCATTTTCAGGCTCTGTGCAGCCTACTGAGCAAAGATAAAAGCTGCTTCTACATGGAGTTTTTGACTAATGTGGAGAAAAGACCGTTTTTTTCCTATGTTGCAAATACACAAAGCCATTGGACAAAATGGAGTCCGTTAGGATATTATGAAGCTTAACTGTCAGCAACTATACTTTTTGCTTATATGTTTTTTGTCAGAGGACTTTATGCAAGAAGATTTCCCAAGAGAAGGAAACTGAGAGTTGGGTGGATTATTTTCATGTAGTGGAATCAATAACCTGAGTTTCCTTGGTGAGTGGTCAGAAGAGCCAAATATTTGTGATTCTCAATTCTCAGGTATCCCCACCAGGGAATAATTAGCAGCCTAAGCTGCTGGTTTGATTGATGAGGCTGCTGAGTGATTATTTCTCCAATTTTCCCTGACTTCAATTCTCGTAGACTAGGGTCAGGGAAAAGAGTTCATTTTAGGTTTTCAGACACCAATGTTCAGATTCTTTTTGTATTAATTAATATATTTTATCTGCATTTTCAAAGAGTGAATCTGGAGGCACTGCTGAGAAGGTAGAAGAATTTGCAGGGATTTTTGTGGGAGTTTTGCTGAATTTGTGGCATCTGGTAGAGATTAGAAAGAATGACAGAACAGGTTCTGTCTAGCAGAAGAGGAGTCTGAGGAGGAGACAGTAGTAATATTTGGAGAGAGTGAGAAAGTTGTGGAAGGAGAGATGAACATCAGAACTTTATTTGAGATGTAGCACCCAATGAAAGAGAGGAATAGGAACAAATGTCAACAGGAACAGACCAACCTTTTGGTTTTTAATGTAGTCATAAAAAACTAACGTGCGGGTAAGGAATATTTAAAAATGTGCCTCAGATACAAAATGTCATTCACGTCTACTGAAAAAAAAAAAAAAAAAGACTGTTGCCTGGGGCTATGCTAATTCTTTAATGTGATGGCATTCCTGTTAGGAGAGCTCTGTAAGCTTTCCAGGCTGCCAAGCATGCTTGGCGCCCATGTCTTCAAGCACTATTCCTGCAAGGCTTCTGAGTACATTTTCATTTTAATGGGTTCTTAAGTCAAGCATCTCTGGCAAAGTTGCCCTCCTAAAAAATGAGTGAGAGCTCATGCAAGGGACAATGACATTCTTTAATATTTACTGCACAAAAAATAGCTTTTAAAAACAATACAAAGTATACAGAATGTTCTCCTTGTTCAAAAATGACCGTTTTTAACAGCGTTTGATGGATACAGTGGGCTCTTGGTAAGTACAGTTAATATATTCTCTCTATATATTCCTTCAGTACTAAAGAGCAAATTGCTTAATATGTAATCTTGAGTAAATGTTTCCCCAGTTACATTCACTTTCTCTTTTTGATATGCTTTATTCCTGCCTGAGTATTTTTCTCCTTTTAATATTCTCAGCAGGCTGGATTTATGAGCCTATGAAAGCAAAGAATAGGAAGCATCTTCTTCTGAAGCCAGCTGCACTGGTGAACTTATTGAATAGCTGACCGAGTACTGAATGATAATCGTACAAAGAGAAGAGCAAGAGAAACAAAACGAGACAGAATCACCTTCATTTTCAAAAAAAAACTTAGAAAGGACCAACACCACACAAAAAGAAATAGAGAGAGAAGAAAAGTGAAACAGGGAGAGTGAACCCATAGTTTTTTCATTTTTCATTCTAACATCATTTCAACCACAAAGAATGACAGTATAAATGATCAAACAACTGTTTGCTAATGCATTATAGATAGTCATACACAATATGGCAGCTTTATACTTGTATATTTACCCACCATGAATACAAAATATACTCAGAGTGACAGGTAATGTAGCCAAAGCTTCTACTCTCTGTAAGCATCTGTGTACTATGAATTATAAATGAGAGTCTTGTGTCCAAAGGTAGCAAGTAATGTAGATAATGCCATCTGAGTAAATGAATAAATGTGAAACAGATGCTTTTTGCATTCAGGGCACACAGGTACAGCCAGGAAGCCACCAGTACAGATTATGGATGCTGGTGAGACAGCTGTTGTCTGCATCCAGTGCCAGGTGCATCCCTACCTGGACTGCATCGAGCCAGTAAAAAAGGCCTTTGTCTTACTTGTTTTTGACAAGTTTCCAGAAGGATGAGGTATCTTCTTATGTAGATTCTTAAGGTGCCTGGATTTCCTCAAGGCTTTCCTAAAAAATCAAATGGGCATCCTTATTAGAGGAGTCTTTTGTAAGAGTTGGAGAAACTGCCTCAATGGAACATTTAATTTTGAACAGTCATAAAATACTTTTTCTTTGCTTTTTATGCAAGTCTCTTCTGGTTTTCTAATATTTTTTATCTGAGCAAATATTTTGCCTCAAGATGAGATTGCATGGCATAAGAAATTACTGCTGGAAAGGCATTCGGAATTTTACTTTTTTTTTTTTTTTAAATACATGTAAATTTACTCATTTTATAAGCAAAGAGACATGAGCTTGGACTCTGGTTAGGTAACTGGAGGGGTTTTGTCATCAGTACAGACTGCCCCCATGACACATAAAAGGTAGGTTGAACTCCCCAGATAAAATATCAAGCCTAACAGTGCCGACAGATAGTTTTTTACTTGTGAGGTACAGCTACTGCTAGTCTTTAAAGTTCAAATAAGTTCATAATGCAGTCGGGGTTTATATTGCTCTTACAACTCTTCTTTTTCTCTCTAATGCTACATCTGTGCTCTGTACATTTCCATGTTTGCTGAAGAAAAACTTCTGTCCTTGCAAAACTCTAAAAAGGAAAAAGTTCCAGGACCAAATATATATCTGTACATATTCTATAAGGTAATTTCACTGCCTCTTGTGTAACAGCATTTCAGAGATAGAAAGTATAATCAGAGATTCATGTAAAGTTTTAGAAAAGCCTAAAGGATAGCATACAACTTCTCAGAACTTATTGAGATGATATTTCAACCCTTAACAGAATTTATCCAAAACTACCAAGGCAGACGTAGCAATAATTTCACAGCATTCTCTTACAAGTAAGCTACTTTTCTTCCAGACAAAATACCCCTGGCTCTTCAAGCATTCTGGTGTAGGTGTGATGAGTCGGGGGGGTTGCCTGCCACTGAGGCTTTGATTTCATATTGGGGCTGATCCAGAGTAATACAGATGATATCCTAAGAGGAATTCTGCATTTGTACAGGTGTCATAGAGAAGTGAGCTTTGTAGCCCAAAAGCAAAGACTGAAACCTTAAAACAGAACAATACAGGTCCTGCTCTCTACTATCTTTCTTTCTTTTTCCTTTGTTTCATTTGCATCTGTGCAAAGTCAGCATAAAACACTGCCATTCTTCCAATTTGTCACTACTACATCCTGATTTTTCACTCCGTTTGCAAAAGTGGAAATGACAGTATACCTCGTTGGGGTGTGCGACAGTAAGATAGGTGCAAGTCCAAGTAACAGGGACAGCCAAACCATTTGCAGTCTCTTAAATGACCTATTATTGCCATTGTGATATTCCAATACTTTTAACCTAGTAAAGAAAGCAACTCCTTACGAGTTACCAGCTTTGACTTATAAAGCAAGGAAATTTCAAACTATACAACTTTGAAAGCCATAATAGTACTTTCCAAACAGCATGATTTCATTTAGAATTAGTGAATTTTAACCACAAAAATGCCATTAATCCACAGGTGGCTTGTTGCTGTTTTTCTCCATGTCCTTTCCTTTCTTTCGGCAAGCTGCCCTTGCATTTATTTCAGTGCAAAAGTTGCGGGGGAAAGAGACCATATAGTTTTTTAAGAAGTTTGAGAAGTAATTTGCAAAGTGATAGTTTCTGGTAATGAAGGCTGCTACCTTTGCCCAGGTCTCTCAGTATGATAAAATTGTTTCAGAATGTTAATTACTGAATAATCAGATTCCCTTGAAAATGTAACCTCAGCTTTTACTGAAATATCATACTCCTAAATTATATCAGAGCTGTAGTACAGTCAAATCAACAATTATATGAAAAGAACTCATGCAGTCTTTTCTTTGGGATGAGACTCTATTATCTCAAAAGAATTAGAAAAGCATCTATGATGCATAGCCAATATGGAGACATTCATCCCATTGGCCTCTATTATCCGAATGGAAATGAGAAAACACTTCCATTACATTTTGCAGTGATCCATGCCTCTCTCTTTTTTAAGACAATAAACCACATCTTTCACTGTAGTAGTTTGTGCATGTGTGCAAAAACGACCTTTTGCAATTTGGCTGCTGAGATACGTGCTGAGAGAGATGGTGTAGGAATTGTAAAACGAGATGCAAACCATTCTTTGCTGCCAGGCATGTCCTACCATGGAGTAATAAAATGAGGCCTGCAAAGCCTCTTGCTGCAGTTAATATTTTATTGTTCTTTGTGTCGCAACTCAGAATTCCCTTCCCAAATCAGTTTCCACTAATCAGTTTAATTGAGGTTGATGCTCAAACCACAGAAAAGTATTACAAAAAGGAAGTCCTTCAAGTGGCTCTTGACCTCTGTGGAAGCACAGTCCCTTCTACCACATCATATGTCTACATATAGCCTGTTCAAAAACCTCCTAGAAAAGAACATAAAATCACATTGATTCATAGAAGAGAGGGCATGGGGGGGGGGTGGGGCACTCAGCACTCGTGGTTTCAAAAAAAAAGGAAAAAAAAAAAAGATTCCAGAAAAAGTACTTTGAAACTGGTGAAACAATCTTCTAAATAAACCACCAGTGGGGAATACCCACAGTCACTGAGGATAGCGTGCTGTTCAGCGTATCAACAAAAATACATTTGGCCTGAGGCAATGCTGAGGGCAAACATATCCCAGATGGACCAAAGAGGCCCAAATACCTTCAGAGATGAAAATTTAATTAGAGGAAATGTCACCACAGTGAACAAAAGGATTGCTTTAGTGATTTTTCATCATTGCTTACTACAAGTGAAGTATAGTTTTAAGTGTTAGGACAGGCTAAGTACAGGAGTGTTCTTAAGTACTGGAACGGAGATGAAAGGAATGGACGTTGAAGGTCAGAGACAATCATCCGCACCTGCGGACTGATCAAAAGGAGTAAATGATCAAATATTGACAGATAGCAATTTTTAATTGCTCCAGTGATGTCAAAAGGTGACAAAAGGTGTCAAAGGTGGTGCTTTGATGTCACTAAGGAGGAAAAACTGACCTTATGCTGTTGGTTGGCTTAGGTTTTCGTTGGGGTTTGTTGTTGTTGTTGTGAGATCCCAAGCATGATAGAAAGCTTGGGTCTCTCAGAAATACACAGTCATCCCTGAAAGTTGAGATGGCTCACTGCCTCTTTACCTCTTTGATAACCCACTGTATAATATTAATTCTGATTCTTGCACAAGTCAGGGGTGAAACTGCTGGAAAAGCAATATAGGAGTTGTTGCAGCACAGTCACAAGGAATCAGCCCTCTTAAATGAAAATATGTGAGTTCTAGCATGAGTTCCAAAAGCTGTTTGGGATAAATTCAGAGAAAATAAGACATAGCAAACATTATAGAAAGTCTGTCAGACTCCAGCATGGTCCACATTTGGATTTTACATCTTCAGAATGCAGAGCTGAGATTTTCGGTATGAGAATTTTTGCATCTTTTTTCCCATTCAGCCTTCATTTTGTATTTTCTAGGGAAACGTTCTCCATTTAGCAAAACAAAATAATCACCTTAATTGAAAGGATGCACAGCATGATTTTCCCATCATAGTATCAAAATAGTGCTAATATAGCACTATTTTTATTTGCTATTACGTAACAGGAATTACATACTATTACACACGGCAAAAATAATAACTACGGAAATAGTAATTTTTATCAAATATCTCTCTCACAAGGACCATATCAATTTCACTAGATCAATCTTCTTAAGAAGATCAAGGAGACCTCTACCTATGGACAACCTGAGAGGAAATTCATTAAAATGGGCCACAATCTAAGTAAAAAAATGAAGAAAGCATTATACAAGTAAAATTACATGCAAATATGTACAGAAGAGTATACTTATTTCAGCTTAAAACAAACTTCTGTTTTGAGATAAAGACCCCATTTACCTATTTCCATTGCATTTCAGTTAATAAAACTTTTTTTTTGGCCATATTAGATCTTTGCTAGATCCCTTGGATTTTACTCCTGCTGTTGTGATATGTGTTCTTCTGGATCAGGTACAACTGTATGTAGATGGATTCTTTTTGTGTAGAAGGTACTATGGAACATGAAGTCTGCGGAAGATACGAGGGAACCTTCACGCTGATTTTGGCAGAGTTTGGATCCAGCCTCTGGAGTACTTTATTGACTTACTAAGTTTACTGGGTAACATGCCTTAAGGTCAGGTGATTCTTTTTTGTCCTTCTTGGTGCTATTGTTTATTATCACCTGTTACTCACACTCCCCAGATTTCCACTGAATGGAGGCAGTACGCTTTTGCTGGCAGTCAGAATTGGCTCTGTGTTCTCCTACACTGTCTTATTACTCCTTCCTCTTTTCCTCGCCTGCTTCCTTGGGGTTTTTTTTCCCTTTCTTTCTTTTTAGCAGATACAGTTCTACACAAAGTTTAATCATATGTGCAGAAATTTGTTAGAGTGATGCCAAAGGGCTTGCCCAAAGGCAGGCTCTAAACACATCATTGTTTGAAACCTGTGACAGAGAATCCAACCAGCCTCTGCTTAGGCAACATGCCATACTAAGCAGATATTCATGAATCTTGGCAACCAAGTATGAAAAATCAGTTTTCTTGCCATCCTTTCTCTGTTACAGATGGTTATCTGCAAAACCATCCAAACAACAGAAATATACCATATGTAAAACAAAGCCTCTCTTTTTATTTTCAGGTTCACAGACTATCAGCTTAAGATTTCACAGTATTTATTATTTTTATAATTCAAGATGAGCAAATACATCAATATCCAAATGCATCCAAATTAGGGAACACTGAAGAAAGCAATATGGTGCTTTATGGGGATGTGATCATATTATTGATGCTATGGACTTCTTGATGATCCACTCAGGGTATACAAACTGAAAGGACAAATTTCCTCTGTATCTAGTTATCAACACCCATAAAATGGAAGTACTGAGGTCAATAATGCCAGGTGAAACATGTAAGTAGGTGTTTAAAGAAATATACCACCAAGCTAGATTAATATTGGATTAAATTACAGAGATTCTGAAGAGAAATTAAAGGCACAGTAACGAAGCATAGACATCTATTTCACCATTTTAGTCTTACCAAAAGGCTGTTGAAGATTGATTTATCTTCAGCTAAAAGACAATTCTGAAGGGGAAACTAATTCTCAGTATGCAGCCTTCTTCCTCCACTGATTATCAACAGAGTAGATTGCCCACTAACTATGCACTGATTACAAACTTGAAGTCAGTATAGTATGCAAGACAATATGTGAGACAAGTAAACCTCCTTAATCAGATGTAGGTGACACTTTCCGCAGAGACATAGGAAACTTAAACATGGGTAGAAAGTATGTGTGTATATTTCCACATGTAATCTCTTACTGCATGTCTTCCTAATTATTATTTTTATGCAGTAAATCTGTATGAAGTTATCTCCCAAACAACTGGACTAGAACACTAGAAAAACAAATTTCTGAGAGTAAAAAAAAGATTCATAATTAGGCAAAGGATGACTCCTTAGTAAGAAAAATAATTTATAGATGCAAAAGATTTCTGTAGGGTTTTTTACATAGGCGTGCAGCTGCTTACATTATTTTTCAAAATATTCCAATAACTTATGCACCGTAGGAACATAACATCTTGCGATGTTCCTACTCACACTGAGCAGTACCTCACTCCAAAATATTTGATCTAAGTTCATTAAGACCACAAATAGTGGAAGGTAACCATCCAACAACAGGAAAGCACTGCAATATACCATTAAATTAGTGAAATTGCTCACATTATGTAGAAAGTAGAAAAAGGTGAAAGCCTGGTGCCATAGTTTGCGATGCAACATGAGTAAGAATTTTATATTCCTGCCATAAGGGCCGTATCCTAAAAAAAGCTCCTAAGTGCCAAAATCAGGATGTATAAGAACTTTTGGCATATAAGTCAAAAACTTCACTCTGAAATAAACCCACTCACCATCTGCATAAATCTAAAGGTAATGAAGCTCACTAGGTGCTCTCATCTAAGTTTTCCACAGACCAAAATCCTCTACATCTATCTGTTTTAAAAATGACTTGACTGACATTTTTCCCCTCTTATTCATCTCAGCATAATCATCAAAGTACATTACTGTGTTTCACCTGGGGTACACTACCATCAGCAGGGTAGGATTTTTATTTTTCTCTTAACTTTTTTTCATTCCAGGATACGTCATCACAGGTATATTTTGAATATATTAACTTTACCACTTTTACCTGCCAAAAACTCAATTAAAAGAAGAAAAAAACCACACCACACCACACATGAACCTCTGCAATCTATTATTTTGGCTTATACAGCCTTTTAATTGGATAATTAAGCAGTTAACAAGTAAAAGCTTTTCATCATTAGAAGATGCCTGTGAACAGGGTGATGGGTATAGGAAGGTTTCCTTGTTTGTTTATCTGCCAGTTCATAGAGGCAGAGCCTTGTATGGGGATAGCGAGGAGGAAACTATTACATGCAGCAGACAGTTTGCTCATTTGATATTATATACAGTATTCCATGTGTTGGTTATCCAAATTTTACAATTTCCTCTAACATTTCATTTGGGGTTTAGATTGGTTTCTAGATTATAACTGAGAGGTGAAGACTGAGCTTAAGAGAAAGAATTATTGCTGGCCCTCATTTTTTCTTTATATATTTATAGCTCAAATCTGTACATCCAGAGTCCTTGGAAACCTCCAGGTTCTCATACTGTCTCCTAGGAGTGAGGACAAAACCATCTAATAAAGACAGTAGTGCTCAAATATGGATAGTGAATAAATCTGATCTTAAGAGGAAGCTTAACTAACCCTAGAGGAATAATTTACTCATAAATCCTTTAACAGGAATTTCACCTCAGCAGGTAACCCAAGCACTGACACCGATGTCGACTGGAGGAACATTAACCCAGCTATGCCAAGTTAAACCAGAGAGCAAATAATTTCTCATAGCTAAATCAGAGGACTGAGTTTTAGACACAGCTCTTCTGTGGCTTTTCTATGTGACTGCTTTAACCTGTGTGCTAACTGAAATAATTACATTTTGCTATCAGAAAGAGCATTGGGAAGCTTAATTAATATTTGTAAAGCAAGTTGACTTGCTCAAGCAGAAGATACTACCAAAGTGCAAAGTATTATTTCATATCAAATAAACATACTTTGACACAGATTGAATCAAAATGTAGTCCACTAACAGAAACCATTAGATAATTCTTCTTATATTTGAAGAGAAAAAAAGTCTTTTAAAATGTCTTGGCAGAAGTCATACAGAAAGTGGAATCACCTGCTCTGAAGACACTGTCAGCAGAAATCATGTGGGTTCAACTTGCAACATAACTGTGGGCTAGAGGAACTGGAGGCTGTTGCTGACACTGAGAAAAGATTAACCAAAACCGAGTAGCAAAGCTATGTGTCTCCCCAGATTCCTGTTATTTCCCTTTGCCACAGAAAATAGTGTGTATATCATCACTGAAGGCTAGAAAACATATTCTTAATGAAACAGGGAGAGAAAAGCCATCATAACATAAACAAGTTAGTAATGTTTGTATAGAAATTCCAGGTACCTTGGGAGCAAAATGCAGAAACAGAATTAATGTTGAAATGCGTCAGGCTGGAAGTAACAGAGTTACCAGAGACATGCTGGAGGACGAGTCCCAAGGAAGTGGAGGCATTGAACTATGTGCCCTGCACAGAAAAATTAAAGAACAAAGTGAAGGTGCAGAATTTATTGTAGGCTAATGGTATGAAAGACTGTAAGAGGCAAAAAGGGATAACACACACAACTGGACCTTCTGATGTCAGTATCTTTGCAGACAGGTTTGTGTACTCTTTAAATTAAGAAGTTGCCTCAGTTTTCATTGTGGACAACTGAGTTAGGGATTGACAGCACGAGAGACGGTGGGAACAAAGTTATGGAAATTACCATGATAAAAAGAATAATAATGTAAGTAGTTGAATGCACTGAGGTAAAGGAACGGGAAAACCTCAGACCAACAATTCTGAGGATTTCAAGCAAATCTACCAAGTCACTGAAGAATCTCAGCAGTACTGCCTATGTTCAGAAAGAGGACTAAAGATCATGGTAATTATAGCCTGTAAGTCTAACGTCCATGTAAAATTGTAAAGCATTAGAGTAGATTTAGGAGGAATTAATCATTGCAAGCATACATGAAAAGGGGAAAAAAAAAAAAAGAAACATGTAAGAACCCAGAAACTCTGCATTAACGGTATACAGAATCTACCAAATATTTGAGTATTAATACAGTGTCTGATACAGTAATATGTGGCAAATAAATTAAAGCAAGGGATGAGATTTAGCTGAAGACAGCAAGGTGAATGAGCTGCTATTTGAATGGTAGCATATTAGTATATCTCAACATACATATTAACATATTAGTATATATTACTAATTTACTATCTATAAACCCAAAGTAAATGTAGTTACTTGTAATCAAAGTTGGTTTATCCTAAGGTAACACACACAACTATGAGTTGCTTATGGTTGGTCTAGCTGTCTGATCTCTACCTGCGATGATCTTGGTTCACGTCTCCTTTCCCACATCTAATGTTATTCTGCTTTTTTTTTTCACTAGTGTGACTAAACCCAAACCGAATATACACTACTTTGAAATCTTACTAATGTTTTGATATTTTGTTACATATATTCTTATCTTAATTCTTAAGGTAATGCTATGATATTTCTTTCATAATTTTATACTGTGGAATACAATAACATTTCCTAGAAGGGGAAAAATCATAGGTCTATGCTATTCACCTGAACAAGTCAAGTAAAATAATTTTTTTGTGGACTGTACACAAAAATCAAGTGTCCATTGCCAAGTTTCAACAGACCCAGAAACAACCTCTTCACCCACTTAGGAAATGTTACTAGTATGCTACTTTGACTTCTGCTTTTCTATGCTTTTCCCTTTTAATTTCAAGGGAGATGGTTGAGTTTTAGTGGAGATAGTTGTCTTTTACATTTTGAACAAATACCTTTTAACAGTTCTTTATTTTCATATGTGCTTCACCGAATTCTTTCATCTGTCTGGCACTTGCTTTTCTGCATGTCAGGATCTCAGCCTTTTTTTGCTGTCGGTGACATCAAACGTCTTTCAGTCTCTGTTGTTGTCTTCTAATTTCTCCTCTACTCAACTGATCTGCTGTACTCATTTGTGGCTAGTTAAATTTTGGATTGTTAAACTCCCTTTGATTTAGCCTTCAGTCCTGCTTTCCTTCCATATTCAATCATCTCCAGTATCCAGACTGAGCTTTTTCCTTCTTTTTAGCTCTCTTCTTTCTCCATAATGCATTTGCTGACAACTCAGAGTTTTCTTATTAATCTCAGAAGTAGCATTTAGATCTCACTTTTCCTTCAGTATCGACAGAATTATTCACGTTAGAAATGTATTGTTCTTTCAGTAGATTTGTCAGGGTTTCTGCAACTTCATTTTTGAGACTTCAAGTCTCAAGCATTTAGTAATCTAAATCAAAGAAGCACTTGGATAAGTGTCCAGCACATAGTCAAGCTGACTCTTTCCCAAAGAACCAAGATGCCCATGAGGTCCATTCCTACTCTCATGAAAGACAGCATACTACCTGCGGCCAATCCAATTCTACTTTCAGTTTACTTCCTTTCTCTCACTCTGAAAAGATGTGGCATTCTTTAATTTCCTAATTTTATTCATCCCTACTTTGTGGCAAGTCACGACAAATTAGAAGCCTTTTGTGAGAATCAGAGTATTTGACTTAGTAATGATTCATAAATATCTCCACTTCCTCTTGTAAAATTAGGGTATAAATAACCACACCATTGCGCTTTTCATCAGAATTTTATCACGTCTCAGCTTATTATGTACACATTTGTGGCAAAGAGTTGTTCTGGGAGATTTCTGATTCTGTTAGGATCTCCAGAGCACAGTGAGTACTCTGCCAAAGTGATTAAATGACCCTCAACCGACTTGCTCCATTCTGCTGTAGCCACCAGGCTGCTTCTTAGCCACTCTAGCTAGTCTTGTTAATAATGGCTTCCTCACCTTCAGAAATGTTCAGATGTCCCAGCTACCTTTTTCTTTTTCAGTGTTTAAATCCAACAACCATAACAGATCTTTCTAAATCACTCTTATTGAAGGATTTTTCTGAAAATATATTCTCTCCCCTCTCCAATGTTGTACAGATTCTCAGCTAATTAATGTCAGAATTACAATTTCTATTTACTCTATTGCCAGTAAAAGGTGCAACAAATATCCAAGGAAGGTGGTGCCAGCAATCTTAATATAGCAAAGCAGCAAGTTGACATTGCACATCAAAAATAGCAATGAAAAAAAATGAAGGTAGGAACACAGATACAAAAAAAAGGCACATGCTTGGAGACACTGTATGGATACTTTCCATGAGTATCCCATGGTCTCTTTTTGAAGAGTTCAAAGTTAGCTCCACCAGGTGAAAGTAAAGTAGCATTTTCTCTGCAGAATATGGCTCTTCCCTAGAGGAACTCACAAATAAGACATCCTGTCCTATTAAATTTCCTAACTATTTGAATGCTGGCATTCAAAAATGAGTTATGGAAAAGAACCTCTATCCTACAAGCATGTTTTCTCTGCCAGAAACAAATTTACATTGATAGTTTCTTTTCATTTTAGAAAAGAAAACTCACTCTGATCATATTACTTGGGTCCTTTGTTGCTAATAGAGTATGCAGCAATGAATTTGAGGCCTTTACTTGCCTTTTACCAAGCCCTCAGGTATTTAAAATCTTTTAATCTTCATTTCCTTTTCCCCTCTTTCATCCTTACTTCACATTTATATAACTTTCCTTCAAAGATCCCCAATGTCTCCATCTCATCTCAGGTGTGTATCTTGCAAGTTCCATCACATAAATTACTTCCAAATTCCATTGCAAAAGCTGCCCACCTAGTAAAAAGAAATTCATTGTTTTCTTTTTATTGCTCTTTCTAACTTTGAAGAAAGTAAATGGAAATACATATTTAAAAGTATTCATGAGAGGCAGACTATCAGTCTCTATATGCATTTCTTGCAATTCATTTTATGTTTTCATTGTGTGCTTCCAACACAGGATTTAGCTTTGACAAATGTAACTTCAACAGCTTACTTCTCCTAAAAAAAGATTATAGGAAAAATCTGGATTTTTTTTTAACAGCATAGAAGCTATATACTGAAACCATATGTGGTGTTTTTACTTGGCAGTATGTAAAGATTCCTTGGTTTTAACTTATATCAATTCACATACACCATACAACACATTTTTTTCTCAGTGAATATTGATTTGAACTAGTTGCTTATACAGACTCACTTGTATTTGTCATAATTTATTTGTTTTGTAAGGAAATCATGGGAAAACAAACATTTCTTGGTTGTGCAAATAACCAATCTTTCAGTTTGGCTCAAACCAAAAAGATAATTTGAATGAATCTGGGGTTTGCTCATCTTTAACATTTTCTCTCTTGAATATAAAATTTCAAAACATTCCTTACTTGGATAGTCATGGCAGTTAGGGAGAAACAGTGAGATTTAATAATTAATCTGAAAATTATAATACTTAGGTGAATGAATAAGTGGGTGGGTGGCAGATCAGGCTTCTATACCCTACGCCACTGAACGGCAAGTATGCATCAAAGTTAATGCAAGATTATTAAAGGGATACTGAGACAACTAGAGAGCTCTGAACTGTTACATCTCACGGGGCTGAGCTGCTCTTTTAGGATGCAAAGATTCATTCAGCCACTAAACCCATGTTTTTCACATCACAGATCCACGCCGCAAGCTCCATAAATCCTGTGGTTTGAGGCACGGGGAGGGCGGGAGTGGAGAAAGCAAAGGAGAATACTTACTAGAAGTTCTTTGCTTTTCAGGAAGTTTTGCAAATATAGATCTGAACATTTATGCTCAGCAACAACTTGTATGGATTTGATCGCTTCCTCTGGATTCAATGTGTTCTTTCCTCACTTATATTTTGGAGGTTAACTAATAGAGGCCAGAGCCTGAGGGAGCTCAGGGCTATCTGAAAGGCATGTGAATAGTGTAGAAGTCTTGGAATATGAACATCTGTGAAGTTTTGTTTTACTCTGAATCTTACAGACTACGAAATCCTCTTTGTTCATGTAACACATGAAAGGACCTCCACTGGTCCTCCACTCTTCCGCACTGGAAAAGTGAATCAGGTGACAAACAGGAACCTACAGAAAGCACTGGGAAACTGGACAAGTTTAATCAACAGTAATGATGACGGCTCCAGTTTGAAGGCACTGAAAAAATAAATATTAAGTAAAGAAAGTTAATCTTTATTCACAGCATTCTCACAAATTAAAGGTTAAAAACAGGCAGTGCAAGCTCACTAGCAGTTGCCAGCTCATATTTAAAACATTGTCACATCAACTTATTCTTCTGAGATAATGTCACTACACTCACCCTATACACAAATGTTGCTTATTTCCCTTTGCCATTTATTCAGCTTTGTGGCAGTAATTAGCAAAGGACTATGATTGACTCAGATAAAACTGATGACATAAAACAGGAGCATGATGTGAAATGAAATTTCTATTATCATATTTACATCTTCCTCTTACATTTCACTAGACAAATCAGAACTAGGAAGAAAAATAGTGGAGTTTTTTTAGATTCTTAATAATCTTTTCCTCTTTGTTTTAATTTTGCATTTCACATTCAAAGTTTTTTCTGCCCTCTGTCCTTTTTCCACTCAGTTGCCTGTTTACAGCAATTTTGTTCTATCTAAATATTAGACTCTGAGTTCCCAAAGCTAGCTAAAAAGCTTTTAAATGTCCCTTGAAGCTACTTCTGCTGCAGATTTCTGCATCCATTAGTTGTCCTGATACGACTATTCTTAGAGCATCAGTGAAAGGATCAAGCCCAGAAAAATAATTTCAGGAAAGGTTATCATTATTTGTTTTGGTTCTGTTTTAGCCATATAAGCACAGCATAAGTAATTGATCCAGCATATTTTAGAAAGGAGTTCAGGAGGTCATACGAGAAGGAACATGACTCCAGAGGGTGTACGGAAGTAACCTCCAAAACTAGCTTTATTCTCAGAGATTTTAACAGGGAAAGCTCACTTTCCAACTTAAGTTCAAACTGTTTCGAGTATGAACTTACCTCCCTCTTGTGCTGCTTTTCCTGCCACCCCTGGGGCTTCCATGAAATGAAGCGTTAAAAAAAACCCAGCAAACTATGCAATTTACAGGAAACAAATGACTTGTGATTCATAGCCTGATATCCTGCTTTATACTTAATTGATTCCAGTTAGGCGTAGCAGGACAGTAGTATTCTGCATTTTATGGCCTAACAGAAATGTCAGCCATCTGTTTGCACCTGCTGAAGTTGCTACGGATAAGTATTACAAATCCTGTAAGTGTCTGGGCCTGGATTCCACACCAAGCAAGTGATTTTTGTTGATGACTGTCAACATGAAGGCACTGCTAACTGAAGCTAGAGACCTGTTTGAGAGGGAATGCTCCCTCCACTACGAACAACGTGAACATTTTCATCTATACCTAACCTTCAGAAAGACTGAACAGACATTTAGTTCTTGCAATTTTGCTATTAAGTTATGGTGAATGAACTAAAGTGTAGAGTCTATATTACTTGGGACAGATGGGAAATTAGCATGTCATAAAATTCATAAAAAAGTGCTTGATGATGCTGTCTGTCTCAAGAAAATAATTACATAATGATTACCTCCTTTGAGAATACCAACAGACTAGGTTAGAGAACAGTCAGGTCTCTGATTTATCTAATAGCGATTTTTTAGATGTTTGATATCCTTCAGGTAAGACGTCTTGTATTGTTAACTTATTCCTTTAACTTACAGTTTTAACCCTTAGCTTTACATTTTTATATGCTTTGTGTAACTGAGCACTAGTGAAATTCAAATTATGAAGCTTGTTTCAAATATTTGCTGTGATTTAGAAACTGATTCTTTTCTTCCATTGTTTCCATACAGCCTAAAAAAGTAGCGAGGTTCAGCAAATTCATGAAGACCTTTGCCATTGTCTTTAGCAAGTCAGATACTGAGCACTAGAAATACATGATTAGGAAGCAACCAGTAATGTATTTTACAGGCTAAATAAAAAGCAAAACCCAAGCAGTTAGGTACAATATTTACTCCCGAGTACAGGAAATTTAGACCAACTAAAGACCAACTGACATGCTTGGAAAACTTTAGTATTCTTAATTCATTTAAATAAATGTATATTCAGAATGAAAATTTAAACATAAAAATAACCCTTTTTGGAAACTACATACCACAACATTTGGGTTTGCTTTCTCTTCCAGTATGTGTCTTAAATTTTTAGAGGCAGGTCTAAAATGATGGACATGTAGCATGGTCTGACTTCCTATCTGTGGAGAAGACACTTGAGCATAATGGCCCATGAGCTAACTCATCCTCTGGGAGACCAAGATCTTGGCACACTCCTACAGGACAGTTTAGACCCAAACATTTTATTGAAATGGACTAATTCCAGAAGAGATATTTTTTTCCACCTGCCCACTTTTCACAGACAAGCTTTGAAGCTGAAGGGATGGAAGTCCAGAATTTACTTCATTTCAAATTTTGTCAGGTTGGTTCAAATCAATCTCATCTGCAATTTAAACTAAAAAATCCTAACTTTGCTATGAAATAAATGATCAATGTTTATGGAGTTCTGTCTAGGTTTCCTGTCTACCAGCTGTGGGAAACTATACGGTAGCTGAAGGACAGTATAAGTTGTTGAACCGAGACATAGTAAACGCATCAGGATTCTCCTCTAAAATCCGCAAGCTTCCTGTGCTTATGCTAATGTTCAGATATTAAACTGCAGTTTAATAATCATTTTACGTGTTCTGGAATTATAAATACATAAAAAATATCTGCAAGCCTGAAGTTTAAGAACACTGGTGCATGTGAGGATTTTCATTAATATATTATGAATTGTTAACAATGCAAAAAAATTAATTTAACTTTTCTATTTCTTTCTTCCAGAACTCTTCTTCTGTTCTAGGGTACCAAAGATGATTGTTATACCTTTCAACTTATTCATAAAGCTAAATAGCAAAACACAGAAAAGACAATACATTAGACATCTCCTTTGTGCACAAAATTCAATGTTAAAAGCTGCAATGAATTAAATAATTCACTTGAGAGTGATAGACCAGAAGATATTGAAGGGGTCCAATTAGAGAGAAATTTTACAGCAAAATAAACCTGGAGAAAAAGATAAGGTTAATAATATAAAATTTATTTCTTTGCATTCTTTAAGACTTTTATTTTTATTTGGGGAATGAGAAAGTTCCCCTACAAATGTCCTCCTTTGGAAGGAGGGAGCTCCCTCACCAGTTCTCAGAAAAGCCCTTGCAGTGGCTCCAGTGAAGCTTGCAGTAGGCTGTCCTTGAATGCTAACTATGAAAGCAGTAACAAATATCTACCTGCTTTTCGTCTGGCTAGAACTATCCATCATTTTCACATAATATAATCAATTATTAGATGAGTTCAAATAGCGAATAGTCATCAGAAAATCAGGGATAAGGAAAGCTGGCTGGCTCAGGTCAGATAGCACAGTTGGGGATTAAAGAGAAAGGGAAAGGAGTTAGAGTGTGCAAGGAGGCAACAAAGTGTTTTTATCAGATAAGTGCTCCCTGCCACAATAAAGAGTGGAGGAGTCACTCGCCCTCCTCCTTCTCTGCTCCCTTTACACTCACATCTGGAATGCTGCCAGATCCCTGCTCTGTCTCTTGTGCTATGTGCTGGAAGGTGGGATAATCATATGTTGCTGGGTAGGACGAAATTGTCTTTTGTGCTCCCCTAACAGGACAAAAAGTCAAGGGCGACCTTTGGCAAAGTACAGGTCTACCTCCAGGTCATAAGAGCAGAAGCCCAGAGAAAAGCGAGAGGGCTGCTGACGGTCTCAGAGGTGAAAACAGTGGTTTTGCAGTACCTGGAGAAGCTCTACAGTGTTTTTCGCCACATGCTGTTCGGTGTGCTCAACTTACAACAGGCATCCTCATGTAGTGGTACCTATACACCTCGGTGAAACCATGTGCTGAGAATGCTGATTCTCAGTGCATATCACAGTCTCTCAAGTGCTGGCCCTAGGCAGAGGGGATGAGGATACTTAAGATGAGCAGCATGATTCATGCTTTTCTGTTCCGGGATGCATTCATCTGGGAAGTGGGGGAGATCCTCAGCTGAGATCTTCTCAACAGAAAGAACACTTTTCTGAAAATCCTTTTCTCTTAAAACTCTCTGAAGTTCTCAGCTTCTCCAGGTATCTCTGATTCCCACGGTTACTCAGGACACAGATAGACACTTTTTTCCCAGGCATACCAGAGTGACTAAGAGTGCTATCACTTACAGCTGGTCATCACCACTCCTGAGCTGGAAGTTATAAACCACAAAACTCAGCGGGCAAAATGGAAAGTCAAAAGTGTCTTATCTGCACCAGTGCAGTCAAATTAAGTCAAAAAGGTCTAAGCCAAAATGCAGATTTGGGAGTTGCAGTACACGAAGACACACCGAGATGACTATTTTCTGGAAGCAAACACTTTCTGCATGGGAGTAGTGGCTCTTAACGTGTTTAAACTACTTCAGCTCTTTCCAAAAGGAACATCTGACTGTTCCTTCAGTTGCCTTGAAATCTGGTAGGCACCGTAAGAATGAGGGGCCAGATTAATGATTCAAATAGGCTGTCACTTAAACTGAGGTCTTTCACAGTACAGTCACCTTAGACACATAGGTATATAAACACACACACATCAAAGCTTTCTGAAAGATTGACAGATTCTGTCAACTTTGCATACACAGATGACATTCCATCCATTATTCCAACCAGTTCCCAAAGGTCTCAGTCATTCAAGATTTATATCTCAGCTTGTTGATGGAATCCACTTTATTTCTGGCAAAGAAATACTGAACAAGGAAATTGGAGTTAAGCAGTTCACATAAATATGAACCTAACTCTTTGGAGAAAAGATTTTGTGCCATATTTGCATTTAGCTGACTAAGTTCAAGGAAAGCTATTTCTATACCCATTTACTGGTACAATCTATGCAATGGTATGCTGAAATAAGGAATATAGGATGTCTGTAGGATGTACACACCTCTTTCCATCATATCTATGCAATGATTACTCAAAGACCATCCTCATCACGTATCAGTTTTTCAGTAGTCTTTTCAGGAAAAACAATTCACTATTCAGGGAACTCATATGTGAGATATAACCATATACAATTATCCTGATGAAAATTCCCACTGATTCCTACCAGCTCCAATGAGCGAAACAGAAGATTTTCAGGACCCATGGCTTTAAGAAGCTCAAATCTTGTTAATATTCTTTATACTCTGGAAGGGCATAAGACACCTAAGCCTGACTAAGTTATAGGTTATTGATGTATTTGTTACTGAGAAACAACAAAGTTTTTTCAAATTCCTGGTCTGGCTGTATTTTATAAATATTTCTTTGCCTCCTTTAGAAAGACTTTAAAAGCAAGACTATGATTTCTTTTTTATAAAGCCTTTTTTTTGTTCCATGTGAATGATACCCTGAGCCTCTTTGTTTCCTGACAAGACTGTACAGCAAAGTAATTTTCTTCTGTAGTGAAAATACAGATGTGTCACCTGGCATTGCATAGCTAGATGACCTCTTATTACATCCGGATACCAGCAAGCTGCTCCACTACCAGTCTCCCTCTGAATGTAATAGCAGCAGTGATGAACATAGAATCATTGAATCACAGAGTGGTTTGGGTTGGAAGGAACCTTAAAGACCATCTAGTTCCAACCCCCCTGCCATGGGCGGGGACACCCTTCACTAGGCCAGGTTGCTCAAAGCCCCATCCAACATGGCCTTGAACATCATGAGGATTACATAACAAATTGGAAACCAGCAAGTCACAGAATCACTGATCTGTCATGTAAGGGAATAAATATCAGAATTTTTATGGTGACTTTGATTCTTATTAACAGTTAGGCTGTTTCCCATTACTCTAGAGATATAAAGGGGAGAGACTAAATAAAGTTCAGTCCCTTGTAGGGTCCAACAATAAGATCCTTCAGTAGTTGTAATATATATATATAAATTCTGGTTTTTGCATATTCCTTCTGTGTGTAACCCTTCTAAAGAGTTCTTAAGTAAAGGTCTTTTTTTAATTCCTTAACATTATTTCCCAGAACAGACTGTTTAAGAATGAATCACCAACACTCGAAGCAAATGAATATATACAATATATGCAAGTCACTAAATTTAAGCATTTGTATTAGACTTAAAACAAACAGGCAGTTTACTAACCAGATCAGTACAAAAGCCGTTTCTGTAATCGAGTTGGCACCAGTTCACAGAAAATATAATTTGAAAAGGTTCACATTTAAATGAATCTTGCTTTTCCTGCTCAAATGTCATTCCAAACTCCTAGGATGAGGTATTAACCCTTCATTCACTTCTATTTAAAGAAACTCAGCACTGAGCTTGAATAACCTTGACTGCACTTACTCACCAAAATATAAAATTAAAGAAAAAAACAACCCTTCCTTCCCTGTATTGCAATCACTTAGAGGTCTTAGAAATACCAACCACAAACAGGTGGATAAACCTACGGTTTGGAGCTAAACCTGTGCCCTTTAACTTCACCATGTGCGGGATAGCCTCATCCCTGCCTTCATCAATTACATCTTCAGAAACGAGCCGCTTAACCCCTTTCAAGCAGCATTTGTTCCCCCGCACCTGGGGAGCTGGACAGCTCACACAGGGGCACTCAGAGCAGCTTCACTCCTAGTTCCCCCCTTACCCACCTGAATGGAGGAGAGGGTTAAGCTCTCTTCCACTCACTTAGGGCTCTGCTCCAGACAATGCTGACAAAACTATTCAAAATACAGAGCATTTCTAACTCATTGTTGTCCTGAGGGACTCGGGTAGTCCAAGGGAAACTGAGCATAAGGGGAGTGCACAGGGAATTCACATGTTAACTCACTGCTTCCTATAGTCAGACAGACCACTGGAAAACATGTGAACATATATAGGCATATAAAATGTGTGTCATGAGTACATACTACATACAAAGAGACATATATACACACATATATGCATACACATATATATAAACTCACACACATTCGTGCCTATGTGGCTTTACATACAACCTGATCTGCCTGGAATCCTGTCTTTCTGTAAAAACCATAGAAGGAAATGGAAGGTAGCTTTTGGTAAAAATGGCTATACAGTATGTTCAGCTGGGCAGGAAGGTAAGAATCCCAGCGTGATTTGTAACTTTACTTTCCACCATGCCCCACAGCAGCTTTGGTCTATCATGAGCCTTGAACTCAAAATCCATCAGGAAGAGTGTCTGATATATGCCACCTGCTTGCAGCCAAAACACGTATCAAAACACACAAAGGTTTATCCAAGCAAATACGTTTCAGAGTTAGTGGTATGTGGGTTTTCTGTGAGCTCTATCCATGCCAGTCCTAAGTGATTTCCCACACTGGAGTTGAAGGGTTCTCACAGTTTCCTGAATGGTCAGATTTCTTATATGAGATACACAGTTTGAATTGCCACGTTTCTAAAAGCTCCGACAAATACTCTTAGAATCACAGAATGGTTTGGGTTGGAAGGGACCTTTAAAGGTCATCTAGTCTGATCCTCCTTGCAATGAGCAGGGACATCTTCAACTAGATCAGGTTGCTTAGAGCCTGATCCAACCTGACCTTGAATGTTTCCAGGGATGGGGCATCTACCACCACTCTGGGCAACCTGTTCCAGAGTTTCACCATCCTCATAGTGAAAAATTTCTTCCTTATATCTAGTCTAAATCTACCCTCTTTTAGTTTAAAACCATTAGCCCTTGTCCTATTGCTACAGGCCCTGCTAAAAAGTTTGTCCTCATCTTTCTCATAAGCCCCCTTTAAGTACTGAAAGGCCTCAATAAGGTGTCCCTGGAGTCTACTCTTCTCCAGGTTGAACAACCCCAGCTCTATCAGCCTGTCCTCATAGGAGAGGTGCTCCAGCCCTCTGATCTTTTTTGTGGCCCCCTCTGGACCTGCTCCAACAGGTCCATGTCCTTCTTATATTGGGGACCCCAGAGCTGGATGCAGTACTCCATGAGAACAGAGTAGAGGGGCAGAATCATAGAATGGTTTGGGTTGGAAGGGACCTTAAAGATCATCTAGTTCCAACCCCTCTGCTGCGGGCAGGGACACCCTCCACTAGACCACATTGCCCAAAGCCTCATCCAGCCTGGTCTTAAACACTTCCAGGGATGGGGCCTCCACAACCTCTTTGGGCAACCTGTTCCAGTACCTCACCACCCTCACAGTAAAGAATTTCTTTCTAACATCTAATCTAAATCGACCCTCCTTCAGCTTGAACCCATTACCCCTTGTCCTGTCACTACACTCCCTGATAAACAGTCCCTCCCCATCTTTCCTGTAGGCACCCTAGAATCACTTCCCTTGACCTGCTGGTCATGCTGCTTTTGATGCAGCCCAGCCTATGGTTGGGCTTTCTGGGCTGCAAGTGCACATTGCTGGCTCATGTCCAGCTTGTCATCCACCAGTACCCCCAAGTCTTTCTCCACAGGGCTGCTCTCAATTTCTTCATCCCTAAAGAGTGGTCACACTGATCTGCTGTGCAGCCGCTGCTCCTTGTGAGCACGACAGCAAATAGAGCTGCAAGCCGCTTTGGTGGCACTCAGTGCACTTGCTGTGCTCCCACGGGCTCTCTTCATTCTTCAGACCTGTTTGCCTTATAACTTTTTTAACAGGATGGTACTCCTCATTAGTGGAGCTTTTGAATTACTGAAAGGCTGTGTAACATTTAATTAGTCTTTATCTTTACAAGTAATAAAACGAGTACCTTTTGGTAAAAGAAGGCAGTCTCTGGCATGCCGCTGGATAACAGCAAGTTTTTGATTTTCTATTCAAACAGCTATCAAACAGCTTATAATTTTAGCTTCATTATTTGGCTAATTCACATTTCCTTAAAAGAAACATGAGAGCAGGTTTATAAATATTGCAACAAAGAAATATGGAGTCAACAGTAAGAGGGGTTTCAAAGCTGACAGATGAGAACAATACTTGTAAAAATACAGTTTGTATTACCTGCAAACTGTTGGGTGTTTGCTAGTTTCACTGAAATAAAAATATTCAAGAACTTCTGATAATTTTGCAATTTACCTGTTGATTACTGACACACCACGTCTTTGTTCTGAATCACTTTCAGTATTATCATATCATTCTCAAATACTGGAGGTTTCTTTCCTATTTTTAACACATTTTTAGACTTTGTCAACCAACGAGACTGCAAAACAAAACAAAAATTACAAAAATAACATACATTTAAGAGTTTAATTCAAATATAGTATCAAGACTGGCTTCTCCCAAAGACATATTGCTAATTATTTCTCAAACCATCACTGTACAATTTGCTCTCTGAAAATCTAACTCAGATGTCATATAAACTAGAGTAATGCCTTTTACTACATGAAAGATATTTTTTCATTTACATCAGTAAGCAGAAGATCAGGAGGAACTTCTTGACTATTGTCTAGTACCTGTATAGAAGGAGTACAGGGAAAACTATAATGGTTAGTCCAAGAATATTTAGTATGTGAAAATGATTAGGATTGAACTAGAGGATATTTTCTTTTGTGAACAACAGAAGTATTTAGGTGAAATACGAATAGGTAAGATTAAGTCTTGCGTTAGAATCACTTTACCCATTTTTTTAAGCATTGTTTTGTAAACAAACCCACAAAATTAGAAAAAAAAGTTCTGTTTTTAGGATAGCAGATTGAGATTTTGATATTTCAATAGTGTAAATAAAAGTTAAAGTACTGTAATGAATGGTTTAAGAACATAAAATTTTTCTAATGTTGTTCACACTTACAGTTCTCCCTTAACTGAACATTTGCTACTACTCCAGTCCCATTTATCCAGCAAACTTGTTCCAAGCAGGAGTAAGCAGGTGTCAGAGCGGACTTTATCTGAAGCCCAGGGATACCCACCGCAGATGTTCACCTGGCTCTTGCCACCGCAGGGTGGGTTGCGTGCACACTACCCTGATGCTGTACTTCTCTGCTGCCCCTCCAGCTGAGCGGATGAGATGCCTTTTCTCCTCACAAGTGAAACCTCAAGTTGTCATCATAAAATGCATAAAATGCAAAGAGAGGTAGAATAGAGGTTAGAGAAGGAGGGAACTTCTTGGGAACTCTTCTTCTTGTTCTTCTTTTTTTTTTAAGAGAGAGATATCCGTGATGGTCATCCTGATCCACTTGCTAGAGGTTCTAGCAATTTCACTAGAGAAAATGTAACCAATCTGTTTGGTGTTTGACTTTAAAAACTGGGAAATATGTAAACTGTACATAATCTAGAGTGGGGTAATCTCCATTTTTGTGACATTTTCCTAGAATCACACCACAGATTACAAAAACCGAAAGTACACTCCAAGACACACATAAATACACATCTATATATACGTTACTATATCCTTTGGACTCAGCCATGCTAATTCATAATTCCAGCTGCAGGATACTCCAGTGTTTTAATGATTGGACTGAATCAGATTGTTCAGCCTGGAGAAAAGGCGGCTCCAGGGAGATCTAATTGTGGCTTACCAGTACCTGAAGGGGCCTACAGGAAAGCTGGAGAGGGACTGTTTATCAGGGAGTGTAGTGACAGGACAAGGGGTAATGGGTTCAAGCTGAAGGAGGGTCGATTTAGATTAGATGTTAGAAAGAAATTCTTTACTGTTAGAGTGGCGAGGCACTGGAACAGGTTGCCCAGAGAGGTTGTGGATGCCCCATCCCTGGCAGTGCTTAAGACCAGGCTGGATGAGGCTTTGGGCAATGTGGTCTAGTGGAGGGTGTCCCTGCCCGCAGCAGAGGGGTTGGAACTAGATGATCTTTAAGGTCCCTTCCAACCCAAACCAGTCTATGATTCTATGACTAAATGCAATTAACATCTACTTTAATTGACAGAATAAATTTGATCTTGTCTAATTCAGCTTTTCAATCTAGCCACCATTCATCAAACTGAAAGTTTGTTTCATTGGACTGTTTGGTGCAGAATAAATACTACTTTGTAAAGTAATGTGACATGAATAAATATTTTGTAACAATAAAAAAGAGTGTCTTGCTTGACTACAGAAATAACGGAACACTTGTCCTTCCAATATACTAAGATGCCATATGGAAAACAAAAGAATTTCCAGAAAACCTTTCTGATGACATATTGAGGTCAATGTGAATGTGTTTCTGGCAATGCCAGGATAACATTTGCAAACTCTTAACTTATGGGTGTCGTGGAGAAAAAAAACACCTGATCATATTAAATAATTCTCATAGCTAGTCAAGGTCATGTACGTACTCGTAGCAATGCACAGTACTCCTTATCATTGCTGCTCATTTTGGACTACTTAGATGACAAATGTCCCCTCCACCACGCTGCTCATTGAAGAACAGGTAATCAACTTGAGTTACCTCTCAAATATTTGGTTTAGTTTTTACAAGTTATCTTCCATTTCCTTTTGACAACTCTCTTGACCTGTCTGCTTCCCTGTTCCCCTCAAATTTCAATGTAGTCCTTAAGGTTAATATTCCCTTGGATAGTTAAAGCAGAGTATATTGCTTCATTTTCTTTTCTTTAGGAAAAGAAAAATTAAGACTACAAGCATATAAAACTTAATTATGTTGCTTTCTGTTTTACATTGGATAGCTTGTGCATGTACACAGAAAATATTTCCAACCTCAGTACCATTTCAAAGATATTAAATTGGAATTATTCCCTGAACTCAGGATTTGTAAACATTCAAAATGTGAAAGAAGACTCTGTAGTGCAGAAGAGGATTTTAATCGGCATTTGGTGTAAAAAGAAATGTCATCATGATATGTAGTAAACAAAATATGTTAGGTAAAAAATGAAGCTAGGAGTGTGACATTACTAGAACTAAAAGTAGAAAAGTTATAAATGATACAATTAAATTTCCTCTTTAAAAATCTCTAATTGCTATAGTTCTAAATGGAATGACTTGTCTAAACAAAGCAAGTAATTACTGCTTAATGCCTGCATGACCTGGAATAAATAAATGATGTTAATGACAGGTGGGAAGACACAAATAATAATAATACAGTGTTGACACTGATCTCTCTACCTTTGTTTTGGTTTGGGTTTTTTTTGAAATAAAAAAAAATGAGTTTACATTCTAAATTATAGTGGCAAGCCTTTTCTTTGCATAGTGTGGAGTGACTCACAAAATGCGACAATGTACAGTAAGAAAGCAAGCCATCAGGATGAAAAGGAATTAATTTTCACTGTCTCACTGTATTCACTGAAGCAGCCAAACAATTTATTCTGTTGGGTTTTTTCCTTTTCTGGGTTCTACATTTACACATGAGTTCAGCATCTTTCTAGCTGATGAAAAAAAGAATGTATAAAGGGAACATTTTATTTCTGTTTAAACATAAAAGATCTGTGATACAGGACTGCTTTTTCTAGCCTTTGGTCAATATATGCAATAAACAGCAGCTGACAGTCTTTTGACAGATTATAGTAGGCTCCACATTTCTAGGATTTGCTAGAAAACATTTCGCTTAAATTTACACCTGCGATAACTTATTTTTTAATCGATAGAGATGGCCGATTGACCTTTTTTTCCCTTTTCTAGGCAATATGAAGATAACAGGGAATATTTTAATATTAATAAAATTTAATATCTATAAATACAATTTGACCTAGATAACTGCCAAAAGAAATCTGAAAGTAAAAGCAAGATAAAACTTCTATAAAGATATATGACAACTAGTATTCTACCGATGTTAGATATTTAAAACTACTCTTTTTGAGAGGGCTATAGGTGGAGAGGGAGAGGTGATCGCTTGTTCCTTGTTTGTTTGGCCAAGGTTTTGTTATTGCTTTTCCAGTGTCCCTGTTCTCATAATTGGTTGAAGCTTTTATAAACAAGGGTATTATTTCTGTTTTCACATTGCATAAAGCAGATGAAGTAATATGGAAAAGCTTAATGAAAATGAAAATAATGCCTGGTAAAGCAATTTACAACTGAAAAAGGTGTGAGAATATTGGCTTCAGACATGTTGAACAAGTATTAACCAAAAGAATCTTGAGAAATCTGCCTTTTTAGCAGAAATCTGCCTTTTAGTTTAAATATGGCTCAGTGCAGACGACGAGAGAAAAGTTCTCAAGAGCAGAAAAGGCACAACGTAATTTTACAACTAATTATTAAAAAGAAGACACAGTTAGAAATACGATTGCTTGCTACCTTCACCTTAAGATCATTACTGCCAAGGTAGACTAATAATGCAATTACTTTTAGAAGAAGTTCTTACTTTGCTGAATTAACGGAAACTGGTAGATGTACAATTTAATATGCAAATTGAAAAAGGGGGTTGTAGAATTCTGGCAAGAATTCCCCTTTTATTTGTGTGTGCTCATTATTTTAAAAGGAATCTAGATACATTTCTTCAACTTAACTAACTCTTCTTTCTTTCTATCAAGTAATGGCTTCTCATCATAATTGCTACAAATTGAGATTTCCAAAATTGCTGAAGGGAGCTAAGTGTTCAATTCACTGTGAAAGCCAGAGGGAGAAGAGTGTTACACTGAGTTTGAACCTCCCACACGTCCACCCTCATACTGTGAAATAAATGCCACCTGGACTTTAATAAACCCTTTTCATTGAAGGACTTTAAAGCATTTATGAAATGTTTCCAACTTAAAAAAAAAATATTTGGATTTTTTAGGTAAAAAGAAATTGCCATCTAAGATGTTCAGATTCTTTTGTTAGTTCTTATACCTGAATCTTTCTGTGAAGACTCAGTATTACAACATTATTTTAGATTGGTTTTAAAATATTTAAATATTAAAACAACTGAGGTATTGCATATTTTTTTTTAAAGTTATATGACACTTGAACCATACTGTGTTTTAAAACAGACTTGAGGTCCAATGTAAGATAATTTTTCCATTTAAAAGGTTTTTAAACATTTTAAAATGTATTTTTATTGTGTATCAGTGAAAAAAACCAAGCATTTGGAATAGTTTCACAGACATGTAATTGTATTGAGAGATGACTTTGGAGATGGGAGGATCAAGAGTTACTTCTAGCTTAGGAATAAATTGTTACTTGAAATATGGAAGTCAGACTTTAGTCCTTGCTTTCCCTATTTGAGAGTTTTTCATTCAAGCATTTCATTTTCTTCATTTAAAATTGGAGCAGATGCTGAAAGTTGAGTTTCCTACATTCCGGCTTGAATTATTAAGCACCCAAGCATAAGCACTCACTTCTTTTTCCCATTAGGAGAAAACCTGTGGGTTTGACCGAAAGAGCAGGCCTAAGGTCCATAATGTCAGACACTTGATTTTTTTGATATCTGCTGATACGACATAATACCGAAACCTCTCTGTGCATCAAGGTTATTAATGCAATGTCTGGAGATGGTTTAAAACTGCCTGCTGCTGTTCTGACTGGTATTTTTACTGTTAGCTTTCCAATATAAAATGCTCCTAGAAAAGGTCATATAATTTCTCACTCTCTCCTTAATGCTCAGACGTCCATTCTGGGTTGCTAAGAGAGGACACTCCTGGAAAACTCTACTGAAGGTAGGGAGGGATTTGGTTTCACTCCTTAAGAAACAGGATATAGTTTTGGTATAAAAGATAGCTGAAGGAAAAGGTTTGCTCTATTTTTCTAGGTTAAGCTCAGGACTGAGTTGAAGCTGGTGCTAATGCATCCTGAGGGCATTTTTTTAGTCACTACCTTTTTTAGAGCATGCCTGCACAAACGTGTGGAAGCACATACAGCAGAGTCGATGTTCTGGTTCTTCCTTATGTCCTTAAATGAAAATAGTTACTACTACTGCATTTGTGGTGAAGCTCAGTCTTGGATAAGACATCTTTAAAAACTTAACATCCTGTAGCCACATGCTATAAATCTGCTCAGTCTTCCGCAGACAAAGTTTTAATTAGATATGCTTCAAAGTCAATTTATTGATACCTGAGGAATCTTCTGATTAAAAAGGAGGCACGTATGGATGCCAGGTGCCTCCAGAGTTAGGCAGAAGTTGAGCTGGATTTTAGGATTAAAGTTAGGATTTAGGTGTCTAAATTTCATCTTCAGGCATAAAGTTGTTTCTTTTCAAAAATTACTATGTGGACTAACCAGCCCTAGTTATACTAACAGAAAGAATTTTATGGACTATTTCCTCAGCAACGAAACCTTCAAAGTCATGAAATTTATGGATTTTCCTGATTGGCTTAGGTAAAGGCTAGAACCATTTCAATCAAGTGGGATAAATATTTGATCTTACTCTGGCAGGTAAAAGTGGACGTCACTGTAATTTGTGCTTTCAGAACTTTGAAGAAGGACTTTACTTAGAAAAAGTGTAGTGCTGTGGCTTCACTGTCCCTGCCTTTCTGCACACTCATCATCATGCAGTTAATAGAAAGATGATGAAGCGATAGGAATTAAAGAATGAAACCTTTAACAATCGTAGATATCAACAGAGTCCTAACAGTGCTTAGCAACATCATGCAGTTGGTGATATCACCACAACCACTGAATAGCAAATTTAAGATTTATTATCTGCTGTGAAAAACAGTTCCAAGGTTTGCAGCTTTTCAGTAGCTACTATACTTAAATGTTTTTCCTTTTTCTTATTTTTAATCATTTGGTATATATTTTACTGCTTCACTGTGATCTGATCCTGCTCAATGGAAGGTGTTTGAATTTTCACAGCTGTGGGATATTTTCAGGCCAAAAGGATGATCAGTGCAAAACTCCTCTTTAAATTCAGTTGTCACAGGATCAGGTCTTGGGAAATGCATACTATGGGACCACATATTCATAGAAGCCAAAGGCTTAGATCCTGCCAAAACATCTCTCATTGATTAAAGGTGTAAATCTAAATTTCTGAAATAACTGATGTTGCTGTAACTTTCAGTAGATTAACAGATACAGCTACAAGGATATGTACAAAGAGACCTTATCTCCCTCTCTGACCATTTTTCATGCTGATTGACCATAAAATAGCTTGGAATTAGAAGTTACAGGGCTTCATTAGTGGTCATAGGACTGTATTAATGCACTACTTCTCTTCAAGCTAATTAGCCCTGCTAAGCACCTTGAGTACTGTCCAAGCATAAGTTACTGCAAATACTTATTCCATATGAAAATATTAGTATGTACAATAAAAACAGGAATCAGTTCAATGTGCCCTAGAGTCGTCTTTTATATAGAAACCTGTATCTTTATCATTGAGTTCAGGGTCCTTTTGCTGTAGATCATATCCGTTACGTAAGTATAACCAGAGAGTGCCAGCTACTTCATGTATTAGTAGGAATCTAAGAAGTAATGTTCTTGTCAGTAGGAACAGCAGCTCAATTCATCTTACTATGCCCAATCACAACCTTGTATAATAATGTTGTGCTCCCCCAGAGAGGAACAGAATGTTTCCTTTTGTCTTCATTTAGTGTTTGCCATTTACCCTTTATAAATAATATGCTGCAGTTAGGAATCCTCATGCTGCTAAAATTAAAACATTGTTTTCCTTTTGGCATCCAGGGATCTGCAAGACAACATGAAGAACTGGTGCATGTGACCCTTTTCAACAAGAAAAAGTTGAAAGGCTGCATTTTAGGCTTGGTTCCTAATTTGCCTTTTAACAAATGACACATTTGTCTTTTACTGCACATGCAATATTCCTTGCTCTGGTGATGTCCCTGCAATACCTGTGGGGAACCTACAGCAAAGGAAGAAGGGACTTTACAAAAATATATCTTACTCTGAGTATGCAAAGCTGTAGAGGAAGCTGCTGCAACCCTGGCAGCCTCCAAGGAAATATTATTCATTATATATTTACAGTTATTGGATTAAAACTTTGTAATGTGCTCTGTTCAATTAATAATAATACAGAGCGGAATGAGCTATGAAATGCATTGTGCCTTTTAAAAGATCTAATATAAGAAAAGACAAGCAGTTTGTCCTAATGAATGCATCTAATTGGTGCACTTTATTATAAAACACTGGAACAGCATTTTTCACAAGGCAGTTCTATTTGTAACAGGCTGTCTCCAGCACGTCAGGGTGTAATAAATGTGCTGCAGACTAGAACTGCTGATTAGCATTTCTGGAAACCCGGGAAGTTAGTGGAACTTGTTTGCCATTGCAGAAAGACCTTCTGAATCCTTAGAAAGGGACCCACAGCACTGTGATCCATTAGGGGTACGCTTACGTGACCGACCTTCTGGAGAGCTCTGCTACCAGCCTACGGTGTGCATGCGCAACTGCGATAACTGAACAGCCAAAACAACAAAGAGTTGCTACTACTTTGTTGTACCCCCGGTGACTTCCACAGCATTGATATACAAAAGAGGCTTTCAATAAATACTGTCTTCAACAAAGTAGAGTTTTCACAGCAATAACTTGAGATAGACGTATGGTTTATGTATGATGGTAGCTCACTGTCCACATCATCCTTTGTTCATTTTTGAGGAATGTAAAAAGGAAGAAAGAAAGGATGCACATGCAAGATTTCTTTTGAGTTGTAAGAAGAAACAAAAAGCCCTAGAGGCACTTCTGAAAACACACCTTAAAGCCTTAGAGGAAAACAGTCAACAGTCAATATTCTTTTGGCAGGACCCATATAGAGAATGACATGACAGCGTTCAAGCAAAATACTTTAGGTAATATCAAATCTATGCAGAAATCAAATCTATACTGAAGAAATAAAAGACTATGAAAGGACTGAGCTTTGACCCAGGATTCTTTTGTTTGCACTCTCAATAACTAAAAAGTAGCTTTTCAGGCCTTTATTTCCCAAAAAGCTGTACCAGTAAATACAGTCAATTTTATTTTCTTGCTTTTGAAATAGAGGATACCCAAGAAAGCTTCCCTTAGAAAAATAAACTTATCCTTTCAGGTGCAGGAGAGAGACTTCAGTCCTCATATAAGGAAGCCTTTCAGTCTCAGCAGTAGCCTTCGTTTCCCTGCATATTCACTGCTGATAGGTGCACCCTGCGCTCCTTGCTGGGGCTTGCAGTCCATTAGCCTGAACCTGGGAAACACATCTCCCAACTTTATGGTGTTATTCAGCCTAACTGCATTAATCTGCCTTCATACATTTTCCTATAATAAGATGGATCCACCCCATTACTTCTACTAATTTATCTGAAAGAACAGAGGCTTCCACAATGGTTGCTCGGGCACTGCCCTGGTATCTATAGCATTCAAAAACCTGCTGATTCTTTCTAATGTAAAAGGATAAATTATACAGCTATATAGGAAGGGTATGACTGTATATTTACCTTCACTAATGCCCCTGTCCCTGAGAAAGAAAACTTTATGATCAGGAAGTAATAAAAACAAGGTCATGGGTTACAAGTAAACACATTTTGTGTATGTATTTCTGTTAGGAGTCTGAGATACAAATGTTCAAGTGAGGTAAAAGAAGAAAATAGGCATCAAGCAAGCCTAATCAGGGTACCACATGCCGCCTTCTGTCAGACAATATACAAACTGACTGGCCTCACTCACATCATATTAGGTTTTCACACCAACTGATGCTTTGAGACCGAATCACAGGGAAGTTGAGTGGAAGTTTTGGATGGCGTACACATCCCAGGACTGGGCTCTGCTGCCCAGACCACCAGTGGTGGCTGAGGCACGTGCGTTTGATGCACAAAATGGTCCAGGGAAAGCTGCAAATCCTGCCTTGGTATCACTCCATCCTGGCTGCCCATTCTGGTCTCAGGATGAAATCAAAGAAGTGTAATTGATGATGTCGCTAGAAAAACGGCAAAGGCTTATGTAATTCACAGCATATTTACTGTACTCCTGCTACCCCTTCCTGTCCAAGGGCAGGAGTCATGGGAATAATTATGTTGATTAAACAAGTCCAAGTAACGCTGCATCAGTGAGCTATGCTGGCTTTGGGCCACTCTGTATGGTGTCTGGACCACTGTCTTCACTATATTAACATAATTTTATATGCTGGTGCTTCAGAATATTACCTTCTCTGTCTTTTACCTAGTTGTCTATTATCTACTTTTCAGCAGTAGCTATGAATACTGATCCTCATCTGTATGTCATTGTGTCCCCAGATGTCCATGGCCTTCGGTTCTCCCACTTCAAGCCCCGTTTAGGGGCAGCAGCTAGGACTTGGTAGGGCAGAAGGGTGAATGGGAATGAGGTTGGAAGACTTTCTTTTTGTGGCATTGTCCTTTCATGAGGCCCTGGGGCATACATTAAAGTCCCAAACATTATTTAATACTCTCTCCCCTATGCTCAGATCCCCCCAATAAATTTCTTTGTAAGACAACAGCCCTCACAGATGGTTTGGCATCACAGGTCCCTCAGGAATCACGATTTCATGAGGGAAATATGTATTTCAAGAAATAAACTCTTTATGAGAATTCTGAAATTCTTTGGAGACTTCAAAGACATGACTGTACAATACTATGTGTATGGCCTCTTGACATTCAATAGACAGCATGGAGAAAAACAAACCAAACCAAAGCAAGAACGAAAGCCTTCTCTTTTGTGCCTTTGATGACAGGATATAAAAGAAATTGTGAGTTTCCTTTTTAAAAACAGTGGTCCTAATTAGGATTTCTTACACACTGGAATCAATCTGCTTAATAGGTCATAAATAAATTATAGTTATTCTACATACACAGTCAAAATACAAACCTGAATTAGCTCAGCTTGATGGAAAATATTTGTGTATCTTGTAAATCAAACTGTGTCATCTAAAGGCATATTTCGCCCTGCATTTTCAATTGATTGAGCCTGAACTGAAATGTTCCCTTTTGGGTCAGAGGCTGGTATTGGCCTTTTAACTTGCTGTGCAAGAGCTTCCAGGCCTGAACTTTCTCAAGCATAAATGTCAATACAGTAGTCAAAGTGTTTGGCTTATTCCAGTTAAGATATCTTTTTGTGTATTTCCATATATAGGATAACATTAATATTAAAAAAATAATCCCCAAGTTCTGTCTATTATTTAGAATATATGCCAACATACAAAATAAACTAAAACATACTGCAGAGATTCCTCTACACGTTATCTCTGGAATACATACAGTACTGTAATTTCTTAGAATAAGTGCATAATGCATAAACATTTCTGATGGTAGCTTATAAAAAGGACATGCACAGTGTACGATTATTACAAACTATTTTTCTATCTTTGAAAGGTTCATGATAATTTTTGTTTCAGTGTTCCTGAAGAATACTATAGGATGCAAAAAGATATCTTAAATACATACAGAAAGGTAAAAAATAAAATGGAAAAATTCATACTGAAAATAGATGAGAGTTTTTAGAAAAGGAACTACTATTTACATTTCAAATATTTTATTATCCCTTTGGTCTGAGCTAAATTTCAGGTTGTTTCTGTAGCGGAAGGGTTTTCAGAGCCTGCACAAATCTTCTCTAGCTGAATAGAGGAGAAATGAGCAACAGAGGTGAGTGTTTGCTCACATTTCAAAGTCTCTTGCAGTCATCATTTTACCCCAAAACAACTTACTGAGTAACTATACTCTTAAATTATTGCTCATTAAGCTAGCATCATGGGTTGATAATGCACCAGCTACTGTACATCAAATTGCTAAAATAATCACTTTGTCAGATTTCCATTTCCCTTAGTAAGATACAGCAACTACCCTTATGATTTGGGAAGTGACTTCTCCGCATCCCAAGCCTCTTGTTTACTGAAACCAAGTAAATACACTGTAGAAGAGCTGAAAGGTCTATTTCCTGGTAGATTTACAGGGCTTTATTATTTGTAGCTTTATGGGTTTTGGTGCTCATTTTTAAAAAAAATCTTAGTCCTAATTAGGATTTTTTTCCATGATCCAAACATGGTCACTTTCTTCTACATAAGTGAATGAAAATTAAGTTTTTTATTAAAGAATTTAAGTGTTTAAAGACAAGAGCACAAATATGCAAATATGGTCTCCTCACAGGAGTAGTGAAAACAGCAATATTAAATATATTTCATGGCTAATGTATGTTGCTTTTACAAAAGTGAAAACTGCGTGACTATATTATCATCCTACTGTGACTGTATGATACTACATGTGGTTTATTAATATGATTTTTGGTTGGCTGGACTGCAGGGCTCTCTTCAGAATACTGTATACAGTTAAGTCCTGTGTGACAGCATATTTTTTCCAATATAATTAATCTAATTAATTTCCCTGTAAATTATTGTGCAAAATAAAAATAAAATTCTAAATTTACCTATTAATTTTGAAACAATTTGGAGACACAGAAAACATTCACTTGAAATTGCATGACCATACATGCAGGAACATAGTTTGATGTCTTTGAATCTGTGAAAAAAATATAAATTTGGGGGAATTTAAGAGGGGCTAATAAATATTTATCTAATGCTTTTCCGAAAATAGTCAAGCTTGTCAATACAGTCTTCACTATCTGTGCTAAGTGGTTGGTCACATTACAGCATTTCTTCTTTCTGATTGTGTAATCTTTTCCATAAAAACCCAAGCGCAAATGCCGAGTAGAGGGTTTGAATGGGGAATAATGGGTTATTTTAGTCACATGTAGTTTGGTTTGGAAAATAAATGTATGCCTCAGAAGAATATCAATGTCCAAAGAGTCTGGCAGTGAGGATGTGAGCGAGCAAGAGAAAAAACAGCCAATAACCGTTCATGTTGCCAGCTGTTAATACAGACTAATGGAACCCAAAGGTAAAGACACCCCTGTAAGTGCTGGCTCGGCGCCATCTGATCAGTCACATCGGAGGCATGTTTGCCCATAAAGAAGTCTGGACTTGTATTACTAAGCAGATGAATGTACATAGTCATCACAGTAGAGTCAACCTTTGTGCTCGGCTTCAAAGTACACCTAGTACGTGGCTGAGGCGTGAGACAGCATTATGCATCGACCTCTCCAGGCCTTAGCAGTAAAGCTCCGTATGCACACAACATGAACATATAGAAGGGGTGTAAATAGCTACAGAAATAGATCTCTGCCTATCCTATATATTTATACATGAAATTGCTAAGAAGCTGATGCTGTAGGCATACATGCTTCCGAATACACAGGTACTCTCTCAGACCAGTCAAGCCCATAAACTCCTGAATGCTCATACACATGCCAGAGCCAGAAAGCAGATGCCCAAGCCTGCTTTGAAGCCCTTAGCCCTTTAGGAATCAGACACTTTCAAAAATAACTCTCTCCAATAGCACATCTACATCCACATCAATGCATACATATGTTCATGTGAAAGCATGTGTACATAGGAAGTTTGTATGTGGCATCCAACCATACCGCTCCTAAATCTCAAGCGTAGAGCCCTGTAGTGTCTAATGGACTCACCGTTGTTTCTTAGTTCAGAAACTGAAATCACCAGGCTGCACCTTCCTCAATTATTTATTTCTCATCTACGATCACTTCATCTCCAAGGATATGAATGTGATATTACTCAGCTGTTTATTCCTCGTAAACCATTTTACTACACTTAGGTATGTCAAATCAACATAGAAAGCTGTAATAGGCTTATTAAAGCAGGTCATTACAGTCTTCTTATTGCTCAGTATTGATAACAGGACTGAAAGATAATAAAACACGATGTTTCAAAAGTGAGCAATAAAAAAGTCACAAAAGAACAGAATAAAAATTTTATTATGCAGTGTCAAGAATGTAAATAGTTTCAAAAGTGATACTGTCAAACCTTTTGGGACCCATCTCATGCTGCAGTCTTCTCAAAAGGAGAGAATAGAAATAACTTCACAATGCAGACTGATAGTTTATAAAATCAGTGCAGACAACACCGTGCTTAATGATCTATGTTGATTTACATCAGCCTAAGTTTTGGACACTAACACTAAATACATACTATAGAACCAAAATTTGACCTACCACAGAAATATATAAAAGTTGTTAATTTAGGAAGTAACATCCTCCTGCAGTTAAATCATCAGTCCACACATCTACACTCTGGAAAACTTTTTTTTTTCCTTTTTTTTTTCTTTTTCTTTCCCAGCTCTCTGGAAACATTCCTTATCTATAAAAGTAACATACCTCTTTTTTATTACCTGATTGTGTTCCAAGCTTTATTTATGTAAAAGTCTTCTCAGCACAAATATTTATGCATGAGATGATAAAATTCTGTTTCAAGAATATCTTCACAGGGGGATTGGAAATGCACTTCTTGGGAATATTTTGGACAGCAGAATGCAGTTACTTAACTGCTGCATGTCTCTGACCTTTTCAGTACCTGCGTATATTTTCCAGTAAAAGTGAATCTGGAACTGAATGAAAATTCCAGTGGAAAGGATCTTCTGTATAATTTCTTTTTTTTTCTTTTAATTTAGTGTCAAAGTTCCACTTGGGTTGTATTTTAGTCATATTATGTGGAAGTCCGTTTACAAAATCTGGCCCTTATGTAACAGTCAAGGCTGCCACTGTATTAACATTTTTTTCACATTCAGTTGTATGCAATAAGTAAGTAAGATGAAAGAAAACAGTGAATTAGGATTGGGGTTTAACAGGTACCTCCTACATCGTCAGTAATAACAAAGCAGTTGAACTACTGTCCTTTTTTTTGGCTGCTGAGCTGAATAGCTGTTTTGAAAATTTCTGCATAAAAAATAATTTTTAGGGAAAAAGTAGTTTAATTTAGTCAACACAATTTCTAGTAGTAAATGAAAGCAATTTTGACATTTTCAAACTGTGCCAAGATTTCTAGAGAAAAAATGGAACTCTTTTGCAAGAATTTTCCTGTCATCTTTCCTGACCGTATATAAGAATTACTAGAGCCAAAATGGTTGCTCAGCTTTTTCAGCTGTATTAATTCCTACAAAGGCTAAGCAATTTGAAAGGTGCCATTTCATAACATCCTTACATAAGACACTATATTTTTTCTTCCTTGTCTTCAAAAGTTAAACATCATAATTTCATATATTGAAACTAGGAGAAAATCATTCAATTTTTAAGGATTAAATATGACATAATACTAAATATGTCCTAAAAAGTGATCAATGTTCCAATCTGATGCTGAGCAGGTGGCTTTAAAATAAGTTTTGTTTCCTCAGTCTTTGTTTTATGATATCTGATTGAAAGATGACATATGTTGGAAGTACTGACGCATCAATATAAATTTCACATAGGTATCAGGAAGTACTAATGATACTGGAAAGAGTGGAGATTGAATGATGAGACATGGGCTCAAGACGGTAACTTTTCTGATTAATTAAAAAGGGGAAAAATATATTCTCTTACAGCCTAGGAATTTAGGGTGCATTTTATCACTCAGAAGAGCCAACACTTTGCAGGATTAAGCAAATACCAATTCTGCAGCTGTTATTCATCAAATTTTGCAGATACTAGATAAAGCTAAATCAGAGTCTCACAGTCTTAATTTTTTTCTAACTGCTAGGCCTTTCATTTTTCATCTTGACAATGTTTCTTTAGAGAAATGATAAGCACACCTTTTGAAAGAATTAAGAGAGACAAACACTTAGAAGTAACACAGAATTCCTACATTCTTGCCTGGACAGAGCGCATCCCATGAATAAAAGGGGAAGGCAGCTTGCTGCTCTTGGATTTTCCAAGCTTCCCTGCTCTGAGAAGCAAAGGGGCCGACAGCAGGAGCAGTGCAGGTGAGCATGTCACTGCCAATTAAAATAAAAGGGAGCTGGTCCTGTATCAAAAGGTTTTTAACAGATGTTAGAACCATTTTTCTTACGTTGTCATGTTTTGTGACCACGATTCAGACACGTCTGATGTTTTACCAGAACACAGCACAGTTTATCTGATAATTTTAGTGTGCTTTACACTTTAAAAGTGCAATTACTAGGATACATACCAAGCAATTAGATGACTACTTGTGACCTTTCAATTTACGCTGCAACAAAGACACGCACTTGGAATTCACTAGTAAACCATTTTCTGGCTTTCATACAGCCGTTTTAATGGAGTTTGGCAATATTTAAATCAAAAGAGGAAAGATGAAAGCTAATTACAGCCAATATACTAATGCTCAAATAATTTGTATTAATAGAAATTAAAAAGAAAGGGGCAAAAAGGAGCCAGCATTACATGGAGTGAGCACATTTTTCTCTACTAATTTAAACATCACTGTGGGATAATTTCTGCATTGGTCTGTGCTGATATTCCATGACTTTTATTAACATGGATGGAACCACTGAATTTATCTACAGTAGACTGGAAAAACGTACCACATTATTTTTGAATGCAAATGAAAAACAACACAGGTTCTCACTGCATACTTAAGTATCTGAACCACACAGCTAAAGCCCTCCCAAATCTTTGTATGGCTCCCCGGTGTGCTAAATACTGTATTTGAGGTTAAAAATCTACTCAAGTAAGGAGTGAATTGTCATTTTCAGAAGAAGATGCTCTTTCACACAAAAGCTCTCTTTTTCCTAAACTCCATCAGCACTGCACTCCAGGCTCCGTCTCTCCCACGGGCGCAGCAGATGCAGGACTGATGCGGCAGGGCTGCGGCTGCAGCCGCCCCTCAGGGCCCCTGGGTGCTCTGGGACTGCCAACCCTCCGAGCATAAACCCTGCACCGGGAGTGCTTCGGTCCTCTGCCCGTCACCAGCCAGGGCAGGAACCTGAAATTGTGCCCCTCCTATTCAACCCCCCAAAACAAGGGACAATTTCCAGAGAGTCAGTTTGCCTGCATGGCTCATCTTACCAGGCAATGGTAAGAAACAGGCAGTTTTGGTTTGTTACGGTATGGTACCCTTTTTTGCAAAATTCTTATGCCTATTTAATAGTTGGTTTAACAAAAACGTTCATTATGAAGCTTGCAAAGACATATTTTTGGTTTTGGGTTTGGGTCTTTTCAGGGTTCACAGACTGAGGTATGTTGAAAATGTGTGTGCCGTGTCCCAGGCTCTGATGGGGATATAAAGAAATGTTTCAAATACCGCTAATTTTTGTTTGCAGTCAGATGCTCTTTTCTTAACCGATTTGAAATATGAATTATTATGACGATACAATAGGAATGTGCTAATTATCACAGCTCACGCCAGAGAAGCCTCCATTTTACCAAATACAGTGGAAAATCCTGCTAACTGAAAAACTAAGTTTCCATAATAATTTACATTGAGAATTCACCATCTAATTTTCAGACTTAGAATTTCAATGACATTTACTGTTATTGTTCTTACAATCTCAATACAAACCAGTCTATCTCTGAAGATGTACCCTTTGCTAAAAAGACATTTTCTTTCTTCCAAGAAGTACTTATTTCCAATGAATATGGTTCACTATTAGTAAGCAAAATTTTGGTAAAAAAAGTCACCGTGTTATTCCACGGGCCAAAATTTTAATGACAATCTTATTTAGCCAAAATCATGTTTTGAAAACAGATTTACTGCAAGGAACAATTTAGAAGGACAGGAGAGTCTTACTTAGAAAACCAGCACTGAAATGCTGTAGTGTTTCCCTTTTTTTTCATTTTTTCATTCTCTCCGTGTTGTTGAGTTCACTTAGGGCTTGATTATGCAAGTCTGTGACAAAGCTGCCCCTTGACTTCTGTGTTACAAAATCCAGCCTTATTGAATTTCCTGTTTATGTTTCTAACCCGGTTGGTATTCCTGTCATGCGGCCTGTGAATGCTTCCAGTACTGGCTGCATGCTTTCAAGAAGGTCGTTGTTCTTTTAGGATCATCAAATGATCATGAGCGAATCATGAATCAAGATGGAAAACATGAGGGGAATGTTCTCCTGAAAGATAAGAAAACACGTAACTTCTGCAGCACAAGTCAAATGACTCATCCCAAAAAGGAGCATCATTCTTCTAACGTTGGAATGGCAGCCTGCAGATTTCCACATGGAAGTCCTGGTTCTTGCTAAACTCTGATTAACTCAGGACAGCATGAAGTGGTTTTGTTTTATGGCTAAGATCAGGCCAAATATTTCTTGTCATCTGCTTGAATAAAAAGATCTCTTTCCAGATAGATCCTCTGTCTTTGAAAAGCACGTTGCAAAAGCCAATCCTGTGTGAATTTCACTGATTGTACTATGTTATTTATCAGAATTTGTTTAATAGCACCTTTTGCAAGGTAAAGCTCACATGCCAAGGAGTTAGGATAATGGTGGTTATTATCGATTTTTTTTTTTTCGACCCTAGGGAGAATTCAAGGAACTAGTAATTACTATTGTCTTCTAGGATCTATATTTGCCATCTGTGTCTTGAGGAGTTTTATACAAGGTTATCTAACTGTACTGTTTGAAATACACTTTGTTCTTTCTTAACCTTGCTGTTTTTCCTATGAAATATTTAAACTGAAGCTGTTCAAATAATTAAACTTGTAGTAAACTGCCAGAAATTTTACAAGATTGTAATTTCTATTGTCCTAAAGTATTACCCACCCATCCCTGGGGCAAAAAATTTTGCCCTATCTTGAGCAAATATTTTATTTTGATTGTACATTGACCCTTTAAATGCTTTAAAAATTATGTTTATCTTTTCAATTATCAAAGCAAAATATAATTTTAAATTAAGAATTCTAGTATAGCACATTTTAAGGTGAAAAAATGTTTTGACATTTTCATCTTCTTTTTGGATATTATAGAGTGGACTCCTAAAAGAATCTAGAACTGAACAAAAAAAATACTGAAACTTTGAAAAACCATAAGAAACAACAACAACAAAGAATTGTATTTGCTTGTTCTACATCATAACAGTCTACAGCTATTTAAAAGAAGGTTTCAGGGAGGGTAGTAATGTAATGTTGTGCTTATCTATTATGCAGAAGAGAATCTGCTGTCTGAAAGCAATACAATTTGTTTGAATTGCAGAGTGATAGCTGAGCTGGACATTACAGAAACATCTCCCTAATAAGAGGTAGTGAGATGTTAGAGTAGATTCCAAGGGACGTTATTTCAGGGACATTTTGTAATCTGTGAAATTGAAGATTTTTAAAAGGAAGTTAAACATCTTTCAGTAGTCTGTCTCTTCAGGTAATGGATTAGCTGACCCCGTGACGTCGCTTGCAGCTCTATCTTGCACTAAAATTTGTATAAAACAGAAAGAGTTGTTGCTAACCAAAACAGATTATTATCTGAAAACATTTCCAGCTCTTTAGAAATGCTTTAAATATTCTTTTTAGAGCATCTAGAAAGGTTTCAAGGCTTTTAGAAATACAGCTCTATGTTAGGCTTATTCTTCTCATTTCAATAATTGTTCATAAGCTTTTGAAGGTAAGTGGGAAGAAGATCAATACTTCCTCTGGAAGTTTTTTCTATCTGGTACATCTCTGGTATTTCGGGGTTTGTGTCTCCCTTGTATTTTGCTGTTCAATATCCTTTTCCTTAATCCCATGCTCTATAGTTAATTGTATTTCTAGAACTTGAAATCCTCTCAGACATTTGAATGAACTTTTTAAATCCATACCAAAAAAATGTCTAAGTGGTAAACAAAATCTCTTTCACTTAATAGGCAAACTCCTGTTTTCTCTAGTTTTACATAGGGTTGAGAATGTCTTGTCTGCTCTTACACTGTGGATTTTCTAAAAGCAGTCAATCATGCTTTAAATATGCTCAGTACGAGTCTTGAACCTGGCTCTTAGGCTAATATTTTCTTTTTAAAATTGTATGTAACATACGTTCTTGGTCTTTGATGGGAAAAAATGACAATTTTTTATGACATTTAAAACAGTCTCATGATGCAAGTACTATACATAATGGAAATTATCAAACATTTATAAAGAGATTTGGGTTTTGTGGTTCTGTAAGTTGTTAACATTTTGTGTTTGACCACTTATAATTTGGACAACCTAACAAAGTGACTGGAGTGAGCAACAAAGCCCTTCCTGTGGGTACTGGGTATATACCCAGTCTAGTGGTAGTTAATGCTTTGAGATGCTGTGACATACTCGTCTCCAGTTGCCCAGCATGAGGAAGATGACACCAACAGGCAGAACGTCATCTACAACCTGCAAGCAACTATCTGCTGGTTCACATCTAAAATGCCCTCCAGGAAGAGAATCAGAGAGAGTGGTTTGTGGTGTTAGCTCATAGTCACAGTGAGCTGTGTCTCATTTGCAGAAAGTTAGTCACTTCACCTCTTCTGCCTTCCCATGGGCCTTCCCCCACGTGCAAGAGATTTGAAAAGCAACCCTGGTGCACTGCACAGCCTGCTGTGCTTTGAGCTAAAATACTGGAGTCCGTCCATGTTCTGCTACGCAGCCCCCGCGCAGCCATTCCTCACCGATCTGCCTTGGCGCCATTGTGGTGGCAGCGGGTGCATTTGGGGGGCGGGAAGAAGTTGTGGGGTGCAGGAGCAGCAAAGCTGCCATGCAAAGGCTGGCAACATGGCGATCTCGGGCAGAGTATATCGGCACACGTGCAAGTCATCGCGGAAAGAAGACAGGATTAATTTTGGTTTTGTTGCTTCTTTTTTTTTTCTAACTAGCCAGGTGGCAACCTTATTCTCCTGCCAATTTACAAAGCTGGATTGAGGAACCAGCTGAGATCTCTCAGCCAGAAAGCCACACTGGCAGCTTTTGGTACCTATTCCTGGCCACCACTGGCATAGGGAGCTCTCTTGAACTTGTGAGAACAGAAGTTTTGAGACAACTCTAAATTGCACCAAGAGATGCCTGGCCCCAGAAGCCCTCAAGGTCAGTAGAGGGGAAAAGATAACTATCTTTTTCTCTCTGCAGATGTAAACGCCCCTTTTCTTCTTCAGGAAAAAACTATTTTGTTGAACTATTCCATATTTATTTATTATGATTTCTACTGTCCTTCCTTCATTTCTGAATGCACATGTACATGGCATCTGGCCGAGTATCCAGCAGTTCCAAGTTTGACTTTAATCCAGCTGCTGCCATGTGAATGTTGTTACCGATAGCATCCCATGGAAGTCACTATTTCTACTGCCACTTTTCTAAAGGACAGGTCATGATGGTAGTATTTACCAAGAGGACAAGAAGCAACACTGCAAGATAAATGGATTTCCTAGTTTTATATCTGGACAAAAATAAAATTAACATTTAATGTTAATTATCATGTATTTCCATCTCCTGTCACAGAAACATCCTGCTGTTTCATCTTCTGTGATTTCAACCCCTCTCCTACTGATGCCATACACAAAGCATTTTACCATTAGTTCTATTTCTATCTCAATTACTAAATGCAAGTAACTTTAATTTAACTGAAGTTTTGTATTATTTGATTTTCTCAATTCAATAGTTTACTGCAGTTATCCTACTCAGATCAGTATTTTACTGATATTGTTGGGTTGAAAGCTGCCAATGGTGTGTCTGTTTGATGTATAAGCTTTCAAAGACTGCTTAAGGAAACTGCGGAGGCTTATATAGTCTTTTAGTTTTGACAATTAAAGCTCTAAGGGCCATTTGCATGACAAACTTGCTGTACCAGTGGAAGGCATCAAAGGCATCATCTAAGGTAGGACTTAGATCTATATCTATACTGATTAAAGTTTTGATATTCATATCAGTCTTTATAAGTGTATCTTCAAATAATATATATTTATGTGATGCACGGAATCATCTGCTTTGTTTTGAGCACATTTAGAAGGCTGTACACAACTGAGCATTTCTATTCAGATGAACAGTTAACACTATCTTGCGAGAGAACTGCTCTCTCCTCCTTTTCCCCAAAGTGTCTGACCTATAAAGACTTATATTCTTATATTTACTTCTTACAAGTCTTTTGCTTTTGAGGTCCATAAAATTTGTATTGGTTTACTTCAGTGGAAGCAAGATCAGGTCTGTTTACTCATCCTCATGGCTTGCACTTCTTTTACCCATCTGTTAAATGGTTTGTAAGTGATATACGCCTACCAAACACTGCTTGTGGCAAGCTACATTTTCCTGTTTTACTCTTTCTGATTCTGTGGTTTATTAAAAGCCTTGCACTGCCCAGGGATAGTAACATCAGTGGTTCAGATTAATTCTTTTTGGTCATTAGCCAAACAACCAGCTAATTTTGTCACTTGGCTAATTTAGTGATGTGCCAGCAAAATTCATAATTACAGCTAAAAGTATTTGCACTACTATTGCTTGCTAAGCTAAGGTGACTTCATGAATACCATGTACTCTTTCTGCCCTTCAGTCCAGAGGAACATATTTAATAAAAAATGTAGAAGTGGATTCTGTCATCTATCCATTGAAAACTTTTATTGCTTTTGTTCTTCTTAGCAAGACACTAGGCCATATCCTACTCTGAGTTGCACAGGGACATATTTAAGGAAAGGATTTTTTTCCCTCAATTAGGAAATAGAGCTTGCAAGCAGACTATTTTAGACAGAATTTGAAAACTATGCAGCCAAGCTGTGTTACATGAAGAGAGAAAAAGCCCCTACACATGGTGGCCTTACTGAGACATGTGATACTCTGTTCTTCACAAAAGAAACAAGGAGAGCAATCCCTACAGAAAGCATGATTTAAGACACGTTTTACTAAGCATCTCTCTATTCTTAAATGGGTAAGAGTTTCCAATAAAATCTTCCATCTAAACAAAGAAATGCCATTTCCATACACACAATTCCATAGGATTTGAAAGGCCACAGCCACCTATTAACCTCATTAGAGACAGCGTCTCTTTCACATCAGGTTCACTACCACCCCCAGCCCATCTCCACCATCCCTAAACACGGCTGCATCCAGGACAGAGATTTTTCCCTAATATTATTATTGTGGGCTTTCCAAGTGACAGTATTTGATAGATACTTAGCAGTCAACCTAGGAGCCTGGCTGTTTGCTAAAATACTCCATGGATTTCTTAAGACTTGATAGAACTGCTCGGTGCTTTGGTTTGGCACGTGTCAACTTCAAGTACTCAAAACCAAGCTTCCAAAAACATTAAAATACTTAAAACAGAGAAAACATGCCAGTATCTGGTAGGTTTTTTTTCTTTTCTTTGCAACTCTGTGGATCATAATTCCTCTTTGCCCTTCTTTTAGCGCAAGTCTAAAAGAGAGAGAGAGGCACACACAAAAAGAAGAGTAAAAGTGTCCGGGGAGGAGAGGCTGGCAGGGAAGACCCCACAGCACAGGCCAGGGAACTGCCATTCCTCAGGCTGAAGGCAGGAGCAGCAGGTTTGGTACAGAATTAATCCCCGAGTACCTTCTGCTGCCACTGGATATGATAGCGCTAAGGGCTGCACATGTTCACAGGCTGCTTCCCCAGCTGCTTTGAGATTAAAACCTAGTTCCAAAGTACATGAGATGCTGAAGCGCACTATGTCCATGTCTGCAAAGAGCACTGAGGGCCAATGCTGGTCTGCCTGAGGGGGCTGGAAAGCATTGCTCCTTCGCCTGCAACTGAGGGAGTGGAGCAGAGAGACCTTGCAGCCTGTCAGGGGTCTGGCAGCCTGTTATGGGGAGCAAGAGGAGGGGAGAGGAAGGCCTCACAGAAGAGGGAAGTGGAAATAAGGACCATCGGAGGACTATTAAGGAGGGCAAAAAAGCACTTAGAGTGTAAAAAGGAAGAGCTCCAACTTGTTTGTATTGCTGACTCTGACTTGATTTGGGAAGCTTGGCTGTCATTATGAGAATCGGATCAGAAACAATTTTGGAAGATGATGATATTTACTTGCCAAGCCAATCCCTATCACTTACTCTGAGTGCCAGCTCCCTCAGCTCTCAGAAACAGCCTTCTCTAATTTTCTTTACGCTGGAAGCAAATACCGATTCAATGGGAGTTGTGGGTTCTCAGCACTTTTCAGGAGTAAGTATTAGATGCATGCTCAACTTAAAAACTGACACATAAATCAAGCTGGTTTGTTTCGGTATTCTGCCTTCTTTAGAAAACAAATTGTTGTAATACAAAATTGCGCTTCTCACTTTGATAGCTTATTTTAGTTACCCATGCTGATGCTCTGGGTAGTTCAAACAGGCAGAATTCGACACTGAGGTTTTCTGGCACATCACTTCTGACGGAGCTGTGACTGAAGTGACACAACGGTCTTTCAAAGTACTCATCGAGGGTACACAGACTTCACACACACTGCTTATGAGCACAGGTACTGAGAGATTTTCAGCGACACCAGAAGCATTCATCCTCTCTCAGCCAAGTCTTGTGAACTTCCCCCTTCCTATTCTGCCAATTTAAGGTGCTGTGTGTCTTTGTAGGCTTGTCACTAGAGATTTAGATTTTCATCATTATAATAGTGGTGCAAATGTAAAATAAGTACATAAATAAATAAACCCAGTGAAGCCTTTATGGGGATGGTTTATACTGCTGCCATGTAACTCTGCACATGGTACAAAGGAGGCTAAGTACCAAAGGAACAAACCTGCAAACTGAACGGACATTTTCACTGTTACTCACTAGTCGTTTTCTGTCCTGAAGCTTTATATTATTGATATTACCTGTTCATCTACCACAGCATGTGACTGTATCTATATTTGATCATAACTCTGGCTGCGATCAGTGGAATTTACTGGATTTTATTGGAAGGGAACCAGGACACGATCTTCTGACGGTGAGCTTGTCAGATTTACATTGGCAAAAACCCCACGCATTACAAGTCTCAAAGGGTAGAGGGATATAAGCAATAATATTAGGGTCTTAGTACATTTACTAAAGAATGTGTTTAGCCCTAAAGGATATTTCAGTCTTTAATCTTAAACACATGTTTTACTGTTTAGCCCTACTGTCTTCAATAGCCCTGAGTCATGTATTTAAGCAAATGCCTCGATCAGTACAGTCCTACGCTATGTCAGGTATTTGAACTAATCACAGTCACTTCAATTAAATTAAGGCACTAGGTAAATGGCACTTACCTTTATGAACATAATGAATATACTAAGCAATACATATTTGAAAGAATAACTTGCTAGAAAAAACAGTCTGTGGGACAACTTGTGAACGAGGCCTCACGTTTCTGTAACATACACACTGTTGCTTTTGGGTTTTATTCGTATTCTTGAAAAGCATGCTCTGTTTTAGATAGGATAAACATACAGCTGGAAATCATGTTTGTCAAATTGTAAAGAAGAATAAGAAAAAGGGAGAGGGGAAAAAAATATTCTATTGCCAATGTAGTATTCCGTATATTAACTGACAACAAATCTAAATCACAGGTTGTAACAAAAAACAATAGGGAAAATGTAAACTAACCATTTCTCCAAGGAAGAACAATGCTTTTACCTCTTTTCCCATCTTTTTCATATTGACATTAACACCATTTTCCAGATAACAAACCCAGATATTGGTGGTTTTCTTTTGCTCCATTCAAAAGTTTCACTGGATTTACATATTTGATATAATTTATGCAAATAACATTTCTCCAATAGCCAATACATTTTGTCTCCTGGATAAGGAAACTAAAACTAAAAATTTCAAACTATAGTACAATCAATGATAATCCAGGAGCAATATTTTAGGGAGTCTAATTAAGGACTTCTAATCACACTTTATTGCCACCAGCCAAGCCCTGCCAGCTCATGCTAATGGAACTCAGACTTAAGATGGTTTACTACCAACAGTGGCGTATGCAGGAATTAATTACCGCAAGCAGCCTAGCCACACAAATGTCCTGCAATGGATCAGTAAACTTCTAGCCTAGCAGGATTCTGCATTTCCACCATCTCACTGGAGTCAGTGTAGTCTTCAGGATGTTTATCTTGATTCTAAACACCCCCCCCCCCTTTTTTTTTTTTAATTATTTTAACTTTACATTTCCTTTCCTTTTGCTGTATTCATTTGTATTCTATGCCATCTCTTCCCTTATCTATTTCCTTCCCAGGTCAGTATCCTGACCCTGCAGTAATATCTCATGAAAGTTGATGTAAATCAAGAGAACTTTATAAAACCAAAAGACAAATCATTATGGTTCCAGTTTGGGGTTTGTGCAGACAGGGCCAGTTGTACTTCAGGATTATCTATTTCAACTTTTCCTTAATCTCTCACTTCCTTTTCTATCATGTTCCCCCCAACCTTTTCCTGTTCTTTTTTAGTCTTGTCATTCTGTCTCTCAGCTTCTTGACTACTTTCTCTTTCCTTTTTCTTTCCTCCCTCTGCTCTGATGCCTTTCATCTCTCCTAAACCATCTTGCAGCTCTACAGTCCAATTCTACCCGTCACTGTTCAAGCCCTACTCCATCACTAACCTTTTTCTCATCTTGTTTTCACAGTCTCTTTGACTCTATCTACCCACTTAACTTTCAGTATTTCCTTGCCCTCACTCTGTCAACCTTCATCCTTCAGCCAGTATGTACCACTTGGTATACAGCTTAGCAGACAGCATCTTCAGTGGCTAATTATGCTAAAGAGAATATATTTCCTAGCCACAATCAAAATCCTAGTGACTGTAATGTTTGCCACTGCAAAACTCACGACAGAGGCTCTTTTAGAGACAGTGGCAGAATGTATCGGTCTGTTTGGTTTTCCTTAGCAAAACAATCTCATTTGATAGTTCTGATAAATCATAGAAAGATAAAAAATGCAAGTACTTTATGGCAATCGAAGACTTTACCTGCATGTAAAAATGAGAGATGTGTACAGCTGTGACCCCACTTTACTTATCCGTAGCCTTTTTCTAGTCTAACAACGAACCGATATGAAACCATATTCCACTGAAAAGCTTCTGAGTAGAGAAAAGAGAGGAAAAAAAAAATCAAAGAGGAGGATATAAATAAAAAATCAGTAAAATAAACAAAATAATTTACAGATACCTATCACTTTTTTGCAAAAGGATTCTCCAGGTAGGAACAGAGGGAAAGGAAAAGTGAATTACTGTGGAACTTCAAAGGGGAGTAAAAGGAAAAACCTGAGGAAAGACAAAAGAAAGGTGCTGCTCCTGCAGAAAGGGAACAGCACCCTTCCAGTAACTGAAGGTTTGCTTAACCAATTACCCCTAACTGAACTAGGCCAAGACTCAGGGCTAAATTAGCATATCCGACCACCAGATGGGGGCTATAACATCAGCTGTAACTGCTGATGTGTTCAGAGACACCAGAGCCATCCAAGCCAGCTGGCAGTGGGGACTGACACTGATGTTCAGTTTTACCTGCTTACTGAGGGCACGACTACAATTCTGCATAGCCTTAGTACATGTGGCTATCAAGACAGTATTTGCAGGGCAGGAAAGCACTAAAACACTGACTGAAAGTCCTGATGCAGCTAGACAGAAAAATATTGTGTCTCTTGGCCAAAGAAACCAACGTTGGAGCTCCAGTTTTGACCAAGTTCGCAATACTCAGCTACCATTTGGACAGGATGCAGACGGTGCTGCAGGGAACAGCGCTAGAGCAGCATCGTCACTCCTGAGGTATCCCAGGTGCCGTGCTAGCTGGTGCAGTACTTGAAGCAGTGCTGCCCTTTCCCACAAAATCTGAAACTGCGGGTCTTCTGGCAACCTTTTATTATTCACTCTCACAAGCCACTTTTTGTAGGCATGCAAGTTGTAACTTTGCTGTCTTGGCAATGACCAATCCTATTAATACCACCGACCCAGTTCAATTTCCTCTGCCTCTTCAAGTGTCTATGATGTTCTTCATTTTCTGACTTAAATTGTTAGGTAGCAGTGGTATGTACTGTTAAAGTGTTGTCACATCTCATCCCAAAGGTGCTGGTATTTCACTGACTGATGAAGTGTGATCCTTTAATTTAAAACTTAAGGGACAGATATTGATAGCACTTTATCCCATAAGGGAATCTACCACTCAGAGGAGGACACTGTTCATTATAAATAAGGTTATCAGAATCTAGCCCACATAGTATCGAGGTAAAACATGTTACTATACAAAAATGTTGGTTTTACTATCAGTTTTGCTATGCAGGTATTGACAGGTTGCTGTGATAACACAAAAAGCCCAGTGCTCGACAAGAGAAAAGAAGAATTACAGAGTAGGTGCATACTACTATTACAGGGGTGGAGGGAACATGGCTGTAAAGAATTAAGGTAGAATCTTTATGTTGTTGGAAGAGATAAAGTCTTCAAAATGACAGAAAATAATTGCCTAATAAAGAGCTACAGTACTGCCCTAAGCTGCAGAACGAAACAATTATTTTTATGTAGCTCCTCGTCTTTAGAATCTTAAATTCTTTTTGTTGTTCTCTCATCTTTCCCTTGATCTGCTTGAAGACTTCTTCCTGTACATTTAACAAGTATTTTTCATTTATTTTCTCTCCCCCCTACCCCCACTCTCCCGCCAATGCTTTATCTATGATGCTTCTCTGTAGCTTGCTTCTACAGTGTTGTTACTTTACTGACTGTAACATCACATCATGGACCAGATCATTACAACCATCTGTTATCCAGCACAACTGACATATTAACCTACAAATGCCCCCCTCTCTCTCCATTATTCTCACAGGTCAGTATGGTTCATTGGTACCTCGTGATAGATGATGCAAAAGGAGAGGAGATTAGAGCATCAGTGGCAGGAGACTGACTCTGAATCTGATCAGTTTAGGCAGAAGGGATTTCATGTGATCCTAAGATGCAGCTGTAGTATAAAACAAGAGATATTTCTTCATGTCTGTCATAGGGAGTACAAAATCCCAAACGAGCAGAGACACTGTGGGCAGTTGCTCATTTAATTAACCTGCCCTGACTTTATCAGGTTCCAGGGTCTAACGTCATTTGATAGAGTTTTCACTTTGCTTCTTCGATGAGATCACCCATTCTGGAGACAGTCTGTGAGGCTGTAACTATACTGTATTTCATGTGTGAGCCCAAACGCATCTCACCTCCAAATAGCCTGTGCGCTCATATGTATCCAGAGTGCAGCAACGGAGAAAGCCTGAGCTTTTTCCATCTGTGGTTCAGTATCATGGCTTCAGCCCTGGTAAGCCTATATTCCTGAACGTGCCAAATATTTCCAGGCATGCCCTAACAGGCTACAGTGCCTCCAGCACACAGTGGTGAACACAGGGGCTAGGCAGGTGGCGAAGCACTGGAGGCACAGCCACCAGCCCTACAGCCTAAGTGATATGTTGGAGGATAAGTGCAGGTTCAGATGCCTAAGCTTTTTTTTGTAAGGATTTTAAATATATGATACTTTATATAATTTTAAGACTCACATGCATATACCTCTACTTCTAATATTAAATGGGAAATTTCATATTTTGTCAGGTTAACAGCCTACAAGTTGAAACTCCTTGGTGTTAGGAAATAAAGCACAATACCCATTTCAGTCCCTTCCCAATCACTGCTGAAAAACTTAAGCACTTTTGAGTGGATGTAGCAACACAGAGTATTTCCTAAGCCTACACACCTATGGAAGTCTTAGTTAATGTTTTCAATGTATTTGTGCTCATATTGTGTCCTTTAAAATTGACTCCATTGCAAATAACATAGATTTGCAGTATAGTTGTCACTTGCATGATATCAATGAGAGCGCTTTTTCTTTTCTGTTTTCCTGATTAGAAAAAGGAAAATAATGCAGCTGAACAAAGAATACAAAATGGATAATTTAGCCTACAAATTTTACCCTAATTTACTCAACTTAATTTTCTGCTTCTAGAATACTAGCAAGATGATAATGATTTCCTCAGTGTATTCATTATCATCTCTCTGGATCATTTCTTAGAGTATTTAAAATTCACTATTCAAGCTGTACAGTTTAGTTGCCACTGGTCAGTCAAATCACATGGCATCTCGTCTGTTTTCTGACTGGTAGGTGAACAAACAAAGCAAAAAGTATGTGGAAACATCAAAAATCTAGTTCTGCACGTGACCGTGCCAACTCAGTAAGTCCTTTGTACAGCCACTTATGAAAATAACATTTCTATAACAAAGATAGTTGACAAAAAGAGAGCCTAAAAATGGGAACCAAAATGCATTGGTTTTTGAAGAAGTATTCACTGAAAGTGATTTTCAATATTCCCTCAAACAAAGATAACAAACTATCCATCATACTCAAAAGAGAGGTTTGGCTCTGGCTAATGATGCCCTGTGATAAAGGCAATCACTGTATCTGATTGCCAACCAAGTACCAAATTTTCCCAATGATTGATTAATGAACTAAATATGGATTACAGCCTATTCAGAAGGTTTGAGGTGGAAATAGATTATGCCTTTTGTTGCCACCCAAAAAACATTACATAGATTATAACAGACATTGGAAACTTTCCAGTCAGCCTTTTTGTGTCCTGCTACGCTTTCTTAGAGACTAATACTTTAGCCCTTGCAAAGGGAAAACAAAATGCCAAGTTATGTGAACACAGGACCACATTAAGAAACAAGAAGGTCATACATTCATAAGAGCTACAGAGAAAATCTTTAGTCTAAAATCTGAATAATACAATTCTGGGCTCATTGATTTTAATGGGCTTTGGATCAGGCCATTATTTCTGTTGCGATGACAATATCTATGTAATGTATTCGTTTTTACAATCATGACAGTGAGTTACTGTTTGATAAGTGTTTCTAATTTTAAAGGAAAAAAATGTGTCATTAATTAAAGATTATTCTTTGGCATTAATTTTATAAAGTGTGCTGTAGAACTCTTTTTCAAATTAAGAAAGAAAATCTATGCCAACAGAGTGCCAATGAAGAACTTGTTATGAGCTAACAACCCTCCCTAAAGATGAATAGGAGACACCTTAACTTCCTGTTTAATTTTGACTCTGCACTGATCAACCTTTTCTTAATAGCGCCATCTCAGCAATGTGCTCATCTAAAAATAAATTTCAACCTCACTGCAATCCAGATTTTCTGGCTCTAACAAATATTTTTTCTGTGTCAGGCTGATAGCACAAAGGACTAGTATAAAACCATTCACCTCTTTGTCAGCCACTTTGGCTGACAACAACTGAAAGAAATTCTTTTTTTAAAATTTGTTCATTGTTACCTGAATGTACAATGGTTGGAACTTCAACCATCTGATTGATTTTTTGTGAAAACAGCTGAAAAACATTTATCTCATACCATAACTTCTCTAAGCAAATAGCAGTGCATCTTTCCCCCACCTGAGAACCACCAAGTGAAATCCTTAATGCAAGTTAAAATGACAACAACAACAACAAACCCAGAACAAAGAACTTGAAGATTTTTGCTCTTAGATGTATTAATATCAGAGAAAGAATCAGAAAAACATAAGACAATGTGGAAGAAGTACCTTTTGGTAACCAAAGAAAAATCCCTGGCAGCAGAAAGAGAACCCAAACTCGAGGGATTTTAAAGAGCTCTTAACCAGCTTAATAAAAACAAACAAAAAAAAAATCAAACAAGGAACAGAGAAAAATACACTCTTTGGGGGAAGACTGATACCATCTGGGAAAGTTGCTAAGAGTGCCACACATTTCTTAGCTGTACAGACAAGTAACCTAAATGCAGAAAATTCTGAGCGCCTCAGGAGTCTATGTAAATTACTAACGTAATTTAGCCACAAATATGAGGCATTTTGCTACTGCCCCTTGTGCACATGAACAAAGATGCATATATTTTTCCACATATACTCTTAAAGCCAAGTCTCAAGGATGGAGAACAAAATCAGTGTGTAGGCTTTAAAATCAATGGCCATTTTTTAATAGTCTCAGGTAATTTTGCATGGTTTTAATCACCGCTGACTTCAATAATCCACAACATACCCTGAAAGTTACTGATTTTCTCTTTCTCAAACCTTAGAAATGAAGATTTCCACATCCATTGTTTATGTCTATGGTGATTTACATAGAAATTACACAGTCAAAAGATGAAGAAATATAACATACAGTATAAAGCACATAAGATATCTTCTCTCAGCCTGAGGAGACATGGTAATTTTCCACCAGAACTAGTGAACTAGAAATTCTGATTTATTGATCTTTGAGGTCAGACGTAGACATTTTTGGTTGGCTGGTTGATTTTTGTTTTGCTTGTTTTGTTTTGTGTTGCCCTTTTGAATTTATGGAAGGTAAGGTCAAAGTGTTAATGCATTAATTCAGTCAATATTAAAGAGCCCCTCTTACATCTTTCTGAGTAGCCTTCAAAGCTGACATCCTGTTTAATATCTGTATCCGTCATCTCTGAAAAACAATGTCATGTTGGAACTTTGAACTGCCATGTGATAGCAGACAGTTGTGGTCCTGTTTTTCATTTTAGCAGAATTTCACTAGGAAAGGATAAGAGGGAGAAAACCCTGAAGGGGAGAATGATAAGTTTACTTTCTTGAAAAAATGTCCTTTATTAAAGACTCAAGCTTCAACGAATCTGATTGAATTAAACTTCAGAAGTGTGAACAACACTATTTTTTATGGCTTGCAGCAATTTCTAACTGAAAGGCAGGTAACAAGTATAATAGGCTTATATCTGATATTCTGGCTTTTTGCACACCAAGGACTTAATTCTCAGAGGACATGTAATTTTGAGCTCTGTTTTCCTATAATTTTAGTCTTTTCATGCCCAAATCACTATGTCCTCTCAGGACAGTTGCATGGAATTACTGTATTGTAATCTTTAGGTACAGTACTAAATAAAAGCAACATTATTACTGCTTTACAGTTGGTAAAACAAAATGCTGTCCATGGTTCCAAAATGCTCAGTTCTCTTTAGTGTGTAATTTGCAAAATTTTCCACAGAAAGAAGGAAAAGCAATTGTAAGCCTCCCTCTTGACATGAGACTTTTATTTCAGTAAAACTTAACTAAATGCAAGTACATCTTAGTGTTGATATTTTGTGTTTGTCTATATACACATATTTATATTTATATACGCCCTGTACACACAGATTTATAAATCAACAGTATTTTGACTCTACTGTGCTTCCCAGATCATTGATTTAGATTGAAAAATACCACTTGATATTTCTTAGGGTGAAATCCACCGTTGTGCAATGGCCTCCAAACTACTTGAGGCTCACTTATTACAGGGTTTAAGTAGCACTTCAGTGATGCATAGCCTTGTACAGATAGAATTTTACCAGTAAGGATCATCCCACTTTCTTTTGATAGTTTTAACTGTGCAGTATAAGTGTTTTGTAAAATAATACTGTAAAATTTGATGTTTCCCTCCCTCTCAGTTATATATATTCTTATTCTGAGTGGACTTTTTTCCTACTTGAAAAAAGAAAAAAAAAAAGCAGGGAGGGATTTTATAGCATAGTCTTTTTTTCCTTCTGTAATCACTAACGCTGAAAATACAAATCTCATGACAAGAAGTGAGGTGCAATCTGATATATAAAGAGGAAAATCAACCTCACTTTTCCTTAATCATGCTATTGTGCATCCTTGATAGTAGTAAAATTGTGTCATTTTTCAGGAAACGAACAAGTACATGAACATTCTGAAAGACTGTGCACACAAATTTATTATCACCATAGCTGGGCATAGAGTTTGAAACTAGGCTAGGTTTCTTTTCCTTTTCCTCAGATAAACAAACTAGTTCTTATCTATGGTACAGTGAAGTCGGTGGAAGTCCTTCCATCAGCTTCAAAGAAAACTGAATTAAGCCTGCAGTGCACAGGCTACAAGAAGATGAAATAAGACTAGAGAAATGCGTGTGAAAAGGCACTAATTGAAGAACAGGGGCATTGAGAAGAAAGGATTGAACAGATTATAAATCTAATGTCTAGGGAATTGCTTCATGCACGATCATGAGTTACTCATAACCAATTGCTATCTTGTGCAGGGGCTTCTGTTCCACAGCGCTGGCTGGGGAGGACTCTCAAGACAAAGCAAGCAAGCTTTTTTCCAATTTTTTGGCCCCAAATGATAACTGAACACCATGTTCCAGGCTGATGTAAGAGGAAACTGGGTGAAGTGAATTTTAAGTAACCTGTCAGAATTTATTCCCATAAACATAAGGCAAACAGTTTCAAGTCCAGATGAGCAGTTTCATCACATATATAGCTTTCTGTTTAATGATCTGTTAAGTTCTATAGTTTTTCTTCCCTGTGAATATTTAGATATCAATATGTCTTGTACTAGTTCCAAGATTCTTGGACAGGTTAATAATTATGGGCACAGGATCTTGATGAAAATAGGTTTCAGAAGTTGACAGTGAGGGATGTTTCTGAGAAACTGTTCAGGACATCTCAATACTTAAGAGATTTACTGCAGGAAGTAATTTCATGAAAGTCTAGATACGTAATATTCTAAGAATTATCAACTGCTAAAGCTAAGTAAATGACCTGGTAAACAGTGAAATCTAAATGCTATATATGTGCATGTACACACCTGCAGAGTAGATAAGCAATATTTATTCACATTCATATATAAATTTTAGATAAACTGAAATAAACGTTCCATGTCAATTACAGATTTACAGATACTGCACTTTATTTTTTAAGATGAATTTTTGCAAATCATGCAGTATGAGAACAAAATAATCACGCATATAGAGAAACTAGTAGCAGAAAATAACTACCGTGTAATATATTTCAACCTGCATTTCATAAAAGCCAGTAGGTATAGATAAAGTAAGTTCATTTATTCTCATGACTACAATGTTGCTGCTGGTATCAGACTATCAGAAAGTCAGATCCTGATAACATACCCAAAAAACCCATGGCATACTAATAATTTCCATACTAGGTAGTAGTAAACAGATTTTTACACTCCATGACTTTCACAGTTAGTTATTGTTTTTGCTTGAGAATAATTCCTTGATTTGGGCAAGTATAAGACTAGAATACAAGGAACAGAAGGAGCAAGTATCCAGACTTTGGCTTGGGTTTAGGACACTGTGGTAGATAATGATGGTTCAAATGTTATGAAAGTCTAGAATAATTAATTATACCACCAGAAAACAGACTCGTGAATTTACCATCTGGAAGCATTATTACATTGTGTGTCTAAATTATTCCCCTACACTTCGCACAAATCTTTAAAGAGTGGCAATTTAATTACACAGAGGGTAAAATTTAAATTCCACAAATGATTGGAAGGCCTGCCCTCCAGTATTGTATTGAAGAATCTTAGTAGGAAGATGATGGTCGATGAGACTATTTCTTATGCCATGAAGACGAAAGGAAGCGATTGCCCCTAAGCAGCATCTACTATGCTTTCCTGTAAAAGGAAAAGCCTCTGATATGTTTCGCAATCAGCGTACATCTAGTTTTGCACCCTGTTAGCAATCAGCCTGTGCCAGGTGTAATTGTACACACCTTCAGCTGCCACAGCTAAAGATGATGACTTAACAAGTCTTTCCAAAGCCACAAATTATGACTGTGCAGCCAGGCCATTAGCAAGAATGCATTTCTGCACACGCGCACTGACTGTAAGTTTATACGGGAGCCTGACATTAGCCAGATTGTAGGCCTTTCCTTCAGAGTTGTATAAAGGAGTTTCTGGAGTTTATTCTTTCAACTTCTAAAACAAATACCCCTCAATACATGAGGCAAGCTTACATACAGCTGCCAGAGATAATAGCTGAGTGTGTGATACACACCTGATACTACTGCAAGTCTCCAGCCTTCCTTTAGGGGTCAGAGAGAAGGCAGACTGTGTGGCAACAAATCGTCTCAAGTTTTCTCCTTCATAGGCAGGAAAAAGAATGGAACAAAACAAATAATATCCCACACACTTAGCATTAGGGAATATCTGCTTCAAATTTTACATTTACTACAGGAACTTCCCATACTTCCTCAAGAGAAAGCTGCAGGTACAGCTGTACCTGTGAGTGTGAACAGAGAGCAGCGAAACACAGACCTTGGGGCAAGCAGCTCCCTTTATACTTGGAATAAGGATCTCCGCAAATACTTGGAGATGCTGGCTAGACATCAGTTTCCCAATGCTCCTAATACATCCATGACCTGTTTGTGTAAATGAAGGTTAAAATCTACCAAGTGAATTAATATTTCTACCATAGTACTTCTGAAATGCAATGGTTGCTGAGTGAGGTTGGAGAGGGTAAGGAAGAAGTACATGGCAAAAACTGCTGCTTCTCAATTTTCATGCCTGCCCTCCAGAAGAGTTACGGAAGTCAGTCCCCTCGCCACAGAAACGAATGGATGAATGGGCACCTCAAAAATAAGATCCAGCTCAGACTATTGCCAAACTTCAAAACAACTCTGAACTTGCTTGGTGTTTGGAGTGCTGCTGTTCCCATTTTGGGTTTTTTGTTTGTTTTTTGGTTTTGGGGGGGTTTTTTTGCTATTCAACATGTTTGTGTCTTTGCACCTTCTGTGAGAAGTCAAAAGGAGAAGCAGAAATAACACGATCATGTGAGAAAGGTCAGTCTGTTGACAGTTCCAACCCGATTTTCACATCAGGGAAGCCAGGGATGGATAAGCACTGGGTAAGTACTGGAGCGTGTGGATGTTTCAGACCTTTTCAGGTTTGCTTATGAGAATCTGCAAAATGGAAGAAACCAAAGAGTAAAACTATCATGACAAAAACATGAACATTCCCATGGCTGCATGTGTTACTCCCGTAGAGGGACTGTGATTTGCGTCTTGTTTTCACATATGAGTCTCATTTCAGGGGTGATGACTTAAGCAACAAACAAAAAACCACCAGCACAAAATCTTGGTTCCAGATGGCAGTTTCCAACACGCGGCATTCTTCAGACATGACTTTGTCTCATTAGGATGGGGTTCTAAGTGGCACTTGAAGCCCATCCTGTCTTTTCACTTTACTAGAGGTTACATTTGTTTACTAGAGAACAATGGGGAAACTTGGTTTAATTGTACTCTTGCTTGCAAATGTACTTGACTCTATCCTTGTATTATTTATTGTTTCTAAAGATTCTGAAGAACTAATTAAGTGCTATAAATCACTCAGGAGTAAGGAGGGAATTTCACCTGAAATGTAAAATTTTAAGTATTTTAGACTTTAAGTCAGCTTTTGCAGGTCTACATTTTGTCTTATGCATATTATTAGTCATTTCTGAATAAGCATAAAATGAGGAATATTTTAGTTGAATGAAAACGTATTGCACTACTTGATCTGAAAATCAACCCATCAATTAACTTAAATACACAATAAAAGAAACCACAAACATTTTTTCTGGTAAAAACTTTTCAAATTTCATGTAACTAAGCTGTGTGTCAAGTGACCATGCTCCAGAAATAAAGGTATTGCCTTTATAAAAGTGGGGGTTTTAGCTTGATTCCCTAAATAATCCCAGTCCAAGGAGTTCTTTAAAAAAACACCTATAATAAAAACATGTTGAGTGAAGAAACCTACACCGAAATACCAGTGTATGGGAGAGTGCAGGAGAGCAGTGTGCATGGAGACAGATAATTGTTGGCCTCCCTACACTTTACTGAACAGATTTTACTAACCTAAAAATGTCCAATTTAATTCATGGTGTGCAAAAGCACAACGAAACAAGAAAGACCCTGTTTCACAGATGTGATTTTGTATATTTGCACCTTGTAATGGCTCCCCCACAACTGCCCCTTGGAGTTTGTTTTGTTTGTTTACGTTTGCTGGTTGTTTTTTAGAAAGAGCAGTAAAAGACGTAATCACAGCAGTGACACTAAGCAATGCTATTAACTGTGCTTTTGTACACCGTTGCTCTAGCTCTGACACTCAGTCTTACTAACTACGTAGTAGAATTTAAGCTGGATCATTTAAATAATGATAAAGCTGTCAAGACTCTGATGTGATTTTCTTCTTCAGCAATTCACCTTCTATTACAGGTTTTATTGTACTTTATAGTGGGCATCTGTAAATCTGTGGATCAGCTTAGCTCCCTAATTTACACCCATCGCACGTACTACATGGTTTTAACTGACTTACTTTAGAAGGATTCACAGTAGTTGCTAGGAAACCTTTCTGTGTTCTTTTCACTTCTTATACAGCATTAGCTTTTCAATTGATAAGGCTGTACCTTTAGGTACAGAGGGATTTAAGCAGAATCAAACAATGACGGTAGGACTGCAGCATAGATAAGCAAAAAAAAAAGGGAGGGGGGTGTGTGCAAATCCTTGTTCTTTGTACAGGTAATACAGAGGATTAGAGCAAAAGAAAGGACATAGCGCATTTTCCATGAATATTTTTTAAAGATATTCTGCATCATATTAAGAAAAGCAGCAAAAACAAGACTTCTTACTATAGCTTAAAGTTTATAAATTTGTAAATGACTGTAGCAGAGAAGCCATTTCATTGTGCTACTTCTGTTACATAGCATGTCTTCCTGGGGATAATTTCCAATGGTAATATTATAAAGCATTTTTCTGTATGAGGGAAGGATAACTCCCATAGAGCTTTAAGGAAGTAAATATTCTTGCCAAAAGTATCTCCATTGCAAACTCATTCCCACCAAGATCACACAGCTATGAGTCATACTTTTTTCTTGCTGAAACGTAGTCTGATTAGCAGACACATAGCCTATGCGAGAGCAACATAGAGCCATGTAGAGAGTGGGGAGATAAAAGGAAACTTTACCTTTAGCTCCTGCAAACTACATTGTCTTACTGCTTCTCATCTCCACTGGGATAAAATAGTCTCGTCTCATGAGGAAGCAACCTTTTCCCAACCAATTCAAGTATACAAATGTGTACCTGATACACAGCAGTAATTATACTACTTTCAGAAGATGATTTTCTATTATGCCATTTTTCTCCTCCCCAAAGAACCCCGTTTCTTTTCAAAAGTTTCAGAACTTTTTTGAGCAGGCAAGCTGTGAAGAGCTCACCGATGCTCCTCCATCTGCAAATCTTCCTGTTCCTGCTGCACCCAGGTCCTTCAGTGTCCTCAAAGCCTGATGGTGGCTGTTCAACCAGGATTGTAGTAGGTTCTTGGCATTGCAACTCATTAGCTTGAACCACAGCTATCTTTTAATAGGCCTTATAGTAAATTTATGGATAGTGGAAGACAATTTTTTTTTCCTTCACAATCGAAGGAGGAAAGAGAATTAGAACTGTCTTTTCTATGTCTTTTTAATCTGGGACAGCTATAAAACTGTAAGTGTAGGTGGTCCTGCAGGTATCTGCTTTTTTCAAAGTTCCTGAAAGCCAAACCAAATACAATGTAGTTTGTTCCCCCCCCCCCCCAATACTGTCCTGTAGAGATTAGGGAGTCTCATAACATGATGGGCTCACTTCAGAAAATAATCTAACTTATTTCTTCCAATAGCCTTACTCAAATCTCTTGGGTTAACAAATCTAGGTTTGCATTACCACTGCCTTGGGTAGAGTGAGATTTTTTAAACACCTACTGTCTACCAGTGAATATAAAAAAAGGAGAGAAAAGTATTCCCCAGCATGTTGCTTTCAAACCAGCCAAATCAGAGAACATAAAAGCATGTGAATGTACAGAAATAAGAAGGCTATCATATCTTCATTCCTAATATAGCCTGGCAAAATAAATATTTCAAATAGTAAGACAAAAACAGGAATAATAATTCATGAGTGAGTTTAAAGTTCATGAAGTTTAAAGGCAAACAGCCCCAAAAGAAACAGTGACTGGCTACACTCCGTAGATCATTAACTACATTAAGTAACCCCTGTGCCAAATCCGTATCAACCCTTCTTGAAAGGTGGGTTTGTCTAAAGCAAACGTCATCTCAGATGGATTTGGAAACATCCTGAGATAAAAGAGAATCCGCCACCTCCAGTCATAAAGAATACCCTTTCTATTAAAAACATTTGTCAAATTCTAATTGCAGGTTGTCTGGTTTAATCTTTTAGCCCTTCTCTTATTACCCCTTTTCCCACTACTGTTAGAGAGTCTTTAGTGCTCAATATTGTTTTAGCATCAAAACATTCATTTATATACTGCAACTAAGTAATCTCTCAATCTTTTTAATAAGTTAAACAGATTGACTTGTTTAAATCTTTTATTGAAAGGCACTTGATCCAGTCTTTCCTTTTTTAAGTAACTATTTTCTACAATCTTTCCAGTCTTTTTACAACCTTTAAAATAGGGACAATAGTCTTACGTGCAAAATAGTAATACCAATCTCTCACTGATGCATGCAAGGTAAAGCCCCACCCCACTCCCAAGAAAAACTCCCCATTTATGCATCACAGTCCTGCATAAGCTCCTTTAGCCACAAGATCAGACAGAAACCTTCATGCTGCTATTGTGAAAGGAACGCTAAGAACTTGTAGAGGTACAGAGTTATGTAAGACATCTTGCGTTATTGTACAGCCAAGTATTCAAAACCTTCAATCAGCAATACACTGGCTACTACTTCTCTTTGAGGCGTATCTTTCTCCTTGATGACATCCTTTGAAAAAGTAGAAGCAACTGAAAAGATACCAAACTAACAAAAAAACCTCCAAACCAAACAAAATCCAACAATACAACCCACAGATCTTAAGAAACCAAAAGAGCACGTCTCCATGCAGGATATACTCTTATTAACTCTCTTAAGGGCCATTCTGAAAGTGGCAGAAGAAACATTACAGCACACGTTCTGAACTTCTCCCATATCATCACAACTGACTTTGCATTGTATGCTTTGTTACTCTTCTGTATATTTCCTAAAATGTCATATGAATTAAGTCACATACCATAGATTTATGTTGCTAAAAATAAAAGAAAAAGAAGGAGGTGGAAGAGGAGGAGCAGGGATTTAAACACATTTCAAAAGTTTCAAAATAACTCTTTGCTTGAAAAGGAATTCTTAACACCAACAGATGGAAATTTAGAAAACAAAATTCCCAAGAATAACAATTAAAAGCTACTTTCATGTTTTGGGTTAAATAGTTTGGACCACATTGACCTGAAGAGATCACTAATGAAGCGTATAGATGAATCTACATTTGAAATATTGCAGAGACACAGTAAAAAAAGACTAATGCAAAGCAAAATAGAAAATTCAAATTATAATAAAAGGAGTTTTGCATTGGGAAATACAAACTAATATACCTACAGGAAAATTAGACTGTTTCCCTTTCTAAACCACACAAAAATCATATTAGCTAAAAGTATACAAAAGACCGCTTTCACTTAGAACTGTGTTTGCAAAAGCACTCTGAGAAAATATACAGAACTAGACTTGATTAGGTCTTGTCTACTTTATTCCCATCTTCCTTAGAAGGAGATATATGAGGCTATGAAATACTGTATTCTTCCAAGAGGAAACGCCTGAGGAATGTTGCTGCACATCTCAAACCAGCAATGACAGACAAAGTACTAAGATTTTGTATGGAACTAGCTTATATTATGCAGGTAAATACAGCATCCTTACTATACAACTGACTGTTATTTAGTTTACTACTGAAGTGTAAGTAAGGGTTAAAATACGAGTGATGAAGAATGAGTCTTCTATTTAATTTTGCTTACCAAAACTAAATCGTGCATTCCATATCCTGTTATTTTTTTTAAAGACTGTTGTGTAGAAAATAGTTTAATTCCATTTTAAAATTGCACTCAAGGAGAATATGACTACTAGACTATTTTTGGTTCTGAGTTCTCTACTTCACCTAGCAGGGTGTTATGCACCAAACAATGAAAACAATACATAAATTGTATGCTTATGCATGACGGCTGCTCTCACTTCAAGACACAACTAAAAGCTCTCATTCAGCCAGTCACACTATTTCTATCAATACAAACACATATTACTGCATTAAGTCTGCATGAGATGTATCTGAAACGCCCAGAGGTTAGCAATCCCTCCATTGTTACAACCTACTTACTAGCTGGGTTCACGAACTCATCAGTAGGATCGGTTTGCTTCCAAATGCCTGTTTGGTCTCCCAGAAGCACAAATTATGATTTTTTAAAAAATTATTAATTCTGATTTTAAAAATTACAGATAATTGGGAAAGACCATAACTTTGTGTATCATAACTTAATTTTTCCTGTTGTAGTTTTTAAATAACTAGCAGATAGTCAGCAGATTTCTCATCTTTCACAACATCTGTTGCACCACTAAAGAATTAATAGAACTTGGCTTCTTTTGTATACTGCTAGTGTCTTAACTGGTAATACTGCATTCCCCACAGTTCAAGTCTGGCAGATATTAAGAGGTATTCTCATCCTTTAGCAAAATCCTAGTTGCACACACACAAAAAAAAAAAAAAAAAAAAAAAAAAAAAGAGGAAGGCTTCCTTAACAACCAGAGGTTAAAAGCACGCAGAAACAGATTGTTGGCACACGTAGGTTATCCTTACACTGCAAAGGCAGTGGTCCTCGTACGCCTCGGTATCTCCACCTCCATCACCTCCCAAGTATGATATGACTCCTTGTATGCAACTATGGTTCCAAATCTAGTCCAGATGAAGTCCTTCTTGACTCTTGAGAGGGTGACAGAATCAGACACGTACACTGAAAAAGAGATGCAATTCTCATATCCTAACTCCTGTTTATGATCAAACTTCCCTTCAGCTTGCGAGCATTTTTATTGCTGTGTCCCTGCGACACAGCAATATTCTCATTGCCAAATGATACTAGTGACCTCATGAGTTTTTTCATCTTCCAACTACTGTTCTCTCATCCATCATACTTTCATGGTGTCTGTGTTACCTGAGCTGAAGGTTTTCTCATCCTCAATAGAGTAAACAAGTCAAAAGACAGCTGCTATGCTGTTTGGGCTTTTGTAACTAAAAGAGGATTCCAAAACTAAACCTAAAGGCTCTTCCTTGTCTTCTGTCCTCTTCCTTTTGCCCCCTCCTCCCTTCAATGATCAGCATGCTTGAGTGCTTCTTTCCAAAAAGCTCTTATAGCACATCTTCCACTCTTCAACACCGGGATGGTTGGCAAACCACACCCTCCGCAGCGAGTCAGAAGGAATCAAGCAGCACTTCTCTACAGATGAAGAAACCTGTATGGCTTTTACAACAGCTGTGAAGGTGTTGCTGGCTCTTTCCTCTTGTGACTGCTGAGCAAGCTAGCATTACCTGGGGGAGGGCTTACTCAGAAAGGTAGCTTCTAAATACGCATGTGGGATTTTTTGAGGGGGAAAAAACCACACCATAAAATCTATTGATGCATTTCCCCAAATAGTATCGCTGTCACGAATCCCAAACATTATAACAGACTGTAGTGACATATATGGTAAGCATTTGAAAACTGATGATTAAACAAGTTTGTTTTCCTATGCCAAATGTAGACTTGAGAAGGAAACAGCTTACATGGCTAATAATGTTTGTTTTGGATCGATACACAGTAGATTGCCCAGTGCTGATTATTTTGAACAAATGCACAGCTCTACCCCATGTAATAAAAATCTGGCTGCCCTTTGTTACTCATGAAACTCATAAAGGTTAAACCTTTAGCCTGAAGGAAAAAAAGATCCTTTTCATCCAATGCAAATTAATAGGACTGAGCATCCCTCCCCTTGCAGGCAGCTGTAATTTTTCAGCTAAGAGGCATAGAGGTTTAAGAAGAATTGATGATGGAAAGTTTTTGTCACCAACACAAACACATTTTAAAAGCGGCTAGCAGTAGGCTCACACTGAGAATTGTACGTCTGAGGCGATGCCAGTGGTACTTAGCACAGCTGCTCATGGCTGTGCGCCTAATTGAATGTTGTTTGTCTCAAGATTTTCCAGTGGACCATTTCAAGTGGCAGCACACAGCTGATGTGCCATATAACCCACATTAACACCTCACCTGCAAAATACATAATTACATTCAAATCTGCTGATTAGATGCAAAATACAAACACATGCCAGTGGTTGCATTTCAGAAGTAACCATGCCCATCCACAGTGAAGAAAATGAGTGGACTGTTACCTAGAACTGGTCCCACATCCTGTCTCTCCAAAAAAAGATTATTGGTAGCATGTGTAGGAATTAAAATTTCTTATGATCATTTTTTGATGATGGCTCTTTAAGGCTAGGTAAATCTAATTCTGTTTTTCCCACACATTTATTTTGCATCTCAACTCTTATGTAAAGGTTTGTAAAACATCTTTCTGTGATGCTAAAAAAGGAAATCTTCTGATCAATTACTCCTTATATACATAGAATGAACTGTCAAATTGCATGATTTATAAAATTAGAGGACGTTAATCTAATATCTCAATATAACTGCTACTCTCATGTCAATCTTTTTTACTGGAGCATGTTTGTTCCAGATTTATTTATTTTTTAATAACTAGTGTTCACTTCATAGTGAAGTTTATGTTTGTATTAAACTAATTTACATCCATTTGAAAACGCTGAATCCAAGCCATTTCCTTTTTCCACTGGGAATGCAGTCAAGTACAGTTGCTGCTGAATAACTATTTGGAAAATATGTTTTTATTATTGTTGTGTATTCAGGTGATTACATGCAGTGGCTGATCTGAGAGATCATAACAGGCATTGTGAATGCAGTGGACTAAGCTTTGGTCTAACAGAGCAGGTAACAGCTAAAAAACTCCAAACAGAATCTAAGCCCTGATTTTAGGAATAATTTCATAAGACTTACTTAAAATAATGCATTTATGTAGCATAATCAATTAAACTCACATCCACAATGAGACATGAAACGTGGTTTGGGTTTTTATACCTCAGAAAATACAAGTAGGTAGTCTAGCAGTATGTAGTCCTGCTAAATTCCATCTGTTTTGAGGTTATCTTCATTTAAATAAAGAATTCTTACATAAAAAAAAAAATCAAATAATTGTTTCAGATATGCTACCCCAAAAAAAGCAATAAACAATGTTGAAAACCCATGTTATATTACAATCATACCTAGTGGACAAAACCAATCTCTTGAAAGAGATTTATGACAAAGGAAAAGCTTAGGGAACCAGGCTTATAATGAAGGTGAGAACTAAGTCTGTCACTTTGCGTCTTCAGACTTTGTGCACCTTGTGAAGAAGAGTCTCTCTGAGGAAAGTGGTGATCTAAATATCTAATGAAAGGCTATGTGTTCTATAAAATGGTAAGAATGATGTTTGCATAGACAATCATAAAGCTGATGCTTCCTAATTTTATAGGCTACACAATCTACTTCTAATCTACTCCTAAGCATGAGATTCTTGCTAGAGAGAAAGGTAGGAATAGAATTTGTTACCTATATACATCCCATAATGAGCCAGCTGAAGCATTTAACCTTTTTCCTTCAGTTACTGTAAAACCAGCTGCTGTTACTGGAAATACCTGGCTAGCAGTACTCAGGGAACACACTGCTGCTGGCAACACCTCAGAAGGGTTGGGGGAAGAAGCTTCTACTCCCCTGTTTCTCCATCAGAGTCGTTCCTGAGCTGAGGCTACAGGTTTTGGAGCTGGACATATATTCTGCAGGTGGGATGCTCCTACGGGCCATCAAAGCTGTTTTCAGACGGCTGAGATTTGGAAACAAAAGCCAGCTCATTCCTTGCTTTTCCTCTTGCATACGTCCTACCCCCAAAGCTATAGTAACTTCTTGGCGTCCCCACTTCAATGAGTATGCTGCCATCAGTACTTTGTTAGAGGTATGTTCTTTACTCCATGGGCATGGGCTTATTCACTTCCTTTTTAACTTTTACAACATTAATGGATCTCTTAGAGGTTTCCCACATTTAAATCTCTTTGTCAAACTAATTAGTGTTGTTTTAATCACTTTCATATCTCAGAGCATCCACATCCTGATAGATACTTAAGAGAGAAGAATAAAGGAACAGCTCCTTCCCTGAAGAGCTTGAAGTCATTCTCACTGAAATAGTTCCAGAAAGCAGTTACTCTTAAAACAGACTTTACAGACTATACTTTAGGAACTTGTAAGTGACATATATTGAATGTTAACCCTTACACTGCACCCATCATGAGATGCTTAGAGCGACTTTGGTAAACTAACAAGAGAAACAACTGCTACAAGGAACTGACTTTACAAACAACAGCCTTTTGTACAGATACCAGATTTCACCAAAATTGAAGTGCAGGGAGGCAATATGATACACACTGATAATGTGCAGAGTTAAAGCCTTAGAGAACCAAACGACTCGGGGGGTTTACTGTAATAAGATGCAATTAGAGGGACATTTTAGATTTCTTATTACTAGAAGTGAATTTTAAGACAGAATCTGACCAAGAATTATGACTCAGACCTTTGAGAGAACACTGTACTTAATTTCCTTATGAGCAAATTTGAAGTCTTGATTTATTCTCTGTCACCCAAATTCTGTTAACAAAGTAAATAACCTACATATTTTTAAAAATCTCATCTATTATTCTCAACTCTCATATGTCTGTTTAATTTTAAAATTAAATATTCTGGATATTAAGTTGCAAAATACTGTCTTTAAAAACTCATTTCAATGTATTAATAAGATAAGCTACTGATTACACTAGTCCAGGTGTTCAGAACTGCTTAGATATCTCTATGGAGCACGGCACTGTGCCATATCATCATATTCTATCTTTTGTCTGGCTCATTTTGTTAGCAGAACATTTCAATAATGTACAAAAAAAAAAAAGCTTCTACGTTTCACTTTATTTCATTCATTGCTGTTCTTATCCACACTAGAATTACAGTTTTTATTTGAAGGTGTTATGTGGGAGGTGATGAAGAGCCCAATGAACCTTCTTTATTCCCTTTCTTCCCACTTGTGGTAACAGGTCATATTGGGGTTTAGCTAGAAGAAGAATTTGAGTGGCCTCGCTTTAACAGAATAATTACAGTGCCATAGCTACGCTGATATAACTCCCCCATGTGGATACTCTATTCCAAGGATAAAAAATATTTTATTCTAGAGTAATTACTCTGCTTTTTAATTCTATCTGAACAAAGTTACTTTCCCTCTGAAGGGAGGGATCACATGGGAAACATATCAAGATATCTACAAGCTTTGTTTCTTCTTGTGGTCTAACCCTCTCAGGGGATCCTGAGATGCCGGAACGGCACCGACTCCAACTCACCAAGTCTCCAACTGGACTTCAGTCAAGGGAAGAGCATGGTCTTCTAGTCTAGTCAAAGAGCCCTCTCCACAGAGCAGACAGGGATTGAAAATGGGATGCCATGACATATATCAACAGTACTGGGTAAGCAGGTAATATATAGGTTAATATCAGCCTGAACTGAAAGGCTGAATTTGCACTTGGTTAAACGTCTAGACTAAAATCAAAATGTTCCTTTCTTAGGTATTTTTTTCTTCTGATGGACAGTTGAAAATTATGCTTTTCTCTGACAAAAATAGCTTGATAGGAAAAGCCTAGGCAGTCCCAATTACAGACTTAACTAAACTGAGTAACATTTAGTTTAGGAACAGAAGTAAGGTTACTAGCATCACAGAAACTATTCACTTGTTAACATAAATGAATGCTTCTGAAGTTCTTTTCCAAAATGGATTTACGAGGCTGCATACAGACACAGATAGAAGATCTGTCTGTATAAGCCTCACAATGTAGAATGTTTTCTAGACTTGCAGACAATTTCCACGCTTTCACTTCATGTATCAAAAAGACTTCATGCATTAAAAATGCCAAAATAGGTTATTTAATATAAGTGAAAAGAAATAAGGATGATGTTCTATTATTTACTACTGCCTTTCTTTTCTCTCTTAGAAAGAGTGAAGCTCCTCAGTGGTGTTAGATTAAAAAAAAAAAAATCAGAATTTAGCTGATCTAGAAATAAAATAAAAGGTTTCTATTGCTGCTGTGATAAAGTGTGGATTATCTAGAGCTGCCTGATCACAAGTGGTGTCAAGAATACATTTTGAATCATCAGCGTGGAAAGAAATTCTCATGGTTACTAGCAGAACCCCTACCACAGCCTGAATACAATCAGTTAAGTTCACAGCGTCTGAACTTTTAAAATCACCAAGACAGAACTATTTTTGGCTATAAGGCTATTTTGTAGCATTTGGTTTTTCTTAAGAGTGCAATTTTTAAAAAGAAAGTGCCTTCGTTACTGCATTGCAGCTTTACACTTCAGTTAGTAAAGCGTCACAGGTTTTAAAGACCATCTGAACTTCCCCCTGAAAGGTATGAAAATACTCCTGGATGACTTGTAAACAATAGACTTAAGGGCAGACACTTAGCTTGTGTAAATCAGCATCACTCCATTTAAGTTAATGGAACTATGCCAAGATACCAAATTTCATCTGACATGGTCTATTTTTTGCTTCCAACTATTCTTTCATGGAGTTAGAGAACAAAAGAATTTCAAGAGAGATCTTTCTGGGAACAGACTGACCTCCTCGAGCCTCACTGATACTGTAAAATGGAACTTTAGCTGATGAACCAAACACTGCATCACATTTCCTCCAACAACAACAATCTGAAATAATGATCTATAGGCGCTTACTGTTGCCAGCACTTTTTAAACATTTCCCCTTGTGGCTCAACAGTTGAAATCCCAGGAAGTTAAATCAGCTTGCAAATTTGACTGAATCAACACCTGCTCATCCAAAACACATTTTAACTACAGGAAGGAATTCTTCAGTCTCATTTGGAGCAGCAAAAAACGAAACACAGAAATCATGGCCAGACAATTTCAGGGCTCTGCAGGAATACAGAATTAAGCCATAGCATGTCCTTGCTGTTCCATCCTGGTTTCTACTAGTTCCAGTACACAAGCAGGCTCAGGCTAGAAGTACATTTATCATTTGCCATGCTTCTGTTGAAAAATAGTTCGATATAGCCACACATCTTCTCTCATGTAATATGAATCTAATTGAGAAATGGGAATTAATAGCTTCTGCTTCCCTTTGTTTTCTTATCCGCCTATACATTGATACACATAATAGCGTGATATACTGAATGCAAAACAGTGGGATATATAACATCCCAAGTAAGTTTCTTCTGATGCTATGAATTCTGTCAAAACACTGGTTTTAACCTGATCTTGCAATCATAACAATATATGAGTTTATGTATCATATATGTTACACCAGTATTAAAATTATTCTAGAGAGTTTAAGAAGATTTAATTTTTATTTTCCATTTACGTACCTGAAAATTTGTTGCTTTTGGAATTGATAAGAAAAATTTTAAAGACATTTCAAATGTACTTAACTTTTATTGTTAGTTTATTGCGTCTTTGTAAAGGAAGGAAGGAGTGCATGCAGTGTAATGTTAATGAATGTATTCCCCTTGTTCAGAGATCCAAAATCGAGACTGAAATGTTGATGACTTAGGAACTCATGAAAAAAATGGAGAAATTCAGATTTACAAACCTGTTGTGAACCTGGTACAGTGGCCCTCTACATGTACTCAGCTGGGGTTGTTATACAATAACGGCAGCTGATAAGCCACAAGAGCATGGCTGGAATCAACGAGAGAAAGAATTAGCACTACCGTCTCCTACACACCTAGGAAGTGCCATAGCAAATGGGACTGTAGTAGTTTTAACATGAATCTCTCCTCAATTAATATGTTTTTGGGGGTTTTGTTTGTTTGCTTGTTTGGGGTTTGTTTTGTTTTTAACTATGAACATTTAAAGAAGAGAAATAAACTGAATTCCCAACTAAAATGTCCAGGAAGCAGATTTCCTGTTTGCCAGACAGCCTTAGCTGACAAAGACTTCATATTTAAGAGGATGGTTGATAAGTTACATTTGAAATGCCAGAGTAAACCCAGGAAAGAGGCCAAGTATGCAAAAAATAGGTACAAGAGTTTTAAGTGCATTGTGTATTCATGTGTCATACAGCCGTATTACACATCACGTGTGTTCTCATTCCTAATCTAGGAAACTGTATGGTATTCCTATCAACCCACACTTAGATGTGGGCAGCAGTGCCCCAACATACACGTGTTCATTCTTTCACTGCTGAGTCTCAGTATCACAGTTGCCAGGAACTTCCCCACCACTGACCCTCATAACTAACACATACCTAACTGGATTCACAGAATCTCCTTGTCTTGAAAACGGTCCCTGGATTTTCAAGTGATTCACTGTTGTGAACATTGCTATTAGTCAGTGCATCACCATCTCTCAACCAGCAGCAGAGGTGACCCTCCATAGAAATGAATGACAGGAAAGAATAAAACACAGAGAAAAGGAAAAATAAAGAAGGGACATAAAAGGATAAAGGGGTCTTAACTGAAGTTAACTTTTAGTTATTGATAATAAATATCTCAAGCTACTTTACTGAAGTTGTATCAAGGGAGAGCCACATTCATAATTATGCTGCAAACATATTCTATGTATCTGCATAGCTTATGCAATATTTTTACTGGAAATTTCCCTGCGTCTTTAATTTTATGCTAGCTCTTTATGGTGCCCTGTACTAACTATTGTCAAGGGAACTGTTTGTATTTAGTTCCCTGTAGAAGGGGGTGAGGATTACACTAAGACTTTAAGAAGAGGAGAGATAACAAAGAAAAAAGGCAATAAAGAGGAGACATGGGAAAAAATAGAACATCCATAATCTTGTAGTTCTCAACCTTTTAAATCAGTCAAATAAGGATGAACAGTAATTTAGAATATATTCTAAGACCAACAAGTGAATCCTGGAAGGCCACACCTTACAGAACTGGAACAGTCACTTTTTATGAAAGCCTTTATAGTCCATGGCAAGTTTCTGAAACAATTTAATAAACCATAAACAAAAGCTCAGTGTTTCTGAGTTTTGGACTGTGTCATAGTAGCTAACGTTACATTAAGTGATGCTTGGGAAGTATAGTCATGGAGCTAGTATAAAATCTCACTATAAAGAGACAGTTTGATTATAAATAGGCTCATGTTGACTATGCATGCATTATGTGGAGAATTACTAGCTGGAGTGAACAGCAACTGCTAGTCAAATATTGTAACAGTAATAGAAATAACTAAGGGGGAACAGGTACCTTTACTTTTTCAGGCCACAACTGCAGCACAGCACCACGCTGTCCCATATTGCTAATTGCAGCATTACACAAGTATACCACAAACACTGAACCTCTCCATCATGAGTATCAGGAATAACGTTTATGCCAGTAACTAATGTTTAATCCCCCACAATGAAACATACTGTTTATGCCTGATAGGTTTTTGAAGACATGAAAACCTCGAAACACTTAAAAAATCCGAGTAATCCGCTGCCTAAGTCAAGACCAGAGAACAGCACAAATCTCTTCCTAGTCAGAGGAGCCTGATCAGATGATCCCATAAAGGAACCTGTTGCCCATAGAATGGATGAAAACACCTGGCCAGTGATGCATGCTGACTCAGATGATCAGGGAGACCACTTAACCTGCATGGGTTTCTTGGACAAAAGCAGCTCTCTGGGCTTACTGTGCCTGCATAACAGATTTAGTAACGAGTCACAGTGCCTCTGCCCTCTGCTGCAGTTTTCAGTCCCGTAGTACAACAGCTTCCATTGAAACACAAGAAATTTGAAAACTGTAGGAGACAAAAAACGAGTTCCAGGGGTGAGAGGGATCTCCTGGATACTCTTGCGACAAATGCACAGGATCCAAGCTGCCATTAGACCTGCAGCGTTTGAGGTAAAAGAAGACTAAATCCTGAAGAACAGTTCCAATCATGGAAGTAGAAGAGGAAAGATGGAGTTAGGCAGAGAAAAGTGACATGATGGAGTGACAACTTGCTCCAGAAAGAGGGAAGAGAGTGTCAAAATTGACACAGGAGTTGTAAGCCTGAATGACAGGGAAGATGCTGAAACTGCTGATGGACACGTAAGAGGAGATGTCAGGAAAAATAGAGGTGCACCTGTGAAGAAGAGGTAGATCTAAGCCAGCATAGCGAATGCAGCTAAAACGGAACAAGGGCATGGGAAAGGTAAGACTATGTTAAGCCCTAAGGCAGGAAGGCCTTCACCAGGGACCAAGGAATCATGGGAAAGGAACAGAAATAGAAGTAGGAGCAAGACTTTAATATCTGTTCAGAGAAGTAAAGTGCTAAAAGCAGAAGTTATATTTTTCTGTCCAGAATTGTTAAATCCATTCTAGATAATTGTATTTGGTAAAGAATGTAGCTTATTCATGTACTGAATTCTTGTCAAAATTACTCTTGGGACAGCCAGATATGATGCAACCAGCTCTGAAGTCCTATACAGAAATGTGCTTGGCACATCATAATGTATCAATGCTGAGAAGCTGTCTAGTTGGTGATCTAAGGACACTGACCATGGATGTCTTAGCTGATGCTCCAGAGGCATGGGTAGGTGAATCTGAGTTTGACCTTCGGAGGTAACCCTACTATGGTGGACATCTGGAACAAAAAAGACAGGTACTGAATATACATTATATTTTGAAAGGTGACTGAAATACAGAGGGTAATAATGGAATTCTAGCAGCATGGGGTTCAGTACCCACATCTCTCATTGCAAATACAAGCCTTGGGGATAGAGGATTGCTGAGCTGTGGACTTAATGCGAGACAAACAACAGAAAAGGAGGAGGAATCCCAGGAAACACGAATCACAGCAGGGTTGAGATCACGCTGGGGGAGGAAGCAGTTCATGAAAACTGTTATTCCAATACAGGTACCTTTCAGTTGAAAATAAATTCCTTCTTAACTTGTATTTATTGCTTGCCTGCCATGTTCAGTTTTATTTTTTGCTTTGCTCTTTCTCAAGCATTAAAAGGAAAAATAAGAGTAGCTGAAGTCCAGTGAACATAAACTGTGATATGCAAGTTTGAGGCCTTAATATCAAAGACTAGATACATAGAAAACAGATACAGGTTACCTGGAAAAGTGTTAAAGGAGTAAGATAAGTGGATATTGTATACAGGAATAAAGGAAGGCTCACCAAAAGCTCTCTTAAAATTCAGTAGGAATTTTCTCCTTAATATCACTGAATGACTACTCCAGAATCCTGGACTGCTAGAAACCTCCTTTGAATCTCCACCCTAGAGTTTCTCAAGGCCTTTAAGATCTAAGTTTCCTTTATAAAGTCTAACACAGATTAAATATTAACAATTCTACTTAATTCCTACAGTTACTAACCTCCATGATGTGTCTGTCTTTGCCTGTTAGCCTATCTTTCCATTTCAGATATTACCCTAACAGTCTCTTTTAGGTTATTATTTATCTATGAAGCCTGAGGGTTGTCCTAATAGCTTTTCTGCTTACATAAAAATAATTTCTAGATATGCGAGCAATCAGTATTTTCAGTTTACTTCACCAACTGGTTTCCTAAATATCTTTTTTTTTTTTTTTGCATGTCTCTAAAGTGAAACAATGGACTCATTTCTTAACCTCCCATTTAATTGAATTCTTAATCAGGCCATCCACGTTGTTTGACAGTTCTTTGTGTTTTGCATTTTTAATGATTGATCTTCAACATGCTCATCACTTTCACAAACTTTACTGGTAAGGAAACCTATGCAAAAGTATGTCTGGGTCTCACCATTACTTGTAGTATTTTTCTTCCCATGAACATCTGGAAATTACATAACAACAACATTCCTGGGAACATTTATTCTTGTAATAACATCATAGAGACTTTACCTATCCTAGTCTGATACTTGCCATATGGTGGCTGGAGAAGTGAAATGAGATTTTTTTATAAGGATGACAAGAGACCACGAAATATCTGAAGGGAAAGAAAAGGAAGAGAGGAAGAAAAGAGAAGGCAAGAGCAAAGCAAGAAAGATGTCAGAACAGCTTCTGAGAAAAACAGGCAGAGGAATCAGAGAGAAAGAAAGCAAACAAACCGGTGATAAAAAAACATGCTGAGCAAGATTTCTATGTGGTCTCTGTTTCAGGGCTGGAAAGGAGGGAGTTTCTCCTGTAATTCTCTGTAGTTCAAAGGCTGTCAGAATCCATATACAGGTGAAGAGATGATACCTCACATGGTACAATACTTAGACAAAGTCTTAGCCCATTTTACAAACACATACTAAGGCACTGTCTTCAGCCAACCCTAAATATCAGACTTTCTCAACTCTATAGTGTTGCCCAAGAAGTTGACTGTCCAGTATGTTGGAAGAACACAGCTCTGGCTGCATGGTTGCTACTAGATATCCCATCTGCTCTTGAGAAGCCTTAAGATAATCTTTTCTAGAGGGTTTAGGCACCACTTGCTACAAGGAGAGGAAGGATTTTTAAGCAGTGTGTGACTACTAAATACAGGGACATCAACATCCTACTAGCCATATGGATATGTGGATCTAGACTCTGATGAGCTTAGGCTTTAGCCCATTACCTGCCTTAGCCACCAGAGTATAAACATAATCACAGAGTGAAAGGCAAGAAAAGAAAATGAAATAACATCTTACGTACATAAATTAGAGATTGTAGAAGTATGACAAAAGATAGAGCTCAGTAGACAGGGTGATATAAGACTAAATAAGCTGATTATTAAAGAAGAGAAATTTGCAGCTAGTAGACCATGAAGAAAAGAAGGGTCAGGTAAGTCCCACATCAAGAAGAGACAATGACCAAGACTGTGAGGGAACTGATCCAGAACAACAAATAAAAATGGTCATGTCAATGAAAAAGAATAAGATGAGGCAAAGGTGCAAAGCTAAATAAAAGCTAAGTAACAAAAAAGTGAAGGGAAATGGCAAAGAAAAGAGAGCTCAAAGACTCAAACTCATTGAAGAAAGAAAGAAAGAAAGAAAGAAAGAAAGAAAGAAAGAAAGAAAGAAAGAAAGAAAGAAAGAAAGAAAGAAAGAAAGAAAGAAAGAAAGAAAAAAACAGCTGAAACTACACTAGGACCCTGAAATGTAAGAGAGTCATCATTAGTTATCAGCGTCTGAGGATAGAAAGAGAAATGAAAATTATGTCTGACCTACTATGAAAAATAGAGACAGTATTAATTTTAAAAGAAAGGAATTATCTGGCTGTAGATAGCCAGTGTACTAATAGGACTGGTACCATTCATCTTATATACCCATTACTATGAGTAGTATCTAAACATAGGTACTATTATATCTATCTAGTACAATATTACCAGGCAATTAATTTAACTGTATATTTAGGGTGACTATTCTAAGGCAATCTCAGATTCTCTAGAAGAAAAATCACACTGAGTTTGCAATAATCTGGTTTATATATCTGTCCCTAAAGATGCCATTGAATGAGATTTGTCTCAAATATTAATTTCTATACAAATGAGTTTCATAAAAATACAGTTAATTGAAATATACTTGAGATGGATATGGATGATTCCTCCTCCTCCATCAGAAGGTACTTACTTCCAGTTTTAGAAGTAGTAGTTATAGCAAAAACAGCAGCATAACATTTTTCTTTACTTTTTCAGTTTAGATAATGTAATTTTTTTAGTTCCAACACAGTCTAAGTAGAAGATATTTACATTAAAAGTATGAGGCTAAATTACTTGTATAGATAGATATGAGTCCCACAAAGTCATGTAAAAATAGATCTTTGGATACTCACTTGGAACTAGCCCATCATTTCAACCTGATGGCGCCTCTTTAAATCAATACTCTGTGCACAAAGCACAGTTACTGGAACTCTCACCACAGGTGGGAAAGCTAGATTTTTTACTACGTTCTTTCATTATTCTTCTTAGCCCTTTCTTCTCCTAAGCTGGATTGAAAGACCTACATCTATCTCAGTATGTGAATAAAACTCACAACAAATTAAGAAAGCTCAGTTGTGAGATTGATCCTCCCTCTCCCAAGCCTGATAGTTCAGACCACACACTTGTGTTTCTACTTCTGTGCTACCGCCAGACAATAACATGGGTGAAAGCGTGAATCCGAGTGTCACTGAACGCTATGAAATGACTAGCCTTCACAGGTTTTCATTTCTTACTTCTAAAGCACAGAACATCCATTACATGACATAGACCAAGCTCCAAGTCAAATTAAAATTTATATATATTTTACCCTTTTTCTTTGCACAGAACTCTTCATGTCACTTACTCTGTGCATGTATGACTCATTCTTATGACCTGCATAATATATGCATAACATGTATGTTGCTATGACTCACATGACGGTAGTCCAAGAGTGACTTAAAAAAGTAATTAATTTTAAAAAAGAGGCAATATATGTTTCAGAGTATCCATGGCAGACTTGCATGTGGAATTCAGGAGCAAAACTGTACTCCCTTTGCTCCAGGTCTTGTCATAGATGTGTATTTTATCTGCCTATTCTGTGGTGCAGCAGAATGAGAATTCTTCATGTGGCTGTAACAGCCCCAAGGAGTTACAAACACAGCCACGGTCAGAATGAGGTCAGGTTATTCCACATCCCTTTTCTCTGGTACAGCAGCAGCAGGAAAAACATATGGCATAACAGACATTAAGTCATATTGCTTATTCTAAACTTAGTCTTCTATTTCTGCCACATGTGGAAAGTTCCACGTGTAATAAATGTCAAGAGCCCTTGCATTGCCCCAAATTTTTGAAAATTCTTCCACTTGTTCAGGCAGCTGAAGCAGGAGGGACACAGACTAAAGCCTGTGCACTCTGACGCAAAAGCACTCAAAGACTTGTATTTTTCTTCGGGCTGCAAAGAAATGAATTTACTCACTACAGCATCCCAGAGAAAAGAACTATAATCAGACATGAAATGCCCCCAGTTTTTTATTGACATCATTGATCACATACCCATAATAAGCTAAGATGACCACATATGGGCTCCTTTTCTCATTGCACATTATGAACTAACCCTGAAGTCATCCTGAAGATCACACTTGTCGCCATGAGAAACAGGAAGTGTTCAAAAGCAGGCTGAGGTGGAGCTGGCATTTCTACATTGTCCCCAGCACAGTCCTCCCAAGCACAACTCCAGGCACAGCCAGGTAACCTCACCACAAGCCATGGACTTCGGGATTGCAACTAGATGATCTTTTAGGTCCCTTCCAACCAAAACCATTCTGTGATTCTATGACTTCTGTTCACAAGCTATACAGATGGGAAGAAGGCAGCTGCTGCATTTTTCAGTATACAGAAATCCTTTGGACGTACATTAAGAGACAACTTGGAAGTAAATTATGGCAGACACTATACGGATTGGTAAGAGAGAGGGAGTGAGAATCTTCTCCAGCATTCAAATACTGAACTTAGAGGGAATGTTTCAACTTGGACTAAAAACTGCTTATAGAGAGCTAGGATCACAAGCCCATTTATCATTACACCAGCAAGCGCTCCCTCTGCATTCAAAAGGAATGGGGGAGTCTCACCAGAAAATGTGCTGTGCCTTCTGCAGCGTCCTCTGGGACAGCATGGTCCTTTACTCTTACTCAGAAAAATGCCTTAAAACCCTTTCATATTATACACGCTTCACTGGGAGTGTTACATAGTCATTCAAGAGGAAAGGATAAAAAAAGGGATAATTAAAAGGACATTCATATATTGCTTTAAAAAGATGTTTAGATGTATGCATGCATCGTCAGAGTATTTTTATTGGAAATATCATTAATAAAATCAAGACCTACTGATATAACTTCACCCTAAGGTGAACTTGTCATTGACTTCAATGGGATATTTGCCTAAGGCCACAGGAATTAGATCCAATACAATTAAAGCTGTAAAATATTCCCTCAACAAAATAAAACTGTAAAAAAGCTGCTACCACTACTATAACACTGTATTATTCCAAGTGTGCGCTCCCAGACTGTTATTATGCCTGCATAGATAGTTGCAGGGGAAACAGTGCTCTGTGTTCTCTTCTACCAAAGCAGATCTCTGCAGGTAATTTTAATGGGGCTGTTAATAACCTGGCAACTGTCCCAGCCAGATGTAGCACATTTAAACATTGTCCTTACAGCTTTGTCAGAACTGTTGACATTGCATGTCAGTAATGGAAAATTGCCACTGCACCAAACAACCATCTTCATTATATGGAATCACATTGTTAATCTACAGCCAAATGCAACTTGAGGCGGAAAGAGAGTTTAGATTGCACCCATCTGTATACTATCACTCCAGGTGGCAGGTCGTTCTTCAGGATTAGAGATTGAATCAGTCTTTCCATCATCAATAAGCCCTCCTCCACAACGAGTGCCTGTCAATCCAATATTTTACTTTCAGCACTGTGAGGACCGCACAGCATGGTAATGAAATTTCTCTGTAAGTAGACCACGGGGATCTATACCAGAGAGATACATCTCTTTAAAAAGCTCAGGGAAATCAGACAGCGTGCTGCACAATCTGGACAGTAACTTGGTTTCAAGCACCACCCTAACTGTTTTATCTGTTTAGGGACAAGATCTACCAGATAAAACAGCATTTTAATGCTGGGTTATTTCATTTTTTGTAGTAATTAGTATTGGGTGATTATTTCCCATTTGGAAAGGTTTGACAGCCTCAGAAAAGAAATCCATTTCTGAAACAAAACAAGCTCGTTGGTATAAAGCTTCTACATTTAACATTTCTCATCACATATAAATATGACCTTGGCTAAAAAAATATTTAAAATTGCCCATAATTAAAACTTACTGGATATTATTTATTATTACCATTTCAAGATGCAACTTAGCCTCTTCCAGCAGCAACTGGAATTTCTTCAAAGGCCAGTTGCTACCAGCAGTAGGCACTTTGTCACACTGAGAAGTTGTCTGCTTCCTTAAATTACCTATCTTGCTCTTATGTATTTATAATATGAGTAACCATGGTACCTAGTCACCCTCACCAGGACTTTCCTGAATCAGTTAGAATGATTATGTCAATACTTTAGGCATTTTGACTTTCTGATGACAGGTTTATTGTAAAAATATAAACTATAAAAATATATACAGACATAATAGGTGCAACTCATGTACTTCAATTGTTACAAATGAAACTACTTTTGTAACAACGATACCACGAGTGGAAAATTCTCATGTTGTAACAGGCATCTAGCTTTTTAGAAATGTATGTATTCCATTCGTTCCCACTTGGTTATACTATGGATATTAAATTCAGCACTTTTTTTAAGTGTTCATGTTTTAACTGAAAATGGAAAGTTACAGCACATTTTTTCAAAGCATAAAGAAATAAGAATAAATGCATTGTTCGGTTTTTCACAATCTATTGTTAATTTTGGTATGTTATACATTTGTTAAACACCTAACAAGCTCAAGCTAACAATTATGATCCGTTAGCAGAAATGATTATGTGACATTGCCACAGAAACTGCTGAAAATAGGAAAGCAAATGAAATACAAGACATTTCAGCCATGGAGGAACAGAAACAAAAGATGGACAGAATTTCTGAAGCAATAGGACTGGTAGAAATACATCCTATAATATGCCTTTTACCTCAGTACGTCGTTTGAGTTTGGTTTATCACATCTGCAAATACAGGAAATGTATTTGTTTACAAATATAGATCCTTAGAAGGCAGACCATTTGATTATTATCAATCTTATTACTATTGTATTGCCCAGGAAAATGGAAGAAAATGCCAGTGGTCAGCTGACTATTTTTTCCTGACAGATCCCCTTTTTACTATACTGACAGTGGGTCTGATTGCCAACACTATTTCCTTTCTGCCCATATGGACTATAGTCCAATACCTATGGGAGGGGCTCTGCCCATAGGACTACAGTGGAGTAAGTTAGAAAACCTTGCTTGGGTGAGACTGTAGCTCATGGAATTGAGTATCAGTTAATGCCCCATCAGCGGCACCTGTTAAGCTCATCCTGCACTGAGAGGAATAGAATGATTCATTTCTTCATTCTGCGATCTTTTTATCAGAAATATCAGACTCAGTAAATTATCAGTATGGACTTGAATTTTATCTGAAGGATAAAGTCCAAAATATGAAACTTTTCTCCCATATTCCTCAGTCATTTTATCATTTATAAAATAATAAGGCCATATCCTTTGGTATATCCCCTTACTTTCTCTTGGAGGTAAACAAAACTCATGCCATGAAAGGAAACATCACATGAAAAGAACCAGCTCTAACTCTGAAAAAGAACAGTTTTGGTGGCTAGAACTCAAATTCCTCTATCTATTGTCAGCCCCAAAAGATACCTTTTTGATGACCTTTGCCTTGCTTGGTAACACCTCTAAGAAGATAAAGGCGACATTTTCACTATGAAAAACCTTCTCTGGCTTCTGAACACCTGGTACAGTGAGCTTCCATTTACATTTCCTTGGGGTTCAACTCCACCAGTAAAGGATTAACTACATCCAAAGTGTACTGCAGCCCACGCTGTGCTGCACTTGGCCTTAATCCCTCTGGCCCCATTTGCTGCTTCAATATCCACCCTGAAAAAAGGTGTTTGTTTTTGCTGTTCAAAATACAGAAAATAATGATCTTAACATAACCTGTCAGAAAGGTGTTTTTTTAACACAATGCCAAGAGTCTATATTGTGTGCCGTGGGAATAGTACGTGACATATAAAGATATTTTAGGGTGCAAGGTTTGCCAGGACAGTGTGGGAAGACCGTGTAAACAAAGATTCCAAGGTCTAACATACATTTTAAAACTAGTTGCTTCTGGAGTGAACTACCCCCAAAACCACATCCAGGTTTTATTTTAAAAGGAACTGGCTGGTGTACTCCACAAGTAAGCCTGCAAGTAAACTACCAGGTATACACCGTGGATGATCAGCAAACAGGGTCTCAAGGGCCACTGAGAGAGCTGATTTGACTAAGAGCATAGGCAATACTCTGACAGTTCTTGGCTTTACATTGCGAGTGGTCAACTTACTGAGTCTCTGGGAAGAGTCAGGATCCCGGATGGAAATGCGTCCCTCCTTCAAGATCTGCATAAAGAGCCTCCAATCCACAAGGATTCCCCTTTCCTCCCTTCCAGAGCATTCTCAACTACTAGTGTCTCCTTGCATGACCTCTTTACATGCTTACACACATGACTGCAGAAACAGCTGGAAAAATTTAAGGCAGTACTTTTCTCCTACAGTTCGTTATCACTCCCTTGCCCCAAAAGCCAAACAGGATTTCTGAGAGCACCGTTGGCCGAGTGGGGAGCATGCTGAGGCTGGGGTGGACTGTTTGCAGAGTAGTAATAGCAAGGAGCACAGACCATGCTAAGTGGTCACAGCTATCCTTTTGCTGAACATCTCTGTTTGATTTGTCTCCCCCTTTGCAGTGACAATTTCACAACAATAGCCAAAGATTAGTGCTGCAGCACCGACGTTCCTCTTATATCCGTTTTTGGTGCTCTGTGAAAAGGCAGTATTACAGGACATTCCATCAGCATGTGGTAAAATATAACTGATCAATGTTTGAAGCACCTTTTTATGTCTTTGGATGGACATTAATTTTAATACCATTCTTTGTGCAAATGGACCTTCCAATGCAGACAAAGAAACAGCAGAAGGAATGAAATTTACAGGATATGAAATTGAAATAAACAGGCCATGTGTCATACCCCAAGGGTTGTTGGCTCAGTGCTACAAGCGTCTTCCAAGAAGATTAAACGCCAAACATTAAATCTGGCCTCCCACTCTACCATCCTCAAACTCGGTATGAATTTTGTTACTGAGTTCCAGAGGGGGGAAATTTACTACCAAACTTTCTGAATCACCTTTGTATTCTTTGTATTTTCAGGTTGCCTGGGAACCTGTTGAACTCCTGGCATCAATTAGAGAAAGTTTAAAGCTACTCTAATTCATATTCTGGCTGCGAGCAGCCCTCAACGAGCCATCCACCTGTCCAAAAGAGCCAGATAATTGACCATTCCGGGCCTGCCTGTAACCCCAGAACACCTTCAAAGTGGGGAGTGTTTCCAAAGGCTGTTTTACCCTTTTATGACCTCTTTATATTGCCAAAGTGATGTAATTTGGATGAGTCCAATGCAGACTGAACTCTTCCATGTGCATATTAGACTGTGGAATGCAGAAATGCACTACACCATGGTCTGTCACTGATTTACCAGTCACTCAGGCCTGATGAATGACTCCTCTCATTAAGCAGCAAAATTTTCTAGCTATATAACTAAAACCAGACTTTACAATGTATGATGCTCAGTTACAGTAATTTAGTGAACATACCTGTTTAAGAGAAAGACAGAGGAAAGGTGGGCAATTTGTACAGAAAGGAGCAAGATCTGAGAAATCCTTTTAAAAGGATGATTACAGCCATGATCTGTGTAGAGGTGGAAAGAGGCATAATAAAAGAAATTAACTTACATGGTCAGTTGTATTTCATATAATGGAGAAAAAGCTGAGTCAACGAACAATTGTGTATCACCGTTATTGTGAAATGATTACAGTCCCTTTTATCACAGCTGTACAATATGCTGACTGAACAGGAAAACATGCAGTATACACAGTGTAGTGATTTCTACCACTATATAAGTAAATGTCAGACTTGTTCCATGTATTCAGTGATTTTCTTAATGAAAATGTCAGCATAACACCGGCATTTTCCTCCTTTCATTTAATTCTTGCACTCCCGCTTCATCCACTAGCTGACCTTTGTATGCACTTGGTAGCTCGCCCAAGGTGCTGTCACACCTTCATTGCTCCTCTCTAATGATGGTCTTTCACTGCCAGATTCAGACAGGATACTTGGTAAGGAATTGCATGGCCCTGTTCCCGGTACGGTGATGAAAATTTGAATGCTTCACTACTTTATGTGACTTTTCACTTCTTCTCTGAAAAGAATAATCAACAATTGTTTACCAGACTTAACCTGTTGAAATACTATCCTGCTATAATATTCTAGGACTCAAGAGGAGTCGTCACTAAAGGAACAGCTATTGCACCAGCACCATAGAAACACTGAGAACCAGTAACTGTTGAGTGAGTCAATTAATGGAGTATGTTTTCTCAGTACAAAAGGAAAGAGATGGCACACAATTAGAATGAGGGGAGTTTTACACGAGACAATGACAAATAGAAGTAACTTGCATTTTGTAAAATAGGAACATTTATATAAAATTGGGCCACGTTCATAGTACCATGTTGCATAGAAAAGACTTAATACTGTTGACCCAGTAGTTACACTGAAAGATCAACACTTCATCTGGATATATATTATTTCTAGTATAGATACAAATAAATCATGGTCCAAGTTGCTGAAATAGAAAGAAAGATGAAAATCTTTTTATAATACAAATCCTGATTGTGCACCATTTTTACTGCTGGTCTGAGGAGATTTCTCTCCATTGTACTGTGTTTAACAGCTCCTTGCATATGTTAGCCAACCGCTGACCCCACAGCGGAGTCGGCAGGCAAGGGCAAGGTGTACATTAAATTCTGGAGTGCCTTGAAGAGGGAAGTAGTAAAAGCTGAGAGAATACCCAGTAGCAGATGGTTCAAAAGGAGACTAAGTCCAAAGCTTCCTTCCTAAGCAATGCCATTTTGAGGCTTTTCCCCCTCTTTCCAGAGTCTGTACACTCTCAAAGACTAACTTTCTGCCACAGAAGCTCCTGTTCGTGCCTTCTGAGCCTCTGGGAATGAACAGAACAGATGCAATTACTTTTTCTACAGCATCTTCCCATTGCTTTATGATATTCTTTTACTTTACCTGTGGGTTAAGAAAGGAACGGGCTAACTGCAAGAACAAATAGTTCCTGGCTAGTGGCTTTCACAAGGTTCAACAAAAGCCAGACCCATCTGGGCTACACAAGTTCAGTTAGCTTTGCTGATAACGTGCTGTGTCATTATGTTGATTTATCCCTAACAAACTCCATTTACTGCATATAAAAACATGAGGAATTGCTGTTTCAGGCATAAAGCAGTTAAACTATAACTGCTAGCAACAGTTAACTCTAACAGAAAGGTGACCTATTTGGGGAAAGGAATGATCAGTTATTTGAATCCTTTTCTACATAGCATAACAAAACATATCTCATAAAAACAACTAGGTTATGAATTTGACAGGTTTTCTGCTATGCCACAAGTCTCCTACTGTTAGTCAGGTCTCTACCTGTAATACCTATAATCAGTTTTTCTCATGAAAATGTGGATCAAAAGAAGTTGAAATGAGGCATACAGCAAGGTGTTGAACATAATAAGTAGGCTAAAGTAATTAAAGCTTTAGCTAAATATTTTTCACTTTTATCAGTTCACTGCATGATGAGAAAAATAACTTAGAAAAGAAGGAAAAGTTTTTCACATGCCATAGGAGAATGCTCATAGCCTGAAAAATGAGAAAGCAAACCAATTAGAAGTCTGGAAATGATTGTGGTGGGCTCCTCTGCCACAAGCACTGTCACTCAGGCACCTCAGCACAGGATCAGCATCTCGAGTTTGGAACACCGATAACTTCTTCAACCAACTTTAGACACTTGTGATTGAGATTTTTGGCCATGCGCTCTATACAAAAGCATAATTGAATGACAAAGTTCTGCTGTAATAAATGACTCCTTGTAATGGTGAGTGCTAGAGAGCAGATTGCTTATTTCTAGGAGTGAAACATACAGTACTCTTTCAAGGATAATCTGATAATAGATCACAAGGATTTTCAATGCCACAAAAGACTAAGCAGAGCCTTGGGATTTTACTGAGAAGAGGGACATAACTAACCCAACATAATCTACTGATGAAGAATTAGAGATTCACTGCAAGATGATATACTCAGTTATACAACCTTCTCTTGTCTCACCACATCTTAATGAACTGCAACATTTTCCATAACAGGCCATAAAGCCTGTGTTTTCCCCTCCAGCAAAGGCCAACAGGTTTGACTTTGTAGGAAAGAAATCTGCACGAGCGTTCTCAGACTACGAAAACAAACCACTTCTTTCAACTAAACAGAATCAGTGCACTAATACAAATTTCCTACGTTCTACACAGGAAAATTTTCCTCACCAAACTCTGTGATAACAAGCGTATGACCTGGAAAAGAAGATCTGGTTTAACACACCCTGCCAAACTACCAGTTTTACATTAAATGCCATTTTGTTAGATAGTGCTTGTTTGTTTGGAGGGGCAGGCTGGGCTGTTGTGGTAGCAAATTTCACAGAGTTGAAACTTTTTCTATGAAATACTACCTCTTTTTATGTTGGCAAAACTGAGTTAATGGTTGATGGATTTGAGTCAATGATACTAGTTGTACCAGATTCATTCTTCCTGGAGTTGTTAGCAGTGTACGAGAAACATATTTTACAACTATCTTATTTTCTTACACACATTGGCAAACAAGATAATACTTGGCTAAATAATATATGAGGAAAGGCAAAAGGTGCAAGTCCTAGAATGACTGGGAAAAAAAGAATTTAAGCCAACTTTCTGGATGCTTCAGAATAGGAAAATGTATGAACAGTTGATTTTAAAGAAGAGAACAAATAAGGAGAATAAAACTCTACTAGATACAGAGACAAGCTGAATTTTTTTTCACAAGTGCTATATCCACGGAAAGTTCTCAAAGGAAAAAAAACATAGAGTTGAACACACACACACTTTTTTTTCCTCTCCCTGTAGAGACTCAGAACATCATTCCCGAATGAGCAATGGAAAAGCAGAAAGCTTAAATTATTATAAAACAATAAGTATCACCATACAGGTCTAGATGGCCTTTTTTGTTTGTCAGAATACATGCTGTCATTAGATTAAATCTATGTCCCATTTCGTTCAAGACAAGAAAGTCTGCTTCATACTTTCATCATTTTTTTTCATTTGCACATTTACTAAAGTCTATAACCTTAGGTTGATGAATGAGCTTTTTAAAACCACGTACTTGGCACTGTCACCCATGTAAAGGATAACTGACGGAGTTTTTCAAGATCTAGCTAAGTATTATCAAACTTTTGTAAAGGCAGACAGAAAGTTTTCAGTGTTTAGAAAGTTTTAGGAGACTTCTGTAGTAGTCACTCCCTCCTCTGCCCTGAAAATTAGATAACTACTGTGTTTACATTTTTAATTCAAACTTGCTTCTTCTCATCTGTTTGTTTTCCTGTGACATAGTTAATCAAGACTAGCTGTATGTGTTTTGCTATGGGAAAATGGAAAAAATAATTTTATCTTTTTTTTTCCTTTTTCATCCAGTTCAAGCTACAAATAGTTCAGTTTTAGACTCCTCCCCTCCTCTTTTCCTCTTCCCTGATCCTGTATAACTTTATGTAATTTTATAAACAAAGACAGGGTAGAATTCAAAGTTTTAATGACTGAGATATTGTTGAAATAGCTCTTTATACTGCAACACATTAATGAAGTTTGCCTAACTATGATTTTTTCCCCACTACGCTACTTGTTAATCTAACAGCTTGCTTGTTAATTTAAATATCTCATTCTGTTTTGTAATGCTTAGAGCCCCAAATTCTGTTTTAACATATTCTTCCAGAATTACCTACCAGCAATCCTGTAAAGTTTCAAACATAAAGCTCATTACCATTTAAAGTAGATAACCTTAGGTAGTTAGAAGCAATTTATGACATAAGTCAAGTAATTTTAGCAAAGATTAAGGAAAGAGAATTTTTGAAGTACTATAATTTTCATGAAAATTCCCCATGTTTGAAGGAGATATTGTATGTGACTGAGATCTACTCTTCATACAATCTTCTCCACTTGCTTAAGAGGTTGCACTTTATTCATTTATGATAATAGGCCACTTTATGTAAAGAGAGTAATTTTGAAGGAGAGCATTTCCAATGACCTGGTAAACCATGAGTTCAGAATTTGAGATTTAGAGAGGAAAATTTATTTGAAAATATTTCTTAACCAAAAGTCTTAAATACTACTTTTAGAACTTTCTTGATTACTAAATTCTCAGCTTCAGGGCTAACTCTAAGCCCGAACATTCTGACTGACAACTCATGTCCTTAATGTTAAAATAGCACTGAAGTGCTTTAAACCAGGATCTAAATATTTCATACAGATATGATCAGAAGCACGTATTCATCTTGGACAGGGAATCACATTACATTTACATACCTCCTTGTCTTTGAGTATGTGGTCTGAAGTTCAGAGCCTTAAAAATACCACACTGATTTCAAAGGGCACTGGATCTGGCATTAATTAAATACTCTAGCTGCAATAATATGCTATTTGAAAATATTTAATTGAGCTATGAAAACTCCATGGGATACCAAAGCAACTTTTAGTCCAGTTCAACTAAATTCAATGGCAAAACTTTGTAACAGTAATGGAACAAGCCCTAAAAGAGCTGAAACTAGAAGACTTGATGGCATACCCCGTAGTGCAAGAAAAGAAAACACAAGGATGTACCTACGCTGCCTCTGCACAGACAATGCTTTCATTCCTGTCCTATGACTTATCCTGAATACAGTCAATGAATTTGCTGCCTTGGAAGCAAATAATGGCAATAAGCAACACTGACACACTACTGCAAGTTTTCAAAGCTAATTGAATCAGCATATAAAAATGTTTTCCCTGTGTAATAAATCTCATTATAATCAACGTCTCTATGGCAGACAGTTCCCTATGATATGCAAATTTCATTTATTTATTTAGGATATATTTAGCATTTCCATGTGACTCCATTTTCTATTTAAAAAAATTGAGAGTTGCATTAAACGCCCAGCTCTCCTTTGGAAGCTGTTATTAGCCACAATGTACGCCAACATAATAATGGGGCTTTTAAAATATTTGGACTACAAATACAATTTAGAAAAGGTGAAGAAAGGGTTTCACTCAAACTTCAATTTAGGAGCTTTTTGGCCCAATCTATTATGCTGAATTCTTTACAATATGGAACATGGAAAGAGATCAAGGTTTTTACAGATATTTTACCTGTTTTTCCCCAACATGAGAGAATAAACTTCACGACATAACCATCGTATTTTTCCATATTAAAGTTGAGTCTCAACGAACTCATGCTGGATTTCCAAGACTAAAAAAAAAAAAATAAAAAATCTTACAGCAACATCTATTGAGGGAGAAATACAGACCACTGACAAAAATGTACTAGTGATCCACTGATGCTATGAATCTCTATCTCAACTAGCACTGTTAAACTTTCAGGAGAATAGCTAGATGTGATTCAGTATTTTTGAAATCTTAGCACACATTAAAAATGCCCTTATTCAAGGAAGGAAAAAAAAAAAAGTCCTTTGCTTGAGAAAGTACTAAAATAACGACCTGAGTAGGGAAAATCCAAGGAAACAGTGTCTCTTGAAATTCATAAAGTCTCCTGGCCTAAACATACCCCATCATTCTGCTCTGCTGGGAGCAAGGAGAAGGGGAAGCATCAGAAAACAGATATTGTCTAGTTGAACGCTTTCACAGTGTACCGAGCTTCTTATTGTTTCTTGTAAGACATGAAGAACATGGCAAAAAAAGTCATATATAAACCAGACATTGAGATTAAAAGTTAAAGAGATGTGGAGTTGTTTTTATTCCCTGAGTAGCAAATGCTTTCTCTACATTATAGTTACTGTGAATATGGAACAATAAGAGGAGACCAGAACTTGTCCCACAGTTATAATTACTATTTGAATTTGTATTAAGTATCTTCTCTGTTGTGATTCTAATCATGTAATCTGCCATATGCACTATGAACTAAAGCACTTTCATGATGATGGCCATGTCTGAGGATGGTAAACCTCAACATGTGAATTTCTATTCTTTTCTATTGTTTTTGCAGAAAATTGCATAGAATAATACATTACTTCAATGCAGACTAGACTGTTACTGTTAATGATTTCCAAAGAAGCATTAACATTTAATAAATACTTCATACTTGCTTGATTTTTGAGATTCACATGGAAAAGTTAAATTCATATGAAAGAAAACTGAAATATATGTTTCACAGGTCAAAGAACTGATCAGTAAAACATACAATACAATACAATATCGTCAGCAGGAAAACAGGGATTCATAATTGAAGTATATTAAATCCTATGTCCCATCAAAACGTGGCAGTTATCAGAGGGGTCAGGGATTAAAAATCTTATACACAAAGCTTATATGTATCATCTGTTGGATAAAGCATCTCCACGTACCAGAGGAAGTTTTGATCATAGATGCTTAAATGATGAATCCTGAAGTGTGATAGAAAGATACATTATAAAAAGATACTTGAAGGTCCCTAAATAAACCCTGGCTAAGAACTGTTTGATGCAAGATTCAAAGATCAGCACGTGAATGAATTAAGGTTGCACCCGTTCCAGGTGAATTCCCATACCAGATATTTCTCCTCTTTTTTCTTTCTGGCCCCCTGAATATTTAATTACTCTGGGCAAAAGAGAACAAATTCAAAAGGAGAGACAGAGGCAATGTAATTGTAGAAAACCCATAGGACAAATACAGCAGATACATAGAGGATACAGATTTAAATCTCCCGAGCCCACCTCTCTGCTGTGCTTTGTGTGACAAGCATAGGTTAAGTAGGTAATCGCAGAGCAGGAAAGAGCCTGGTAAGAATGTGAAACAGCTTCCGAAGGTGTTTACATATCTTCAGCATTTCCTATTAACTGGATGTAACTGCTCTGTGTTCTCTGGATCCCATTCTGATGCACCTAACTCTTCCTTGTAAAATGGAACAAAGAAGAGTTGTAGATTTTTGACTTAATGATTGGTTTTGAGCATAGTTACTACCATCTTTAATGTCATGCTTGCTTAAATGCCTTTTGGATATGGGCCTGTGTGTGCCCCTTGGCAATACGCATGCTATCAAACAGGAGTTGCACTTCAGCGGTAATCATTACGATGCTGAAATTCTTCTCCAGATCTAAACTATTCTAAACTTCTCTAGATCTAAACTATTTCCAGGAAAACAAGAATATTCAAATAACTGCTGTGTTCTGTAAGTGTGGTAATTGGTATGTAGTGTTGGCAGGTAGGTCTGTCTTAATGGATGGAAGCTAAGAGGAACTTCTGATTGTTACTAAAAACATATTCTGGCAACACTGGCTGGGCTCTTAACTCCCATGAAAAATCTTGTAAACTATTTCTGAATACAATCCCTATATTCAATTTGGCAAAGACAACAAACACACTCAGGATTCTAGTTTAGGCTTGTAATATCTCCTTCCCTGCAGATGAAACTGTTATCTGTGATTTTTGCCTTTGTAGAGTAAGGGAAGTGATAGGTTATGTCGCACTGCGTGGCTGTGAGGTCTGCCTGCTCCCCTTCCAAACTAATAAAATAAAACAAAAAGTGCTCTGGAAAGCATGACTCCTAAGAGAGAGACATACTCTGACTTTAAGAGAGGAAAAAAGTCTACATTAGGATGATAAATGACTAACTATAATTAATTAATCAATTAATTGTTTTTACCATAAACCCCAGTATTGGAAGTAGAGGCCTTAAATGCATCGTGACCCATAGTTTTATCTGATAAATTATGCTCCATCAAAATCCACAGTCAGCAGTTATTTATTGTGCAAAGTTCCAAATTGGATCTTCTACTTCTGAATTAATTTGGATCCTAAGTATTTTGCATTTGTACTGCCACCCAAAAGGATTCTTGTAAAAATCATGTTTAAAAAAGGGATATACAATATTTGCAGTAGGAAGATGCCTGACTGTCTAAGATATTAAAAAAGCTTAGCAAAAGGGAACAATGCTCATCATCTAAATGTCTGGTCTCAAAAAATTACTCCTGGGGTAACTTTAGGATGCTGCTCTCCCTGGATTCAATTTATGTTCTGCATCTACAATAAAGAGCAAATGTCTCTGCAGTTCCCTGCTGAAATCAGTGTTGGGCTTGTACTGACTTCTCAGTCTCACAGCTTGGAAGAAGGCCATTACAAAGAAGCACGGAAAAGGGAAATGAGCCACCACAGAGAAAGTCAAGAGTGAAGATATACTTCAAATCAATTTTGGCATGAAGTTGAGCTCTTGTTATGTCTGGTATGAATGGATTTTAACAGATAGGAGAGAATAGCCTTAGGGCTACTATTCTCCCAATCACACAGATTTTTTCTTTTTTTTTTTTTTTTTTACATGGCTGAAAAGACCAAAATATTTATTTTAAGGGTGCTAAGTGTCTAATAAAATCTCAGAAAAGTGGTTCTGTCTTGGAGATAGACCTTATTTGCCCTATGAAACAGATTTTTAAAATGGGACTTTATTATTCTAACTGTTATGTTGTCATGTTCTTATGTAAGCACTTTCCCAAAGATGATAGAGAGACAGAAGAAGTGTCAGTCTGATGAACGGAAAGAACATTGAAATGGTATTTGACAACATATCAAATAAAGGGCACAATTCAATAAGGGGTCACAATTCAAATATTCAGTAGTATTTAAAAGACTACACAATTTTAAACGCCAATAAAATATATAAGTGCTATTCTAATGCACAGAACACAAATTGAGGAATAAGATTTCAGAATAGCTGAAAAACCATGAGGATTGCTCATAGCTGCTCCAAGGCTTTTCTACAACTAACTGAAATATAGGTCATAAGTCTCGCAAAAATCCAGTTTCAAATACTTACCATAAACCCATCACTACAGTTACATCAGCACCTTCGAGTTCAGCTTGCAGCAGCAAACAGAGTTAGGTATAGTTGGGAATAAGAGAAAACAATGTTTGCTGCTACAAATTCTTGGATTATTGCTCAATTATCCTGGTCTATAGTGCGGTTTAGAGCAGCTCCACGGTCAGTTATGTATTTGGGGTCTGTTATCATTTGGGTAAGTGTGACCAGATAAAATCTTAACTACTATATTCCAAACATACGCAAGTTTGTCTACACTGCGTAGGGTGCTGTATTGATTCCTATCTCTTTTCTAGGTTATTTCACTAACAAAATGGTCACAACAAATGTACATAAAGCCAATAAGGCTACAGACATTCACAAGTTAACCACCCCCCATTCCTCCTCCCCCCCCAAAAAGAGTCTTTATATAATTGAAAATTGTGTGTTGTGGCTTAGGTACATTGCCGAAAGAGTTTTCATCGAATTGCCACTTATTCACATTGCAACATTCTCAAATTCGCTTAATGTATTTTTAGAGACAGATAATAAACATTTATGTGATCAAAATAAATAATATAGGACCACTGAAACATCTCAAAGGCTTTGCTGTTCAGCATGATATCAGCTCCTGCCAAGCAGCACACTCAGCGCTAGCCACACTTCAGCTTTCAGCCATTTATTTTTGACATAATGAAAATGCCTTCCCTCCGAGTACATGGCCTCTCTTCCTCTCTTACGTCAGAGTCTACAAGCCATAGAGGGTAAAAGATGTATGAGCCTGTTCAGACAGGGAGCCAGCAACTTTTGAGTATTCAATATCTTTCCTGACTGTGGTGGATTTAGTACTCTTGCAAGTTAACACTGGAATATTTGGACTACCACTGTGTGAGGGACAGTGACCGCTGAGACAGGACAAAGTCAGAATTTTTTCTTGTCCTACTTTTAAACACATCGTTAAAGAGATAGGGTAAATATTTTTTTAAAGAACAGTGCCACTGTGAATCACACATTGCTGCTTACTAGACATGTCTCTGTAACCGCAGCTGCTCACGTTCTTTTGTGTATGCTTACGGCTTGCAGACTGAAAGTCCTAAAATGAAGAGGAAAGGGGAAAAAAATGGATTACAGATGATCTGACTGGATTCAGCCTGAAGAATCTGAGGCGGCAGCTGCTTAAAGCTTCTGTAGGGGTTATCTAACTAAACCTGAGGGATTAATACATGACTCTATTCCTAGATAACCTATCACCAAAGGCACTAACTAGGAGTTTGTAACACAAGTAAAAGCATTCACCACTTCTACTTCAGCAGCCTTTAAAATTGCAGCCAAGCACCATTAGAGCGCATACTGACACCAGATCAGTCCTTTCTAAAGATCTATACAGAACTGCATTGTTTCCTGCAAATCAGCAGTTTTAGGCCAAATTCTATGAATCCCAGTGACCTTGTCTTTCATCAAATAAAATGTGAAGCACTGGTGAATTGAATGGAGACTTTAACCAAGCTGAATAATAGTTTAAGCATTCCATGCTGGGATATGCAAAAGAGCAGGCTATTCTGTAAAAGTACAAGCAGTCATGTAGTAGATTAGATTGTCTGTACCAGCATCTCTGAAATTCAATCCTTTCTTATATCATTTCAAAGGCAGATGGACAATGTTTTGCCAAGTCTGCAATTTGGTGGCGATGGAATTGCCTCATGAATGTGATGGAAGTTAGATGACTACTTAGAATTTCATATATTTGTGAGAGAACAGAGGAAGAATTATCTGAGGTCTTCTAAACTGCAAGAAAAGAGAGGAAATTGGCTACATGCTGAAGCATCGGCAAAAGGACAAGCTGAATCTGTTTATAAGAATGCTGGCAAAAGATTAAGTGCCTTACAATTTCAAATCAAAGGCCTACTGGTGGAGAAAAGCTGGAGAGAAAAAAAGAGAAATCTGCAAATACAGTTATACTTTGCTTCTGATATGAGATAGGAAATAGGAACTGAGAAATTAAGAGAGGGAGAGGAATGTAAGGAATTTTTATACAGTTAAGTATTTCTGAGCTCAAACTTGAGAAAAGGTAGGAGATACTGGGGAAAAAATAATAAACATAGTAAATACATCTGAAAGAATCACCTCACATATAAAGAATTTGTACAGACTAGTTTTGTATGATAGCAAGGATATTTAAATACTTAGTAATTATATTCTGTTTTGTGTTTGTTAGAGTACATGCAGTATAAGCTGTGCAAACTGCTCACAGTTCACTTTGCCATAGTACACTTCAGTTGTTTTCTGTGTTATATTTAATAACTCACTTCCCTATGCTTGTTTTTCCTTTATGTAGAGCATACATATGCAAAATATGGCAATATTGGAAGATAATAGCACATAGGTAAAAAGTACTCCTATAACAATACAAAAAAAATGTTGTTCCTCATGATACGTTATACCAGGTACTTTTCTACAATAGAGACAGAAAAGGAAGGGCATCCCCAGCCATCTCCTTGTTTGGAATATCAACTTCCCTACAGTTACTAAACATCAAGAAGAGAAGACAAAAATGGCAGATCAATTCTGAAATAAGGGATGAAGAAAAAAAGCCAAAAGACAGTCTGTAAAAGGACTCAAACTTCTAAAATCGGCATGACTTGGGATATCTGACTTCAGCTATGTGATCCAAATACCTTCTGTTCATCGTCTCCCTGAACAGAAAGGCTTTGCAAACACTGATTTTGATCTGAAACTTTATTTCTACACTTACTTGTCCCAATTTTGCCCTGTTTAAACCCCAGCAGAACAAAGAAAATGGACAGGACAGCATTTAGGTCTTTAAGTTCTCATTCCAGTGTGTGCTCAGGCCATGTTCATACACATATTCACAGCATGCTTAACCCACCGATAATTCTCAGTGCAGTCTTAGTGGTTTAGTTGATACTCATCTTGTATTACAGCCTCATGCAGAAACACATGTGTTCAGATCCACCTGAGCCTAATTATAAGGACTTCAACCCCTAGCTTCCTTCTGCAATGCCTTAGCCAGAAAACAAGGCAGTCTGGATCAGAGCGGTATAGATGAGCATGGGAAAGCCATGATTTGGCCTGGCCTGCAATATCTGGACCTGACTACTTTCATCATCCTCAGAAGATCACCGTCTGGTGATTCAAGAAAGATCTGTGGCATATTTTTAAAACTTATTTCAGTTTTCTCCATTTGCTTTCATCGCAAACTTTTGTCTTTCCTCCCTGCTACTTACTTTCATTTTTCCTATCACAAAACTGGAACAATAACTTCAGATTTTGCTAGTGTCTGTTCTTATTCCCTCTTTTAATCTTTGCCTTACTTTCACATCCTCGCACGTCACACCACAAACACACTTGCCCCACCCCCCTTGCCTCTTTAACTACCATTTCTCCTCTCTCTTTAATCTCTTTATACTCAGAAACAGCACTCCGTATCCTGCCTTGAACTGTCAGCTCCTTTCAATACAATTAAGTTCCTCTTGAAATCAGTCTCCTTTTGGCTTCTCTGACTGTGCACTATGATCATTTTTACCACTGTGTTTCCTCCACAGAATGCTCCAGATTTTATTGCAGTTCTTGGTGGGAACTCCAAAATAGTTTGTATTTCTCTCCCACCTTTAAATTAGCTCAAGGTACTCTTACATGTAAATTTAACTATTTAAAGCAACTCACAGTCCTACCTCACCATCCCAGACCCGTTGCCTCCTCGTCCCTTTGACATCTTATGAGTGACTAGCTATCAACTTTTCAAGTTCAACAGAATTAAAACAGGCATCTTGATATTCACTTTCAAAATTTTCCCACTATTTTCTTAATCACTCAGGATAACTTTCTCATTCTATCACTCAAGCAACAACCCGAAGATACAAGTTTTTTACTTGTACCTATCACTAGCCTCTCTCAATCTGGGAGCCAGTTTTGCAAATTCATAGAATCGTAGAATGGTTAGGGTTGGAAGGGACCTCAAAGCCCATCTAGTTCCAACCCCCCTGCTGCGGGCAGGGACACCCTCCACTAGACCACGTTGCCCAAAGCCTCATCCAACCTGATCTTAAACGCTTCCAGGGATGTGTTTAATTTAATTCTTCTACTTGGTACCTCCTAGGCATACTCTTCCTCTTCATCATCACAACAAAACCTCTTTTTTCTAGCTCCGATCAACCAGCATTTCACTATCATGTATATTTAGAAATACAAGACATATTCAGTCTCCCCTCATTCAAAATGCTGCTGCAAAGACTGCTCTTCTACAAAGTTTTGTCCATGTTACCCCTCTCTTTTCATTCTTCCACTACTAGGTCAATTTTGTAAGAAATGCAACACATTTGTCTTTATTTCTAATGTTCAATACATCATACCCCCATCCTAGTATCTTCCAGTAATTCAACAGCAGGAACTCCAAATGACTCCTCAGTTCAGTCTCCATATTTTAACTGCTCTACCTCTCACATGATACAGTGAAAATATCTCCGCATCTTTCTCCCCTCCTTTCATAAAAAACTTCCCTTAATATGAAGCCTCAGAAAACTTTAAGATAGCAGTGCATGTAAAGCTCTATGACTGCAGCATACCATGACTCTGCTTTTCTTGTGCTCTGTGCTTTTTTTGCATCTGGTATCTCATTTTACTCTTAGATCAGTTGGGCAGGGGTCATCTTTGGTGCATTTATACAGTGCACAGCCAACTGCATAACCAGTAGTACTGCCACATTTATAATGCTGTTTAGGGATGTTCTCATACGGGTCACCTGCTTGTAGCTCCTTGTTCATAACTACAAGGCCTTGAGAGCGTGTCCAAGAGCCAAGGCTGGTCCCAAGATGTTTCATGGAAAGGAGAGGGGAAATAGTTGCAAAAGAGATAGAGACCTTCACAAAGGATATACAGTCTAGAGAACTGACACAAGCTGTACAGCACAAAAGTAGAAAAGTCAAGTGAAAAAAATCTTTCTTTCGCCAAGAGAAAAACTAGTCTCACAGAAGGGCTTCTAGCAAGAAGTCACTTCTTTTCTTCCCGCTGCACTTCTCTCTGTCCCAGCCTTGCAAACGTGAGTCCTTCTGAAAGCAGAGGTCACATTCATGCTCACAGGTTGAAAATTACGAACATGAAGAACCTTCTGTAGTACTGAATGAATTCTGTTTTAACCAGACAGCAAGGAGAGAGATGCAGAACAAACCTATTTTTATTCTACACATATATAGGCATGTAAATTAGTTTATTTTAATGTTGTTTTTTTTTTCTAAACTAATGCTCATATCAATACTGTTACTGATACTGGAAGCAATTACACCATCTGTCCAATTCTCTTCAGTGTAGATTTCTATGATTCTTTTCAGCTGGATTTACAAGATCAATATTACTTCTTGGGTTACTGTCCATTTTGAACTAAAAGCTTAAGGTATTTTTTAATATTCTTCATGATAGAGTATTTGCAGTAAAATGGTACATGGAAAAATAGTAGGAATATGTCATGTAGAAAGCAAGCATGTTTATGCTGAATTACCTGATTTCTGTCTTTTCTGATTCTGCACATTTAGCATCATTTTGTTAAGGATTAGAGACCAGCAGAAATGACTGATAAAGACTTATAAGTATACTTAATCCCATTTTATACTAAAGTCTTTATTGAATTATGTATTTTAAGCTACACTCATGAGAAGTGCAGAAAGGCACACTGAACTGGTCTTATACAGCAGTTAAAAGCCTTCTTCAAATGCTAATCATTTATAATTAGTCTACTTCAATTAGTAATGAAACCACAAATTGCCCTCTCCAAAAAAACAGAATATATTCCATGCGCTGATTAAAAGGGAACAGTGATCTTCAAATTGTGAAGCGAATGATTGATGTGAAGCAAAACTCTCTCACAATTTTGTTCTTTTAACTCTTTGATGAACTGATCAACAAAGGCAAGTTTCCCAAAAGTCTCAAAAGCATTACCAATTCTCATCAAGAAAAGCACATCTGTGTTCATATGTTCATACTTTAAATACATCCTTACTTTAGTGTTATTTCATGCCATTTACTAAGCAGGTGTTGCCTTCCCTCTTTTTCTCTCCGGGAATCAGATCTTAATTGGCTACTTTCTAACACGTTATAAAAATCAAAAAGCAAGTGACTGGTTGACAACTCGTTGACAACTGGCTGTTAGGCAGTAGTCCCAAAAAAGCTTTGGGCAGGAATAAAGGCATCTTGTTGATTCAGTACAACCTTGATCACTAAAGATTATGCAATTTATGAGAAAATACCTAAGTTGAATTTTGATTCAACGCTCTTTCCACTTACTCATTGTCAGTATTCTAAACTGCCAAGAACAGCGTGGCAGAGTGGAAGAGTGATTCTGCTCAGTCTTAATGTACGTGTTCTCCAGGCAATAGCATACTTCATGCTTAAGCATATGCAAATGAACAGTATTGAATCAGCTATAATGAAATGGGGCAGGGACAAGGAAAAGAAAATTAGATAATTAATTCAGAAAGTAAGTTTCTGCTTTCTGCTGATATCCCAACCAGTGGATTACAGAAAATCAATGTTCTGTTCTTTATGTTCTGTTATTCAGTATTCTTTTTTCAGATGTTTGGAGGAGTCTTGTATAACTGGGGTTTTGTTCGTTGGTTTTGGTGGCATTTTTGTCAGGAGTGTGTGTGGGATATTAAGTGAAAATATACCGGATGATGTATCTGTTACATAGAGAAAATCGCCATCACTGATATGAGTGCATAGGCAACTGCTGTGGGAGCGGTAAGGAATATATTAACAAAAAGATTGGAAATGGAAAAATGCAGACTTGACGAAATGAGATAAAATTTCTTCCATGACAAATCTGTCTCAACAAGAGCAGCTGACCTAGGTAGAGCATTTCTTTAATAAAATTACTGGAATTTAACAAAGATTTCCAGCAGGTCATTTTAGCTTTACGCTTCTTTCACAAATTAAAGTCTGTGTGTAATTCTTCTGTAAGGACCCTTGGCATGGTCTCTGAAGGAGGAAGTGGTATCTCCTTCCAGTCATCCTCCATGGGCATTGATTGCCCTTCATTTGGGGAGGCAGATGAAGGCATAGAAGCATACCTTGGAAGCTGTTATAAACTGTAAATCATTCCGATATTATAATACCATTTGAAAATATGTAGACAAGTATATAATTGTAATCACTCCCTTCTATATGTAAAAAGGGGAAAGGACATCTTACATTACATAAATATACAACTATAGCACTGACTAATTTCCTGATTATAGATAACTGTAAAATAATTAGGAATAGCTTCATAAATCATTTACAAGTATCTAGAATTCAGACAGTAAACCATAGTTTCTCTAAGAAAATGGTTGGTTCCCCTATTAGTTTGTTTCTTCCTTAACTATCAACTACATAAGTAATATCATTGTGACCTCATAGCAATTCCATAAATGTTCAATCAGATCTGAAGAATTATCATTATCCCAGAAAACCTCAGTGTAAGTATCTCTCTGATTTTCACACACTTAACCCTTTGTCTCAGATCAGTTGACAGCCTTTTCTGGAAAAGTTATTCATTGAGTATAACAACAACAACAAAAAAATTCAAAGGATTTGTTGTTTGATTGCAAATGATCTCACGACCCTATTAAGATGTTTGGATCACTATGATCAGAACTAAATTGTATTTTTCTTTCTTTCTTTCAAGGTTTCCAGACACACTGCAACAATAAAATGTCAATAAAACATTGAGCACAACACATGTAAACTAGCTATATTGTAATTTACCTGTTTGTACTTTTTATACAGCATAATTTACAGAACTACTGTTTATTAAGGGATTATTCAGGAGATTAGTTAGGGAGACCCTTTTGGTCAAGTGCTTTGGTTTTCTCACACAGAGTTAGTTTTAACTTCCACCCTAGACATTATATCTGACTTTTCTGTAGCAAGAAGTTTAGGAATTTATGCTATTGGGAAAACACAACAGTATGCGTTACTGTGCTACCTCCTCCACGTTTTAAAACATGACAATGAAATGAGGAACTGAAGATATAATCTATTTAAAGAGAAAAATCTGTATTGTTCTAAGACTTGCCTTCTCTCTGGCCTTGTGATGTGGCTATTGTTTTGCCAGAAAATGTAGTATTATCATCAGACTATTGATGGACTTTCAGAGTCATCAATATTAATAATTCTGCAGAAATGAAAAACAGGTTCCCAGGAGTCATTCAATTTACCACTTATAATGCACAAAGGACTCTGAAAAGAAACAGGAAAAATTGCTTTGCAAAATAAAAGTTTATCATAAAAAATTAACTATTATCTTTAATGAAGGGGCTTTTCATATAATAAAAGCTCTCACAGCACCAGCTTCAGAATCCACAACTTGTTGCACAAAAAAATATACGGAAAATTAACTGTGTGTATATGAAATACCTAGCAGACATTAGCTTTGTATGATCTGTGAATGCCAGTCAGGAAAGAGACATAATCCAAAGAATTAGTGAAAATATATGGGCAAAATAGCAATCTGGTTGCCTGGGAACTCAATGAGAACTTCACAATAGCTTTACAGCTGATCAAGGTTATATTCAGTAAGCGATGGATACAAGGTGCTGCTCTAGCAAGAAATGAAGATGCATTTCAACCATATACAACATAATCAGTAATTTAGGCTTTCCATAAGGAATGGGAACATCCTTACGGAAAACTTCATGGATTCTTTTGGTGACAAAACATCACAGAATACCATAATGTAGTTGAAAAATTTGTCTTCATATCTGAACCACAGAGAAGCGGACATCTAAGGAAATCATAGGAACGCAACACAATGCTGGATTTTTGTAGAGGGCAGAATGCAAAACTGAAAAGAGAATTATTATTTAATTGGGAATGATACCCTAAAAGTACAGCTAAGAGTACTAGAGTGAAAAGAAAGTGAAAACAGAGAAGAAATTTTCTCTGATAATGAGTTCTGGGTTATGGAAAAATCTTTGGTGGAAGTCACAACTCTTGGAATTTAGACAAAACACTATAAAATGCAATATAGGAAATACTGATAGATTGGCAGAACAGGAGCTGGAAGAGCTGTCAGGATTTCTCCTTTCATAACTCTACTCCTGCCATTGACAGCATTAAGTATTTCTAATATTTTTGTCACCATTTCTATAGTAGTAAAAAGTAAGACAATCCCACGTTTTAAGTGAAGGAACTCTCAATTTCTGTGGTATCATCTTGCAATGAGCTAACAGATCTAAAAAAAGGTGAGAACTGTCACCATTTAGTTGAACATCTACATAAGAGCTATCTATACAATGTCCCTTTATACACAGAGATAGGCACTCCTAGAGCACACATCATTTTCTATTGCCAACAGCTTATTTAGGAGCTAGCTCCTAAGAGGTCAATAGAACAGCTCAGTGTGCGATGAAGTTAAACGGACATCAAACACTTAGTTCCCAGGCCGCGGGGGGAGGATGTTGTGTTTTTCTGGAATAGGGCGAATGGACAAAGCAGAGCATAGTGGCCAACTCTCCTGAACTGAGAACCTGGCAGGATACTTCTGCCTTCACACAAATGCACGCCATCATTAGCAGTGACACAGATCTCCAGAGAAATTCAGAGACCAGCGTGCTCCCTTTGAAAGTTGCAGGAGCTGTCTTAAACAACTGTGCTTCTCAGAAGAACGTACTTTTTACCTCCTATTCTCTTGTTAATAGCCTGTGATTTGGAGCATATTTCTGCTTGGATATTTCCAGTTACTTCCAGAATCAAACTTCCTAATTTGTCTCCTACTTGTTCTTCAGCTATACCCAGCTGTGTAACAGACTAGCAAGCAGACTCCACCATAAAGGAACTGTCTGTTCTTTGCATAAACTGGGATTGATGAATCCTAATAAACCTGTGTTTTGAGTTGTACACATTCAGATTCAAAAATGTATAGCCAAGACTGCTGACTGTGATCCCATCACACAGCATCATGCTTGTGTTCTGCTACTGTGACATTTTATGTAGTTATGTCTTCTTGTCACAAAAAACCCTGAAAATCTAAAGTAAGCAAATATAAGATACAGAGGGTTTACTCTTTTTTTTTGCATCACTCAAAACTCAAATCACTCTGATTATACAGCAATGAATTTAGGTATATTACAGAACACATCAAGACAAATATGACCTAAAGTCAATCTTCGCAGCAGGTAGGGTCGTTACTTGCCCCTCGGACTTAAGGCTGCTGCAATCTATTCTGAAAGTTGTATATTCTTAGGATAGATTTTGTAGCTCCAGATTCACAAAGAATCAAACTGTCTCCCAGAACACTTTTTTAATATCTTTTCATTATATAAGTTAATTTTTCACCTGCTGTTTTTCTTGTTATTTAGATTATCAGGCATCAACAAAGGTGCTTTAAATAAAAAAAAAAGAAGTTTGGGGTTTTTTTAATATCTTTATGTAAATGTGTAATTTAAAAATGGGTTATGTATTTACGGAAAACAACAGCTAACTCTTCCCCACTACATATTTTAAGTAAATATTGTTAAACTTAAGATGCAAAAGAAAGTCCAAGTTTATCATTGCAAACTAAAGGATTTTCTCACTGAAAAAGCTAAACTCAGGGCACTGTTCCAGATTGTCTGGGATCTCAAAATTACTCTTATATCATATGGTCTGTTAGCCACCAATGTAAACAATGAGGCCAAGCAAAATAAGATGGACACTCCCAAATGTGGATGACCTGTAACTCTCAGAAGAGAGATCCAGGGCTACAGGCAACCAGACACAACTTAAGGTAGACTTCACGCAGCTCTAATTTCAGCCAGCAGTAGGGATCTGTCTGGACCCTGGCCAGCATCAGGCTTGAGGCAGTGAAAAGGTCTTTTTGTTCTCGGTCCCTTTTGTGGCTTTTTTTTTCCCCCCAAATAAAGCTTGCACACACTACCAGACCTGCTTTTCTATTTATATCCCCGTTTAGACATATGTCGGTAACTTTGCAGACCTTTCAGAGAACACATACTTCATGGCAGACACTTTGCCAACGCACAGGCTGCAGGGAAGCAAAGCTCGTCAGCACTCCCCACAGCCCTGCTCCCTCAAACACACACACCATGGGCCTTCCAGGTTAAGCAGCTGTCTTTCATTCCCATGAAAATTGAACTGGAGAATGGATAAGGGGAAGTGACACATTTCCATCTTAAATTTTGGTATCTTTCAGTCTAGAGGCTGCGTGCAGTGGAATAGTTGCTCAGACAGATAAAGCAGGAATTGCTTGTGTACTGCTGTTTAGATGTAGCAACAGAGATCCTGCTTTGCAAAGTTACATGAACTATGAACACATCTTACCTTTGAAATGCTACAGTTTACAGGGTTAGGAATAATAAAATAATAGCAAGCCCAGCAGAAAGAACAGAGCTCATGTTTAAAGTACGACTTTTCCTCTTCTAATGGGTAGATATTTATAATTTACTAACCCTGCAATGATAATGAGGATAACCTGACAAAGCAAAGTAAGCTCTTTGACTTTCCAGCTTAGTCTTCTGTTTGCTCAGGTAAGTGAGCTGGCTTTCATTTGAAGTGAATGTGTAATTCTCTTCATAGGCTGCTCAGCACAAGTTTGGGCTCTGGGAGTTTCTCAGCAGCCAGTGTGTCAAGGGGGGTCTTGGGGAGACTCACCCACACGGCCCAGAGGTACTTGGGGTTTGGGGCACACACGGAGAGTGGAAAGCAGCTGCAAAGCGTTGGGGGACAGATAGACCCCTCCAGGCCACTGGTAGCACCGATGGGTGTGTGGGTCACGCTGCACAGGCAGGCTGCAGGGGGCTCTTGGCGGCTCCTCAGGTACCTTTTTGCTCATCTCTGTTGCGTGGTGTCACTCACAGCACCAACTCCTCCAACACCTTTGAGAGTGCTGATATGCTGGCAAGGCACAGTACTGCTTAAGGAGCTAAATGCTGTCTGGTCAGTCTGGCATTGCCTGGTCACCTAGCCTAGTAATAACAGTTGCTTTCTCAAGCTCCGCAACATACTAATTCAGCCACACTGCATCTTTTTCTTAAAGCTGACTTGGTCTCTGGCAGCTTGGGGACATCTGAACACTACTTCAGTGCCTACAGTTGTAACTATTTAGCTTTGATGCTCTCAGTGGAAAAGACCTGCATCTCTCTCTTTTCCAAACCCACCAGATTTTTAGGTAAGAAATACCCTAAACAGAGTCACAAAATGCAACATTTAAAGACTAAAGGGTGGTGGGTTAGGTTTTTTTGGGGGGAGGGAGGGCATGTGGGTCGGGGGGACACGACACAGATGACCCAGACACAATTTCATCCTATGCCTGTATGCTATTATAGAGGATAATCTGTCTTTTCGCACAGATATATTAGAATCACTCTAAAAAAATAAATCACTGAATGTCTTGGTATGCATACTGTATTTTCCCTGTATTTTAAAAAGAAAACAAGCCTCTAGTCTTATCTAAAAAATACTTCTAAGATTTCCTTCTCACTGTGTCCAAACAATAAATGTTCCTGTAATAATTAGTGCCTTGATATTAACTAAATCTCTAAGGTATCTTTTTCATGGAGTTTTCATAGCATGGACTGATTTATTTAATTGATGAATGGCTTTGTATGTGCTTATTTTTAATCCTACCCAATTATCTCATGAATAATTGCTGTTTGTAATTATTCCAAAGAAATAATACCAATATTTTTAATGATAGTAATGAATGACATGGCTTTAGCAAGCTTTTTGAATGTTTGTAAAACAATACTCTGATTAGTCAGAACGAAATATTTGCTCAGTTAATACTCAAGAGCTTGATTTTTTCACTTGATCTCACGTCAATACAATGAATCCAACAGGCTGAGTTGCTCTTTGAAATCTGTTACCAGATTTTTCTTTAATCACACTCTCATACTTTAAAATCTGCAGAATACACTTAAAGATCTGTATGTTACTAGTTAAAGAATATGAAATACTACCAAAAAGAACCCCTATAGCATTTTACCTGCTCTCTCATCTTCTGTATCCAACTGTTGTGTCATGTTGAGAATTTAAATTGGAAGGTCTTTGTGCCAGGGGAGGGTTTTTTTTCTATCTGGCAGAACAGCTTCATTGTCCATTGCTAAGGTTCCTCGTGCTAATGCACTACAAAGAATGGTTATTATTTAATGAATACCCGTCGTCTCTAGGATGGTTCACTGAGGTTATCATTGTCAGTTACATTTTCTAAGCTTATATTAAAAATTACAGGAATAACTATCCCCTTGTTCACTAAAGAGAACAGAAGATTTTACCACTTAAGCAAAGAACGTGCATAAACACCATTTGTAGCTGCAGTCCCAAGAGTTCTTAAAAATAGTAGAGAATCCATCTCTGGATGCTTGGCCCCGAATCTTGGCCTGTAATCCAAAATTCATTTTTAGGCCCTTAAATAGGCAAAGGAGTTCATAAAAGCCCTCATTATCTAGTCACGTCACACAAGTCACTGGCTGCCAGTGGAATCTATCAGCCAACCATCATTGGAGACAAGTCATTTCTCTTTTGCCAAGTTCACAGACTACAGAGGCTATTATTTTGATAATAGGCCTTCAGGTGTTTCTATTTTGACATCTGAAGCTTTTCAGAAGACTTCTGAAGACTTTTAGGAAGTATTCAAACCTTTCAATTTTAAATATGAAGAGGGGCCCACCTATTGCCTGCCATTCTCCTCTTTTTTCTTTTGATTCTTACAGAGAAATTTAGAATGAGATTTGCATTTTCAAATTCTTTTTGACAACTTATTGATTTGAGACTGTAAAGCATGATTTTAATCAGTTAATGTTTGACCAATCTAATCAGTTAATATTTGCAGTATTTTAGCTTATGAAATGAAACTTTTTTTACATTCAATGCTTCTCAGAAAATACCAAGAAAAAAAAAAGAGTTCATGATTTTCAACAAACTTTTTGAAAACCTTTTCCAAGTTTTTAATTCATCTGCTTCACTATCTACATCTTCCTTCCCAGATCACTGTAAACAATTTGTTGATCGAGGAAATCGTTAACCCTGCAGCTGATATGTCTTTCATTAATCTCATAACAGAGGCTTTTCTGAACAAGCAGTACACTTTATATCAGTTTTGCTAAAAAAAGTAAACAAGGATGGAGCACATTTATTGTTAGAATTTTATCTCTCTGTTGCATGCATGCGACGTACAACAAACTTTGAGCAAGGACTGAGGTCTTCTGAATATCACTGTGTACTGAAAACTGATAAAACCAGTATGAAAGTTCTTTCAGCCTGTGGAAAAGTATTAAGCAAATACTTCATTGTGAAAAAGCACTGTAAATTTTGCCTCCAATTTTCAAAGACCTTGCATATTTGGGAGCCTTGCTTCCTTGGTTTCTGTTGTCTTGCTTTTCTTGTGTACATATACATAAGCAGAGAACACAAAGTGTGTTTGGCTTACACAGAATGGCAACTTTAAGTTATTTCAGTTTAAACTTGATGAGATTTCAGATTATCGTGGCTATTAAATTAAATCCCACCTAAGTTTTGCTTACTCTAATCTTTGTATCTACCTGCACCTTCCCATAAAAGCTCTCAGGTGGAAATACAACTACATTATTTTCTAGGTTATAAGGACTTCTTCCTGCCTCTCCTATTAAAAGAGGAAAAGACTGAAAAGCCATAACTGTTCATCAAATTCATTGTGCTGATAATCCCCTGAATTCCAATTTCAGTGTAGTTTTTATTGGCTGAAAAACTTACTCAAGCTCTACTTATGAATTATGTATTTAAGAACCGAGGACAGACAGTATCTTATGATCCATAATTACAAATCAAGTCTTAGAGAAGAGTCTCTTCCTATATCATTCTGGTATTCTCTTAGCAATGTAGTTTTGTGCAAGTTTTGTATCTCTAGTATTAAGTTTTTATTTCCTTGGGGACTGTGTATTGTTAATACAAAATAATTCAAAATATTCTCACAACAATCTCACATTGACACTGCTGCGGCACCATTCCCATAGATACATTGCCATGGCTTCATTAGGCTAATGAAGGTCCTTATAATTGTTATGATAAAGGCTATATCCTCTTAACCTCGAGTGTTTGCACAAATTTCTAACATGGCGGGTTACAAAATTTAATATTGCACCTAGACACCGCACCCCATACACACAAGCAAAGGGTGATTAACAGGTGAAGAAAAGTAACAGTCCTGCAGCCCTACAGCCTACTCAGCACTGGAATTGCTGGAAGAATAATTTTCTGAACATAACCCAAATTAGCCACTTCATCAAGAATGAAGTTGGACTCACTATGCTCTTTAGTCAGATGGTCACAAGAGATTCCTGTTCTGAATTATCCCCTGGAGGAGCATCCCAGTCTCTGCAGACCACATAAAAAGCCTGAAAAAGACAAACTTCCTAACAAAGGTGTTTCAGCTCAAATCTAGAATAAGGTACTGTGAGTGCTCTGACAAAATGGGAAAAAGGAAAGCTCCAGAATCTTAAGGTGTTATGAGTGGGAGCATGCCCTGCTGGGCATCTCAACAGGTAAGAAGCAGTTCAGAAGAGATCAGCTGAAAGGTCAGATGATGAGGCATCTTCAAACATGTCAGATTTCACACAACAGTCTGTATTGTTTAGCGTTAGTCTGCCTCCTTTCTCCCGTGAGTTCAAAATATTATAGCTGCCTAGAAATCTAGATGCACAACTCTTGTACTGTTCAAACAAGGAGTAAACATAGCAGTCCCTGCTCAAAATAAATTACAGTAGCTTGATGATTAACTAAAAAAACTGAATGCATATTTCCATTATTTTTATATGCGATTTATTTTAGAATCCCAGAGCCTTTGGATATGTGGACAGAAAATGAATGCAAGTTTGAGGTTATTTTTATATTCTTATTTTGTCATAATGATTGAAGCCATTTATGATTGCTTCAAGCTAGAAAGCACATCTCAAACTTCTAAATCTATGAAAAGCAACTAAAATGTGTCAGATTCAATGTCAGACACAAATCTGACTTTTTAAAAAAAGCTTTGACTATTAATGAACACTTTGTTTAATTGTTTAAAACCTTATGAAAAGGTAACTCTAATCACAACATTAAAAAATTCGAGTTCCCCATAATAAGTAGTAATTCTGCCAAAGGATTTAGGATACTTTTAAGAGAGACCAAACAGAGACACTCTTCTACCCTGAAAGTAAAGCTACTCTGATGCCACTCAGGATCAACGTATTAGATAACAAAATACCAGTCAAGCATGAGATTTGCATCTTCACTTCAGAATTCTCACACGTGAACTTCTTTCCACCTTATCAACACAGCTACCAAAAGGCTTAGCAAACGCAGCCGGAGTGGTGTGTCTCACTGTAGTTCTGACTGAAAACTTAATTGTTCATGTCCATGTCTAGCAGCAAGTCATGCCTGCAGACTTGTGATAAATTTAACTGCAGAACAGGAAAAAACTAGGGGATATATGCAAATAAAATATTAACCTACATCTGTAAGAGTTAATGTGCCAAGTTATATTACATGTATTATGCACATAACTTAATTTCATTTATACTTTAAATCAAATGGCCTGATCAAACGGAGAAATACTCTACCTGCACTTCAAGCAATATGGGTCAGTTTAAACATGCTTAATGTTACCGTGTCCTTAGCAAATTTATTTCTGTCATTTAGATCAAAGGCATGTATTTGCAGCATTTTCCATGCCCGCTCTATAGATACAGATACGTTACTTTCATAAGAACCTGGTACTAATGCTACTGTAATTGCTCAGAAAATACTAAAATCACAGAATTTAATTCTGTGAAAGATTCTGTTTAATAAAATATTGTTGGTTTTTTCTTATGACTGTGTCATTATTTATTCTTTTCATGCAGTTCGTTTCAGAAGTTTCAAAGTGTTTGACAACAACAAAAAAATCAATTAAAAGCCCAGAGACAACACTGCAGTAACATGAAAAGAAATATAATAAAATTAAATGCAAAGTTCTAAATTATTCAAATTAAAAGTTTTTATAGGTGTCCACAGTAATAAAAAATAATAAAAAGCCTTCAAAGGAAGAAAAAAGGCATCAGAGGGTTTGAAGACTGATATTTGTTTTAATATCTGTAATTAGTTTAATAATTTGGCAATACTTTTGCCTCACAGGATAATGGCAGTTGTCTATAGAAATTACACACGCACTTGCTCAAAACTCCATTTTTTCTTTTAACTATCTGTGCACCATTTCACAGATCCTTCATCCTGTATCTACTGAACACAGAAATATTTTGTGCTTTTACGATGCCTTTGATCTCTGAATCTCAAAGTAACTTGAACAACCACAACGTTCTGCAAAATGAAAATTATTTTTACTTTACAACTGGGGAAATTGAAGCACAAGGTTCCCACCTTCACACATTTCATGTTTCTGAATAAAAATTACAGTGGCCAAAAATGTAGAAGTGACAAACAGCCATAGTTTGCAGTGATGTGTGTATGAAAAAGCCTCGCTCCATCAGCACCATCCGTCCAGCTGCACTTAGGTTCCAAGGTATAAACCTGAAGTTCTTTGCTTTTAGTGCCTGAGTGTATAAATGTTGGACTGCATGATTTATTGCCTGATCACATATTATGGCCCAGTATCTAGAAACCCATGTTATGGAGAATTCTTCTACCTCATTTGATGGCCTTCACTGTAATACAAGCTGAGAATCTCACAGATGGTGTATTTGCCATCATTACCTCTCATGACAGCATCCCAGTTTTACAGGCTGAGGACTCAAGAACAATGGAATTAAGAGCTGAACATAGGACTTATCTAAATTCACCTGGAGCAAGAGGATGCACTACCCCAGAGACAATGGAGGAATTTGCACAATGAGGCAAACAAATGCTTCAGAGTCATAACTTCCCCTCCAATGCCTCTTGCAATGTTTCCTTTGCTCTGTTGAGTACTAAAACCATCTCAGGGCTGCTGACAAGCAGGTGATAAAGGAAAAGAATAAAATGCCGTCACAAATGTTGCCCTTTCCCTTTACGCTCTCCATACACATGATCCGGGGTACAGAAAAATAGAAAGTGCCATACTGGGTTAGACTGAAATGGCTAAATCCTGCCTCCAACTGCAGCCAGTAGGCACTGCTCAGGGGACATGGGAGAAACAAGGTAAGGACAGACTGATCCTTTTCAGTAAACATCACTGCTTCTGGCAGTCAGAAGGTTAAGAATTTCCCGAACTGCCTATCCACCATGAAGGATCCATTCATCTGGTACCAAGTTCCATAATTTAATTGCAAAATTTTTAAAGAAGATATTTCCTTTTACTTGTTTTAGATCTGCTCCTTGAAAACAGACACGCGGGCTCTCTCCTAAGTAAATTGTTGTTCACAGACACCTTTGTAATGACATGTTTTTATTAATCTCTCTGTGATCCCTCTATTTCCTGTATCCTTTGTGTCCTCTGTTTCTCAGGACAGGCACATCCTCATCTATTTGGTAACATCCATCTATAGTAAAAACTCCCACTATTCATAAACTTCTACCTCACCTTTAATCCAGTCATTAACCACCACAACCGATAATTACTCGATTAAGAAACAGTGACACTTGAGGAAAAAAAATTCCTCTCATTTTATCATAGCTTAGTTTCCTAAAGGATCTTTCAATGAGGGACACCGTCAGAAATCCTAGTTCATCAGCACTATAGCTATTCCAGTAAACCAAGGTGCCAAAGAACATTCCCGCTCACAAGAATTTCTCCCTCTGCAGTTTTTGAAACCATTAAAATGGCCCTTGACACATCTTTGGCGCAGGCAAGCTGGCACTCTCTGGATAGCACCACCTGCGATGCATTGCATTAGGTGAAGACTGTTCCCCACGGGTAGTTTGGATGCAGCCCACCAGCTTTGGATGCTGAGAGTGGTTCATGGTACAGCCAGATGCCACCTGGTGGCCCCGGGGCTGGTGAACATGCCCCGGCACTGCCCAGTGCACTTACACAGAAAGAGCTCAAATCAATGGGTTATCCAAAGTAGAGCACAAGGCATGATTTACCTTTCATGTCCGCTATATGATCAGCAGATAATACACAAATAAACCCCCAGATTTTGGATGTTCTTGAAGGTATGAGGGCTCTTACATCTTTCTGTAGCCATCTAGGCCAAGCACATGCTATTCATAAATGTTTAACATAAAGAGAGCAAACCACAAAGTGAGAGCAGTGTTCCTACATCTCAGTCCACTGGCAGAATTATATTTTCCTCTGTTTTGTGCTTGAGGCACCATACAAATTTTAAGTCACAGTTGGTTTTGTTTGTTTGTTTTAAATTAAAACAAATAAACTATTTAATCATAGTTTAGAAGCTCTACTGGTAGGATGCCTATTCTTGAAACAAGCTGTGTCTTATTTTTTTAATTCTAAATTATTATATAATCATTTCTTAATTTGTTTCTTTTGTTCCAGGAAAGAGGTCAGAAACAAGCTATTTCTTCTACTTTGAACAGTAAAACCTAACACACACCCCCTTGCTTAGTTGTTAAGACTACCTAACTGATTATCCAGGTTTTCAGTAGTCACACATCGTCTCATGCAGTTGAATTGAACTGAGAGCTTATTGAACAACGAACTCTCATCTGACATTGTGATTCTCCTGATCAAACATAATTATAACTGTGCCAGGTTCCATTTAGGAAACCTAATCACCTTCTTATTGAAACACAGGCTTTTATACAATTTTTATGTATTAGTGTGAACTTTACTCCTACTACACGTTCACACCTTTCTTTGTGTTTCTTCCATGCCTGTTGGTTTTTGTAGGGTTTGACTGCTGCACTGCTGCAGCAAGTTCAAAAATCACTGATTCTGGTAAGTATTCTGCAGAAAGATGACTTGTTCAATTTAACTTCAGGTGAGATTCATCTCACTAACTTCAGATAGCTACAACACAGTCATCTGAGTCTGCATTGCTAGATCCCTGCTACAGGCAGCAGAGAGAAAAAGGCATTTCATAGGACAATATACTTCAGTCTAATGAAATCACAAGAACCAGCTTAGATCCAGACTTTTAAACTGTAGCCATCTAAAATTAGCTGAGATAATCCTGTTTCACTTACATTTTTTTTAATACCACCTTCCTCATAAGTACATGAGGAAAGCTAATTATTTGATTGTCCTGAGAAACAATAGAGGAACAGCACTTGAGAGTGCAATGTGCTGTATTTTACCAAGCAATTAGCAGTCAAAGAGTGCCAACCTGCAAGTCAGAATCATATTCAATTACCATTAATCTAGAGTAGAAAATAAGGGCACGATTGTTCTCAGAGGTTTAGTGTGTAATTCTGTCTTTTTCAATGATTTCTCCAGAACATACTATACACCCAATGAAAATCTTCCAGGGACTTAATTTATAGCATGGTCTAAAGCATAAAATTGTCCTCTCTGTTGAGTTATGGATCAAATACTTTGTCAGTCTCAGACAGAGTGAATTTGAACCAGCAGTGTGTTTCCTTGAGCCATGAAGGAGGAAGTGGTAATAAGAGATAGTGAGGTTTATTATGTGCTGTGGTTCACTATGTTCACATTCAACAAATCATCTCCCTGCTCTGTGCCTCAATTTACCCTTCTGTAGACTGAGTATTCATATTTTCTGAAAAAGCAGCTGTGAAGTTTTACAGCTCAGAATTACACTTTGCTTTCAAATACACATGAACTTCTGTTTGTTTCACATCTGGAACTGAAATCAGAGTTCAGCCCTTGAGGTTCACGTAAATAATTTGAGACTCTCAGCTGAAAAGGGCTAGGAAAGTGTGCATTAATATTTAAACTTGCTTTGCATGGCATTTTCTGGGACATGTTTTCTAATCATTGACATTATCCAAACATGCCACATTTCCTCTTTAGGAAGGTTTTACTGTGGGATTATCTTGATTGATGTGGATAACAGCATTGCTGTGAAGAGCGGTCTTTTATGCATGCACTCCAGTTCCTGTTAACAACTGTAAAGATTAGGGGTTTATACAACAGGTATTAACAGACTTTTCCCATTATTAACCATTTAGGTCAGCATTTTGCTTTATATTTTGTGCATGAAGGCTTTATGTTTAAGTATTTGAAGCTATTCTGCTTTCTTTTTCTTGTTTGATTTATTTTTGGACAAGCTTACTGAAATCTTTGCTCACCTTTTCATATTTGAGGAATTCAAAAAGTCTGCAGGCTCACGGAGGGCGAATACATTATATCATACATTAAGGATGAACGTAAAATGCATCTCCACATTATTTTGTATGACTAAATTTTGTATGACTTTACCTTATCAGTAAAGTCATCAACTTTATTAAAATCACTTGCAAAATGACATATGCCACATCTTGGACATAACCCTCATCAGGGTCACAAGACGACATTCACAGCTGAATGTACTGTTCAATGCTGTGACCAGTACTGCGCAAGAGAAGGAAAGGTATGTGCCACTCACATAAATGATTATATATAAATTCAAAGATTCAAATAATTTTCTACCTTGAGCCCCAGCATATAACATTCCTCTTCTGCCTGTCTTCTCCCAAAAACCTCTGTTAAGGTTTTAATTTTTATTTTTGTCAAAGGGCTCAGAACCCTTTTACATACTTGTCTTGAGGAAAATCTATGCCACTCTATTCCCTGCTATCTACACATTTGAAATTTAAAGGTATGCAGATGTTTTTCCTCATGATGATAGAAATACCAGAGGGTTAAAATGAAAAAAAAAAGTGCAATAACATTAGGCTGAAATATGTGTATTCACTTCACTTCGAAGCCTGTAGCTTCCAAAAAACTTGGTGTTTGCATGATAAAAGGAATGAATGTTCAAATGAGAAATTTTACATATAAATAGGTTTCTTACAAACCACATATGTATATAGCTTAAAAAGCATCCCAGAATCTTTATGGTTGTAAAATGTTTAGTTGTTGACCTCACTTCATTCCTCCTAAGGAGAAACAGATGGCTGTAATTGAAATTATATGTGATTTTAAAGTTGTGCCTAATTTATGGATTTTGATACAGCTCTTCATTATTATACAATAAAAGAGGATGTCTTTCTTCCCTTCTTTCTTTTAGTTTTTTATTTTGATTTATATATTTATTTTTTAAGTCTGGTCAGTGCTATAGGCAAGGTCGTCATTTTGGCACAAATCTTTGCTCTGGAATACATCTACACTGTGTGTTTGGCCCAAATGCAGGCTGATGACATCATCTGATATCTGGACAACTAATGAATCCCAAAATCTACACTATATTCCCCTGTCTTGTTTTTGGGTACTGCAACCTGGTAAATATTTCTCCACCGTCTCTCCACACGGTGACTTTGGCAAAAGCCCAGCAAGAGCTGGTACCGCTGTCATCCAGCTCTCAGCCCTCCCTCCTCTGCTGCACCCCTTGTCTGAGGGAAGCCAAATTTCTTGTCCTTCACCAAGGGGGCATGAGGGGAGGGAACCCTCACACAGTAAGGCACCATACTTGTGTTCACGAACACAGGAATATTTAAAAACAGCTAGAAATCGCTAATGATTTAATGCAGTGAAGAGACAGTCCCAAAAGTTATGAAGTAATAAATAACATGAATACAAGGGAATTAGAAACTCTTCTAAGAAAATAATATGTGTTCAAGAGCTGGGGTGCAAAATCTGAAGAAGTAGCAGCAATAGTTCCGTGAGGTAAGATCAGGGGCATTAATTTTTTTCATCTTTATAAAATAAAAGATACAGCATCAGAAGCTAGCACTGTTTGATGGCATCACACCATGACATCAAGGGGAGTAAGATCTGGCTGAACTCAGCTGCTCTGACTGTCTTACTATCTCATGTGAAAGTACCAGGGCAGGAGGGTTCCCCTAATACTTCTGTAATTCAGGTTAGCATATTATTTCAGAAACATGTTTCCTTCACATAAAACCAGGGAAATGTTCTCTGCTGATGCAGAGCCATTACAATTTGCCCAGTTTTAAGTAAATAATTTGATTTGTTTGGCAATTAATTAAAAATATAGTTGTCTTTCACAATTTAAAGAATAATTAAATAAAATAAGATCAGCACAATTCTTTTAAAATTCAGGTGATAAGATTCCTTTTAATGCCGTGTGATGAAAACACTTTTCCAGGGGATAAAAATCTTCCCTGTCCCATTAACATTGACCTAAGCTCTATAAGATAAGTCATCTCAACAGCAAAGCCCTGCTTGGCAATATTACACAATCTTTTCTGTACCCCACTGAGCTAACACCATGGCAAGTCTCGGGATCTAGTTTATAAGATGAGGTTAAACCTTCAGAAATCTTAATTAGTCTACGGAGCATTTGAAAATAGGTATATACACAAAGACCAATAAAAGGCGGCCTACCAAGTATGGGAGAAAATACAGTTAGCAGAATAAAGTACATTTCTCAAAGTAGAGACAAAATTGGAAGTAACAACATATATTTGAACATTTAAGGTAATTTTTAGATAACTGTTCATAGTGGGGAATCACTAAGATTTTGCATGACTCTGAGGATAGACAGTATGCTTTAAAAATTATATTTACAAAAAGTCAACCAGCTTTCTTCTACTTTCCTGCTCAGAGAAAGACAAAAATTTAAACCATGTGTTCTTAAACACACATTATTGGCGGGGTACAGTCAAGAGCTGCCTGAAGTGCTGTTCTCAAATGAATTCCTAAGGTCCTCCTCCCTCTGATCCTTCTGTAAGGGACCAACAGGGCCAAACCAACTCAAAGAGGAATCCCTTAAAATCTTCAAACTGTTTTGAGCCATTTTTCACCTGGTGCAAGCGGACAGAACCATTCCAGGGCACCATACAAAAAACTAAAGCCTGGCACCACAGGCTCACACAACTGTTACCTCTGTTGTAAGGAGCTGAACCTTCACAATGATACTTTTCTCTACACCACTGCCTTTCAAGACCAAATATTGGTCATGCAAATTCCAAAAAAATGCAACCAGATAAATTACTCAGGTTGTTATCATTAGATGTCTTCAGCAAGTGTAAGCAAGTGGCTGGTGGCTTCAAGTGAGAGGCTTGAAAGAGACTTGAAAAGGCTGGGAAAATGATGCCAGAACAGAAGCACAAGATTTAAATTAACTGTCACACAAAGGAAAACTGTCCAACCGGAGTGAAATGTAAATGTTAAATAGCACAGTTCAGAAGCTATTTAAAAAAGTAAAACTGATTTTATTTTCAGGAATTTAAGAATTTAGTTTTAAAATTACTGCTTTTCTAGTACTGAGTTTAAGCACTTCTCTGCGCTCATGTTTTTAAACACATCCTATATTGAATACTGCATTCAAACTGAAAATAATATAGCAAAGCGATTAAAATTTTCCAGTGGCCAAATGGAATGTTTTGCCTTCAAGTTCCTTCTGTTACTGATAAACTGACAGCGTCTCCTTTTGAAAATCCCTCTCAATTTTTCAGGCACTCCTATGGTAAATACCTAAAATCACAACAGTTTGTCCATTGACTTCAACGCAATGCATCAGACCACTTGCTCTGTATCATTTTGCAGTGGCATCTCAGGAAAAGGGATGGATAAAAGATTAATACCTCTGTACGACCAATTATATTATTGTCTTTAGTTATCAAGTTTAGTTTCAGGAATATTTTCAGGAGCTAATTCTCACACATTTTTACAAAAGTATTACTTTAAGAGATGCAGTGTGTCCACTTACTGCATTTGAAAGGGAAAATAACTTCTGGATACATAAGTGCAGTACAAAATTCTGCAAAAGTTAAAATTTCAGCATGCTAAACTTAAAATAATGCAGAATAATGTCATTTTCATGACAAAAAAACATTTCACCATACATATTAAACTCTTAGACTGGAAACTACATTTCTTTTCCTTTCTTAACTCTAGGCAAATGAAAACCAAGGCAAGTCCATGAAACGTTTTACATTTTTGGTGAAACAACGCTATTCACATACATCATCTAATTAATGGAGACCTATAGGCTTTCTCTTTTAAAATGCGCTAGGTGTACAGTACCACATCACATGCTGCAAATAGCAGTAAGCATCTGAGATTGTCAGATGCAGAATAATTGATAAAGTACGATGAGATTCACATGACAGCAAAAGTAAACACGTTTCATTTATAACAGGGGTGGCTGAATCATATGATGTGATATTTTCCCGAGCTCCGATCATTTCCTCTGGGTTGCCTTAATGCTTGAGCGGATTTCTATCAGAATTACAGAAAGAAATGCCAAGCATCCACTGGTTCTGGCTATGACCCTTTTCTTTTTTGCCAGGTTTTGATGTCCCTTCTGCAAGGATCCTAACTACATCATACTCCCCACTGTAGGGCACTCAAGGTGAAATATGACAGGAAAGATGCCTACATCTTCACCCATGTGAAGTGATGCTCTCACTTCAGCCTGCAAAGAACTCTCCTGCTTGACTGCACACTTATGTCTCTGCACACTAGATTTTGGAATAAAAGGTAAAACTATCTTCTAGGTTTGGATAAATTATTTTAAAAGTGCTCCATCCTCTAAAAATAGTTGTGGAGCAATCACACTGAGTAACTTCCACCAAATAATAAAAAAGAAACAAAAGCCTCAATCATGCCAATGATTAGTTCATAGAATCATTTCGGCTGGAAAAGACCTTTAAGATCATCGAGTCCAACTGTTAACCTGGCACTGCCAAGTCCATGCCCATAAGCGCCACATGTACAAGTCTTTTAAATATCTCAGGGATGATGACTTGACCACTTCCCTTGGCAGCCTGTTCCAATGATTGACAACCCTTTTGGTGAAGAATTTTCTTCCTAGTATTCAATCTCAACCTCCCCTGGGACAACTTGAGGCCATTTCCCCTGTCCTATCACCTGTCACCTGGAAAAAGAGATCAACACCCACCTGGCTACAATCTCCTTTCAGGTAGCTGTAGAGAGCAATTTACTAATTTCAAAGTGGTTACTACTTAATTTTCCACAATAGTTTTACAACTTTTAGTTTCACAATATTTTGCATGAAAAGGAACTTGGTCGCCTTGCAGCCCAACAATTAGAATGGGCTGTCAGAGGCTCAGATTCAAATCTAATCTCTCTCTGAAACAAAATAAGCATTTAGGAAAACAAAGCAATAAAGTATTATGGGCTGGGACCCCCTCAGTCTCTCTTTCTGTCAAGCACTTACATATTCATTAATACAAGAACCTAGGCATCCCCAGAGAGCGTTCTAAGCAGCAGACTGTAGAGTTACTTTTTGTATTGCTGACCAAAGTAGATGTTTAAGTGTTTTCTACGTAGTGGAGCTATTCCAACAGAAAAGCACAACATTCTGTTATAGCATATAACTACATAGTTAGGACATTTTCTTCCAAGTTGGGGGGGGAGGGGGGAAGTACACCTCCTTAAAATCAGTGAGATTTGAACTGTTTCTGATCCAACATAAGAAAAATACAGCACCTGTTTTGTGATAGGAGCTACATCCTCCTGTAAATCTAGCTTTAGCTTTTATCTAAAATGCCTGCAAATGCATTTTTGGTCAAATAAAGCATGTTGCTTTGATTAGCTGGAAAAAATGGGGGGAGGAGGGAAGAGAGATCTGTTTCTTGTCAACTGGAACCATTTTAATTTATTTAAGTCAGTCACTGAACTGACAAATCAATTTATTGTGTAGCCCAAGCACAGATCGCCTGCCCTGAAGTCAAAGCAAGCTGCATATATGTAGGCAAAATTTGGCCTTTGCTTTTTTGAGCACACCCCTCTGAGCTGCGGAGTACGGTTCCTACTGCAGGCGCTGCAGGTTCCATATCAGCAAATGCCAATGGGTAAACTAGGAGAGAGAAGCTTTATAGAGATTAAGAGATTACAGTTTCTCTGCAAGATATAATTAAAAGAGAAGGAAGCTTAATTTCTCTAATTCCTAAAATGGAATAAATCAGAGTAAAATATCTTGGTTTTTATTTTCATAAAAGTAAGTACTAATATGTGTTTCACAAAGCATTGTATCACTACTCATGTATTCCAACAGCAACAAAGCAGATGTATCCATTAACAAACACCTGCTGAGATAAGCACTTTGCACTATACTAATTCATGCTGATATCTATTATATATTGCTTTTTATAATTTCACCTAGCTTCACAATTCAGTAACTGTACAACAATTAACAAGAACAAGCTATGTAATAAAGAAGTAGGAGCTGTGGCAATTTTCTGCAACCTAAAGCAAAACAGAAATACCTGGAGCAGATTTACTACTTTGCCATTTACTGACCAGTCTGCACCTACAAAGAATTACTGCTAGGTACTTCCTGATCATAAGTAGGAAGAATTTTCTGCTTGCTATTTAAATTCCACATGAGTAACTGGCCAAAATCGGAATTCCTGTTTCTAGGGAGCACATGGGTGGTTTCTGGATTAAGCTTCTCTGAACACATCATGTTTAATAAAAGGAAGCAAAAGAAATAGCACCAGTAATGCAAAGAAACCCCTATCCATAGGGATATCACAAGGAGATGGCATATACTGTGGCAGATTGGTCCAGATCTCTGGAAGATTTTGGAAAACCACTGACACGCATACTTGGAAAGCGCCACTTGATATTGCCCCGAGAGCAACACAGTGCCCACAAGATAAAAATCTGCCCTTGGCTGTGGGGATGGTTTACCTCCAGCCACAGACAGCAATGTCTGCGCCAGAAGTGCTGCTCTGCCTCCACTCTGGCCTGGAACACTTCACCTAGGGACTCAGTGGCCTAATTTAGTTGTTACAACTGACTTGGAAAGCTGTTGCACAGTGTGCTTTCAACAATTAAAAAGACAGAAAATACAAATACGTTCATCTAGCCTGACCTCAAGTCTGTAAAATTCCCCTAAATTCTGAGAATTTCTGCATCAAACCAAAATATTCTGGTTCAATTGCTGTTTCTTTTAGGAGGATATCCAGGCACAATTTAGGGTTCCAATGACAAATAACCACCACATTTCAAGACATATTGTTTCAATAATGAATTAAGCTCTTTTAAAAATACGTAACTTATTTTTATCTATATTTGTTCTCCCAAATGTGAAATTTACCCATTCCATTCACAATGCATTTGAATACAACCTATTCTTCCATTTAAATGGCAAGGCAAATTATGCAGAAATAAACAGAATTAAAACATTACCAGTTCTTCTCTTTGGAACCACCTCAAAACTTCACTGTTCCTCACCTATTTTTAAATGTGAATTTTGTTAGCAGATAATCTGGCATTAGAGAAGCTAATCTTTTTGCGTCCCTAGAATAGAAGAATTGTAAATTATCAGGAATCCTCAGCAAGAAAGCCAAACATGATACAATCACAGAGTCTGAAATCTGCATCTAGGTGTAGGTTTGATGTCTCAGAAACTGGGGAGGTATGAACACGACTTTCCATTTTAGATTCACTGCATAGATAAAGAAGGGGTTTTAAAAGCTAATATTCTTGGCTCATTTCTCCTCACAAGTTCCCTGGCAGAAAAGGAAGATGACAGGAACGATCTAGACCATCCTTTATCTCCCTGACTTAGCACTTTCTTGCAAAGAATAGGACCTGCAGGATGTTCCCCTCCCACCACCCCAAAACCATTTGTCCTGTGCATTTAGATAACAAAAATATTTGAGAGACTCTAGTCTCTGCAAACAAAGAAACTCTCCCCAGGAAGAGGAAACACAGCCTGAAACCTAGCACTGGTCCTGTGCCCACCGTGCTTTCTAAGGTTTTCCCTCAGACCATTTTTCTGTTTAACAAACCACCTGACCCCTGTGCCCCACTCTCACTCCTACCCATCGTGTTCTTCCTGCACCATCTTCCAGTTCTCCCTCTTCCTCTATTCACTGTGCCCTTTCCCTTTATGGTCTCCTTGCCTCTTGACAACTAAAAAATCCTCCCCTAGAAATCCCATGAAAATATTTTAAAAACTCAAAACACCATAAATCCTTGATAAAAAGAAGAAAAAAAGAAACTACAGAAAACAAAGTCCCAGTGTATTGGTACTATACCTGCAATCACTGTATTCTTTTTTGTTCCATCCCCTTCTTCATACTCTGTTTACACTGTTCAGTTGGATACTATTACTTTATCTTCATACAGTATGTGGGCAGTTCTTGTTCCCTACATATCCCTAAAACACAACTATATTGATTAACTATATTGGCAAGTCTATTATATAAACTCCATCTTTTGACTTATATCTCCACCCCTGTGTAAACCCTCCTCCCGCACACATCCTTATACTAAAAAATATTTTGAAAAAATTTCAGGAAGATGCAAGACTGAATAGATGTCTCCACAAAGGATATAAATCAATTTATATAATTCAATTGCAGGATTTAATTTTATGGTAAATTTAAATTCTATAATAAAGAATGTTAAACTCTATGCTTCTTTTTTCGCCTCATGCTTCTATCGGTAATAAAAATCTATTTTTCATAAAAGTAATTACGAATAGAGCATATTCATAGAAAACTTATTCTATCTATAGTGAAAAATACTGTTGTTTACCAAAAAAACTGACCCCAATCACATTTAGGGAAAAAAACAAAGCAACCAAGGTCCTTGCATGACATTCCTATACTTAGGTTAGGACATCTTCATTACAGCAATCTCTTATGGTGCCCTAACAGCAAAATCCAAATAACTAAACCACACAGAGAATAGTCTATGGCATATCTATGTAAAAATGAAAGAACAGATGAAAAATAAAGAGATGATAAAACTCAAATAAAGTCCTACAAGAAACTCCTTTTGTCTGCAATACCAGCCAGTCTTGGAGGATCCCTTCAACACTGCAGCTAATGGACCAGGTCAGGCATAGGAGTGGAATGGCTGGAGCACCTGACCTCCCACTAGACGGTGTGGAGCCCATGGACAGTGCTCCAGTGCTCAGCGTGGCTGATGCTAGAGCTCTAGCAATTGAGTAAAAATCAGCAGGAAACCCATCAGATGGGCAGTTCATAGTAAAAACCCACAGATAGCTGCAATGAAGCAAAAGCAGCAGGAGATGAGAACAAACAAAAGATGCTAAAACCACAAACAACCAGGAAAAAAGTAGCAACAGGCAAGAACAGTTTAAGAAACAAACCCTAAACTGAAGTAGACAGCACATTATCAGCAACACAAAACACAGATGGCTTCCCACACCCTAAAAGGCAGCAGGAGTTAGGATGGATTTCTAACACCTGGTTACAAAACAAAATTAATTCAGTAAATAGAAATTTTCTTTTGGAAGACTTTTTTCCTTTAATCATCAGTTTTATATTTGTCCTTGTATTATCAGACAGAGATTGAAAATTTTCAAAATCATTCTAAGAAGATGATATGACAGCATGACAACCAAGCTGGTGAGCAGACCTGGCTTGTTCAGAAAAAAATTTTTTAGAATTTACTAGTAAGAAACATCCAGCACATAAGTGTGAATTCACAAAAAACTCTGTCTTAACCAAGAGATGACCGATGTTACCTCTTGTAAAATAAAAAAGAGGTTATCCTTGTTATTTGAATTACAGTCACAGGATGAGGTACCTCTTATTCACCCCCACGAAACAATTAACAAGCAACTCTTCCAAGCTGCTTGAATTATTTCCTATGCTAGGAGAATTCAACCCCATATTCCTACCTGTCTATTAAGAGGTAGGTTACCATAACCATCAGGGCATTCCCCATTCTCCCCATGGAGGCTATGAAATTATAGAGGACAATGCTAAACTGGAGAATTCCGCAGTGTATCAGCCACCCTAGCTGGAAAGGGAATTTCAAATCCCTGTGCCAAAAGCTGATATTAGAGCTGAAGTTGTCCTTAGCACGGAAACTGGAGCCCTCGGGTGAATACAAACCATTAAACCTCAAGCTCACCTGTATTTTCTCTCTGGCCCACTGAATCATAAATTATTTTCTGCCTAAAATAACCAAGACATATGAGGTTAAGGAAACTCCTTGTACGTGAGAAGAGATTCTGAATCAGTTCAGGTCTCAGGTAGTGTGGGTAAATGCTTTAACCGTAAAGCAAGTATATACACAGAGAGACTCTTGTATCAGCAGCCTTTCAGCTCACTGCCTTAAATGCAAGAAACTATCTATTACTTTTTTTAAATTTGACCTCTATAGAGTATTCTTGAGACAAGCCAGTTAGGTAGAGCGTAAGGAGAGGGTGTAGTGTTTGGTTTCTTCCTTATCCCTTTCTATCTCGTCCATGAGGTATGGTAGAGATGCCTATTTCATTCTGTACACACACAATAGCCAGGCTCATCCTCTCCTGCAAGCCATGAAGGAGTAGAGAGACAGCCAAAATAAAGTGGAGCTGTCGCTAATGCTGGTCTTTAACTTGGGACTTTGCATTTTTCTCCCTCCCTATCTGAACAGTTAAGTCTTTACGATGGCAGAGTCTGAACAAGTATGTGTTATCTGGAGAACATTCTTCCTACATTGCAAAATCTGCCCATTATCTTCTTACTTTTGATATAAAATTTAAAATTTTTACAGAAAAATTGGTAGGTTCTACCATCATTAGCAAACTAGGAAGGTTTGATAAGGAGATCTCAAATCAGCTAAGCTGCCTGAATGCAAAATTTTATTACACCATTGCAAGTTCAAGGAGTACCTTAAACAGAATTTAGCTTCCTTCCTCAAATCTTCTCTGGCACCTGTAGGATAACAGGAATTGGTTTAAGCTACTAGGCTCTTCACTAGGAACAACTGTTTATTTGAGAATGGAGAGCAAATATCACTTCTGCATGTTCCAGGACCATGAGTGCTCCGTGGGAATTCAGAGGGTGCTGCTGGGCAACCTGGGCCGTGGTTCTCCTCTGAGGAAAAATAATTTAAAAAAATCCCAAATTCTGCATTTAACTGTGTTATGGTGACTGTTACACCTGATTCTTTCTGGGTAAACTACAGCAGTTCACTATGTATGCTATGCACCCGGCATTTCCTCATATGCTTATGGAATACAGAGATTCCACTGGCTACTTCAAAAAATGAACTGTTAATTGTAGCTATTCTCTAACAAACTGCTAAGAGATGTGATTAAAAAGAAATTCACTGTGGCATCAGCCCTCCTTTAAAAAAGAAATGGGGGGGGGGGCGGGGGAAGGAGAGCAGGAGAGAAAGATGTCATAAGTTCAGAAGCAAAACACTGTTGTTATTCTGAAGCAGGAATGACATCCTTGCATTAACACAGTATGAAATCATGGTAGCAATTTTCATGCTGTATTATTTTGTTTTTGTCAGGTCACTGATTTTCAATTTCATCAATACTATATAAAACTAAGGAACATAATAGAATAAAAAGCATCCATTTGGAGTCCACTACTGAAGCAAGAACATGTTGCTGCTTCTGTGAATTGAAACCAACCAACCCACCCACAGAAAATATGGGTTACACTTGTCCTGGAATAACATAAATAAACCAAACTCACAGGTTACAGAAAAGGAAATACACCAAAGTAAACCTGATACAGTTCTGAGTAAGCATATGTTACTATAGTTTACAATTCGATCTTTACCTTCCTCTAACATGCAACAAAGTAACCAGCAAAGTACAAAGCCATAAAGCTACAGTGGGCTTTGTTTACACTCATCTGGAGCCATGTTCTTAGCTTTTCCCAAACACTATTCATTTAAAGTGAAATTACCACCTAAATCATCCCAGATTTACTTTACCAATTCTCATCTTTCAGCTGCCTTTCTGTGTTTTGACTGTATCATTACGACTGATCTGTGGTCTCCTAAACCACAAGCTATGGCAAAATACACAACTAGGAGACACACTCACGCTATTTTCAAAGCACATCTGCCAAGTCACCACCTGTGAGGGTCCCAGTTCAAGAAGAAAAGCCCATAGAACTGCAACCTGGGTAGCACAGGAGCCCCTAGAGATCCACCTCTCCATTTGGAGGCATCGAGGAGGTTCTTTGCCTAGAGAAGGGAAGAAGGGAGAACAACAGAAAGCAGCTATTGCTTACAAAAGATCCAAATAAGCTTGGAGTTGGGCAGTTTGACTGTGAAGTATGTCAGTATCTTCTTCTCTAATTCACAACTGCTCCACCAGGCTCTACACCCCGTGAGCTCCCTATCTGAACCTCTGTGTACAGACTCAGCCCAAGCAAGAGAACCTTTCCTATGAAGTCACCAAACTTTGAGGTTTCCTCTCAGACATACGGCTATACAAGATCAGACATGACTTTCCAAGGAGAAATGCGTAACTTCTTTCTTCAAAGGTGGCTAGAAGCCCCTACAAACTTTCCGCAGTGGAGGATAAGGGCAGCAGGGAGATGGACACAGCCAGACCTCCTCCCTTTATTCTCCTTTATATCCACAGCAGCCACATCCCTCACTGACTGTAATTCCTTTGGGAAGACTGCCTGTTGCTCTCATTCCCCCTATTCTTGTTGATGTAAAGAACAGATCCAAGTAGTTTGGCTGGAAGGGACCTAACGTGGATGGGTGAGGAACAAGGCCGTGCCGCACAGCACACCCACCCCATCGCTGACACAAGCTCTTGTAAGGGCAATAATCTGTCTAGTTTCTCTGTAGGAGTTTAAACATGGACAATTGCTGTGATTTTCTCCACTGTCCTACCAATATCGGCAGTCACACATTTCCCTATGAAAATACTGTGGATTAAATTGGATATTCCATGATTTTTTTTTATAAAACTGGATCCTTCCCATCTCTATTTGAAAATAATTAGTCCTTCTCCAACACTGAATGATTAACATGTAACTAATACCACACTTATTTTACATGATCAATGTTGGTACAATGAATAGCACATGAATTAATAATGTCTAGGCACTTTTTCTAATTGTTTCCCAATGTTCTGTTATTATATATTCATTTGATATTCACTGTAATGCTAGTGATCTCCACTTTTTCATTTGTTCCATAAAAAGCACACATTTTGCCTTTGCTTTCTGCAAAAGAATTAAAAGAATGAAGTATGGTCACCTGATTTCTCTTTCATTCTCATATTTCAAAAAGTTGCACACTCACAGACATGGCATTTGTTTAAAAAACCCAAACAATACACAACACTGCACAGGGTAAATGCTCACTTGTGGAATCAGATCTCTTGAACAGAATGCAGAGGGCAGGAGGAATCTCCATTTCAAGCCTCCTTGCAGCAGCACTTACAGCTGGATCGGGTTAGATTCCCCAAACTGCTGTTCTCTTCATCTCTTATAATCCAGCTGGCTGCTGATCCTGTGCAACCACTCCTCAACAGGCATCATCCATCACCACTGGTCGTCTTAAACAACATACAAAACATATCCTACCTTAACTGTGCAGAGACTGTTCTACGTAGCCATTTCTGCATCTGCAGGAATTGTTTCTACTGACTATTTACAGGTGTTTCATTTATGTATAATTTGGTTGATTCTGCAGGAGGAACCACCTGGAGAACTTGCTGGAGCAGCCCAGTTCCCCACTCAGCACACAGGGAGAGCCTGTCCACTGGTCCAGGCACAGCAGGAGCTGCCAGGAGAATTGGTAGGACAATCCAGAACTCCCACCCGGAGCCCTCCTTCACCTGGGGACTGGGAGTACAACTGATCACCTTGTTTCAAGTTGGTCCACTGTCTCCTCTCAATCCATTGTCTCAGCTCTGCAGAGACTGGATGGAAGTTCCTGTATCACCCAGGGAAACGACGACTTCACCGTCCTGGGTGAGCACATGGCACAGCCCTGATACCCAGCCACACCACAGCCACTACTATAGCTCTAAGCTGAATTTCATCTCGCTTACAACTTGCCTTTAAACTAAACATTCTCATTACACTTATTACTATCCACACACTTAGGAGAAAAAATGAAATGCATTCTGTAGAAACATATTACTTAAAAAGTAGGGCACCTGAATGTGATGGAAGTAACCAATGTGATACTCAAAGCAGTGTGTACAACTCCCAGCACAAAATCAACTAAGACAGGTCACTTGAGACAATACCACAGACTATTTTCTTATTAAACACAAAGAAAAAAAATCCCAAATTTTGTGTCTATTAATGCTCAGTGAAAAAGCTCTCAAAATATAAATCATGATACAGGATGACTCCAGGCTTTGTTTTGTGCCCTCATCCATATCTCGAAAGCATCTTATCATGCAAAACAAAAAGAGTACTTCACATCAATATTTTATTGAAATTCTTTCAGAGAAGTCTTATATACATTATATTTTCCAGCTGAGATGCAGACTATTTTCGTTGCAGGGGAGAGCAATATATTGGATAATAGCTGACATTTGACTCCCAGGGTTTTTCTTTTATGAATCAAAATTCATTTAGCGATAGTAAAGTAGAAGAGTGTGGCTAAGAAATCAATAGAAATGTTCTGTATTCTAGTTATGGAACACAGAGATAACCCTAAGTCAACATTAATGATGCTGGCCTGTGTAAACATCGACAAAGCCAAAGAAATGATTTTAAATAATAGACTTCAACAAGCAGGTATCAACAAGCTGTGTTAATGGAGATTGCTGCCATACTTTATGATAGTTTTAATTTATTCAGTGGAAATGATCACTGGCATCCAGTTGATATTTATAGGATGATGTAACTTGGACACAGTTTTTCAAACTACATGACAATGGTCATTTCTTCCTCTCCTCTAACAGCTCTGAAATAATAAAATCTCTTTTAAACCACATAACATTTACTTACTGGCTCACCCCAGCTCCGTGCCAGTTGCCAAAGTTAGTTTTATCTTATTTTCCTTATTGGCAATGAACACAATGAAATTACATTACTGAATGCACGCATTCCATGCATTAATAAACCAGGTAAAATCCATAAAATAAGTAGAACAAAGACCTTGTGTTTCCTGACTATCCAAAATATGGCTGCTCTTGGAAGGAACGGTTTATGTTCAAAGACTGAAACATCAAAACAGAAGAGAGGCATGAGGATGTGAGCTGTCTGCTCCATACGTGCATAATTAAGCCCATCTTCCCCTCAGCTCAGAAAGAGAACTGCCAGATAGAACTGACCCAAGCGAAGGGGTAAAACACAAGGAGGGGGTAAAATAGTGTTTAACAAATACAGCTCCAACAGAAAGAAAGAAGCAATATCAACAGTAATGCAGGTAAAGACAAAGATACATTCCAAATGATTATATCAAATATTAATGACAAATACCTATCCTTCAATTTTGGGATTTAAACAGAAACCCAGAAGCCTAAGCCAACTCTTTAATCAGATATTTAAAAAAAAAAACAACCACAACAGCAAAAAAACTATTTCCATTTTACTTCAAGGAGTTGATTTTTATTAAACCTTTGCCTGTTTGGATACCAACGTGTAATTTTTCCCTGATTCAACCAGCTGTCTGAAATAGAGCCATTCTTGAGATCTCTCAGCTAAAGCTTTAGAACATCCACTTAATTTTCACTTTATTCAAAAACAATTCCATTTTATTACTCTAAATGATCAAGTGTACTACAAAGGAAGCTGTCAGGCATACCTATAAATATACAGTTCAGGACTCCGCAATATATATCTTATTTCCTTAAATCCAGCATAAATTAGAGGTTAATAGCAAGCCATCCGTAAGAGGTGGCAAAAAAGTCATTATACGGTGAGTGACAATAACTATGCAAAATTAATTAGAAGTTTCAGTGTTGCAAAGGCAACAATAAACAAACATTTTGGGTCACCCTTCATTTATTTATTGAGTCTTCTAATACTTGTTAGCAAGTATTGCTAACAAGGCCCCAGCTCCTACACTTCTGAGAATTTCAGATTTTTTTTTTTAAAAAAAAGCATATCTACCTCACACAGTCATAAAGACAAGCTTAAGCATGCAAGTTTAATGCACCCCAAAGACACAAGTGAGAATGCAAAGAAAAAACCCACATTTGAAATTCTTTTTTATTTCATGTTTTAAGCAAAACTCCTGATTCTTGCCCATTTAACATTAGCAATACTGTATATTCAAAATGTCAGTAAAGAAAATCTTTGCCAGCAGGATCAACACAATGAGAATAAGGAATAAAAAATGCCCAGACAAAAGAAAGTGCCTTCTCTCCCCTTAGTTTGATTTCTTACTAAGAAATCAAAATATGCTTATTACTCTCTATTGGGAAATGCATATCAATTCCACCTTTATTTTATGAATATTTACTTAGCTGAATACCTAGTGCTGCTAATCCATATTTTATGAATATGCGTGTACACACAGACACACAAAAGCTACATGGAAATTGTTTCCCTTATAACACAAAAGAACTTTTTCTCTTGGTGAACATCTTTTTTTTGAACAGGGAGGAAGAATAAGCCCTGTCACCAGCCAAAAATATATCTGAATTTTGCAAGGTTTTTAAGACTATTTACAAGCCATGGATTATTTTGTTTTCAGAGCATACCTTTAGAGGCAGAAAAGGAGAGAACCTTTTCCTTTTGTCCTTTATTATGCCCTTACTTATGTTATCTTTAGTGACTAGTAATACATTCCATAAAGATAACTTAATTATTTTCAGGAGAATAAGCAGCAAAAAGCAGCAGTGACTAAGGATAAAGATGCTTTTCTATTCACCACCCCATCATGCGATATTTTTATATCGGCTATTTCCCTTTGCAAGGGTGCAGGGAGAAGCATTTTCTGCTCACATAGGAGAGAATAACTCAATATATGTGTTTCAGAAACCATTTCTCAGGATCTTTCAATTCTATTTATTTCAAATACCACTGCCTCAAGAGTAATAAATATACAACTGCCTGGGGACAAAACAAAGTGTTTAATCTTGATGCAAGAGGTTGCACAGTTGTTAAACAAGAGAACCTCAGAATTTGTTTCTTTTAGACACAAGGAGAGAAGAATTTTATTCAGGATATTTTCTGATACCCAGAAGAATTAAGAAATGTAGGGCAATATTAGCAATAAAGACATATTAAATGAATGTATCATGCATGAGGATTTTTGTATGCTGACCTTACAAACAGTAATTTAGCAGAAGACAGATCAGACAGGAGAAATCAGTCTATTTTGTAATAGACCTGCATATAGACACTAATGCTTACATATTTGTTGATTCTGGTTCAGGAAAATATGAGCATTAGTACTTCCTTTAGGAAAGCCTGATTACTAAACCATTGCAGTGTACCACCACCATAAGCAACTATGTATGTTCTTGCTTTGTTCAGGTGAAAACAAACCATGCTGGATTTAAAATTGTTGCTCAGACCTGCCTTATTTGTATTCATGTATTCAGGACTACCCTAAAGTGGTAATTTCTTCAGGAGTGTTACAGTGGTTTAACCAAAATATATCCTTGATCTTCATCTGAAGTGAGATTGTTAATCTTCAAATGGAGAAGACAGTCACACAAGAGAAGAGAAACACCCACGTTTTGGCTTGAAAGGTGTCTTTAGAAGTGTCAGTGTTTTGTCTAGTCATCTCAGAGGACAACCTTTGTCTCAATAAACTACTTCTACATTAACTAGAGATAGGAAAGGCATTAAAGAAAATTAAAATGCAACATTATGGTTTAGTGTGAAGAAAGTTTCCAGTGTAGAAACATTAAACAATGTACCTAATTGTATTTTTGGCAACTGAACAGTCTATAGAATTTTTCTTCAAGGGAAGCAGATTTCAACCCTACTTTTCCCAATTTGCTGCATTAACTGTAGATAACCCACAATTTAGTATGGCAAGACAGTAGTGTCTGAGTCTGCTAGAAATGATGGCCTGTAAGATCTGCACACCACCACCACCACACAATCAGTCATCTGTGCTCTGCCTTCAGCCACCAAATTGGAAACCCAGGTTCTTTCCAGAACACAAAGATGACAGCAACTAATTCATCTGGAAAAATCTGTATTGATGAAGCCCAAGAAATTTATTTCAAAGTGACAAAGTGGGTCACAAGAAGATAAATTTCATTTTGGAGTTTTGTTTTTAAACAGAAATACTACTTCTCTAGCAAGGATGCCTAATTGCAGCATTTAGGCAACCAAAGCTAAAAAGTACAAACAGATTAATGATGATACTCCTAAAATAAGGGTTATCCTCAAGCCAAACTTATGTTTTCATTTCAGCCATAACAAATGGTACAGAGCCTCAGATGAGACAACAGGGAGGCTACACAAATCCATTTGAAGACAAATTAATGAATTCCATCATGATGATAATGTAAGCTTACAGAATTGAAAATGATTGGAACTTGAAAGCTACAACTTCAGCAGGCAAAGAATAAAGTTTACAGGCCTTTCTTCTTAGAGAAGGCAATATGAGACAAGACGCTTAAATACTAAAGATTCAGTACTCCTCACCTCTCTTACAGGCAGAGATTATGTCCACATGTTACTGTGCACTGGCATATGCGTACAAAAAACCAAAGCTTCTTCTCCTTCGCATGAACTATAGTCCAACAACCAAGTTGTGAATTCATCAGTAGGAAGAGACTGGTTTTGTTCTAAATTCACTTAAGTTGTAACACTTTGTATTTTTTCTTATGTAAGAAAAAAATAAACATTTCTGCATTAGCTAAACCAGATAAAAAGACTAATATTGGATAGTGCAATTTTGGGAAACTTAATACAAAATTGAAAGTTTTCTTTTTGTTAGGAAAAAAAAGACTATATCTACATATGGAAGGGAAAAAAAACCCTTAAAATGGCCTTTTATTTTACTTGGGTAGAACAAAATCCAAGATAAAAACAACTCCTCTGGAAGTCAAAGGTGGATGAGAAACAACCTTTAGACTAAGGGCAAATTGTAGACGTGAAAGTAGCATGATCCAGTGAAAAAAGTCATGCAGCACAAGGTATTTTAGTTACAGGGTAGTATCAACTACTACTATCACAGTACCAGCTTCTGCAGCCAGTCCAGAAGAAAATACACAGGAAGATCTGTAGCAATAACATAGGCACATGCAGATCCTCAAAGACTGAATACAACTGCACTACATTGCAAAACTGTGGTAGAACCTGACATTATTCTGAATTGATACAAACGCAAATCCAGAATTATCCTCAGTTTTTCAAGATATGGCAGTCTCAGCATCATATTCTTTTTCCAAAAATAATTTCAAAATGTCCACCAAGCACTCAAATCCTAGAAGAAATTCTGATATTGTGCTAAACCTACATCAGCAGAGATACCTATTTTATATTGCACCTTCTACATTTTCAGTGTAAGTAAAGCGAAAGAACATCTGGATAGAGGGATGCACATGGACTTTAATTCCCTTAGACTGTGATGTGGCAGGACTGGCACTGTTCCAAATTACAGACTTGCAGCTGTGTAGAGACTGTGCTGCACCACTGCGAGAGGGAAACACTAGGCACCCTCCATCTGTGTAAAACTCACCCACAGTTTTAAGGGCATTTTTGCCCTGTTATGTTAGTTTGGTCCTTGACATTGGGCTTGGTCCCAAACTCACCAGACTCCCAGCTTGCTTACCTGTTGTCTTACATGAAGTCCAGAGCAAGCCGTGAAACTAAGCAGAGAAACCAGTCCTGGAAAGGAGACCTCCAGCCTGGCATCACTGAGGGAACTCCTACACAAGAGAGAGGCTGGTACAGAGCCAGCTGTACCAGTCTCACAGCCATGCTGAGAACTCCCTGAAACACTATTTGACCTAAGTATTTCACTAAACTCCTGTAGAAAATCTATATAAGAGACCAGTATCCCAGTACTGTATCTACAATGCTCCAGCCCTTTGGACCTTGGAGCTAACCTGCACTTCTTCACTCTGCACAGCCCTGCACAGCGCAGCTATGCCATGAGCAGCACAAGTAACAGAAATCCTGTAAATAATCCCTTACCTTTTCTCCATCATGAACTCTACACACTTTCCCTGTCCTCTGAGGTAGTCTGACAAGACAGCACCCACAAGGCCCCTGCAAACACCTCCTGCTCCCAAAACATTTCTCCAGCACGGAGCAGAGAATTGTAACCTTTAAATGTGTTTCTTCCCACCCCTCCTCACTTAACCCTGGCTGGCAGAGCTCCAGGCAGTGCAGGACTCTGTGCCCGCCTGGAGACAGTTGGAAAAGCAGCACACGGAGCTCCCTGCTGCCTGGGCTGGACCTGGACACCCAGGCACAGTTCAGTTACACAACTGAAGTTCAAGGCTCGCTGTACTGAGGCTAGGCAGAGGCATCTCACTCCTGCCCTGCAGGGTACCTGCTTTGCTCTTCCCTGCTTGTCTGTCTTGTTCTCTTACACTTGGATTTTTTCTCTGCAGTGACTGACATGTGACACTGAGTCAACTTAGCTACAAGTAGTGCCCTCCTGTGTGTTTTATGTGACCAACAATCAAAAGAAGAAGAATGAGGCACTGGAACGGATAATAAACACTTAATAATTTGTCCTGCTTCAGATCCAAGGCAGCTACTGATCTGGAGACATTAAGACAGTTCCCTATAGAAGGGCTCTATAAATATCTCTGCTGGTGATTTCTAGCTTCCTTTGAAGTGTCAGGCACTTGACATTACCAGAGATTCCTCTGCATTAGGCAGACAGATGTGATATAACATATTAATCCCAAGAGGTAGATTGCTATATCCCCTCCTGGCACCCACCTAAAACTTGGCAGAAAAGAGTGAAGTTAAAGCAAACCACTTTGAAGATGTTTGCTGTCACTTCACCCATTTAGAAAAATGGTGTCAAAGCCAAATACTTTAACACTGGAATCTGCAGGACAGCCTACAACCGTGCTAAGTGCTATTTCTTCTTTGTTGTGCTGCAACTGTAAAGCTCCTCTATCTAAGCAGAAATAGTTCAGGATTGTGCCATGTCATGTTAGACCTTGGTATCTTTCTTCAGGAGAGAACGTTTAATGTCCTACTCAGGATCAAGACCCTGCTGCGTTAGACACTGCGACAACCGAGGGACGACTCAGGCCAGAAGAGTTTCATTATTTCATTACAAATAAAGGATCTGTGGGTCACAGGCAGAGCCAGATTGTATAAGGTCCCCAAAAAGTTGCCTGGGGAAGGGACAAGGCAAATATTTGCCAGTGAACCAAGCCTTCCCCACTGTGGTTACAGCACACTTCTGCAGAAGATCTGCTATATTGCAGCTAGCTAACACAGCAGGGCAGGAAGGGGAAAAAAGTTCCTTCCACTCCTAACCACACCTACACCCACACTCAAACAAAGAACACTCCATATCACAATGGAGAGCACCTCAAGTACGGCACACATGATTCAGGGGCTTTTCGACCATGATTATTTGCAGAAGAGATATATTATAATTTTGTGCTACAACTGCAAAATTCTGACAGGCTAAATAGACTTGTAATCACCATACTGAAAGAACATCTGTGTTTATGAAACACAAATAATGTAAGGCCTTTGTCTCTTTCCTTGAGATATGGAAAAGACACTTAAGCCCATATCTCCAAAGGTGTTTCTGTCTTCTATGTGTCACTTAACTCCAACTGAACTTCGTACTTAACTGCCTTGGAGAAGCTGACATTTAGGTTTTATCTAGACAATTTTTGAAAATACCTTCAACTCCCTGGGAAGTAAAGGAACAAACATTAGCAGTGTCTCTTAAAAATGGTGAATATTTGAGGAAGTCCTGAATAATCAGAAACAATCAAGCCTTGAGCAAGTTTTGCAGAATGATGCCCTTTTAAGGTAGCAAGAATAGTTTTAGTAGTACAGCGATATGATCAAACTAGACTAGAAAATGAAAATAACAAAAGGTGAGCTCACCTTATTTAAAATTTACCTTGACTGTATATATTTTGATTTTGGCCATCCACACAGAAATCAGCTGTAGTCTGGTTTTTACGTTTTTAATTATATAATGATAGTTAAAAGTACATACAATTTTATTCTCTTTATCTACAGAAACAAAAAACAAAGTAGAGTTTGAAATGTCGTAGAAAATTTCTGAAGGCTTTTATAGCTGTTTTTAAATATCTTTATACTCTTATTTTATTTTACGAATATTTGTGACACTCCAACTCTATTTTGTTTCGTATTTATAAAAAAAAAGCTAAGCGCCAGCTTTGGGTCACAGCATTGGATGCATCTAGGTCTGTTAACTTGCAGGCAATTGAGTTCAGTAACTACAACCTTCTGTCAGTTTTCACAGCAGAAGTACAGTTCAATCCCAAACAGCCAACTTTAGAATACATTCAGAATGCCTACAAAACAGACACTTTCTCTCTCTCTCTCCCTCCCCATCATTCATTAGAAAATATTATTTATTGTTATTTATACAAAACATTTCTCTGTGTGATGGGAAGAAAGGAAAAAATCTCTAGCGATCACATGAAATGCACGTGCTAGTTAACTGGATATTCCGCACCACCCAAATTAAAACAACTCTTAAGTTGTTCAAAGAGCTGAGATTTTTCTGATTTTTTTCAAAAAAAAATTTCAAATTTGTTATGCTAAACAAAATATCCCCCAAAACTTCCTTTTACAAGGTATCACTACCATAGAGGGAAGTATGCCGTTGCATACTCTGGTGCCAAATCCAGCTTTCCCCAGTTTTGGGAATATAACGGCCAAAATCGGGATCAATTCTATGTATTAAAAGCTAATGTTGTCTACCTTATTTTGCAGAAACAAAAAAAAGCAGAATTTGACCCCTTTATTTTTTTTCTAACAGGTGTTCAGAAATGAGCAAGAACAACATTACACGGTCCCTCAGTTCATCACAGGAAAAAAAAACCAACCCTGCACTAGTTTCCTAAGGTTGAAAGTTATTTCATATTAGATTTGCCACACATATCCCTCACATTAGATGAGACAAGAAGTCCTTGTGAATGGATCAGTAAGCTCATTCAAACTATTCAAATAACTTTTACAAATGGCAAGTTTTAGAAAACAAAAGCCTGTGCAGAATACACCAATACAATTTTACTTTACAAAATATGCTTCAGAACACAATCCTCTGATACTGTTTTTATTAAAACCACAGCACCAGCAATCACTGCCCATAAATGATGCTGATCTGCAAGCTCTATCTGAAGCAGCACCTCCAGAGAAGAGGAATTTTTATTATTAAAAAGGCTACAAAATCTTGTGATGTAAAAAAGAAAGCTGCATACCTTCTTAGAGAGAACGACCATAATCCTGCTGAGGAACATTAATCTGTGCAGCTGAACTATCCACACAAGGGTGGTAAAATATTTGACTAAATTCTCACAGTAAGTTCTGTATTCCTACGCAAAACACTTTGGTAAACTGTTCTTAATGTTAACCAGGTGTCCAGAAGCAGATGAAAACCCTTCTGAGAAGCCCTTTTAATATAACAGTTTAAAAGTAAATAATCATTTTGAAGTACAAAATAAAGAGGGGTTTTGTTTTGGTTTTTTTCCTCTAAAGCAGAGCTCAGTGCAACTTAGAAGCTGCACTGAATTAAGCAATTTGGGGCTGGGGGCTGTTGCAATTGTATTGAGAAACAGAGTAGATTCATTACACTGATGAGAATACACTTTTGAGAGGTACATAATTTAATAATTAGCTAAAAAAAATCAAAATTGTGGCTTTTTTTTGTTGGGGTTCTTTTTGCTTTTTTTCTAGCAGACAGAAAATGTTCGCATGCCCTTTCAAACAAATGCATATTAATACTCAAGGTGTCAGACTCACAGAAGAAACACAACCCTCAAAATCTAGGATTACGTAGAACAAAATAAAACACGTAAACAATTTTTCAAGCATGAATAACAAAGAATGCTGGCCTCAAGCCCAGCCGTAGATGGGCAGAGTGCAGAAACCTCACATATTCAAAGCACTGAGGAACATGTTCCCCAATGACCATCTGATAACTCACGAACTACACCCCTCCAACACGAGGCTGGCAGGCAGACGGGAGGGCTGGCCGCAATGCCCACAGCCACAGTCCCACCTTGATTCCTTACAGAATAAGCTTCTGCACTGGGGGAAAGCAACTCAAGCAGAGCACAGGGAGTTTCTTTTAGTCACTCTGGACTGATAGGAGGGAATGTCAGCTGCTCCTTGTGCCCAACCTCGCCTTTTGTGTAATTGCTCCTTAACGTAATCTGTGCTGCAGACATGTCTGCAAACACCTGTCTGTGCTTGCTTCCAACTTCTTCATTAGGACAGGCCTCTAATTGGGTTTTCTAAAGATTCTTTTTGCTCATTTGGTATAATCCAAAAAGAAAAGTGTCTAACTATATTGTTCTGTATGCTTTATTTAAAGATAATCTTTTCATGTCTTTAAGCATCCAGCCAGAATAAATATGGCTTCCAATTCTAAGCAGGGAAGCTTTTTTCTTGTTCACTGGCTTCCTTATGACTATACAATTTAATTAACATTTCTGTAGTACCTTTTTTGCCAGATAACGACTTCTTCCTTCAACTTTGCTTTTCAAAAACACTATATAATAAGTCACAAGGGAAAAATCTTTATTTTTAATATTTCCATTTATGTATTTAATGAACATTATTGAATTTTTGCCAAGTACTTATTGGAAACTTAGAATAAATATCTGTGAACTACTATTTCATTTCTGTCTGTGAGGATGAAGTGTTCTGCTGACACCAGAATTTTAATAATAATTAGCTCCTTTATTAGAAATCTGCTCTTCATTTTCAGTAACATTGTAAAAGACTGAGTTTTTAACTAAACTAGAAATCAAAAGCTTTTTTTTTATTGAAGCTTTTCCATCCTTTGAATATAAGTTTTGAGGAAATCTTCAAAAACACAGACTGCAGAACGCCAAGCCATGCCTATACTAATTAGTACTCAGTACTGAATTCGGAGTTTTCAGCAACGAGTACCGGCCTGCCCTCTTGAACTGCCTTAGTTATGCCTGCAGTTCCCTCTCCAAAACATACTTTGTGCTGATAAATCTGCAGCATTTTTTATGTGTAGCTCCTTAGATCTTTTTGATACCTTGCTACTGGGAGGCTTCACTTCCCAGCTGACCCTCAATAGGTGCACCAGTGGTCCCATCTCCCACTTTGTCAAGGATTCAATTCTCTCTTTGTAACCTTTGTTCTCATTTATTAAGCTACCTCTCTAAAGAATTGTTCAGCTTCCATTTAATGATGGGCATAGTTCAGCTTTAACTCCCTGAATATAAGTGAAGAAAGTGAAATGCCAGCACAAACACCAGAACTCTTATTATACTCACCCCCAAATTTTTCTGTCATACGCCCATGGAACAATTACCCTCAGTAAGTTTGCAGGGGTATATTGAGTGACAAAATGGTATCTACTTTATCACAGATCCCTAAGGCATGGCATTGATTGTTTAATTATGAAACACAACAAGCCTTCTTTAGAAAAAAATGACTTTTTCAAGAAGCTGTGTTATCCTCAGTGTATTTCATCAGTAGGGTGAAATAGAACTCAAGATTTAGAAGTAATATTTCTTGCATGCTGATATTTTGACAGGATCAGGTCCATTAAAATAGAGCTTTTAGTGCACAGTCCTTTATGTCTGTGTGTAAACTACCATAGTTATCTGAAGTTTTCACACTTATAATGTATCTGAAGCATCAATTATAAATCAAAGCACTCAACGTTCAGTAGGTTTCAAATTATGAATGCTCTTGATCATATTTCATCTTACAGCTTCTTTGACAAACTAGAAGACAAAAGATTTTTTTTAAAGCCTAATCTTTACTAAATAATTGCGTATGTAATTGTTATGTTTTTGCATTTATGAAAAGGAACTGTGTATTTTCATTCTGAATTCTTTTTTAGGCTAAGGGAACAACAAAACCAAAACAAAAATCTTTGAGACCACATTACATACCTCCCCTGTAAACAAAGTATCCTTCCCACAATATCCACAGATTCATTAGACACAAAAAATTAAATTAAATATGCCAACATAAGAACAAAATTACAACTTGGTTACTTGGCATATATGTAGTCCTGTATCAGAAGCACTTTAATTGGAACTTACAGTCTGGCAAGTACCAGTGCCATACTATTTTGATTGCCGTCCTGACTAGTGTTATAAAGCAATATCAGTTTCTTTTTTGGCCATTAAAAAATTCTTGATTTGAGAGGCAAATGTTGACTGTGGCTAAGCTGTAGGCCAATATTTATATGAATGAAAAATAAATCTCGATATTGAGGAATATAAATGTCAGTGTCTGGTGGAAGCCTGTGCATGTACACATACCCTTTCGCTTGAAATCAGGGTAGATGTTTTGCAAGCTCAGAACTGTTCTGTACCTCCCTGCAGTCTTTCACATCATACCAGATCCAGGATTAAGACCCAGTGTGAAATTCTGTCCTCTCTTCTGCCACTGGAAAGAATAGAAACTGTGGCATATTCCTGTAACAAAGCACTCCTGTGTTTCATTAGCAGCAACAGCCTAATGAGCAAGCTGACTTGTAAGAAACATGTTCTTCATATGTAGAGCACAGACTGTACTGTTCATGTCAAAGCTGTTATTTCCTGTTATCAACCAACCAGAATTAACTCCAGATTTCTTCATTTCTGTTCTAAGATGAATAGTAACTATTCCCCAAGAAACCTCATCCTCTTTTCTGGTCTGCTTCCCTTTTTTTTTTCTTTGCCACAGAGTGATGCTTTTGCCAAGGTGTTGCCTGTTTCTCAGTCTGGTAGAGACAGCCACAGGAGTTGCTACATTTTTACGCCATTGTCAGCTGTGGAAATCTGAGATATGATTCACTGTTTACTGAAATAAGTGGACAGCCTGCCATTGATCTCAACAGATAAAGAGCCCGACCTTTTATGTGCAAGTTTTTGCTCCCAAAAGAAAGCCAGGAATGGCTGGAAAAGAATGACTGGAGGTTATCAAGACTTAGTGCAGTCCATTTTTTCACTTGTGTCTTTTTTTTCTTTCCTTATATCCTGATATCTTTCTGGATTTCAAATTAAAGAATTGCCCACAAGACAGAACCTTCTAGTATTACTGGAAGAGGCAGACAGGCACAAATCACACCTAGGGTGACCGTTGAGAACAGTATGCCAGACTATAATGCTTTCTATTTTACCAATGCTTTTTTACTTTTCCAAACAGATTGATACCTACCTACCGAGTGATATTTGATATTCTGGTTTCTTTCTTGTTCATTGGAAGATCCCATAAACATGGCTTTGTAATTATATACAGTGGCAGGCCTTTACCTATGTAAAATTGGTATCTTCTAGTGGCACACCTTAATTGTAGCACTTCCTAAGCACTAAGTACTCAACTTCACAACCCTTTTTAATATAATGATAAAAGTGTATGAATCTATGGGACTGTATATAGGGTATTGTTAAAGTGCAAACCACTGTACCAGATAGAAAAAACTCAGATAATTTGCACATCACATTTAAGATTTAAGCATTTTCCAGGTTACCAGACACTTTTTATCACATTTTGTCAATGTAGCAATGGTTATTTCTTCAGTGCATCAAAACTAAGATTCTAAAGACCTCACAGAAGAAGGTGAAAATAAAATTTGGAACAAGGTTTGCTGTTCTGCTGACATCAGGTAGATATGAACAAACTGTTCAACACCCTCAATGCTGTTCCCTTTTCTATGCAAATGCAAACTTTGAAAGCACATGCGGTTTGGTGCAGAAGTGTTTGCCTACATTCACAAAGAACCTGAAATAACTTTTAAATATGAAAGGCCTCATTCAAGACTGATAACTTGTAGTAAATTATTATCCCCTCAAGTGCCAATGTAGTTAACTGATCATCAGACCTGTCTGATACTTCACATTACTTAGATCTAGGCAAGCTGCAAATAACCACTCTTTAAAACAAGTAGCAAGATTGTAGATAGCCAAGATTTACTTTAAGAGTTAAGGAAAGTTGTGTTTGAAATGGTAATATTTAAACATAGAGCAAAGAAGAAATTAAGCATCCCTGTAGAAAAATACTAAATTCAAGTGAAATGCCACAAATTGACTAAATAGTCTTTACTTTCCCCTACATGACATCTTTTAGATGAGGATATCATTAATACTGACAATGAAACAATTCATAAAAAGTGCAGTTAGGACAAATCTACAGAAGTTTTTGCAAGGAAGGTACTACTTACTAAACCATTAAAGTTGTGGGAAGTGGGTATTTTATCTGTAATTTTCTACAACAAGACCCTTGGGATACATTAGACTAATGATTCAATAATCATTAAAAGCTTAGAAGTATGGAGCCTTTTTAAAAAAAGATGCTTATTGAACACATCAGTTAGAGTAACACTGTATACTGAATTCTCATTTCTGGCAGAGTACTCGTACTTGAAGGACTTCAGAAGAAACCGAGAGCAACATTTTAAGAAATCTATGCTATCTTTAATTTCATTAAACACTTTTCATCTATCACATGATATTGGAATGTTGTCCAGGTTATTTCAGACAGATCTTAATATGAGTTACACTGGAATAAAAGAAAAAAGTCATCCTTTCTAGCTTTTCTGGCGTTTCAACTATAGCCAGGCTGATCCCTGACCATATTTTTCCTAGATATGCTGGAACATGTACAGTGATTCCTGAAGCTCTTGAACACCACTTCTGTCCAATATTTTTAATAATTTTTCCCTCCAATGTTCCCACTTGATCTAAGACCCCCAGCAGCTGCAGCACTCAAAGCTTCCCTGTTCTGAGTAGGTCCTCTGGTGGCCCAGTGAGTACCAGCCTAGAAATGAAATCTCACTAGTACTAACAAAGGAGTTTTCTTTGATGCCTCAAATCAATACATTCAAAAAAAAACTTTAGGGGAAAAAAATAATTAACCACAGATAACTTTCAGAGATTTGGGAAATGAAAAGAACACAAGAACCTCCAAACAAATAAGCAAGTTCCCATCGTCCCCACACAGGTTTTTGCTGCTGTTACCTCCCATAGAAAACTACTTGTGTTACACTTGCAGTGCACTTCATCAGTGAGAAGGGCACCAAGGCAATCTATTCTTTCAGCAAAATTAAGACACAAACAAGGAGCTAAACGCTGTTGATGAAGGAATTGGCACTGATACTTTTCAAGCTTAGGGCTGGGGTATATAACTATACTATCTCTTGTACTGATGCAAGAAAATGTGGTGCTGTTCATACGTAATAGAAACACATACCAAAGTTAGTGACCTTTTAAATCTCAGATGATGCCAGCATGTGGTATAGACACACATTTAGTAGAAGGAGCTGTGTCTAATTATTATGTTCTCTCTAATTCCATGCACAAGACTGATGCTGAAAGAGTGCCATAGCTTTAATTCATCAGCTGATCAGTGAAATAAAAAGCATTATTAAACACCCTGAAATGTTGACTATCACTATAATGAAAATGTTTAATTCAGTCAGATGGCTATTTGCACCATTTGAAACTAAAACACTCATCATATTTCGTTTGCAGGAGGAGGGAGAGATTTCATCATTAGAAGTTTTGATAGCCATAATATTGGTCATGGACAAAGTTATGAGTAAGTGATGCCAAACAAGCCATCCCAAACAGACATTTTCATTTCCCACAGTTTTGAGGTATATTGTAAGTTCTTCTGTTCTCCCGTCTAAAGAGTGGTGATGTCATTGCACCTTCCCAATGTTATGGCACATGAACTCAAGGGGTTGAAATCCACCATCATGATAAGTCAGAGGAAATCAGCACAAGCCAGCACTGGAATAAGCTTCTCCCCCATCCTTAAATATATGGGGGTTTTATATATATGCATATTACAGTAACTTCACTTAGCCAGTGATATATTTCCTCTAGTCTTTTCCTATTGTGTTTTAAATTAAGACTGAGGAAATAACTGGTATTGTGGGGAACAGGCCCAAAATGGCTGAAAAGCAGAGAAATTATCAGCTATGTACATTCAGTAATCTTCACACACAGAACTCAAATGCCCATGACTGTATCTCACATTGCTGCATGCAGTACGCAGCAAAGACCACACTATTAGTCATCAGTGCTGTATCACAGACCAATGAATGGAGTCACTCTACTGTGGCTGCAGTCATCCAGAAAGAAGCAAAAAAACTATAAAACATTATTGGACAAGTTTAGTATGTGCATGTAAACGGAAAACGGAAAATGCCAGTTCTCTGAAGATTTGTTTGTATATATGAGTAGTCAACAGATAGCATAGAGTTTCAGATGTTGTGTCTCCACTGTCTAAATATATCTTGATAAAAGTTATGAAATCCAGTGTTACCCTCTGAATGTAGATATAACTTCAGCACAGTAATTAAAACCTAAAAGATTTATGCACAAATGTTAACCAAATTATGAAATAACATGCACAACTGTGAAGCCAGACCTTTACACATTTGAAGGTGATCTGCATAATTATCCCTCAAATATTTTAACTCAGCCAAGACAAATATTGTGGGACGAGGCTGCAGAGAGAGGGTTTGATTATTGCTTTTCCTGAGAACCTCAGAGTTAATTGTTGCACAAACCTAAAATATAAATCTGACCATTTGCAGACATTTTACAACTGCAGATTTAGACTGAGTTTCTGTGATATTGTATCCATACAAGTGAAAGTAAAATCCAGATTGTGGTGGGTTGACCCTGGCTGGGGGCCAGGTGCCCACCAGAGCCTCTCTCTCACTCCCCTCATTCACTAGACAGGGGAGAAAAGGCATAACGAAATGCTTGCAGGTCGAGATAAGGACAGGGAGAGATCACTCACTAATTGTTGTCACGAGCAAAACAGACCAAACTTAGAGAGGGAATTCATCTAATTTATTACTAGGCAAAACAGAGTAGAGGAATGAGAAAATAAAATCAACTCTTAAAACACTTCCCCCCACCCCTCCCATCTTCCCGGGCTCAACTTCACTCCCGGCTTCAACCTTCCCCCCCTCAGCGGCACAGGGGGACGGGGAATGGGGGTTACGGTCAGTTCATCTCATGGTGTTTCTGCTGCTTCTTCATCCTCAGGGGGAGGACTGCTCTCATCATTCCCCTGCTCCAGCACGGAGTCCCTCTCACGGGGTGCAGACCTTCAGGAGCAAACTGCTCCAGCGTGGGGTCCCCCACGGGGTCACAAGTCCTGCCAGCAAACCTGCCCTGGCATGGGCTCCCCTCTCCATGGGTCCACCGGTCCGGCCAGGAACTTGCTCCAGCGTGGGCTTCCCACGGGCCACAGCCTCCTTCAGGTGCCTCCACCTGCTCCGGCGTGGGGTCCTCCACGGGCTGCAGGTGGAATCTCTACACCCCCTCATCCTTTCTCCATGGGCTGCAGGGGGACAGCCTGCTTCACCATGGCCTTCACCATGGGCTGCAGGGGGATCTCTGCTCCGGCGCCTGGAGCTCCTCCTCCCCCTCCATCTGCACTGACCTTGGTGTCTGCAGAGTTTCTTACATCTTCTCACTCCTCTCTCCGGCTGCAAAAGCTCTCGCTCTCTAAGTGTTTTTCTTCTTCTTAAATATGTTATCACAGAGGCGCTGATTGGCTTGGCCTTGGCCAGCGGCGGGCCCGTCTTAGAGCCAGCTGGCATTGGCTCTATCAGACACAGGGGGAGCTTCTAGCAGCTTCTCACAGAAGCCACCCCTGTAGCCTCCCCGCTACCGAAACCTTGCCACGCAAACCCAACACACAGATTCATAGCTTACCTCAGGATAAAGCCTGCAAATTCTTCAAATTATTTTTGCATTATACAACTGGAGCAACATATGAATTTTGATACCTGTCATTAGGATTTACCAAACGAAACTATCATTTGGATACTGAACAAGTAATTCTGCTTTTTTCTTAATCCCAAGATTTCAGGAGGAGAAAAAAAATCCCCCTTTGCACTATCCTTACTCTCGTTCCCTTCAAACACGACCAAAGTTACTGAACAAATCAGATTTGTAGACTGAAAACAGTAGGAGATAGCATGCTTTCAGCCATTTGGGCATATAGAAGGGTCAAATTAAAATGCCAAGATTTGAATATTAGAAATGAATGAAATCCCCAACAGGAAGACTCAAGTTGTTAGAAAAATAGATATAAAATTGAGCAGCCTTGTAGACAGTAGATTTATATTTTATTGCCAGTAACGTTCCACATTAAAACAGCCAGTGGTGGAATCATTTCCCATGGATCACGAATCAGTTGCTTTTCAACAGTGCACACTGTTCAACTTGATACTACAACCAAGACTAATGCTACGGTACCTTGCAATTGAAGCAGATTTGCCTTGCCTTTTGGAATTGGACTGATTTCCACCCCAGTTATTTTGGGAACTAACCAGATCTTCAGGAAAAACAGATTAAAAAAAATTATCAGAGTGACATTATAGAGTTACCACTCATTACACAGCACTGAAGGTCTGATCCTACACTGCTTATTCCCATGAGCAATACTTAATGAAATGCCCACTCCTGCTCACCTGAAAAGAATAATTGATGAGCAAGGATTATTCCTGTAAGTATTTACAAGACAAGATCTTCCCTTTGACCTTCCAATTACATTATCATATATACTTAGAAGTCATAGCGTTAACATCTATATTTTATGTCTTTATTTTTACATGTTCTTAGTATTTTAATAGTTACAAATGGATATGGCAATAATTATTTTCCTCACTGACTTCGCCAACACTTAAAAAGTCTCTGAAAACTTTCACTCCTAGCTTTAACTGTTTTCTACAGGCTGATCCTAGGAGGACAATTAGTGTTAAGGATTAAATAATGACTGAAAGGTTTTCGTTGTTTTTGAAGTCAAATGAATAAAAGTTTGCAGGATGAGACTCCAAATCAAACCATGACTGCCTAATACAGGTAAAATTAGATTATCATGTAAGAACAAAGATTGCTATTTATGCCACTTATTTACTCTTAAACATTTCAATTATCTGTACTAATATACAGTCACAAACCTTTGTTAATCTAAAACATTATTCTATAATATACAAGAATTATTTAGCATTTGACAAGTATACACTAGATGTTAGGTTTTGCAGAGAGTATGGAATATACAGAATGAACACTCTGCATCACATAAGTATTATGAATTAACAGATTGTGTTTACCTTGTTTAGTTAGGGAGGAAGAGAAGTATCACTTCAAAGGACATAATGTCCAAGCCATTGCCTTTTGAAACTGAAAAAATTGTAGAAATTTTTTATTTAAAGGGAACAAGCAAAAGCCAAGAACAGGTAACACATAACTCCAGGCAATGAGATGATAGGATCATTGCTGTACCTCTTCCCAGAGGTGATGTGCACCACTAGCAGAATTATCACATATCCCAGGGCCAATATGACCAGTCCATAAAACAGATTGTAAAGCCCTATTCTTCCCTCATCCTGCTCATAATTAAGCAGTGAAACACCTAACTTTCTTGCCCATCTTGTCTACCTATTTGTAATTTCATTTCAGTTTTCTTCCGATTTGAAGCCTTACAAACTGTATCACCCTTCACACCCAATCATGACATCAGCTCAAGTTTCAGTCCACAGCAGTGAATTATTAGGTTGGCAAAAAAGCAAGAGATCTGTTTCTGCACCTAAGCCCTGAACAGCCTTGTTTACCAATGTCATTGATGACAAACTTGGTAATTCTATTTCTTCATAAATATTTGAATGTTACATTTTGCTAGGTAGATATCTGCTCATTTGATCTAATGGCTGTCCTTTCGAAAATGTCATAGAAAGCCATTAGCATAGCTTCACCAGTGTTAAATGGTTAGACATAAATGGTGATTGCTGAGAACAATATCCTTTGCCCACAGCAGTGATGTAAGGGTTGGATAATTTTATTACCTTTAATAGCATTTGCAGCTATGCAAGCTAAGCCAATGATATGGGTAATCAAATCTCAGGCTTATAAGATGACCACCTGTGGCTATTAGGAAAGGAATCCCCACCATCTCAAGCCCAGACACAATGCTGCATAACCAACAGCCCATCATTTCAGAGAGGGCAGAGAGACAGGGGAGAGGGATGAGAAAATTGCTGTGGATGGCAAACAAATTTAGTTTTCATCAGAATTGATCTGAACCATTGTTCATTCACAGAGGATCTTAACATGAAGCATGGGAAACCTGAAATCTCCCTGTGGTCCCCTATACCTTCCAGATTGCAAGTCTACTGCTTTGGCAGTTCTCTAATTTGTCTATAATAGGCAGATGTGCAGTGCTGCCAAGAAAGGTAAACGTGACCCTGTGAATGTCAGGTGTGCTCTGCTCTGCACTGTTCTGAGACTGCAAATGTTTGGAAGGACAACATTTTCAATTGGAAGTGGCGGTCCCAGGGCCACTGCTGACTGCCTTCCCTGGAAGGAGCAGCACAAACAAGGTGGGAAGAGCTTCAGGGCATGTGTTCTGTTTGCTTATTAAGATTATCTCGTTTCCTTAACTGTAGACTAATTGTGGAGGCTAACCAGAATTTAACTGGGTATAAAGAGAGAAGAGTGACCCCAAAACTAGTAAAGCTGGGGTTGTAGATATTTTCCAACTTAAATAGCATTTCCTTTGTTATTTCTGAGCCTATTGTGTTTTTGCCATCTCACCTCTGCAGACTTAAACTCCTCCCTGAATGTGGCACAGTGCAGATGTGCTGCACTTCTGGAGTACTTCAAATAAGCAGGCAAGTTGCAATATCAGCATGATTTTATGCCTCTGTTGAAACTGTGTAAATACACTGCAGATTATACAGCAAATACATTAAAAGGTAGAGCACAAAATATTTAGTCCTGAACTACTGCATATTTGAGGTAAGATCTATTCCATGGCAGCTACTATGGCTACTAAACCCTGAATTTTAGATCAAGAGATCTGCTAAACCAGAAAAACAACAAACTATTCAAACAGGTGGATAAATCAGAAACATCTCCTATGTGAAATTAGCAAACATGAAGGTAACTTTTTTTATGATGTACTCACTTCCAAGAATACTGCATTGCAGAAAGCATTTAGCTTGTCATGTTCTTCTATTATTTTATTTTACACTTCATTCGTTTCTATTACATAGCCTTGCACTTTATTATTAGGGTGCTCTGTTGTTGCAAACAGGCACACTGAATTCTGATCCAGTTATTCCAGCGGAAATTTTTTGTCAGCCTTTAAACTGAAACAAATGAATGAGTGTGATACTCAGTTTTAATAATATGTGTTGACTCTTGGGTATTCATGGCCTTTAGATGCCTAAAAATAATAATGCTTTTATATGAAAAATGAATATTGATTAATGAGCTGTAATTTTTTTAAACAACAGTCAAGCCAGTAGCTATACGTGTCATGTAATTTGTTATAAATCACATAATATATATACCAAGCAAAGATATACCAAGCAAATTGAATTTTTCCACTGCAAAATGCCTCCCTATCATAACCATATATCCTCTGTTGTCCTTAACAATGGAGGACGAATACACAAATACTAAAAAACCCACTATCCTCCCTGACATATGCTTAACAAATTTATGCATGAATAATTATCAGAAAAATTTCAGCAATATTGTAACCATCTGTGAAAATAACAAGCTTCCACCTAAGCTAATATCCTATACACATAAGAATTGCTTTATCTGCCAGTGCTATTACTGGAAAATATTACGCTTTTTCTAGAATTGAAGATATGCTCGGTACTAATTATTTGCAATTTTTTTTTTTCCAAGCAAAATATAGCCTGAACTATCATTACTGTAATGAACCAACCTAAACCACTGCTAAGCCAGCAATATCCTCAAGTATCCTCAAATTTGACTGGACAAACAATTTCAGATCAAATGGAAAATATTTACCAATTGATCCATTCATGTGACAAAAGAAGCAACAAAAGGAAACTAACTTCAATATGCACAACGCCCAGGAAAAAGATGAGCAGTAGGATATTTAACATGAAAATATTAGCAAATACTATTACACTCCTATAGACCAAATAAACACACCATGAACATTTTAACAAAATTCCATACTCCATTATTTTTACATTCAAACCAAAGGATTTCTCTCAAATATGAAAGAGGAGATTCAAAGGGCGGTAGAGGATTCAGGTGCCATACCAGGTAGCTCACTCTTGCTACTAACTTACCTGCTGCCAGCACATTCACCTGAAGAGCACACCCAAAACCTTCCTCCCCTGTCACCCCTAGCTTGAACATTTTGACAAGTTTATTTTCCTTCCTTGGAGTTACTGTTCTTAAAGTGAAAGGAACTAGAGAATCACTTTTTTAAACAAAAAGCATTACCCTTTTAACACTCCATCATATGCATTTCATTAACCAGAACACTAAGGTCTATTGCTATGACTCCCATGGTACTCAAAACCAACAAAGGTGACAGAACCTGGATATATTTTGCTTCTTTCATCTCCCTACCCCCAAGATTTCACTTGTTTCACTATACTTACAAGATCCAGTAACAGTGCACATAAGCATTAGGAGTTTTTCTTAGTGGTTTCTAGGAAATCTGTCATTTCTTTTTGTACTGAAACATTCTCAAGAATGCAAGCTTATCTTCTTACTACGTTTCACAAAAATTGTGCTCAATCACAGACATCATGATTTTCTACATTTTCTCTCAAAGCTCCTTTGATTCAGAGATACTCTTAAGTTGCCTATTACTGGAACAATAACTTCCTTCAATAAGATGTAAAATACAGGCACTTCTATCAGAGGTATTTTCCCTAGTCTTTTAGATAGAAGAAAACTATGTTATTTTAGAGGATAAACACTAACACAGCAATTTTTACCTGAGAAGCAACAACCCAGTGTTGCAGTAATGCAGTTTTTCTGTCCTCCTCAATCTGAGTATTTCAACAAGAAGTTACTTGTTCTTTTCACTCACCAGATCCACCACAGAAGGGTTTCTTATAACAGAAGTCATTCTCATGTAGCACGTAAGACAGGGCGTCCCTTAAATCTAGAAGACAAGCCAACCCTTCCTAATGATCTGTTTGTGAATAAAATTTATTCTTTTTCTAATATGCCTGGCAGACCTTAGGAGAACAATTTATGGATCCAAAAAGACAGTTTTACTTTAACGTGTCTGTTTTGCAGAAATACACTTAAAGGTTATTTTCAGGGAGCCAAAACAGTTCACAAAAAAAGAGGATATATCATTTGTAATTATGCAAATAATCCTGATTCATTTACATATATTTACAATACAAAGTATGATTTTATTAGTAAGTTGTAATTGGAATCAACCACCAAAATCCTTTAAAAATTTGCCTTGCTGTTCTTTAGTCTCCATTTTCTCTCTGCTTGTAAATATTCAATAGATTTAATTTTTACAAATAAATATAATTGCATTTGGCTCAAGGGGAATAGTTTTGTAACCCTTTTTTAGACTGCGACATCCCAGTATTTGTCACAAGTGTAAAAATGTCTTCTCTAGTTTACTAATGCATTTAGGTAAAATAAAATAATTGTCATTTCAGAATCAACAAGATTTTTAAAATAATATTTGCTAATTGAAACTGCTTTGGAAAAGTTGCATCTTTCAGATAAAGTAATCCTAAACAGCTAGGGAAACAATAGACATTTACCAGCAGAAAAAATTGGAATATTTAGAGATTTCTAAAAAAACCCAGAAGTTACAATACTATGCATGTCAAGACAGTTCTGAAATAACATTTTGTTTATTAAAACATCTTTTAACAACCAGGTTTAGGAAGCCTCATAGCACAAAATCCTCAGCATTCCCACACAAATCAAGAAAATGAGTGACTCATAGGATTATTACAGGATTACTGTATGTATAAACATACTATATAAAGTAGAAAAAGTATGTTCTACAGGTGCATAACTGAAAACTCAACACTTTTCCTAAATTCAGCTTAATTTTATTGTAGATCTCTATTACAACTGCTAAAATTTATTTTTTCCTACAGAGATTTATTCAGTACTATTGTCAACAGAATTATAAACATTTCACTGATCTGGTCAAGTCTAAGACCTTCCTCTTTCTAATTTCACTGGGATTCCACCTAAATATTTTTATTATTGCCAACTTCAGTCATGAGACACACATTTAAGACCCAGAAACAGTGGGAAAAGCCTGATGTTGGACACCTTCACAGCTATCTCCCTTTGTAATGCCCTTTGTAAATAGACTTTCTAATTACCCTATGAAATATGATAGCCTATCTTTCCAGTCCCCTGTTTTATAAACTTCAAAATTACTTAAGAAAATAGTTAGCTATGTCATTGACTGAGAAACATTCCTAATATAGGCTAGTGCAGGAGATGTGATTTACCCTCCACTATTTTTTGGTTAGGAACATCAATGTACATTGGCAACCAATATCTTCATGCATTTTTTTTCAAGAGAAGAAATCATTAGGGGGATATGTAATTACCCTTCCTCTCCCCAGGTTTCAATACAGAGATTGGCACAGGAGAAATACACCCCCCACCCCCCAAAAAAACAAGAAAATCCTCACATGTACATCCTCATTTTATGAAATAGGAATGCCTGCCCTTCTGCTAGCGTGAGGGAACACGGAGTGCAACTTCTGAAGCTCTTGGTGGAATCAAAGACAGAAGAGAAAAATAAACAAAACCAAACCTGGCCAGCTCAAGGTTAAGTAAAGCAAAACATCACCAGCCAGCACAGCCTGGGATAAGACTATAATGCTTGCAGTTTCTAAATATGCCTAGCAAGAAAGGAATAAGGAAGCTGTGTAAGAGGAGCAGATGGGAAAAGTCTATCAATATATACGTAATGCAGAACAGAGGTTGTGTGTTCTAGTAGGAAGAAAACAGAAGCTTGAAGCAAACTGTTGTATAAATAGCCTTTAAAGAAAGCAAGCATGATCTCATTAAAATGCTTCCTAATGACGTGGTTTCAAGATAAGGCATGATCTAGTCTCATTATGATAAAACACATTAATCAGCAGAATAAAAATGGCTTCTAAAAATAACATGCAACACTGAATAATCCTAAGCCACCTTGTCATTAATAATTGAAGAGTTTAGCCAATAAAAATTTATTGCTAAAATTTAATAAATTTAGTACAATTGAATTATATGAAAGTTAAGTGTAATTGAAAAATAGAAATATACTGAAACCTAAATCTCATTTTAGCATTATAAAAAAAGCATTTCCTTCTTATTTTAGAATTATCATTCACATGCAATTTAGTTTACCATGCAGAAGAATATGAAGTCCCAGGCAAGTATTCATTTCATGTTTTTACCTTTCCTTTTTATCCAGGAATTAATTCTACTCCCAGCTTATTAATATCAGCTAAATGATACATAGCATTGACACACAGGGGGTTCAGTTCCCCTTCCTCCTTTCAGCAAGTTCTCTCAGTACAGAAGTGAATCTCCACTTGTTTTACATATTCCTAGATGCACAACTCCTTTCTTAGACCTGCTTTATTCTTTTGAGTAAAAAGGACTTCCACAGATTGGATGTGAGTCAAAACAATCTGGGATAATAGCTGACTGTACCCAAGAATCAGAGGACTAAAACAAAAAAAGTAAAACAAGAACCTTGTGTGAATCAGCAAGGTGTCCAGTCACATAGCAGTGAAGAAGCTTTAAAGATAGATAAACATTAAGTAGCAAAATACTGCTTCTATTTAAAGTGATTGAGAACTAGTTATTGCAATTAAACCTCTCTTTATTAACAATTTTACTTACATAGTGCATACTATGGAGTAGAAAGGCTTGGGTTTGTAGCATATTACTTGCTTCATATACTGCATGAAACATGTCATTTGCTTGTATGAAATGGTAGATGCTCACTTCTGCACTGATAAAAGACACTTTTCCTTGTATATACCTCTGCTCTTATATAGGGTACGATCCCTATATACAGAGCATATACAAGTGATAGAGGTCATCATCTCACTACCTCAAAGCTACTTGGTAGAAAATTAAAGAAAATTTATCCTCACAGACCGAATACTTTTCTTATGGACTCTTTGGTCTGTCTGTGAACACCTTAGAATTTTATTTTAACAACTCACTTCATATGCAGGGAATGATAGGCTTTGAGAATGCAATGCAGAGCAAAGTTTCAGCTAATAATAATCCTCGGCTAAATAAAATCTTAAAAGGTAAGTACATGCTTAAAGATTTTTGCTTAAATTCACTGCCTAAACAGTTCTAATTATGAAACCTGAAAAATTTGTGTTTGTTTACAAATACATAGTTTACATTAGCTGCATTATGATCATCATTCAACATACATAGGAGACTGAAGAGGAAAAAGTTGGAGTAAGTGTATATATTTATTATATAAAGTATACTTAGCAGTTTTTGTATAATAAATGCTTTCTGCAGAAAAAAATTAGAATCCTAGAAGTAGATACAGTTCATAAATTACTGAACATACTGACATTTCTCAATATGTTTCCAATGAATATTCACATTTCAGTTAATTTGAAGATTCCTCATAGTATAAACAGGCCAGCCTGTTTTAAAATGCAGAATAGAAACATATCCGTTGCATTTTCAGTTATACCTTTCAGTGACATGTGATTAAAACTGCTATTTTTTTTATTTCTTCTTAGCTTGTAATGTTATCATATTCTATTAAATACTATAGCTTTAGACAGTATCCCATTACAAATTTATAGGCCTATGACCATACAAACAATAGCTTGAGGGGTAGGAAGATGCATACAGTCTGTATTGAATCCTACCTCTTTACCTCTTCTAGTCATTCCGCCTGACTCCCACTGCACATAAAAAGCAACATCTGCTATATGATTCATTTTGTAGGTTGAGGCCTAAAATAAGTCAAGGATTTAGCACGTATTAATAAACATAATTTGACTATTTTTTTCTTATGTCTTTGAAGAAGAAAAATGTATACTCTGAACTAAAGGCGTGAATACCTTCCATGAAAGCAATATACTAGTAAGAAGCTCTTGAAAGAAAACAGGATTGTCATAACACATGGACAAACTACTCTAGATTATAACCAAAGTTCAACCTCAAATGAGAGAAGTATTTCAAAGCAGAACAATCCTCATCATGGATTGAATTTGGTCAGATATAATAGTCTTCCTTTTCCTTGCCTTTTTCATGGGCATAAATATTTCTATAACACACCTGTGTGTGAAAATGAGAAGCAACATGAGGAAAGGCAACAGGATTTCATAGTATTTTCTAGTATCGCTCCACTAATTAGGCACATCAGGATACGGACCACAGAAGGACATGACATTGCTTCTACTAAGGACACAGTAAGATGTATTTTCTTCACTTCCCTGAGAGCTACTGCATACCTCACAAGACAGGCCAATACATAATGGCAAAATTTGAAAGCAGTATACATTGGGATGTACCATTTGGCAGACACTTCATATAGTGCATATGAAATACTTCTGGGTAGATCTCTCCCTGGAGTCAGGGATGCTGGGTGTATTCCAGACTCTGAGGAGCCCTGGGTACCTTTTACCAGCCACGGTAAAGGACAAGATAAAGATGAAGAGATGGACATGGGGACAAATGCACACATTGGCATCTGCTCTTAATGACATCGGGGAACAGAAACATCCCTTTTTGGTTACTGTGTTGATGCTTTCAGCTATGTAGCATAGCTGTAGACCATTGTGTGACAAGTGGGAAACTGGTTTTTCACTGGCCATAGTGAAGGGGTGCACAAACTTTGCCCTTTTGCTACATGAGGGTATATTAAGCAGGGCCAGGTGTTAACAAGTGCCTAACTTCAGAGGCAACAGGTGAGCATGACTTCCATATGGCACACAGCAGGAAGCTCCAAGAAAAAACCCAAACAGTGACACAGAACTACAAGGGCCACCAGCTATTTCTCTGATTGACTCCTGCCTTCTAAAAATTCTTCAGACAGGAAAAAAACCCCAAAATTCTTCATAAGAGAGGTTAAGGTTTATATACTACTGCAGTACTAACAACTCAAAACCTTCTAAATAAGGAATCAAAACCTTCTACAGCTTGATCTGTAGGTCTCCATAGTGCTTTCTTAAGGCAGGAGCTATTGTAGGACAAAGTAAAGTAATTTTACATCAGCTTTGTACTTGTGGATCTGTTGGGTTGCACTGCACACCTACACAGCAGCTTTGCTGTTTCTATAGATAGAAGGAAGCATAAAATATGCAAAAAGAAATCCTAAACGGTAGTTAGTGTATATTTTACTTCAAAATGGTCTAAGTTACTTCTTCAACTGAATAAAAAAAAGAATAATAAACAGCATAATTAGTGAATACAGTGAAAAAAATCTAAATCCATTTTTCTGATATATGAGAGGTAATATTACATATTATTATAGAATTAATGAGACTGCTTATCCTGAGGATGCTCTTTACATTATTTTCATGTAAAGATTTCTAGTATGAATAAAATGTGTTTGTCCGAAAGTTCTACTCAATAACCATTTTTAAAAAATCATTCACATCATTTGCACTTTACAGAGTACATTTGAAATACATGTTTCAAAAACATCATCATACAAAAATAAGTCCTATTTAGAAAAAAACATGAATTTTAACTATTTTGCTTTCTTTTCATCAGGGGATAATATGCTTAATTACTTCAGGATTTTTTTCCCTATATACATTCCATCCATAAAAAAATAATCTTTAGTTATCTAGTTTTGAAATATGAAGAAATGTAGTCATCTTATTATGATTATCAGAAGATTGGTAAACAAAAGAATACTACAAAGTAACATTCTCACTGAAGCCAGAGAATAGTAGAGTCTAATATATTAAAGGTTACATGTCTTCAGTACAATTAGGCAAAACAAAAAAAACCCTGATATATTACACTGTATATGTTTGTTCAGTTTTTCCATCATGATATTTCCTTTGATTCTACTTTCTCCTTTTTAAAGTATTGTCTTAACATTTAGCTTGCAAACTAATGTGCATATTAGCATAAACCTGTGCTTAACATTTATTCTATAGGCCTCTAGACAAAAGCCTGAGTTAGCATATAAGGTCAGAAAAATAGGCTTTGTAAATGTTACAACAGTAAACCACAAGGTTCAGGAGAATATTACATAAATTGTGTAAAAAGTTTAATTTACCTGGATCAAGGCTATTAATATAAACTTGTTTTTTAAAAAAATCAATAAGCAATATCTAAACACACGAGAATTGTATACAGAGAGAGAATAGTCTACAAAAAGTAATAAAATGGTTAAGAACTCCTGTGTTTACAGTCAGAGTTAACAAATTTTAGAAGCAAAAAGTGGATTTTCTTTTATTCCAATGTAAATCCAGGTTATATGAGTAGTCTTGGTATCTCTGATGCCACTACAGTTTTCTACTGAGAAACATCATTTCATTTTAAAGTTATTCTAACTATTCTAGTTTTATTCTAAAAGTTATCTTTGACTACCCCAATACAGTCATCAGGTGTATTCATAGGATTGTTAGAGATGTTCAGGAAGAACTGCGTGGAAGACTACAGAAAAGCCATTTCTCATACAGAATGGCAGCAGATGTATATTAACAGATGCAAACAGGTCTCTGACAAGCAGAGAACACTGCATGTTTAAGAGTTTCTTATTCTGAAGTTCACCAACAAGCAATTCTACTGAAGGCAGAGGTGGCAGAGAGGTAATTTTTAAAAACTTTTCCAGCTATCAGCTTTGCCAGCTCTTAAACTTCTTCCGTGATCCAAGTCAAAACAAATATCACAAGTCTCTTTCCAAGCCCCCATTCATGGAGGCAGGCTCACACTTAGAAATCTCCAGTTTTATTTGGAAAGTAGCTCACAGGCACAGAGAATTTGATTCGTGGGACGAAAAGGTTAAACCTGGCTTGAGCACTTGCACTGAAAATGCATCACTACAGAAGAAAGATCTCTATATAGCCTAGCCCTATGTATACCTTATGCCTGCCTAGTATCTGCATACTACAATTCTGAGAGCTATGCGATTGCTTCAATGTCAAGCATTTACGGAATGTATCAGAAGAGCTTTGGGGGGTAGAAGGTGGCAAAAATATTATAACCAGCCAAGAAAGCTACCTACAGACAAGATAAACAACGTAAGTGTAAATGAAAATAAATGTAAGGCTTGAATACATTCAAATTGATTATTGTTCATGTATTCTGAATTATCATCGAGAAAAAAAGAAGTAATAGCCTTGAGAGACTTTTCTTTCAATATATCCTGAGACAGGGTTAAAGCTAAAGAATTAGGGAAAGATTTTTATTTAGCAGACAGGGATAAAGCCACAAATGACATTGGGCACTGAACCACCATTTAGATGACAGAGCACACTCATGGTTCCAGAAACTTTTGTTCAGCTGATGCCTACACCTAACACTGCAGTACCTTCTAAAAGCTGATGTGCTTACACGCTGATCCCAGTGAGCTTCTCTGTCATAACCAGCACAGTTCGGGCTCACTGTAAATCAATTTCATCTGGATCGGAGATGCTCAATGCTGCCAGGTCCAAGCATTCAAACTCAGTAAACAAGGTCCCTACCTTTGCCAGTCAATTCACAGCGCTTTAATTTCAGCTTCTGCTCCATTTTGTCCCAGAGGTTCCACTGCATATGCAGTTATCAAGGGAATTCAGGCACTTGCAGAGCAAGATATCAGCAGAGTGCCAAAAAGATCAGATCCAAGCCTACTGCTGAAGACTAGGCCTTACTTTCTTTCAAATAGCGGACTCAAGCAATAGTTTCCCATCAGTTGTAACTCTCAAAGCTCCCCTGATTAAGAAATTGCCCTCTGTTGCATTTGTTTTTCAGGATGCCAAAATTTTAAAATAGAGTTAAAATATATGAATGGAGAAACCCTTATACATCAGAGTAAAGGTCTGCTTACCCTGTTACCTGACCTCCAGCAAGCAACTACTCACAGGTGTTCAAGGAAAGAGCATAAGTAGCATGACACACAGTTCACATCAGGAGAAAGATCCTTCCCTGCAATACCACACAAGCATCTGACAATCATTTTTTTAGGGAAGATGTCTTATAGCCACTAATGGACACTGGATTCTCTAAATTTTTCTTAGCCTCTTAGCCTCCCTACCCCTAGAAGCCATAAGTTTAAATGACTAACTTCTCTCAAAGGGGGAAAAGGGATATTAGTTTCTACTTTAGAGCTATTGCTTGAATAATGGCATTGGGCACCTCTTGGAACTGGCATTGTCAGAAACAGTGAGCAATCACTCCCTATTCACCTTTTCTATACTGCCATGATTTTGTTAATCTCCATCACATTTCACCTCTCCTGTAATTTTTTTCTCATGTGAAGTCAGTTTCATCTTTCTTTTAAAATTCTCTCCTCTTCCACACCTCTGGTCTTTCCCACTCTGGGTCTACTTGGGCTCTTTAATATAATTCCAAGCTGTCTTTCCTAAATGCTGAGAACTAAATTAGAGCCCAACATTGCATATAGGTCGATGCAGCTGTTTTATCTTGTCCTTAAGTGCATTACTTTGCATTTATGAATACTGTAGTTCTGCATGCCTTTCAGTCACATCATATGAGCATTCTTCAGAAAGTCAAATATAAAGCTGACTGAACAGCTGTGTACTTAACTGTCAGGTTATTATTTGTCCCTTTTTTCCCCAGATTATTTACCAAGGTTGCCAGCCCAGTTTCCAGCATATGTTCTGTGAGATTTCAACAGGAACCTTACCCCATGGTAGGATCAGAACAAAAAGTAGCATTTGTAGTTACCACCTTTTATTCCCTTGATATCAAGGCTGATTTAGTGCAAGGTCATGCTACACAACCATTCAGTCAGCCACTTCATTTCTTAATTTCCCAAGGACTCTTAGGTAATACTATGCTAACCTTAGATTTGTTACAGTTCATTTTCTTGTTTTAGTCTCAAACTCTTACTATTGGTACTGTACTTTGAGACTGTTCCAAGGGCTTCTCCCTGGAGGCAAACCCCTGCTTTAGCACATTCCTAAACTCCTCTGGAGCAAACAGTGAGGCAAAACACTAGCTTTGCCTGTTTGCTACAGCCACACATTCTCTCAAAGCTCCTTTTATCACCTCACTTCACTATTCCTCAATGTGTTAGTCCCACTAGTTTACTAGGATGCTTTGCCATCTCATCATTTAATAGAGGCTTATGATTGACCTCACATCAGCTGAAATCCAAATTCACCACGGTCTCTTCTAATGATGTTACAGAGCTTAAAAGGAAATCACATGTACCTGATAAGAAAGGAAATGGCTTCACTAAACTTGTATTCTTTCTTTCAAATTCAGGACAGAATTCTTCACCATCTGGTTTCAAGACAAACAAACTACACCAGTAAGGTTGACTGCATTTGAGTTTCTACAGCTTCCAGTGATCTGGGTACTGACTTCAGAGAAGTATGTTCAACATCACTAGCATTGCAGATCAAGCCCCTCATCATTTGGATATAGTTTATTCCCACAAGCAAAGGACTGAAGTTTCTAATCAGGGGACAAAAGGCTACATTTTAAAATGTTCACATGAATAATATGAAATGACAGGAACTATTGTTAAGAAGAAAATCTGACTGGTTTTATTTTTCTTAAACTGAAAATAAGTTAGATGGTTTCATTTGAGGTTTAAGTTCCCTCTCTGTGGGACAGTAATAACCATGTTTAAAGTAAAAATACCTGAGGACCTGCAAGCTCTCAGTCTTGTCAGTTCTAGCTGACACATCTAATACTCAACTGGATTTCTGAAGTTTGTATTACAACAAGTATTCCCTTTGAATTCACAGGAAACACCATGAATTCAAGTGAAGCTAATGGGACCGCTATTTGGTGCAGCGACACTTGTCAGCTGAAGTAGTGCTGTCACAAAACAGAGTTAAGTTACTACCACATAACAACATTGTTGCTATGACATCACAAAATAATTTTTACAGATGTTATTTTTAGCTGATACTTTTTTTAATTAAATATCCATCATCTTATATCAATTGCAGGGCATTTTTTTCACTTGTATGATTATGACTCATGATTTCAGCCTTACATCTGCCTGCTTATCCTATTTATTTTTACCTGTCCTACCGTTATGGCAAAGATTTTTTGATCTGTTCTATGCTCTTCCTCCTCCTGCTGGAGACCATTCCTCTGTAGTTAAGGTTATGAAATATGAATTGATAATTCTGCCAACTCAGTATAAACCTATGCCAGTATTCATACCCCAATAGCATAGGACAATAACTGTAATAATTTGTGCAAGTACTACAATGTGTTGGGCAATTAAAAACCTATGAAAGAGATTAGCAAGGGTTTCTGAGGTTTAAATATTTAAATCATATTCAGCTGATGCAAGCACACAGTTCTCATGACCTCACCAGAACTACTAAAATTTCTCTGTCTCATAACACCTAGCATTAAAAAACAAGTCAATCATAATTGAACTTCCAGGCATCTTTAAATAAATAGAAACATTCAAAAGAAAGGCTGCTCATCTGTCCAAGGCAGGTGCAGGTAAGTGCTGCCATCTGTCTTATGATTCTCTTCGTAATATCCCTATGATTACCTTATACTTCTGTATGTAATTCAGTCTGCCTCTCCCTCAGAACACTGAGCTGCCCAGAGAAGAAATGCAGATATTTAGCAGCTGTTCTTTATAATACTCAATCTACCATTTTTTTTTTCCCCCAGACTCAAATGTATTTGATTAGGACAGAAAAGTCTATTCTTTGCTGTTCAACTGCCAACATCTATTGAGGTACAATTTAAGCAAGGAATATATGCCATTTTCTTCTACATTCACAATATTTTAAAACCTCACACTACTACAGTATTTAATAGATATTAACTACATGAGTTAAGCAAAAGGCTGTTTTGCTTTTCAAAAGAAAACTTTTTTTTTTAGTTGGCTCTCATCAGCTGGTGTTATAAATAGTGGACAAAATTACTTATTTCACAATTCCTAGTGGTAAAGCCATTTCTTAATTAATATCCACTAGTAATTATAGAAGTTAATGTCAAAATACCACTTGAGAAAACACATGTGATAAAGATCCGTATCATTTAATTTTTCCCTTTGTCATCTTGCATACAAGATGACAGCAAGAGCAGCAAATAACATCTGAACATCAGCTGTGGAGCTGTATTATCAAAACATAACTGCAACATATACATTTCTATTCCAAGAGGAAATAGTCTCAGGTTATTTTAGAACCTCCAGCAGGGAGCATAACAACAGGGTTCGGTTTGGGTTTTTGCAAGCAAATGGTCCATCAAGTTTAAAAAGAAAAAATAAAACCACTGCAAAACAGAAAAAGTGCCACAGAAAAGCACTAATCAATTAATATCAATGGATCTCCTGTTTCAGTAGTACAGAAAGTAAAAATCAAATTCCCAAGAACATAAGGAGGTCATGAGCAATGCTCAGGATCTCAAGTCACAAATTTCTTTTACTTTTGCATTCATCTGCTTTGCATAATCAACTTTTTTCTTCCACCTTTATTTCTATTGTCGCTTATTTCATCTTCTCATTTTTAAGTGGAAATCTGTGTTCCCTCATTGCTGATTGCTTCAAAACAGGGACTACAGTTGGGTTTCACATAAGATTTTCATAAAAAACCCAACCTATCAAAACCATTCATGCAGTCTGTCCTGTTCTCAGGGACTAAAAAGAACAAAGAGCTTTGTACTTATTGTAAATGTGTGACCCTCCTTTCCAGACTGCCAAAATGCAAATATATAGCTGCGTTCAATTTTGATGAAATTCTCACAGCGCAGTAATGCATCTTGCGCTTTGTGGTTCAGAAAGGAAAGCACCAGAAATTGAATGCAGATGTAAATAAACTCTGAAAATAGTATTGTTCTTGCAACACAAATCTTTTTACGTCATTGAAGGAAAACATAGATTTAACTGTTCTGCATTAACGAGATTTTTTTTTACCTTTCATTTCCAATTTTCATTATATATTCAAATAGAAAGCATTCAGAATTTTAAGCAAAAATCACTCTTGAACTTTTCAGTAAGGGAAAGTACAATGAGACTTGACTTGTATTCACAATACTCCTAGACCATATTACCTGACCCTGATGCTTCACATTATCAGCTTTTTTATTACTTATTATTTCTTTATGATCTTCTACAACAATTAAAGACATTGCATCATCCTGTAAATCAGTAGTTCATAAGCTGAAGATAAAAATGTAAAACAAGTTACCTACCTCTGTTGCCAAAAGGTTAATGCTTTTACTCAGCATTCAAAGATGGATCATTTTCTACGATATCATACTGGAGAGAAAAAAAAGAACAGAAAAGATACTTTAAGTCACTGAGAAACAAAAGTATGGGTTGCAATATATCAAGGAAGTGTGAAAGCATGCATAATTTTAAGTTATACAATTCAAAGTATCTAAAATATGTTCCATTTAATCTTTTACATCTTGCAGCACTACTTTATTAAATAGTGAAATATTTATAGCTTCTAAGGCTCTAATTAAAATGTTTTCTCAAAATTATCTTGCTTATTTCATGTGAAGACTTAACATATGAAAACAGACAACCTACTAAATATTTGAAAGGAAATGATCCATGAATAGTCACTCATGAATGGCAGAGTGATAAAGAACAAGCACACAAAAGCTACGCTGAACACAATCTTCTCCAAACCAGCAAAGCATAACCAGATCTAACTCATGTGGCTACAACTTGTAACTGCCTCCTGAAAATGCTTCAATTATGAATAAAGGACTGGAAGAAATTATCGAGATAAGCAATTTTAGACTGTCACAATAATAATAGACCATTTTTGTCCCCTCCATTTTCAAAAGCAACACAACAATGGAACTACTCAGCTGGCCCTTTAAACATAGAAAAGCAGAGAAGATACAGAGAGAGGCACAAGTTAAAACTGAACCACTAGATTAAAACAACTGGTCCCGCAGACATGGGACAACATTCACATCTCCTACACGTTCCTGCTTATGCTGTCTCTACCACCACTGGCAGTCTGCTCCTTTCCATAGGGAAAAAGAGCCCTCTCTCACTTTCCATTACTCTGCACTAGAAATCTCTTTTCTGTTCTACCTCTTCCTTTTAAGTTGAAAACTTAAATACATCTTTATCCTGAAAAAACAGCTCCTAGGACTTCCATTTATTTTAAGGAAAGAGCAGGGTACACCAGCATCAGCAGTGGTTACTTGGCTGCTTTCCTAAATTGTTCTTCCATGATTTAACTTATCTGCAGAATGGTCAAGCACTCACAAATGGAAGCCTTCACACAGTTTAAATACAGGGATGCCTAACTGGCAAAGTCTATGCAGGTACCAGCACGAGACAGGCCTCCATCAACAGGCATGCCACAGCAGAGATCCCACTCCTGCATGGACACTGCCTCCCAACCACCTACCGCTTGTTATTTGGGAGCAGCCACGTGCTTACGGCTTTCCTAGGACCCGAGACTGGAAATGCAACCTGGGGAGGATGACTGCAAATGACTCAAGTGCAGACAGGGGAAAGAAAGAGGACCAGGAAACTATGGTTACAGCATTACTCATATCCTCTCTCTGTCCTTACAGCAGCTGGAAGGATACAAACACTCCTGCGTTTGGGTATCAACGCTCTCTTTGGTGCCCAAAATGGAAGTTAGTGACTCTCGTGCTAAGCCCCAAAAGGATACAGACAATTTGTAGCATCTACGTAACTGAGTGTCCTTTGCTTTGCTTTATTTAGAGATGGATTTGTAATGAGATGCCTAAATAATTACACAACATTTATCAGTTGCATCAACAATTTACTGATAGGTATCCAACTGATTTCAAATAAAGCCAGTTTGGATTTGTATAAGCATGGGGACTAAATATTTACCTGATGTAATGGCATTCTTCAAAAGAAATTATTACATTGCTAATGCAGGCAATGCAATAAAAATTACTACTCAAATATTTTATTTGTAATAATTGTGGGTTTTTTAAAAAAAGGAGAAACTAGTGAAAAATTCTGATTTTTAAAAAGGTAATATTTTAAAGCCTTATCTAAAACACTGGAAGCATTTTATGTGACATTTCTAAACAACGCCATTTTCATTTCCCTCTGAAAAGGAAATGCCAAATGATTGCCATCATTTTTGTAGCATTTCTTTGCATTTTCAGCAGTAGGGGGTTTTTTAAATTTTGGAGGTTTTTTGCTTTTTTAAAAAAAATCAGGTTCTGGATGGGCCTGTGGCAGGTTGGTCTTGGTTGTGCACGAGCCGCCCACCCAGCTGCTCTCTCACTCTCCTCCTCAGCAGGACAAGGGGAGAAAAATAAGATGAAAAAAACTTGAGGGTATAGATAAGGACAGGGACATTACTCACCAGTTGCCATCACAGGCAAAACAGGCTCGACTTGGGGAAGATTAATCTATTGCCAATTAAGAACAGAGCAGGACAGTGAGAAACAAAGCCAAAACTTTCCCTCTCACCTGCCTTCTTCCCAGGCTCAAGGTCACCCCCAAGTTTCCCGCCTCTTCCCCCTGAGGGGCTGTGCCCTGGGCAGGCCTGTCAGAACCGGCTGGAACCGGCTGTGCCCAGCCCAGCCCCAGCTGCTCCTCACAGAGCTGCCCTGCAGCCTTTCTGCACCCATACCAGGCTCAAGAGCAGCTACAATTTCCCAGTTTTGGGCCTTTTCATTCTCTATCCCCTCTAAATATCAATTTTGTATTCTCATTTTGTGCAACTTCTCTTCCACCATTAGATCAGATCGAAAAACCCCCCAAACAACAAAAACCACAGATAGGAGAGGAGAGGTACAGCACTGAAGGAACAGACACCCTCCAGAAGTGTTAGGCTTTTTTCCCCAGGGTTCAGTTGGGTGAGTTACTACTATCAATAAAAATACCTACTGAAAAGCCTATCTAATCCTCCAGGAACAGACAAGGATGAAGAAAACACTTAACCTCCAATACTAACTTTTAGATTCTGTAAAGGGAATACCATCTTTAAATGTATATTCAAATCAGTACCACCTCAGGTTTCATTCTTCCGATGTCAGTTTAGTACAAATATGTATAGATACATACAAATACTTCATGCATGACCAAAGCCTCGATGCCACAAATGTGTAAGGAAAGATGGGTCCTGCTTTGCCATTTGAAGCATTCAGTATCGTACACGCTTTAACTCATTCAACAAGTACTGTGAAATACACAGTACTAGACCCAAGTATTCTAGCCTCCTTTCTAAAGTTTTGGGCTTAATTTCTTCTATCACATTTCTTTTATCACAATGACAGAGGAAATTCACTGTCTGAAATACCAGGGAATTAGTCAACAATGTATTTTAAGCTTTGACATATTATACTGAAGTGATAACTGATTAGTATTCACATTTTCAGATCAGGAGAATATAAAGGCAAATACCATTAGAAATACTGAAGGAAAGGTGCTTGAAGCTAAGCACACAATTCAAATGGATTAATAAGATACAAATCACTATGGGTCATGTTCGCTCCACGGAAAATCATAAAAGTCAGAAGGTTAGCACTTTGAAATGCATGCACTCCAAAAAACCAACTTGAATTTGATATTTTTTGACAAAAATATGGAATTCCAGTGTCTGTGAAACAGTAAGAGTTGTGGAATTAGCCATACAGCAAATATATTCCTATAATATGTTATACAAATATTTGGTGGCAAAATTGCATCGTCTACTTTTTTTTATTCCCTGTTAATACCAATCAATGACACTTGTGCAAAAGCAATAACAATAAAACTGATGTACTGTCAGACTGTTGTGGCCTCACAAAAGGTATTTATGGAGAAAACTTGCACAAAGCAAGGACCTAGCTTAATCTTTAGATTCTAGGTTAAATTATTTTTCCAAAGCCATAAAAGAGGAGTTGGCAGCCTCTTAAAAAAATAATCTTATCAATAGATCACACTTGATACACTTGAACAAAGTTAGCCTTAATCCTCTGATACTTGTATGGAGTTCATCTAAACATTAAGATCCTCAATTTTGCATGTGCGTGTCTTCAAATACTAAAAGAATTCTCGTGAGCTAAAGCCAATGTTATTCTGTTGCCATGATTTGCACATATTTTTACCTTTTCACTCTACTGTTAAGGAAAGGAAAATATTAGACTACAGTACACTCCTCCATCTTCTTTTTAAATGGTTGAGAAAGTTCTGGGCTGTTACGATACACACTCTGGAAACTCATCCCAGCAATAAGATAATGGCTACTCTGTGTTAAAGTAAAATGTAAAACCCATCATTATTTGAGGAGGTGCTCTCTAAATGTATAAATCCTGATTGGCAGTCAATTAGTTATTACTTTTACCACTTGCCCACACACACGTTAAGTTAATGTTTTTGCACTCCCTCTCCCTAAAGACCCAGTAGAACTTTATGAAATACAGTGACACAAAACTCTGACACAGTCCTTGTTACAAAATATGCCTTAGATGGCAATTAATCAAAGGATGCCATGAGCTCAACAAAACCTTCAATAAATACGACAGGATTGAACAACTACAGCTATTGTTTCAGCCGTAAATCTTGGAAATGCTTTTTACTGTAGCAACAAACTGCTAATAAATTCAACTTGCATTACCAGAAACATATAAAGGACAGGATACGCTTCATGTTGTTTTTTCAGTGTCCTCCCTGAGCCCATGCACTCAGGCATATTGTTTCCAGAAATATTTTATAGTTAGCAGTGATGCAATGTCCCCCCTACCCTCTCCCATGACTGATGGGATAGAGAACATCGACTGAATGCCATTGCCTGTCACTACGTCCTTCTCGCTCAAAAGAAATGGGAGGCTTTATGCTTACAATTCACATTAGCTTTAGGAGCAATCATCAACATTAATTGCACATGTATCATTGGTCAAATAGACTTCAACAAATATAACAATAGTAGAAGCACTGTCCCTGTTACTGTGCAAACATGATGGTGTTTTCTAGTATTCTTCTAAGGCATGTATTCAATAAATGGGACCAACAAGCCATCCACAGCTAAGGTTGCACAGGGAAGAGTCAAATTTTCAAAGTACTAGCATAAGAGATAGGAATTTCTCATCTACATTCGTTTCATCTCAAAGAAATGATTCTTCTAGTGCAATTTACAGAAGTGTTCACATCCGAAATGCTTTAATCCCTACCAACTACAGCAAAGGTCATTGGATTGTTTTTTCTTACACCTCATATTACCACATTCTGTTCTGAATGAGGACTTGATAGATCCAAAGAGAAAAAGAAAGAAACTGATATTGACATCAGCCAAAAAGCCAGACTGAAGAAAAGATCACAACCCTTATGCCTCAGGTCTAAAAACCTCTAGTGGTATTAAGTTGGTTTAGATTCAAACTGATCCAGATTACTAGCAAACCATGCTCCATATGATACAGTAGTTAACTACTGACAACAGCATACACCAGCTGGGAGGGGAAAACCATTCCAACAAAGCTAGTGGGACAGGTGTTTGCTCTTCACATATTTCATTGTACTCTTGATGTTCTTACACAACTTTTTCTTTGTTTGCTTCTTCATTTCTTAGAGGTTTGAAACCCACCAGCATCTACAGTCCAGAAATGTAAAGGTCTCGCTTGCTCTCTCCACATCCTCACCTACTTACTAATAAAACCAGAAGAAGCAAATAGAGAACTGTTCCACAGAAAAGTAACTTGTTGCCACCTACCCCAATAAGGGGAGGTAAAGACATTATAGCAATCATCCATTACCCTTATAATACATTTCAGCATCACCTGTTGAGTCAAGGCAGACTGCAAATTTAAAGTTTATCCTAGAGACATATAATCTCTTTTTATGGGATCTCAGCATTTTGCTGATGTTCAGCCTTAACAAGTTCTATACAGCTCTGCTGTACTAGTGTTTTCACAGCTGGCCATCTGCTTTCTGGAAGCAGAGCCATCTAAAACTAAGGGGAAGCAACAGCTTGGTAGACTCCCACTACTAAAGACAGAGATAAAGAGATTTCAGTGGGGAAAGGGGGGAAGAAGAACTAGAGAAAAAGAAGATGACTTGCCCATATAAAACTAATTTCAAAAAAAGTTTATTTTCTCAAAATCTTATGAATTCCATTCTAGAGAAATACTTGTCATCGTGAAGGGTACCAGAGTTCAGAGGCTAACTGATTTTGCAAACATGAAAGAGTGACTACAGTCACTGGTATAGTGATAATAAACAAATAGGGCTGATATGTAAGGACGTGACTTAGTACATAAAACTCTTCTCAGGAAGAGTTACCTTCCCAAAAAATACATCTTTATGGAAAGATATTTCAATTGGGCATTTACTCCATTAAGTTAAAAAATAGCAGAATGTACCTTCTATTGTGAGGAGAACCATTAGTCTCAGTACACGACACGGGTTTCCAGACAACTTTAGTAACTTTTGTTTGGTTACACATACAGGTGGAATTTTCTGGAGAAACTGTAAACCAGCTGCATTACAGCAACACATACCAGCTCACATGAGGTTTGATTACCTTCTACTTGGAGACTGAGCAAGTGATTATAAGAAGATACCCAGTTTTAGAAGGTGCTGCCACTGGTGTTTTGTTAGTTGGCATTTACTACCAGAGACCAAAACAGGTATATGTGTTTGGTTCAGGGCAGTTTAAGGGAAAGCTGCTTATTCTTTTACAAACTAATCCCTCTTCCCTTGTGTTCAGTCACATAATAGTCTGCAGTTCACAAGTACCAAATACTAGCTAGCATCGTAAAGATGGAATCAATAGTATAATCCTATTAAATTCTGCAATGCAGGCTACTTTTCAGATATATAGTGGAATCCTCTTAAATTGATTTTTTTTTTTTTTTAAATAAAAGGTAGGGTTATGTGAGGCTGTAGCTAGAAACCTAAGAAATGTCTACGTAATGCTCTTAAGGTAGCAGTTCAGTCTGGTTTCCTCTGTACAGTTTCTGTATATTGGCTGGTGTGTAGCTGTCATACTTTACTAGATGATCTTCAAAATAAAACTAAAGCTTCCTTAGTTATTGTAACCAAAGAGCAATGAAATAATTGATGAGGTTACTCACCTAAGGCTTCACTGAGAACTGACCCTTCCATTTGCTTGTGAGCTATTGACACCTATTGCTGAAATTCCATCACTAACATGATCACATGTTCTTACTCATATTCAAAGCTAGTGTTACCATTTCCTCAAGTCTTTCCAGATATTAGCTCTTGTACGGTTTACTCCATCCCAAACTTCATCTGCTTATATTTGAAGACTGCATGATCTCTTAATCTGTTTTGAAAAACTATCATTTTTGAACCTATAGCAAGATTTAATCTATTTCCCTCACACAGCAGGAGGGCAAGTGCCACTTGTGGCACTAGCTACCTGATTCTTGCATCAACAAAAATGAATGTTACCTACCCCAGTCCACACACAGGCCAGTGCAGCTAAGCAGTGTGAGTTATGGTGACACTTGCTGATGGGCAGCTAGATGTCCAGTTCTACCACAGCTTCCATCCAGCAAGTCATGCCATAGTCCATACATATACCAGGGCAGCCTAGTATTTTTCTGATGTCTTTCAGAGTGAAGAAACTACACACAGGAAACAAAGAATTTCTTTCTCTGCTTCCCTACAAAAGATCATCTTTAAGTGTCCTACTTCCTATCCTTTCCTGTACTACCAACGCTTCCCCATTATGCAGCCACTATAGATCCCGATGACACTAGTAGATGTACAAAAAATTAGGGCCTTTGCAGAACCTCAACTACCTTGAGGTGCATATAAAAACCTGCAACTACAGTTTGCAACTGAAAATCATAGCAGCTCTATGATCAGAATGGTTAACCAATATTGCCAAAAATATGAGATTTCTCATTTCTCCAAGCAATAAAATGTACATATTCAATGTTTTCTAGACTAATTTGATGCATTGTGCAGATTAATTCCTATTGCCAGTATCACACCAATACCATAATTTCTTTATATCCACAAATCGGCAGCATCCCTCATACATATGGCACTAGCTAGACAGCTTCTCCGAGATGGAGTGGGTGGAAACAGACAGGAGCTGAAGGTCGGGCAATGCCTCTGCTTGACCCATTAGTGGAGAGCCACGAGGAAGCTGGGGAGAGCACCCAGAATCCTGCCTTCACCCCATCCATCTTTCACATTTTAAATCAATCTCTCAGTAGATCACAACATGTTACAAAGGTTTGGGATTGACAGGAGGGGAAAAAAGCACAAGTGTAGCAACCTCATTAGGATTCTGCTCTCAAAGGCTCCACACAGCTTTGTCTTTTGAAGAGTAAAAGCTGCTTAACAAGTCAGCAATAGCTCGGTGCCCCCCCAGAACAGCTATGGTAACAGTCTTCATTGCACAAACACGTTTCTTGAACTACTTTCCCAAGTCTCCGCTAATGCGAACCTGTAGAGTGAAATAAATGCAAGACAGCTCTTTTGTCTCCCTGCTTTTTTTAAACACTTCACATGACAACTATATCACTCCTGTTTCCTGTCTTTTGCCTTCTGTTAGAAATAATACATCAGAATACACATTTCTGAGATTAAGGATAAGTAATTTATGTGACTAAGTCCACAGAATCAGTTGCCACAACCTGAAAGTTAGCCTAAGATTTCAGAGGATTTCTGTCCAAGAGGAGCCACTTGGCAGTGCACTTCGAGATGTTCTCATCCGAGCATTTAAGCAAACTTAAGGTTAACAGGAATGCTTTTGGGTGGTTACACAATTATGCTAATCAGAGCACCACAACAAAACCAACTTACCCACCCCAATAAAACAGTTGTAGCACTTCTCATTTTTGGAAACAGGCAGAAGTGTTTTCGCCTCTACTCCCATTTTATCTCAAAATCTGGACACAAGTCTGTCCCAGAACGCAAGCACCTAGCTGTCCTTAATGGAGCGCCCGCAGCTTGCAGGGAGGCATGCACACATGCGCACATCTGCCTGAGGAAGAGGTGGCACGCTGCTTTTGCACTCCAGACACTTTGCAGCTACTTCAGCAAGCCTGAAGAGATTCACGTTGAAATAGCACAGCCAGGGAAAAAAATTGACTTAAGCATTGTTATATAGATATCTAATATTAAAAACTTGATGGACTGCCGTTCTGTCACCTTGCACGAAGACTGAAGAAGTCTGTTGTTCTGTATGTGCGAGGGGTGCAGGGCAGGCTACGTCAGGCCTGTGCTCAGCAGCCGATTCAACGGATTATGTAATCCTCTATGGGAACCTAGATCCCTTCTGCACAACTTCCAGCCACCGAGTTTCAGTCTTCTATTACAAACATCACAAATATAGTAAACACTTGCTTTAAAACCTTTTTACCATATTGTATCCTTCTGAAAGATGAACCCTGGGCATAAAAGGCAGGAAGCATGCTCTTAGTAACGATGTGTAAAAAGCAACTGCTTTTCTGATGAATAAATCACAATAGGAGCATTAATCTCAAGAGTAAATGAATGAAACCCACAAAGTAGAGGTCAGTCTTTGAGCTGAGATTACTACTGATAAAAACTGTATGTTAGCTGTAATAAGATGTTGATTGTCCCAATCCTTATACATCCCCAAGTTTCTACAGAGTGGAATCAGAGCTGGAAATAAAGAAGCACTTAGAAATTGATATACATTTGCTTCACACATAGTTCCAAGCACAGGAGGCAAATCAAGTCTTTTTGAAGGGTTGCTAATGCCAGTATTCTTTCCCTTCTCCATGCTCCATCCCTTTGCCTTGAGAGATTTGAATTTCAGAAGCAGAAACCACACTGTACTCCCAAAAGCACACCGCTGACATACCCAGCACGGCTTGCGTATGTAGAATCACACATTTTATTTATAAAGCATAGGAAATCCTAAGCATTTTATAAATTCTCAGAATGACAAAAGTCAAATAAATATACATGCTTAAGGTAGCATATGCAGTGCCATGTTCATTCAGAAGATGCTCAGGGACTGAACTCTTCAACTCCATGAATTTCTAAAACACATCAGCCTTACCCTTTGAACAGGCAGAGAGAGATAAAACTTGTAGCAGAAAGTCTTTCAACACCCCTGGAAAGAAGAGGACCATTTAAAAGCAGTGGTTGGAAAGCCCCAACACAGGACACAGCAATAGTGCCAATTTCCCTGAAGAGCACAGAGCTCTTCTGAAAGCAACTACAGGATTAACAAGTCAGATTTGTCCTGATTTTGAACACTATCTGCTTAAATTTACTAAATGTAGAGGCCTGCACACCTCAGGAGTGAGAACAAATCACTGCATAAAAACCTTCATTCAGAACAGCTTGAAGGTCAACATACTTCCGGTGAAAATAATTTTTCATTTCTTTCTTCTTTCCTCTTTTTTTTTTTATAAGTAGAATAAAAAAAAATACCCAACCCTGAAACAGCATGTTTTCTAATAGGCACCAACAAATTGAGAGGGAAGAGAGAACAGTCACATTTCTAAGATGTTTGTGTTATTTTTACACGTACAAGAGAAACATCAGCAATCTAGAAGTATTATACAGAATATGACTGATTTAGCTGGTGCTAAACACACCTTGCACATTCAGTGATTCATTCTAGATACAAATCATAGAGAAAATAAACATCAATAGTTAATAAGAAACAGGTGTGGGAATCAAAGAGCGTGCTCAAGCAGGACATACAGTGCATATAAAGACTCACCTAGGTGAATAAAAAGAGCAGAAAGTCTCAGTGTTTGCACACAGCCTGACAGGGCAAGAGCTGTGCAGTGCTTTGACCTTTCTTGGCAGCTGATCAGTGCAGGAGAGCAACAGGAGAACTGCGGTGGTACAGGTCAGCAGCCCATCTAAACAGGCATAATGAGAACAAGATGTGTCCACACTTGAAAACACTTTAATGAGTTACATAGAAAAATGTTTGTGTAACCAAGTATGAATATGAAAAGTGTTTTCAGTGGAACACTTATGATATTTTAAGAGAAACAAAGCAAGAAGTTTTCCTGTGAAGGTCCATTTTGCAAGTGCTACAGCTTTATCTTGCCCTTTAAGACTAGAGGGAGGAGAGAGGAAGAGGAATTATGATTCAACAATAAGTATGAATCATTTTTCCTTGGAACTATGCTTAGGAGAAGATAGTATTAAGCCTGCTGTATTCAGAGTTAACATCACAATATAACTCTTAGGGACAAGTATTTCTAATTTGTCACCTAAATTCTCTAATTCAAATATGTAACTTAGTGCCTTTAATCTAAAAGAATTGAACATTACCCTAATGATCTAATGAAGAATCTGATCTGCAAACCAGCATATTCTTTCTGAGAAAAAAGGAAGTTGGAACCAGAATCTAGCATTCCTTTAAAAAGGTAATATAGCAAAGGACATGGTTTTGCTGGAGCTGCTTCAGACTACCTCAGCTGAACTTGATACTGGTATCATTGAAGACTCCCAATGAAGCAGTTACAAACTGATTTCATATCCTACTTCTGTGCTCCTTCCACACATCCTGCACTTGATGAGCTGGCTTCTCAAGTCCTAGTCAGCATCCTGTGGAGGAGGTGGCAAGTAGTTTTTTTACAGCTTCTGTGTCCTTCAGGCAGCACGATCAGGCCAGAGGAGCAGCAGATGTAGTGCTGCAGCTTCACAACCCTGGTTCTGCTGGTGGTGGCACCCCTCTAGCCTTGTGTAAGAGCAATAGACAGTAACTTTTTCCGAGTGCAGCTTAACAACTCACCGTCTTCATGAATTACAATACAGAGTTGACAGACTGTGCTGACCTCTCTATTACTGTGAGGTTACACTTAGAAACAAATGGGCTTTTTCAGAAGGGGAAAGTCTGCCACTTACAGAGTGTTTTAAAACTTCAGAGGTGTGGTGGGTTGACCCTGGCTGGAGGCCAGGTGCCCACCAAAGCTGCTCTATCACTCCCCTCCTTGGCTGGACAGGGGAGAGAAGATGTAACAAAAGGCTCCTGGGTCAAGATAAGGACAGGGAGATCACTCACCAATTACTGCCATGGGCAGAACAGACTTGACTTGGGGAAATTAATTTATTACCAATCAGATCAGAGAAGGATAATGAGAAATAAACCCAAATCTTAAAGAGACCTTCCCCCCCCACCCCTCCCTTCTTCCTAGGCTTAACTTCACTCCTGATTTCTACCTACTCCAGCACAGGAGGATGGGGAATGGGGGTTGCAGTCAGTTCATCACACATTGTCTCTGCTGCTCCTTCCTCCTCAGGGGACAGACTCCTCACACTCTTCCCCTGCTCCAGCATAGGGTCCCTCCCATGGGAGAGAGTCCTGCACAAACATCTCCAGTGTGAGTCCTTCTTCATGAACTGTTCCAGCATGGGTCCCTTCCACAGGCTGCAGTCTTTCAGGACCAGACTGCTCCAGCGTGGGTCCCCCATGGGGTCACAAGTCCTGCCAGCAAACCTGCTCCAGCCTGGGCTCCTCTCTCCACAGGTCCTGCCAGAAGCCTGCTCTAGCACAGGCTTCCCACCAGGTCACAGCCTCCTTCAGACATCTACCTGCTTTTCAGATATCCACGGGCTGCAGGTGGATATCTGCTCCACCATCACCCTCCATGGGCTGCAGGGTCTCACCATGTTCTTCACCATGGGCTGCAGGGGAATCTCTGCTCCAGTGTCTAGAGCACCTCTTCCCCCTCCCTTTTCACTGATATCTTGATGTCAGCAGAGTTGTTCCTCTCACGTCTTCTCACTCCTCTCTCCAACTGCAGTTGTGCTGGTTTTTTTTCCCCCTTCCCCTTCTTAAATACATTATCCCAGAGGTGCTCCACCATTGCTGATGGGCTCAGCGTCGCCCAGTGGCAGGTCCATCTTGGAGCCGGCTGGCATTGGCTCTATCAGACATGGGGGAAGCTTCTAGCAGTTTCTCACAGAAGCCACTTGTGTAGCCCCCCTGCTACCAAAACCTTGCCATGCAAACCCAATACAAGAGGTCTTTCTGGGTTTCATATATATATAGCATGAGTTTTAGAAATATACACTAAAGTATGTATGTGTATGTATACATATACACACGCATAGCTACACCTGATCCAGTACATTTTGCTATTTGACAATGCATTAACATGAACCCAATCATAAGCATATTTTGCTCTCAATTTTATCTATATTTCATTTCTAAATATTTAAACCACAATTTTCTCAACACTTGGAGCATCTAACACATTTTTCCCTTGACTCATGCATAAGAAAAATGCTCATATCCATAAAAATGATGTCTTTTGTAATTGGAACATTTTCAGCTAATTGCCAAATACAGAACATTTTAGTCAAATTTTAGTAAGTCTAAATAAATGAGCGTGAGAAGGGAGCTTTGGTTTTGTAAGGGCCAGTTTCACATTCTACTGAACACAGGTCTGTGAAGAGGAAGTGTTTTACCTGAGTAAAGGACTTCAAAATACAGCCTTTGAGTAGCACAGTGAAAGAGCTATGAAAAACTACTCTGTCAAAGTTTTGTTTGGAGAAAACCCTAAAGCCTCAGTTTATGCAATTCAAATAAGGAAGATTTAGTTAATTACCACATGCAGGTCTTGAACTTCTGACATTCTTCAGTACACTGCTCACATAGCCTACAAAAGCCATGCATCCCTAACTGATTTCATACTGCCCCCCCAATCTGTCTTGCTAATGTTAAAAACGGTCTTGGGAAAACTCTGTACAGTTTGGCAGTCTCAGTATCGTATTTGTCATGCAATGAGTCAAAGATGACTTATGCTGTAGTCTAAATCATTCTTAAGCTGTAACATTTCTGGGGTTTGGTTGGGGGTTTTTTTTCCCTTTGCTTAATTTGCTTTCTGTACAAAATTGATAATTAATTTACACAAAAGTGACAGACTAACCCCACTGTAGGAGAGGTTGTGCATGCTCCCCCCCACCTATTCAACCAGAAAAGGCAAGCAGGCTCAAGCAAACTTCACATTAGCCTAAAGATCAGTGCTGGAACATTTGGCAAGCTTCTTCCTCAAGCAATCAAAATCCTACCCCAAACAGTTCATATTTCAGGGGGATCTGTTTGATAAGCCAACTTTTGCTCATAATAAAAAGAAAGAGGCCATAAATGTGAAAGGCAACCTACCTAAGGCAGGCAGACAACATTTTCTAAATATCTTGATTTAAAAAAATTAGTGACTTCTACTACCTCAAAATTACTGCTGTAACTGGACTTCTTTACCTTCTGTGGAGGTTTAGTCTGCAAACAGCTGCCACTCCCTCTGGGGGCAGGAGGAAAGATCTCCAGAGGAACAGCAGGAAAATAGCTGTCCCTCGTCCCTCCTTCACCACAGTGGTCTGTTTCTACTGATAGGAAAATCCTTTCTAACAGAAGTAACACACCAATAGTTGTGTTCTGCAACAGATAGTGTAGCAATGAAACTAAAACTGAGTAGACTGAGGACAGAAGAAATTTTTGAACCACACAATTTCCTTCTCATTTTACTCTATTTTTGCAGCAATCTTTACATCATGTCTAGCTGAACTCACAGCTTGGCTTTCTCTATTTCAACTGCCCTCCTTTATAAAATATTCAAACTCAGGAAGACTTAAAGTATTTAAGAGCTTAACTAGCATGAAGGTATGCTCAGAAATTCACAGGAAGTGATGAAACTGTATACCAATTTCCTTAATTCAACTTTATTAACACAGAAGGAAAGATTTCCACTTTTTCCTAGATCTAGTGCATGACATTCCTAGACTTGAATTGTTGGGGGTTTTTTTCTGTTACTGAGAGAACACAAAAATGACAACATGTCTCGTAGCATACATGGTCAAGTATAAACCATTCTCCCGTATCCCTACCCACTCTTCATTACTACCAGAGAGCAGACTTTTGAGCCTGCTCCAAAGGATCTAGGTCTTCAATAATGAAACTAGTTAATTAGCAAGTCTTTCATTGGGCAGTGTAATTTGGGTGAACATAGCTCACTACACCCCAGTTTTTAAATGTGATCTCCTGGATGTGTAATTTAGTTGCATTTGACTTTTTTCTTCTTTCATTCTTGTTTCAACTCAGAAATAAAACCAAGTCCATCTACACACATTTAGGAAATGTTTTAATGAGGAAAGATAGCTAGTGAATTATCAAAAGGTTACAGAAACTGTTCTTGGCTCATTTCTATCCTTCACACCCACATTTGTGTTTGAAGGCCAAGGTCTCTCTAGGACAAGTATTTATCACTGTTCCACAACCTTCCCTACACAAATTTATGTTACAAGCGTCCAGGGTTTTTCCATCCATGGAAAGAAAAATTTAGAGTAAAAAGATATCCAGCTGCCTATTGATAGACCAAAAGAACCCTACACATCCCTGTTAGGATTTTCTGTACTTTAAGGCTTTGTCAATAACCCCCTAAGTACTGACTGCTCCCTAGTCCCTCATTAGGAAGCTCTGTAGCCAGAAGATATAAATTTTTGATGCTGACTAGTGATTTGGAAAGATCCTATTTTTTAAAATAATTTGAGACAATTTAAAATGAATCAAGCCAAGGAAGAATTCTTTCCTTGAAAGTGATTTGAAGCAGCTCTCCAAACACTAAAGCATAAATTTACTGGTCAACTCTGACCATTTAAGACAATATATTTTGTTGTTTTGTTACTCATTTAAATTATTCCACATAGTAAAATTTAAAGTTAAAATTATTTAGAGCAAAATCAATATTATCACTGCTACCCAGCAATATATTATATCTTCTGTGGTAACCCCTTCAAAGAAGCAAAAGTCATTAGGTTAAGATTGGAGGAGACAACAGTCCTTCCTGGAACACATTTTACATTGACTCTGAAGAGATGCACAAAACTGTTGATGTATTTAAACTGAGCTACTGTGCTGAGCACTGAGACATGTATTTTATCCAAATCATTAATTACTCTGCTTTTAGTTTCTAAGTTTTGTGTTTTGGTTGGGGCTTTGTTTGTTTTAATCTTCTGTATTTTCTTTAGTTCCTGTCATGCTCCTAGGTCCCTCTAGTTACACATTTAAAATTTAGCAAATGTGTAGAAAATTCTAAACCTCTTAGCAAATGGCTTCCATGACATTAATGGATTAGGCACACTATTTTTTCTCTATTGGTTTACTTCTATACTGACAGAAAGAAAAAAACCAAACTGTTCTTTGCTCTTTACAGAAGTTACTATATGTTTTCCCAGCAAGCATGCCAACCTACACTGATACTCTTCTGCCAGCTCCAAAGCATTAACATAGACTGTTGGTTAGCTGCTATTTTTTACTGGCATTTCAGAGGGCTGTGCTGTAGCTATTACGTGCCAAACAATGCAGCCCAGCTGCTACTTGAAATTGTTCTGTAGGTGTAGCTCTCCTGTATAAAACATGCAATGTATTTATCTTTATAGAAGACATTGTTCAGCAAATGATGAACATTGTCCCTATTTGAGAAATAGCGTATCATTAAGGAAAACTATAGCAAAGTGGTGGACATTAGGAGGAGGGAAAGAGGAACCAACCACATGTACTGGGAACAAATACATTACTGGGTAGAAGCTTATTCCCAAGCTTGAACTATGCAGAAGGAATATGGGGCATAGCCAACCCAGAAAAGCTAATTATTTTCAGACTTCATCAGTAAAAGTAGAATCAGCTTCCACTAAAAACAGGCATGATGGTCAAATATCTTCAGTAACAGCACTATTAATTCATGAATGAAGATGCAGCTTACACAACAGCAGCCCATGCCTGTGAAGATACAGCATTCTCAAACTGCTCATATGTGGCTTCCAATGTTTATACAGACATTTTAGACAAATAATTGTATGGCTTCATCTCATTATCATGATTCTCCTGACATTGTAGTTTTAAAGGTCAAGTAGGATATTTCTAAGCAGTTCAATTTTTGAACCAAACTAAGAAATTAAAATTTAGGGAAGGAGCAGGGGTACATGATCTCCTTTTGAGCTCAGCCATGTGGATTTCAGTGATTAGGACTGAATTAGTATACTGAAGAATAAATTGAGCTCAAGTTTATTTGCAAGTAGTTCATATGATGTACATCTCCATCTTAATTTTTGAACAGTTAACATATTTGCAGACATCTTTATGTTCAAGGAAATGTATAGTAAAAATAGAATGCAAAGCAAGTGTTGCTACTTTGCTAATCCCCAGCTTGCCTTCATGCCAGCATTAAATTACTTGTTCCTCCAAATTCTTCCTCATCTCTATTTCCAACATATACTTCTACCTAAGATAGAAAAGTGCATTGTTTAAGGACTGGAGGATCAAGGATATTTCTCACAAGCTTACTAAAAATTGCTAGAACAGAAACAGTTATGAGAAAATTATATTTTTCAAGTGTTTCCAGTATAGCACCTGTATTCCAAAACACATGGTTCATATAGATAATTGTTTGCTTTCATGTCCTTGCCAGGAAGTACTGGAAATTTATCTTTGACATATAGAAAAGAACAGCTTTGTTGATATTAGCAATTTTTCTATGTAGTCTTGTTAGGAGATTTTCTTAACCTACTGAAAAAAAAGCCTTATCAAAGCCTCACTGATTAAATTACAAGCAAGGTTAGAGTACAGTACATGACTTTCTTCTACAACCTTTTAAAGTTATTAACACTGCAGTATTGCTACTCAGTGTCAAACATCTTTCACTTATTTTTGAATGAGGACTTAGGCAAAACTGCCTTCCTATTGAACGTTATTGGGGAAAGGTATGTTGTCCCTTAGAGATCAACACTCCTCCTTCCAAGCCTTGTATCCTCAAGATTACTGACCATAACTACATCTGGTCTCAGCCAAGAGCTTGTAACAATCCCATTTTGTTAGCGTCATGTAACTGTGTGCCTCATTCCTGTGTGTTTATCACTGTAAATATGGATACAGACATTCATTGAAGTAGTAAGTGGGGGTGGAGAGGCCAAGAGGCACGCTTCACTGATCACTCCTGTTCATAGCCTCTGCTCTGGCGTAACAGTACATGCATCTCCAAAGAAGTATGCTAGTTCTTTGTTTATCAGGGGTTTCAAGTATCTCTCATAAGATCAGTAAGCCTCTGAGGAAGACAGAGTTTAAACTGAACCCAAGGAGGACTTCAGGTGAGTTCCTGAAGCAGCCCAGGAGGTTTTACAGACAGGAGCTGTCTCTGGGAGATGCACTTCAGGCCTCCGAGGAAAGGGTCAGAGGAACACAGGTACAGGGAGAGCAATCTTTCTAATTTTACTTCTATGTACAAATGCTTCCCTTATTTCTTCACTAAAGTCTAAAAACATTAGTACCCACATTACCTATTTTGGATGCTGCAGACAATTTCATTTGTATTTTAATCTAATCTGCTCTGAATTAAAGGTCATTTCCAAGGGAAAATCTCATTGCTCACCAAAGGATAAGGTGTCCAGCTATCAGGGATTAAATAACAAGGGTGCACATCCCACATGCAGCATTTCAGGAGATAAATGGGTAATAAGATGTGATTACACAAAAGTAGTATACAACAATTTGAGAATTAGCATAACAAGGCTTTGAAGCACCTTCCAACAAGTGGCAGCCAGGAGCTCTCTTTGCCTATTGTCAGGGTAGCAGACCTTGACTGTTTTGATGGTTGGTTTGGTTGGTTTACCTTTATTTCTAAAGGAGTTTATTTCAGCTTCCTTTAATGAAAAGAATATAGTACTCATCTAGTTCTACTTACAGCAGTTTCTACCTTCGTACCACTAGCTGTGACATGCCCAGTCAAACCTTTGACAAGCAAATGAAAATTGGCTTCAAGCAAATGGATAATACAGGGCTAGTCCTCAGATCAATCTCATGCTGCCCAAGTATTGGGGTATATCAAGCAGCAGCTATGAACTTCCAGCTGCAAGTCAGGCCACTGCTGTCCCATTGATTCATCCCCTGAATAAGGCTCAAGAAGCCAGTTAAAAATCAATGTAGAAAAATTGAGGGTTATTTCCAGCCTCCACTGAAATGGATAAAATCTCTTACACAAAATCCCTCCTTGATCTACCTATAAGCACTGTCATAATTATTTATGTTAAAGAATATTGTATGGAATTGATTACAAGGTCAATAATAGAAAATTACTCTTGTCCTTCAGAACAAGGACCACTTAAAATAGGAGAACTTGTAAGTTTAATAGATGCATTTTGTCGTGACAACACTTCAGTAAACAAGATGTAACTTGAAGAAATGAAAGCCTTTGGTTTTTAAAAGGTACCAATTTTCGAGTAGCAAGATGATTAATTATTAGAACAGACAGAAAGCTACTGAAGAGTTATCCATCCTCAGATTCTGTAACCAAGGCATATACTATGATTTAGTCAAACACGTTACTCTGATCAACCCACACACATTCAGCAGCTGTACAGAAATTCAGGATATTAGAGATTATCCACTATGGAGTTAATTGATGAATTTATGCATTACTGGACTTTAGGTAATATTTTACTGGAGATGATTTATGTGGCTTCACTGTTTATACAGAAGACAAAGTATGTCCGGCTGGTTGTCTCAGCAGTGCAGAAGGTCACTGCGCTGCTAGCCAAGGGACAAGACTCTCAACAGTTGTAGCTAGAACAGCAGGAATGGATCCACCTATTTATCTCTCCATTCAGGCTGTTCCTGTCACCATTAGACCAATGTTTTTACAGTCAGTGAAGCTATTGCTATAGCAGACTTTATAATTATCCAGCTTACATTACTAGAAATACAACCTTGTATTCACCAGAAAATACTTTAGCCAAAAAGGGGGGGATAACCTTTGTCCTAGGATAGCAGAAAGCTTAACTTCATTTAAAGGATGTTTTTCCAAGATCCAACCATGGTTGAGAAATGACTGTGTATTATGTGTCAACATCAGACACACAAACAGATCAACAGCAGATGCTCTATTCCTTTTTTCCTCCATGTTAATGGTCCTCAGAAAAAAGTGCACAGTGTGCACCAAAATTAATGGGACTAGATTAGATACCAGCTAATAGAAGACTGTTGACTAGTCCACCTTGCCCTTCAGCATTTTCTTCTGAGCTAATAAGATTTTTGATACCATTTGGGTAGTAACTCCTTAAACATTTTTTGGTATTTAAAGGTAAGTTACCTGTTAACTGCCTTTTGCAGAGAGATTAGACATGCTGAATTAACACTAAAATACTTTGTTAGGCTCCTATGAATAAAAATTCAGATATCACGCTAAAAATTACAGCAGGATAGAGAGTTACCTCAGAATTCAAGAAAAGGTTAATGACTGCTAAAAGAAATTATTTTGATTGCCAGTATGCAAAAAACATATCTGTTGCATTTATCTACTTTTTTGTTTTTATCTACTGTATATATTCATTTTCCAGACTTGCAAAGAAATCACAATGTTAACACATGAATCCGTAACTCTGTCTACACAGATTACCTCAGTCTTTTATCAGCATTTATGTTGCTACAATTATATTAAACACATAAATTTGCTCCTGGCTAATGCCTAAGAATAATCTAATAATCAGAAAGTTGTATCCTAAAGAAATACCAGGTCTCTCATTTCTAAATGATAGATCTCTAATCTTTTCAAGTAATTTAGCTATTGTGTAATGACATATTTGCAATGCAGTTCACCTCTATGAAGCAAACTCTTTAGACTTAGTTTTTCCTAAGTCTATTTCTCTGGATCAAGACATCTTTTTTAGGGGTTAATAAGATTTTGGTCAAGCCTATGAAGTACCTTAAGTCCATCCTGAATACTTGATTTTCTTTAAGGAAAGTCCAGTAATATAATCATGATTTATACTCGTGTAAAATAATTTATGCTATTTTCTAGGTCCTCTTTCAGAGGACGAGTAACACTATTAAGAGGTTTCAGTCAAAGCTTATTTTATTATCTTCTAATGCATAACTTAAGATACTGTTTGTAGAGCATCTTGTTGGGAGCAAGCAGTATTTGCACCAGTTGTCATGAGTCTATGCTTTTAACAGCTGTAGACAGCTATGGCCTTTAGCATAAACCCCCGCTGGTGTGCAGATTTGAATGATGTCCTTCATCAATATTTCTCTGCTCTACTTTGTGACAGTAAGAAACTTACTGAGTAGTAAAAAGCATCTTTACTTCCCTAATGTGAACAACCAGTGACAACTGCAAAATCATTTTGACATTTGGAGAGTTGTTAACGTGCTCACATTCTCTTTAGCATCTTCAACATGCTAATTACAAATTTCATTACTGGGGGGCGTAAAAAGCAGTAAGCTCAAAGATGGAATTCTGCTGCATCTTCTTCTCACTGCATGATCACATTAGAATGATGAATTTGGGGTAAAGTGAGGTACTGGCTTACACCACTTCAGAGCACTACCACATTTAGGAAATAAGACTTCTAAAAATTGCACAAGCTACTCTAAATAAAAGAACAAGTCAGTGATAGTCACCTAGCAAACAGCACAATGATTCCTCAGTGCCAGAGGTGATGTGAATCCTTCGTCAGTGTGTTGGGTTTGCGTGGCAAGGTTTTGGTAGCGGGGGGGCTACAGGGGTGGCTTCTGTGAGAAGCTGCTAGAAGCTCCCCCTGTGTCTGATAGAGCCAATGCCAGCCGGCTCTAAGACGGGCCCGCCGCTGGCCAAGGCCAAGCCAATCAGCGCCTCTGTGATAACATATTTAAGAAGTAGAAAAACACTTAGAGAGAGCTTTTGCAGCCGGAGAGAGGAGTGAGAAGATGTAAGAAACTCTGCAGACACCAAGGTCAGTGCAGATGGAGGGGGAGGAGGTGCTCCAGGCGCCGGAGCAGAGATCCCCCTGCAGCCCGTGGTGAAGGCCATGGTGAAGCAGGCTGTCCCCCTGCAGCCCATGGAGGAAGGATGAGGGGGTGTAGCGATTCCACCTGCAGCCCATAGAGGACCCCACGCCGGAGCAGGTGGAGGCACCTGAAGGAGGCTGTGGCCCGTGGGAAGCCCACACTGGAGCAAGTTCCTGGCCGGACCTGTGGACCCGTGAAGAGGGGAGCCCACGCCAGGGCAGGTTTGCTGGCAGGACTTGTGACCCTGTGGGGGACCCCACGCTGGAGCAGTTTGCTCCTGAAGGTCTGCACCCCGTGAGAGGGACTCCATGCTGGAGCAGGGGAACGATGAGAGGAGTCCTCCCCCTGAGGATGAAGAAGCAGCAGAAACACCGTGAGATGAACTGACCGTAACCCCCATTCCCCGTCCCCCTGTGCCACTGAGGGGGGGGGAAGCCGGGAGTGAAGTTGAGCCCAGGAAGATGGGAGGGGTGGGGGGAGGTGTTTTAAGAGTTGATTTTATTTTCTCATTCCTCTACTCTGTTTTGCCTAGTAATAAATTAGATGAATCTCCTCTCTAAGTTTAGTCTGTTTTGCTCATGACAACAATTAGTGAGTGATCTCTCCCTGTCCTTATCTCGACCTGCAAGCATTTCGTTATGCCTTTTCTCCCCTGTTTAGTGAATGAGGGGAGTGAGAGAGCAGCTCTGGTGGGCACCTGGCCTCCAGCCAGGGTCAACCCACCACAGTCAGCTACACACTGAAACTCACGATGCTTCAAGGAAACAGGAATGGTTAGGAGACAGGACACATGCACACCCCATCCCCTCCACTCACAAAGCCTCTGGGCAGAAACACAGACCCGATCCTTGAATTTGCAGTGTGCTATGGCTCTGTGGCCACAGATAAACCCTCTGCCTCATACAATCTTGCATTTCACTATATTCTACCAGAAACCCCTTAAATGGGGCCTGTTTTTCATCTGCATATTTGCCCATAAGATGCTGCAACTGAGTGCCACATGATTAAGTCATCAGTTCATAGCTTATGAAGTTGCTTTTTGCAAACTTGTCAAAGGGCACATTATTACAACAGATGAAATTGGCAACGTTACTACATGGTACAAAAACCTCCTTCAGCCGTACAGGCCTCTATATGAAAGCTTCCTTACCAAAAATACTTTTCTCCTATGTATTCATATAAGCCATATATATAAAACTGACTTCTCTTTTACTATATGAACATTTAATATACATAATATACCTTTCCAAGCTTAAAACAGTACAGAAAAAGCTATTGTACAATCAAGCTTTTTAATCAAGAGACAGACACGCACAGACATATGCTGTTATTACTGAGTCATGATTGTCTAAGCAAGCCAAGATTTAGAGAAAACTGAGAAGAATCAGCTAACGCAGCTCAATAAACAGGCCTTCAAGTACAGAAGCCCTTCTTTGGGTCTAAGACTGAAAGAGCCTGCTAAGGAAAGGCAATCAAGTTCATCTCCAGAAACAGGAGGCTGAAGTTACTGTTTCTACTCTAGACCTGAAGAAAGGCTGGCATGGGTCTGGTACACATAACCCCCAAACTTCTCTCACTGGGACCAGTTTTCTGGGAGGACAGAACTTAAACAAGAGTATGTAAATAAGTGTCCCTAGCCCTTTACTTTGGCAGGTGGCATTGTAAACCAAACAAAATCAAACATAAAACAATAATCAGTACTCTATTAGAAACAGCATGCTTTTTTTTAAAGCACCATATTGATATCAATTTCATAACACCACAATGAGCTATGCTTTCCCTTCAGAGGCAAGGCATTACTTTACATAATAACCATGGCAAAGACAATATCTTATGCTGCATCATTAAACTGTAGCCCCCTAATCAGCTTCACTGCTGCCTGCGTTCAATCATGGTGGGGCTGAATCATGTGCTGAAAAGGGAAATCTTGTGTTCCCTTTGGGTTTAAAAGCCAGCTTTACTACATATCCAGTATATAGAGCTGGTTATTTCTTCTTATCTGCTAATTGCCACAGATTGTGATGATCTATTTATATCTTCAAAAATACTCCTAAATGTACTGCAAAATACTTGCCAGAGGATTCAGAGGCCAAAAGTGATCAATCATTTGGCAGATATTGTATTTTCCCACACAACCAAATTATATTGCTGTTTCTCATTTGAAAAAGTCACCACAGTTCATGGGGAGAAAAAGTGAACTAAATGAGGAAATCTTTGTTTTTACATCTAATATAGAAGAGAACTGTAACCAGCCTGCAGATTTTTACTTAATCATTGTGTCTGCATGTGGCAGGTATGCACATTTTACATGATAGGCATTTCTACAAGACTAATCTTTGAAGGGCCTATAGCTGCCATTCTGAAGCAGCGTGCCTCAAACTTACAAACTGGTAAAGCATTATCAGACTACAGTCCAACATGGCTAGCTAGTTGGCTGTGACTACTGAAATTATGTCTGGAAAGTCACACCCCAGCAACACAAAGTACCCCTAACCCAGCTATTCTGCTACAAACTATTTACAGGCTGTCCTCTGCTAAGCATACATCACAAGACTTCATTCCTTTTGCTATGACTTGCCTTTATGACAGTAAGCAATAAATAGCATGAGCAGGCACTTGAACTCAATCAGCACATCTGGGTGAGTGCTCTTTCCTCTTAACTCCCATCCCAGTTACTATGAGAATGCTGAAGACAGAGGGAAAGGATTTGTGACACAGAAGGGATCACTTCTTGGTTACTGCACTGCTCAAGGCTTAGCAAGTTTGAAATAGAAGCAAAACAAAAAAAATGAGAATTGCTACCATGAGAATTTCTTTGTTTTTCTTGGTTTCTCCTTTCCTAGAACATGCTCAGTGTCTTACTCTTTCCACCAGTTGTTGGGGTTTCCCCCCCCCCCATCAGCGTCTGTCAAACTTTTCCACTCAGAGGAATGGCAAACACTTGACTTTGCTGAAGAACATCAGGTTTAATAGCACTAGCATCTACTTAACTGACAATAGTTGAACCTATTCAGCTATACAGATGGAAAGAGGTTCTGGTATCCTACTTTACATACTTTCATTTTCCCTTTTTAGCAGCTGTAAGGTTGTAACAGGCATTTTTAGAGCTTGTCAATGAGAGAAAGGAGGAAAAATGAGGCCTGTAAACAGGTCAGCAGTTCAAAACTCAAGTTATCTGCATGTTTTGCTTTAGGTTATAGCCTGACATTGTTTCTAAAGTAGTCTGGTTCTTACTCTGAAGTAAACAGGACATGTAAAAGGCAGTAAATCACAACTCAAAAGATAATGAAGACAGCTATTTTGAGGATGCAAAAGGCACAGAATGCTGATGCGTTTTTATTACTGAAGCTTTAATTAAAACTATACCTCTCATACCACAGTGCTGAAGAATTACCTGTTGACTTTTCATCCTCAGAAACAGTCTTTTTTAGCAGCTTAACTGCAAACATAAAAAAGGGACATTGGCATTTCAAGCAGTTTTTGTCCTAACTTGATAATACAAATGCTAACACAAAATATGCCTTTCTGCTAACAGATCTTTGAAGCTTACAGGTGATTAATGCTGCTACATTCCATGTTAGTGTTGTCAGGATCTGTGCAGAAGGATCTTGACAAAAATGAGATTTTAAAAGTGTGTATTATTTATTCTGAAAGAAAAGGGCCTTTGCAAATGACAAGATGAGGTCTTTGCCCAGGAGCTGGTTTTGATAGAAATCAGCGTCCTTCTCACTTTTTGTTCCACACTCATTAGCACTGTCAGAAATACTTGTAGGTGAGAAGCCATATTATTCTGCTCCTCCTCCTTTGGGATGCCAGCAAGTCTTAAGATTGACTGACATGATTCATCTTCAAAGCCTATTAAATTCTCTTGTGCTTTATAAAATGCCTTTTTTTTTTTTACAGCTTTATCATCTCCACTGCACTGTAATCTTATTCATCTCTCCTCCACGATTCAGCACTTTCTAGCAGATTTTGTCCATATAAGAGGAAAAAACTCCTTGTTAAATCTATACAAGATTTGTTTATTTATAATTACTATGGATAGACTTTCCTATCTATACTGGATCTAGCTGGAACAGTTAATGTTCTTCACAGCAGCCCATATGGTGCTGTGTTTAGGGTTTGTGGCTAAAACAGTGGTGATAACACGAGTCTTGTGGCTATTGCTGAACAGTGCTTGCATAGCACTGAGGCTTTCTCTTTTTCCCCGTTCTTCACCCCTCCAGCAAGCATGCTGGGAGCAAGAAAAAAATTGGGAGAGAACATAGCCAGGACAGCATTTGATTCAGAAGGAAAAAAGTTTGACTATTCTTGGCTTTGCGATCACATGACAAAGTCAATCATCCTTTTGTTAGGCTCTTCATAACAAAAGCAAGGTCATTTAGAAGGAAAATGCCATTCTAACCTTACCTGCACAATTCCAAATACAATTAGAAACTGTATTTAAAATTGCATCAAGACCAGTGGCAAAATTCATAACAACATACAAAAGCAAGTTCACAGCCGTCTGCCTGAAATATAGTTTGATAGATTCTTGACGATGAGTTAAGGGGAAAACTCCCTAGATACTACAGCATCGATCTGTTAAGCTCTAAACCAACTTCCAATTCAATTTTTGAAAAGTTCCATAAGTCCACACAATATATGCATTCATTCAATTAATTCAATCAAGCAAACTCATTCTGCCTTCAGTTCACGTTTTTTTCTTTATGATATCAAGCAATCTGCAGTAATTTGTCCAAGAAAATTATTTGTTCAACTCAAAAAATCTCTCCCTCCTCCTCATTTGGGCTTTCTCACATCTGACTGCTGCCAGATGTTACAGGTAGAGGCAGACAGAACACACCATCTGCGCTACTGAATGTCTCAGGCATATCCTAACAGGCTGTTGGCTTCATCTGAACATTAATGGCTGATGGCAGCACAGCAGGTGCAGTGGAGGACCAGTGGGAAATGTGTTGAGAAGCCCAGAATGGGCTCAGTACTTATGCGCCAGATGAAAGTTGGGAGTTATAAAAAAGGCTATGCAGTATAGATTGAAAGACATTGAGAATACTGTTTCAATCACGACTTTCATTTCCAAATAATACTACATGTTGTTATATTTTAAAAAAGAAAGTCCTGGCCTATTCTATTTCACAAAAATAGGAAATCAGAAACATAATTAAAGATATTTATAAACAGAAGTGCATTTTAATAGCTTGCTTGACATGCTGCAAAAAGGTCCAACTGTATACATTTCAACTGCATCAATTGTCAGATAACACAAGACAAATAAATGACTTTTAAAACCAACTGAGGAATAAGTCTGTATTTGTACAATACAAAGCTATCACAAATAAAGGGCATTCATTATACTCTTGTGCTATTTCTAAGCAAACGGTTCATGTACAAGTGCCCAGGACCATACCCCCACATTCTTTCAAAACAGCATAAAATCAAAACCTAGGCTGTTTTGGGTTTGGTTTTTTTAATTGCAGTGTATAAAAAAAACCTATCTTCTGTGAGATTGTATCTGAAGTTGATAAGCATGGCAAGAGAAACTCACTTTCTTATCAATGTATTGAAGTTATTTTCTATTATTACTATCTTTCAGTCCCTCTAACTAACACCATTTGTTACTTTGTTTTGCAAGAATTTCTCTCCCCCTCAGGATTTGCACTGAATTATTCCACCACAAGATATTAGAGAAAGTTAAAAACTTCAGTTACTCTCAGCAATCATCAAATGTATTCCATAGCTCTCAAGAGAAATATATAGCTGAAGGAGACTTTGCTCTAAGGCTTTTCTAGTGGAAGAAGTCCAATACATATAACAGATCACATCTGAACTTTGCTGACATATCACTGAAGCTTTTTCATGATACCCTGACAGTGTACTCTACCTACTGTGAACAAAACATCTTTAGAGAATGACTAAAACTAATCCCACTCATTATTCTGTTAACTGCCCTAGTTCATGGTTTCTGTGTTATGTGGAAAAAACCCAGTTATATTATGTGATATGTAATGCTTACATTTCTTTACCAGCAACTGAACCAAGACCTACTCATTTCACACAAAACTGTTTGTTTTTAAAGATCACTGTAAATTAGTTTCCTTAAAAGGCTGAAGTTGCCATATCTCACTGTGTGTTCCCTGACCTTACCAGTTACCTGGCACAGCTGTAAGACAGTAAGTTCACAGCAAAGCCATAATTCTAAAGGTCTTTGTATGCCTACAAATCTTAAACAAAGAATGGGAAAGAAGTAGATATTAAAAAAGTCTAGACACAAGTCTGATGAACAGAGTGATGTGCCTGATCATTTTTGCTCATTAAAAATTTAATGACTGTCTACCATTGCCTCTCAGTCCCTAAATTAAGTTCAAGTCTCTCAGCACACCAATAAATTCTAATTCAGGTTACAAACTTTGTGCCACTGCTGCTTTAGTCACAGCTCTCCTGTAAGAGACCACTGGGCAGAGTGCCCATGATACAGAGCGCCCGCCGTCCCCCTTGCAACCACGCAGGGCCGGGGCCAGCGGCTGGCAGCAGATCACACTACTGCGCAGGCTGCCTGCGGGCACTTCCGGATCTTTCTTGATGAACAGCTATATGTACCCACACATACACACTCTTCGGCTGTTACCACAAGCAATTTCAGACCAATCACTGGGATATGTCACCAGTGTAATAATAAATTTACCTGTTTTGCTTTGGTTTGCTGAAGTGAAGGTGAAGATCGCACTGCACTCCGTCTGTTCTACTTTGCCTGACGGCTTTGTCAACCAGCACAGTATCAAAACGCAGGGCTCTTATTTCTCTAAGTCAAACACAGAAGTTCAGACAAGGGGGAAACAAATACTAGAATTTCATCACAATAGCTAAAGGATTTTGAAGTCTTTGCTTGCTTCCCCCATTTAGGATTTAGTTTATTAAGCCTTGATCAATACCTTAAATTACATTCTGTACTCCCTTACATCTAGCAAATACAAATAAGGACTTTCATTAAGCAAAAGTAGGATTCCTTTCCCGGTCACAGAACATCCTAGATGTTCTCTAACTGGAACAGAGCAAGCTTCTGGCATGCTTTGTTTTGGGGTTTTTTGGTCTTTTTTTAAGTTATAAACCCCTAATGCTTCCAACTACTTCAAAATATTTTAATTCACTAGTCTAAAGCTTTGGCTGTCTGTGTGCCTATCCCTTCCTCAGCATTTAATTGGATAGCACACAAATTGAGAGGACAAACTGCTAATTCTTTAATTCACACAATTAGCTTTACTCATGCCAATAGCTCCACTAGAGTCAACGGAAGAATTTCTTTGAGGGAAGTTCATGGTTTTTTCTTGTTTACTTTTCTTTTAGGCAGATAAGGGTGAACCAATGGAGTAAGTTCATTAACTTCAAAATAGCTCCATAGGGTTTCAGTGGTATGAAGTTGATCCATTGTTTAACATTATGTTTTCTGATGCTTTCCTTTATTATCCTTTGAATAATTAAAACCCTTGAAAGACTGTTCCATTAAACAACTAACTTTCATATCATTAGTTGCTTCACTAGCTGAAAGGGCAAACATAATATGAGCTATAGGTAGTTTTGAAAAAACTGTTCATTTCTTTATGTTACATGACACCCACAAACCCTGTCAGAGATCTTTACAGCCTATATTAGTGAAAGGTAGCTTCTGTAAAGCGTGCATACGGTATTAATAGTAGATTTGAGTTCAGCAGCAAAATACCACTGCTATTAATCATAATCTGATACTAAATTAAGGGATATTAAGCTCTTAAAAATTTAAGATTTTTTTATGTTAACCACATTTGCTCCATTTCTTCCCACATGTTCAAGTTACAGGATACTTTAAATTTAGCAGGACAGGTAACGTTATTCCTCAGACTGAATACATATTAAGGCAGGTATCAGTTATCTTAAGAGAGAGCTTGGGCCCAAACACAGAGTGGCAACACAGGAATTGATTCCTACCAATGAACAGTGTCAAACAGGAATTGTATTATTCCTTCTTTCTTCCCTAGAAACTCTTACAGTCTATATATCATCATTAATGGAGGGGAAAAAAAAAGGGTACCAAAATATCATCCCACACTTTCTTTAATCACATAAAGTCATCACATAAGCATTAGTCATTCAAAAACTGTCTCATTTTCAACAGCCTAGGGCTAAAGGGAGATACAGATGGGAGGAAGTTAACGGAACAATCTACAGAGAGGAACTTTTCATGCAAAGCGCTATTTCAAAGGAAATAAAGGATAGAGGAAGAGTATGCTGCACTTGCTCCACTGCTAAATATAGGCTGGAAGATAGCCATTTAAATGTATTTATTGCTATTTATATGCACATATATGCCAATTACTTTTGTAAATTTGTTTCCAGATCAAGAAGCTTTGTAGGACCATACTTCCATTTAAAATGTGAGAAGGTTAAAGAAGTTTCCAGCGTCGCATTTTCCTTCTTCTAATGATTTAAACAGTCAAAGTTACTGGATCTTTTTCTGCATGCTAGTTAGAAACATTCTTTAACAATTTGTTTTGTGGCTTTATGGACTGCTGCAACATCTTTGAATATTTAGCCAGTAGCAAAGATCTGGCTTTTGAAAACAGAGCTCCATGACATCTCCACCATAAAAGTAGTAGTAATACGTTAATCATGTCATCCTTCCAAGTTCCATGTGTCCAAACAGCACCTAGAAAGAACCTAAATAGAAGGATCCAATAATCAAAAGCAATATTTCCAAGTAAAATATTCCATATGTAATATACATTTCACTATTAAAACTGAGAGATCAATCTCCTACTGCTGGCAGAGAAACGACTAGTACAAAAATGCTAGAGATCCATGCCAATAGCTTATTGAAAGCTCTGCTGTGTTGCTAGCTCAGAGCTCAGCATCCCGTATCATCTTTCATATCATAAGTGACATGGTTGAACTAAAATTCTCACACTTGAGAGCTATGTCAGTCAAACCAGAAGTCCATACAGTCACCATAATCTGCAATTACGTAACCAATGTCAAAATTTAGCCCCGTTTTAGAGACAGGATACTGATCTGACTGGGAAGAGCAGTGTTTCAGGCAGTACAATTACTTATCCTAAAAAAGAAAAGTTAGAGAAGATCTGTTAGTGATGAATACTTCACAGTATAGTGGACACTGGTTAAGCACAAGCATAAACACATCTGACAGCATAAAGATCAAGTCTGCTATGTATTAAGTTAAAGGCTTTCTGAATGCAAAATTAAACACGAATAATGCTTGTACAAATGCAGTTATGAACTAAATTCTGACTTTTACTCATGTTACCTGGTAGAACCATTTAAAGTTTATGGAAGAAATCCAACAAGTCTGGCTTTTTGCATATGCAATGTTTTGGCTTTTTTTTCCAGGATGTCAAAGGGAAAGAATGATTCCCTTGTCACGTCTTCAACACCACCCATTCCAGCCACAGCAAAAATACTTACATTTTAGCTTGCATAGGCATGTATGTATTGGTGTCTTGTTTACAATGCTGGATGGGAAACAAACCTCTCTAAAACTGTTCCTTCTTCCATATGAGCCTGAAGCAACAGAACAATATCTTAACCACAGCAGCAGTCCTCTCCAGCCCCCAACACTCTAGACAGTTTCCTAAGAAGCTAAGGCCCAAAAATCCAAGCTGTGATCCCTCTACGATAACCAGCTTCAGAACTCTGGTCCAAATCAGACACCTGCTCATCAGTGGGCATTCTTCTTGGGTTTTGACCTCAAATTGCTGGCTGCTCTCAGAAAGCTCTCTCAAATAACATTTTGCTGACACTAATAACTGAATTGGATAGACTACAGAACATGCTGAGAAATAATAGTAAAGCAAACTTATGATGTCCATAGTTACTCATACAGGAGGAAAACTAAGGCTCTACTCTGGCTTTTTGACTACTACACTGCATATCATAGCAGGGCTACCAGCATTAAAGGCCAAGAGTGAGCTGATAATATCTAAAGCCTATAATGGCTTTCACTGCTCAGAACAGTTAAGTGCTAGCACTGTTGAGTAATCCCATAGCAAAAAGCTTCCTCACACTGTTTTCTTCTTTTCTTCACCCTAGAAATTAGTTGTGGTGCCACTTTTCTAATATCAGTCTGTTCTTAACCTCATGGTACATTAAAAACCTCTCTTGAGCCAAACTATTTCACAAATTATCTTTTAACTATGACTGAGGTACTGGATTATTTGAAAGCAAATGTGAAATGTAAGGGTACACTTGAAAAGTTCATATTATGACACAGACATCCCACACTGTACTGTTTTGGCTGGGACAGAGTTTATTTTCTTCATAGCAGCTAGTATGGGGCTGTGGTTTGGATTTGTGCTGAAAACAGCGTTGATGACACAGGAATGTTTTCGTTACTGCTGAGCAGTGCTTACCCAGAGCCAAGGCCTCTTCTGTTCTCACAGCACCCCACCAGTGAGTAGGCTGGGGGTGCACAAGGAGTTGGGAGGGGACACAGCCGGGACAGCTGACCCCAACTGACCAAAGGGACATTCCACACCATATGGTGTCATGCTCAGCATATAAAGCTGGGGGAAGAAGGAAGAAAGGGGATGTTGAGAGTGATGGTCTTTGTCTTCGCAAGCGACCATTAGGAGCCCTGCTTTCCTGGGATGGCTGAACACCTGCCAGCCCATGGGAAGTGGGGAATGAATTCTCTGTTTTGCTTTGTTTGCGTGCATGGCTTTTGCTTTACCTGTTAAACTGTCCTTACCTCAACCCACGAGTTCTCACTTTTACCCTTCCGATTCTCCCCCCATTGCACCAAGCGGGGGAGTGAGCAAGCAGCTGCATGATGCTTAGTTGCTGACTGGGGTTACATCACACCACAGACACACACTTTTCATGGCTTCATCACTAGAGACCTCCTCCCAGCTGCACAGACAAGGCTGAACTGAACAGTATGTGTTAGCAGCAAGCAAAGGAAGAGCTGCTGGGCACAGTCTGCCTGAGCTGCACCCCAGATTATGCCAGTTTGAAAAATCAGAAGGCTGCTGCCTCCTCTGGTGACATCTGAGTTTTAAGATTACATTTTGCTGCTAAGCTTCCCTTGACAGACCAGGGCAGCTATAGAGTGCCTTTGAGGCAGAATTCTCTCTCAAAAACATAAGATCCATTATATCCTTTACTGTTTTTGCCAATGCACAATATGGCAACTTGAAGCGTATTACCCATTGGAATATTACACCGCTGAGCGGCACAAGATAGCATTCCTTTGCAGTGGCACTAAAATAAATTTGCTGAAGAAGGAAATAGGCAGTACGAGATGAAATGCATGCTCCAGTTTCCAAGGAAAGCATGTTAATGCCTGATACATGGTGGGGGGAGGAATAGTAACAAAAATAAGAAAAAATGTATCCATTATAAAAATGTCACTTAAGTGCTGCCAGGGGAAGATCAGCAGGACCTATAGTGATCTGCTGAGTAAATGCTGGTCATGCAAGCTAAAAACTGCCCAAGAGCAGCTTTCAGTGACATATCCAATTTCAGCGTTTACAATGCATGAACTATTAAACTCAACCAATATGACTCTCTATGGCAGCCTTTTTCAGAGCTATATGCTGACTAACACTTTAATACAGAAGAGTATTTTGTTTGCTTTTCAAAACATATTTCTCAAGGAAAAGCGCTAGCTTGTAGCACAGACTGATTGAGATCCTGACAACAGCAAGAAAATATCCCAAAACAAACTCTGTTTATATCAAGATTCTTATTCACCAGCTATCTGCACACCAACATGACCCCTCTGTTGTTGTTTTTTCCTTTGAGAAACAGGGACAAAGTAAGTATAATTTAGAACTAGCAAATGAAGTTTGACAGGCATTCATGTCTCAACCAAATTAATAGTGCCATTAATAACAGGCCAAGATTAAGGTTAAGTATTTGTCTAAATATTTAATTCTATTTTTTATGTATGCTGCTAATAATATAATGCTATCATTATTTAAATATACACCTTGTAGTGGTACAGGTTTGTCACAGGCTAAGGGCCAGCCAAAAGCACTACTCAAATAAATGAGGTCTTGACCATATCTGCATGGCTCCAAGTGACTAGCTTAACCCATTATGAGCTGGAAAAACAAAGGAGGAACAGACAGCTTTGTTAGTAACTACTGCAAACTTTACATTTCTGTAACACACTTGGGATGGGTATCCAGAAGAGAACAGAAACCCCAGAATAACCACTAATTGGCCTTACATAGTCAGACAGATTAGCCTGGGAGCTATGCAGTCATCAAGGCCACTGTCAGCCTGAATGGACTGGAGAGAAGCCACTGTCCATCCACTGGACCTCTCCCACTCAGTAAATATTTGTCACATTATACAATCACCAAGTGGTGCAGTTCTGTTCTCCCAGCCTCCCAGCCCAGTCACCCGTAACAAGTGATCTTCTAAAAGCTATTCTAAGTTACTTTTAAGCATTGTTTTATCCTTAACTGCTCACTAGCACTCTAGATTTAAATTGTGGATAGGAAAGAAATTTGAGATGAAAGCCAAGAGCAGCAACAAAATCTGTTATTTTGGGTCAGTTTTGGGCTCTTTCTATAGGCATTTGATGTGTTAGCAAGAATTGCGAGATGGTATTACAAACTGGATTCTAAATTGCACATTGTCACATCTGTTGAACCAGGGTACAGACCCACCAGCATTTACTGTGCTTGTATCAACGTGTGGGAAAGCAGGTTTATGGGCAGGGCTTCATGGGAAAGAGTCCCTTCCAGATTTTAATGAGGTTCCTAATATTCTAATTATCCAAAACTCTATTTCCATGCTGGACATACATACATCTAAATATGGACTGGTAAGGTCAGTATCATTGGATCTGCTCAGCTGTGGTGCAGAGCACTCCAAAATCCCCATAAAAGTCACAGAGTTATCCAAGTCTCACACAGACAGCACATTACTGAAACTGACCCTCTATTTGGCACTCCATACAAAGAAATGCTTAGCAAAACAGATTTTTTTTTTTATGGACTGTTCAGTGACTCGTGTCAGGCTAAATTAGGTTTTAATTTTAAGAAGGAGTGGAACTAACTGCCAGGAGATAAGGATCAGGAACAACCACCAGGATGGGTACAAAACAACTTCTCTCCACAGCACTAGCCTTCAGGCTAACCAAGTGCTGCACCTCTTGCTAATCTTTGCTTCAGGAAATTCAGCAATTCTCCTACAGAATTACTTATTGTGAGACCAAATATTTTCCCTGAGGATCTAGCACTGTATTATTTTGTACTTGTCAATACTGAAAAGACTTCTTCTATTATCTACTAGCCTAAATAAAACATCACCATGCAGGGAATGCCCCAGGTCCTTTCAACATAGATTTGGTCCGTTCCCCCTCTCTGTTCCCCTTCCCCAGCAGGGACTGATAATTATCAGCAACACGTTTGTTCTCACTTCACAGTATGCATCCTGTTGAACAAAAAGATGTTGAACAATATTACATTACCAAAACACCTGCTATGACATTAAGACTGACAGAAGTCCAACAGCTGGACTCCATTATCTAATCTAGCAGATTGATTTTTTTCTCCTTCTACCTATCTTACTATGGTAACCTTTAGCTTAAGTACTTTAGAAATGATTCCCCCCCCCATTTATAGTGTATAAAAACTCAGTTTTACATAATCATATGTTTACTGTCATTGTCCTTCCACTTAATCAAATAAATACGCAAGTGAATTCTATTATTTAGGATGAGGAGACCACAGTTACTTTTCAAATCTTCTCAGATTCCTACAGCAGCATAAATTTGGATGAGCTTTATTAAATACAAATAACGACTGTCAACCTTCTCCATGGGGACAGATTAGAAATGAACATTCAACCCACAGCCAAAAGGACAGCAAGAAAAAAGCAGCAACAGCTTATGAAGATTCCTTGTGCACACATAAAGACGTGTTCCTTCAGATTGGTCAGTCTCCAGCCAAGCTAGATCAAGCACTTAAATAGCAGCAGGAGGACCTCCAAAGCTGAGAGGGGCAGAACTGGGTGCTTCAATGCAAGCAAACATTACTGAAGCTTCAGAGAAATCTGAGCCCAGTCGCTAAAAAAGAGTTTACATGATACACTGCTGGATTCCTTCTCCACCCTGGAACCATTGTGTGTTCCCTCCAGTTCTACAAGCATAAAAAAGACTAGAAAGGACATCAAACACCAGCCAGTCTGTCCTGCCCTGTTTCAAGACATCATTAACAACAGTTAGATGAAGTGAGTCAAAGACAAGAATTATAATCCATCCAAGAACAGTTCAATGTTGTAAACACTGAGCAATACCAGCCCTTACTTGAAAGGGTATTGTGGTACATGCTGAGCCCAGCTGAGTAACAACATTGATACGTGCCTACCATATTTAAGCTAGCCCATTTCAGACCTTGCAATTATGCTGTCCTTTCCTTAAGGAAGAAATATGGGAGATCGCTGCAATGGAAGTGAAAACTCTGGAGAAACTGACACTCCTGCAAGTAAGACAGCCCAATAAAGTATCATTCAAATGTTGCTATTATTAGTACAGTACAGAAAGACTGACATTGCTCAATTTTTTCCCCCCATTCTCTGAAAACCACTATCTGAACACAGCGTCTAGAACATGGCAAAACACGTTAGCAATATGCACCAGCCCTTCTCTTCCACCCCAGCCTGTTAGGAATTCAAGCTGCACCCAATTGAAAAAACAAGCAGTCAGACTTGGTCTATATGATCCTTTTGCAAATGTTTGGCACAAAGATCTTCACTCTTTACAACTTCCAGAAAGCATTACCAGTCAGCAAGCCTTGTCGAGCCTGCTGACACAGCATAAAGTGACATCAGTTTATATACAGCAATTTTAAGTCTCTTCAAGAGTCTTGTATGACTAACTAGAACGCTCTAGCACTTTTGGCATTTGTCTACAGACTGAAATATTCATGCAGATGGTCTTCACAAAGAAGAAGCACACTTAAGTATCAGAGATACTTGGACATCAATGCATTGATTGGGCAACGTATGAAGTTAATGCCAGAGTGTTAAAATAATGCCACTTCATCTAATGGCACAGATGGAGATTCATACTATCACCGCTTTAGGTGGGTGTGCAGTCACCCTAATGCAAGAACAAACAAATTGTTCAGATCCTGTAATACCTCTCACTCAGCGTGGCAACACCCGACACTCCTCGTTTTCTTCACGGGTACACAATAATCACATTTTGTACAGAACTGCTGGTGGTGTTGCTCATGAGGATGCCTGCACTTAGCTTACAAGTATTAGATTTAGAGCACAAAGTTGAAAACAGCACCTACAAATGGAAGGCGCAGAATCAACCTTGCATTTTTATCATTAAATCCATGCAGTTAGCTGAATGTATTAAAAATAAAAGCCTGGTGGCAGTAGAATATTTGCTTTTTTCCATGCAAATTTGATTTTAAAAGAATCACTGTTTTCTTACACTAAGGTTCTCTACAATTTGACTGCATGGGCATAAAACCCCCAAACAATCAACATCTGTGTTTCTTAGTGCACTTACCATTGGACCTCAACCAAAAATCAAACTTTACACGCTTCTGAAAGGAGTTGCTAACTTCCCCTTATGGGCTGCACGTTGGCCTGTCCTCCGATTTGTACAATGAAGCAATGGGATACCTTTTCTGTCCTACTGAGAAATAGTGTTTCTGATCATACTGCTTATGAAATATGAGAAAGCAGATTTCAGCGCAACCACATTTAGTGTTCTGCATAAACTCAGAAGACCCTAAAGCTGAAAGTAATTGCAGGAGAAGAGCAAGAGGTTTTCCACCTCCCCACCCCCGCTTTTTAATAGAAATAATGTATTAGGGCTTTAGGAATGCCATTCCCAGGGAACCTAACTATGCTTTCTTCATTTACTTCAAATATACATTGTCACTTAGGACAGCTACAGAATATGCCTACCAAATGAAAAAATTCTTTACTGTATATGAAAGGTAAACTTTATATTTGATTCATAGCAAGCAATGAGAACTACCATGAAATTTTGTTAGAAATGAAATTGAATTGTTTGTAAGAACTAGAACATGTTTAAGAAATGACTTTTTAATGAAAACTGAGTGTCAGCCATACAAGTCTTAAGAGGAGCTCTAAATCACGGTTTTGAAAATTCAGCTCAGCACTAAATTAAATAGCCAACCTATGAACAGAAAAAAGTTTCTTGTCCTCACACAAACACATATTTCTCAAAATACTTCCAATAGGCATATCTTTCCTTTAAAATATTTACCCATGTCTTTAAACATCTGTAGTAAAACAGAATTGTATTGCTTCTCAGGGCTGCTCTACTAAGTATTTTACATATTTTGGTAGAAGTTCTCTTTGCATATACTCACTTGTCTTAAATTTTAAAAGCACACATTTTTGTGTAAGATTTCCCCTAGAACAGTCTCAGTCAGCTTGGATCCAGCCCTGCTACCACTGATTCAGCAACATGGCTATTCATGCCAAAGGCTAAAACAATTAGATACGAACTTGATGGAATAGCAGCACTTTCTATTTACTAAATGATGTTGAAGTGTTTTCAATATCTTTGTGTGTTTGTAACTGCAGGTGCCCTATGCATTAGCCCTGATGTTCACCTCTGCCACTGACTTGTAACCATGAATACAAGGAACAGATTATAACCTTGATAGTCTGATTATCTCTGTCACATTTCTCTGTGGTGCTGTATAATTGTTCCACCAACAAGTACCAGTGATGTCTTAATGCTGACGACAGGATGCATTTCAGCTAAACTGTCTAAACATTGGTTGTTCCACAGAGAGGAAAGAGAGGTCCCAAGGGTCAGAACATAAGGAAGATAAATTATCAGATACTTCCCAGCACCAGGCAATAGGCAATGAAGGAACATCCTGCATGCAGACCACATACAGTGTACATTATTTTCACTACCATGCATTAGTTGAATTTCAGCAGTAACAGTAGAAGTTCTTTCCAACTTTGAGTACCACTAAAAACTACTCAAATTTTTTATTCATACAACATTCAGGCATGAAGAACAAAAATACACACCAGGCTTGCAAAAATTACAACAGAACAGAAAAGAGAACCATCTTTTGATGGCAGCAGAAGGCAAAAGTGAGGATGCTGTGTTTAGAGGTAAGAGCCTCTTAGCAGGGTCAGTTAGTTTCCATCTCAAACACATGGCAGGGATTTTAGTCTCTTGAAAGCCCAGGTGAAGAAGTTGGATGTGTTCATCTCCAAAGCATTAAGCATGCGATGTTAGGTCTCTGTTCAGAGCCAGGATTTTGATTTTCACTTGCTAGTCTTTTCCTCTCAGAGCATACCAAGTACTTCACTTCCTCAAAGCCATTTGCAAAGCAAGGTTGCTGAGCAGACAAACATAGAGAGCAGATGTAAGGCTGAGTACGTACCATGGCTCCTTCGGCTTTATCTTTGGAGATGATTTACTCATCATCCATTTCTGCTGTGGAAGCAGTAGATTTTATTTTCTAGTGAAATAGTGGGGGGTTTTAGCACATGAAATAGACTTGAAAAGGAAAATATGAATACTGCCAAGGAACATTTCAACGTCAAGTAGCATCCAAGAAAATAAAAAGCTTTGGAAAAAAAAAAATCAGTGAATTTAACATTATTCCTTTTCTTGTCTGCAGATGTTGTAAGGAGGTGAGATGTAGGAAATGGAAACTGATAAACAAACTATTTATAATTAAGTGAAATACAAATATATAAATGAAGAGGCATATAAAGACATCCAGAATTATATTTTAATCATTGTATCAACCATTTAAATATTTAGGAAATGGTGTGTCTATAGAAGAAAATGAAGAGAGGCAGAAGACATACCTGAGGGCATCCTTGGGAGACAAACCCAGGTATTATCCCAGAGCTTCTTCAGAGAAACAGCTGTTACCTGCACTTCAATTAGAAGACTAAAAGATATTCAGCAAAAGATGAAAGGCAGTAGAACAGTGTTCAGTCTGCTGGAATAAGAAAAATGAAAGTGTAGTTGCTGGAGTAAGCTGGCAAGTATCTGGTGTTGATATATGCTGACATCACACAAACCTTCACAGATGACAGAAGAATTTGGAAATCCTTGCTTTGATTTCACTTATTTCAAATGGGAAAAGAGTTGCTTTGAGAAGACTCTTCCCCCATGAAGGAAATAGATCAGAAAAAAAGACAAAAGCAAGCAGTTGAGCACTGGGTATAAAAGTAAAGGATGAGTATAGTTGTTAAGTTTTGGTTAAGTTTAAATTCAGTAAGAAAATACATTTTTCCTAAAAGCATTCCACACTCTGGCCAGACAATGAGTGACAAGGAAGAGGCATTGTATTTGTCAGTTTGAAACAATACATATTTGACATAATTGGCACCGTTGGTGAGGTAAGTCATATGACAGTGTTGAACTCCTTGATAATAGCTAGTTGGAGAAGAATTGAGGGGACAAAAGGAAATGAAGGAGTGGGACAGCTGCTTTATGAAGTCCAAGTTTAAAGAAAGTAGAGCTTGACTTTGGATCACTGATCGCCCAGAAAAAGGAGATGAAGAAAAATACACACAGATCAAGATACTTTAGGAGATTTTCAGGAATGATCACCAAATGCCAAGTAGAAGAGATGATTAAAAGATTCCAAGGAAGCTATCATAACATGTAAGATAAACTTCATTGTTACAAGGAAAATTTGCAGCTATACTATAAAGATGCAATAGAAGGATAGGTTCAAAAAGCAGATTTTGGCATTACTCTGCTCACATCGTGTCTGTTAAAGATAAGTAATAAAAGTAAAACTAAGTCTCAGAAAGTAGTAGTCAGCAACATTTCCAGTATCAGCAAGTGCTAGGCTAGAGACATTGCAGTCCAGCAGACACAGCCAGAGATCCCCAAGTACTTAACCCCCATGTGTACTTGCATACACTCAGGAACATGGCAAGGAACATCAAACTGACAGCACGTTCCACCAGTACAGCTAGGCCTTGCGAGCTTTGTTTGGCACAGCCCTTGGGTTGTAGGCCCACACTGAGACCCTGTTCCTGTGAGAGCTCCCTCTTTGAGGGCAGATCCCTAACACTAAGCTATATGCTAGCTTAAACATTTTATACTCCTTTTGTTGAAGCTGAGCCATGCTACAGAAAGAAACCATATTACAAGAGATTCACACGTAAGCAGAAAAGCTAACTAAGAGGAAGCAGGATTCTCCAAGTTACTGGAGGCTCAAGCCTCTTCCAAGGGCTAGTTTTGGTTTCCCCCCCCCCAACAATCCTTTAACAAGAACTTGCATGTGAAATGAAAGTGAGTTTTTAAACAGCAAAGCAAGCCAAAGCATAAGTTTGCATGTGAAAGATGATCTGATATTAAGGAAAATAATTACTCTTCCCTTTATTTCGAAGAATGAAAAGAGCAGGGGCTTTCAGATCAGGTTAGAAGTACGCTATTTATATAGCCAAGCTTATAAAGCAAGAGGAGAACACAAGCATCCAACATTGGTGGGCAACCAGGACAAGCAAAAACAAATCCAAGTTTTCTTCTGAAGTCCTCTCAGATCTCTTGCAGGTGTTGACATGCTCTGAACAACAACAAAAATCAGGATGCTTGAAAGAGGAAGGAGTTTCCAGGCCTCTGGAAAAATGTTTTTAGCAGTCTTCTCTATTAAATTCAGGCATCTGGTTGACTGACACCAAAGAAGGAAGAGAAATTTAAAAAAATCCCACATTTCCTAGCTCTTCCTACAAAATAATCTCTGCCAAAGGCAGGGGGATGGACTGTGACATCACTTCAAGGTGACAATCTTCCAAGTACCCGAATCATCACTGTGATACAAGCTCATCTGAGCTTTGTTACTCTTCAGTCTCTTGGAAGACCAAACCAGCACATCAGATGCCTCACTCTGGACCTTTTTGACTGATAGAAAAAGGTCTTATTCAACTTAAACACTAAAACGCTATTAAAGCATTCAAGACAATCTTACATGAAGCATGCAAACACAGGAATTTATAGCACTCATTTATTTAAAAAAAAAAAATGAACAGCACTGTAAAATTCCTAACTTCTGCTGAACTAAGGCAACTTTCTCAAGTAGAACCACCTTGATCAACTACCAACACTGAGGAATTGCACTTTGACACAGTTATATTGGCTAGAGATTTATAGACAGATCCTTGGGATTGATTGCATTCAGTTCTCTAAGAAACTGAAGCAAAAGAGTAAAATATGCTACTTCTGAAGTATTACCATTTTTTCAGAAACAACATATTCCTACACTTCTGGAGCTTACATACCTCTTTCTAATGCCCCTGCTGCTTCTGCACTTCAATATTTTCCTTACAGCCACTAATTAGCACACCAAAGTGTAGCAAAATTGACAGGTAAATTATCCTTTAAGAGCATTAAAAACATTTTCCAGATAAACAATTATATTAAAATATGTTAAAGCAATGATTTTTCTGTACTAGGTCATGAAAAATATTTCTAAAAAATCTACATTGCAAATTTGCATTTCACCTTAAGTTATCATTTATGATTTTTTCACATAATGTATCTTCTAGATTAACAGAAAGCTTCTTTGCCTCCCTCCTCATACACTGCCCTTTTTAAGCCAACAGGACCAAAAATACCAGTCACTGCCCATACCCGACAGCAACGGCTGAACCTCTGTCAGCTTCTCTTTGGTGATTATTCATTCCCCCCTCCCTCTCATCCTGCACCAAAGGCAAATCTGCACTTGGGTGCCAATATCCTTTACAGAGTTAGGCTTTAACCTTGGTAAACACTCAATTGGATTTGTACTAAAAGCGTACACGTAGAGTGTGTATCTACCTAATTCTGCCTTGAATCCAAGATAAAAATAATAAAAGCATATTTTTATGTTGTTAAGACTTTCCAAATTAACAATCATCATATTTCTACAAGAAGGCAGTAAAAGTAGACCAGTTTTTCTTTTAAACCTCTAAAACATGATCACAGCCTGCACAGAGCTGTTTTCCACTACTAAACCATTTTAAGTACAGCATGTTTAAAAGCTAGTTTGGTTATTTCTACATTGCTCTATACCTCAGAAAAGCAAATATGGCCAAGCTTTGCCAGGATCTAAACCAAGCATGCTAGTTAGAAGAATTACTGAATAAAGTTATTGTTAAATTGAGGGAGCAGCTTCAAGTGCCTTTGACTTCAGCTGTCCAATTTAAAATTACATTTTCTGAAAAGAAATAGAAAAAACCAAGGTAACTCCCACACATCACAAGCCCTTTAAAATCCCTCAAAACAGGACAAAAATCCTCATGTGACTAAAAACCAAAGGAACATCACTAAGACAGTCTCAGAGGCACTCTGTTACCCATTATAGCTGGGACTGCTACATTGAGAGAGACAAAGTTGTAGTAAATATACATTTGCCCATTGAAGCACATTTGTGCACCCTTTTGGACAATGGGACATGTCACAAAGCCTTTGCCAAGCACCTCTTGAGGTAATTCTCTTAATGGCACATCTGTCCAAGATCATGTCTTTCCAGTGGTATTTTGTGTGCTGCCTGTGATGTGTCCACAAAAAGGCACACAGACAAGTCCATAGAAACCCTGCAACACAGTAAGAGGGGGGTTTTTTGTTTGTCACACCAAGTGGAAAGCAGTTTTAATTAAAACGACTTGTTAAAATAATATAATTAACAGAACAGTGACTGCTACTGATAGTAAAAGACTTCTACATGCACACATACCTAACTATTAGCCAAGCCATATACAAAGGAGAAAATAGCAAATTCGTCTCAAATGCCCTTCTTAAAACTTCTTCCCTTTCTAAATATTGTTCTGTAGAATAAAGAAAGACTTTCTACTTTAACAGTCAAATCCCCCATCTACAGTCAGAATGGTCTCACACTGAGAAGTGCTATAGGATGTGTCCAATAACACTCCAGGAGAACCCCCAAACCCTTCTCGCCTCCCCTGTCCCAGATGAATCAAGATTTCATTTGGAGCACAATGGCTCCAGAGCACGAGCCTCAGAGCAGTCACAGGCAAAATCTTCCTGAGATGGCCGTTTAACTAGCCTCAGGTGAAGAGAGCTGAGCCCAGTTTTCCCCACAGCTCCTCTATGTGCCTTAACAAATCAGTAACCGAGTAAGAAGGAACTGCTGCAGCCATGACTACAGGCTGCTACAGCTATATTTTATAATATACAAAAAGTTATTAAAAAATGCAATTCTTCTCTGTAAAAATTTTATTTGCATGGAAGAATTACTTCCCTATAGCTTCACTTACTGCCTTGCAATCTAGAGGACTGAGTGGCATTGCAACCCACTGGCTGGGTTAAAAACCCTTCACCGGGCCCCTCCACCAGCACTATGAGATATTCGGGATCTCAGTTATTTAAACACAAGCTTTGCAATATACCTTGTCACAACACCTACGTCCCCTCTCTAGATCTGACTCTTGACATTTACACTGAGTCCCATCATCTTTGTGAAAGAATTTAGTACCCACAAGGATTAATCATTTCTTCTGTTCTCAAAGCCCTTTCTGTGATCCAACACACACAGCTGCTTTGCTGCTCATGTGAGTAACTCAAAGAGTAACTAAAAACCCTCTGAAGTCTAGCTCAAATACACTGGACGTCTGACCACCTGTTCCCATCTCCCCTCTTTCACAGTCTCTTCCAGACTCACAAATTATACACAGTATTGCTCTATATGCTGCCCCTGACACGATGGCAGCATTTTGCAGTTCAGGCTGCAACAATTCACAGTACACGGCATGCCTCTCAGCGAGGCAAAAGACATATCACAAGCTAGCTCTTTGGCTGCAACATGCCTTAGCCTAGGTCTCTTGCTACAAAGGAAAACAAAACACACACCAAAAATAACCCAAAGCATGACATGACTTTCACTGCCATATAGCACTAAACACTGCAGTCCTGTTCTGTACAGAGGTATTTTCCATTGTTATGCTCCCAAAACAGTTGTCACTGAAATCTTGATTGATACCATTAAATATTATTAAAATCCCAACTGCAAATATAATCAGTGCAAGCACTTACCTTGGTATAGCAGTAATTGAGGAATAAAGCACATAAGATTTGCCACCCAGATCTATGCACAAAAGTATTTCCAGCATAACCAAACACCTAATACCAAATTGCATACAGGTTTAGGTTTAATCAACATTATGTTTTTGTCTTTCAGAGGGTAAAGCAGTCTCAGACGGGCAAGATTAGCACTCTGGAACATGCTTAGCAAGGCTGAAGAAAAAACTGCCAGAAACAGTCTACCTTCCAGCAAGTATTTATTCTACCTAACCATCCCTTCCATCATCAGGAGACACAACTTCAGTCTAAGAGTTAGACAAGAAAGTGTCATACAACAAGGTAACCTAAATTTAAAAATACTTATGAAATAAGTGATCCAATGGCCTGTTCCTTTCCATCTATAGTCTTAGAGAATATAAAAAATAGCCAGAGTATTGTTAATGCACAAGAAATTCCTTGACTTGAAAGAGCTTGAGTTATGCTGTTGTAGAACTACAAAAGTACTTTAAAATAAATATTTAGAAAATCCCATCTATGAAGGAGTGCTCTTTTATATCACCCAAACTTTCTGTAAGACCTGAGAGCCCACAGAGTTACTGCTCCATCTTTTAGCACTCTGTATTATAGTATATTAGAGATCAAACATGGACCACCTCCACAGTGCGGAGTGAATCCTTTGCATTTGTTTCTTAGATGTTTTACTCACATCAGTATTTGGAGAGTCACAACATAAAGCTAGTTTCAAAATAAGTTGTTAGCAATACAATCAGAGTTTGTGCTTTCCACCTGCACATAAGGAGGGCAGAGGGGAAAGAAATAGTGTTATCAGGTCCCCAAAATCTGATTGTATCCAGTACTCCTTCATGCTCAGATACAGGTTAGGATGAGACAAGAGTTTAGAGGTATTTAAGCCTTTCATGACCCCTAAGAACCCTGCCTCAGCTATTTGTTCATTTTTTCAGACAAATTCCTTTGCTAATGGATAATATGTTCCAAGATTGTAACAACCACTACAAAAGCAAACACAGAGCCTCATAACTACTGATCCAGTCAGGAGGGCACTGCTGTATCCCACTAACTGAGCTTTTCAAGAACAAAATACTGCACATGAGCTGCTGCTGCACCAAAAATGAGAGTTTAAATTCAGAACTCAAGGCCCTTCACCTCTACCTGCCCACCTTCTGGATACCTACAACAAATATTCCCATGATGACAAAACAAGTCCCATGGGAGACAAACTTTTGGGGAAAGCAAGAAGAAAAAAGAGCTGTTACCTCAAAACTTTATTTTATCAAGTACTCATATTTATTAATTGTTATTAATTGCTAGCTTATTTCTAAGGCTATAAATGTTTTCTGTCTTCTATGCGCACAGTTCCTTATGTGCGCTTAGCACTACACTCAATTCCAGTATCAGGCCACTCATGAATTTGCAAGACAAGATCTTTTATGCAACTATTTGTCTAGCAATTCCCCTGAACTTTAGAGGACTAATTTCATGAGTAATGTCATGTATACATGCAAATATTTGAAAATGTAAGGTTTATTTCTTTTCTCTATAATCAATATAAACTTTTCTCTTTTAGCCTCCTCTTTATTGAGGCCATTTATAGAAGTGGTTGGTGCAGCATTGACTGGAAGCTGAAGAGCACTATGGAAGCCTGAACAGGCTTGCTCCAAATAATCCAGAAATTAAGTCATTTTAGACATCTGGGTAGAAATATAACTCCTGTATTTATTCATAAACAAAACCCACCCACAACCATCTCCTTTTTCCTCTCTGACTACATAAACAGAAGGGGAGAACAAATCATCTTCATAGGTAATACACTGGGAAGACAGGTGAGATAAAAGCTTTGCCCACACACTTGTCCTGCTCCAACTGCTGAATGCTTCTGATCGCAGCTCTAATCATGCTACAGTGAGCATGAAAAAACCCACACACTAATCGAGCTTTTCACTTGCTTAATATGGTTTTTGTTTTGGATTCTGAAAAAGTGTTTGATGTGGAAAATTAACTCAAAGTTTCAAAAAATCCTAAGACAACTTTTAAACAGATAATTTTAACACCTTCATCACACTTATGGCCATCTTAATGTACAGAAGTTAATATTACATCAAATAAGCATACTTTTACATGCAGCAGGGTACAATCACTTAAAACCCCCAAGATTTGGGGTTCTTGCCACACAGGAGTGCTTTGTGCCCAGTTCCAAACCTCATTCAAATACTCCCTCTTACAGAAGTTCACACAGCCACTTATGAGTTTGCTGATTATCACCCAAGTAATTATTCAGGCAAATAAATACTTCATGTGATTAAGTGTTCAGCAGCCATCCCGTAACATAACGGGGGTGCTTACCAACAAGCTCTGGTAACTCTTACTCTAGTAGTTTAGAGTTGCCAAACCGGAATTGCCACGTGCTCCCCTGTTGCCTATCAGAGAAGAGAACAACCAAAATACTCCAGACTCCAGCTTGCTCTCATGAAACCAGCTTAACTGATAATTTCAGACAAGACTCCATACTTTGCAATGAAGCACATACATTACACCTCTTCATTACGCCCTGGAGAGTAGATCAACAAAAGGAATCAAGCAGGTAGGCGAATGTTAACCACTCCAGCAGGATTCTCCAGGGCTTACCAGTCAGCAACCATAGTCAGAAGTAACTATGGCAGCCACAAGGAGAAAGATTATTGTGATTATGGGGGGATTTTAATAGTTAAGTTTGATTTTGTTTTAATTTAAAATAAACAAAACCAAGAATAGGGTTGTGCATGGAAAAAAGCAAGCCACATGTCCAGAGACCTGAGTGCAGCTGGACTCCAAAAGCCAACTGTAAAGGAGCCACAGGAAAGGCTTTGGTAAGGACACTGCTCAATCTGGTAAAAGCATTTCCCTTCTCAGCTTAAATAAGGGATATTTTCCTCTACCCTTCCCACATCATGGCAAACCGCAACAGGATTTGAGTGACTAAAAAATGTATGGAAATTTATGATATCAATATGCTATCCTGCTCATCCCTGGAGGAACCTGAAGTGCAAACAGTCTCTTGTTTCAGCCAACTGTTTTATAAAGCCAAACTAATTCAGCTGCATACAGCTTCTTTTCCCCAAGGATTCAAAATACCCGGGTCTTGCATTTGCCACAAGAATCTGCCTGGGAAACATGGCATCCGAGCCCTCCTAGGTTTTATCTACAACAGAGCCAAGTCTGTGCGATCTGGTAGACTTAACCACTAGACATGGTTACAACCCAGCCATACTAGCACACAGGCCCGATGAATTTGGGTGCAGTATCATGCTATGGTGATATACCATCTCTGCTCTGATCACGTTCATGTTGCATTACACTTTACCCTTACCATAGAGATTAAATGCCTTGAGTCTCCCCAGGCACTTCACTCAGCTGAACAAAGGAACAATTAGATTTGGAAAACTAATAAAAGAATTTACTAGTGCTGGTCGACCAACCTGGAAATAGCTTTTATAAGTGACAAGTGAGATCAGCAAGGGGGAGTAAGAAGGGGAAAAACCTGCTACTCTCAATTCAAGTTCTTCTCAGGAAATTTGACTGCCCTACCACTGAGCTACCATCAGTTTCAATGAACTGGACGGAGACCCTTTGAAATTCTACTATGAATTGTTTCTGCCAGCTCATGAAATCATAGGCAAGAACCAGCTATGCCAGACAGAAAAATGCCATACAGGCTATTCCTGTTATCTTATAAGGTGATAGATGCAGAAAAAGCTAACAAGATCTTAGCAAATGACATGTCCAACTTCTTCACAGACTGCCCGTTCCAAAACTAGAGTTAACCTTTCAGGAACATTGCTACTGGTTGTGGATAAGCGATATGTAAAGTAGAACTTATGAGGGAATGTATCTGACCTTGGGTTTACTCCTTCCAACTCAGACTTTCATTGAATTTCTGCAAAAGCATGCTACCTGTCTTGTTCAGATTACACTGTATCTGCATTCTTTTTTTCTATGAACTAAGGGAGTATTTGAAGGCATTAGAAGTATGATATTAAGTTACTGGTAATTGCTCTTGTTCAAGGATAAAAAGCATGCAGCCATTGACAAAACTCAAGATGTAGAAATTACAGCCCCCCATGTCAACATCCCCCTCTTCAGGTTTGTTGTTGGTTTTGGTCTTTTTTTGATAAAATTTTAAAGTTTTAAAGAGTCTGAATGGCTGGCTTCAAATTAGAACTAAAACTGGTTTTGATTAATGCTTTTAGAATTAACCATCGAATCACTCTTACCATTTCTAAATCACTTCTGCCAGCTCATGAAGAGGTGCCCACCCACTGAGACGTAGTATCATACTGTTAAGTACATTGGCTGCCTTTCCCATTTGACACCCTCACTTGAAGTGCAAAGCAAGCTTCAAGTGTCAGAATCAGATTCCTGCAGACAGATCCTCACAGACATACAGATCCAGCAACAGGGGCTGACAAAGTTATTTATGCACTTGCTCTTCTATGGAGCTTTTTCCAGTCATCACAGCTGTGCACATCAGGACTTGGCAGGTTTTAGGCCTACAGCATCTTCAGGTAGCAACAGCAGTCAGAATTTGAAGCACAAAGTGTCTCTTACTGAGCCCCTATGCAAGGGAGAATTGTAAATTAAGTTTTGCTCATGCAAATTGCTTACATCTTTCACAGATAGTATCTGACAATAAGCAAACACTGTAAGATATAATAGCATTGAGTGAAGTACTTCACTTCATGGGGGACTTGATTCAGGAGCCAGCTAACACCTTAATGAAACAACTGCTGTCACGAGGCAGCTGATGATTTCTTCTGCTGTTTTTCATGTATCTGCCAGTGTGCAGAACAATGTTTGAGTCAAGCTTATCCTTGCAACTATCAAAACATTTAGGGAATCTTATTTTCCAAGCAGTTTAATAAACAATGATGCTTCTTTGATACAAGTCACTTCAACTTAAATTCCACCTGCTATTTTACAATTAGTGACAATTCAAGAGTTAAACTTAGGAATAGATTTGATGGCCTTTATTCAAAAATAATTTTACTCAAACTAAGTTTCATGAAAACAACCATTACTTGCTCCTGCAAAGGCCAACATAATTAATGTAATTTCCGCCAGATGTAATAGGAACCATTTCAATTACCCTACTTTTCAATTATTCTCCATAACATCTTTTCTTTTAGAAAGACTAGAGTGTCTTTTATTAATAAAGTGTTAAACTGATAATGATGATTGGGGAAGTTAGGGGAGGAGGGGAGGAACTGTCTACACAGGAAAAATTGTATCATATATTATTTACCCTATCTCACTCAAACTCCAAAGAAAAGGGAAAGACAGACTAAGTGACTCATCTGTGTGTTCAATTCAGATTGAGTTATAAGGATTAAGGTCAAAGGATAGATAAAGGGCATAAATCTGCTCAACGTTCATTAAGATGCAGATGTTTTATTTAAATAGACTCCTAATTCAAGCCAATGTTAATAAAAGAAATCTGTAAGACCAGCACTGTCAGATTTCTACTAAAGCAAGCTCTTGTTGAATCTTTGCATGTGAGTTAAGCTAGTGGCACAAAAATGTAACTAGAGAAAGCTCCTTTTTGATGAGGCGCTTAAATCCCATTTTGAGGTACTATGGGGGGGTGGTGGTGGAGGAAAACATTGCATACAAGTACCATGTCAATCCTTTACCATAGAAATTCCTGTTTTCCAAAGTAACTTCCTTACCTGACATAACATACAACCTTATTAGTAGGTGTTCACATCCAAGGATCTTGTTAAGGATCTGTGAGTACATTGCACCTGCACAACCTGTCCTGAGGTTGAAGTGCTTTCAGAACACAAACTCAACCACTCCTTACAGCAGCATCCCAGTTGTGCCAAGAGGCCTTTTTGACCATCAGATATTAGAAGGCTTTTTAAAAAAGTCTTAAAGAAAAAAGGTTTCTGTGCTTGCAGTTCTGCTGTTTGAAGTGCTGTACAGAACTCTAAAAGCCAAGAAGTACAGAATATTTTATTCTATAGAAACTTTTCACATATTGACTTATGCAGGGTTTTAATATGCAAAGATCAGCATGCATTCCTTTGGGTTTTTTTTGTTCCTTTTATTTCATGTAATCTTTACTTCAACATTGTAGAATGCACCCCATTAATTTTGCTTGCCATTCCAGAAAAAGTCACCATCAAATAAAAACACTAAATACCTTTTTGTGCTAGACTTGACAGTTACAAAGAGGTCAAGCCATTTTTGTGGACTAGACATAGGTATTTAGCAATGTTCTATTTTTACTATGCCATCAAATAAATACAGATACAGAAGAATTAAGAAAGCATAGAGACCTCTGAAAGTAAGAATTGGGCTAAAACTGTGCGAGAAGCCATATTTAAACAAGTAGCACTTAAAAATAATACAATATGTATGAGTGACACCTCAAAACCATGCCATATATTCAAATGTCTATTCATGTTTCCAATATAAATCCTGCTTTGTAGCAATTAAAGACTTATCAAAGTTGATTTCCATCAATGTGAAGCCTGGCATTACAGTCCTCAATTTAGATGCATCTCGCCTTTCCTAATTTTGAAGAACAGTTGATGTAAATCATTCCAGACCTTTTCATTATTAGATGAGAAACTCATAACCTTATTGCTTTTCTAACCAAGCAAAAAAGCCTAATAACAAAGAACTGATATAATCAGTCAAATCGTTCCATTATTTTTTAATCTAAGAGTAAAAGGAGTCTCCAAGATTTCCATTACCAAAGCTTCTTAACAAAGGCTTCACACAGACTATACTCCAAAATAGCAGCACCAAGTATGTAGAATCAAAAGGATACATCACTTAACACAATTCATAAATAAAAACATATAAAGGTCCAACGTGGCACCTCTTACTCGAGAAAAACTGGCTTTAGTTTCAGCCTAGACAGTTGCAAGATTAAGTCTATGATCATTCCATGTTAACAGCAACCTTGTAACGGACAAGTTCTCTTACTGTGAGCCACGGGTTTTAATGGTCTTTAGGTAATGTCTGTAGCAAGACTTCAGTTACAGCTTTGAGACAAATCCTCACCCCGCTTTGGGTGCCCAGGTGACCTTACACAGCAAACCTGCCCATGACACAGGAAAGCAGAGAGTGCGGAGCCATCCTTTCACACACCAGAGCAACAGATGCAAGAGGAAATACAGCTATTGAACTCTTCCTCAAAGCTCCTTCATAATCTATTCTACCTTGCCAAGAACTGAGGCAGATTTTACAACAGTATCCTTGAGAACACCAGGTGCTTCAACATTTAAGGATTAGCAGATTGAAAGTGCACTTTAAGAGGCTTTCAAACATAGACATGTACTATGCTTCATTTTGCACAGTGGGGTGGACACTGGGTTCCTTTTCGATGAAGCTAAGTCACAGCACCCCTTGTACTCCAGTCAAACAGATACTTAGACCACAGAATCAGATTAAAATAAATCCAAAGTAAAAAAGACAACAAAAAGGTGCATTGATACGCTTCAAGTGTGCACATGAAGTCCTCAACTCCTCCCAGCTCACACTATACATCTACTCCTAGTGGTTCACACCACAGGGTCAATGCAGCCAGAGACAGTCCAGCCAGACAAAACACTTCAGCCAGAAGGAGAAACCCTGTCCTGTGTATGAGACCTCATTCATTTGCTGGAAGCATGGGTCCTCATTTAAGTCTAGCCAAAGCTTTAGTAAATTGCTCTGTGCTTCAAGCTACACACAGGAAGAGATTATGTTAACCCACAAGAGACAGCAGCCAGGCTATTGCAGCACAGTCCTCAGAGCCATTCACTCACATTTTCACTAAATTGTCAATGCTGTTATTTAATGGCTGAATCCAGAATTTCTGACTCAGTCATCAGTAGAAAACATCTTAGAACAAATTCATGAAATGGACATAAAACACAAATGACTGGGACAGTCGCTCAACTGTTCATCCAAATGGTCCTAAGGGAATCCAAATACAAAGATGCTGAATAACCACATCCCATAACTTGTCATCTACATGAGCAGATATGGGACAGGAGTTGCGTCTGTTTGTCACGTAACAATCTTTAAAAATGGTTTCAAGAGAACAGTAAATTTTAATCCATCACTTGTGTGCAAAGCAAAAAGTAAAACCCGTAACAAGGGAAAATTAGCAGATGTGAGCACAAGCCAGAGAAACAGGAGTGATTTGTTTAGGATAAGAAATCGCTTCTCAGTTTGAGCTGAAGCCCTTCAAAGAGGTCAGGGAACACATGGATAATCTTGTCAAAGTATACTTGTGTTTCCTAGAAGCTTTTGTCACAAATCCTCATTAAAGGCTCCTGAAGATACTGAACTGTAACTAGCTAAGAGAAGATCCTACCCTTTGTTTCCTATCCTTTGATCACTTATTAATTAATGAAAAAAGTAAACTGTCCTTTCAAAGCAGATGCTAAGACAGTCCTTGAAATATATATAGATATATGATTCTTTACTGTTCACTGCACTCAAGTGATCAAGACTGGGCAGAGAAAAAGATGATGCATGAAGAGAAAGGAGAGTAGGGTCTGGAGTTTACAGTTTCAGAGCTGAGGATTACTATGACAGGTTGGAGAGCAACTTCAGCAGATGAGTGAAGACAAAGATGAATGCAAAGATGCACAAGGAGAACAAAATTGGTCTCTGCCCCACACAGACACTTAAGGTGGGAGAGTTAACACTCAGGAAAGATACTAGAATTAACTCACTACTCAGAAGCAGATAAATAAAAGGTTTGAGATTATTAGGAGAGAAACAGTAAACCAGAGAGCATCATGATATCCCTCCAAAAGACCACACACATTTATGATTTCATATTGCATCCAGTTCTATTAATCCCATTTCAAAAAAGAGATCAAAAAAGTAGAAAATATGCAGAATGTTCTGAGGATAATCAAAGGTATAGGAAAATCTTTAGAAAGGGATTAAGTAGATTAGTTTGCTATCTGAAAAGAAAACTAGGAGAGAGACAGTAGTACTCTACAAAATTATGCATTGTATAAAGAAGCTGAAGAGGAGATGACGCTCTTCTACAGCAGGGCCGGGGGGGGGGGGGGGGGGGAGAACTAGGTAGCCCCCAGTAGAGTCAGCGAGGAGGTTTAAAATGAAGTTAAAAGTAATTCTGCTTTACATGCAAATTTTCAAAGTTTTGGAAGTCTCTGCCAAAGAACAGAAAAGCTGAGATTTGACCGATCTGCAGAGAATTAGTGTGACCGTTACAATGTGACTGCCCAGACATAACCTCTAGATGCCAGTCAGGTGTAGCAGGGTAAAGCCCATGCGATGCACACTTTGCACCTCCTCGCACTCTCCCTGGTGAATGCCGCAAGTTCTTAGGCAGCAGGGCAGAGAGATCCTTGGTTAGACCTGGTATAGCCACTGGTTAGACACAACGGAAAGACAATGAGGTCCTTCTCTCAGTCAGCCTTGTTAAAGACTGATTGAAGGAAGGAGCAAGTAGCCCTCAGCCCTTTCCACATTCTTGATCTACAACTCAGTATCAGCAATATGCACTGTGCCTCCAATTCCGTAAGCAGTCAACATGCACACAGCCTGTGAAACTATCAGTTTTATTCATGTTACATATGGTTTGATGTTTGGTTTATTTTGTCTGGTTTGTTTTAGGGTTTTTTTTTTTAGATTTCAAACTGGCCTGGAAACACTTTCACTTGGCTAGTTCTTGTGTAACAGAGAACACCAGTCTGTGTAATGTTCCAAGAAGAATGGTGGAGTTATTTTCCTATTCAACTCAAATCTTTCCTAAAGCATTCACTAAAATTAATTTTAGCATAAGACTTATTTGATCACTGCAAATGTTAAGTTAAACTTCCAGAAAAAAATGAAAACTAGTCATTAGCAAATATTTCATTATTTGCACTTACAGAACAGTTATTTATTTTCTATGAAGTCTATATGCTCAGAACCATTGACAGTCCTCTAACAATCAGTCCTGTTTCCCTACCTGCTGCTCTTATGAGAGGTAGAAGGGAAAGCATGGCAGCTTTTGTCTCTCTCCCCGGGTATGAAATTCGCTCTGGCAGGGAACTATTAAATTTCCACTAAAACCACCAGGACAAATACTTTGATACCTAGTTATATACGCATGTGTTTCCTGTGTGGTGCAAAATTTCATTTCATTTTGATCCTGACTACATCAGCTGAAGACAGGTAGAAGAAAGAAGCCTCGCAAAATTTAGAAAATATTCTGCTGATCTGTAACAGGAATCTCAATGCTGAAACTACTCAAACAGCTGTCTGAAGTAGGCTTCCAATTTTACCTAAATACTGAACTAAATGATGCAATTAAACCCAAACTCAAAACCCACAACACTACACCAAAAAAAGTAATAACTTGTCAGAATTAGCAGCTGCTGGACAGGCTTCCTAGTAAAGGACTAGCCATAGCCACCTTTGGCATGGCTATAAAACAGTATGCCCTGTTCACAAACAGGTAGCTAGCTCATCAGGAGTTTGTACACCTAGTAATCCATAAATAACTGATACAATTGCTGTTTTTTATTATGGAGTTCTTGGATACAATAGTCTGTCTTCCCACTGACAGCTATTTTTACAACCAAAGGCTACTCAGTGCAAGTTTGTGTAATTATATTGATTTCAAAAGTAATGCATTAGTTTATACAAAGCACTGACCTCTCTCAATTATATTTCAGTTTCTTCCTGTTAGTGTAAAAAGATTAAAGATCAAGAACCATCCATTTCATACTAAAGGATTCCCCCTTCAAAATCATTTTGACAAGGATAAGAAAAACATAAGTGTTCTACACACTACTCTTGTTAAACTGAACAACTCCTATAGCTCCTTAAGAAAGCAGAACAGAGACACACCTTTCATCGCAGGAAAAAGATAATATATGAAGACCAAGCTCCAGCTTGACCTTTATCTTCATAAGTGATAACTCTCAAAAGTGACCGAAAGGTTAACTAAACTCTAAAAAGGTCATCTGTCTTTAATCTGGCTATATAGATCCTTCTCTGATGTTCAATAATACACAGCTACTGTTCATTAAATATCACCCGTCCATTCTGTATTTTCACCTTCTGTTTTCAGCAGCAGCTAGATTTTTGTTCTGTCACATTAAATAACTCACAACTACTTTCAATCCAGCACATTTTCTGGGATAGGAGGTGTTTTAGAGTTATGTAAATAAATTCCTAACTGTTCTCCTCCTGTAATACTTCTGCAATGTCACATATATATACACACACGCTAGTTCTGAGCACATTAGTGCCTTCTTTGCCCCCGTATGAGTCTCATACTTTTAAGATACAGTAATCATCTCTTTTGCTCCTCAGAAGTGAGGCAGCTGAAATCATATTCTGCTAAAGCTTATTGTAAAATAATTATATAATCCAAACCTGTATCAGAAATGAAACACTGAACTCCAGATTTAATATAGAAATTAATAGTATGCAGAATCAGGTTCTTCAGATGTCCAGAGAGGTAAGAACGAACTGTGAATGACTATAAGACATTATATATACACACAACTATAAGGTTGTTTTTTTTAAAAAAACCTGTATTGCTATATGTGTGAACACATTCTGAAAGTTCACATTATCTTATTGAATTATACAGGTTATTCTTGTCTCTCGCTTCTCTCTCCCCTTTTTACTATTTTGCAAGCACTGCTAGTTACAGTTTAGGTTCAACATTGCAGGGAAGGAAATTTATCACTTTTTTCGTCTTTTCAAGGACAACAGTATTCTGAAGGTTTAGTTCCTTCCGCTCTTCATTAATCAAAATCCAGCTGATCAAACAGACAAGTGTTATCTTCTCATTTTTCATCAGGTACTAACAAAACCCATGAAAAAGACTTTATCTAGCACTCATCTGGTTAGCTTTCATGTTTTCTGCAGATCTCCCTTAAAGTCAGTGTGGAATATTCACTGTGAAGAACTTCACTTTTCAAGTTATTTTATAAATTTTATCTTTGAAAACTGAGAGTTTTGGAAGATGATCTAGCACAGAAAAGAAAGCTCTTTCAAACTCTTCAAACTACCACCATTAACCTAAACAGAAACTATGTATCAGGTCACTCAGAAAATGTGCTGGTGCTAGATGGGCCTCTCCAGTGCTCCTTGCTCCTGGGATTAAAGAACATAAGTGATCCACAGGCAGGTACTACTTGTCTACCTCACCTATAGCAATACAGGAGGAAATGGAGTGTACTTCCTTATCTATACTAACAAATTTCTTCCAGCTCTCTCCTACCTGTATGATAATTGTTGTTATAATTATCATATTTATTGCAAAGCTCAGAAGTAATTCTTCACTGTCATGCCCAAATTTGTGCATGAAAAGTCAATTTGCTCATCAATTCAAACCTAGCTCTTCAGAGGAAGAGCCAAATAGCAATCATCATCCAACCATGCACTAGTTTGAAACGCTGAGAGAAGACAGGCTTTCAAAGGAGTGACATCTCTTGAAGGTAATACCACCAGACAGACATGTGAGAGACTCAAGAAAAGGGCAGGGGATAATTTAATCCCCAGCAACCAGAGTAGCAGACAGGGCTGCTTATCTTGGAGACTGACAAAACAGACCCATGTAAGGCCATCTTTCCTGGATGTGAAGCATGTAATGGCTCTGCTTCCCAAGAGAATCAAGGTTCAGTGTGATGAAGACCGGTCCTAACAGCACCTGCACATCTGTCCTCTCTACTGTTCTGAGCGCCATACAAATCTTAGCATGTCTCCTAACTTATTAGGAAGCATTTTATTCTGGTTTCTTCAGGGAACAGTTATGAGTGAAACATCATAAAGTACGTAACTCCTGCACGCAAATGGATGTACATTCTTTCACATGGTTGTAGCTCAGGATCTGAATCACTAAATACCATAGTTTATCTCCTGAGATACTGAAATCAGCAAAACTGATGCTTTCCAATCTACAACAGGGTGAAACTAAGCAAGTTGTGGGCATTTCACAACTTCATATGCTTCTGAGCAAGCCTGCAGAGGGTACTTTCTTAACCTACACAGTTGCATTTCAAGAGGAATGTTGGTTTGTGGATCAGTGGATGCATGGAGCTGCCTTCTGACTATTGCCTCTCACTACAGAAACACAGCTCATGTCAAAGATAATCTAGTCTTGTGAGTCAAAGTGAAAGGGAAGATGTTTTGCCAAAAGCAAAAGAGGATAAGAGAATGATTTAAGAGGAGAGGGTCAAGACCTCAGATTTAGATACAAGCTTATTATAGAATCATTTTGGTTGGAAAAGACCTTTAAGATCATCAAGTCCAACCAACTGTTAGCCTAACACTGCCAAGACCACCATTAGCCATGTCTGTAAGCACCACATCTACACATCTTTTAAGTATCTCCAGGGATAGTGACTCAACCACTTCCCTGGGCAGCCTGATCCAATGATTGACAACCCTTTCAGTGAAGGAATTTTTCCTAATATCCAATCTAAATCTCCCCTGGTGCAACTTGAGGCTGTTTGCTCTTGTCCTATCACTTGTTACCTGGGAAAAAGAGACCAACACCCACGTCACTACAACCTCCTTTGAGGTAGTTGTAGACAGCAATAAGGTCTCCCCTCAGCCTCCTTCTCCAGGCTAAACAACCCCAGTTCCCACAGCTGGGCCTCAGACTTGTGCTCCAGACCCTTCACCAGCTTCGTTGCCCTTCTCTGGACATGGTCCAGCACCTCAGTGTCCTTCCTGTAGTGAGGGGCCCAAAACTGAACACAGTACTCTAGATGCAGCCTCAGTGTCAAGTACAGGGGGACAATCACTTCGCTAGTCATGCTAGCCACACTATTTCTGATACAAGCCAGGGTGCTGTTGGCCTTCTTGGCCACCTGGGCACACTGCTGGCTCACACTCAGCCACCTATTGACCAACACTCCCAGGTCCTTTTCTGCCAGGCAGCTTTCCAGCCACTCTTCCGCCTAACCTAATTGTTGTTAAAGAAGAATAAGAAAGGGTCAGAATGGATGGGGCATAGTTTGTGAGTTTGCCTATCTATTTCTCCTGCCTACAAACATTAGTCTAATAGCAAAATTACCAGGGTGTCACTTCAGTCCTCAAAATCCAATCTGTTCTTATTTATCTCACAGCATCCGCAAGAAACAGAAAGAGGCTCAAGGGATGAGCAGCATAGCATAAGCTACAGGTTGGCATCTTAAGCCTCAGGAACATTTGAGGCTAATCACAGCCTGACAATTGCTTGGTGACATATTATAAAATGAATTACCTGCAAGCCATGGGACTGAGCCCACTGGTGTTCACACCCATAGACATCAGCCTGCAAGTGGTACTTACCAGCCCACCTGTTTGTATTTTCTTGTAAAACAGCAAGCAATGAAGAGCTTTAGTTTTGACATCTACCTTCTTTTCTATACAGTCAGTTCTTAAGCATAGATTTTCAAAAAGAAACAAACCACTGGATAGTGAAATGCAACATACTAGCCCACACAGCCATCAGCGTAGCATCCCCAAAATACGCCTAATATAAAGTAGTCTCAACAATCAGAAGGGTGGATAAGAGTTGTAATCATTAAACCACTTCTTGAACCTTCCAATGACATGTTTACACACATCTGAGCTCACAAATATAGTGGGGAAGATGGACATATATTAAGCAAGAAGATAACACTAGGGAAATTACTTTCTCCCTAGCATGATTAAAGGAGTTTTCACAGAAAAAAAACTTTTAAGCAGCAGTTTTATTGTATGCAATGACAATAACCAGGTACTTTAAAAACAGCAGTATGAAATGCAATTTCTTTCAAATTAAGTGAGGTTATTTTGATCAGACAAGTTCAGAAACCTTACCCTCTATGAATTAAATTGCCTACAGATTTCTCTTTTCCAAAGTAGTCTTTTTCTTAACTAAAGAAAAAGATTATACACCAGAAGACATAACCCCCCCTATATAACAAGAAGAAAATGCCAAGCATCTGCAACTTAAATTTCAAAGTTAACTTCTTTGAATAACAAAGATGCAATCTCCCACCCCTCTTCTCCATTCAAGTTTCTTCTTCACTTTAAAGGAAAGAGTCCAGGTTGAAACAAAATCCAGAACTATACCGAGACTTGAGCTCAAGATTTGGAGGGGTGGCTGGCCTAATCTTTTTACGCCTCTTCTTCAAAGAGAGCAAGCTTACAGACTCAAACAGTGTTTTACTAGAATGCACCAAGTCATCCTTTTGCAATACAGCACATAAGCAGAAAAAAATCTTAAATCCAGTGGGTAATCAGGTTAAAGAAACTGCTGAGGTAGGGAGAACATCTCCCTCCCTCTGCTCACATCTCTGAAATAGGGGGAGGTGTCCCTCCCAGTCCTGACTGCTAGCCCAACAGCTTGCAGCCCTTTCTCAAGTTGAGCAGACATCAGACAACCCTCTTAGAAGTCTGGCTTGGCCAGCAACTCTCTGCTAAAAGCAGGATCGCCTCTTGCTGCCCATTTCACTGTTCACCAGAGCCTTCTCCAGTCTTAGCGCACTGGGAAAGGAGCAATTTTTCCCCTCTTCCCCTTTCCAGTGAAAGTAAAATATGTCCAAGAGCACAGCAGCAGCCAGGATGGCATATGCAGTTTCTCTTCGCTGTCCAGCCACAGCTTAACATACACTGTTCAGCTTGCCTGATCAGCAAAACATTTGTCATAACACCCTGAATGTGCTACTCAAAACACTGAGCACTCAACCTATTCTTTGAATATTTTGCCTCTTACAATTTACAATATCTGAACTTGATGCCAGTTTGCATGATAATTGCCTTGCTTTCCAGATTTCCTATGTAACAAATAAAAGTTATAATGTGAGAGTAAAAAATAAGATCCTGTTTTCAGCCAGCATTCCCTGTCAGTTAACTCTTGCATTCAGTGCACTCATTTCTCCAAATGCAGTTTTTAACATCATGCTCTATATACCATTTAAAGATTCTGCAATCATTATTCAACTAAACAGAAACTTTCAGGAGCCATATTGTATCTAGAGACCAATTTTTACATTTCGGTTCAGAAACCTCAGCAAATAGGGTGGTAAAAAAATCAGCATAGTGTACTGCCCTGTAGAGACACCAGCTCAGGTCCCAGAAGTAAAACAGTGGCTACAGCACAGGATTGCATCTAAAGTGGCAGAGGGGAAAACTCCTTACTGAGGGCAGGATTTCATGCTGAAAACATCTGAGCTAGCTCAAGGATTGCACTGCATTAAGGAGTGGACATATGGTATCTCCCCTTTTGACTTTAGCCCTTTAAAGTACACGCTGAACAGGGGATCAGTTCTCTGAGAGGTTATAGGACCAATGAGCTGCTGAACACATCCCCTTACTGAAAAAATACAAACCTTAATTACTATTACTAAACAAACATTGATAAATGCATCATCTTTCACTTGACAGGGTGAGTGAAGTTACTACGCACCTGTCGGGAACAAGGATTCACTTTCAGAATGAAAACATACATCCTACTGCTTTCTCATTTCCATGAGGATTTTCGTGCAATTATCTGAAGTGGTAGGCAAAGGAAAACTTTTTAAAATAATTTCCCTCACAAAAAGCAAAAGACAAACTCTTACACCAAATAATTCTAAGATATGAGATCTTACTAGATAAATCAGACTTCTCATTAAGTTCCCTCTCACTTCCCACTGCCAGAAATTTGTTGGTTACAGAGAAGAAAACATATTGTTCATACTGGTGTTCTTGTCACTTTTTTCATTGCAGGAAGAGCTTCCAGCAGAGGAAAAAAAACCTAGCACATAAAAATGAAAGCAGAACATATGCCTGAACTTCAATATACAAACTTGTGTCCAGTTTCCCAGAAATTAATAGGTCTTGATCCCAAGATCCCTTCAAAAACCTTTAAATAACCAAGTTTTCAACTATTGCTGCAATCTAAGAACTTCATTAAAACTTCCTTCGCCTTTCACAAAACTTGAACTCTGGAAGCAGTCACAAGATAACGATCATAGCAGAGAGTATCAGCAAAGGCTATAACTAAGTTCATTAAGTATTTCCACAGCTGAGCCAAATTCAGTTCTCACTGCCAGTGAATTTGAATTAGGATATTTGACCTCATGAAGAATTTGAATACAGAAAAAGCAGAGGAAGGAAAAGAGGGTGTTCAAAATAGGACAATGAACTCTACAGTCATAAAAGCACTTATTTCAAATTACATCATCACTTGTTTCTACCACATTGAGAGCTGGTTTCTTTACTCAGTCAATTATAAGGATGCTCTAAGTCAGCGGTCCCCAAAGTGGGGTGCATGCACCCCAAGGAGCGTGCAGGACAATCCATGGGGGTGCAGAAAAAAAGGGGTCTATACCCTTACTAAGAATATTTTTTAAATAGGATTTGTTTTGTCTTTATCTCATCCATTTTTAATTTCTATTTTTGTGTATGTTTTATAATGTCCATAATATATTAGTACAGTAGTACATGTATATAATTTATAAATACATACTCACATATTGGGTGTGCTTTTTTTACTGTTAGTGGTGTGCAATCAAAAACATTTGGGGAGCTGCTCTAAATAGCACATCCATCCAAGAGTAACATTCTTAATATCCGTAAAGTATTTAAACCCTTCTCAAACATCCAGAACTACCACAATTTCCTGTTCCATCTCCAACCCGTACCAAACAGACAATTCAGTAATAGCACCAGTTAAATGCATCTAGCTATAACATAATCAAATCCTAGCACACATTCGGTTTTCTCTTTGTTCCTTTATAACCTCTGAACACAGATAGTCCATTTTCAAGTACTGAACAAAAATGAAGGTTTTCAACAGGCCTATCCATTAAACTCTTCAAACTGGTGATATCAAGGCAGATGCTTTCCATGGAGGTGGAATTAAAAAGAATGAAGGAATATTTCTAAAGCTTGTACACAACCAACACCACTTGACCATGACAGAGCAAGTTTCTTAAGTTCTTAGATTTCAACCTGTGCTTAGTCAAAGCAAACCTCCTATTGTTTCACTCTTAAAAAAAAAAGGCTTTCATCAATATACATAAATAATTTCAAGATTCAGAAAGTATTACCTCCAGAGTAGTTATTTTCTACTCAGTTCTATTTCATTATTTATTATGCCTCTATTTTTAGTGTAATACCAACAAGAGCAGCACAGAAGTTGGCTTCTATCAACAAAAAAAACCACCAAACCCCCCAGTGCTGAGGTCCAACACCTGATACAGCCTTGAAGGGAAATGCATCTGGAGTAACACTCAAGAACATCCTTCTCTGTAGCTCTAATCAAGTCTACGCCAGCCCCTTGATTATAGTAGCTCATCGGGGGGGGGGGGGGGGGGGGGGGCGGACGGGGACGGGGCGGGGCGGGACAGGAGGTTGTGCTTCGTTTGCTTTTATTTTTTAACCCTTATCTAAGGTCAGGGTGTGACCAGAGGTCTTTGCACATAGCACTCACAGCCCCAGGCACTCCCCACACTTGACACTACCTTCTCAGCAGGCAAAGCCCGTCCAGCTGCAGCTGCTTGCTCTAGCCCAGACGATACCTATTAACCCAGATTTCCTATTGTTATCGTCCAAACTATTTTTATTGTCTTTGAACATCGCCGCCTCACAGAAGAGCTCAAGCTTCCAGCGACAGAGCCTGGCGCCTTCTTCCCCGCGCCCGGCTCTGTTAGACTCACCTGGTCCCGGCTGCAGCTCCCTGTCAGGCCTTTCCCCCCCCTTAAAATACCTGCCCACACGGGAGCCGCCCTGCCGGTGCCCCCAGCTGTGCGCTCAGGGCCGCCCCCGCCCGCCCTTAACCCTCCTCTGCCCGGCCGGGACCGATCACCCCGCACACCCCCACAGCAAAACCAGGACCTGACCTGAAGCTTTTAGGTGATAATCGAAAAAGAGTCACTTAAAAGAAGTTTTCTAAAGGCCTCAAACCGAAAACTTCACACTTTTGTGCGACTCAACAATCTTAAAAAGCATGTCAGAGTTTTAGAGGGCCTGAATGCAAATCCCTTCTGTGCAAAAAAATGGAAAAAAAACCCCAAACCAAAACAAACCACCTTAACAATTCTGTAGACAATACATTTTAAACAAAAATGGACTATAGATGCACATAATCTAGCAGGCTGCATTAAAATGTACACAGGGTGAAACACTTCACATATAAAGGGACTTGGCGTATTTCCATTCACAGGAAGACTTTGCATGGCTTTTCAATAATGGCGCAGGTAACTACTTTCCCAATGTGACATTTTTATGCTGCCAAACTAGCATTGAGTGGAACAGGGCATAAACCTTCCCCATTCCGTCTGCAGTGCCGCCCCAGTGCCCGCCATGTTGGGGAGTGGTGGGCTCCTCTGTGAGGGAAAGGCAGAGCCCCACTGGTGCCTGCTTGGCCCTGGCATGCTGTGGGCTGGCTTTAAGCACCTCTTGTCTGTTAGTAGTAGTAAATAAAAGCCCTAAGTAATAAAAAAGTAAATAAAGCCAGAAGGTGGGCAGTGGCGTGGCTTCCCGCCTCTCCTTCCCACAGGAGAGGCCCTGGGCCCTCAGCCTCTCAGCCCCAGGCCTCTCCAGCCACAGTGAGGGTGGTAAGGGGCTTCCCCAGCCCCAGCCTCCCTGCTGGGCCACAGGGGTATTAAAAATACAATATGTTTGTGTTATATAAAATAATATAATACCATGACCACAGAAGACCGCCTGGGGCCTGCCTGGGGCCTGGGGCCAGGCTGCGGTGAGGAGGGTTGCAGCTTTCCTGCGGGTCTGCTTCTTCCGCCTCGCTTAGCGCCTACTCACCTTTTGGTATTAAAAAAGAAAAATGTAAGCTGATAAGCTATCCCTAGGCAGCATTTCCGTGCTGCCCAGGACAGCCTCTGTGGCTGCAAAGATCCTTCAATAACCTGTCAAGAACTGACGTCGCTGTGTAAAGAGCTGTTCGTCCCTATATCTCATTTTAGACGGATGTACGTGCCACTTTCATATCCTTCAGCTCAGCGTAACATTTGCCCTTTCATGTTCTCCTTTAAGCCACTGGGAATTCAAAGCTATTTCAAAGCATAATTATAGCAATCTGCATATAAAAGGCTATATGTCCTATGGAGGGTTCAGTGGAAAAAAGCAAACTCCTCAAAAGAAGAAAATTAGGAGTAAATCCCACAACTAAGATTCAGTAAAGTTAATACATTTTTCATCTGATGGGAACAGTCCGTGGATTAGTAAAGCCACCGGAAAATTGTCAAAGCCACTGCACCGAGTCAGCCTGCATATATAAAAAAAAATAAAGTAGCTGCAGTGGGGCACCCACAGCTTCAAATCTGGGTGCACGGCGGGTGCCGTGTTGACCTGAAGGCACCCTGCACAGTGGGTTTGTTGAAGCGAGCTCCCAAGGAGCCTCCCGGAGCTCCAGCACCTTTCCTGCTGGCGGCTGTTGCGGGCTGTTGAGGAAGGAGGGGTCTGCAGCAGCACTGCTTGCTTTGGACCTCATGAAGGAGACGTGGAAGATGACTTTTAAATAGGTACGTCCATCAAGCGGTCTGCACAAACCCCCAAAATTTCACCTGGGTAATGAACTGTATAGCATTGTTTGGGTTTGACAGTATCATATCACCCTATTATATAACCAAATTGAGAGGCAGGAATTATAGCCACAAAAGCTATACACGCTGCAATCACAGAAATCAGTTCATTAGTAATATTCCTTACACTGAACACGCAGAGTGAACTTCATGAAGCTCATAAAAATGCTAAAAATCACTGGAGTGTTTTTAATCTACCTTACTCGCTTTACGCACTTGGCTTACGATCTCTCCGACAGTAGAAATACATATTTTTTTAAATTTAAAGTTGAGAGGCATATAGTCACAGGACTTGAGGAACATTATGATAAATTAAAATTGGAATATTTGCAATGTAATAATGAGTGTTGGTAATACTGATTTTCTGGGATTACGTTTCAGAGGTGGTTTTCAACCACACAGACTCTCCTTCTCCCTCTTTCTAAATTTCCTGGGATTGTGTTTTCTGGGAATTATGTTTCTGGGGTTTATGTTTCTGGGATTATGTTTCAGAGGTGGTTTCCCTACCATATAGCTTTTTCTTCTCTCTAATTTTCCAGTCTCCTTCACTGCCTCCCCTCGACACATCATCACACTCCCCTTCGTGCCAGTCACTTTTTAGTTCTCCTTAAGCTCAGTCTCCTTCATTGGCTTCTTTCTTCTTCATCAATTTAGACACTATGTAGAGGCTGTTTTCAAAGGAGCATAAAGGCACTGACAATATGACAATAGTCTGGACCCTCAAAGATACTGAAACAACTTAGGGAAATAGTAAAAAACCCCAGGAATTCTACAACTAACATTTCTGTATTTATAGCCTCTTATTAATAAAATGCATGTCTGCTAATGTTTACCAACTTTGTTTTTTCTCTTCCTTGAGAAAGATACTGCATTGATTTCTAAATTGTAAGAAAGATCTTTCAATACAGGTTCAGCTCTGATTAAATTTTCTAGGCCAAACTACAGTAGTGAAATTAATAATGACGATTGTTTACTTGTAAACAAACTTTAAAACATCTCTTTGATTATAGGCAATTCCAGTGTGAGCATGTATTGGTAAACATGTATTACGAAAAATGAAATGCTGGCAAAAAGATCACAAGCAGAAAAAGAGGATTTCTCAGAAGTTCATGAGGGGCAGCATTCAGTCCTGATTAAAAATGTTTTCTTGCTTGTTATTTGTGAATGCCATAATTTGCCTTTATTTTAAAATCCTGTATATTTTAGAAAATGGATAACTTCAGGCTTTTAGCATAGAGGCATTGAAGCATATGGTAATCCCCGTCCCAAACACTAAAATGTGCCTGTCTGTGCCAACTCTTAATTACCAGCTCATTAACACTCAGGTGTCAATTGCTGGTGGCAAAGGCAATACTCAGTTGGCCTGGTTTCTGTCATGCACAATGTAATTAAATTGACCTCCGCAAAAGGAGCCCAGTAGTTGCCTGATACCACTTGGACACCGATTGCCGCACTAATCACAATCGTGTAATTTAGTGAATCACACAGTGTAATGAGGGAAAGACTCTGGAGAGTACCAAATTGTACTTGCATATGTAATAATGACTTTAAGGACAATTAGGGAAATAATCGCTGCTCTGTTTTCTTCCAAGCTAATAATGAACTGCAGTAACTATTTGAGTTTCTGTTGTTGATTTAAAACTTTAGCTGCTATCTTCTATTTTAAAATAATGGTTAGCAGCAATTAAAATGTAAAAGAAAAATTTAAAATTTAATACCAGTAAAAAGCTCCATCTTCATTGCTAATAGTCCCACAACAGAATATAGTTGCAAGTGCTCCTGGCTGCCTAGTTAGTATCTGAGAGACCTGCATTAGATGGTGTGTCCCAAGAGAAAAAGGATGATTGAAGGACCTGCGCTGATCTCCAAAACGGCCAGCATGCAGTGACCCGCACCTCACGTGCCCTGCACATCATCACAGCGGTGCGAAGGAAACCAGCCAGGGCTGTGGATGGGGGCAGACCATGGCCATGCCACTTCCCACGTAAGGGCTCTAACGGTGGCACCAACTTCTGAATGAAGTGTACGGATACAATTACTCACTTTAGCCAAGATTTTAAAAATGCAGCTTTCTCTGGTCAATATACAGTTTCTGAAGAGGACTCTCTACCTTGGGACTTAAGATGATGGAGCTCCTAAGATTCAGTTTATTGTATTGAAGTTTTGGCCCTTAAATGAAGCGTCAAAATTTGAAGCGTAGTCATCTTCAGCTCCCTCTTGGCCAGGGGAGCAGCACCAGCAGTTGTTTCAGTGCTGCTTCAATTTCAATTTCCCCTGATACTCTTCTCTCTTTCACCTTACTGCTATATCCTAATGAGGTCACCTAACGTCAATGTCTAAACTTGGATGGGATGGATCTCGGCTATGACATGCAACCACAGTTCAAACTTGTCCATTTCCAAAAGGTTATCCACACCTTAACTTCAGCATTTTGTCTTCATTAGCTCTGAAGGCTATGAGTCCCCAAACAGATCATTGGTCTTACACAAGTACTGAAATTCCAGGATAATATTTCTGTGGAGAAGAGCTCTAATCTTCAATATTTCTCACCTCTGCTCATGCTCTGCCAGCAGGCCATCTTTCCTACACATCTTTTGTGAAGTGCCACTGAATTTCGGTACTGTGTAGATTAGGTTCCCACTTCTCTTTGTTGGGTATTTTCCCATGTGGTCCTCTGTTTGTCTAAATCCTGGTGTAGACTTTAATAATAACAATAATAATAATCTGTAAGATCACTGTGGTGAGGGCAACTTTTATTAGTGTGTTTGTGCATTCACTAGTGCAAGCGGCTCCACCTACGAATGGGTCTCCTATGTGCTATTGTTTTACCAATACCGATAAATAAACATCGGATGTCCGCACCCAGGTATGAGTAAGAAGGTATTTTGTCCATGTACCAATACATCACATGCATTTCATTAATCAGCAAATCACATACAATACGAAGCAGATTTTTTATGATACATGCGAGTAACTTTTTTATACATAATACAGAATGTCAAGTATATTTGCATGGGGGCATTGGATGGTGTCAATTTGTAACACCTGCTAAAACTAAAATGTAAAAAGTCAAGACTCTGCTGCAGGTATTTTACATATGATAAAATTCTGGGTCTTAGATTTTTCTTTTACACTGATAGCAGTGGGATATCTGAGCCCTGGGCTTGTCTACGATCAATTCAGTTGTCACAGTGAGTGGCTAAAAAACCAGCGCCCAAGAGTGCAAGCCATCTGATGAATAGTTACTGAGCTGGGAGGAGAACAAAGATTTTTTAAAAAGTAAAAACTTTAGTTCTCTGAGAGTGAGGTAAACACATTTGCTGACAAGTTTATGCAAAACACGTAGAAGGAGCAAAATAATTTCTAGAGATGTTACAAAATCTAAAGAATAGATGAAAGCATTTTGTCGATGATGTGTTTATTAAAGATTGTGAATTCTGGAGAAGTGATCCATCTAACAAAGAGAAAGCAGTGCTGTGCAGAGATTAGGAACAAAAGGGAAGGATCTTTCTTGAAGAGTGACAGGCCATCAAGGAAAGACACTTTCCAGTGAAGTGCTAACAGATGTAGCAGGTGAGACTCAATCAGTTGAAAGGTACCCAATCTACAAACAAGAGGAATTCAACACTGTTTCATGCATAAGTTCCTATCTGCAAAACAGTGCTCAGCATGGATTGCATAAATATGCAGCTAAGGGAGGAAGAAAAATTCACAGTACCTTCCCAGCAGACATTTGTAAATGTATCTTGTGTTTGTTGAACAAAGAAAGCTTAACGCTGAAGTAAAGATGATGGAAATGCTGCATCCATAATTGTGGGAGAGAGGAAGGCGCACTCTTTTTTAATGTGCTAACTTAGTTTTGAAAAACATTGAGTATACCTGGCACCTTTCGACCTAAGAAGGAGCTCTGGTTGCTCAGAAATTTTTAAAATCAGACATGATTTGGAGACACGAAGTATTTTTAGATAAAAAATACATTCGACAACTAATTTCTTTTCGGTTGTGAGTTGTGAAGGAACCTCTCTTCAGCCTGAGTACAGACCAAGTGATGGTCCATGGGAATGGCCTGCTCCCCAGCTCATTCAAAGAAAGGTGACCCAAAACTGGCTCCATGGTGGCATTCCAGTGAAGTGACCTCACCGATGGTGTTATCCCTCAAATATGAGAGTTAGCAGTAACCTTCTGAAACTCCAAACTTTTACCTATTGTAGTAACTATTGTACGACATAAGCACAGGTAAACAATCCTAATAAAAATGCCAGACATTTAAAAGCATTCTCCACTCACTGTTTGAGAGGCAACGCACAATAGAAAGTCAGAGAGAAGTACTGAGATATGTAAATGATACTTAGAAAGCACTTGCCCTGTATTCCTTTTACAACACTGAGTTACTCATACACCACCTGTATTTCTATTTCATTTTGCCTTCTTCCCCGAAGGAATCGAGCCCTCGTTTTTGCTTGTGTATGTTTATCCCCTCCAACACTGACTCCCGCTCTTTCTGACCGTGACAGCTGCTGGTGATTTAATGTACAAATGGCAGCCAGAAATCAGCAGGCCACGGAGTGTCATTTGTTATGCCATTTTGTCTTTGACTCTGCACACTCTAAGGGCAATAAAGAGAAGGATGGTACTGATATAATTCAAGGTGATGAACAGATTCTTCTAACTTGAATGGGCTTCTTGTGATCTTCCATATTATTTAAGGGTTCAAAGCCTTCTGAGATTTTGATCTTTTAAGCAAGCCATTTTCTCCCAATTTAGCTTCTGCATGTTGAGTAAAAGTGCAGGAGGGATACAACGGGATGTTAAAATACAAGATCAATCCAGAGAGGTGTTCTCACCAGCAGCAAGACAGAACAGTCTCTGTTGCCCTCTTCTTTCTTCTTCAAAAGCCCTAGGGGAACACAAATCCTGGGAATAGGATGCGAGCAGGGAGAGATCTTCACTTCTAGCAATATAGTCTGGAAGCAATATAGTCTGGATTGCTGCTGAAAAAATGACAGGCTTATGGTATAATCAGCTTATATCAAGAGTGCGGAGCGATTAATTCAGATACCCTTTTATATTCTCTCATTTCTTCTTCTCTAAGTTGTGAGTTCTGTGCTGTGACTTTGAGAGGCACAACCCCATATCTCACTTTTTAGTTCAGTTTGCATTTATTGATTATTTATGTATATTCACTCAACTATAAAATTGTAGTTCTACATAGGTGTTTGTTTGGTATTTTGATTAATGGGTCAGGTTGCCTTCTTCACAATGGACCCGGCAGGGCAACGTGTTCACCTGTAGCAGACTGGAATTACAGAAGTGCACACTAGGCTAAGAACCTACCTTTATTCTCCTTGGTTTATTTAGACTAGACTGGAATTGAAGTAGGATTTTAGCTGCGCACCATCAAGTGCACAAAATTCTTCAAATTAATTTATTTTCATATGTGTCCTACAGGTTCTCTAATTATCTTACTTGTTCAAAATCCTGTTGGGCCAATTTAAGTGTCTTGGAGGGGGAGGCATTGGGGAAAGAGGGAGACAGAAGTGTTAGAGGTGCAAGGTTTTTCTTTGTAATAGCGAACCAAGACCAAGAAGATAACACACGGACCTTGAGTAACATTAGTGACAACATATGCACAGGAAATGTTTTTGTTTGATTTATTTGAAACAGCTATTATTCTGCAATCTAAATACTCTAGCATTTTACAATTACATAATAGCAAGGCAATAAAATTATCAAAACAAAACTCCATCTCAAAATGAAATATTCATTTTTCCATGCTCTTTGGAATCTCTCTTTTACAACAGAGGCACGTTGTGCCTGGCATTAGTACAGTCTGTAGGAAGTCACAGGTTAGGCAGACATGTATTGGTAACGGCATTCAAAGTGCTGATCCTGCAGCAAGGCAGGAGAATCGGGAACGATGACCTCCCAGTGCTGGGGTGCTGAGGGGCTGGGGCTCCCTCGGGACTGGGGGCCCGTCCCACCAGCCCAACCAGGAGCAGGGCAGACTGAGAGTGGCCGGGGACAGCCCCAGCCCTGGGCATCGAGCACCTCCCTGGGGACAGGGCTGGAACACTGGCCCACGGCAGAGGTCAGAATCAGGCCTGGTGAGGGGAACCAGGGGGAGATGCAGCCCCAGGATGTCTGAGGCCATTGAAGTAGTCCAAGGGAGCCAGAGGGGTGGGCAAATCCTATTTTTATACCAGCAATTCTGTAAGCCACATTCTTTAATTTTTTTTTTCCCCATGTCTTTCCAGTTTATAATACCAGTGTTTCCCAACTTAACTGGTACAGTAATTCTGTCATCATCAACTTAGGAAAGACTTACCTTCCGGAAATTTATCCAATTGTCCAGAATCTCTGAACTTTTGAACATCTGCCAGGTAAATACCAGGTAAATCCTTCCCAGTAATGCATTCTGTCAGTGTCAGATTTGTAGACTGCCCTTGCCACCGTTACGTCCAAGTATTTTCTGATAATATATTCATCTATGTGACTAAGGTGTCAGGTGTGGTTTGCTCTCTCGATCTCTCTTTGGCAAGAGGACAAGCTCTCTAATGGTTCTGTAATACGCCCAGTGTCACTCTGTGTGTCATCTATAAAAACCTACTGAGCAAAAATTTTTTATACAGTAGTGACTACTCACTGGAGAGCAAGCAAGCGAGGCTAGATTTAAGCAGTGATTCACTGTGAAGGTGGCACATGTGTCTAGTTCCTGCACCAAGAGATGTTTAAGTGCTTTTGTAGACTGGAACAGCAAAACAGGAGATAATCCTCCAACTTGCTGTTCAGAAACTCTTCTAAGCTGGATATGGATGCAGAAAATATCTGAGGTGGAGAGAACTGAATACAGATTTCTCACATCCTGAAAAAATATTCCAGAAGTCATACCATCTGCTCTGGAAATCTTAGGTACTTAGTCTTTAACATTTTAACAAACATCTTAACAAAACAGGATCCTATTTTTAGGTGTTCTGGGAAGACATGTATTGAAGAAAACTACCAGAGAAAGAAATGCTGATAGAGGCCCTTTGTATACCAGGCTGATCATAGCATTTGCTCATGACGTTGGCCGCTGAGAACAAATGCTTCTTTTATATGATTGGATCTAGACCCAATTTTCTTTTCCCAACACTCCCTAATCATCAAATCCAAAAGGATTTAGGCTCTGAGTGGAAAGATGAAGAGCTCTTCATTTTTCTCTTTGAAGCTGTCCCATTTTACAAAGAATAATTATATATCCTTTTGACAGAGAGACCGAGGGCACCAAATTACATATTGCTCTCTAGACTACTTGTTAGCTCATTAACCTGCATGTGGGGAGATCTCAGTATTGTAGCACCCATGTGGTTTTACATTATTTTATATTATAATCACTGTTGTTGTGGCTTTTTTCTTATTATTTTGATTTAGGAACTAGGTTTTATTCCCACCTCTGCAATAAACTGCATTATGAAATTTCTCAATTATGCTTCAGTAAAATAAGGATAGTGATACAGGCATCTGTCGTAACACTGGAGTATATTTTGCCTGCTAATAAAGGATCTAAAGTGCACAGAACAGCAGTCAATAGAAATCTAACTTTGAAATAAATGGTTTTTTCAGTTTCCAGCTATGCATAGATTTTTTTCCAGTGCTCAAGGTTATTTTTTGGATGAGAACAGTAAGACAGATTTTTGGTTTTGTTTTTTCCTGAAGCTTTAGATCTGTGAATATTAGCAGCGTGTTCAGTGAAAGTTGTAGTTTTCACTCTGCAAATGAAGAATTAAACACCTGACAAGTTTGCATGCAAATGGTGGTTCCCAGTTTACTCCAGATAGAGTAGAAACAGGAAAAAAATTTCCCCAGTCCAGCAAAACACTGTGCAGACTTCAACTATTTTCTGTTACTGCATTTCATGTCCTTATTCCTGAACAGTGGAGGTCTAGAAATGATTTATATAAAAAAGAAGAAAAGATAAACTACCTACATTTGCCTGGAATTTTTTCTGGGTAAGTGGTACTTCTTGGATCAGATTTACTGAATAAACCAAAATTTTATTTCATTAGTAATAAAATGAAAATAATTCCTCTGTTGTCACACAGGAAGTGACAACAGGAATTAAAGTAGCAAAATTAAACCTTAATATTAGTTTCTATGTGATAAGGGCTACTTGAACTCCACCTGTAATTATACAGGTGTAATTTGAAAGTTAGGCTGGTAGGTCTATTACTTAAGTATACATAATGCCAGGAACCCCCCAAAACCAGCTGACATAAATGGTGAAAAGCACGATGAAGTAAGATCCATTAAAAAGCAGTATTTGAAGCAGATTATAATAATATATCTGGGAAGGAAGTTTGTAAATGGTTTCCACGATAAGATGAGGAGCGCTCCTGGGGGTTTGACTTTGCGGGCTCGGGGCTGGCTCAGCACCTGCGCAGCCAATGCTGGCCCCATCCTCCCTGGCCGGGCTGTGGGGAGACGGTCCCCGAGATGCCGTGGGGTGGCCACAGCCGGAGCCCACCCCACCCCAGCTGTCCCAAGGCCATGTCTGACCCTGGGTCCCAGCACTGGGCCTGATCCTCACCCCCACCCGTGGGCCAGCAGCCCATCCCTGTCCCCAGGGAGGTGCTGGATGCCGGGGCCGTCCCCCACTGTCCCTTGGAAATAGGTGTAAGAAAGAATAGGATACTTCACGTGCCATTATTTGTCAACTCCGCTGTGAGTGATCTAATTTAAATGGGTACTTGGAGTGTCAAGGAGCAGATTTATTTTTTATTTTGGGGGGTTTTGTTTGTTTAATTTTTAACATCGTTTCCAGAAGCTCAGTGAGATTTAATGATATCATTACAAGGTATATTGCATTTTCTCCCTAGATTATATTCATTAACTATCTTTTACTTCCCGCACTCTGTCTCTCTCCTCCTTCTTTGTTGACAGTCAGACTATAAATCAAACCAAGCCTCTTACAAAAACTGAACGGCCGTGAGCTCCAAGGGCACCATTTAGCCTCATCTGCAGGGGGTTGAGCAGGAGAATGTTTGCTTGCAGTCACCATTTTTTTTTTGGCAGATAGCATAAGCCACAACAAATATATTGCTCTCGTGGTGAAATCTTTCTCTTTCGTGATTCTTATGTTCGTGAACAAAGCACTGTTTAAGTACCAATTAATGTCATTTGTGAGACTAGGAAAAGCAGAGAACGTTCTCTTGCTTTCTCTCTCCTCTCTCTTTTCTTCTTCACAGAGGAATGGTGCTGCACCACTGCTCTTCTGTCAGCATCCCATAAAGTTTCTGCCCTAAATTATTCTGATACCTGTCTAGAAAAGCTGTAGTGATGGGAATGGAATTACTCGGTAATTTTGACATCGGACTTCATCTAGGTCTTTTTTCTGGTTTATTCTCATCAACCGGGAATACCTCCCCCACACTGAGGTGAACAAGCAAACCCTTCAGAGGACTGCTTTCATACTCCAAGCAGAAGTTGGACCAGAAAAGATGATAGGAAACATCTTTCAGTCTAGGTCTGAAAGGAGATAATGTGCTTACGATCAGTTTGTTACCTTCCAAAGCAAAACTTTCCAAAACATTCATTGCTGAGGTTGGTATTTTCTTTGATTGCTTTGCTCACATTTTCAATCAACAGCTATGGCAGTGTGCGAATACTCTGCTCCAATGAATTTTTAATTCTCTGCCCTTCTGCATAGCAAAACCATGAATCTATCTTTTCAGGACTGCATTTCTGGTTGTGTTGTCTTAGAAATTCTCAACAGTGCTATCATTTAACTTGCTGTGTTATTTTGCTTTGAGATGAAATTATTAGAAACATGTCTGTTTTAAACTGACATGTAGCCACGTCCAAATTTCCAAACTTGACTACACAGCTTGTTAAAAGCAGAGCTGGTGAAGTTTCCCTTTTTCTGGTGTCAAATAATGTTACTGTAGGCTGCTCTCGCTTAAAAATGCATGTGCATAAAGAAAGAAATGAAAACTTCCTTTTGCTGTCCTTCAAATCACTGTGGCTTGGGCCATTGCCTTTAATGGAATTAGGCTCTGATGCATATAAAATGCAGTTCAGTTTTGCAACCTGACTGTTTGGATCCCAGACTTCTAAAGCTTAAGGTTGGTTTGGTTACATTCCCTTTATCGTGTTGTCGTAAGGCTTTGTTAGGCAATACATTGCTCTTCACTGTTAGTGCAACTCAAAGACCCAAAACATGCTTTGCGGTTGAGCATCAGATGAACTTTAATCTTTGAAGTGCGTGTATTTGGAAGCATACTGTTTCATTGTTTGGCTTAACTGAATTTTCCATATTGTATAACATACATACATATTTTAGTATATATTCACCTATTGTCTTCGACTCTCTTCGGAAAGAATGGTAAATGTTTTCTGAATCCTGTTTGCCATTTTAGATATCTTCAGATTGGCTGAAGTGGTCACCATCCAGAGGACGCTGTAACCAGTGCTGACACAGCAAACCAGAAAGCTTTAGCACAGTATGTTTCATCTTGACTCAGCAACTTTTCCAGCACTCACATTTATACATTTTTGACAGGATGCTTCCTAAATGAAGCATTTGCCTTCTGGAGAACTACACCCACATAGATTTCATTTTTCCTGATGTCTGTCAATATCATGAACTTTATTAACAAATTCAAATTCAAAAACAATTTCAATTCAAGAAAGCTGTCCAAGTTAGTTCTTGCTCATTTCTTACATATGAGGATATCTACAAAAACACAGATGCTCAACAATGCGGTTTAAGGGATGCGTGTATTTGTTTATATATACGTATCCATTTCATACCAAGACAGATTAGCAGATTAGAGACAAAATAAAATGAAGGACCTCTTTAAGAAGAATTTGAGCTCTGATTGTAGGGATCAGTGCAATGGATTTAAGTCACAGTTTCAGAATTTCTCGTAGCATATTAGAATAAAATCTTACTGGCTTTTACATTACTGCAAATAGAATAAACAACTTCCTGTTCTTTATAGACATCTGATGCCAATGTTTTGCAGTCAAATTGCAATAACTAAATGTATATCACAGATGCTTATTTTGGCCCCTACACCTTTGTATAGATTTTAATTCAAATAGTCCCAGTGCCGTAAAACTTGAGACTTGAACATGGAACAATGGCAGGATATGATCAGCTTTCTCCGTACAAGACATACAAATATTTAACAGCCTTGCAAAATTGCAATGACAATTTATCAGCCTAGGAAGACTATCTATTTATCCACCCTTTACCCTGAGGAATGATAGTACTTAAAAAAAAGAAAAGAAAAAAAAGCCTACTATAAGCAGGGAAAATTTTGAAAGTCAAATACTGAAATGTGTGCTTGGTTGTGGGTATAATGCATGAAGAAGGGGCTGCATTCAAATCTTGAATGCAAAACTCCATCCTACACTAAGGAACAAGTGTAACTTGGTAGTATCATAAATGCGTTTCTACCCTTCTGTTTGCATTTACTGATAGGAGCTGTAAGAGGAAAATCCAGTGGCAACTTACCAGATTTTGAACTATAATTATACACACACACATCTCCCCCCACACATATATAGTGACTATAATGCAGGAAGCATCATCTTTACAAATTGTATTTATCTGTGCATTGTCATTCCACTTAACTTTGCAACAATACTGATGAAAAATTACTACACCTTCTTCAAATCAGCTTAGAATATATTAACGGAAACACCTCTTTTTTTTTTCTTTCTCTCAATAGGCAGCTTAGTAAAAACTTGCATTAAATCACTGGAATTTTAGTTCAAGTAGTGAAATGTTTCAGTATTGTTTTGGAAGAATCCATCTGGAAGAAAGTGAAGTCTGGTTTTGAAGAAATTGAACAGGCAAGCTGCTTAGAAATCCATTGTTACCTATCTAAATCAGGAATTGGGGAAAAAAAAAATTTACAGATCTCATTCCATTTTGTTATCTTTTATAAGATCCTGTCTTCTGTGCTGGAACTCTAATTTACTCCAAAGACAGTTCTTGACACAGACAGCTTGTTCTCTTATGCTCATAAATTGTAAATTTAAACATTAAATATTGCTTCTGATACCTAATTGAAGGATAGAACATTCTTATCCCTACAGCTGTGTACAGACCACATCCTCCAAAGCTTAGCATGCCCTACTAGGAACACTACAGAACAACAGGACTGAGAGGCTAGTCCACGCTTTTTCTCTGAGGCAAGTTTAAGTACACTTATATCATCCCTGACAGGTATTTTTTGAACTATTTTTGAAAACCTTTAATGAAGGAGATGTCAGAACCTTCCTTATCCCAGCTTTCATGTATAGATACTTCCCCTTAATTTCCAATCTAAACATTTTCTGACTACTTCAGTTTACTTTTGAGTCCAATATACAAGTCAGAGTCCTTAGACATTTGCATCACATAGGCTTAAAGGAAGAGGCAAATACAAAAGCTAATGTTTCAAGGCATTTACATACCTATCACTGCAGATAGGCACCTAGTAGTGTGATGAAATATATGGGAGATGCTGAACAAGCCAATTTCAATGGGAGCTGGCTGGATGCAACAGGTATCTTCCCCGCTAAAACAAAGAAATGGGAGAAATTGAGCCTCCGTACTGCCCAATATGTTTCTCAGCACTTCTCTTGGGACACAGCAGCTATGTACTGGTTCTTAATGTGCCCTAAAGCTTGTGTGGTCGGATGTTACCATACTGACATTCACAGTGAGCTAGGGAAATCAGCAAAAGCTACGTCTTTAAATTTCTTGGGAGCCCAGGCTGTAGTACCTAAAAACCTTTTCCTCAACAGTTCTGCATCCCGTCGTGATTCCCTCTGGGACTCTCCCAATGAACTCAGAAGGATTTCTTGTGTATACATGGACTGATGCCTACATAATTTAACTTTTTTTTTTTTTAAAAAAAAAAGGGCATGTATATCATATAGACTGTTCACGGAAATGAGTGACAGGGTATGATATGGTTTAGTTTTTCAGAAAAAATGGCATGCAAAATGTGGAGGAGTTTCATTAAATAAAAACACTTCAACTGTCCATGAAATAGAAAGGAAAAATATTTCCTTTTCCTCCCAAAGACTGAAAAACCCCTTAATTTACACCACATCTAATATTAAAGAGATACTTGAAAATAAAGAAAAACCAGTTCTAAGAAGGGCAAGGACTTTCTTGCTTTAAAAGCAGAAACAAAAATTTACCAAACTCCTTTAAAAGAAATATTTGTCACAAATTTCATTGCTTTTCTTCATCAAATTAACAAAGCCCGTAGGTGACTAGAAGTCCCACTACCTACAGCTAGAGAAACATTTCACTGCTGTGTTTGCTCAAATCGATAGCTATTGGTGCTTTTTTTTTTTTGATTGTGTTTGTATAATATACGCATTTTAAAAAGGATGCCACAAAATGTTTTGCAGTTATACAAATGTGCTAGATGTACACATTAAAAGTGTTTAACAAGCATATTTTTTTGCTCGGAGTGTTAAATTAACAACTTCAGGGCTCGGTCCAGTAGCTGTTTGCACAAAGAGCTCTTGCAAATTGATCAGGAGTCTTGTTTGGATCCATAGCAGGATGGTTTCCATACAGATGATTTCTATACTTCTATCTAACAGAAAGTGTCATTATAAACAAACAAACAAACAAAATAACAAAAGGAAGAAACCCAAACTCTATTATGACATAGCAGTGGCTAAATTCAGCTTCTCACACATTCATCCTGTGACAGAGGTGGTGGGGATATCAGAATTTCTACAGAACAGCATGATCCAAATTCCACTGCAATCAATGAGAGGTTTTGTCGTGTCTCACTTAATATTGACTCGTTGCTAGGAATTTCTTCAAATTTGGCTAGACATTGATTGATAACACAGTGTTCTCTCATTTGTTTTCAATATTTGCCATATTAAGATACAGTGGGGAAAAAAACACAATACAAAAAGAAAAAAAAAGAAAAAAACATTTTACTAGATTTGTACATTTAGTAAACGGTACTTAAACTCGATGGACATGAAAGTAATTTTAACCTTTACCTTTGAAAGTTTACCTTTTTCAATATTTCATAGAAAAGAAACGCTCTAAGATACCGCTTCAGACCACAGAATTATTACAGAACATAAAGATTATATGCAAGGGCTTAATCCTTTTCCCAACAAAGATGGTAGCCAGCCCGTTTTTAACTCCAGCGGGAGAAGGGTCAGCTGAGAATGTGCCATGTTTCTAATTTCAAATCTCCTTTGTGATAAAAGAGTCAATAGTTTGGCATATACTTTGCCTTGGAAATTTGAATTCTATCAACAACTATTCCTAGCCACAAGAGAAATATTTTTAGGCAATATATTTGTATAGTTTCACAAAACTATGTCAAAGAGAGATGTGTGTGTGTTCGTGTGTGTGTATGTACGTATGCATACTTATGAGTTTGGGATGATTTTCTTAAAATACTTAACTTCACTTACATTATATCTTACATTGCAAAATGTACAGACACCCAGTGTTCTTTTTAACAACATATACAGGTGAGTTTATAGAGCCTTATAAAAGATTTTGTGATTCCAAATTAAAAACCATAGAAATATAATCAAAATAATGGAGAGTGATTTATACCTCTGATAGTACATAGCGCTCTTTCTGGTAATATTGACAGCTGCATCTTTGGCATTGAAGATTCATTACAACTTTTAGACAAAATGTTGTTGCTTACAGCTTTTGTTTTTGTTTTTGTTTTTAAACAAGAAAAACAGGATTGACCAAAATACGAATATTGGGGAAGTACTATTAAAGGTTTATTTTATTTTTGTTTTTAGCAAGGATAGCTTAGGAACCCTGAATTACCTTCTCACTTTAGTGTATGGTGTAGACTGTATGAATCCATTTAAAAATCAACTAAGCTGTACCACGTTTTTCGGAAAATTATATATAATATAATATATATATATTTTATATTTATTTAGAAGCTTTGAAATAGTACAGTAAACACTTTGCAACACGGTGTATAAACTACAGAATGTCTTTGATAATTTTGTGGGTCTTCAGATTAACAACATTTTTATGACCCACAGGTGAAAAGAACATGATCACAATCTCTCTTGTAAAGTTGGAATAGTTTGGGGAACACTTGATCACACAAAAATAATATAAAACAGTCAAGTTTAAAACAGTGATATTGCATTTATAATGCACATTTCTTTTATCTGTACGATTGGCTTCTTGTGGTGAATATAAACATCTAAAGGGCTCAGTGACATTTTGGAGAGAGAACGATATATAGTGCTGTAAACAGGCACACACTGATCAGAGAGGCAAGATCAGTTGCCTCTGAAGTTTCTACAGTTCTACACATTTCAACTCATTTCTCAGGCCTGCTGAGAGCAATTAGGTCCTATTGTTGGCCATGATGTCTCCAACAGCACACAAATCCTTCAGTTACACAGAACTGGATGGCCAAGATAATGAAGTTGAAAGTTGATGCTTTTTGTTGGTCGACTTTTGTGCAAATCATGCTGCTTCAGGTAAGTCCTGTAGAAGTGACTAGCATATCCTTTTCCGTGCTGCAGGAGAGAAAGAAAGACACTTCTGAGAGAAAAAAAAAAAATCGGTCTCCAACAGTTCTTAGGTTTAGTATTTCTTAGAGTGTAGAGAAACAAGCAAAACTTGTCACAAACTGTCGCTTAAAATCCCCATTGTAGCAAACAGTTTAATGTTGATTCACTTTTCAGAGAAAAGTCTTTTTGAGGCTTGATAGCCTGAAAACCAAACTTCACATGCTGTTTTATTATGCTGTCTAACATGTCATGGCAAGTATTCCAATGTGCCTATACAGAATCAGTATAAGAACAAGGCAAATAGTCAGACTTGCAGGTTCGATATTACTGGAATTTCCAAGCCTATTTTTTCCTTGTTCATTGTGTTATTTGAAGCAAGCTCTAGAATCCCCCAAAGATTGAGGAGCTGGTTTTCCTTCTCTTTCAAAATGAACCATTATCCTCATCACCAAATGACCCTTTAGTCTGGTTTGACAGAGACGAAAAAATGGTGCATTAGTGCTACAATTCAAACTTCAGCATTTACTGTCAGGCTGCAAATTAACTTGTGTTACACAGACGAAGAAGGTCAATGCATTAGCAAACCCAAATCCTAATCCACCAGCTGTGGTAGTGGTATTACCTCAAGACACTGGCTGTTTTAACTGTAATTGGGAGCAAAGGTAAAAATGATTTGTACTAGCATTCAGGAAGACCCTGGGTTAAATTCTGATCTCAGTCACACGTGAAGTTGAGACAAGGAACTAAATCACTTGCTGAAATATTATTATCATTATCATTGTCGTCATCAGCGTTGTCCTTATTGTTTAGCAAAGCTTATAATGATAAAATCTGATTTTACCTTAGCTCCAAATCAACTAAATCCCTACCTGAAATTCAGTGTATTGCTGTGCATGAAGTGTTACAACTAAACCAAAAAGGAATCTTAACTTCAGAATGAATCTTTGAATCAAGCCATCCATATATACATGTTGATGCTTGCATGCTGACACACAAACACATCCAGTCTCCGTTCCATTTAACATAAATATATACAGTAGCCATACTTATTCACTAAATATATTCACTAATAAACATATGAAATGTATCTACTGTATCACAGTAGGGAAGTTAGGTTACTTACAGGAAAATGTTAACATGGGTGTTGTATGTTTGTCTAATCTAGCTTGCCTATGCCATAGGATGCACGCGGAAAAATGTGAAAAACATTTATTTATAAGCTATCTGTTCAACATACAGACAATTGCCAGATGTGTTACTAACATTAAAATCAAAACATCTAATATATTATGTTTTGGATGTTTCACTTCTGTAGTAAATTAGTAGCAGAATTAGAAAGGATTTTTAAAAGCATCCACAAGATTTTTTTCTACATTGTAGTCAAGATTAATGAGATCAGAATCTTCATGATGTTTTGAGGCAGTATATGAACAGACCAATCAAGTTTCTACACATCTTTTAAAATATCTTTTTAAATGTTACAAGAAACAATCATGCCAATAATAGTAATAGCAATAACAAGATTTATATTTGATCTTCAACACTTTTTTCCAAAAGTTCACTAATAATTTTGGTTCTCTTGTAAATATGTCTAGATTGCTGTCTGATTGAGGAACTTGTGCTGCAGTACAGACACAGTAGGACTTGCATGGGAGAAAACTATACAGCTATGCAGCCGGGGCAGCTGCTGCTTTCCTGCGGCACTCCTGTCCTACTCCTGTCTGACACAGTGCATTGGCTGCTGGTGTTGATGTGGCACTTGAGGTGCACAGCAAAATCTGTTTACGATATTCTTTCACATAATACAGAGATTGAGTTAATGGCCCTGTCCAGTTTTTTGCCACGTAAATTAGTGCATTTTTTAATTTTTAAACTTCAGTTAATAGGCTTATATTACAAAACAAAGGGGCCATTTTCTAGAAATAACTAAATATTACACATTAGGGTGCAGAACACCTGCATCTCTTCCCACCTACAAAAATCTTCATCCCAAATCCTAAAATATCCTCTGCCAACACATAAACTGCATTGGGTTTTCAAAGGCAGCTTTTGTCCTCCATGGGTTTTTTTTTTTCTGTATTTGCACAGAAATTTATGTGCGAGCAAATCTCTCTGTATCTATACCAGTTTCCGTCTTTTTACAGATGGGGAATATAAATCAGAGAGGTTAAATGGAAAGGAGGATGGACTTAGCTTAAAACAGAGGGCAATGAAAGTTCTGACATCTGTTTCTGGCTCTGTGTGTGTGCATGCATGTGTGTTCATAAATAAACTTTAAAAAGAAACACTAAGCCTCTCTGTATCACAATTTCTCCATCTGTAAAATGGGAATAATATTGCTTACCTATCTCCTAGAGGTGCAGGAAGGTTTAAATCACTATTCTTTATAATCCACTTTGAGATCCAGAGATGGCAAGTGCTATAGAAATGGAAGTATCAGAGTCAGTGTAAGAGCTGGAACAAGAACACCATAATTTCTGGTGCCTAATATCTCCTCTGAGATCACAGCTCTCTCTTTCATCCCTATTTTATCTCCTGTTCCGAACTCTCAAACTAGTGCATAGGGAAACTTCAAGTCTGTGTGAGTACAGGTACTAGTTAGAAAGAGGGTTTTAAGAATAAGCAGTTTCATAATTCTCTTAATGTAATTATACTATTTGTACATATATTCTAATAGTGTTTGAGGTGAACAAAATGATTAAAGAATCACAAGTATTCCAATTAAAATTCTTAGGGTACATGATTTGTGCTGTATTGGCTATCGATCCTTCCCCAAAGACCTTAACAAAGATTTTGAGTGTTACAGTAAGAGCGTTTAATGCATAAAATTTATATGGAATTGCAGTAAAAACTGGAAATAAAAACCAGAAAAAATACATTAAGATTAATTTGTTCCTCGGTACACATTAGTAAGCCTCCCATTCACAGTGAGCTAGTTCTGTGTAGACTGACGAGAGAAGGCGTGTAAAGACATCAGTGGGAGATGAACAGAAAAAGAAATGAAAACCACTAACATCAGAAACAGAAAGGAGAAAATAAAGTATGCAATGATTATTCCTAGCTTATGAATCAGAAATGAACAGAAAATACTGTAAAGCCCTAGTCTCTCTAATAAATCTTCCTTTCACCCTGCTGTGAATCATCCTATTGCATCCAAACTTGATGTCACACTACTACTTTACAGCCGTGAATACAGTCATATACATTTCCTCTTTTGGCAAACCCTGGAAGGGATTGCCTGTACTTGGAAGACCTTCAAACTCTCTGAATAAAAATTTTCTCCTGCTTAGTACTGCCAGCTAATCTAACTAGGACAGAGAGAAGGGCCACTGCTTCCCTCCACAGCAGCAAAACCCCACATCCTACACCTTTTACTACTACTGTCGCTTTCACTCTAGACTATATTTAAGAGCTCCATCAACTCCCACAGCATTATATCGGCTGTAACAGGATGACTGCTGAGCTCCCCCAAGTGCCAACAGTCTAAAGATCCAAATGAACCCCTACATAATAAAATCTCCAAAGAATATCCAATGCCAGGCATGCTGCTGCTGTTACAGAAGTATTGCTGAGACCACTTCACTCAGGAGAAAGAAGACAGCTGAACTTAAAAAACTCTTTTAAATCAAAGCTAGCTATGCAACAGGAGAACAGGGGGGAAAGCCAGTACGTAAACTGTCATCTTGCTATTTCAGATCCAAATTCTGTAAGTTAGCACAATTTCCAAGTAATATTTGTTTTCATATGGGCTTTCAGATATGGGCTTCTATGCAAGCACTCAAGGCGTTATGTTTTTTCTTGTGGGTCCCCTATAAAAAATGTGTGCCTCCCCATGCCACCCAACACTGCAACCGATACAGAGACTACGAGAGGCAGTAATCTGCATTCCACTCAGAAATAGCCCAGCTATTCCGGTGTTACAGTGAATACCTTTCGCTTGTAGTGAACAATAATTTAAAAAGGAGTTAATTACCTCATATATGTTATGGCAATGTTGGTTTTAAATTTGCATTATTAATTTTAACTCTCTTTATATTTGTATGGTTTGCTTTATGGTCTATACATTAACTGTAGCAGATTAAATATTGCCCTTCACTAAGTCCCATTAGCTTTGACAGAGCCCGGAATGGATAATTCTAGAGACGACCAACAGACTGCAAATTCAGCATTCTTGTTTTAACTTGGCCCAACTGAATAGAGACCAGGATTTAAGCAGTGGTAGAAGGTATTCTATATGAAATAACCTGGCTGTTTCAGTTCACCTGGAGCTCTAGTTCAGTTATCAGCAACTATATTTTTGGAAAGAGGTCAACAAATGAATGGGAACGCAGAGTAAACTACCATAGCTCCCTCACCCTTTGTAGTGGTGCATCCAGGTAAAGGGTGAGACACACGGCTGGGACTGGGGCTGGGGCATGTAGGATGGGGATTACTCTGCTGCCACCCACGTTCTGTGGATAAAAAAGTATTCCAGTTATTGCAGGTGTCAAGTCAGTATCTTTTGCAGTCCTTTTTTTTTGGGGGGGGGAGCTATTACTTAAAGAAGTTTTTTAAAGCATTGCTAATAATTTTTTTATGAAAATCCCACTAATGACATTATAAAGAGATTGTTTTATCCAGTCCAATAAACTTTGGTATGCAAATATGAAAGTAATATTTTTTCTCCTATATCTTTTCCTCATGAATCAGTCTAAAGGGAACTTATTTTCCTTTTCTTTCAAGGCTTTAGTTAAGAAATCTATGTAGAGCACACTTGGACAAAATTGTTTGCATTCCAGATTCCCATGTTACATTTTACAAAATTAATGTGGTTTTGTTAACTCTGTATTAATCAAATGGTTGAAAAAAGGAAGATGGAACATACTTCTGTACTTTAAAAAAATAAAAAGGGCCAACTCTCCCCTAATGTCAGTGAGTCAGTTGGCTCTGGTGGCCATCGTTTATGTGCTTAAGTGTATGTCTGAAGACTCCTGAAGGCCACCAAGGGAGTTAGGTAAGAATGGGACCACATTCTGCCTGGCCGTTTCTGACACCTGACAAGACAGGGAAGGCAGAAGAAGCTCCTTCATGTGAACATCTAAGTTGCACCAAGGCAGAATTTGTCCCTAATAAAGACATGCAATTCAGCATGACTGAAATGTTCTTTCTGGGATCTGCAAACCCCAAAATATAGTTTCTAAAATAAACCAACAGCATTTGGACTGATGGGTGCAATTACCCAGATTTCATGTGAAATGAAAAAGAAATTTGAGCATTAGGTCTTCAGGCTGTGAACAAATAAAGTAGGCCAAAATGCAAAAGTTTGGAATTGTTGCACTGAATCTTATCTGAAAATAGACTTGCTTTCAGCTAAATACCCCCCACCCCCAGACCATTAAAATCTTTCCTTCCTTCGAGAAAACACTTTACTTCTGGAACAAAGGTGATTATGCCAAAAAGCTATCTTTTGTATAAAACAAACACTGTACCCACATATATTGTCTTTTCCTTTCGTCTTGCATTAAGTGCATACATTTCCATGTCTATATTCATTTAAATCAATTCAAGAAACAGTGATTCCCAGCCAAGCCAAAATTTGACAGTGATGGACATTGTACTGACCATAATCTAGTGAACATGAAAAAATAGTGTTACCTATTCCATGAAAAGGGGGAAAGAGGTTTGTCCTTTGCGCTTAAGTACGAAAGTGCCGCTTTTCAAATTTGAATGTAGTGTTGAATGCGATATCAACAACTTAAACAGATTATCATTCTTTCTTGAAATAAGTTTATTGACCAAATTTCTGACTGACACATATCACCACTGCATTTCGAGATTGGAAAATGCGTACTTAAAAGAGATTTTTAATGTTTGGAACGTGTCTTGGTAAATATGTTCATATCGCAAGTGGAATATCTGATACAAATGTTGACCCATCACGACAGTCACTGAAATTATGTTTCTCTGGTGCTATTGAGTGCTCTGAGTTTTATATTCTAGCTGGACTTAGCTGATCATCAGGGAAAAAAAGAAAAAAAAAGCATTTCAGTTCTTAAGAATAAGTATCCAAGTCCTAGCTCATGTAAGCACCAGATAATTTTTTCTCTGTTTCGGACTATCCGCAAGCATAGGCTTAAGTTTAAGCACTGACCTTAATCAACATGTGCTTTACATTAAATGTATGATTAAGAAGGATTTTCTTTTGAATCGAGTCCTGGATTTTGTCATAAATGTTCTGTGGCACATAAGACACTTTTATGTGTATTTTATTTTCTGTTCTAAATGCTGACGATTTTTTTTCACTGCCAGCAACAGCCCAGTGGCATAGTACATGTCGGATTTGATTTATCTCTGGTTGCCATTATTTACTGCAGAAACAATGCTTTTTAGTTACTACAGTTCAGCACAGAAAGTGCTAAACTATATTCTATAATGTACCATAAAAATACCAAAGACCGTTTTCCCACAAGATACAGTGAGCAGAAGAAAGCATTATCATCTTTCTGTACTATTATAACCATATTATCTACTTGAAAACACTAAAGATAATACATGGCATCACCATTATATTCAGAGAATCGTGGAATATTTAGTTTTGCAAGAGTTCTTATAATTATGTACTGTATTAAGGCCAATTAAGTAATTCCTAAATTATTCCTGATGTATGTCAAACTAAGCACAGAGCATATTCTCTAAGAATATTTCCAAATTCTCCATCAGCACCTTATTGTAATTGCATAAATGATCGAGTAGCAAATTCACATTCTTCCCAATTCACTGTAAGCTAATCATTTTGGTACTATCCTTAGTAATATCAGTATTTCATTCCTTTTTTTATAAAAAATGCTTATGTATTCATATGCAACAATAATTTATTCTCCTCAATCTTCTTCTTCCTCAGTATTTTTTTTTCCCAAAATTCACCATTTTATTGCACCCTTCTGAAATCTACAATATACATCTCTCTAAGCTGACAAGCCTGAAAATGAACATGTCAGTTTGAGAGTTAACCAATGCAGAATACACTAATGGCTGGCTACAATGTGACAAATTTTCAGTGCCCTGGGGAGAAGAGAAGGGATATGAAGCATTCCTCCTAAATTGCTCTTAAGTGCCTAAGTTCCCTAGAGATTCAAGGGAGAAGCAGACATGTATAAGTCACCATTTCGTGGCCTTCAGAGGTGCCTAAATTAATCATGCTGGATTTGGCCTGAAATAATTAAATTTACTTGTTCTTACACGAGGTAACATGCATTACAGTATTACATCAGCATCACACTGTGTAGTCCTATCCAGTTTATCTTTGCTGTGATGTTTTTTCCACCAGTCCACTCTCCTGGCAGGGATTAGGTGGCATGAGGATCTGGCAGGTATGTCCCCTTCTCATATTGTGAGCGCTTTATTTTCCATTTCTAAAGCCCAGTACTTAACATTGTTTTTCATGAGCAGCGTACACTCAGATTTCAGAGAGTCTGTCCCAGTTTACCAAGACAATACACTTAAGTGTATCACATAAACTTTTCATGTTCATTTCAAAACTTCTCTTACTCGAAAAGACACACTGGCTCAGTTTCGATCCATGAATAAATTTGCCCATGACCATTCTTTGTCACTTAAGACTAAGAGAATGGAATGATTTATATCCACATTCTTAAAATTTCTGCCATATCGAGCAATATATGGGGGCCATATAGTGGTCTCTTATTCAATCTGCTTTCAGGAATGGTCCCTGGCCCGTGTTCTGACACCCGTGCCATGTCCAGGACTTGTTAGGGCAGAAAGCTAGTTGACGCGGGCTAAAGGGATGCCAGAGAGTGTGAGAGTGCAGACTGTAACATTCCAGTGCTGGGAAGGATCCTGTTTAATTAATAAGAAGCAGTGTAGCCATATTGAACATAAAGAATACTGCAAGTACAAAGCACACAGCATTTTATCTCAAGTACAGCACAAAAAAGGTATTACTGCATCTCATTTATAAGCAAGAACTTTTTTAGATCTCGATTCCTATCAATACACACGGCTGCGTGCAGCTACATTCCATTGTCATCTAAATTCCAATCAAGAATAGATGAGTGTCAAATTAAAGCACAAATAGGCAACTAAAAAAGTCACAAAGTGACAGAATTTCACTCTGACATAAGATGAATCCACAATATCAGCATCTATAAAATTCCTTATGAATAAAGAAAGGTTGCATTCAAGCAGTTTCATAAAGAATCCTTCTCCAGTGCTGAATGCAGCCATGATGCTGGAGGTGAAAAGATAAAGTCAGAGGACTCAGGTTACTTGCTAAAACAGGAGTCTGTCATCCCCGTAACTTCTTTGGTGAATCTACTCTGCATCCATTTTTTTTATTTCTAATCCACATTACTCCTGACAACCTGTGGAAATGCCACGTAAAATAACACCATTTACACATATGAAATAGATTCATGTGTATGCAAGAAAAGCAGATTTACTCTTGCAACTCATACATGCACATAATTTTCAGGCAAAATTTAGGAAGCAAGTTCTGAAGATTTGCTTTCCCATGTCCACAATATTTTCTTCAACCAATAAAGACCATTGTCCTACCAAAGAAAGAAATCACATTACCTTAGGAAAGTTTGGAGTTCTAGTGAATCCACATTGATTACCATCATCATGTTTAGTTCTTTCAACAATTTTATTAAATTGAAGTTAAAAATTATATTCTATCTCCTACTTCCTGTCTTACAAGAAGGTACCAAATACATAGTTTTTCTCTCTTCTGACTTCACCATACTATGTTTCTGAAACAAATTAAATATATTGACAGCTACTTCCCAGCAGCAGTCATCCTACTGCTAGCATGAAACTGTGGATTCTCGATGGCTAGTGTACAAATAGAGCTATTTACAGGCTTGCCAGATAAATAGCAACACCGATCCCTATAGCGTGCTTGTCCAAACATGATAAATAGATGCAGCTCCTTCTCTTACTGGCTGTTTGTTGCATTCTTTAAATGGCTTTCCCTATTTTTCCTCCTTTGGTCAAGAAAAAAAGAAAAAAAAAAAAAAGAGGAAGGGAAGCCCTCAAAAATTAAAGCAGTGGAAATGACAGCGGAAAATCAGTTACTGTGTGCAGCAAAAGAGCCAGAAACAAGAACAATTTCCTCTGCTGTGCAGGCCAAGGAGTTCCTCAGATAGAGGCAAGCAGAGAAGAAAAGACTTTGCTGCGCACAGACCCAAGATTAGGCACACACATTCAATTCTCCAGCTCCTGACTGTCACAATAAGGAAGTCTGTACATTTAAGAATAGCACTTATTCATAATGAATAGAGTTTGCCTATCAAAAATAAATAACTTTAGTGCCTTTGAAAATTTTAACTGCAAATACCTCATTGCTTTCCAAAGAGACTCATGTCCATAAGTGGCTAAATTACTTTTGGCATAGGATTTAAATTTATAGGACAAGAGGCATTTTGGAATTTTAAACCAGCATAACACAGTAATCTCAAAAATTACTCCTAACGTTTCAAGTAATGTTTCTGCTGTTTTGTTTTGTTTTTTTTTTCCTTTTTTTTCCCCCCCCATATTCCACTGGTAGGAATCCAGAAAATGGCATTTCATTATTTAAAAACAAAAATCTCCACAAATGGTATACTCACGGCAGACATAAGCACTCTCACAATTGACATAACTGAATAAATATAGCACCAGTCTGAGATAGTTAGATATACAAGACTTCTATGTGTTCCAGTCAGACCTGGGAAGTACAGACTTTTACAGCTATTAGAGGAAAAGAAATAGTTTAAATGATACATTGTTAAGACAAACTAAAACCATAATTTTCTTTCAAATAGAAGGTACTCAATTTTTTTTAACTTTTTCAATTATTTTCCTGCACTGTAGGGGCAAAGAGCTATAGAGTCGTCTAAGATAAAAAATGCTATGTAAATCTAATAATGGCTACATTTTTTATCAGTATTTTGTACAGTACAGGGTACTGTTAATTCTGTCCAAGATCACAGTTATATAAAGAGATTCAAGCAAAGAGTATTTAAATATAACAGCTAACACCTGTGCTTTAAAATTAAAAGAAGGCTTATTTCTTTTTCTTATATTCATTATTGTCATAAAATTTGATTAAAATAATGTAAGTTATAGGTTTCATTGGGCTAGAGCCAAGTTATCTTTGCGTATTTATATATTCCTTTCTAATTTTGCTTTCTGAATTATCCATTTCCTTTCTATTATTGCAGTAATACTCTGTAAGTGTTCTTCCCTTTGAGCGATAGCTGCAAGAGGAATCCGTTCAGATGAAGAATGCAAACCAGTCATGAATGCGAGATAAAAATACCTTTCAGAAGTTATGCAGTAATCATTGAACAGTGAATCATCATAAGTGGTTTATTCAAGATCATAGAGTACCTACAATAATGAGTAAAAATACATCATAGTCTTGCTCTCCCCTTACTATATTTTAATTAGTATTACCTGTTTATTTCAGGTTTGGGGTTTGTTTTGTAAGCTTTATTTACCTAATAGACATAACGTATCTGAAGTGGCAAACTTGAAGTGTAAGTGAATAAATCTCTCAGTGTTTCAGATACCGCAAAAACGGGAATGCTCTATTAGACTTTTTAGAGAAGGAGAAGTATTCCATTAGATTTCTTAGCATTGTTAGATGTTGGCTTTTCAACTCAGTCTCCATTTTTGCTGAGCAATTTTGGATGTACAGTTATTCTCATTCATGCAGAAATGAGAGCTGTATCCTGTCCCAGAGATAAATTCCTCAATATAAGTGAAGAGTTCCACTGTCTGTGACAGGATATGCAGGATAGTCAGCTATGTAGATCAGATTTAAAGTTGAAAGATACAATTTTAACATTATTATTTTTTTTTTAATTCAGCATTACAACGTTTTCTTTCTTCTTACCCCAAGAACTGTAATATGTACATGCAACTTATTGGTGCTAATTTATTTGCTTTTACTTCTGTGCATTTTTACTTCAAACGTGTGGAAATCACAAATTGAATTAAAAATGATTAATGAAGGGATCAGACAGCTCACAAATTTACCTGATTCGTATTAGAAATCAAGTAGGCTAAATTTAAAAACAAAAATGTAGACAGGCCTCATTTTTAAAAATTAATCAAGTGTGCCATTCAAAATAGCTGTTATTTATGTTTGTGCAAATGTAATGCTATAATGTCCATCATAGCTGTGATAAAACTACACAAATTTCCAGAAATGAGATGTAACTAAACAAAAAAACAAAGAAAATTATTCTTCCATCATATTAAATGTACAAAATTGTGATTTCCCTTTTTCTTGGGGGGGGGGGGAACTTTTCCAAAACAGTAAAGACTTCTTGCTTAAAACATCTTTTTATATATGTATGTTTAGCATCAGCAGAAAATGTTGTGTGACATATCCTGCCATACAGAAATAGGCCTTTATGATCCTAACTAGATTAAAATACCCCAAAAATATTTACATGCACTTTTTTATTCCTTTGAAAAATAATCAAAGGATTGTGAGACATTTCTTTTCCTGGTATAAAGACATGAACGTTTTTCTCCTCTAGGTCATTTGTTCTAATCTAATTCAGGGAGATGGATAATGATTGCAAGTTAAACCGTTCTTTGTGCTAGCTCTGTGGTAGATTATTTCAAGTAAATTGATGGTCCAATTCCTAAACATTTAACTGTGCAAAGGCTTTTGAAAGCTTTTTAATTTTATTTGTAAACCAACTTGACTTGGATAGGTCCGGTTGAGCAGGTGACAAATATTTTGTGGAACGAGAACCTGGGACTACATCTATACTTTTACATGAACGTAGGGACTTGAGCACAGACCCAAGCCCCATCTCCCTGATTGCGTACAGACCTTCATTGTACCTCTACTGCAGAGTCAATGGCTACCCAGGCTAAGAAAGAGAGGCGCAGAGTGATGACAAGCTTACCCTTACATTTTTTGGATGATGCAAAGAAGTCTCATGCAAATCATTTGACTCTGCAAGCCTAGACCTATATGCATCTATCAAAGGTAGTGTTGATGTTTAGTAAACATGCCACACAAATCAAAACAGCCAAAGAAAGGGATTTTTTTCTCCCTTCCAATTAACTTTGCTTAGGTAACCAGCCCTTTGGGGAAGAGACCAGCTTTTTAGTTCTCTCTCTATGTATATGTCATAGTTAACATGATAAAATCCCAATTCATACATAAAATATGTTGATGATGTTGGCAATAATTACCATGGTAATGATATAGTTTCATCAATAAAGATGAAGATGCTTGCGTGTATGTAGAAAATACTGCAGACCTAATTAGGGGGCTACTTTAGAACACAATTATTGTTCCAGAATGTCTCCTTGTACAAACACTGTTATTCTGTGCAGCAAATTGTGCCTCTACATAGCTTATTTTAACCTGCTTTCAAAGTAGATTAAGATATGTCAAAGTATTTTTTTAGAGCAAAATAAGCATTTCTACATAGAAAGTTAAGGTATTATGGCAATATTTGACTGTTTTCATATTAAAAAAATCTTAACTTCTTATTAGGAAGAAAAAATATCCTATCACTAATGTCAGTATATAACTTTAGGAAAGCTCTAAAGTATTATAAAAGAAATGCACATCTAGAATGATCCACAATTACAGAAAAAAAAAAAAATTAAAGCTACTTCTTATCACCAATTATAGACCAAAACACTACTGAGATGGATGTAATGGTGCTATTCCCACTGTTAGCACCTCGGGACCTGGTCTAAAGTATTGGAAACAGATCAGAATCAGACTGATCAGGTATTCATTGTGAAGACAGTCTCTGCTAGAGATCCTACAGAATCTAGTACAACAGAGTTTGAATCCTGGATTAGGGTTTTTGGTCACTACAGTAAAAATACTTATAAAAATAATGGCTAATATGACATGACTGAATGAAAAGTCAGAAATTATTAGAATTTATTTTAAAAATATAGGAATTGTTCAAAAGCTACATTGTATTTTCCTCACCAGTGTTATTTCACTTATTTTATTTTCTTCAGTCAAGTTCAGAATCTTTCATGTTTTATGAACATTCAAGTCATTATGAAAATTTCTTGACTGTCTGCAGAAAGGCAGTGTTCAAATCACACGGATGAATAAGAAGAAATAAGCATAAATTACGCAGTAAGAAGAATATGCAAGTTAGAAGAATCCTGGAGTCACTCTATGAGAAAACTGTTTTCAAAAACCCTACAATTTATTGATCCCATCACAATTTTATAACTTGTATTTATACAAAATACTTAAAACATATGTAAAAATATATTCTTCACATTATATTATTTGAGTACAGAAAGATCTACTTCTGGTGTATTCTGCTCAGAATAATATACAGAGTATGTATGTTTATGTGGAAATTGGTGTATGAATAAATCCAATGGCTTAGGCCAGTAAGGTGAAAATTTGATAACGGGACATAAAGAAACCCTTTCAAGTATGAGGATTTTTATCTTTTTCTACATTATAATTTGTAATATAGCTGCTGCTGTTTTCATTTATCCATGCAATGACCTAAACCTCAAACAACAAAGCAGCAAACACCCAAATCCCCACTATTTAAGCCTCTGGTTTCAAGCATACCCCATAATCATAAGTTCGACAGATTACTGTATTATTTGTGTCAAATGTGTATCATTTTATCAAATGTGTATGATCTTATCAGTTCATGACCTGGTTGTCCTTCAATTGTTTTGCTGCCTTGCTGCTCTCTTGTTATTGAGAACGGCAAACGAAAGTGCCCAGCTTACCTTCTCTGTTTTCATGCAGTTTCCTGTTTACTACATGTCCCTATCATGGCTTGTCTAAATTAATTAGCTTTTGATATGACTTTGCGTAGAAACATTTTCAGAAACATTTTTGCCGTTACACTATGTATTTCTATGGAATGAACAGATGGCTAGAGTTTTGTAATACTTTTTTAGTGTATTTTCAATTCAATTTCTTTTTACAACCTGGCATTTTATTTCCTTCTTGCTGGCTTTGTACATTGGGGGACACTTTTCAGGGAATGATTCCATTGTCTTTTTTCTCAAGAAGAGTTCAAGTTTCTCATGATAGTATACGTTGCCTTCCTCGTTTATCTTTTCTAAGGTTCTGCACTGAACATACCCATCGGAACACAGTGCAGGAATCGCTAAGCAGACACAAACTTGAGCAGATACACTCACATGAGGCAGAGAGCGCTCCACGAAGAGCTACCAGTTAACATTTGTAGCTATTGCACTAACAGCATAACTTTAGCGAGTAAGTTCGCTCAGCTATGCCACCGTGCTGACACTGCTCTGCAGCTTTCGATTCCAGAGTGAGCTAGGTCAGAAGCAGACTGAGTTTTCTGGACCATGCTTCACTGCACAATGTGGGCATACGTAGTCTATTAGAGACTTGATTGACCTAAACCATTTTATGCCACCTGCAAATACCTCCCCCTTTTTCTCATTTCTGTTTCTAGATAATTAATTTTTTTAAACTCCATGGATCTCCGCATAGACACTTAGGGAACTCTGCTTCTGCTAAAATGTTCCATTTATCCTTATGATTTTTTTCTCTTAGACACAGAGTCTGGTAATGCTTTACCTTGTGACAACACTTGCTTACTTTAGTAGCTTTTTCTACTATACAGAAGCTATGGTTTTGGGGTTTTTTTGACAGTTCAAATACACTGTATTGATTAATTCTCACCCACTCTATCAAAATTCTAATAGATTGACAATCTTTCTGTGAAATTTTCCTGGACAGATGCCAGCTACCCTGTTCTTAAAACTCCTCCAATTACAATTTTATGTCCTATGCTAAGGTTTCTCACTCGTCTCTAATTTACAAGATTTTTCTAGTACCTTTTTTAACAATAAACAACTTCTGACATTCTTTGGTTACTAGCTTTTGTTAGAAACTGAAAATTAAAGAAACACATAATCCACTGACTTCTTCCTATTTGTTTTAGTCAATTTTTCAACAACATCCTCTTCCATGACTCAGTGTTGCACATTTATTTGAAAGTGTTACCTGGGATGGGTGGCTTCCTAAATATGCCACTCCGTCTTTCTCTGTCCCACCTCTGGTAAATACAAATGCAAAGAAACAGTTTAGAATTGCTGCAACATCCTCGTCCTCACTAAGTGCAGCTCAAGAGACCCACCAATTCTCTCCTGGCTTACTACACTTGACATCTTAAAAATTGTCTGTATTTATTTGCATGCCTTTGGGTATTTGCTTGAAGAAGTCCCTCTTATCTCCACTAATTACTATCCTAAAGTTTACCTGCTAGAACTTATGCTCTTTTCTGATCATTTTGCTTAAGAAACCCTCTTTTTTTAAGAGACCTTTTTAGTTCGAGTAGTTTTTGTACTCTGCAATATACTTTTTCTTCTTTGCTATTGGTTTCACATGGCCATTTTCATACATGCTGTAACTCTTCATACAGTATTTTTGCTCAATATGTGGGTTCTGTTTCATACTTTTTAATCACTTCTTTTTAAAAAATCATTCTACTGACAAACTGATTTTGTTATGATCTTTGTTAAGAAGTTGAATTTAATTTTATTACAATTGCAATTACCCAGTGGCTCAACTAAAGTTCCTTCCTGAATCAAGTTCCTCTTATGCATTCCTCTTGCCTTATTCATTGAATACATTAATAATGAATTATTTACTTATTGCTACAACTATTGCGCTTTCTTTTCTTTGCTCCTGTTACTTGCTATACAATTATAATCTAAAATTTTACTAAAGAAAATATTAGACAAGGGAAAATAAAACAGAGAAATATTATTCTTGTTGTGTAGCAATTTTAGCTTTGAGATTCAAAGAAAAAAAGAAAAATTAAATCTGGATTCTCAAGTGTGGGTTACGTAATACCACTCATTTATGTTGTTTACTACCAACATTTTACCTCCTTTTTTTATGCCTTTATACCAGAAAAGCGTAGAATGTAGACCAATGTCTATATGTAAACACATTGTTCAACAACATTGCTTATGTTAGCCGAACAAAATTTTAAATCCTTAAACTATCAATAAAACAAATATTTCATTGTTATTTGAAATAAAACTCCCAGGTCAAGAACAAAACAGAACAGAATTACCATTGTGGTGGGAGCAGATATAATCATTATGGTAATGCACATACTGCATCGGAACTCTGTTGTGATTAGAGCATCAGTGCTACAAAACTCAAATTTTTAACTGAAGTGACAGAGATAAAATTAGTACTGCTAGATTACAGCTTAGTACTAAAGAATGCTTCTTAGAGGTAAATGATGGAAGACCAGTTAGGGAAAGATGAAGTCAAGAGTCGTTAGGTCATAGCTAAGTGAAATTTCACATTGGTCTTCAAAGTATGACCAGATGATTGACACCTGACATTTTAGCCTACACAAAATAAGCTGATTGTCTCAGGAAAGGTTTTTTAGGAATGACTTTCACATATCAGGCTCGGTCTTCAAATTTAGAAGCTTTCAGTAAAGCAAATCTAAAGAGTGAAGTGGTAAAAAGACCTCTCTGAAGGACTGAAATACCTGGACAGTTAATTAAGAAGGGAGAACTGAGCTGTCTGTGCTGAGAATGATCTGTAGCAAAGATCTTCACATGCCAAGACTGCTAGTGCAGCACCTTGCAGAACAACTAAATGCTTTATAAAAATAAATAAATTAATACCATTCAGTGAGATTCTTTTTTTTTTTTACCCTTGATCTGCTGTCCTAAAAGACTTTTGTTGCTTTAAAAAGGGTCAGTACTGCAATGTTAATGTCTTTGGCTTATTTGGATGAGATAAACATCATAAACTTGAAGTCAAGGAGATTACAGTCTCTAATAAAATACAGAAGGCTGCTAAATGGAATGAAAAGACATATTAGATCAAAGTATTACTCAAGGGTTCTACAACTGGCTCAGACTCCAAAAGGAATTATGAAGGTCTTTTTGAGATCTATCACACTCCTTCATTCCACCCAGCCACAGTCAAAAGGTGACTAAAGAAAGAGGCAAGATTGTAGAACAAGACAGAAGGCACGGAGGAGCACTGACAAAAGTCAGTACTATGTAGGCTAAAAGATGATCTCACCGAAGGCAAAAAGTTTTGCCTCCTTCCTTCCAAAGCCTTAACATTAACTATGTAAATAGTTACTTCAAAATAATACACATACTGTTTATTCACAGAATATTACTCAATCATAAAAAGAAGCTCCTAGTACAGTTCCCCTGACTCAATTTTATTCTTAAAAAATGTTAGCCTGGCAATGTCAGTGTTTAAACCATCTATCCAAGAAAACTTTGAAAATAATCCAGCAACAGAAAACAAAACTGAGCAACTCCCCCACTAATATCAGCTGATACTTTTGTTGTTGACAATCACATCATACTAAAAACAATCAAAGTTTTGTCTTTTTTTAAAAGCATTGAACAATGCCTTCTTCAGTGGTGCTTGCATCCAAGAGAAGCCATTTTTCTCAACTGCTCCTAAAATTGTGTCTGTATTATTCCTACTATGAATAGCAGAAAGAGCTAATTTTTATTCCCGCAAAGGGAACACTTTCATACAGCTTTTTGAATAGTACTTACTCAAATATGGTGGTTTGTAAGGCGCTCGTGTATTAGACAGCAGTCCATCCAACTCCTTCCTCTCCAGAGTGTTGTGAAGGGCCTTCTCTTTGCCGAAGGTGGAGAAGGACCTTTCTGCCCCCGGCTGGGCTTCTGGTGTTTCAAACACTTCAGTGTCTGGAACGGAGTCCATGCCAGGTACATGCAGATTGCTGCGGTAATCCGCAGCTTGGCGTCCATCAGATGGAACAAAGGAAGGCATCCAGCACCGATCTGAGTGGCCCAGTGCTTTACATTCCTCCGTGCAATTGGAGAAGAGATCCATGCCTGCAAGCATGAGAGAAAAAGAAACTACAGATATAAGCTTCAGCATCATGAGCAGCTGCTGACAGATAAGAAAGATTATGCCGAGAAAAGAGAGAAGTGGAAAGAGAAATGTCGTAAGAACTTCTTCCACTACCTTCATCTCCTCAACAGAAAAATAAAATCTGATTGTCCAGTCTTCAGAAGTCAAAGGCATCATTTAATAAGCGTTAGTAAACGCCAGAATATTGCACACACAAACACACACACAAAAATATCACAAGAAGAAGGGTAGTGGTGGTTCTATCTCACAAAACCACTTGCAGATCTCACTGCTTAGAACCTGTTCAAATAAAGTTCAGTTCTACTCGTAGGTTGATGTCTGTGGTTCACCAGCAGGAAATATTTGTTTAGGAACATGAAGGAGTTGTTTCCACCTAAATGTATCTCCGACCAAAGAAATGAAATGTCCTGATCGAGGAATCACAGATTTCATTTATGAAAATGAAATATTAATAAGTCCTATAAAGGAACTATCTGTGTGTACATTACTGTACAGATAGAGCCTATTGATGTTAAAAGCAGATGTTACAAAGTAGGAATCCAGCCTTCAAGTGATCAGGATGGCTTATTTAATCAATTGTTACATCATTCTTTCAGAGATAGTTTTCACTGCTACCGCAGCAGTCCTTCCTATCATCAAGTCATCCAAGTAATGGGACAGAATCCTATAATAAATTACTGTAATTAGTGGCACAAAGGTAGCCGTAGTCCAATGTGACATGGCTATGGATACTATTGACAAAATTGTTAATGCTTCCCCTATATAAGCAAACACTTGTCCCTGCCAACACGGAACTGTTTGCTTACAAATCCTTTAATGCTATTAAGATTTCAAATGACAAGCTATGCTTCCATTGACTACCTTTGGATCAGCCTTCCAAGAGAATATTTCCTGACTGTGAGTCACTAAGTTGTTGGATTATACTTGTTTTGAGAGGAATGGTGTGTGAAATCATAGAGTAAAATAAATACCAACCTCTCCAAGTTGATATTCAACATCATACAGAAAAGCAGATCAGTAAAGAAATATCTTTTTTCTTGTATTTATAAAGGGAACTGAGTGTCTTAGAATAGGTGTATGTCAAAACTGAACTAAATCTGTTATAAACACTGCATTTACAAGCATTGCATTAGAATTACAAAATAATGACACTACTTGCAAGAGAAATAGGAAAAACTTCGAACAGCTGTAATAAGATTCATGTAATGTAGCTCATTCACCAGCCAACATTGCGAAGAACTGGATTAGCCTGATCTGCAATGTGAGGATTAGTATTAAGAATTCTACCACTGTTTTGAACCATAATTTGACTTATATTAGTAATATTTATGCGATACCTCACCCAACAAAAACCAATTTCTTCAGCAAGCAAGTATCTTTTTGAGCTATCAAGTGCTTGAGTACTGAAGACAGTCACTTAAAAAAAATATGAAGAAAGAAAAAAAAGCTTTTTGTCTCAGATTAATCTCACTTTATAATGACTTTTTAATTTTAAATTAAGTAATATACAATGCTAGGTCCAGTTTTGATTAGAACCTTGCATTGATAATTGGCATGTGGAAGTCTGAAAATAAATTACTGATCAGTGAACTGTTGAAGAATGCAAACGTGTACTGCAGATATGATTAAGGAATCAGATGAAGATCATCAGGCAAGGTGTACAAATTGTATAGTTCTGAATTCCATAGTGGTAGTAGCTATCAAAGACTGAAAAGAAAGATTTAGATGTAGGCTTCCCAAAAATAAAATAATACATAACAATATATTATAAAACTACATGTGTATGTATATCTTATGTATTGAAATGTCTGCACAAAAATATCTTATGCAAGAAAAGACATATTTTATGAATCTAATTCTTTGTCATTCAGAAGATGTGACAATTAACACAAAATGGTCATTTCACTTTTCAGACTTCCTAGCAAAGTTACACGTAAACAACAAATAACCCTACTTTTAATAGGAAAATGATTACAGTTACATTTTGCTAAGTCTATCAGTGACCATATTCATTCAGCATTTCCTGAAATACAGCAGGAGAAAGAAAAACTTGCAGATAAATATTGAATTATATTCTTTTGTCAGTGAGGAGGGAGACATTCTAATAGTATTGCCTTTAAAATATATATTCAAAGACAGACCCTTTGTCTCCCTTCATGGATTATTATTTCCCCTGGAAAATTACCCTCATTTTACTATTTTGTTTTCACATCAGCTGCTAAACTGCAAAATGTCTCTATCCAAATATTATTTTTTAGTTCCCTTTTGAATACTGCTTGTCTACTGCAGTGCACTGAATAGCATTATATAACTGCTTATTATAAAAGAGATGTTATAGCCACTATAAATCAGGATTTTGAATAAACAAAGTAATGAATGTAGGGGATATAAAATGTAAGCTTGTATGACAAACTTTTCCCCCCTTGAAGATGAGAACTTGTAAAAGAAAAAAAAATTTATATACATACACATCTGAATTTTAATATACACTTCTGGAACACACAGTTAGAATGTAAATGCTTGTTTAGGATGGGAACAAAATGTTCAGAGAGGCCTGGGTTGGGTATTGCTCCCACTTGAATCCGTCACAACATTTCCCAAGAGTTGTGCAGAACCAAGCCCTTGGTTTCAGTATTTTGACAGAAAATAAATGCAAATTAGCAGTCTTATTTTGAAATCCCTGGGCACCTAGGTATATTTACACTATGATATGAATTCTGGCTATTCTTCCTCCACCTTTTTTCTGTGGGTCAGTGTATAGAATTCTCTGTTTCTAATTGAAAAACATTAAAAACAGGGTGGGGAAAGGCTATTTGCTATTTTCCAAGAAGGAAGGATATGGTAAATGAAGACAGACATTCAGCACCGAACTCCTTCATACACCAAGAATCATGGTCTTGATTTATAACAAAAAGAAATGTTCAGCAGTATAACACTTCCATCTCATCTCCCTCATAAATCTGGTTATATATATGGTCCTTCAGAACTAAGCTATCCATCATAATTGCAAATCCGCATTAAAGAAAAATGCTTTGTATTTTTCATTTAGTTATCATATTAGACCTTGCATGCAGATAAACCAAGATTTTAAAGGTGACTCTGAATTATGAATTTCAAATGTCCTTCACAGATACAAATAGATAGTATAGCGCACTGAAGTGCTGAAAAATGATAAACACTGCACTATTCCAAATACAGTCGACATATAAAAGCTCATGGCAAAGGCCACTAGTTCATTCCTATTTGTTCAAGCCTTATTACTAGATAGGCCAGTGGGCAATTATGAGCTGTCACACAACCTTAACTTTGCAGATTTTGAAGGAAAACAAGCCCCCGCCCCTCCCTCACAGGCAACCAAAAACTAGGAAAGGAGTTAAATATTTAAGTTTGACATCTGCATCTGAATTTCCTGAACTCAGGTGCTTTGAATTAGATACTTGGTAGTGTTGCATTTCTGAAGCATATTCCCAATTTGCTTCCTTTTTGTCTTTCAAAGGGAGAAAATAAAAATTTCTATGTGCATGAATTCTAATTGGTTTGAAAGACAGTTTAGATCAAAGCAAAAATTAAGCCTAAAACCATTTTTAAATAATGTATTCTTTCTTAATTTAATTAAGAGAGAAGCCATATACCAAGCCTTTAGAGCAATGAGTGAACATGTTCGTATGTATTACTGAGTAAATGATGTAATAAAAAGCAAAAATACAAACTAAATGTTGACAAAGTATTTTGGCAGTATTGTTATTGAGAGGTTTTTTCCCCCCACAACACATGTCATTTTTTCATAACTTTGGCTTTTACTTGGCATTAAATGGCACTTTCCATTTCTTCTGTGGTAGCTTTTCTTAAAAATGCTAGCTAGATGTGAGATAGGCATGACGTAGTGAACCAGGCCTCCTTTTCAGAGCTCCATTACCAGAACAACCATCCATTTGGTTAGATTATTCTTGAGCAAGTTACTCATTTCCCTATGATTCACGTTTTGTGTCGGTAAATAAGAATGATGATGTTAACCTCCTTTGTAGAAGACCTTATCTACTGAAGAAATGGACTTTATGAAACAGAGTTATTATAATGCATTCTTGCTAAGTAATTGGTGTATTGCCTTGGATAAAACTGACTTCATCTGCATGAGAACATGAATAAAGACTCAAATATCTTCAATATTCAGCTCTTCCAAATCTCAACTTCAAGGCTCTATCTGGACCATTGAGATGTGAACATTATTAAGCCTGCAGCCCAAGGAAAGAAGAAAAAAAAAAAAAAAAGAAAAACCACCCTCAGCTTGAGTCAAAGCACTTTTCTAAGCCATTTTCATGTTCAGTCTCACTTTATCCGAGATAGACTCTTAGCCCAAGTGATCTTCAAAACAGGATTTAGCTGTCACTCTGCATAGGCTCAGAAGGGATACTGGTTTTCTCTGTCCCTTTATCACTAAAATTCTTCTTCTGACTTCTCAAATTCTTCTCCTTATGAACACTGAAATAACATAGCTCTTCCGCAATAACGCGTACTAACTCTCTTGGGGTTTACCTAATCTGTACTGAAAAGGTGTGAGGCAATGTTTCACCCTGTGCTTTTGTATTAGACCCCTATCAATTCCCTTCATAAAGTCCACTAGTGGAAGCCTAATTTTGTATCTCAGCCAGTCACCGATGCATACTGTCCAGTACTGCACAGAGGAGATTATCAAAAAAGCTGATGCATTTTATAGTATATACATGACCGTACATTTACTTAGCTTCACGTCTTGGATATTTCTTCCTGAAATGCATCTGAGAGATCATGCTAATTTAGTGAAAAAGGTGAAACAAGGGTAATATTGTGAAGAACTCTGCGTGTTAGACTTGAGGAAGTTGAGTAGCTAGTGAGCAACCACATGAAATAAGTTCATGGCATGAGTCCAAATCTTACAGGACAGGTGTCTAATCATACAATTTAAACATACACGCAGAGTATTAATTGGCACCCAAGTCGGCAATTTCACAAGGGAGGCCAAGAATTTAATCAACCATGGGAAATAAACGAACCTCGTGCTTAGAAATTACTCCTACAGAACATGATTGAAATCCAGCGTGTTAATAACAGGTAGTAGTGTTGTATTAGTTGCATTTGTTCTACAACAAATGGCAGCTTTTGTCTCAACAATTTTCAGACAAAGAAAAGCATAAGTAATTAGAACATGCACTTGGGGTTTGACAAACCCCTCCTCTGTTTGCCAGAAACTTATTGCGCTTCTTTACCTTTGGAAAGTCATTTTGCAAAAAGCTCAGATTCCTACTCCTATCAATAAAATGACTACTTGATTCATGAAAATTAGGCTCTTGAACACTTGAGTATCCCACTACTTGCCATGCCCTGCTAAACGCAGATGACAGTACTGTTATACTTCATGGACAGTAAGGTAGACAAGAATGTGGATAATTATGGGGCATTCAGGTGGTACTTTAATGGGAACAATACAAACCCCTTACATACATTCCAGCACATTTAAAACCATGATTAAATCACTATCAAGCAAATATATTTTGTGAAATGGTGAATTCGAATCTTATTTCAAAACATAATAAAACATTTTATGATACACAGATCAGCTTAGTTCAGAATTTTCACTAAATAATTGTGCAGGATAAATCTATGCCACAGTGATAGATTTTCATCCTGCGTGTTTTCCTTCCCAACTAATAATTGACCGTGACTTTTGACACTCAGCTTGGCTAGCAATGGACTACTATAGAATAGCTACTTGTGTGCCACAGGACTGTTCGCTGGTGACAGTAACAGAAGTCATATACACGAGAGGAAAAGGATGTTTTGTGAGAAGAACACGCTGCTGATTAAAACTCTTAGGGAGCGAGTTTTATTTATCAGTGTGAATTACCTAGTAAATATTTTTGGATGCAAATACAATGCTTTTGAAAACAATTATGATGCTGCATGGTATCATGTAACATCTTGACAAAAACCAGCCCAAACTTCTGCCATGTTACCAACCAGTGTGTTTCCCTTCAATAATTTAGAAAGAATTGATTATAGAGCACCAGAATGCCTGAAAAACTGAGAAGGCATTCCCTCAGATATTTCTTCTAGCCATTCAAGATCAAACAAGATTTATGCTTTTTTTTTTAATAAAATTCATCATTAAAAACTAATAGCAAGAGTGAAGTTTTTCTATCAAAATATCTTGTCATTGCTGAGGTCAAAGGGCATGTTCTTTGCATCACAACAGCAGGATTCAGCCCAAAACTTACAGGAAAACCCTATTATATGTATGTAGAAGATTAAAGCAGTTTCTACAGAGATTTGTATTTAAATATCTATTTGGAACTAGGATTTAAAAAATTGTGCATGCAAACTATTCTCAAATCACAGCACCAATATATTAAATTGGAAGATCTGTGTATTTGAGGTTTCAGTTCAAACTGTTAATTGTGACTAGACCAAACCTAATTGTCAGCTTTCATTACTTTATTTGTAATCACCACTGAAGACACAGAAGTTCATAAATCACATCAGATTCTTAAGTGATTTGAAATTATTTTGAAAGTATAGATTCTTTCCCCTAGTTTGATAATATAGAAATGATGAAAATGAAGAATTTACCCAGCTAAGGACTAATGCCAAGTTTGACAGTAGTTCCAGTGTTCATATCTGAGATAGACTACTTTTAAAATGGAGAGAAAGAATAAAGAATAGAGGCACAACAATAACAGCACTGAATGCATCTAAAAGAAAATAGCTTTCAGTTGATGTGCAACTATATGATTATATTCCCACCATCAGTCAAATCCAGCCCCTTCTGCAGATGTTTATTCTTTTCTCTCCTGTTTGGTTATTATGGTTCATTATGTTGAGGGACTAAGCTGATTGAAATGTTCATTGAGATGACTGCTGCAGTAAAATGCGTAAAAGAAAAAAAAATGGAATGCAGGGAGGGCAGAGGGAGAGGGAGCTTTTTATAACTCAGTAGCACTGATTGCTGCATCAGAAACAGTGTGAAAGGGTGGGGGGAGGCTAAATACATGGTTTTTTAAAACAACAATAAATCATACGCCATATATAGGCCAAAAATGAAAGAGGCTCTGTGTTCAGATGTAAACTTCTGGCAAGACCTGGTTTGTTGTCAGGTTCCCAGACACAAAATAGACACTCTGTTCACTTAGCATGAAGCCCTGCAAGAAGCAGGGAGCTCCGGAGACTCTTGGCTCTTCTCGAGTCTCATTAGGTCTGCATATTAATGACTTGCAGCAATATAAAGGGGCCCTGTAGCCCTGGGTTTCCCATCGTTAAGGGCACAGTGACTATAGCAGCAAGAAAATAGAGGACGTTAACAGAGCCTGCGGGTGAGGCAGCACTGCTATGACAGTACTCAGTCCCTTGCCCTGGTATCTTCTAAGACGAGGGTCAGGGGAAAAATGGACGACCAGAAAGACTCTGGCAGTATTTTGTATGACACACTTGTAGCAAATCCTTATACATGATAGAGCACAGAGGAAACAAGGGGAAAGAAATCACTGTATTGAATCAAGACATGCCAGACCTTTGGAGACTGTGGTAGGGAAGAAAGCACAAGCATTTGTGGCTAAAATGCAGTGCGAGGGTGAGAATGAATTCTAATGCATAGGCTCTAAACAAACGCCCCTTTCAGAAGAAAACTGACAGTACGAGAGCAAAGACAGCAAGCCGTACACATAGGAGTAACACTGCAATGTATATATTTTCTAGGTGACTCAAATCATAGTCTTTTAAAGCATTTCTTTCCTTTGTCAGGACTGAAAGAAAAGTACTTAAGAATACCTTAGCCTTATTAACATGGAGATCACTTATACTATATGGTGCCTCAATTTGAATTAAAAAACAGTCCTCAAAAACTGCTACGGTATTACACATTCAGAGCACCCAATGTGTCTCCACTGATCCCCAGCAAAAATCCTTACAGTCTGGCTGTCATTCAATCACTGGGCTCATTCTTTCCCTTGGGAACTCCCCCTGCACTTCCCACTGCCATGCCAGCTGAAGTGCTTACTAAACAAAATTGCTTAATGCTTTGAAATTCTGCAAATCTGCCATTTAAAAAAAAATGCACTATAAAATGTACCAAATGCACTATAAAATGTACCAACAACTTTGTTTTAATGTGCACAAGTTTTGCAACAGCAAATGATGCAGAATAACGTACCACCCCCCAACCAAGTGAATAAAAGAAACTCTGCCCAGTGAATGAAAGGGGTTCAAAACTGTCTCCTTGCCGAGGGTACTGTATTACCAAGCTGACTTAAACCCAGCCTCCCATACAATATGCTCACATTATTTATGCCACTCTTGTATTATATTCCTATAAGTAACTGTTCTTTCTTGTCTCCCTACTTAAAGATCTACTATTTCCATTCTCTTATCAGACTTACCAGAGGATTGACCTCGATTAGTGGCATCATGATCACTGTCTCCTTGCTCACTGTCTCCATGACCACTGTCCTTAGAGCTTACTATGTCTGCTTCCTGGAATGCAGAACTAGACACAGAAACATCTTTACATTAGAATAAACATTAAAGAGGAACTCATAAAACATTCTTCTGCCATCACATGGCCAAACACGGTGCTGCATTCACCCACTCCTGCCCGCTGCACTGTTTCTGCAGAGGTGCTCTGTCCACCATGAACAAAACTGGCATTTTCAGACCTTGGTAGTCCAGCTGACACGGACAGTAGGCATTGTTACTCCGCCTAGTTTTCATGTAATTGGTATAAATAATTTGGTAGCATTTACTTAAGCCAGACAGCTAAATTTCAATGCAGAGACACCAATGTTTTCTGGAAGACCCTACAGACGTGTTCATGAGTACTTAAAGCACGTTTTAGACTAATACAAAATGAAATTTTATTCTCTTTTCAGTTGGTTTTGAAACCAGCTTGGGAAAGCCGTAATTCAAACTCATTTAGTCAACATTTTTTGTATTTAATCTGTCTATATGCATTCAATTTCCCATTGCTTTACTACTACTTTACGTCTGCAGTAAACACATTTCTGCACCCCACTCAGACTTGCTAAAGCATGCATTAGGAAAACAAGGCTAAGGAGCTCATACCTGTTTACCCGTCGGGGTCTGTCAACTAGATAACTGAGCTCAGCACGCTGATGTTTTGTCTAGGAAAAAGAAAATATTAGCAAATATTTTAACTCTTGATATTTCTGTAACCAACATCAGAAAATACACCAGAGCAGCTCAGCATATTCACTATAAATGGTAATGTTTAGCTGCAAGTAGACCTACACAATCTGTTTCTAGGATGTAAGGGAAAAAAACTCTGCTCTTATTCGCACAGATGGGAAGGCATGAGGGGATTTTTTCCTGAGTTCTTTGGGATGAGATTCTGACACTTTTTTTCACAGTGCATGCTGTCAAGCATCACAAGGACTCCCACAAAAATCAACAGAACTATTTCTAGAGTTGTGTACTACTTAGTCTGAGAAAAAAACTTATTGTAATCTAGTTTTCAGCCTGTTTTTAATTCCAGCATATAAAAAGAGGGAAAGACAGTACAGTTATTGCACCCTGAGGAAGAAAATACATTGAGATACACTCGAGTCCTTAAAAAGACAACAGAAGACAAGAGTTTTATAGACATTTTGAAGAAAGGTCAATCTTACAAGCCAATATTAGGAATTTTACTGCAAAACTTAACGCTTTAGAAAATATCATTCAAACCACCTCTGCCAGACTGGACAGTGTTCAGATTTCAGCGTTCACATTGAGAGAATGTCTTGTATTCATTAGTACACAGGCAGAGAGGTACCGAGAGGATGTATGAGCTAACCCAGTAGAAAATGATTAACAGGGGAGCATTATGGCACGGCATATGCTTTGATAGAAATTCTCTACACACTGGATAATACAATATAGGCAACATGTTTAACAGGAGGGGATGCTAAGTCTCTGCATATAATTTCACGGAAACTCTTGATGCTTTCCTTCATGAGCTCAGCTTTGGGTTATAAAGGGCTGTTCAGGCTGAATAAAGAAAAGTCAATTAATAAACCCTAATTCACAAATTAATTAAAGTTCCTGCTAACTGTAGAGATTGTCACAGTCCCAGAGCGGGGTTCCCCCAAAGCCTAACTTGCACATGCAAAGATTTCAGGAAGAAAAAAAGAGTTTAAAAATGTTGCTTCAGAAAACCCTGTGATTACACCTCACGTCATTTCATTACTGTCAGCTGCAGAGACTCTGCGAAAAGCAGTAATACCCCCCCCCCGCCCCAACCCACAGGCGATCTGGTCGCAGCTAAAGGCTCGGGAGGATCTCTGCGCCCCGATGCTGCCCGGCCGGGGCACCGGAGAAGGAGACGGGGCGGGGGGGGACGGGACGGGGACAGGACGCGCTTGGCTGCAAGTTTTTGAGCCCGGGTGAGAGGGAGCCAGCGGCTGGCCGAAGCGGGCGGCGGGCCGGGGGGCTGCCCCGCACTCACCTCTCCCTGCCCGGCCGCTGAAGCCTCCCAAATATTACAGGCCAACGAGGAGACGGGCGGCGGACGAGTGGATTAAAGGGAAAAGAAGGACGAAAGGGGAAGCAAAGTGCCTTCCCCGCTGGGAGAGCAAGGGCGGGAGCTTCGGGAGACGACGGGAAAGCGAAGCGGGGCTTGGGGAAAGCCTGCAGTGTAGCGGCGGGGCACGGCCGGCCCGCAACGGCCGCCCAACGGTCCCCCAACGGCCCGGCGCGCGGAGCTGGGCGGGGTGGGGGTGGCGGCGGGTGCCGGGCGCGAGGGCCTTACCTCGCTGGACAAAATGCTGCCGTTGGAGATGATGTCGGGCTGCTGGTCGGCGTAGCCGGTGACGATGGCCCCGCAGGGGTTGTGCTCGGCGTCGGTGCTGCGGGAGGGGCTGCAGGGCTTGAGGAACATCAGGTCGGTCTTGGCGGACTCGGGGGTGAGGCAAACCTGGTAGCAGTAGTTCTGGTTGTGGTGGTGGGAGCCGAAGCTGCCCGACTCCTCCACCGGCACCTGCGCCGGGTTGCTGGGCACGTTGGAGCTCTGCACCAGCATGATGTCCGACTTGCTGAGCTTCTTCTTGCGGGCCCGCGCCTGGCGGCTGCAACAGGGGCAGCAGCAGCAGCAGCCCAGGCAGCAGTCGCTGGCCAGGCAGGTGTAGATGTTGAGCTTCTTCTCCTTCTGGCAGCGCACGGCCAGGACGATCATGGCCAGCAGGAAGATGAAGGAGACGGAGCCCAGGGCGATGATGAGGATGAGGGTGAGGTCGAGCGAGGTGTCCCCCCCGGAGCGGCTGGGGCGATGCTCGCCGGAGCCGCCGCCGCCGCCGCCCCCCGCTCCCGCCCCCACGCCCAGGCCGCCGCCACCGCCGCCGGGCCGCTCGGCCGCGCCGTCCACCAGCACCACCTGGATGGCGGCGGTGGAGGAGAGCGGCGGCTGCCCGTGGTCGCGCACCTCGATGACCAGCTCGTAGGGGCGCTGGGGGTCGCGCTTGGCCGGCACCCTGCGGGCCGTCCGCAGCTCCCCGGTGCGCCAGTCCATGCGGAAGAGGCTGGCCTCGTTGCCCCGCACGATGCTGTAGGTGAGGCGGGCGTTCTCCCCGTCGTCGGCGTCCACCGCCGCCACCCGGCTCACCAGGTAGCCCGGCTCGGCGCCGCGGGGCAGCGCCTCCCGCGCCGGGGTGCCGTTGCGGCCGGGCAGGGGGCTGACGATAGCGGGGGCGTTGTCGTTCTGGTCCACCACGACGATGTTGACGGTGGCGTTGCCGGCCAGCGGCTGCGGCTCCTCGCCGGCGTCGCGGGCCTCCACCTGGAAGCTGAACTCCTTGAGCTGCTCGTAGTCGAAGGAGCGGAGGGCGTAGAGGAAGCCGTTCTCGGAGTTGATGGAGACGTAGGTGAAGACGGACATGCCCTGGATCTGGCTCTCCAGGATGGAGTAGGCGAGCTGGGCGTTGGCGCCCTGGTCCCGGTCGGTGGCGCTGACGGCGTAGATGTAGGCGCCGGGCACGTTGTTCTCGCTCACGTAGACCTGGTAGACGGGCTGGCTGAAGCGCGGCGCGTTGTCGTTCACGTCGCTCACCCGCACCTGGATGGACTTGCTGGTGCTCAGCGGCGGCTCGCCGCGGTCCCGGGCCACCACGGTGAGGGTGTAGGCGTCGCCGCCCGGCTGCTCGCGGTCCAGCGGCCCCTCGGTGACGATGGTGTAGTAGTTTTTGAAGGAGCTCTTGAGGCGGAAGGGCGCATCGCCCTGCAGCAGCTCGCACTGCACCTGCCCGTTCTCCTCTGAGTCGCGGTCCGAGACGCTGAAGAGGGCCACCACGGTGCCCGGCGCCGCCGCCTCGCTCACCGCCTCCTTGACGGTGGAGAAGCTGATCTCGGGCGCGTTGTCGTTGGCGTCCAGCACCCGCACCAGCACCTTGCAGTGCGCCGGCACGGCGTTGGGCCCCAGGTCCTTGGCTTGCACGTACACCTGGTACACGCTGCTCTCCTCGTAGTCCAGCTCGCCGCTCACCTCTAGCCGCCCGGTGCGCGGCGCGATGCCGAAGAGCTCCCGGGCGCGGGCCGAGATGTGGCTGCTGAAGGAGTAGATCACCTCGCCGTTTTGGCCCTCGTCGGGGTCGGTGGCGTTGAGCTGCAGCACCAGGGTGCCAGGCGGCGAGTTCTCCGGCAGCGACACGGTGTAGACGGGCTGCTCGAAGGCGGGGACGTTGTCGTTGGAGTCCAGCACCCTGATGGTGAGCAGGGCGGTGCCGGTGCGCTGCTGGGGCTGCCCGCCGTCCACCGCGGTCAGCACGTAGCGGTGCACCGCTTGCTGCTCCCGGTCCAGGGGCTTGTCCAGCACCAGCTCGGCGAAGCGGTTGCCGTCGCCCTGCGTCTGCACGTCGAGGGAGAAGTAGCTGTTGGGGGTGATCTCGTAGGTGCGCAGCGAGTTGGTGCCCACGTCGGGGTCGAAGGCGCTCTCCAGGGGGAAGCGGGTGCCCGGCGTGGCGCTCTCCGAGATCTCCACGGTGAGGTCGGGCTCCGGGAAGGAGGGCGGGTTGTCGTTGATGTCCAGCACCTCGATTTCCACCCGGAACAGCTCGAGGGGGTTCTCCAGGAAGACCTCCAGGTGCAGCAGGCAGGAGGGGCTCTGCTTGCAGATCTGCTCCCGGTCGATCTTCTCATTCACGTAGAGCACCCCGGTCTCCAGGTTGAGCTCCAGGTAAGGGCTGCGGGAGTTAGGCGCCGTCTGGAAGCGGCGAGCCGAAAGTTTTGTAATGTCCAAGCCCAGGTCCTCGGCGATATTCCCCACGAACGTGCCATGCTCCTGCTCTTCCTGCACCGTGTAATGGAGCTGGCAAAGGGCCCCCTCCACCATCCAGAGCAAGGCAAAGAGGAATAGCACAATCATCTCCAAATGGGGAAAGAGATCCCCCCTCCCCAACACCACCTCTTCCTCCTCTTCCAAAAGCCACCACCACCTCCTCCTCCTCCTCCGAAAATACACAGTACAGTGTGTGTGCCTGTGCGTGTCTGTCTATGTGTGTGTCTGTCAGTGTGTGTGCGCGCGTGTGTGTCCGCGCCTGCGAGCGTGTGGAGAGAGAGGGATCGGGGGAGGGGGAAGGAAAGGGGAAGGGGGGGGGAAAGAGGTTGATTTAGGGGGGAGTGCTAGATATTATTTCTTCTGATTCATGTTAGGATTTTTTTCTCCCCCATCTCCCTCCTTTTTGTTATGAGTATTATTGTTTCACACGCTGACCAAATGAAGAAGACAGGCGTCCCCACTTCATCTGTGATCTTCGAAATAAATGGCCAACTAATAATAGCTATTAGCTGGATGTATCTAGAGATACACAGTAGCCCGCTTTTATTTATTCCGAGAGTCTTGGCACTGCACCGCGGCAGCAGCAGTGGCGGCGGAGGCAGCAGCAGCAGCAAATCCCAAGGAGGAAATTTTTATATTTCAAGATTGTCCTCGGTTTGTCTTCCTGGTGGGAGCTGGAGGGGTAGATGCTGCTGGAAGAGCCGGTGGACATGCCCTCTTTAGATGCAAGAAAAAGGCAGAAACCCGCGGAAAAAAAAAACCCGAAACCCAAAAACCTACAACCCGCAAAAAGATTTCATATAAAAAAGGCAGAGAACAGCTTTGCTACCCAAAACTTTCATTCCCTGATTTCTCTGGGATTTCCTCTTTTTTATTTAAGGATTTTAGATTTTTCTCTCTTCTGTTAATAGTCTTTCATTTTCTTCTTTTATTGCTATTAGTATGTTCATCATCATCATTCTGCTTTTTATGGATGTGCTGATCAGTTTTTTTTTTCCTCTCTTGCTGCTTTTGCGTCTAGCCCCTCTCTCTCTCTGTGTCTGTCTCTGCTCGCTGCTGCTGCTGCCGCCGCTCGCCTCCCGTCCCAGCTCCAGCCCCGGCTCCTCTGATCTCTGCCGGCAGTTTCTGAGCCGGCAGCGCTCGGCTTTTCTGTTTTTGCGCAGCGCTCGGCTCCTGCCAACCAATTAGCCGGCAGTAACGCCCCCAGGGGCGGCACCCCATTGGCCGCGGCGCACGTCAAGTAGGTTGCGTCACAGATGGGGGAGAGGGTGAGCGCGCAGGCAGGCGAGCTGAGCTGAGCTTGGGCAGCGCGAGACTAAGTCTGCAGTTGGGGCCCCCCTGCCTGCCCCCCTGCCTGCCCCCGAGAGTGTCTGTTTCCCCGCCGCAGTCGCTAGGCAGGGAGATCACCGCTCGTCATCAGCGCGCACACACGGGTAATTGTAAACAACCCTCTCCTTGGAGAGGGAGTTTCCACCAGCTACTAAGTTTCCTACCCAAGGCCGGGCGCAGTAACGTTTTTAGACAAAGCATAAACAAGAGGAAACTTGAGATTGTTATTTCCCCCATCTCATGGGCTACCTTAACTAATTAGTTTGACGGTGGAGAAAGTGCAACTTTCCATCATACGTCTGTACGGTCTTTCCAGCCCCAGCCAATTTAAAGTATCATGAGCCTGCGCTAATTTTTCCCGATTTACACTTTGGATTTTCCACTAACGTACCAGCAGACTGTCGGGTGCGAGGGAAGAGGGAAACCGGGCATGTATTCTGTCACTGGCTGCTCGGGGGGGCGGAAGGGCATCACCGGAGTGGGGGGACAGGCAGGCAGAATCAGAGCCTCACAGCCGCTGATTTATTTTGAGGGGAAACGCTCCGATCCCGGGTGTCGGTGCTGGCTCTACCAGCGCTTCCCACGCTGCCAGCGCCGGTAACGGCGCTGGAGGCGCAGAGGCTGCTCGGTGCTGGAAGCCGGCGCTGGCAGCCGCCGCCGAGGCTCGGGCTTGCGACTTCTCGTAGGTTTTAGTAACTCTCGGCGGGTATCCCTGTGCCTCACACAGCAACAGGACGTTTTCCTTCCCCTTTCCCTCAGACAGTGAGAAGACGGCTCTGTGCTAAATAAAGTCGATTCTACCAATAGTGTCTATAGCACGTCAAGTGCTCGACTAACACGGGTTTGATCGATGCGTTTGGCTGCGAAGCTTCGCGGGCACCGAGGAGAGCTTAGGGGCGAACTGCGAGACGGGGGCTCACAGATCTAATCCCTCTGGGTAGTGTCCCGTACTGCCCACGGGCTTCTTACGATCCACCGCCTAACTTTACAAAATGAAGAACAGTACGAGTAAAAAGAATAAGTATTTTTAATTCTTGCCTTTTTTCCCCCAAAATATTGTTTCTAAAAAGCAACATGAAGGTACGAGCAGCTTCTGCTTTGACCCCATCTTTAATCCGTCAGTAAGCAGCGGCTGCCTTCCATACATTTCAATAAACTATATGCTCAGATGCGTTTTCCGTTGCGGAAACGCGGGACTTCACGCTTCCAAACTTGCGCGTGCACCAAACCCACCTTCGCCTTCGTGTGCGCTCCCACCCGCCCGCCCCCGCCCTCGGCCTCCCCGGGGAGGGGCTCACGGGTGCCGGGGCCACGGGGCGCCCGGCCGCGGTGAGCAGAGGCAAGGGCACAACCAAGCTCACGACGCTGCTGCCAAACCGATCTGGGCGTCACGGCGGGAGCCGGTGCCCGGGCGGCAGTTCGTGAAAGGGCCTCCGCGCCGGCCCGTGACAGGCGGGTTACGGCGCACCCGTCTGCGGGCGCCGCCGGCGGATCGATGCGCGGCACCACCCCCCACCCCCCCCGTGTCCCCCGGGGTCCCGCGGGGCGCAGCCGCGCTGCCCCACGCCGCGCTGCGGGCCTTCGGGCGCCGGACTCGGCGTCCAGCGCGGCGGCGGCGGCCGCTCCGCACCCCGGGCTGCCGGGCCTCGCGCAGGCGGCGGCGGCGGCGCCCCCGGGAGCCAGCGGCCAGCGGCGGCCCCGCCCCGCCCCCCGCCAGCGGCCGCAATCGCGGGCTGCGGGCGCCCCCTAGCGGCGGTAGCGGTGCACTGCGCCCCGGCGGCGGCACCGCCTCCGCTCCGCGGGGAGACCGGGGCTTTCGTCTCCGCTGCGGCCCCCCCTCCCCGCCGCCTCCCGGCCCTGAGCCCCCTTCTCCCGCCTCCTCCCGCCCACCCCCCCGCTTTCGCCCCCGCGGGCCGAGTGCGCCGCTCGCAGCTCTCCCGTTACCGCGCTCACGTCCGCAAAGCGGCTGCGGCGGCTTTGAAGTCCGGTTTAGCGGCACACCGTGCTGCCTCGCCGGGGGAGAGGCAGGAAAGCAGCAACCGTGCGTGTGTGTGTGTGCGCGGGGGAGCCACCGGTGCCGCCCGCCGGCGCGGCAGGCAGGGAAATGCCACCCCAAATAACACCTTGTCCTCCCCAGCCCCCCCCCCCCCCGCCCACCTCTCGACGCTTATAGCGGATCTAAGCAGGGCCAGCGGGTCGATTTCGGTGGGTGTTTTCCAATAAAATGGATTTCGTCAGAAAAACCCTGGCTGCTGCTTTCTGTCGGATGCGGATGGGGAGCTCGCTGCGTTTCCTTCGCGTGCAGAAGCGCGACCGTTCGTCTTCCCGCGCGCTGCCACCAACTTCCAACACAGATAACAGAGTTTGTGCCCTTCTTGCACTCCGGCGCACGGGGCCGGTGCGTTAACCTGCCGTTAGGGAAACGGCCGCTTCCAGGGATTTAACGTGACCCGGGGCGGCCCGTCTCTAAACCCTCCCCGCCGCCGGAGCCCCGGGAACGGCGATAGCTCTTTGCCTTCGAGGAAAGCAGGCGGCCCGGGCGCCACAGGCGAAACCCGGGGGAACCTCGGAAGCGGAGGGGGGCCTGCCCGCCCGCGGCCCTGACCGAAGCCGCCCGCGGCGGCCGGAGGTAAGGGGGGAGGCGGGGGTCCGGGCTGCCGGCGCGGCACATCCCCGCCTCACCGCGAAGGCGGCGTCGGGGCGCTCCCCACGCGCGCTCGAGGCGCGACCCCCCCACCCCGCAACGCTGTGGTAAAGACGGCCTGATCCAGGGGGCAGTAACCACGCGGGAATATACATATATTCCTATATACACACATATATATTCCATATATATTCATATACACGTATAGGCGCGGGCGGGGGGGGCGCCTGCCTCCCTCCCGCGGCGCCCAACGGGGCGATCCCCCCTCCGCCCCGCTCCCCGCGTTTCCAAGCGCACCCGGGTCTCCATTTTGTGTGAGGCTGGCAAAGCCGGCGCTGGTTCCTCCGCAGGCTCCGCGTCGCGTTAAACCCCGAGCAGTGAATTAAAAGCGCCGCTGATCTGAGGCAGCCCTCTAATGCAAAATGACAAATTGCACTTAGGCAATACACGAACGAGAAAATGATTTATGGATTTTTCACGACGGCCTGAACAAATGAAGGCGACATGAATTATACATCCTAATGTGCAGTATATCATTTTCTAATAACACTGTTTTAGTTCTAATGCTGTACGCCGCTCCCTTCAAATAGGGGGTATTGATTAAATAAAAAGTCCGAGGGCTGTCTTTAAACTGGACGCCTATCTTCTGCAGGCACCAGCTGAGGTTTATGTATTTACCTCCTGCTAAAGCAGAGGGCTATCATCGGACCCCTGACTCCGTGGCATTTGGTTTTCCATCTGTCATCATTTAATGTGGCAGTTACTTTGCCGAATGAAGACTAATCTTTTGTATCACTGCATTTCACTCCATGCTGCGATTTAGAAATGTAAATAGATGACATCAGGTTTGTAAATCCACTGTGCTGACAGGGATAGCACCTGGGTAAGTCAAACCTTTCCTCCCTGCCAAAATCTTCACATGCCTCTTTGGCACCCCAAGTACAAAGGGGCATTTTCTAGCAAGGAGAACATATGATAAATAATACTCCTGCTCAACCAGAACATCCCTAGCACTTCCATTTACCAGATCTCACAGATTGTCTTAAAGATAAAAAAAAAAAACTTTGCATTTAACTCACATGCTGGGAGAGTGAATCAACACGAAAAACTGAGTGCATGTGCATAAGGGGAGGAAGAGCTGTCAGACAGGGAGGGGGCTTAGCCCCCGATTCAGCCTGCACGAGTGCCCCAAGGCCAGGGCTTCCCCCCTCTTGCAACCAAGTTCTTCTGCCCTTCATCACAGAGTAGCAATGAAGTCACACTGACATAAGCTATGAATATTCCCAATTGTTTCAATGGTTCCTAGACTAAAATATCAGTCAACATTAAGAAGAATAAGCAAGACCTGGCCTTTCATGATACTATAAAATAGAAATGGGGAAGATGGAGATAAAGGATTAATACATTCATTTTGCAGAGTAAAATCAGTGATTATTGGGGAAGAGCTGAATACATGCTTCATTTCTTATTATCCAAGTGAATTATTTCCATTGATCAGACACAAAAGGAGTCACAAGTAAGGAAATGCCCAAATACTGTGTTTTGAATTAAACAATCGCTTTCCTAACCTGCACAATCATAGCTTTGGGTATAGAAAGCTAATCCCCATTTTTTAGTTGGGTCAAAATGATCTTCTGGTTCTATTTTAGGTATCAGTCTTAGTTTCAGGCTGAGGAACATTGTGGCCTCTTTACTGTCTGGATGTTAAAAACACATTGAGAATTAGACTTCCTCCTGCCCCCCCCCCCCCCCCATCTCCAAGATGGTCATTACTTGGTTTAATTTTAATTATCTAGGCTTAAAAAAACCCAACAAAACCCACCCAGGTTCTCCTTCGAGAGAATTAATAATAGCTCTTAGTGCAGGAAAGATTACTGGAATCAATGATGTGATTAGGATTGTAAATAAGTAGTAAAAGATGTCACCAGTAGAAAAAGCCTGCTTTGCTAACAGGAGGATGTGTATGTTTTACTGATAGGGCCATAGGATGAAAATCCTGCTTCAAACAGAGGTCGATACAGAACAATTTCAGAAATTAACTAAGAGGCCTGATTAAGGTTATTTGTGTCAGAGGGAAAGGTTCACTGCCACCATTCCCTCAACGGATTTCTCTTAATTGCCAATGAGGAGACAAAACAGGAAGGCCAGACCATTTGGCTAATCAATAAAAAAGCCTGTCCTCATGTTTGCCTGAGGAGCACTCTGTGGGTCAGATCAATGTAGCAGCCACCAAAGTTCTTGCAGAGGTTACCAGTGATCAAGACATTTTCTGATGGCTTTTAAACAATGCTGGAGCCAAGCATCTGCCGCAAGGTTGCAAATGTAAGCAGAACTGGAGATACGATGTTAATCATCCTCCTCATGCTTATGGGAGGACTCCTGGTGGTAAAAACAACTTGTATTTATGACCTTAGACAGCTGTTTTAATAAATGAAGATAAAGTATTACTTCATTACAGGCTCTGCACTAGTGATCAGATATGATGGAGCCTCTCCAGAAGGTGCTGAGAGAGACTTTCTGAATAAGAATTGCAGTGGATGCTCCACAGTCCAGAACAGAATTATCGTGGATGCATCCTGCAGAGGTTTAAGGCCAGCTTCTGCCTCCTTTTGCTTGCCCCCAAGCACTCGTACAGATTTCAGGGAAACCACTCAAGCAGCAAGAGGCTGTTCAGTGTGAACCAGTAGATTGGTGCAGTCCATTGCTATTACCCCACCTTCTCCAGCTTTCAGGGTCTATCATAATGTTTGTTGCAAAAAATCCTCCAGCCTGCTTTAATGACTTGTGGTTTTAGCCGATTTGGATGTGCATTGAAATAAATATAAGAAAACTCTACTTTTTCAGTTAAGCTCTCTACATTTTCTAGCAAGCAGGCCTTTTTACAGCATCCAGATAGGACCAGCCAAGGTCCTGGTCATTTCAAAACACTCATTTCTGTATCCATTGCTTTATATTAACCAACAGACATGGGGCCCAATTCCTATAATCTTACCTCATGTCCCATTATTTTTAATCTATTAATCAGTGGCAAATCTGACACTCTTGAATTTAACACTTATTGTAGTGCTGCAGATACATTATAAACCAATGGAAGTTACTTTATACAAGGTGATCAAAAATACATATTCCTTTTAATTTATCTGTTTACTTGCAGACAAGAGCTGACATCTGTATCCAACTTAGCTCACAGAAGATATTTCTTGACAAAATAATTTTGAGTAAGTCAAATTACTTATTATGCAACTAGAATTTTCAGAAAGATAGTTTACTCCATAGATAGAAACCTGGTATTACATCAGCTGAAAAGCAAAATATTATCACATTTATCAAGATAGTAGCTTGATGATGCCTATTTTCTGTATTTTTTTATGATATAGCTCAATCAGCTGCACCCATTTCTTCAAACTTCAAAATACAGTTGACCTGTATCTGAATTTAACCAATACTGCTAAGCTTGAATGATTACTAGAGCAAATGAGGACAAAAGTGCAGTGGAAAACTCCAGTTGCTTGAGACTGTTAAGCTTCTTATTATACACTCAAAGCCATAGGTAGATGTAGTTACTCATGATAAAGAAAATTACTCTGTTGATTTTCTTTTCAGCAGCAAGTTCAAGCCTTGAACTAAAGCATAGCTTGTTTTGAGGTTCAGCTTGAAAGCAGTAGTTTAAAAATATAAAACTTTTATTCTTATCCTTATAATACTGTATGTGTAGTGCTTGGCAGAATAAATACAAAAAAGCCCCCTAAATTGTTTGCCCAGAAGAATTTGCATTCTTGGGCCTCAGTGTTCCATGTATATATAATCACCAGCATAATTCTGTCATCTGAGTCATCATACCGACTACACAGCAGATAACAATAGCACCAACTGGGAAGGGGAAGGAGAAAGATGGGAAAAACAGTGTAATAATTATGTAGTCACCTAGGAAGAGACCTCCTAGCTGTATTTTTAGAGCTATCCTAGGTGGAGCTACTTCTACCACCAATAGTTAAGACTGCATTTTTGTATTTGAGTCTTCACATGATAAGACCCTATACTCAGATGCTTGCTTTTTCTCCTCAGATTGCATCTGGCTAGTGTCAGCTTTTCCATAGTGTTACCCAACTTAATTTGAGTATTGAGGAAGTTCCAGTTGGAAAGCAGATTAGTCATTTATGAGGCAATAATCAAGGAAAACACATTATTTTGTCTATACTAAAAATACCACAACATTGAATTCAGAAATTTTACCACCTCCACATTTTGGAAGAGTGACTTTAACAGATGGAGGTCTCAAGAGCACTTTTTGCCACTCTCAGGAAGATACACCAAAGCACTAAGTCCTTGAAAAACCTCAGCTCACACACTCTCAGAAATTTATAAGCTGGTCCTTGAAAAATCTGTACTAGGTATCTCCTCTCACAACTCCTGCTTAGTGGCTGGACTGCATGACAGAGACTGTGCAAGTTCATATGTTCCACACAATTGCTGTGGAGGATGAACTCCATTTTTCTCAGAATAATTATATCCAGGGTTCTGCAGGTTCCACTGTAGAGCCAGATATAGATTCAAAGCATGTGTACATTTATCATCCATGCACTCACTACTCCCACTGGTGGCAGGGAAGCAGGGGAAAGTAGAAGAAAAACATACATACAGAACACAACATAGAATAGCAGAAAACAGAGGTCACAAGTACTAGAGTATAGAGAAATGACTATAAGAGGGAAAAATTAAAAAAAGCATTTAGCCTTAAAAGCAATCAGACTATAACCACAAAGCTAAATAACCTACCAGACTTCTCAGCAGCTTCCTAAGCTCCTGCAGCCTACCACCACCAAAAAAGCTGTTAAGAGTTCCCCTTCCCCTTTTATCAGCAGGCTTTATATACACATATGGAAAAGCTTACAAGTGCTAGCTATTACTTAATTAGGTGAAGTAGGAGTAGTCTGTGCTATAGATCTCAATGGTCCACACTCTATTCGTTATGCAAGTTGGGGCCTGGCGTTGCTACAATTACAGTTTTTCAATTAAGAAATCAAACCGAAAGATTGCCTCTCTCCACAGAAGTCAGTGCTAAACCCGGGAGCTCCGGGGGCTGTGCCGGCCCCGCAGCCGCTGCCTCACACAGCTGCACGCTTGCTCCGCTCAGCAGGATCTTGCAGCTATGGGGGACGGGGATGATACACCTCACTCAGCAAAACTGTGGAAAAATTATTAACAAAGTGTGCAAGTTGTATAATCAGACTTAAGATATGTTTGATTTCAAAGTTACTTACGATGTTGCTTCTAAGGAAGCTGTACGTTGTGGTGATCTGTTACTAAAAGATCTCTCCCCGCTGCCTGTCAGTCCCGCAGTTTGTTCATTGGAAGGAGGGACTCAAACGATACTGGGTTTTTGTTCTGGGACAAGGTCTTTTCCAAGAAAGCTTTTGTTGTCTGATCAGTGTACACAGTGCTGCTGATGTTGGGTCAGAGCTAGTTACTACCTGCAGGACTTCAGCTTCTGTTACAGTATACGATGCACAAGGAAGGAAAAGAAAGATCTCGCAGTCAAATCTGTTGAATACCACATGCTATTGTGTGTTACCATATGTTACATATGTCCCGGTTCCTTCGCTTTAAGAAGGGCGATAACAGTATTGCTGAATGTATTTTGACATGACTGGCTGAACACTCGCAAAGCACTTGGATAGGATGAGAAGAGCTCCGGAGGTGATTACAATTTTATAGGAAGTGGAGGGTTGGCACAATACGCCCCAGAGAAGTCTGCAGCCACATGTGACTGTCTCCTGACGTGCCCACAACAAGCTGCTGAATCACACCTGCTTCCTTAATAATTCCTTTAAAAATGATGTTTTCTCATTTTGCAGACTTTACTATGCAAATCTTTTTGAAGTAACGCATGCATATGCAATCATATACAGATGCTTATATGTAATTACATGAACCTTGATGTTGAGCTTGGAAAGAAATTACGGTGCTGCGAGATGTGCGTGTGGGGGGAGAGGGGAATGCAGCTGCAATCGAGTCCGGCAGGAGCGACGGCCAATACAAAACCGATCCTGCCTCTGGCGAGAGGCAACGTCTTCCGATTCAACGCGCTTCCAAGCTCTCAGGAGAGGCTGATCATCGCCGCCGCTCAAGTACAGAAAACGTTACCGCCGTGACTGGCAGGGTCACCCCGCCGTGGCGGAGCTCAGCACGGCAGCTGGATGGCCTCGCTGGCTGCTCCTCCAGGCTGCCGAGTACCAGCGCAGGGCCCCGCTCCCGCGGAGGGGGGAGACCGTCCTTTCCCCAGCAGCAGCCTTTCTGCATCCCTGCTGCGCTCGGCGCTCCCAGAGAGCCGTGAGCTGCAGCAGCTGCTGCTTCCAAGGGATGGTCCGGCAAATCCTGCAGCTGTGGGAGGCGGCAGCTGGATTGCAAAAAGAAAAGCAATGTAATGCCCACGCAACAAGAGGAACTATGCTTATTACAAAGAAGCGTAGCGATGCGGTGTACTGTTGCGTAGTGATCTGCACTGTTCTGTGGTCACAAGAAGAGTGTCCCCAGAAAGCAGAGAGCAGACTTGAAGTAATCAATTTAGTAGAGAAAAATGTAACACAAATGCTGTGATAATCCTACGTGAGCCAAGCATGAAAGTAGAGAGATTTACAGGAAAAGGAGGGAAAAGGAAGAAAAGACAGGAAGGACTTAAGTTGTGGGAAGTGTAAAATGGAAGGGTGAGTCATGTAAATGTGATTTAGGGTAGAGTGGGAAGATGATAGAAATCTAGTAGGAAGGCTTGGATTTTCTTAGCTTTGAAAAACATTTGAGAGTTTGCTGGCTTGCAGTGATTCTCATAAATTTCCCTGTAATTGGGGGAAACTTGGTGAAAAGGCATTGTTGCTTCCTGTAAAAGGCAGCGTTAATAACAGAGTGGGAATATTTTGGATCAACTTCTCGCTATTACTGGTTGTAGCCTACTGTTGGCTTTAATTAGGAAAGCCTCTTCTGGAAGAACGTGTTAGAATGTTGTCGGCCGCTCTCCCGTGCTGCTGTAATGTTGGGCAGTAGGGGTCTGGGGTGCAATTGTGTCCCCCAGCTTCCACCATGCTATAGTTTCTAAGAATCTGGAGGTGACCAGGAAACTAATTTATAACATTCAATTTGCTGGAAAGAAAGGATATATACTTTCGACCCTTTGCCATGTTTTGCTCAGCACAGAAAGGAGCAAAACTACAATTAGGAAGGAAGAAATAGCCTTTCTGGCATTACCAAAGTGCCAATAAATAGCTTCAGAAATGCGGTTCTTATTGCAAGCAAAGATAGAAAAGCCAAATAATAGTCGTATACATTGATTTTGCAATGTAACTATAGGCTTACAGGGCAATATTGAAGAATATTAACTGAAAATCCTTGACCAGAATTCAGAAAATTATAGCATCATCAGAAGTCCTTTATCTACAGAACTATATGTATAAAACTATAAATTTTAATGCCCCTTTTTAGAATTTTCAATAGGTAATAAATAACCAGCTTGTGTTGTGGTCTCTGTTGGAAGAGGGAGGATAATACCTGATTGGTATTCTAATCTGAGAAATCACAAAAAAGTGGGGCTAGAAAAAATGTATGTATCTAACCGTATTCTTTTCCTGCCAAAATGAGCTTTCTGGGTAATAATTTGAAAATTTGTAGAGGTGATTACTGTAATAAAACTGTTTCCAGAGCTTATGAGCTTTTAGGGAACAGCAAAAATTGCCATTTGATGTAGTACCAAAGTTAGAAGACAGGCTTGTGCTCTTGCTTTGCTAGTGGTGGTGATTTGGAAGAACTGCTTTACCTTTCCATGCCTCTATATATGTATAGTGGGCATAATATTATTTCTTCCTTAGGAAAAAAACTGAATTAGGTCCATGAGTAAGGAGGTCCTATACAGGAGTTGGACTTCATTACTGTGTATGAGTCTAATGCAAGAAGGGGTTTCTGTAAGCCTGCCTGCTGAAATGAAACAGAAGTGGAAATGTCCTAACAGCAGAAGTTTGGCAACTTTTTTGTAGGAACTTGGTCTAGTTTGGCAGTATGAAAAATGCAGTGTTAGAGCTTCCAGTGCTGCATCAAAAATGCTGTGGCCGTGGCCAAATTACAGCCTGATATAAACACCTTTGGCTTATTCAAATGTGGTCAGAATATGTAGATAAGCTAATTTTGTAGTGGCAAGGTTTACTGCTTGTCCCCTGTACGCTGGATCATAGGTAACATCTGTATTGACTGGGAAGAAGTCTGTAGATGCTCCATATTGCTTGATTTGTCTAATTTTCTGGGACTGTGATGGTATGATTAACTTGAACCTGATCCATCTTGTTATTGCTGGATGATCAGATAGCATATACATGATCTATCTACTCATGTATAGAAGATGGTAATCATATATAAGTGATCTAAAAAGCCTAACATAAATTTATTAAAATACCAGCAAACTTAGAGTTTTCCTCAGTACCATTTGGTTGCCAAATGTGGCATTAGGCAATAATAGCTTTCAGTCTGTGAGAGTGGTAGAAAAAAAATTTACAGAATGGTTTAACCTTTCTGGCTATAAGAGCATCGTAACTTTGGCGTCTGTCCTAGTCCCACTTAAATCACTGGAGTTTTTGAAACAGTTTTTTTTTTTATTTGGGGTAAGATGAGATACTGCTTGTAGACATGGCTTCATTTGTCCTGCAAATCTGTGTGTGTGTGTCAGCCAGTGGACAACTGTTCTTTGATCATGTTTTTTTGGTTTTTGTTTTGTTTTCTTTTTGTTTTGTTTTCTTTTTTTTCTCTTACAGGAACAATAGAAACATATTTTCTCTGGCACTCACTGCAAAAAGTAGAAGCCTTATCTGATATTAGGAGTGGTTGGTATCCAACCAGCATGAGTTTTAGTTAAGATGTTTTGGAATCGTGTTCTTTGTTTTTATCATTTGATGCTATATGCATTTTTTGGCCTTGCTCTACAATGTATGTACATGCACACACACGCAAACATACAACTGTCAGTTACAGAAGTCTGAGCTTCTCTTTATTGAACACGTGAAACTGTGATGAAAAGCCCGTAGGTAATTGGGACACAGGAGAAACGCAGACCCAGGACCCTGGAACCAGCAATACACAGAGCATTTTCTAGAAGGAGAAAGTATGTCCCACTGTCCCCACAATTTTTGGCAAATAATTTCTGGTTCAGCATCAAAATGAGGAATAAAATAGTAGTTATTTTCACTGTGAATAATGATACAACTCAGAATTGGGAACCAAACTTCTATGCCTTGTTGTATTTTCCTTTTGCTTCCTCAACCAAATGAACTGGATTATATTGTGGAGCAAAATGCTGGAAGTTTCTGTTTTAAAAACTATGGAAAGTAAAGTAAATAGAAAGAAAACATGTGTTCGTTTTTATTGTATTTTTATGGAGGTTATAACCAGAGTTGTTTTCTTACAGCTTTAAGCTGAGTTGTTATGAGCAGTTATTCTTATGGAATCAGAATGGACCAGATCCAAAATTGTTCAAGCAAATAGCGAGATTTCCAGCGATTTCAGCGTTCTTTTGATCAGCCCCTTAATCTTCTAGAAAATGGTGAGCTTAATAGGACTATTGTGTACATGATGCTGACGGGGTATGGAGTTTGCTTTTGTGCCTAAAGGAGAAGAAGATGGAGATTTACTAACTGGTTGTCTGTAAGTATTGTTTGACTTCATTGTCATTCTATTCCCTTTCCAGCTGTTTTTGTATATAAAAAGTTCAAGTAAATCCCATTTAAAAGGTCTGCTTTTGTGTTAAGGTACTTAAAGTTTAATGTCTTTGTGTCAAAGAGCTTTTATGAAAGAAGATTTGTCCAGGCATATCCTGTAATAAACATCTGGAAACTGCAGGGGTTGGCTAATGGTGGCTACGTAGCAAGAATACTGCTTAACTAGCTGACTTTACATCAGGATTAATTTTCCCCCTTGTTGTTGTGTTTTGTTTTGTTTTGTTTTTTTAATCTTCTCAATTCACTTATTTATTTTGTAATCTGAATATTTATGTCCTATCGTGGTTAAATGGTCTTAAATAGTCTTCTGGCTCGTAGGTAGTACAACATGCCTCATCCTGGATTGATGCGGGGAGGGCTGTATGAAAGCAGATTACATCTCTGCGTGGTATTCACTGATTAAGTATTTGAAGGGCAAAGTTGCTCATCTTTAAAGACAACTTCCTTTAGTACAAAATATATAGGAAAATGAGTATTTCTAGATTAGTCAAAAGTCAAAGCTGCCACAGAGGTAATAGGCATCATTTGTATGTGGGCCAGGAGTTTAATTAGGATTAAGCAAAACAGAAAACTAGAGCTTTCGTTTATCTGATATAAACCAGAAGTGAAAGCCCTTAAACAATTTGGGATGGGGAGGGAATTTAAGATTTTTACAAAATGGAACAACAATGAATAGCTTCAGTAGTAATAATGGAGATGAGGAGGAATTGCAGAAAATGACATAAAAGAATAAGGAAATATTTGTTTGCAAAGGTCCCAGAGGGAAAATTAGGTAAGGAAAAGTTCTAGCAACTAAGAAGTAGAATATGAAGTGGTAATCCCTCCACTACATTTATAGCCCTGTGAATGAACAAGCAAAACCATAATCCTTATTTTGGATGTGATGATGCTGAAGGGTAATGAGCTGTAATGACACGAGTCACTGTCAAAGTTCTCTGATGACAATAGGAGGTTTTAGAAAACAATTTTAAGTGTATGACTTAATTGGTAATTCTTGGAGAATTATTATCGCTGACAGTCCAGGAACAGATTAATTGAGTGGATGTGCAGAAATGAAGTTATCATCTCCCGAATTTAGCTGCACTTACCTAAAGTACAGCCTGACTTACACACGAAACGAGGCTAAGTCAGTCAGGGTGGAACTCAGTTGAGTGAGTCAGCCCTTGGGCAGAGGTGCCAACCTAGATGCAGTCCACCGAGCCATGGAAATGGCATTTCCACGTGCTGCTGGGGCAACACCAAGAAAGGTCTGCCTGGAGTGCTCCACTGCCAGTAGTGCAGTGGAGATGGTGCTGACTGAGGACCCGGAGGAAGCTGGCTCACCTCAGGACCTCGTCGTCTCTCAGAACAAGTCCCGTGTGATAATTGCCCACGGGCCTTCCAGCAGAAGGAAGATTTTAATTACTTTGAGGAAGAAGGGGAAAAATAAAGATGTAAATGAGAAATTCATGTGGCTACAGATGCTTGCAGGTGTTCGCTGTCAATCCCTTTGTTCGAAAAGTCCTCAGCCCTGTTTGATTCTGAAGGAGGAAAAAATTTGCTTCTCAGATACTTAAAACTAATTTTGTTCTCATCTATGTGGGAAGATCAATTGTGATACTTATGAAACAATTTCATTGTAATTGTGTATTTTAAAAGATGTTTAGTATTCAAGGATGGTCTAGATTTAGTCCTACAAAGTTTATCTTATTGCTCTGTGTGTTTCACCTGTGGATCCAATCTTGAAAAAATCAGATTACAAAGCTGCAAGCGAAGTCTCATTGTATTTCTCTGCTGCATTACCTCGTTTTTTTTCTGAAGAGGCCTGCCTTAAGAGGCCACATTTTCTAAGCCCATAGACTATCTTGTATCTCAAACCGGTAATAAATGCCAACTAGTATTAATTATGGTGTTGGTGTGTGGTTCACATTAAGAACAGCAGGATTACTTTTAAAACTGGAATGGCTGCAGTCTGTCGCAGCGGTATGAGCGAGTTGTGGGTCTTCCCAAGTAGGGGGTCAGCCATAAATAAACTTTCTTAGACCAGGACTGTGCAGACTTGCGCATTTTGAGGTTAATCAGCACTTCTTCTATCATCAAGCTTTTAACAGAGAGGAGCACAGGGAAGGGCGATGCATAAGCATCATCTAAGCTTGGGTTGTGTTTACCCCGTGTGACCTGTGGGTTCGTGCTTTTATCTCCATCCTGAGTCGGTAGTGAGAGAAGGCTGCGGGAGAAGTTAGCTCTGCTCTTCTCCCTTTCACCCAGTGTAATTTGGGTGGGATTATTGGCGTGCTCGGGTGAGTTCATTGCTCTGAGCAGATGGGGAGCTGGGATCCCTTATGTCCTCTCCTTCTTCTGTTTTATTTCCATATACTTGACTCCCTCCTAACAAAAGAGACATTTTCTCTTTTTCCTTCCTTCCTTCCTTCCTTCCTTCCTTCCTTCCTTCCTTCCTTCCTTCCTTCCTTCCTCCCTCCCTCCCTCCCTCCCTCCCTCCCTCCCTCCCTCCCGCTATCTGTGATTCTGCCATTATTTTATCATGTGTGGAGGAGACTCTGACACAAGTGGTTTGGGTTTGTCTCTCTTTGCTAGCTTGACAGGTTGTATGGAGCCTACTTGTCCACACAAACACTTAAAATAAGTGCCCGAGGTTAGCCAGTGGGGACTATGTCTTGAAGTCTCTACCACAGACTTCCAAGTGCTGGACCAGACATACTATGTGCCTCAGATTTGATAACTGTAAGTATTTTAATTACATGGATGCATGTTGCTTATGAAGGAATGTAGTAAAATTTAATTTTACTATTATAGTATGTAGCATGGATTCAGATTTTAAGTTGAAATGGTCATGTGTAGGGTCAAATTCTTCAGAGAATTCCATATTTAAAATCAATTGATTCAGACAATTTTTTTCATTAATGAAAAAAAAAATCTAATATACTTGTTTGAAACTCGCTGAAACAAAGTTTACTTCTGGTTTTCACAGCTTCTGCAATTACACGAAATAGTAGAGTTCAGTTTAATTGACCATGTACAATGTGTTTGCATGTTACTAATTTTAAAATCCAAGGCTTAATGTTAAAGCTAGAATTTGAATGAGATAAGTAGACAAATACAAATTTTTTATATACACTAGGCTTTTCACTCACTATGATGCTGATGCTTAGATACCCTATTTAATGATAGTTAATACAGTGATACTGATTTTGTCCCTGCTGTGTTCATTATTAACCCCAGAAGGTAATGGAAATCTTATTAGACTCAGTACTGGATATTAATACTGTGCCCGACTATGCTATGAAAAAAATGAAGAAAGAGCCTGCAAACATTTGTAAGTTAATTGCCTGACTTGGAAACCACTAATGTACATGAGTAACATTTACTCACGGAGATTGTCTCAGTGAATTCAAATCCCTCCGATGGGTGGTTGCAGAGTAAGGCCATAAATCACACCTCTGTGGAAAGTCTGAGAAATGTTAGTGGGAAGGCACCCACAAGGCACTATGGAAACTTAATAAGTTTTCATGAACAGTATTTTAAAGGCATATATAATTAACTAAAGGTACTGGTCAATGTTTAAAAATAAAGAAGAACCAGCAGCTGAGCTTAGGTTGCCTATATATATTAAAAAAAAAAAAATCTGGAGCAGTCATCAGCTCACAGTAGCTATTTCTATTGTACGTGACAACCACAGCCACCACGTCTGTGTTCTTTAATGCCTGATACACCAAGCTCAGTGCCCGAGTTACACGTGCCTCCACGTAGGTTTCTCATTTACTTTTATGGCTGGCCAGCGCTGTAGTAACATCAGTGGTTGGGCAGGTACCTGAGCTGCGGAGGAGCCTGGCACCCTGCTTTCACGTGGGAAGCGATGCCAGGACAAACGCCGATGGCGCCTGTCTTAGGGCTACGTGAGAATGCTGTGCCTCATGTACGAGAACAGTGCAGCAATACCTAATGGTGACAGTGACAAGCTTGTGGCCAAACACAATTCCTGTCTCGAGCAAGGTGACATTTTTCACCACCTGACTGCAGGTAAGGGGTTAACACTCCCCTTCTGGGCCAGTTTATTTGGGTGCCTGTAGCCAGGTGCAAGGATGCTCTGCAAGTGGGGTAGGCACAGCTTGAAAGTATGAAGCAATTATTTCTTGATCAGCACACGTGAAATGTAGCTAGGATTTAACAAGGTGCTGGGGTGCTACCTCTGGTAAGGCAGTTGGGGTGGCTTTGTTGTCCACGTAGGCATCAGTAGGGAGGGTTGTGGTCACTGTGACTCCCTGAAACAGGTCCCTGGTGTTGCTGTCTTTTGTCAGCTCCTTCAGTACTGGTCGTCTCATCTGGTGAATCTTGCTGGTCTGGCTGGATTTCCTGGTATGTTTGATTCATGCATGATTGTTGTTTTGTTTTTTTTTGTTTGTGGTGTTTTGTTTTTTTTTTCCCCAGGATTGTATATGTTTCTATGTTGGTGTTTTGGTTTCTGGGTGTCTGGTTGGTGAGATGGACTAACAGCACCCCAGGCAGTACCCCTCCCCACCAGCCTGCTGGTGTTCTCTCCTGCCTGTGGTGGCCTGGGCCTAATGTCAGCTGGAGGGTTACCAGCCCTTGTTAGATGTTAGAGGCTCTTTTGGGCCAGGTCCAGTAACTGGCTCAGGTTGCTTGCTCTCAGCCAAGATGGTCCTTACTGCTGAATGTGGGAGTTGAGCAGAAAGTGGAGGAGGAGAAAATGGGCCTTTCCAAGGGTGAGCCCCAGGGCTGTCTTCAGATGCTCACTAAACCTGCAGAGCTATTGTGCAAAAAAGTGAATTTTGTTACATTGAGTCTCTTAATGTGTTTCCTTCTCCCTGTGCTGGCAGGATCTCCTGCAGGCTGGGGTGAGGTGAGGTCCCTCCATGGTGCAGGTCCGTTTGCCCCCGCTGCAGCAGGGTCCTGGTGGCCACAGGCAAGGCCTCAGTGGGTGCATGGCCACTGCAACAGGCCCTGCTGTCTGTCAGCACAAGGCTGTGGGGTGCAGGAAGGCAGGACCTGTCTCCTTCATGGTGCTTGGGGAGCTCTTGCATTCAGTGGGGTTCAGAGAGCTTGGAAATGAGGGTCTGGATCCATGTATCTCCTCTAGTTGATGGTTTGGTTTGATCCATATATTTTCTGGTTGTGCAGGTGAGCAAGCATCAGGAGCTGTGGCAGAATTGGCATACGGATACTTGTGGGTGATGAGGACTGCATTTTTGTGGCAAACTTAGCTGATGAATTGGTGGTGTGTGGTGGTGGTTTTTATTTAATTACATAGGTAACTATTTCTGTCTAGAAGCTTGGTTGGAGTAGGTACTGAGTTTTGCTTGGAGTGAAGGCCTCACTTTACAAGGACATTTTAAGTACATATCTCAGCTTATTTTGAAAGCTGGCACCCAAGCAGTTATGTTTTAGTTACCCATCTTGTTGGGTTTTTGCTGGAGCCTCAACAACTGGAATACTGGGCTCAGATAGAGATTATCCATTCAAAGTTTGTGGTCTTATTTCTGTGTCTTTATCAGAATATGGGAGCTTATCCCAGACAAACCCAGCAAGGTTCAGTACTTTAAGCTTGAAAATTTTGTTGGCAGGCCACAAGGAGACTGGTTTAATGGAAATAAAAGTGTATGTAGCAATAAACTAAATATATGCTTTCTATGCTATCCAGATAACAGGTATGTTGTTTAATTTCCTTGCAAAGAATCAATTTCCCTTATTCTATTTTAAACAAAGTTACCTGAACTCCATGCCTGTATTGGGGGGGGTGTGGGAATACAGAGACCAGGTGGTAAGAGGCAAGGGGGGGCTGTGTGTCGGACTTTGGGGGAGGCAGGCTTTGGCCTGTTCGGGAGACTGGCTGACAGAGTCCCTTGGGAGGCAGTCCTGATGGGCAAAGAAGTCCAGGAAGGCTGGACACCCTTCAAGAAGGAAGCCTTTGAGGCGCAGGAGCAGGCTGTCCCCATGTGCCAAAAGACAGGCTGGTGGGGAAGAAGACTGGTCTGGCTGAACAGAGAGCTTTGGCTGGAACTTGGGGAGGGGAAAAAGGTGGTGGCTCACCAATGGCTCCGCTTTCAAATAGTTAACGTATAACTGGGATGCTTATGTTAATGGCTGTTATCTTTTCATGCCAAGTGACTGAATTATTGGCCGGGGATGTTATGCGCTCACATAGAGGGAAGCTTTGTGCAGTGAAAATGCAGGCATCCTTTATCTCCTTTAAAGATGGGATTGCATTTTAAAAAAAAAAATTCTGTTACAAATAGAATATGGAGCAGTAACCCTTGCTCCTAAATGTAGGCAGTAATCTAATTTGAGCTGTAGAAACTGACTTCTTGAGCATTTGGTGAAACTTCTAATCCTTCTGGAGAAATAATTGTGTGTTAATTAAGAGCCAGAATTCCACGAGGCTTATTAGCTGTCTAGCTGGATCTGAGAAGCAGAAGGTTGAACAGAGTTTAACGAAAATTTAGAACTGTTAATTAGTCTCCCTTCTTCCTAGTCTCCTTTCTATTTTCTTGTTTTTGGTTTGTGTAGCACACTTTGAATGACCCGTGAGAAACTACTGTGCTTCTGACATGATAGCTCCCAATTGTAAATGCTGCACTTTACTAGCTGTGAAAGAATAAAGCTTTAAAAGAGCTTGGCTTCCCTTAGCTACAAGCTAGCTTGTTATGGAAGAAGAAATGACAGAAAGTGGAAAAAGCAGGCTGGCTAATCTTGTTAAATTGGCTGAATAATGTTGCATTCAAGATTCGTGAACTCCATGCTGGAACACACAGATGCTTTAATAAACTTTAGGCGACCTGTCTTAGTTTAGTGCTTTTTACAGGGTTCAGAAAATGTTTGATAGGCGTATGGAAACCTAAACGTGAAGCCATCTTCCTTACAGACCTCCATTTTGGTAGTTACGAGTATGGGAATTTGTGAACGTGTGAAGGTCGTGCTTCACTGATGCACGCCTGGGCAAGAATGGGGAGGGGAAAGGAGACCCTGAAACACGTTTAAATAGCTTTTAAAGTTTATTAAGCAGCACACATAGAGATGTGAACTGTTTCCTGAGTTTTTTTCACTTGGACATTATGATTAAGTTAATTTTTTTGGAGGGGAGGGGCGAGGGGGATGTTAACATGCAATACAAACCTCCCTGGGATTTTGGTATGAGGCGAGCTGAGCAAAACGGCAGCTATTTCAGCTCAACAGCCCCTGTACCCCCCAGTGACATCAGTTTGGGCCTGCTGAGTAGGAACAGTTTAAACCTCTATTGTAAAAGACACAAGAATTCTATTCATTAATTAGACTTGTCAGTCTGCTTTGTATTTCCAGCAACAAATACCATTTCATTTCAGGGGTGTAGTTAAGCCCTTAAGCTAATTTGACTTCTGGCTCTGGTCCTATTATACTTACTGCCTCACCTCTAGATGTTTTGTTGTTCTAATCACCAAAATGTTTATATTTTCCTTTCAGTTTATAGTATGTCTTAATTAAGACATTTGCATTAATATAAATGCATTTGCCTAATACAGATGCACTGCAAAACAGAATATGCATCAGAATGACTAACCCTGGTAATGGCACTGGTTTCATGCCGACATGGTGCGCCTGCAGTTTAGTTCACAATTTGGGCAGAGGGGGAGGAGAGGGCCAAGTGGGAAGTGCGTTAAGTGTAGTGTAGGTAGCCCTTGAATTATAAATGGGAAAACCTACTTGGATGTGTAAAAAAATGTCCTAATTGTGCAGATTAGTAGTTGTGGAGTATGAGCATCATGCGTCTACAGTCCTATTGTTCCAAGCATTTGGGGGTGATGGATTTTTCCTTCTGTATGTGTAGTTATTTTCCCACTCTTTTAAAATACAGATTTACTTTTTTATTAAGGGTAGCCTAGGTATAACTTAAAGCTAAATTTGAGGAGCACCTGAAACAATGGGATGCCTGATCATAATTGCGAGAGTCTAGGTATGCATGAATAAACCTCCCAAAAGCTCTGTTACAGGGTGCAATTATTCTGTGATTCTTTTGGCAGTGCTTAAATTATTCCAGTATTAAATCTCAGGTTGGTTTCTTGTTACTACATTAGGTTTTCTGTCAAGTATACTGCACAGCATTCTGATCTGACAGCCACTTGGCAAGAGTTGCTTGCTTGGAACCATACTAAATACTTCTAATTTCATTTTAAAGTTGAAGGGTTGTTCTCGGCCATACAGAGATAAGGCTTTCAACTGTGTGGTTTTGGACAATTAAATCCTCTGATAGGGGAAGAAAACTACCTTTTAAAAATATTAGTGGATTTATAATTCCAGTTGTCTTTAAGTGGCTGTTTGGAGAGCACAGCATCTGGATGGGACGCGCTCAGATCTTAAGGCAGCTCTCCTAACCCTGCCAGCTTGAGGAACATCTCTGCCCGTGTGCCCTGTAACTTACTTTGTAGGATCTCTTTTACTAACTTTCTGTTCTGATTTACCCTCTGAGACACTGACCTTGCTGACACTTGTTATTTTTTGATCTGTAGAGTCTCTCTGAGTTATTGGAATGTTGTGGGCATAATTTATTGCTGTTTCCCAGTTATGGGCTTGTTATACAAAATGTAACTGGAAGCTGAGGTACTGCATTGTCCTCACTGCATCAGTTCAAGACAACACGTGTGTAGGGGCTGTGCAGACTGACAAAAGTAGCTTTAAGATTATAACAGTGTCAACAAATAAAGCTGTACTGTTTTTTTTATGTTTTGAAGAAATACCTTTATAGCGGTACCAGTTGAGGTGTAAACTAGATCCTGTCAGGAAGCAGCTGGTTACTTTAAAAGATGACAACGAAAAGATTAATTTAACACTGAAGAAGGGGAAAAAAAATCCTCTTTTTGAGAAATATACTAATAACATGAATAATGGTATCGTAGGGCACCATTTAGAATATTTACAGTTACTTACTAGAACATAACAGAAAAGATATGCCTGCCTACTAGGAGACATACAAATACAAACCTAAATTACATGGAGCTATATTGTAAAATCTCTGGGATAATCTGGAGAGAGACCAAGTAGATAAGCATTCCTTTGTTCTTCTGTTATTTTATAGTCCTCTGTGTTGCAGGATGAGCTTGGCAGTGCTCCTTGGTGATAGATGGTGGACTTAGCAGAGAGCTGTAGAAAGCCACGGACATCTACATAGAGCTACTGCTTCTGTAATCAACTCTGTATCTCAGGTTCGGCTTCCTTCAGTGGTCTGGAAGGAACTACATGAAAAGGACACTATAAAACCAAACTCTGATCACTCCTCTAACTTACAGTTGATAGAGGAACATGAAGCTTGTTCTCCATACCTGGCGCATCCACTTTTTCTACCGCAGTTAATTAAAAGTGTGCCTTCAAAGAAGGTATTAACACAAGAGTCTAGACCAACTGTGACTGTCCTATTCAAAACCATGCCAAAGACACTGTGACCTTATTTTCCTAGTCTTGGTGTGTTATTAATTTGCTTGGGGTTGTACCCTGTAATTCTCTGTGCTGAAGTAAGCTGAATTTCTGAATCTTTCCTGCAAATCGAAGGTGCCCTTTTAGGATGTAAGGTAAGGACTGAATCTATCTGCTTTTCAGGCAGAAAAGAGGAATACTTGAAGTTTTAGGAGGTAACTTTTCAGTTTGCATTGCAGTGGTACCCAGATAAAAACCCTTATACATCTGAAGCGATGGCATCGTCTTTCTCGGTGTGGGACAAAATGACGGTGGGCCCCTCTCTGTCACCCAGGGAGTATCTCAAAGGTGAAATCTCTGTGCCAAAAGAGCGGGATTAGCACACAGGAGGACACCTTTGTGTATAGCTCTGTGGGGTATAATCCAAATTGTAAATCTTCCTCCTGAAAAGCAAGCAGACAAATCATTACAGGTTTGTGGTATTCAGAATAAATGAATCTGTGTGACCTAACCCTTTTTTTAACTCTTGCAAGCTGAAGTCAAATGAATTGTAAAACTGGAAATCCTGTTAAGCTATTTGCTTTCTAATGGTTAAATGGCTTAAAGGCTTTAGAAAAATCAGGAATTTGCAAAGTATAAGTCACTAGTGTTTTATACTGTAGCTGAAAAATGCTATATCTACATCCTGGTTCAGATCAGATCTGACAGATATGTTTAGCCTTTGTGCCTTAATGCTACTGCATATGTATGTGTATATAATATTCAAAATATGTATTCAATGGCAATTGAATTTCAGTTAATATCTGCATTAAAATCAGGGATTCATGAGTGATGAATTGTTCACCTTTCTTTCCTGACCTAGGAGATGAACAGAAGAAAGCCAGTGATGATATGTTGTCAAGGTAAAATGACACTGTTTAGAAAAGGGGATATTTGGAGTTCCTGTTTCAATGAATAACATTGCTGGAATGTTCACCCCATCAGGCAGCTCTGGAAAACAAGCTTTCAGAAGGTCACCAGCTCGAGCTTGTAACCTTGCTGCCATTTGTCTGGTAGGATCTCTCTTCATCGTAAACCTGAATGCGTTTATTAGGGTTGCAATGAAGAGAGAGTCTGAAGAGAATATTAAAATAGTTGCTATTGTGCCAGGAAGAAAATGTTTGTTTCTGCAAGTAGTGGAGCCCACAGAGCTGTTGAAATAAAAGGTCATTTTCAGACTGTGGAACTAAACGGGATATTCTTGTGAAGGGGGAAAAATGAACATTGTTTCTGTTACTCCCACAAAGAATCAAAAGAAAATGTTTAGGTGTTTGCTTTTTAAAATGTTTATTCTGTTTTTTAAACCTATAATGACTAAATACTATGTTCAAATGATCCTTCAGCAGACTAAGTAGCTTTTTTTTAGCTGCAGTGAGGTTGGAGAAAGAGGCAGGATAAATATAAATACTCTTGTTTTATCTATCAAGCTGATACAGAGTTCACTAAGGCTATTTTTGACTGAGGGACTTTTTGAATTGGGAAGATAAGACACCCTACTTGCACTCTGTTTTAGGACTGGAACTTAAAATTGCAGTGAAGAAAACCAGGTATAACTGTTGTGCCCAATTTACTTTAATAGGACTCCAAAGTTGCAGAAATCTGGTCTTACACTGTCAGTGGCAGGGAAAGTCTCAAAGACATTCTTTTGAAAATATGAAGTTGCCAAGGAGGAAATAAAGGTTGTGTTCTTCTTAATTTACTTATCTGTTCCTACCTATTTATATATTATTTCTAAGAGTGCACAAAAAGAAGTTCTTCAGCTAAGAGCTGTGGATTATAAATTGACGCCTTTAGAGTAAAAGGAGGAAAAACAAATGGGTGCCCTCCTTTATTCCCATATAGAGGTATGGCTGTGCGTTATCTGACAGGAGCAACCCTGCTTCTAAAGAGAACATCTTGCATGTTAATTCTCCTAGAAAACCTTTAAGACCTAATTTCATATGATCCGCTTTTAAGCAGCAAGCAAGGGACAGGAAACAAAACCAAAGCAATTTTTCTCAAATATGTGCTAAACTGGATCCCAATTTAAAGCTCAAGAAGAAGAGAGTGACCAAATGCTGTTCTTGTGTATATATCACTCCTTTTTCTTCAGACAACAACAATTTGGGCCCATTAGACAAGTTTTCTGTTCTTAAGCATGTTTTTTCTCTTCTCCTGCCCCAGTTGTTCAGATAGTGAAATTTGGCACTTAGGCACTCAGATCTTCCTTGGAGACATTTAGTGCTACACAGCATTAGGGGGTATGTTGACATCTGCTACTGTAAATATAATCAAAGTCAAAAGAACATGACAAACATCAACAGTTAGACTGTTGGTTTCATTGCATTAATAGCACCTGCAGGGGAAAAAAAAATGGTGAAGTCAAGGTGCATGCTAGCTGCATCGCTTCTTCATTTCTTCATCTGCAGGTGAGCAACCTGCTATCGTTTTATATGTATTTCACTAGGCGTATTGATACTCACAGAAAGTGGTATCCCAAGGGCCTTGTTGTCTTGAAACAGTTTACCTTTGTGCTCGAGTCAGGTTTTATATTGGTAAATGTGATTGCCTTGGGTGAGAGAGACAAGGCTTGAGTTGCGGGAATGGTGCTGGGAAGGATGGGCTCTGGAGGTGCTTCCTACGCTTCCGTGGATACGGGCATGCCAAATTGGGTGGTCTCACCCACGCTCCATGGAAGATCATCAGCAAGCTTCAGTTCTTGCTTTGAAATGTAAATGATCAGTGGCTCAACCACTTCAGTACTAAACCCAGCAGATCAGAGCTGGTGTAATGTTGGGTTCTCTTTAACCTGTCTTCTGATGAGTGTTGCTTTGTTTTATTTTTCTATGGCATACTACTCTGTCTTCTGCTGTATCTTGATTTATCCTTTCTAAACTTGTGTCGGTGAAACCTGACAGCCCTGAAAAAGCTTTTATTTGTTAGCAGTTTTTTTGTGGGCACGTTATACATAAAGGTCACTCAAACACAGGTTTGCTGTTCTGCATTTGAGCTTGATGCTGTGTTGGTTCCAGATTTTTATGTAAATGGTGTTAGGATAGTATATTTATTACCAGTGAAAAGACAGCGCAATCAATTTAAAAAAGCAAATGGTGCTGCACTAGATCACACACTTTCCTGGCTAAAAATAGCAAGTCAAATGCTGGGAGCTGCTGAATGCTTTCAATCCTCACTGTGAGGTAGAATTTCAAATTAGGAGTATTTCCTGATATTAGGTCCCTGATTTAACAAACTTCTTAATATGTATCTTTCTGGGCTTAAGTCTGTTGTTGTAAGGCAAAACAGTTAAACTGCAACCCTCTGTGGAAAAATGGGCTGAATATTTCTGAAATTGGTGATGTATTTTAGAAAAGAATTCTAAGGTAAGATGACAGGAGCTCTTCCCCCGCCCCCCCCCCCCCCCGAACTGTTTGCAACACCTGCTGAGAGAAATGGGATCTGTAGGTCCATAATAGCCTTTAAACTCTAATCTTTTGGTATGTAAGAGAACCAGCTGGCTAATCTAAAGACATTCTAGAAAAAATAATGTTTTTTTTCCCCCCTGTGTATTAGCAGTGACCTTTATAGAAGTTGCATACATACTTTCCCTTAAAGGTTATTGTGCTAATTTAATTTTTAAATTATTTTCCTCATATTATAAACATACATAATAATGCCATTTGTTTTCTTTCTTCTGAAAACACTGAAATACTAACCATAGTATAGAAGTGGAAAATATATTATTTCCATCAGCTTCATTTGGTGTGCTAAGTCAAATGGTAATGAGGATGGATTTAAGTTACCTATGCCAGCTTTTCTTGGCCCTGTACTAATAGGAGAAGACAGTGGAAGCAGGCCTGGTATTGCCTTGGAAGTAAAAGGACTGTAGGCGCTTGGGAGAAAGAGAGATTGCTTAGACTGATCTTTTTTTTCCTATAAATTAAGGCTATTTTCCTTTTTTTCAGGCCTTCCTTTTTAAAATGGGCTGTGTTATCAGTAACAGGAATCTTAATTGAGTATTCTTTTTTTCTGCCTGGATAATTTTTTAGCATGCCATAATGTTGGCTATACTGTTCTGGAGGCTGGTCTGACCTGAAGTCTTAAGTAAAATAATTGCCTTATATAAGGCAAAATATCCTTCATATGTACCATAGTTGTCCTTGGGTTTCTATATACCTTACAACTCTTGCTAGTGTAGTGTTTTCTTTCCTTCCGTTATTTTCATGGGGTTATGTGAAGTTGCAGCATACAAAGTGATTTTACTTTTTTAAAAAGTAAGTGTATGAAAGCAAGCTCATTTCATGAGTGCGCAGGTCTGGACAGATAGATTTTTCTTGTTTGGCCACCGTAGGCTCCATCCTGGGTCGCTTGCCTGCCACTTGGGTCACTACAGCTCTTTTTGGAGCTGGCACTTAACGTATCCCCCGTCTTGTGGGGTGATTGAAACTCCCTTGTGCAAGGTTAAGGGTCTACCACACCTGCACAGCTATTAAAGAACAACTAGTGAAGGCAGCAGTTGTTCCCTGATGCTACCTGCAATGTTCCCTTCAGCCTGGGGGCCTTCCAAGAGTTAAACAAGATACTGAACCTTCAGCATTAATTCTTCTTTTTCTTTGAAGATTAGAAACTTTTGGATTACAACTGTGTTTGAAATGCTGAATTTTCCCAGCCATAATAAAAAGAAACACTTTTGGATCTAATGAAAGCTTTGCTGGCTCTTCTAGTGATTTTTGGTGGAGTACGGACATGCTCGCTCCTCCCTTTTCTGTTCTTAATATTCAGTAATGCCTCTTCAGGAAACTCATACAGTGTCTCTTGCTCATCTTCTGTTCACGTATTAGGCTGAAACTTCCTTAACAATTCTAAGAGAAAACATTGAAGGAAAACAAAGCATAACATTATGGTGTTTGAACTGTGGTGGCAAATGCCAATCCTCAAGTATAGTCACATGCAGAAGACCTAGTCCCGTTTTCATCTGATGTTAGTGTTTTGCCTTTTTCTAAATTTGACAGCATGTTTCTCCCGAGAAGAACAGAGCTAGTACAAAGACTGGGTATTTATTTGACAAAATAAGTTTGGAATGACAATCCTATTGTAATGCTTGCTGTTATTTTAAATAGCAAAATTGGGATGTGGAACTCTGATGGTGCCGGTTAAACAAAAGATTGTTATCCTTAGTGTTTTGTTTTTTTTTTTTTAAAACCAACAGCACAATAGTGTCTCCTATTGATTTGTAGTCTGGTGCCAGACATTATTACCACTAAAATATAGTCCATGTAAAAATCAATGCATGCATACTATAGTGCATTAATTACTATATGTTTTTCTCCCAACGAGGTACTTACTGATTCCATATGAGGTCCTCAAATGACAAAAATCTAATGAGCCTTCCCTCTATAGTCCGTTATACAATACTACTGTACACGTAGAACTGATTTGCTGACGAACTTCAAACTTTATGGCAAGTTATGCTGTAATACCTGCTTCCTAGTTTTTGGAATTATTCAGCTTCTTCAAAGACTGTAAAATGAATCCTGGAAATAATCACTGCAGGATTAGATGAGTAAGTGGAACATGCATGTACCTGAAACAAGGAGCTAGTAAAGATTTTCATTAAAAATACATTTCTTTGTATATTGAACTGTACATGTGCTTTGCTTTTTCTCTATCCATACTCTATTATTAACACCATCAGAAAGGAGTAGACAGATACACAATTTACCATTTTTGTTTCCAAGTGAATGGCCTTCTATTACAGAGTTCTCTTAATGCAAGATGATTTCTGCAAAGGCTTGTTTTTGTACGTAAATGTGTAATATTTTTGAAGCACTTAATACTACTTCAAATGGGCATAAAAAGCAGCTCATGAATGCATACAAACAAACTGAAAACATGTATTACAGGGAAAAAAAATCCCTTGCTATTCTGTAAATAGCTGCCCTCTCAAGAACTGAGAAAATGTATTGCTTAGGATTACAGCTGGAGTTAAAACAACTAATCACAACACATTTCCCTTTTTCTAAAATAGACGTAGATAAAGGTGATTTTGACTTGGAAATAATTGCAATTTAAAACCACTCTTCTACACAGTCCCTAAACCTGTTGTGTTTAACCTTGTTGAGTGTTTGTGTTTTCTTCTGACGTGAGTGCTTTGAAGCTCGACTTCTACATCTTAAACTTGTTTGGCCTAACTATTTGAGCATCTAGCTCCCTCACACACTTTACTGTGATATGAAAGTGGTTTGAATGGGGCAGTAAGCAGTTCATAACATTCTTTGTATGCACTGATGTAGCTACTATTCATGAACTACTAAAGGAGGAGGATGCTGACTATCTTTCATTGCATGAAACACATCTAAGAAGTAGAAAATGGGGGTTTTACCTTAAGGAGTTTCACAACTGTGTTTTTTTCATTATCCAAATACACAAGCTGTCTGATATACTCAGTTTAATGTGGCAAAGACACTTTGTATTAACACTTCATGCTTTGTCTGAATATTTCTATTGCTGAGCTACTGCTATACCCATTTCTTTTTATCTTTCTGGTCCAGCTAACCTTGTTGTGGGTACATTTGTACTGGATTTTGCTTGTGTCTTCTACTAATTAATGGCTTAATGTTAACAGAAGTGTATTGTTTGGTGGGTTTTTTGAGTCCTGTCATAGTTTAAAGGTATGCACTGGAAAGCTGAGGGTTTGAGTCCCTCAATCCAAGAACAATGTTACATATGACATTTAGAAAACTTCTGACTGGCTTTAAAAAAAAAAAAGGAAAAGTGTATTTCCAATCATCTGCTCTCGAGGGGTAGTTCTATAGTCTGGATCTTGAGAGAGGATGGAGGCATTTCCTCATCCCCTGGTCAAATGTCTAGGTCTTCCTCATCGGAGAGGCAAAATCTTGGACATAACCAACTGGAAATGAAAGAGGGTTATCTCTGGATAGGTGCCTAATTGGTGGGGCTTGTTAACTTATTTTTGGTTTATCATTCCTCTTTAGGTACCTACTCTATTGTATATTTAATAAATACATATCTATATACAGAGTCTAGGTTGATGACAAGATGAAGACATCTACACTCCTTGCCTCTATGGTGACAAGACAAATAGAAGTAGCATAGTTGGTGGCATTCATTTTAAATTTTTTTTTACTAATAGTGTTCTGGTTTTTTGCCACTGTCTATGACTAAGATTCCTTGCACTCGAAAGATCAGCAAGTTATTAATCAAATCTTTAGCAGGTTATATTGTTCATGTTTCTTACTAAGTTTAGAAAGAAGAGATGCAGTTTCTAATTAGGAAGACTGACCTAGAATGGCACTGAGTAAGACCTAGGGACTCTGTGTGATTCATCAACACACTATAGTGGAAGCCTAAAAACAGGGTAATGTGATACTGGACTCTGCCCTTAATCTATAAGCATTATTAACTGGAAGGCACTCCCCAAACTTGCTAAGATAGGTATACATTTCACCACGAATATTCATTATAGCCACTGCCTTAATCCATGCAAAGCCTAATTTGGAAGTACAGCTTTCTAGAGAAATAGCTCTGAGGGTGTAGGCATGGGAGTTATTGGAGGTAAGGCAGATAGGCTGAATACTGCTCACCTTAGAGGTTGTGGAGAAAGATTCAACAAAAACACTATCTGGACTTGCTGTACAAAACTTCTACTGCCCTACAGGAAATTCCACATGTGTCTCCAACCAGCTCCCAGTAATCTGTATGTGATACCTATAGTATAAGCATTGCATCTCCCAACAAGCCTGGGAGAGAAGAAAAGGGTAAGATAGCAAGGCCAACCATGCTCCTCTCTTGCTTGTGTCAAGAGGGGACGGTATGTCATATAAAGAGAGCTAGAGCACTGCAAATACTAGTCGGAACTAATTCCCTGGTGGACGGATCAACCAGGTCCCATATGCCAAAATAAATCTTGCACATGGATCATACAGAAACTCTAAACTGATGCTTTTTCAAGTGGCATGATTATTTCCAGTAATATGTGCAATATGATGCAAACATTGACAAACCCTTTAATACTACTGAAATCTTTAACTGTTTAACTCTTTTTCTTCTAGAGATCACTGCACTTCTGTATACCTTCTCTCGAAGTCGGTGGCTGCTCAGTCATGCCTTTGCAAGCCACTTGCTAGTATCTTTCAACAAAAAGTTGTCCTTCAAAACAGACCTTAATGCTCAGAACTGATTACTGATTTCATGGCTGGGTGATGACCAGTTATGTCCTGAAATTAGATGTGTAACTAATGTGTTGTCTTATAATGTACAAGCAGTAAACATTTTTTCAGCAGTAAAATTCAAATTATTTTCCCTGTATTTCAGTCCTTCAGAGCTATAAAGTAATCAGAATCAGCAATGGACATGTTCCATGGAAGGCCTAAAATCTTTCTGTCCCTACTTGCTCACCAAGGGAAGCATTGCGTGAACAGTTTTCATCGCACAAAGCCTTGAGTTTGGCCTTGGCAAAAAGGACAGGACCTTCATTCACTCTTCATAAAACTAGTCTGTCATTAAGTCACATAAGGAAGGAACTCGTACTCTGAAAATCTCTTTTAAAAAAAAAAAATCAAAAGATGAGCAGGAATTGGTTAAAGATGTGATACTAGTTCTTCCTTATTAGGCATGTTAATGAGATGAAACTGCTCTGAAGTGGCAAAGAGGGGAAGAGACTTTAAAGTACAAGATTTTAAAAATGTCAGAATTTCTGGAATATTTTTTTAATCCACAGCTGATATCATCAAGTATATTTCCATACAAAGATGACTGGAAATTCACTTGAAGTTTAAAAAACATTTTTTCAGATAATATGCCTTGAAAGGCTGAGGTTTTTAAACTGGTTTTGTAGAATCTGTTATTTTAAGAAAGGTTTTCAGGTGAAATAATTTTCTATCCTTCACATAATAGGAGAAATGTGGGAGGAGTTGTGATCATCTGAATCGTGATTTCTCTGCAGTGCAGTTGCATGTCCTCCTGACATGATCACAGATCCAGAATATAAAATTATAGATTAGTTATGCATATTTGAAAAAGTGTTTAAAAGACTTGCTAAGCTCTAAATTGTGGTGGAGTTGTTTCACTAATAATTCAGAATTAATTTACGGAGCTTATGAAAGCTGAAGTTGACGCAGAGCCCACGATGGCAGAGCGCAGGTATCTGCAAATACCACAATCTAGGGCATGTTCTTTTGGAAGGCTTCTAGTTTTGACGGTGGATTTGGAGTTTGACTCCACATTTTTTCAGTGGTTTGCCATGGGTGTGTGTGTTCATCTCTATTTCAAATATAGCCACTAAATAGAGATTAACTTATCCTAGGAGTAAAACTGAAATTCTGTTCTTTGTCTATCAATGGCAGATAGTAATCTTTTTTTACAGAGGAGAATGAATTTGAAGACGTTTTTAGTATCAGGTAAGAATATAGCTTTGTGAATGGTATTAATCCCCCTAAAAGGGAGGAAACTGTTCAATATTTGTCTTTTGACTCCATGAAGACTCTTGAGTTTTGAATGATGGCTCACCTTGATTGCATTGAGGTGAATAAAATTACATCCTCAGTATTGTGCCTATCATCTCCTCCCTCTACCTTGCACTGACTGTACAAGTTTCAATTAAGCTGGAGGCTGTCAGAATATTTTGTAGGCATCCCACAGTAGATGTTGTTGTTGTGAACTGGGCTATTAGTTGTTGGTGAGCAAGGAAAATGTTAATCTTTGAAGAGAGTTGTTTTGAATGTGTACAACTTAAGTAAAACAGTGATTGCCAAGCCACAGCACAGACACTCACAACTGTTTAATTCTTATTATCTTTGCTTTCTAATTCACTTTCTCTTTTAAATTGCAGTTCAGATGTTTGGAGACTTGAACATATAATTAGATTGCACTCACAAAAGAAAAAGTGCGTTATTCATCCCATCTGTAGGTTCTCTGTGGGACTATAGTGTAAATTCCATAACGGACTATAAACCAGACCATTACATAATTGTACATATAATGTAGCCTAAAATGTGTAGGCTGACAGATAACGCCAACGTGCCCACAGTCTCTGCTAGCTAGATCAGGCTGAGCCCTGGAAGGGCTGCACAGACCCTGCCGTCACACCTGCAGAGGTAGGACTGAAAGGGTACAGACTATGGCTACAAGGAAAAAAAAAAATTAGAAAAAAGGGTTTGACAAACCAGTGCGCAGGCTTTTGCGGTACCTTCCTTGTTAACCATTTCCCAAGTTAAAAATTATCCACTTATTTTACTTGCAGTCTCTTCCTCCCATGTGATCTTTTACCTTTTCCCCCTGACAACACTGCCGCTTTGATATCGGTTGATCAACGGACTTTTGGAAGTGTTCGTTTCGTCATTGTGGTCCATTTTGTCTACTGCATTAAAGACTTCACTATTAATGAAATGGGGAGGGGGGACTTTGGGGTGGGATGTGTTCTTGCAGGAATGCTGGTTATTCCAATAGGCATCTACACATATTGAAATAATAAAACATCTGGGAAGTTTCATTTTTTAACTGGCATTTCAGAATTGATTGATGTTTATACTTTGTTACTTGCTTGGAAGATGAAAGAGAAATCTTTATTTCTAAGGGGTTAGATCTTTTTGTGGTTAATTAAAACAGAATAATTGAGTTCAGCTGATATGAAATTATTCCATTTAGTTGGTGATCTGAACAGCTAATTCAGGGTTTTATCGCCTGATACTTGAAGTAGTAAGAAAACAGCAAACAAACCAAAATTGCTGGATCAAAAAGCATGTGAAAATAGAGGTACAAGCACCGAAGTACTGGATATAAGCAAGTACTTCTGAATCCTCAGAGGAGTCCCTAGAAGGAGCATGTTATAGAACCTCTTGTGTTTTATGCATGCCTGGGTGAGGATTATTTCCACTTCTTGTCTCTGATATTTACAAGATTTTATACTATTTCCCCATGTTTTTGTGTTTGTTTTATTGTTGTTTTTCCCCCTTCTGTTCTCCCCGTGGTTAACATGTTTATCTCTCGCTGCGTTGGCAAATAACTGCTCAGCAGGCAAATGCCTAATGCAAGAACGTGGCAGAAGTTCAGGCCGATGACTCAGGACTCTGCAGGAAAGCATTTTCTCTGCTGTCACTGCTCGGTGACAATTGATAGGCTGCTTCGGAGATGAGTTGCGCTTCCCTGTATCGTTGCCGGACAATGGAGAGTTCGGTTTCAATGGGTTTTTGTTGCGATATGAGAATGATGGTCTGTAACTCTTAGTGTAAAAAGAAAATGCGGATGTCCTCAGTAATTCTCTTACTGCATCAGGTAGATGTTGCATAGTTCTCACTTCACTTTTTGCAAGAGGGATCCTCAGGGTTCATGGAAATCTAAAATAACAACCAACTGCAGATTAAGAGCATGTGTGGGATGTGTAGGGGGTTTCTTACCTCCCCATTGCGTTCTTTTGATTGAGGACAGGTAAGATCAAGTGACCTGTAAGGGACAGAGCAGTAAACATCCTTCACACCTTCTGCCGAGGCTGAAGCCTGCCTGTTTGATCACTTCAGGAGCAGAGAGACTTTCCCAGGTTGAGGTGAAGCCATTCGCATTCTTGCATCCACATTGCGCTATAGCAATTCCACTGGAACTTAAAGGGGGGTAAAGGAGGAGTAAATTAGCCTGTATTTATAGTAGATTTATGTATTTAACACAGTAATATACACCTCAAAAGATCACTGTCCTTTTATGGAGTATGCGTTGCTATGCATAATCAGTACTGTCAATGACAATTTTGTTATTAATACAAGCTTGTTGTGTTTGGTCACTGAGACATGAAGTATTTCCAAACTCATGCTATGTTTGGATTCATCCCTGTTCTCGATTTGCCTGCTGCTTCCAGTGGTGCCTGAGGCTTGCTGAGTTAAATGATGTCTGAGAAAGGCTTTAGCGTTCGCTGCTTGACTGCTTTATGTGGAATTAAACGTGCTTAATGATACAGTGTTATGGGTAGTGATGAACAAAATATAACTGCAGTGTACACCACTGATTAAATTACTGTGTTTTTCTTAAGCTAAACTTCTACATCAAGATTTAGAAGTTGATTAATGTTAGCCATGCATGAAAGCCCATCTGAATTAGATTCTCAAAGCTGCTATTGACTGTATTTGGAGAGTTCCGATACATAAGTAATCTAGGGTATGATGTTTGAGCTGGTCTTCAGTAAGATGTGATGCAAGTACATGAATATGGAAGAGGTCTGAATTCTGCTTTTCTCCCCTCTAAAACACTTTGGCAGTGGCAATATTTGCACCCTTCCGAAGTTATAGGCGTGTTATAAAATGTGTGCTATTGATGCTCTTAAAAAGACAAGTGTGGTGGGTTTGTATAGTTCAGGAGTTGTACTGAGGATATTAAGATCATTCAGGTGTTGTATGTTCATGACCTTAATAAACACATGACAGCTTTTATTATCTGAGGTTTCAAACCCTAATGTGTGGAAGGAGGGATGGTGCTAAGTGAGGCAGAAAGGGGAAGTGGGTGAGCTATTGCTTGTTTGGTTTGCTTATTTGTTACAATGCTACTCAAGCATAACTTTCTTCATGACCTTTTAAATTATTTGGTACTTGATGATGTACTTCATTTGAGAGTGTGTCTTTAGCCTTGAGATTTAAAGTGGTCGTTGTGAAAGAATATTGATGTGCAGGCAGTTAATAGATTTTGATTCCACTGAAACGCTGTGGGGAAGCTCAGTCATTTGTTTTTTGACACTGACTGTGTTGCGACAGTCAAATGTTACTGGGTAAACAAAACCAATTTTTTTAAAGCAGCTGCAACTTGTTATGTGTTGACTTCTATTTTCTTTTTTCTGTTAGTCCTACTGAACAGCAGGCTTTAATTTTTCTAATGCACAGAACTACTATATTGTTTTGTAAATCACTTCCTTGGAATCTACAGAAAAAAACTATTTAATGAGTGAGAAATTTTTTTCTGCTTGTGAATCTTCTTTGGATTGATTCTGCCTTCTAGACCTCACTTCAAATTTTCATCAAATATATCTACATAATTCTTGATTATATCTTACTTGCATGCAATTTATTTCAGGCAATCCTACTACTAACATAGGTACAGATAGCTATGACCTGGTTAACTCAAGGAAAGGAATGGATATGTGACTTTCAAGAAAGTCTTCCATTCTTGTCTTAAAGCTTACACTAATAATTTCCTCTTTCAGGAAGGATGAAGTATTCTTTCTGTATAGTCTTTATTTCTTAAGAAAAGTTTTCCACTTCTAAAGCTTATAGAATTCCCATTGGTATATAAAATGATACAATGACTACAGTTTCTTTTCAGTTTTAATATCACTTCTGCAATAAGCTATGCATATGCATTCCCTTTTTAATGGCACTCTTTTTTTTCCGAGGCTCGTACAAAAAAGATCTCTTGAGTGGCAAAACTGTTTGCCACGTTCCATTTGAGATTTGAAATTTCACTGGAGTTATGAACACCTAAATACAGAGACCTATTAGGAAAATGCTGAAAAACATATTGCAAATATAATTCTGTAGTAAAATGTTGCGAATACCCTACATGCTGCTGCATGTTCTCGTTGTCATTTGTACAAATACAGTACACAAGGGGGAAAAGAAAGCTGTCACTGTGAGACATTACTTCCAAGCGACTGCAATAACTAACCCTTTTCAACAATTTGTTTCTGGGAAGAAATGAAAGTTTATTCAGCTCCGCTGTGTTAGCGATTGAAACAAGCATTAAAAATAAATCTCATTCAACTCTGAGGTCCCTAATTTTGACGTTACAGTTTTAGGACAGCACAGGGCTCACTTTAATTGGATTGTTGTGGAAAAGGCTGCCACGAGATGCTCTGGTCCAGATTCCCCAACAGCCTTAAACATACCGTAATCGTTCTCGCAGGGTGGCTGGGAATCGCTATCGACATGATTCTGTTTTACACTTGGTTTACACACGTGCAGATGTTGACATAAGGTTCAAAGGAAAATAAAGGCTGGCTCCTAACAAAATACTATAAAGAGAAATAAGATATTCAGCATGGATCAGGTAGATGCACAGAGCTACGAGTATAGGACAGATAACTGCTTTTGTTGAATATAAAGTCTAATGTTTTCTTTGAATAAATCCCTGATTATGGGGTTCTATTAACATAACAAGGTACATCACTTTTTTTAGTACTAGCTTTGTGTGAGAAAAAACACGTGGGACACAAATGATTTTTTTGTTAGTTTTCTTTAAGGCAGAACATGAGATCTAGATTCACACTGGTTCTCCGGTACAAATCAGATTAATCTTGCTCTAATCACTTTTATTGTTTAATATGCCTTTCTTGAAGTCATACAACTCTTGCTGTTTTAAAGTCACTGAGAAGGGTGATCTGCCCTGTGTCTTGGTCTCTTAGTTTCTCTTCATGAGAGAAACTTAAAACAAACAAAAACCCCAATAAAACCCCCACAGCCCGGTCCTGGTGCTGGTCTTATCTCCAGGGTAGCGCCAGCATCTATTGTGAACATACCTATTGTAAGAGGTGACCTGGATAATTACATGTTCAATTCCAGCATCAAGCTGATAAGCCAGCATCACCTGGGCTACCCCATGTATTAAATAACATGCCTGACTCTTGTTTGCAGTGTTTAGTTCTGGTTAGTGTCCTTTGTTCTTCAGGGTAACTTTTCAAATATCTGTGGATAACTGTGACATGCGGCCTCTAATATTGGACAAACCTCAATGGGATTATCTCATGAGGCTGACATTTGCAGGCTTTTGTGGGACCCAACTTTGGACAAGCTGTCCCCTACACCACTATTAAAAATTCTCGTGTTTTTCCCTGAGTCCTTTTAAACTATTGAGTAATTCCCTAATAAACTTTGAATTTTGTCAGCCACAGAGAACATATGCTGGTATGCTTCTTTCAGAAGGGGATGGGCTCCACCAGTTCCACAAATCACATTTGTGCCTCTTTAGTTCTCTTTTATAATTACAAATCCAACTGATACTAAGAACAAATGGGTCTTTGATTCCAGAGTTTCTTAAATCTTCAAACTGCCGAGAATGGCTACAGGCTCATTACTTTGTTCTTCTTCCCATACTACTTCAAGAGCTTCTTGGCAACTTGTGAAGATAATCATGTCATAGCTATCTCTTGGCTATTAAACTTTTGTTAATTTTGGAAATATAGCAGCTAAATATCAGAAATGTGAGTGAAATTTTGAACTGGTTTGATGTGGTTTTAACTTTTCAATTAAGAGTATATTTTGAACAAGCTTATTATCCAGAATGCATGCGCTTTTTTAAGCAGCAAGAATGACTGTAGTATATAAACTAGGTTACCAAAACTGCTGGGGAAAATAATTTCGGATGACTTGCCAGTAGATGCCCCCTCAATAAAGTCAGCCACAGCGGAGTACTGAGATTCTAAGCAAGCCTTCCTGAACTAGCTTCTCAGGATAGAAGAGACCCAAGTCTGAGGATGACTTGAAATTTAACTGATAATTTTAAGGATATCTGATGTATCAAAGTACTATTAGCCTTTTCTAGTACATTGTAAAGCTTTGATAAAATTATTGCTGTTACTAATACTGCATTCACTGGTATAAACACTGAGCTCAAACCACAAAGCGGTGTAACCTCTTTATATCAAAAATTTTCCCTCAAAACTTGAGCTCAACTAACAGAAATAGCCTATGGAAGAAAGCGGAAACCAAAAAAAGAAGGCCTTAGTGCCTGTAGGTCTCAACTAATTCCCTGTGTCTGTGTCAGATAGTATACAAAACCAAAATAAGAGATTGTGTGCATCCATCTGTGCCCCTGCACCCCCCAAAAAACCCCCAACCCCACTCCCCCCCCCAAAAAAACCCTCCATGTAACCAAAAAATTCCCCCCCCCCCCCCAAAAAAAAAAAAAAAAGAAAAACCTTCTACAAACCCATATGTTATGAATGTCTTGCTTCCTCTGTGGTGGGAGGAGAATAGAGGTGATGCCATACAAAGGCCTGGGACAAAATGAGGCACAAGAATCAAAACCGAGTCTGAGTTTACTCTTGTATTCACTATAGGGCAATGCCTTTCAAACAGTGGAAGAGACTTCAGATCACAAGTCCGTTAATGATGAAATCTAAAGAATAGATAATACGAACTTTGGTGCCGAGGCACTAAACGCTGTGCGCCATTATGTGTGTGCCGTGCAAATTGCCTTGAACCCTGCGTGAAAAGTAGCGGGCCTTTCTTGAAGAAGAAAAATAATGAATACACTTTGGAAAGGTAATGACATGCCTATATATCACTGAAACAGGAGGCAGAACACAAAACAAATTAATGATTATTTGTAAACCTAATAAGGGAATGTCAAGGACAGCTAGTGCACCAGACAGTACATGAACGTGAATGATAAAAGGGAAAGCGAGCAGCCACTAAGAAAACTACGGGAGAATTACTGAGTCATTAAAACCAACTAGAAAAAGGGCTTATGATTAACAGAAAGACTAACCACTCTGTTTTTCCTAATATCCAGAGATGTTTGTCAAAAACTTTAATGATGTAATTTACCATTGTCAAGTAAGGACCTTCTAGAGGGTGCAAGTATGCAAAGAGAAAAAGGGGTTCTGAACAAAAAAAAAAAATCTTTTGTGGAGCATGATTTCTCGTGTGGCTGTGAGTGTGGAACCATCCTACCTGTGCACAACGTGGGTTCTTTTTAAATTTAAAAATTCCTAAAATGTGAACCTTAAGCTGAGCCTAGTTTTTAAAGATTTTTTTTTTTGAGTAATGGCTGAGACATTGTTTTGAAACTTAAAAAAACAAAATCAAAACTGGCATCACTTTTTTCCATTGGAGGAAATGCTGTGCATTCTGCTACTGTACGTATTAGAGTGTCTCTGATCTTGCATCTCTCAAGCTTCTTGGAAGAAAAGAAGTGGTCACCTAGGCTGGACATCCTATGTACCCTTCATCCCCTGTGGTTCTCTCAAACCCTTGTGTTAGTGTGGAGGCTTGCTGTTGGAATGTGTCCCAAAGGAGTGCTTTTGTATTGGGAAAACTGTTTCTTTGCAACCGCAGCCTTCTGATGGAGTGGACCAATTGAGGAGCACTACTCTATGTCCTCACTAGAGAAGAACGTCTCAAGTTTTTTCCCCATTTAAAAACACAAGGTTTGTAAATTTTACGCTGTAATATAAATCTTTAATAATGAGGTAAGAGAATTGTTGCGATTTGTCTGTCTTCAGCGCTGAGTTTCAACTGACTCTAGTTACAGCCTAATGAAATTCAAATAGCTGGACTGAAGGTTAGAAGGGGGATGACACATGAGGCTGATATTAATAATGTATGTGAGCAAATAGACTTGCAGTAGCAGTTCCAACAGCGTGGAACAAGTTACAAAGAGAGGTCTGACTCGATCTGACCTGCGCTAGAAAACAGGATTGAAACTCAAGATCTGCAGTTTCAAAACACAGCTTTCCCGTCTGCTGAGCTCCTGCCCAATAAAAGCCATCCCCCGCTGTGCAGCAAATGCCCACATCATTTCATAACAATCTGGCCAAATAAGCAGTTACAGATTTTCCCCCTTCTGAAGCTGTCAACCTTATCAAATGTGATGTGGAACTGAATTAGTATCTACGCTTGATCTTTTGTCACAGCGGAAATAACAAGTTTTGGTGCTGGTTTGGTGACAATGCAATAGCAAAGTATGTGAGCGAAATTACCCCGTGCGCTAGAGAAACACGAACCTGCCTCGTGTTTTGTGCTTCCCTAACAAGGAGGAAATCTTTGTAGTTCCATTAATTGGGTATAGATTTCCACCCGGCTAAATGGTCATGAAGCACAGACCTTCATGTTACTTTAGATTCTTCTGTTTAACGATGCCAGTTTCTTTTCAAATAATGGTTTCTTGCTTCCCCTATTGTTCATCCTAAAGTCTGTCAATGACCTGAAAGGAAGATAATCCTGTCTGTCATCTTCTCCCGAAAATCCAAGAAAAATGAATGCATCAGATAATGCTTATGTCTTACATGATTGTTTTTGTGTCAGATTCTGGATACACCCATGCCATTTTCTGGCACAGGGTAGTTGATTGAATATTCGGCTGAGGATTCATTGGTAAGAAAGTCTTCAAGTTGTCGTCTTAAACTCCAACCCCCTCCTGCCTATTCTGCCCACCCCTCCACCCCCCCTGGATTTGTTGGTGTCAATTTTTCTTCTAAACCCCTGACAAGTACATGATATAGTGAATTAAAAGAAGCTGGTGATTTGGGAAGTCCTGAATTAATGAGCACACTTTAAATTTTGATCAAGTGCTTCAGTGATTTAGAAGAAGTTGGCATTTGCTGAGACAAACCTAGAAGTTAAGGGATGATCTTTACTGATGGGCAACTGCGTATCAACCAGCATCAATGGCTATGGAACTTTAGAATGTGACAGAGCAAACCAGTGATAACACAGATAACGCTTGAACAGGGTATTTATTTGCTGTTGTCAACTAGGATCCATCAGATTTAGACACAAGTAGTTGATCTGTTGGTAAATACAGCCTGTCTTTGTTTATAGGGAAAAAAATCTAATAATCTTCTAGTGCGGCTTTCTCCTGAAAGCTTTGTTGGTTTTCTTTGTTCCGTGAATTTATGAAGACTCTCTTAATACCTCATCCTCCTGACTCAGCAGTATCTGCTGTAGCGATGAATGTTGTCACACCAGAACGGACTCCTCTTCCACTTCGGTCTGAGCAGTCTCGCATTATGTGACGACTTTCTTGGTGACCAAAAGAGCAAGAAGTGTAATCTCTTGCACTTTTAGCTATGTAACATCTTCCAAAGTACTCCTGTTAGTCACTCAGTGACCCTGGAAAGGATTGGAGGAAGATTATCTGCCTTTCACAGCAGAAAGCATCACAAGTGTCAAATCTGTGGTGTTCCCTTGGTGATGTTATTTGGCTATTCAACACTGACTGCAAGATGCATGCTCCCATGAATGTTAATGATCTCTCTCAGAAAGTAAAAGTTAAATTTGCAGTTTTCCTGCACTCTTCAAGTGCTTTATTCTCGCATAAGATTTTCTGGAGCGCTAACAGCATCTTATGACAAGTAGCTTGGTCTGGTCTGTGTACCTCAAGGGACTTATGGGCAGTTTTTTGGTAGCTAAGCCACCATTGAAGGAAAGGAGACAAGTGACTCTTTATCTCATCCCTGTGCTTATAGTTAATTTAATTCAGAAAAGACGCTAGCTGATTTGCCCAATGACAAAGATCAAGTAGGGGCTAGCATCCAGAGTTGCTCAGTCCACTAACAAGCAGTCCTCACTTAAATAAGATATACGTATCCTCGTGGTCTGTCTTTATGGGCTTCTGCTAGCAGACTTCAGCACATTTCTCGCCCTCTGGGGAACTATGAATAGGCAGCTATGTCACTGCAGTTCGCATGGTGTTGTGCTGAGATCATAAATCCTGCTGAGAGGAAGCCTTTAAAGCTCAAGTGAAGCAATTCACTAGCTATCACTACCCAGATTTTGGGAGTCCCGCTGGCTTGTATCCAAGCCCAGCGCATGGACAGAGCGAGCGGATTAGCCCACGCAGCGCTGTAGAGGCGGGGTGTTGGCTCTGCTTGCCTGAGAGCTGTTGCAGGGATTGTTTGGTGGCAGCTCTGGTTCAGCAGTAGCCCCTCAGTATCGGGTGCCATTTGCAGGGATGAGGAGCAGCGCTCGCCTGGGATGTGGGAACCCTGAGAACTTGCAGTTTTCAGTGGTTTCTGAACCATTCTGCACTGCGCTAGTAATTCTTGATCTTGTATTCTTATTTTTCTTTGTTGACTTGCTTCATTGCTCTTCCCTTTTTTTTTTTTGCTGACAGTTACTTAAATCTTGCGTTTGTGCTCACAAAGAATGAAAACAAATTTTGAATTCTTAATGTAAACTTTCATAAACTGAGAAGCCAGCCCTGGGGTATAGCTCTCAAAGTATGTCTTTAAAGATTTCTCTTCCACTGCCCTGCTGCTGTCCTTGCTCTGCATGCTTATTCTGCTGCTGAGGTTGAAGCCTCATTATCGCAAAGCAGCGGGTTTCAGAGTTTATGATAAATAGTTCTGTGAAAACCTCAGCTCGGTACTAATCCAAAAAGAAAGCAGAGTGTTAGGGGTTGTCGGGAAAGGAACAGAGAACAAAACAAAGTATCGTGTATTAATCCCTGTTTTGCCCGCATCTCGTTGGATATGGTGTGTAGCACTGGTTCCTGTTGATTCAAAAAGGCTGTAGTAACTACGCTTGGAACAGGTTCAGAGAAGGACAGCAAGGAACTGTAAAGCTGTGGGATAGTTTCTGTTTAAGGAACAACCAAATGTGGAAAAGCAGAGCCGCTCAGCTGGAAAGCGATGATAGGGGAGGGGTAATGTGATATAAGCCTGCAAAAGAAAGAGATTTCAAGAGGGAAAAGAGGAAGGAGAGGAGTTGGATTAGAGATGAAAAGCACCTGCTTAACCTACTGCTCTGAAGGGCAAGGAGCGGGGAGGGGGAAGCTGTGCTGTGCTTCCTTCGGGACGGAGCAGCCCAGCAGTGGGGGAGGACCCCTGTGCTGTCTCTCCCTCCCTCCCCACGCCTTTCGGGAAGGGGGTCGGACCGCAGGGCCCGGGGTAAGAGCAGCGGCCCCCAGCGCTGGGGCAGAGCCGGGGCTCCAGTGCCTGGCCCTGGGGCTCGTCCCGGCCCTCTCCTCGCTGCGGGGAAGCCGGGGTGGTCGGGAAGCCGTCCTGGGCCTGAAGGTCCTGCTGCTGCTGTGGCCGCTCTGCAGGTTCTAGCGGGCCTGGGCTGCGTGAAAAAAGGGCAAAGGAAGGGGTACAAAAGTTAGTCATGGGTTCAGAGCGTGTCATCAATTTTTTTCTGTAATTGAGCTGGATTTCAGAAAACTTTTTTCATATGTAATGACTTTTTTTCAGAGAGAAGAAAAACTGGAACTCTCAATGATTATCTTTTCTTTTTTTTGGTGGCATTTTGTTACATGGGAATTCTGATACAACACTTACAGGCTGACAGTTTTTAAAAAAACCAGGCAGTTTAATCATTAAAAAATAAACCAACTACATATTGGTAAAAGCAGCAAAATTTAAATTGGGTTAACTAGTTACTATAGCCTCAGGCTTCTGCGTCAACTAGTTTGATAATTACTTTCCTGCCCATCAGAAATGGAGAGATGCTGAAGGCGAGCTCTGCACCACACAACACGCATGCATGAGTTCCGCATTTGTACTTGCTCACATGCTGACAGTGCACTCCAGAAAAATTAATGATGCCAAACTCTAATAGCAAATGTCTTTTAAAGAGTGCTATTAAATAAGGCGAGTCAGCCTTGAGAGTGTTTTGTTTGTTTAAGGGTGGGGGGGCAGGAAGCAAAACCGATTTGGGTTTCATTTTAAAATTTTCCTCTGGGCTTCTGAGGAGCAATGCCGGGAAACTAGTTTTTCCGCTCTCAGCTCTTCAGCACGAAATTAAACTTTCTTTGGTTTCAGAGCGCATACAATAACCATGTCTTACATTTACGTTTGTAACCAGCTAAGCTAGTTTCAACAGATCCCAGTTCTGTTGTTCTCCACAGCAAATACAGCCCACGCCATCCTCAAATCTATCTGGGAACGTGCATTTCCACAAACATTTCTAAAGAAATTAAAGCTTAAAAGTATTTTTTTTCACCACTCTAACCCGTTTAGAAGGAAAACATTACTTTGCTTGAAAATAAGCAAATGACAGAAACAAAACTGGGTAATAATAATAATAATAATTCCTGTGGACACGGAGCTGTTGGAATCACAAAGATGTTAAAGTTTTTCAGGACGGGAACCTATCTCCAGCCTTGGATTCCTGTTAAAAGTCCTTGTAAAGAAACCCTGCGGCACTGCCGAGACCGAGCGCGTCAGGTGAGGTTTGTTACGAGGACTTAGTGTTTTTAATAAAACCCAAGTTACATTGAAATCGCTTGCAGAGAAAGACTTGCAACGCGCCGAGGAAGGCTGCAGACGGTGCCGTGCCGTTACGAGCGTCGGTAGCCAAGACCTGTTGCCCAAAGGCTTGCGCTGCGGAGGCGGGACGGGACAGACCCGGGGCTGGCTCTGACTCGCAGCACGCTGCCTGGGAAAGGGTGGGAGCTCCTGAACCAGCGACTCATGTGTGCTACTTGTAAATGATTTTTTTTTAGAAGTTGCTTAATTCATTAATAAGTATAATCACTTATTTAATAACTGGGTAGCCAAACTTGATCTGTTTATGCCTGTGAAATTAAAAATTGCGTGCTATGGCGTACCTGTCTGCAGCTAGGAAATGCATGTGTTTGATGCTTTGTTTTACTGGATCTGAAAGATGATTTGATTGAAACGACCGTAACTTAGTGTTTGGCACTAGTCATTAATAAGGCACTAAAATAATATTACTAATTACAGACTAAGCAAATGACATTAGGAGCCAAAATAGGGATCAAAGTTCAGAATAGGCTGTAATTTGGATCTGGTATATCCTGAAAATTGATATGCTGTCTCTGAATCTCCTACTATTTGAGCTAAAAATCTTGCAAATTGTATCTTGGTCAGAAATTCACAAACTCTGTGTGTCAAGAAGGAACAGGAGGGAAAGAGGGTCACGTGGCTGATCTGAAATCAAGTTTATGTAGATAAATTCGCGAGAGGTGGATATGGCCGTTTACGCAGACACGTGTGTGTGGTCTCTGTAAATTTAGGTGAGGGAATCAAAGCTGGTTTGGGTTTTTTATCCATTTCTACTGTATGTAAGAGCAGGTGTTTAGTACACAGGCAGTTCAAAGATTCTCATGGACAGCCTAGGTGAAGCTTGGTAAGACGATTCCCACCATTTACTTGTTCAAAGGGCAAAGGCTGTGAAAAGAGAGGCCTGAAAAGATCTGCTAATGAAATGGCTGGAGGGAGAAAAGCAGGAGAGAAGGATGGAGGGAGATTCATGAGAACAAATTCTATTTTTTCCCCCGAGTAGGATGTACCATATTAGCGTATTGATGTCTTCCGCAATACAGGAGCTTGTTCGGGTAAAATGCGTTGTTGGAACAGACGAGGGTTTTTTGAAATGATGCTGATACCAAATCTTTTCATTATCTGGATGTGAATAAAATACAACTTTTGCTCAGTCACTCTAAGGAATGAAGGTTAAAAAAAAAAAATTACATATTTAATTTGGTTAAATTAATTCAGAGCTGGAAAACACAACTACTGAACTCTGTTCCTGCCTCTGCCATGACTGACCTTACCATTTTGTACTAATATGTTTTTATGAAACCGCGTGCATTATTCTTTCAAATGTGCAGCTTGTCTAACTCTCCAGTGAGAGAACTCGAGTCATACAGTGAATATACTGAAGGAGAGAAAAGTGCATTTGAGCATTCTCTGCAGACATAGTGTTCTTCAAACAAGCCGCTTATGCCAAATCAAGTTCAGAAAGTGTGCAGAATAATTTCTAGGGACGGTTGTAGTCGTGGAAAGGTTATTTTCTGATAAGTTTTGAGTAACTACCAGTTTAGGCAGTTTCCTACGTGAGATCTGGAGCTGTGTTAAGCATCGAAGCTGCTTATGGTATACGTGGGGAGTCGGACATCACTGCTTACTGTGCTGGGTCAGTGCGTGTCGTGTAGACAATGAATTGCTGAACTTCTCCGAGGGAAATGCTGAGAGTGGGCATGGGGCTTTAAACCTCTGGAAAGCTACAACTTTCCTGGTTGTAGACCCCTTTCTTGGTGGTTCTGGGGGATGTGCTTTTACCTTGTGATTGACAAAACAGTTGTTTTCTGAATATTGGTGCCTAGTCTATTTTTTCTTCGTTTTGTTTAATGGACTGAGAGATTTAGGAATGCAAGCATATGCTTCCCTTCCTCTTCTCCACCCTTTCCTCTGCTTAGTTCACCAAACATAGCTCACCGGTTAGAGCACACACATAGGATGTGAAATCAAGGTGTAAATTTCTTCATGAAGGGAGTTTGCTTTTGTTTTTGTTTTTGCCTTCTAAACTATTTTGCTGAGTTAGTCTGTGGTATTTTCTAGCTCTTGAATTTAATTTTGTTACGAACAATGGAGCAACATCAAAGATTAATTGGGCCAAATGCACATTACTCTCCCTTCCCAGGGAAGTGTCCTGATTATTAAGTATAGGTCTGGTTCCTCAATTTCCTTCTTAAAGATTACTTATTAATATTACTGAAATTATTTATTCAATATGAAATGCATGCTTTAGGATGCAGACCTACATAGCTACCAAATGACAAAGTGTTTAGAGCTTTCTCCCTCTAGCCTATTGCTGCTTTAATTATTATTATTAGACATTATAATAGCTTTAATAAAAGGGTTAGATAATAATTCTGTCTTGGAGATGTCCATTGTTCAATTTTTAGGATGACTTCTCGGGCTGAGGGTTATCTTTATTTTGGTCTCCTCTAGCAGAGGATGACCTTGACTCTACAATATCGGGATGAAAGTGTTCCTTGATTTTGTTCAGCCCTGTCCTTCCTGAAAGGAAATCGTGGGCAAAATAGCCATCAAATCAGGTTTCTTGAGAGTAAGGTAGAGAAATTAGGCCTGGCTTGTGCCTAAGAGAAAAACAGATGAGAGGCAGCTCAGATCTGGAAAGACGGAGGCACTTGTGGTCGTGTGTGTGTGTTTGGGGAAACCAAAATTAAAAAAACCAAACCCCACAACAAAACCCCCAACCAAACAACAAAAAGAACCAACAACCCCCCCCCCCCCAAAACTAAACATGCAGGTGCCTAAGACTTGGAGATATCAAAGGTTAAGACACAGCTACAGTTAGGGTGTTTTCAAAGTGGGGATTTTTAGGTGCAGAGCTGTAGAGTGCTTTATTCAGCGTGCATGTGAATTTAAACCTGAAGCTTTTCTCTTCTCTGGCCATTTAACCCCCTGAAACAACGGCAAATCAGTGACTTTGAGTGATCCAGCCCAAGTGATCGATTAATGAGATATCACGCACTTGCTGCTGGAGGAGAAAGTAGTGTTTATGTGGTTTTTGGGATGGTCTATCTGATCTGTCCGGGTTTCTGAACTATCAAATAAAAACTTTATTCTCTACATGCTTAAGGAGCTGACGTTGCCTACTTGAACACCGTTCTATAAAAATGTAGAGATATTGAAGATTGCTCATCATATAGATGACACTTTTTAGACCTTTTTTTGTGACTCCTTGCAGTGGTTTTGGGGAAATGACCTTGCTGATTCATGGTTTTCTCTTCAAATGTCACCAAGGAGACAAAAAAACCCCCAACACATTAGATATGCAAAATTTGCATGAAATTTCAATTTCATGTCAGAGATCCATTGCCCTGAACAGTCACTGTGATTACAAAAGTTAACAGTCTGTCCAAATATAGTAATGATTGAAGTTATGAATTGTATCTATCTCCTAAATATCTTACATTTGAAAGAAATAAATTAATGTATTTCTGATCCAGAAGACATGCTGTTTTATTAATTAGTGTACAAGGAATTGTTAGGTTAGATGATTATGTTCAATTAACTATAATGAATGTAATTAATATGGATTCTGGTTTTAGGTAGTTAATAGTGCCATTAAATGCTTCTATTATGGTACTACTTGTATCAGGGACACAAAGTTTATAATGAAAGAGGCAAAATTATTTTTTCTTCATTCCTCTTGGTGAGCAAAGTAACTTCTCCCTGGTTGTAACATACGCAGAATAGTTTACACTTCCTTTGTAATTGCTAAAGCTTATAAATATGCTATATTAAAATGTGTTCTAAAACTTTGTAACGTATCCTTTAAAATATTTCATTAGAGTGTGGTTACAAAATACTATTCACAATAAGGGCAGTGTACTTGCTTCAAAGCATGCAGGATTTATTTACTAAACACCTCGTGTTCTGTTACTTATGTCTAGAAAATGACCAATAACCCACAACAAATACTATTTGAAAAGGAAGTGGTTCCAAGTAAGGATTTCCTCTGGGTGTTTTTGTGTCTGTCTTAGTTTCTGCTGTTTTGTTGTGAGGAGGTGGTGGTGGAAAGATGTCCCTTATGGATTCACAGAGGGTACCTTTATGCCTCAGAGTTCCTAAGCCACCAAATAAAGAAGCAACTTGTGACGACCCAGCTCTGGAAGCTATTTCATTTCTTAAGTCATATTTAAATGAGACAAAATTAAATTTAGCAGCGTAACCAAGTGTTGCCATAACTATTTCTTCAGGGTTTGTTTACTTCACGCACAAGGGAACGTAGGAGTTTTGGAGGCAACGTGTTCACTTCGCTTGGATGCAAGTTGTAGTCTTAAGGGTCAGAAGACCACCCTGATCAACAGCAGAGACTACTCTCAGCAGATCAGTCTCTCCAGAAAATGCACTGATGATAATCTTAGAAAGACTAGGCAGAACATGCTGCCCCTTCCTATGTTAAAAAGCTATACATTCCTACTCAGAAATTCTGAGCGGAAAAACTCGATTTAAGTAACATGTAAACTTGAATCTGAGGAGCTAACTACATAGCCAGGTAGAAATGGGACAGAGAAACATGCCGGCTAGCCATAAAAGAGCATTTGTTTTTGCGTGGTGATTAGTGCTGTAAGTAACCTGTAGTTTTGTTGTGCTGATAAAATGCAGACCAAATGCGATTTGAACAATTTCTATTTGTTTGATGTTTTTAAGAGAAACATTTCAGTCTTTTCTGCTGTGCAGCTGGTGGTGCTGCCTCTCGCATCGCTATTACATTGAAGCAAACTCTAGGCACTTTAAAATTGAAGATAAAATTGACCCGTTAGCTGTGCTGATATATGAGGTTTGGATTGAACAACATCTGTTCTGAATACATGTCCTGTAAGGAAATACAGCTGCCTCTATATTCGCTTCAAAGTGACAATTGACTGGAGTTTTTCTTCTCCTTCCTTTGTTGTACGAGACTGAAACGTCAGCCTCTGCCAGACGGATCTCCCCACAGCCGATACCAACCTGTTGCTGCAGGCGTGGGTGCCCCGTGGCTGGCTTCGCCCTCCGCGCAACCCCTCGGTTCGGTTTCTTGCCTGCGTCTGAGAGAGGACGAGAAGCAGTTGCGTGTGCTTCTCTTGCTTCCCCTGCTTGTGGAAGACTGATGTATGAAGGACGAGCGTCTCCAAAAGCTTCCCTTCCTCAAGTGAGCGGTTGCTAGAGAAGTTCTGGGTTTTTATGAATGATCTGTAGCGTGAGCTAATCGCTTTATTTGTATGAGGTCTTTTCGTAGCAAAGCCGGAAAGATAGAGCCCTAAAGCAACTACTTTACATTTTGCTGCTGCATCTGTTCCCTCTACATCCTTGCTCTCCCAACAGAGATCACATTATGCTTTTTTTTCCTCCTTACTGCAGAGAAGCTCAAAACTATGATAATGTTCTGACTTCATGAGCTGAAAAAAGTGGCCAAAAGACATGCAAATGAGAGAGAGAAGAGCTTTTCGGTATTGCACAAACTGTACAAAATTATTCTGCTGTAACTTGGGTAGTTGAACTGAAGGGAGGAAGCAGTGATTCAGAGATAAAAGTGGCAGAGGCACATTCCTGTAGATGTTGCTACTTCCATTTCTTTCCCACCCCAGTCAGAGGGAATTTGCAGCAGAGGGATGTTTCACGTGCGATATTCCTAAGCAATACCAAGATAAACTGATATCCAACAGTCTCATTTAAGGGCACGTATTTCTCTGACACATCCCAGGTTTCATAAACGTTGGATTTATTGCCTGCTTGGGTTTTGCTTGAAAAGATAAGGCTGAAAATCATTATGCAATGTCAAATTCTGCCTAGGTTGCTTCATTGTTTAAGGACACAATAAACCTGTAATTATAGCAAAGAGATTTTTGTTGTTAGGGAGGAATGGTGAGAAACTATTAAATTCCTGTACAAAATGAAGAGACAACAAGAATAGGCATTACTGTAAAACCTAGCCAGGCTGTTATGTTATGGAACTTTTTTTTTTACCTTGAAAGATATTTGATAGGAGATGCTTCTGTCTTTTGGTTATATAAAACATTGGAAATATAGAATTCTAGTATTGACACTGAAATGCTCAATATCATATGAATATAACCTTGATTATTATAGGAAGCTGAAATTGGTAGCATGTAACTGATAGGAGCATAAATGGATTTTTTTGTGCTGTCATAAACAAGATGTAGATCAGTGTCTTTGATCTAATCTCTAAACATTCCCTCCATCTGCATGTATGTGTTATGCTCCTTTTTTTTTTTACAAAGAAATCCCCCTTTCCTCCTGTGCATACATAATATTTGAAAAGCAATGATGATGAACTCTTCAACTGTTCCTGTCTACACTGCCAATCCTTTGAACTTCACAATTGGCATTTGCTCCTTTTTCTATCCTTTCTCTATGGCTTTAAGTGAAACTTGAACACGCCGGCTGCCTTGCAAGTTGCAGTGCCGCAGGATTTTTCTCACTAAGTTTGTTCTGAGGCCTTTCAAACTCTGAATAATTTTCTATTTTCATAAGCTATCATATTAACTTTGATGGAGTGATGCTGCTTGGATCAACATTGAAATTCAATTCAATAGCCCACGATGCAGAAATGTGTTTGTATAGCAGTAACATAAAAATAATAAACCCTGCCCCTTCCATGCCGATTTCGTCACAAAGGCCTACTGACCAGCTTAAGATTAATTAGAGTTTGAGTTATGTGCTGCGAAAGCCTGCATGGCTGAGGAGATGCTACATGATGAAGTAGAACGGGAAAGAAATCAGCAGTACTTCGATGACCTGAGTGCACGACACCGAGGTGGTAAAAGTAATGTAAAAATGCATTAAATGAGCTCTGAGACGTGATTTTCTTGAAGCTACTTGGTGTGTCAGAAGGGGAGTCCTGTGTCTTAAAGAACTTCCAGTTTGCCTTTGACACTGCTGGAATAATTTTAAAAGGTTTCTGTCCCTGTAATTGAATATGGTTTCTGCAGAACCTCGTGAATTCTTCAGACAGAGGATCTGTGTAGGGGAGTTAGAGGACGTCCCCTGGTTTCCCTTTCAACAACAAACCAAGATTTGTTCAGTAGAGATGTTTGGATACTTGAAATTCATTATCTGTCTGTAAAGATGAGAGCACAAATCGGTATTGGTGGAGTCTACAGGCTGCAACCAAACCTTTAAAAGGTCTCCTCTACCAGCGTGAAAGGTTAGTGTGGTGTTCTGCAGGTTACTACATCTATCTTTTATGATGTCAACTGCCACTGAAGTGAGCAGAGATGAAAAAGAAGAAATTTCATTAGAGAAAGGGATGGGGTAAGATGGCTGGTGGAGGAAGGCGGGAAAAGTTTCCATTTGTATGCAACGAAACTTCAGTATCAAAGGGTCACTGCGACCTTTAAAAGGGGATTTTTGATAGCTCAATATACTTACAGTTCACATGACGAGAGACTTTTCAGAGGTGATCTACTGTTCCCAGGCCAGTTTTTATGCAGGCTGAGCAAAAGCAGCTCCATAAGCTAAGCTAATGCATCTACTTCATATGCTCATCTCCAATTTTGACAATATTGGCTTCTTGGCCGCAACGCTGGGTCTGCTTCAGCAGCGGAGCCAGCAGCTATTGGGTTCCTCTGTTATCACCAGTAGATACCAGCGCAGTGATGGGGAATTACTACCAAATGCTTCAAACAGTGACATGGGCATCTCCTTTGTTCTTCCCCAGGCAGCTGCCCGGAGGCCGTTAATCCGTGATGAGAAAGAGGAGGACTTGGCAGTGATTTGACTTGTATGCTGACAGAAGGCACATGAACAACTGTTTATTTCCAGTGGCTTCCTGGGTAACTCCAAACATATCTCTCCTTTCATGAAGATGTAACTGGTTACGATCCTGAGTCTAGGGAGAGAGGAGGCTGCATATTGATGCTTCTAAGCCCCCCTCTTTACTGTCTTGCCCTCCTTATCAAAAATAAATGTAATTTAAAATTTAAATGAAAACATTAGTGAAATCTTATTAAATTTAATTTGATTTAAGTTAAAATAAAATTGCTAAAAAGTTAAATTTACATAGGGAAAAAATGCATAATAAAAAATTTAAACTGCAGAAGTCCTCAGGGAGAAGCACCATCATAACCCTCTTTTTCCTTCTCTTCTGTCCCTCCTTTTCCAAATGGCTGTATCGTGAGCACTCACATTCTTTAAGAATTCATGCGCTTGAAAGAGTAATAGGCTTTTCTGTATGCCAATAACTGCAAAACCAGGCAATTGCAAATGAAGAAACCGATATGTAAAGGTTCAGTGAGTTCTTCAAAGAACAAATGAAGCTGGTGTTAGTCATTATGTAGCATTGCTTATATGCACGGAAGTGGGTGTATCTATATCATGTTCCCATTCCTAAATAAATTGATAGTTAGACATATTTGACATCAACAGCTGTAAGTGCAATATTTGTATTTTACGTTTTTTTGGTGAAAATCTGCACATCACAGAATTCTACAAATGTAAGCACAAGATAATCCTTCTTCATCAGAATTAGTCATAATGATTGCGAAGAGATCTGAATTTTTATATTGCTCCTGCCCCTGTTGTGAGTTTCTTATGGATAAGCTGATAGTTTCACTTTTCAAAGATGTCAGGCCAGCATTTTTTATACCAGTGACTAACAGCAGTTGTTCTCTGGTAGCAATTATTTTTATCTTTCGTGGCATATAAAGGCTTGATATGCCCTTAACTAATCTTCTTGAGGTGAAAACTTCTTTTACTTTTGTCTAAAGTTTTGAATGTTTTAAAGAAAAATCCTCTAGCTGTCCGTTAGACTGAAAAAATGTTTTGTCAGCATTCTGGGATATGTTTTGATTTACCAGTTACCTTATTATTGCATTAATATTTTTATAATTATTTTAAAGCAGATTTTAGGGTTCTGCCTTTCAAATCCTGCTTGTGTTTTAAAAAAAAAAAAAAAGTACCGCCACTGTAAGGAAGGTCTGACATGTTTTTGATGTAACTAAGCCTATCATTCGTCCTCCCTGGGTAGGATAGCAGCTTGGGATAGTGATTTGGACCTAGTTTCACCACAGGTACAAGATGTTGTGCATAAAAGTTCATAACTAGCTGTGATAGATTACTTTAGGACTGTCAATTATTCATTCTAAGTTTTGATTATCTGACTGCTTATCTGTCCCAAATAAAATTACTTTTATCAACATGTGAAGAAATCATGCTACCATTAGTTGAAATTTTAAAAATAGTTTTTAGTTGAAAAATATTCTTCTCTTTCAATATATTTTCAATGTCGTTCCTGTTTCATAAATTTTGCAAATTTGACTCTAAAGCAACCCAATGATAAAATATTGCTCGGAACAGAAAGGGCAAGATTTTGGGAATATAATACTTAAAACTTGTGGTTCAGGAGGAACACAGACAGTAGCTTGAGGTCAGGAGTCATTCAAAGGGCATTCAAAATTGAAGAAGGGGTGAGTAAGAGTTGGATTTGAAACTAAGAGCGTTGTTCACTTCAGTAATATATCTAAAAAAGATTTTTCTGTTTTAATGTGGCTCATGTAGAAGCCTAAACATAGTAGGGTTAAAACTTTTACTTTTGTATTGAGGTAAGGCGTATAGTGCGCAGGATGAATGCGTGTGGAAGCTTCTTGCTGGCTCAAACTGAGCAGAGTCCAAAAGCACCGGCAAGAGTGAAGGCTAAAGTTTATTCTCAGTGTTCTCCCATTTAAGTCTTTAGGGTAGAATGGGAACAGAGTATAGGAAAGGTATTGGAAATATTTGGGATATAATTAACATACCAGCAAATAAAAATGGCCATTTAGATGCTCGTTAAAAAATCAATACAGGAATATGAAAGACCAACTCTTGACGCGCCTCTCTGTCTTCTCCTAAAATATGAATCACTGATCCCTTGTCCTTTGCTTTTACGAAGGCAATAAAAAGGGAAATCTGCAGCAGGTCAGGCAATGCTATTTACTGAACTGGGGGGTGTGAGGAGGGCGGGGAGCTGGCGAAGAAGAGCTCACAACCAAGGGATGAGATTCGACTTACGGTCTATGCTGAACAGCGTGCATGGAAACTAATAGCAATTCCTGGGGATGTCCGGGTATTAGAGTGACAGTATCATTTAATACCGTGAACCGCTATCTTCTGGTGGATGCTGCTTCTCTCCTTCCTTTAAATATGCCTGAATACTGCAGTTTACCACCAGCAGCCTCCTGGTTAATTGTGGAGATAGGCAGTCTAAACAAGTTCTTCTAGGAAATCCATCTCCCAGCTGAACTGCTGAGCGAATAAAGGACTTGGCTTTCGTTTTATCAATGGTGTTTATTGTATGAATACAATACTGTTCACTTCAACAGACCCATGAAAGATAATCAGTACTTTCCTAGCACAGTATTTTTCCTGATTTGGGGAAGGAGGAGTAAGAAAAAATCCACCCCGATCTGAGACTCGCAGCCAAACATATTCCCGTGTAGGAAACAAAAATGGTTTTCTTCCTTACAGTCTTTAATTTTGACCATCTTAATATTAGCTAAGAAGTCCTTTCTTGTTTGAAATACAGGATTTGGGGTTTTATTTTGAAAATGTTCAAATGTTCTTGTTAACGTTTAAGCTTCCTTTCTCCTCCCTGCCCCAGTTACTGTGACAATAGCATTGAATTTAGTTTATTATTCTCTCACTATAGGAGTTTTTTTGATGAATAGATATTTTCCTGAGGAAGAAATCTAAGATTTACCAATCAGCTCCACTGTTGATCCCTATATCAATTTCTTTCCTTAAATGAAGCAACTGATAAGCTTTCATACCAAGAAGACAATTTGGCACATTTTGATGCACCTATAATCATAATTGCATCAAACAAGCTAGTTTTACTTGTTTACTCTTAAACATTTAATCATGTTTAAGAAGATCTATTATTTGTAACTGTGTCAAGCTTCATCCATCTTCTAAAACAGAAAAAAAGTCTAAAACTAGAATTTGATCATTTATTTTAAGCCATATTACTGTGATAACTGCTCTGCAAGCAGTCTGGAATATCAGTTTTGTCCTCAGCATCCTTAATTATATGGCTGTCTAATTGTTTCTTATTATTTAAACATCACAACACAGATTATCATCAGTTACTGTCTCATTAATACCACCTGGTTTGATACAGTGATATCTGTGCAGTCAAGTTTTCCGTCTACGTATGGGATGCAAAGCTGTGCAACGATCTTTGTTGAACGCTGTAGAATAACGTTACTTCAGCAGCTCTTTGACATCCTTCTGTGAAGACTTGATGCTGCATTGGGCAGGACGGAGGTAGGATTTGCTTTGGAAATTTTTGTTAGCGTCGTTATATTCTTGGTTTCTTTACAGTATTGGAGAACTGGTGGATACCAAATTCTTGGCCCCTGAATTGAATACACATATGGCAAGTCTGGGAAAATGGGGGTGGAGCTGAAAATGTGTCCCTGCAGGCCTGTGCCAAACAGAGGTTTGACAAAGAAATTAATCTGCAAAAGCCTTTTTGTGAAATACTGCTATTCTGAATCAATTACTTTCTTTTATGGTGCTGGAAACAGTGTAGGTTGCTTTTTCATTTTGACCTTCTTAGCTGTGCTTGCATTCTTTTACCTTTCTTTGTGAACTTAAAGAAAAAGATACTAATCTCCGCTTATACCAGGTTATGATAAATCTGAACGTATCTAATAGACTAGTTTGGAGAAATGTCTTAAAGGTTTTTTCATTTGTTGTACTGGAGCTATTTAATCTCTTTTTCTGCTCTACACCGGTTCTCTAAGAATGTTAAAATATTTTTATCAGCTGCTGTTTGAGGTGTAAATAAGTAAATGTCAACCTTGACCCCTGACAAATTCTCCTGTAGGTAAAACTTCGTGACTATAAATTCCTGAAACACGGGGACCAGAAACCACATTGTTACATAAATAGGAGGGAAAAAAAAAAAAAAATTTAAGTATTCTATTTGAACTGAAAGCACATGCTTTCAGGTCTTGGAAAGCATTATAATAGTGGAAGGTACAATTACACATGCAGGTTTTTAGGGGACTTTTGCAGAAAATTTCACAGCCTAAATGGAGGCTTGAAAAGTTGCAATCCTTTTACAGAAAAGGCCCAACGTATGTGTAGAAAAAGACAAGTATTCCTTGTTAGAGCAGGAGCAAAGAAATAGTGTTCTCTGCTACCACTGTGTAAGTTGCTCTTACATTATGCTTCAAGGAATGACAGCAGTTGAATGGAAGGAGAAAATTGGAGGAGATAGAGATGGCAGACCATAAGAATTGTGCATGAAGTGAAAATTGAGTGATTGAGTTGGCTGAACAGGGAAATAATTTCACCTCCTAACCTAATGCGTTAAAGGAGAAAAAAAATCTGAACTGTGGCTGTGGGCCATGAGGCTTTTCAGGCGCCACAGCTACTATCACCTGTTTTATCCTTTGCGCAATCTAGATTTTAAACATCCAGTTTAAAACAAAATATTTAAAAATGGTGTACTATATATCTTAGCACCAAGGTAAAAGTAGATGATGTATTTTCTTGCTGTTATCTTGGCAGCTCTGCTTGTTCCAGCGCTGACTGTGTTTTCGTGTTAGATGACTATTTTGAGACTGCAAAGCAATGTGGAATGAAGAGAGAGTTTGCCTTTTGCAAAAATTTTTAAGCCAAAAACTTGAGACAAAATTTTAAAACAACATCTTGAAAACTGCAGGCTATTCTAAAATTGGAAGAATAAATATCAGGGCATCTTTCTTTAGCTTGTCAGAGTGACAAATAACTGTTTTGTTGTTGTTGGTTTGGTTTTTTTTAAAGGAAATTAAGAAATACAACTTACACTGCTTTTTCAAGTGTATCTTATTTACTTCTTTCTTGCAGGTCAAAATTAAAACTACATTGAACAAGATATTTTGTCATGAGCTAATGGCCTGAATAACCTTAATAAGATGTGGTAGCAGTTTAATAAAAAGAAATGGTCTTTATTCTCTGATCTCTGAATGATTGGAGGACGTAGAGGTTGTCATTTCAGTGCAATTCCTACATAAACTAGAAGTGAGAACAAAAATGGTAAAAGTAAAGCAACTTATAGTTCACCTTAGAGAAAAATATTTGTCAAAGCAGCATCAAAGCCTGCGGTGTCATGAACTGACACTGAGAGAGATTCCTCCTGAGAGAGGTATTGTATTTAAAATGTCTTTTCTCCTTCATGCCCTCTCTGAAATACTCTACTTTCATAAAAGCCATAGATCCATATTTCAGTCCAGGGACACACAACCTGATGTCAAAAGTTTCCACTTTATAGATTAAAAGTAGAAGTTTTGGAACAGGAAACCTGTTTGGTTCAAACCCCCCCCTCCAGTTTTGTTTCCCGCTTGCCCCCTGCTTGGCTGGCGGCGTGCTACGAGCAGGCCGATCGCTGCCGCGACGGCAGCCTCTCTGTGCGCGCGTGCGTGGGATCGATGTAATTCCAGGAGGCTCTGGAGCGGTGCTAGGAACGGCTTACCCGTTTTTATGGCTTCTAAAGAGACATCGCATGTGTATATTTTTATATACGTACGTGCATGCAGCGTGAAGATGACTAAAAATGTATTTGTAGGGTTTTTCAGTACATTTATACACTTGAGAGAAGGGGATATGAATAGCTGAAAGTGCCCGGGTGTTTGACAGCCCCTTCTTCGTTAGCCCCGCGACCTGCAGAGGTGGGCAGCGGCAAGGCACCGTATATCGTGTTGGGACGTGGGGCTGACCCCTGGTGCTCTCCCGTTCGTCCTCCGAGCTGTGCAAAGCGGCGTTTCCCTGGAGGCAGGAGGGAAGGAGGCGCTCGGTCGCAGCTCCGGCTCTTGCCACCCCACCTCTCCGAAGGGGGGATCCCCTGCAGCGCCGTCCCGACGGAGTTTGCCTGGCACTGCTTTTCTCTGCCTGAGTCATCTCTCTGCCACACTTAGCTTCTCTCCGATCTTCCTAATGAACAAAATAATTTCCAGTTAGAGTCTCTGACCCCGTTGACTTGATTTCCTCAGCGCGTCGTGTTTAGGATAGTTTGGGAATGCCTACACTTGCAGCGATCTGAAATAAGGGCTGATCAATGCCGCTGAATACAGCAGTTTCAGGGAGCTGCAGTTTCGATCTGAAACCATGGGCTTCGGCTCTACGCACAAGAATCGGTTTATTTTAATGCTCGTTGAAGCTAAACTAAGTGAAGGTCTAGGAGCTGTGCTCAGAAGATGTAGGCAATATTTGTTACAGGGAGAGAGGCAACAGGACTGTAGGGATTTTAGATCTCTCCATGAATTAAAGGTCTCTTCCAACCAAAATGATTCTATTATTCTATGAAAATTTTAGTTTCAGAAAAATGCATTTGAAGTTAGTAAATGCCAATTTAGAAGTTTTTGCATACACGACTTCTTTGAAAACACACATCCTTCTTTTTCGAGAGGATTCTAGCTCATTAGTTTTCTTAATACTTAAACTGTTTGTTTATTCTGGGAAACTCACGTCTGTAACATTTTTATTGCTGTGAACTAGCAGATAGTCAAAGGTTGCTAGAATTTCAAGACCGGCTTTGAATAGCATTTCAGCTTTTAAATATTTAAATGCCTGAACTTAGCATTAAGATTTTTGTCTCAATTTCGTGGCACTCCTCTTTTTTCAGAGTGGCCAAGTTCAAATTTTCATCCAGAAAGCCAGAAGGCTTTGGAGAACAGGTAAAACTTGTTCCTGGAGGTGACTAAATTTGCATGAGCTTGAAAGAGGTTTTTAAACCTTTGCGCTTTAACCCAAATCCAGCTCTCAGATTCAAACCTAGCCCAATCTAATTGGAATTTGGATCAGACAGGTGAGTTGCTGTCTTTAACATTTTTATTTACATACAAAACTCTCTTCCCCTTTGTCTTGTTTTAATTAAAATGTAGTTTTGAATAGAGCATTTTAACCCATCCTGAGGCTGCATGTTGAAAAACAAACAAAAAAAACCCCCGCAAAACCCCAAAAAACAGAGGTACCACTATTTCCAGACAGTTTTGTTAACTGAAGCTGTGAACTTTAACTACTCAGTTAAAGAAAATCTACATGTCTACAGTGTTACTTTAACAAAGGGTAGTTCCTAGCTTTACATTTCCTTTCCTTCCTTTAATACATGGAGTATCTTGGGTCTGACCTGTGTTGATTTCTCTCAGGAAGTCTGCAGTTGTGTGATTTACAGGTAGACCTGCGTGGTGTCCTAACAGCTGCTGCCGAAAATACGCAGAAATTCAGAGCAGCCTGCAGTGACTTGTTGAATGGTGCGTTAAACCATCCGAAGGCGAGGTGTTTATGCAAGCCGGCAAAGTGGAGTGTGTTGCCAGCTCTGGTTTTAGAGAAACTGTTCTTGCAGTTTGACACATCGCTGTGCCTTGTTTAATTGTACTGTAAGTTTAGAGCCAGGTTTAAAATGGAGCATTTTGGTATGAATAAGTTTTGTGCCTGTGGCTGCTGTGGGTATCTACCTGGCCTTTAGCCAAGTGAGCCTCTCTTAAAAATTAATATAGTAAGTACTGAACCAAATTACAGAAGATCATTCTTTTGGTGAAAGTAGGATTTGCACTGTCGCTTCGTTTCATCAAATTCATTTGCTTACTCTGGGCTGAACAGCCTAATGTGTTGGGTACTACTGAAATGCCCGGTGTCTGTGTACAACTCCGTACTGTGCGGTGTGTTGCCGTTGCCAGACTCCCTTCTCCAGAAGGAAGAAGGCAATTTTGTGGAGGTCTGAATGGAGGTGACTATCTTGCTGCCAGTATCTCTAGATCACCTAGAGCAATGCGGAGAGTTTTGTGGCTGAAGCACTCGGAGGTAGATTATCAACTTCTAAATTATATCCTTACTTCCGAGAGCCCCGGGTGCCTTTGGAGACTTTATAATCAGTTATCTACCTCGAACTCCACTTACTGCCTTGAGAATGGTCTTTCCTTTTCTATTCAAAGGTTTTAGAAGATAAGAATTGAGATAGAGATAAGAAACAGAGAGATATAAGGGCTTTAATTGGTTGCTAGTTTCTAGTGCTCTGTATTTCCGTGTGTATTTATAATGATGTCCCTTAGTACTTACTAAGGGGAATAAGTACTCTCCTCCTACTCCCACTCTGTCAGAAAGCCAGAGTATATTGACTCCACAAACTTGAAATATACCAATTTGACAAATTGACTGTTTAGCCAATAATACGTACTCTGCAGATGGTTCAAAATATTTGTTGTATCACTACACAACAAACCAGTGACCGAGTACTGGCAAAGAGCTCAAGCTACGGAAGTCCCCGCGTCCCCTCGCTCTTGGATGCTGCATCGTCAATTGAAATTTGGGTACCCACGCTGCTGAGTAACCTGACGCTGTGTGCTGGAAGGTCCCTAGGAGTGCGATACAGAGGTGCTAACAGCCTGCGGTGGGAAGCTGTCTGAAGCTAACTGTTAGGAAACGCTCCAGTGAGAAGTCAGGGTCCAACTTCTCAGCATACCGTGCCCAGCCGTGCTGGAGGTTCCTAAGAACAAAGTGCCCCTTGGACTTAGGACCAGATTATCCCCCTTCTCATCACATCATCTGCATCTGTGATCTAATGTCCCACTGGAATTTATAAACATCTCAGTCTTATTTGGTGCAGAATTTAAAAGTTTTTGCTGCCACTAAGAATATCCCAACATCACAGCCTGTGGTATTCTGGGAACCATCTGCCTCGATACCTTCTTCTAAAGCTATTTTTAATCTGTAATCGAAGATTAATTATGCCAAGCTTTGGGCCATGAAGACTGTGGAGGAGAGAGAAGGAAAAGAAAGTGCCTACAGCACTCACCACAGACACAGGCGAACCAGGTACGAGTCAGTGCTGTGATTTATAGTTGGCATTCAGCAGCAGGGATGCTGAGAGAAGCTCAGAAGCACCAAGCTGGGGCTGAGAAACTGCTGCCTGCCCTCATCTCTTTGCAGAGGGGATGTACTTTGCCAAAGTATCGCTGATGCCTCCCAGACGGTGGCTTTCTACCTGTCCTGGCACCTACCCAATGCCGTCTGTCAGTATTCAACTTAGAATGTCTGTCATTCGTTACCTCTCATGTCTCTGAAGCACGGATCGGTGTCCTGTCTGCGCCTCCCAATTTTGTTTAGAGTTGCAAGGGAGAGCATTCCCCAAGGTTTTTTTTTTTCCTCTTTCACCTGGATGTGTATCAAGATTAAAGTCTGGTCTGAGGCTGGACCTCTACTTTAAAATTTGGAGTCAACAGGTTATGGGAAAATTAAATGTAAATTTAATTCTGCTCGGAGCTGAACAGTGAAGTTCCTCTCTGCTTCCTTCATGTGGAGCTGGGGCTGAGCCTTCAGTGTCCATAACAACAACTTTCCCTGCAAATGGTGTCCTAATTCTGTCTAAAACTGTCCTGGGGGACTCTGACAGCTCCTCTGAGTTCTCTTTGCTGTTTCTCTTCATCTGTTCCCCTTTATACAAAATTCTTTTCATGATGCCAGTCTGTTGCAAATACGGTTTCGATGGCTTATTTGAATATTAGCTACTGTTTGAACCATTTCAGCCCAGCGCTTCATGGGTTACCGCTGAAGATGCCGAAGTACTCAAAAAATCATTCAAGCTTTTATATACATATTCGGAGGAGACGTTTTTTCTTTAGGATATTCTATACAGCTCTCTAACTCTTCACCGATATGAATAAAAAAAAAAAAAATCTGATCATTGGGTGGTTTTTAGATGGATCGAGAATGCATTTCCATTTCTTTTTCCTCCTGCCCTGTCCCCAAAGTTTCAGAATTGGCGAAATCCAGTTTTGTCCGAGCACGCCCGCGGCCTGAGGATTGGGCTGTTGTCTTGGGAGTTAGAAATCCCTGTCCCAGAGAGGGATGTTTCAAATCTCAGCAAAACTTCAAACCTGATTCTCCAGTGCTCAAAAGGGTTCTCGAAGCACGGGCGTTTTAGGACAGCTTTTTTCACCTCCGCATTTCCTCACGGCTTGTGTGTTAAGAAATCCAGTGTGATAAGATATTTTGAGAACACCTATCAGATACTTCTGTACTAGGTGGAGACAAGGTGATAGATGAATCTTGCTGTCTCTGCCCCTGGAGCTGTAAACATGCTGGTCTTGAAATCAAGTGTGTTTTTATATGGCTTGTGGTGGGAACAGCGATAGCAAAGGGGTTTTAAGGCAGCTGATGAAAACTAGCTGCCTTGATATTGTTGAATCTCAGCAATACCCCTAAAGAGTTCTTTATTTGCCTGAAATTCTCTTGTGATCTATCCCAAAACTGACTGCCGTGGTTATGATGGAAATGCCTTTTTTTTGTTAATGAGGTTCCTATCTGCAGTTTAATGTTAGTGTTCCTGTGATACCTGGAGAGACCTGGTCAGTGGCTTACTTTCAACTTGACATGTAAATCTGATTTCACGCATTGGATTATTTAATATGATAAGCTTACCTACAAGAAACATGTCGATGTAATTTCATAACTTATTGGAGTAAATTATTACCTAGTGTAAATACAGGAGCCATTTACTGTCATTCGCTCCGTTCTCTGTAACTGGGAACTTGCGCTTCAATGTAAAAATAAACATGATTTTATTTCCCATTTCTTTAATATTTCTAATATCTAGAGTCTCTATCGTTATTACCTGCGTGTTTAGAACATAGAGCCCTATTCGCAAAGGCAAATACAAAAAGGAGACAGAAGAAACGCTAGTTAGGGATGAAATGATTCTCCTCTTTGGAATAAGTGGCAATTGCAGAATATCATCTGCCTAACCATTGTCAAAGTTTGGTAAACATCGTGACAGAGATGAGTTTTAAGAATAGTTTGAAGAGAAAGACAGCTGTTGCTTTGTGAATAATAATTTTTTTTTTTGCTGGTGGTTGTAAATGCTACAAATGAGAGCACTACTGAAACCAGAGATGGAATACATCACTTGGTTGCTCATCCTTTCAGTGCTTCACTTCTGTCAAGGCCCAAGTCCCCAAAGTACGCTTTTGGGGAACATATGTTGTCTGCCAAAACTCATTTGAAATCTGAAAGTAAAATAATGTTTTGCTTAACTTTGTTTTTCGAATGTAAACCATTTATGTTTAGGGTGAAATACTCCTTGTAACTACAGGATACTGTAACCGTAATCATTAAGTTTTTTCCAAACAAGTTCAGCTGTTTTAAAATTTGGCTATAAAGGCTATTTTTAAAGGCATACTTTTAAGCTATAAAGATGTTTTTTCTCAAATTACTTGAAAACTAAACTGACTAAAACAGGAACACCAGACCAAGAATTTTAAAAGTGTTTGTGCCTTACAATAAAAATAAGTGCTTAAGGTGGTTTCCTTACCAGCTAATCGCTGCAAGTATCTCCCTACATCAAAACCCACTCTCTCCTTGCTGGCTGGAAAGAAAATAAAATTCGAAATGGGCGAGCACCGTCCGCGAGAGCCGCTGTGAGGGCTACGGAAATCCACGCTCTGCCACCGCCTCCCCGAAACGTTTAACACACTGAGTCACTAGTTGGTTAATAATATTTGCATATTTTGCAGGCCCGGGGCGGAGGCAGCAGAGACCCGCGTCCTACGGGCAGCGCAGAGCCCACGCGCTCCGGCCGGCTGCCTGGCCAGCAAGAGGCACGCAGCCCAGCTCTCAGCGAACTGCATCGTGTAACGATCCTTCCCAGATAGTGTACCTAAACAGATAGCTCAGATGGAGCTCTGTTCGTGCGAGAGTATTCCTGATAAATGAGAAAGAAAAAACCTGAAATGTAGTTATCCTCTTTTTTTTTTTTTTTTTTCCTCCTGTCTGCATGTAAGATACGCAGTTTTTCTAGAAGATTCCTGGCCTTGGAGTACCTTGCTTGCTCCGAGGGCCAGGGCAGAGGCAAAGGGAGTGGTTTATAGCTTTCCATCATCAACTACCATTCATTTGCACTAGCTTCAGCAGAAACGTCACCTGGGTTTAATTGTGAAAAAAGTCCAGAAATCTTTCTTGTTATGTCCCAGTCTTGGCTTACTTTGAGGTTCTTTACTATTAACTTCAATAGGAGAAGGATTTCGCTTGCTCAGAGTTGTCTTTTTTTTTTTTCCCCAGAAAGTATGTTAAATTAAAACATATCTGTGTATGCATGTATATCGAGTGAGAGCCTGGGTGGATGGACCAGTCATGAATAAAGGCATAAATTGCTCAGTTGATTTTATAAACCGCTTCAGAGAAGGTGTCTGGGGCCAGTGCGAGCACCGAATGCTCTCAGTACCTCACAGCTCTGTTAGGATGCCAGAAGTGTCAATGGTGCCAGCACGTCTGAGCTGAGAACAGCTACTCTTGGTTTTTAATCACTTACTACCCCGAGCTGCAGGGAGCCAGCTTACCCGTTTTCATAGCAGAGCACACGACCGCAGCACAGCGCCGAAAGACACAAAACCCTTCGAGGGTGTGGAATTAGGGGGAATTAAAGGGAAATATTTTGCTGAGGGTATCTGCAGGGGGGTGAGGTGTCCTGCAGCAAGACCAGCAGGTTTGCTTTTGTGATGGGGTTGAAGTTTTGGGTGCTTTCTGTAGTCTGCAGTTTTGCCTGAGCCTCTCAGCTGAGCAGGGAGAGCATTCGAACTTTTAAATCCCATGGGTTTTGGTTCCTCCCCAGCCTAGTTATAGTAATTACTATCGTAATATTACTACATTAATATTAACATATTGATATAAAATATTAATACAGTAATTAAGTTTATGACTTTGTTTTGCTGAATATTTGCTAACAATATATAATTTTAAAGTACTGGGTCTTTCACCAAACTGACACCTCATAGTTTTAGGTGCTTCCAATCCAAATACCTGATAAAGAACAAAAATGCCTGATGCCCAAGCTGACGTGGCCTAGCTTTCGCAAGGTAATTTCAAGTGGCAACATACAGGTTTATGAAACAAGTTACTGGGTACAATAAATAGCATTTTAATCACCCACTATTGATTTGTTAACTCTGGGGTGAAACTAAACTTCAAACTACGATATAGGCAATATACGCAGCTACCTCTGAAGTATTTAATTAAAGTTTAAAATATCAAATTTTTTAGTTTCCTTGTGTTCAGAGAAGTCAGATAATGGAAACAAACTCGAAATAGCAATCTGTTACTTTGAGAGCTCCTCTGTCCTCACCGATGAGATTTACAATGCTGTAATGCTGCAATTTCATCATTATTTTGTAATCTTCTTAAATGAGTGTCTCATGTTAGTGCAGGCAATCACAATAACTGCTTGAATAGGATTTGCTGCTGAGCAAAGCTGCTTGTGTTGCAAAAGCAACTAGAGGAACACACAAGCAAAAAAATAGTTGTGCAAAGGTGTTTACTTTCCCATCGGGTTTAGAGTGAGTCCTGAGAAGGGAATTTAGTTATGACTTCACCCATGCTAGCAGGATGCCAGCAAGTTGTCAAAAAAGGAAATAATACTCTAACAGCAGCTCGAGGCAAGTTCGAAACCAAAGGAGACTTGTAACCGTGACACTTACTTAATGTGGAAAACTGTCATGTTTCAATAGAGTGAAGAAGAAACTTGCCTCCTCCAGAAATCCTCTTGGCTTGGCAAAGCCTGCCGCTCCCGCGGTCTCTCGGCCCAGGACAGGGCTTGCGCTGCGCGAAGCACGCCGCTCGCGTGACAGATGATGCGTCGTACGCCGTAGCTGTGTCCGGGGATGGGAGGCTCAGCACCTTCCCTTGAGGCCATGGAGGCAGAAAGAAATGACCCCAGCAGATCGCGCCGCTTCACGTTTAAACACGCTGGTCTTACAAAAGACCTGATAACGCTTTTTTTTTTTTTAAAAATAAGGTTATGTCAAAGCCAACCCTACCTTAAGCATTATTTATTCATGTTACAGCCTACTTACTCCTTGCAGACAAACACTGGCTGTGCGTTCAGTGTATGTATTTTCCTCCTGAAGTCTTTCAGACCGTTCCTGTGGGTAAAGTTATGTATACGGGCCTGTGGTGATAGGGTCTGGGGATGGCATTAAATCACAAAGGTTTGCGGTTAAGAGAGAGGCATTAAACAGCACCGTCCTAGCTTGATTTTTAAAGGATTTTTGTCCCAGAACAATATAACAATAATATCAACATTTGGCTTGTATCATACTTCCCAATTTATTTTCCTCTTCAAACTCAGGCTAGGAAAATATTGCTGCTCGCTACTTCTTTGCCTGTGTGCCGTCTGCTTAATTCTGCTTTTGTTCCTTTTATCAGAGATATTGATCTGTGATCTGATGTCCCTTGACTGAGTCATGCTTCAGGCTGTTGGCCCTGGGCCTAATTGTACTTCTGCTTTCAGAATTCTTTGTAATATCTGCCTGGAGGCTTCTCCCAGTTAAAAAAACAAAAAACTACAGGAAGATTGTAGCTCCTGTGCATGTGAGAATGTAAATGACATAGTACTGGTGCCTCTTCTGGTCTATTTGAATTCCAGGTTCCTAACAGCAAATATCTTATCCTCATTTTTACTTGCAGATTTTTGAAGTGGCGTGAAGAAAAAGTGAGAATTGTTGTAATCCCTATTATCTTCTTTAGATCCTTATGGATGTTCCGTAGTTATCGAAATAACAGCCCCTTCTTCCCCCAAGTCCCACTCAAGTCACCAATCTGAATTTCTTCTCCATAAATGATTTTTTGCAGGCTTGGTATTTTTAAGTCGCTGTTTCTTGAGACTTCATTTTAAATTTAATTTTATGTGTGAAATAAGATGTGAAATAAGTAAAATGGTAAAGAAAAATGATACACTTTCCTCCAAAACACCATTAAAGATATGATCAAATAGTATATCTTGATCTTTATAAATATGAAAATATGTACTGATTTCAGATAAAAGTTAACATGTGCTAATAGCTATTGCATTCAAATATTTTTTTTCCCAGCAATTAGTGTTGCAAAACCAATGTTGCATTGGAGCTTACAGGGGTTGAAGGATGTTTACGTACCAACAACTGATGACAGAGTTGGAAATGCAGTTGGTCTACCCCTGTACCTGTGTAGGCAGGATGCTCTCATGTAATAATGTAAGACAAAGTCAGAAGGATTACATCATCAGGCTATACTGTCACTTGCTGATAGTGTCAGGGCTGCAACACGATGCTTCTAGCGCTACTGAAAGCTGATTAACTCCTTTTTGGATATCACAGGACTCAGTGGTGACTCAGCCAGAGGTCGCATCTTAGCAAAGTAAAAAATCATTTGCTGGAAAGAAACAGGTTTTATTCTCATTTTCAACCCCTGGAAGTAAAATTGAAGTTTGTTTATGCAATTCACTGGTTTCTCTCACTGCCAGCAGTTTCTGTTAATTCTTCAAAGACACTTGAAGCAACAGCTAAAATGACGGATGATGAAAATTTACAGGGAGCTTGCTTACTTTGTAGGCAGTTTTACTTGCTAAAAAAGTACCTAAAATGCAGCTAAAAATTAATATGTAGGCATCCTTTATAAATGCAGGGAGAGGACAAGGCCTTTAGCTAAAGATTTTCATTATTCGAGGACCGTCTCATGAAAGCACTTTCCTCAATCAAGTAGTTAGTTTGCCAGTTAGCTGTTGTACACTTAGAAAATACAGAAAAAAAAAAAACAACCCAAAAAACCCCCCAAAAAAACATTGGGCAGTTTTAAAGCTGATGTATCATAAATCTTGCTACATTTCCAAGCTGGGTACAGGTGCATCATTGGATGGCTCTAGATAGAGTATCTCACTCTGATTTTTTCAGAGGTTAAAATGAAGTGGCTTTCACAGCAAAATACTATCATATGGGCTTTAAAAAAAATAATAAAAAAAAGAGAAGTCTTTAGAAACTGCAGTCTTAAAGGGTTGAAAAGCATTTTTATACTCGCCTGATACATATTTCAGTTCTGCAGCTGGCGCTGCGGGGGCAGGCAGCACATATGCAACTTCTTCAACTTAATGGAGATGCGCTTATGCGGGACGTAGAGAAAAAGCAGTGGATTTTTCCAGTCGCGGATGCAGGAGGAGCTGCGGCTGTTGGGAGAGCCGGCTGATGGACGATACGTGGGGAGGTACGGGGTGTCTGGAGTCCTCACCGGTGCTGCAGGGAAATTCCTCCAGCAATTGCTGAAGACGTCTTTGACTGGCAACTCTGAAATGAGAAACAGGGTAAGGATGTGGAAAAAATGAGATCAATATAATTTTCAAGCTAGGCAGAGGTGGTTTGTGTTAATGTAGGTATTGAAGATTTGAATTTTACCTGCGAAGAAAGAAGATTATTGAGTATGAGTCCTTCTCAGCTGATATCTTTCCACGCTTTATCTGATCCCTCCTTCTCTCCTCCGTACTTACATTTGACATTACAGCTCCCCACAATTATTTACTAAAAAATTAAATAGTCTTAAGATGAGAGCCTGCAGACACACTTAAGATATTTAATTTTCACATATGAAAGTTCTGGGAAATTCAGGAGGTAGAGAAGGGGTGAAGATTGGTTATTTGTTATTTCACAGCTGGAAATACAGGTTTTTAGAGAAGCAGCAAGCATTGACAAGAAACAAACTCCAGTCCTATTTGACTGTGAGAAGGCAATAGGTAATCACTGCTAAACCTAAACAGTATCATTATCAGTGCGTTTAAGCAATAATGTCTCAGTTAATTTTCAGGTTTTGAGATGGAATAGGTGGCAGATTTAAGGAAAGAGGAGAGCATGGTGAAAGAATATAAGGGCAGCCTGAAGTTAACAGCTGAAATTATATTTTAAAATTAGTTTTAAAAACCAGGTTGTTGACAGAACATTGATTTTTAGCTCAGAGTAGTCATTTCAAACAGCTGGAGAAAGATCTCTCAAGTACACCTTCATCTCTTGGTTTGGTTTAGAACATGCACGTAGATGTGATGAAGTGACTGCCATTAAAAATGGCAGAAAGCTTTGTAAAAGTACCAGCCTTGGTTCAGCAATTTCCTGCAGGGTACATAAAAAGAGAACTTGGAAGGTGGCTATTTTGTAGGTATTTCCAGTTATTTAGCATCTGGTAAGTACAATAGGCGTGCTTTGTTATATGAATTTACTTGTCTGTCTTACAAATATAATTTTAGTTTCTTTCACGTATTTTTGCTTGTTTTGGTGTGTTAGCCTGACTTTTCCTATCAGGAGATGTGGGAAAAGAGATCCTGCTGCAAAGGGGAAATCCCAGATGTGCCAAGGTGAAGAGCCAAGTTGTTCTTCACTGAGAGGAGGAGATGGAAAACGGGATGTAAGACTCAAACTCCACTAGAAGGACTTTAACAGTCTATTGGGTTAACTTCTCTAGCTCAAAAAATGCATTAATTGCACAGCTTATTCTGACTCATATCAGGACATGGAGAGCTAATGAGCTTTTTTTCCAAGCCAAAGGAACTGTCCCATATTTTAGTTCCCTCTGAAGTGGCTTATAGGTGAAAAAACTCTTTGTGCCTCCCAGAAAACCCAATTGGCTTTGAAGAAGTGAAGACAATCACAGGTGAAAATAACGTAACTAAAAGCGAGAGACATCAGTTAAAATGATTTGTCCTTGTAACAAGGATCAGGTAGTCCAGTCCCTTATGTTTCAGTTTCGTTGATGAAATTGTAACAGAAACCAACTTTGTACAAGTTTTCCCAAGAAGTGGCAGTTTAGTTTGGTGATGCTTGTGATTCGTACGAGAAGCATTTTACCGCTGTTTTGTGGTCCTCCGAACAGTTACCGAGGAGCAGAGCCTGATGGAAGCCCTTCTTTAAGGAAGGATTAATAACTTCCAGGAGACTAACATAATAAAGCTGTCCAAGGACACCATCTTCCTTGTCTATCTTCCTATATGTTTAGGACAACTACTGACAGCTGGATAAATTAATATCCTTCTAAAAGGCAGTAAGTTCTTCTTTGGAGTTTGGAAGTTAATATTATGGTCTGTCTTCACGCTACATTACTTATTTCAGACTAGAGTGCTCAGCCTAAGTCTGGGGAAGTTCAGCTTTCCCACGGTATGTGACGAGTACCACAGCAGGTAAGATAGTACTTGCTTGGAAAAATCTACGCATAACTTGTTTGCTGAAGGTAGGCTGTGACTGTTCATCCAAGTAGCACCCGGAAAGGAAATCTGGGAAAGAAAAAGGAATTTCTCAGACAGGAACGCTTTCAAAAGACTTGTGTCGAAGAAGGTGCCTTAAGACTTCTACGAAGAAGGCATCAGAAACCAAACAATAATGTAATAATGAAACAAAATTGAAAGTAAAAGCTGGGTGGAAAGGAAACTCTTAAAAAGTAAACCCAGAACTATGACAATAGCGTTTAATAGATGTAATGCAGTCTTTCTCCATATTTTAGAATGAGGATGATATTTTGCATGGCTGTTGTTCTGAGTACAGATGGAAGAAATACTGCGTGAAGAATCCCAAATGTTCCCTGAAAGCAAAACCAAGGAGAGACTGAGCACAGCAGCAAATACACCGTGGTTCCCTCTTGCTCAACTCCGAGAAGTCATTGATGACATCCCAAATCGGAGCCAGCCACTTGGGTGGGGAAAAAAGTTGCATAAGGCATCACCTCCACTTCTGCAAAACTCCTATTGATTAGAAAGTTGTGGGGAGTACATCACCCTATCACAACTGCCAGCGCAAATTAAAAATAAATAAATAAAAAACCCTCCAGTGAATAATCAAAGAACTGTAGCAACCATCAGGGGATCTATGGAAGATTCTCCGCTACGCCATGTGATTACAAGATGTGAAAATTGTTTGAACCTGGATTTCTTTTCCTGAAATAAATCGTACGTGCTATATCCAAAGAATGCTTCCTGCTATGAGTGAGAGACTAATGAAACACTTAATCAAAGCTTAGACAGGTAAATTGACATCTTATACAGAATATAACATACTTCTTGCTTTTTCTTAGTAATATTTTAAAGCTCTGTTTCAGAAATCTATAAAAGTACATACATATTTATGGTGAAGGTATACTTTTATAGATATTAATTGAAGTAAAGAATAATTCTTGGAAATCAATGGATTTCAGAATGAAAGAAAATGAGCCTTTTGGTTAAGTATGCTGAACTAGCATTGGCAATGCTACAACGCCTTCTGTGGGAAAAAAAATAAAAATCTCCCTGGAATTTATGTGAAATTATCTGGAAGTCTTCATAAAGAACAAACAGAATGAAAGTCTGAGGCAAAATAAATAACCTCCTTAACATCTGCAGAGCTGTACAGAAGAGCTTTTGAAGGAGTCTGTTATATATCACTACGCTATTTTACATATTTTCTACAAGCATTCAATTTTACCTAATGATTCAACTCAATCCCCGGGTCAAGCTGATGCGAAACCTATTCTGATTCAGTGCGAAGAAAGACAAAGCAAAACTCCCCTGCTCATCAGCTCCTGTAGGGCTGAAGAAGTTTTGAAGTTCAGATGTCACTGTGTTTCCTGCGATGGGAGGATATAACTGGGAGAGAGAAAGTAATAAACTCATACGTGGCATCGTGAGGGGTAATGTTTTCCAAAAGATCATCAGATTTGGACTATTACTTGTAAATGAAGAGTATAAGAGGAAGTGATTTCAGTGACAAGACGGTTGACACAGGGAAAAGAATGATGAGGTTTAAGGAAATGTAATGAGTGGTAAATGGTTGCTTGCTTTTTTCTTTTTTTTTTTTTTTTTTTAAGAAGAGAAAAATCCTTATTTTCAGTGAAATTAAGCAGCTAGCAAGAGGAATGAAACAAAACAGATGCTAGAGAGGAAAAGAGAGAATAAATGAAGCTGCACAGTGAGAAATGGGTAGAAAAGCCGAAACACTAATTTCTTGATTACAAAATGGCGTTTCATTTATTTTTAATTTTCTACTTTATTAAAGTTTTTGATAGATATCTTGAATATATGCCTGTATATGCCATATAGGAACTGTTTAATCTCATGACAGGGTAATATAAGGATGATTAGGTGGCTTTGGTTCCCAGTGTCATCAGTATACAATTTAGAGAATATTTTTTTGACTTAGAGGGATGTGTGGGTGGGGAAGGAGTGCTGGTTTCACAAATTTAAAGTCATAATGCTTCACATCAATGCTATATTTTTCTCTCATCAGCTATACTGACTGTATTCATTCAGATTTTTTTTAATTTTTTTTTTTTTAATGCTGATGCGCAAAAGCACCTGCTGCTGCTTGGGGATATTTTTGTCTCATTTGCATTTTGTAAGCATTTGACAACCCCTTCTTTGCTCTGTTTGCCATGTAATTTTAGAGTATCTCTATACAAATGTGTGTTCTCAGAAACCATGAGGTTTCTTTCAGGTTCTCAGAAACCATGTTACCATATGAATAGGACTCTGTTGCTGAGATAATAAGCCCTGCTATGAATTTGGACTTCTGGGATAATTATTCCGTAAGCACTTGTATACGTTGGGACATCCACCTGCAAGTGCATATCCCGAGATTTACACCTTTTGCAGGCAGGAAATTAAATCCTGCATCTTCTCCCTTGCTCGTATCCTGATTTTGTCCTCCAGTGAGGCTGTTCAGATGGACAGCCCTTGTCTCTTCAAGCTGGTGTGCCATCTGGGGAACATGACAGAGGTGGTTTTCCACTTGCTCCTCCAGGAGAATTTTCTAACCAACGTTGCATAAGGGCGGTGGCTGGGGGAGCTGCACCACCACTGTTTGTCCTTCTGCTCCAGCCAACTTCAGATTCATTGGCCCTTTTGCATAAAGGAGGGCATCAAGGCAATCATCCTCACAAAGGGCAGAAAAGCTATTTTAGCTTATCACCAGAGGCTAAAATGGAATTGGAGTGGCACACAGCGCAATTAGTCACCTGTAGCATGACTTTGTTATCAAAGCCTAAGATTTTAAGATAGACTAGGCTATTTCAGTTGGAAGGGACCTACAACAATCATCTAGTCCAACTGCTTGAGCACTTTAGGGCTGACCAAAAGTTAAAGCATGTTAAGGGCATTGTCCAAATGCCTCTCAAACACTGGCAGATAACTTATCGAATACGGAAGTTAATAAATAAAATATAGCTAGGAAAGATTGACTAAATTTCACGTGTTTCTGCAGTGGGATTGGGATTCTTGTGTTTCGTGTTCTTTGGCCAGGACCTTCCCTCTGTTTTCTTCCGTGCTCTCCTATTGCTATTATTCAGAATATTATTTTTTTCTTAGGCTCGTAATTGCCGTGGAGCTTCCTCTGCCCAGTTGCAGGCTCTGTCATATCCTTGACAGCCTTGGCTTTTCTTTCTCATGTCTGGTGGTTTTTGTCACATTTCTTGTTTTTTTCTGCTCCCTTGGGGGCTATCCAGCTGCCTCACTCTTGTTTCTATCGATAGCGAGCGAGAACGAACGCGGGTCCTGCGTTCTCCGTGTCAGAATCGCCTTTTCTGCCCCCGTTTCGCAGCTGGCAGCTCTCTGGCTGCCTCAGTCTGGGCCTCGCAGCGCAACGGCATCATCCTGCACCCTCAGCCCAGGGTAGTGAGTCTCTATATGCAGGCGGAGAAGTAGATTTAGGCATGTAGGGGATGCCAAAATTTATTTGGTATTTTGAGTGGAGGAGACTCATGGTGGTTGCGGGGATGAGGAATTGCAGGAACGTAGCTGCCTTTGTTGGTTGCAGCCTCTCTTGCCTGCTCCATGTCTCTCCCAGCTATACTGGCCAGGGTCTTCATGCTGTTTGTGTCCTCCCCCTTTGGGTGGAGCGCTTGGAATATCCATATGGTATGAAGTACCAAGTACTATCCCCATCTAAAGTTTACTAAATTACATTGAAATTTTTTCGTTTAGTTAGAGTCCAAATAAAGAACCAAGCAAGCATTAAAAATCTGATGTCAGTTGATCACCCGAGGAGTGTATATATGTTAATAATATATGTAAGTAATGAGTATATGCTATATCATGAATGTTAGAAATTTGATGTATGCATTATACATACGCTAAACACGTGTGATATCTCATACTGCATGCATGTTACAGATATTACCGTATGTACTGGGTTAACCCTAATTATACATCCATCTATGTTATGAAGAAAGGGAAATTTTAGCACGAGATACTGTGGGGGCATTCTCCCTGGGCTTTGAGGCCAGGAGCAACGCCTCGGTGGAGCGTTTTGGTTCCTTACTCAGGCGAACACGCTGCCCCATGCAATCCACCGCTGCGATGTTCAAGGGGGATCATCTCTTGCGTGCAGCTCTAACTGCATGTTTGTTCTCTTCAGAGGACATTTAGTTTCCTTTTTTTTCCCATTTTTATCTAATTTCTGAAACTACTTTCTAATTCGCCCCACACACCCTCTTTTTTTTTTTTTTTTTTAAATTGAATTCTTGTACTACACTTTATGGGTTAAAAATTAAAGACTGTTTTTCTCTTTGATTCCTCCTCTGCTTTTCCTCTTATCCATTCTTTCTCTGCACCACTCTTACTCTGAAGTCTCTTGTTTTCTGAAAGGAATTAGGCCGAAGACTAATGTGTGCTCTGTGTAATTTATGTATGCATATTGCAAATTATATTTTCTTTCAGCAATTAAGAGTCATTTTCCTTTTTGTTTCTTTCAAAAAGATTAAGAAATGGTGATTAAATTAAAGGAGAGAAAGAATACATGACAATGCTGGAGTCTGGTCTTGTACTCTGAAACACTATAAAGGGAGGTTTATACTGGGAATATGATACTGAAGGAGAAACTTGTTACAGAGGTAAAGCAGCGTGGCAGTAGTTGGGGATGTGGAATAAGATGAGCAGTGAAGTGTAGGAATTTTTTAAAAAGTTTTTATGATGGTGCAGGGTTGGGCGTGTTATGGAGGAAACGAATGGCTTTCAGCTTAGACTCCTCAAAAATGCGTGAAACCGATTATATGTGAAAAGGTAATCACAGTAAGAAAGAAAATGTGAGAGCGCGTTGCTGGTGTGCCTGTTATGCTGGAGAAGCAAAATTTTTCTGTTTAATGATAGGCCTTGTCACTTCAAACAAAAGGGTGTAGCTGATTTCAACTCTGAAGATGTTTTCTTGCTTGTTTAGTTACTGCTATTCCGTATTACCATTTTAAAAGCTGGATCATTCTTTTGAAAAAATTTTTACAAGAGCCATTTTCAAAGCACTAAAGATCTCATCATCTGTCTACTGAAGTTGATGTCCAAGCTCCTTGAGGATTAGGCTCAAAAAAAAAAAAAAAACCCCCACCAAACCAAAACCTCAAAATTAAAAACATCAGAGCTTCTTTCCAGAGCCATTAATAGTCTGTTTCATTGTTTATTTTATACTAATTGATCCAGTCACAATATAACATACAAAATCAATTTGCCAGATTGTGTAAGAACTTGACTAATATTTACCAATTTGGTTTTATACATTAACTTTTTTTTATAGTCTGGGAAAGCCACTTCAAATGAATAAATAATACTTAGGATGGAACGGCAGTTTTACCTATTGTTAAATACGTTTTTAAAATTAAAAAAAAAAATTCTTAGCATCTAAATATTCTATTTCAAGCTTATTTTTACATAATATTACCTAGGGCAAAACCAACGTATTTTGTCCGATTTAAATAACTGTATTTCTAAGGAGAGACTTGGCACCTAGATGTTGTTAAGTGTTGAAGAGCAAAGGTATGAAATAGCCTGCTACTATGGTGGTATTTATAAACGCTTGCTTTTTTTATTTCTCAAACCACCAAATACCTGCTGCTTATGAACACAGTGGTAGCGACTGAACTGGCCACGGAGGAGGTGTGCAACCTTCTAACATGCTGGTTTCGTACCGGGTAATGTAGCTTTGGTTTCTGTGAAACCTTGTCGAAAGAAACAGCGTGAGAGAATGCCATTAATCAACATCAAGATTTTAATACTTGACGGATTGAGTGGTAATGGTTTTAAATGTAAAATGATGGCTCATTTTCAAGATGCCACTAATTGTAAATCAAATTCTGAGATGTTCTGTTGGAACTGTAACTGTGGATGAGCATCATTATTGTTTTCAATTTACCACTTTCATTTTGATAGGAAAATATATCATAAAGCTTTGATTTTTAATTTATTTTTATTACCCAATGTTTATTATCATGTTCCTCATTTTGACTTGAGCATCCTGTGAGAGAATTTTCATTTTAATGGTTATTCGGTAAAAGAGATTAAATCAACCTTAAGAGTATATTTTACTTAATTTCAATCATGGTTTATTGCTCAGGGTATATTTATAAAAATATGCCTGATTATGTGAAAAGGATTCATTAGGAATTATGTTACCAAGGAAATGACTTAATGAACCTTTTCTTCAATACGTACTTGCTTTAAAATATTACTAAAAGGCAGTTGGAGGGCCCAAATATGTGACGACTCAAGTAGGAACTTTTCTGAAGAATAATGCAGATGTTGTGAGCGCTATTTTCAAAAGTACCTAAAAAAACAGTACCACTCTTCAGTGAGACTTAGACTTTCGTTCACAAGCAGCTGTGAGTTCTCCGAAGGAACAAGAATTGCACTTTTCAGGCTAGGCATCGGTGGCTAATGCCGATCACCACTTTTAGCCATCCCCAAAAGTCAGCTTTTCGCTTAAATAAGCTGAACCTCTGTTATACCGAAAGGTATCTGAATGTATCTGAACCACACCTTGTTCACTTTAAGCAACCTTTTATTTAACGTGAAGAGTTCCCTGTATGTAGGGTGATATTTAGCATCCAAGAGATGCTCATGTTGCTCATGGACAAATTGGAGAAGTTCAAAAAAGAACAGAATTTGCAGTCCAGAAACTAGATTTTCCTTAATTTTTTTCTGGAGACTGAGAAGCAGGAGGAGAGAAGGAAACGCATAGCAGAAGATTCCGTAATAGACAGTATTTAGGAGCCAAGGAAAGGGAGCATGACCACTTTTAGGTACTTTATTACTTCCTTAGGTTCTGCTGACAAATGTGTCAGTGAGGATGTGTTTGAGCACATGATCATGATCCCAGTTAACTGTTGGCATAACCTTTGGGCTGAAAACGTGTTAAAGATTAGTCAGCACTTTATAGATACATATAGATACTTATATTTTTAAGCATCACACCCTCTGCAACACCTGTGAGTAATGCACTATGAAAAGATCCAACTAAATAAATTAACATTTCTTTCAGCTAGTTTCCAAGGGACCTGCTGCTTTTGCAACTACTACGTAGAACAGTGAAATAATCAGTGCGAAGAGGGGTATCAACATGGCAGCCACATCAAGGAACCTTTCTGGATACCGGATGTATGAATTTGGAGTTTCCTAGCAGATGGAGAGACTTCTTCAGGAATGACATAACCAGTGACAAAATTTTATCTAAGGGACGGTTACTTGATGGAGTGAACTGGACCAAACTGTGGAAAACACAGTACCTGCATATCCCGAAAAGAGCAGGGGACAGTGTTTTAAGCAGTGGGGAGAAAAGAGTTTTGCATGTCTGACAGAAAATGCACTGAAGGTTTTTGTTCTGAAGCTGAGCGCAGAGATTTCATAATGAAAGTGCCAGCTCATCCTGAATTATACAGTACTTAAACTACATGTCCGCACAATATTTTATTGTGCAAACTCATTAACAATTTGCTTTCCATGATATTTTGCTTGTGGTTCTTCTTTTAAAAGAGTAATCTGTATAATGTTTTTTATGTCGGTTTATTTTCACACCAGCTGCACAGAACTGCAAGGGGTCATCAACTTCTCTATTCTGCAATATCATCCCATCCTTTTCATAAACAGATCAAAGATCCTCTGAATGTTATTCATTCCTGTCTAGGAACTTCATCGCTACCAAAGTTAGAGAGATTCTTCTTACGGTCAATTGTCCCCATCTCTTCCCCCCCCCCCCCCCCCCCCCAAGGTGATTTTTCTGATTTCAAACGTATTTCTTCCTCCTGATGCTTCAGTCTCCTAAATTATTTATAAAGAACAAACATATACCTTCGCAGACTTTGTTTGGAAAGGTAAATATGATTTTAAGAAATTTCTTTATTTTTTAAGGCTTATCAGCATTGCTATTTTAGGCCTGAGTTTTATGAACCTCTATTGATATGCCTATGCTGAATATTTAAAGATTGCGGGTCCATGCAACTCCAGGAACACCCCCAAACCAGTAATTTCTCGTGCCAGGTAAGCCTGCGATTAAAAAAAAAAAAAAAAAAATTTGACGACAGAGTTTAAACCAATTTGGCAATTTTGGTAAAAGAATAACCATTCTGTGTGACTTGAACTTTGCGACATATAGATTGACGTAGCTGTTCCATATGTTCTCATCTGGTATTTGGTCTATCTCCGTCCTTTGACTGAAGCATAACTGACTCTAAAGGTGTTTGCAGTTCCTTTCAGAGTGTAGCTTGACCTTTAGCTTGTGCTTGTTACAGTTAACGACAGGATTTGGGATGCTATGGTTTGTGGAGTTAACCTCTAGGTAGGGGAGGTTCTGTCATGAAGAAATTATTATCTATTTAAGCGCTCTGAGTCATATCGCTGAGATAATACCTTTGTAGTAATATATTGTATTGATACGTTGTAATAATGCGATTTATGAACAAATTTGTTATGAAGTGAAACAAAATTTGACAATAGGTAGTTAAACAATACGAGCTATCATCGCCTCGTGTTACTTTGTCCTCTGTTGGGAGACGAACTGAGCAAAAAGACGCTAATAGTACTGTTTGGAGAGGTTTTCTGTACTATACCCCTTGATCAGAGGTATATTTTATATGCTTTACTCGCAACGATGCTTCGCCTCCAATGTCTGCGCAGAGGTGAGAAATGTTTTCTTTTTTTCTATATGTGGTTATGTCTTTGTGCTCTCTGTCCTGGCCACGTCTGTCCCCTGTGGCTGCCTGCAATTGTATGCCAGATATATGTTAATGGCAATGATTAGGGCGCTTTCAGGGTTGTACTTCTTATTTTAATTAGTCAGTTACTGTCATTTTTCACACTTGTAACAAATCACTCCAAATATATTGCTTAGGGTTGTGGTTGAGACATAAATCTTTTGTTAAGCGACTAGTGAGTCATCCATCCCATGGCCCTCGTTGCCACCTGTTACGCGATTATAATAGAGCTTTCTCCACTGTAGATCCACAAGCCTGCTGCTTCAGTTATAGCAGTATAGCCAAGCCATGTCCAGAGCAGCTGGACAATGCAATAGTAGCCAGACGATGCAAGACAATCACTTGTCTAAGGCTGTTTGTTTTGCGTGGAAACTTCATAGGACCACCGTCGGTCGCTGAGTTTCATCTCGGAGGTCAACAGCAGAACCATGGGGCAGGGATGAACAGCTGAACTACAACAGCCCCTCCCTTACCGCTTTTGCAAACACCCGTATCCACCAGGTGTTGTGTTTGTGCGTGATTTGCTCATTAGCACTGAAATACTTTTCAAGCTGTGCAAGTATTTTAGGGTCACAGGTCCCCTGGCCCACCTGAAAATGGACTTTGAGTGTGTCAAGGCATTTTGCAGACATATAGATAGAAAATACATCTGCAATGTGCCTTTGGGCAAAAATGCTGTGGTTTTACCTGTTGCGATAGGGCCTCTGTGCTCCTCTGCTATCTTCACAGAGGGTGCATGTAGGCTAATGTAAGGAGGAGGAGTTGCCAGCTCTCCGCTCTGGGTGCACTTGCTTTAAGTTGATGCAACAAGGCGCTTCATTGCCGATTTCCTCTTTATAAAATATAGAGACTCAAAGGCTCTAAGGATGAACTAAGTTGTGGTGGACTCAATACATAAGTGAACTATATCTTAAAGGAGACTATAACAATTAAGTGCCGAAAAGATCACCCAACAGCTATTCATTATATTTTCCTGCAAAGGACGTTGAAATAAAGTATTTTTTTTTAATTTTACATTACTATTGGTATGTCATGAAATAATTTATATACCATGCAACTCCCAACACATATTTGGAAGAGAGAACAGAGGTGAAAGCTGATGGTACCGAAGCAATGTGAAGTGCAGGACAGCTTTGTTTAATAGTCATCTCTAAGACCAACCCTTCTAAAGAGTTGATTTCATGGCTTTCCTTGAAAGATTGAAAATATATGCAGAAAACCATATATATTGAGATAACTTCTGCTAATCAGAGATAAAAAATCCAAATTTCTCTGGTTTCCTACAAGAAGAGATTGAAACTAAATCTGCAGTTCGTAATAGCAAGATGAACAAAGGTTACGTCCCAGAAGAAAGTCCTTTTCTTACTACTACTAATATATCTTTTTCTTAACAAGCATCAAGAAATTGTATATTATTTATTTACACATTAAGCTATGTAAGGTAAAGTATTATAGAAATTAATATTGATAATAAGATTAAGATTGGTTTTTGAGTTTTGCTTGTGGAAAGCTCATGGCGCATGTCTTCGCTTTGAATCTTGTAAGAGCTGGTATTTTTTGCTTTTCTTACTTATACCAGCTTTGTGTTGCTATGATAATACATTGCCTATGATTTTAACTCCAATATTGTTAAGCTATAACTTACATTGTTCATCCAAAGGAATCTCTTAAGTCATACTGCTGGGTATGTTAAAATCTACTAAAAGATTTAGGGTTAAATAAAAGATCTAGTCTGGAAAATAAAGGCCAACGTGAAGTATGTGAGTAGAAAAAGCTTCATACCTTTGTTTCCTACATGCCTGGGTACCATCAAAAACATAAAAAGCCTAGTAGGACTCCTTTACACTCCAAGGTTTTGCTGGAAAGAAATGTTATTTAAAAACTAGTATTTCAGGATCTGTGGCATTCCAGGATTCTAAGGTTTTTTCTATTTTTTTTAAAGCTTTTATTGTTGACATCCTTGAAATGATGCTCCTTAAAAACATACATATTACTGAAGAGTTCAAGTATGCATTAATGAAATTTATCAAAACAGCCAAGGTCTCCTTTTACTTCATACAATCACAGACTGGTTTGGGTTGGAAGGGACCTCAAAGCCCATCTAGTTCCCGCCCCCCTGCCATGGGCAGGGACACCCTCCACTAGACCACGTTGCCCAAAGCCCCATCCAACCTGGCCTTGAACACTTCCAGGGATGGGGCATCCACAACCTCTCTGGGCAACCTGTTCCAGTGCCTCACCACCCTCACAGGGAAGAATTTCTTCCTCATATCTAATCTAAATCTCCCCTCCCTCAGCTTAAGGCCATTCCCCCTTCTCCTGTCACTCCATGCCCTTGTAAACTTCCAAACTAAATACCTTTACTCCAGAAGATAAGCATGGTCTTTTGGAGGGCTAGAGTCACCAGTGAGCTCAGCTTTGTCTTGGTCATTAATTTTGCTTTTTTAACAATTATTTCTTTACCATTAAATCTGAGATTATTTAGCCTGCAAACTGCAGTGAAATCATTAGAATCGGACACGCTGTCGTATGCTGCGTGTCTCTTTTGAAACACTTAAGCCCTCCTTCGCTAATAACAAACGGGATACCAGTCCTGTCAAAATTGATGAGCCTTTTGCTTCAAAATGGACAGTGAAATAATCATGTCCCTACTGTGAATTTGAGCATAACTTGTAAAGAGAACTTCCATAAGGTTTTCTTTGTTTTTTGGATTCCGTTGCCTTCCTTGAATCTGCGCTGCGGTTGGAGTTTATAGAAGCTGCAGAATAAGGGTTGGACTCTTTATGGTAACACTTGTTTTTATAATTGTCAGCTTCTGTTAGAGTCTGGGGTAGGCATCAAATAATTCTTATCACAACCTATTAAAAAATATCAAGCATAAATATGGACTTTGCTTAATGCTAACAAGTATACTTAGCCTTTAAATTAATAGTGCCATGGTCAAAAAGGAGTAGAAAAACTCAACAACTTTTATTTAAAGTTACTGAAAAGGATAGAATACTTGTTTCTTGTACATCTTCCTAATAAGAAAGGCAATGTAAACCAAAATATTCTTCATTGTAAGTAGTCATGTCTTCAGTTCAGATCAAGGAAATGCAACAGATTAGATGGGGAATCTTGTTGAAAAAATACATAACCAAAAAAGTCTCATTGAGTTCCATGTTTACACATGATTTCAGTATATTTATGCGTATAAGAAGTGGTGATAGTTTATTAGTAGCTTAAGAAAATATATAGGACATAATACTCACAATGAGGGGATCTGGGAACTGAGATGCTACCATAAAGGCAAACGTCAATACTGGAGCTCCATAAGCCATCCCAATTTAAATAGGCAAGTCCTGTGCAAAAAAACCCCACCAAAACAAACCAAAAAATCCTATGAGTTTTTTCTTTTTTCTTTTTTTTCTTGGTTTTACAAGTCAAGAAACAGCATGAATTCTGCAGTTGCATAAAAAATTCCAGGAAGACATGATGTACTAAGTAGCAGAACTTCAGGCTTCATAAGAAGAAATAATTATTAAATCTTTCTATAGATGCATCACCTCTCTTCACTAAAATAAAAATTAAAAAAAAAAAAATAATTAGAGCTAGCCAGGTAAGTTGTTGAACTTCTGGAGGCATTGCTGCTCCAGAAAAGTTAGCTATGCCTTAGATTGATTTGTGTAAGGTAATTTTCACCAATTTTTAGTCTTCTGGTATGTGATTCTCCATGTAGGAGGGATTTTAAGAAACAGTATACTTGGTAAATTTTCTGCTCTACTACAGTATGTTCTTGAGAAAACTCAGCCTAATAAATATGCAAGGAAATAGACAGCAATAAGGAGAACTGATAGGAGAGTAGGAACAGATGAAATGCAGTCTGCCAGTGCTTGGATTTTGGTCAAAATGTTAGTTGAGATAGAGCCATATATCCAGTGGAACAACCTGCAGCTCATCTATTTTTCTTTTTTTTTAAATTTTATCAGAAACATTATCAGAGTGTGACCCCCAAACAGTGAGAATATTATTGGTCTTCTTTTATTAATAGGCTGGGTTTGCTGAGGTTCATATATCAAAAATATATATATTCTGTCAGTTGTTCTGCACAGACATTACATACAAGAGGTAATGCAATAATATTTTCATGGTCAATTTGATGGGCCATCAGAGTGCTGGTTTTGAAAATATTTAATATATGTAAGTGTCATTGATCTAGGAGTAAAAATGAACTTTGTGAACTGGTGTCTTGTCCACTCTGAAATAAGACCTTAACAGTTGAACAGAATAAAGAGATTGATGACTATTGACTCACTGGTGTCTTCTAATATATGCAATTAAGGAGGTCACAGCCTTTCCTGAGTTCACATACGGCTGTGACCAGGTCACTGTGCAGGGGCATTTTAAAGGGGAATTCTGTCACAAAAATAAGATGTAATTCAAAACTATTAATTGGTGCCATAACTTGAAAATGAAGATTATGTCTGATTGCAGAGAAGAGAGAAAAGTGAGCACAATGCGAACAGAGCCAAGAAAATCTTTGACTGCAAGATGTTTGTAGAAAGGCTTCATAGCCTGGAATAAATATATATTTTCAGAGGAATAAAGATGAATTTCTGCTGGGAAATGCTTGTAGATGGAAAATATTCTAGCTGTGTGAAGAACTTGTGTAGATTTGGGCACAAAACAAAATAAAAATTTGATCCTTCCAGAAAATCTTGCGTTTAGGAAGGGCAGATTTTATGAGATCAGGAGGTATTTGTGGACCTATGTACCTAGAATTTCACCAACAGATCTTGTAGGTGGCAAGACTGTACAAATCGATCAGAAGAATTCCTTTCTACTCTGAAACATATTTGAACCTTAAATTCTGTGAAAAGGATCTGTTTATAACCAATTACAGATATGAGCAATCAATTATCTAGCCTTATATTAAAGCATCACTAAAAATATGTTGTGGCTTCAGTGTATGTGGCCCTCAGCTTCTAAACTTAGTAAATCTTTAAGTAAATCTTAAAAATTTTAGCCAGTGAGAGGGAAATTCACTTCTTATTCCAGAAAAAGACCCTTCTTTCTGGATAGCTCTTTATTCAAACATGAAAAAGTTGCAATGACACAGATACTTGTTAGACCCTGGAAATATCAAACACTTGTTTTTTTTAAGCTGATTAACTCTGATATCTTATAGAAGCAATATAAAAATTTAGCCTTTAAGACAACATGTGCTTCCAAGAATAGTCTCTGATATGCTTATCCCTTTTCCTTGCAATGCTTTCTCTTGAAAATCTTCCTGGAAATGTATGGTAAACTTACAATCAGTGCATGGCATTGGTCAAAGCATCTTTCTGGTTTGGAAGCAGGAGTTCAGTTTGCTGTACCAGTAGCTGTTATTTGATCTGCTGATCCATGTCACAAGTGTTTTGATAGATATTGGGGGCATTTTTCATACAACCACTCTCTATTTAAAGATTCTTCTTCCTGGAATATATTTTTCATAAGATGGTCTTAATGAAATCTCTGTAGTTATATATAAGATAAAATGTTGGCTGAGGAACACATTAAAAGACATCAAAAAATGTCATCGAATCACTTGCCATTTCTCAGCAATGTGTGTTATATTTGTACTTCTGTCCTGATCACTCCGACAGTTCCTTACTGATGGTGCTGTGCAACAGTTCCTGTCTAGTATATTAAGGAAAAGCAGTGGATGTAGTTTTCAGTAAGGCTTTGGTTACTGTCCCTCACAGCATCCTTCTGGATAAGCTGTCCATCTGTGGGATGAGTGGGTTTACGGTGCGCTGGGTGAAGAACTGGCTGGAGGGCAGAGCTCAAAGGGTTGTAGTGAATGGGGCTACATCTGGCTGGTGACTGGTCACCAGTGGTGTTCCTCAGGGTTCAATTCTAGGGCCAGTTCTGGTGAATATATTTATCAACAATCTGGATGCAGGATTTGAATGCACCATTAGCAAGTTTGCTGGTAATACCAAACTGGGAAGTGTTGTTGACTCTCTTGAGGGACAGCAGCCCTTGCAGAGGAATCTAGATAGATTGGAGCATTAGGCTATGATTAATGGGATGAAATTTAACAAGTTGAAATTATGGATTCTATACCTAGGATAGAGTAATGCTGGGCACAAGTATAAACTGGGAGAGGAGTGGCTGGAGAGCAGCCCTGCAGAAAGGGATCTGGGGGTGCTGGGTGGCAGCAGGCTCAATGTGAGCCAGCAGTGTGCCCTGGCAGCCAAGAGGGCAAACCCCATCCTGGGGTGCATCAAACACAGCGTAACCAGCTGCTCAAAAGAGGTGATTATCCTGCTGGTGTGGCCTCACCTTAAGTACTGTGTGCAGTTCTGGGCCCCACAATTTAAGAAGGACATGAAGGTCCTTGAATGTGTCCGGAGGAGGACAGCAAAGATGGTGAAAGGGCTGGAAGGAATGTCCTATGGGGAGCGGCTAAGGACTTTGGGTTTGTCTAGTTTGGAGAGAAGGAGGCTGAGGGGTGACCTCATGGCTCTCCACAGCTTCCTGAGGAGGGGAAGTGGAGAGGAGCTGCTGAGCTCTTTTCCCTGGGATCCAGTCATGGGACGGTTCAAAGCTGTTCCAGGGGAGGTTTAAACTGGACATTAGGAAACATTTCTTTACTGAGAGGGTGGTCAAACACTGGAAAGGGCTTCCTAGAGAGGTGGTCGATGCCTCAAACCTGTCAGTGTTCAAGAAACATTTGAACAACGCTTTAATGCTTTTAATAACATGCTTTAACTTTTGGTCAGTCCTGAAGTGGTCAGGCAGTTGGACTAGATGGCCGTTGTGGGTCTCTTCCAACCGAAATTATTCTATTCTATGCATGTAGATGCTGCCTCACTTAATTCTAGTAACTTCAGTGGAAAGTTTGGTGGATTTACATAGTCTATGTCTTTTAGGAAAGATGTTTAGGTTTTGGTTCTTGTTCTCTGGGGCTTCTGCAACACCTCAAGACATTCACCGAATGCATGCCTGTCTCATGGAAATCGCTTGCAGCTGAAGACACAGCTGGGACAGACTTAGCAAACTCCAGAATTTTGGTATTTAAGAAGTAAGCACCAGAATGGATGATTTTCAGCTATCTAGTCTCCAGAAAGGAGCTACGTGTCTACATTTCCTGTGTAGGGAATCAGTGGCAATTCAAATCCCAGGAAGGGACCTGATTGAGTTAATTGCAGATGCTGCCTTATTTGAATTCCTTACATCTCCAGGTTAAGAAAAAGCTGAAGAATCTCTCAGCCCAGGGCTTTTGTTCTTACTTTTGTTTTTTAATCACTATATTGGATCCTCAGGTAGCTTTATTTTAAAGCAGTTTTATCTTCTACAGATTAACATTCTTTATTAAATTAGCCAGAAACACTGTTTCACCTGTCTCACAGAGGGGAAACTCCCCCAGAAGGAAGTGATTTAGGGTTCCTGTTGGCCCTCCAACGAGCTTTACCCCTCTCTACAGGGCACTCGTGGGAGATGGGCACTAGTTACCTCCTCAGCAGACACAAGGTAAGAGTGATATTGGTGAAAAAAGACTTCCTCTTTTTTTTTTGTGTGTGTAATTCTGGTGCCTAAAAATAATTAGAATGTAAAAAGAAAAAAAAAAGCATCTTAGTTTTTAGTTTTAGCTGTAAATCACGACTAGGCTGACATTGTCCTTGTCACTGCTGAGAGGTATCTGTAAATGGAGAGGGACAGCATTTAAAAGCATTTTCCTTGAGTTTTCCTATCAAATCTTCTGATTAGGTCCTTCTTTAGTACAGTTTGCTTTATGAATCTCTTTTTTAGGATCCAGACTTTCCCTGCACCGTCTATAGGAAACATACCTGCTGGATGAATGTGGGAATAATTGGTTCTGCTCTGTGTGTTTCTAAGATAACTTCTCTACTAAGATTAGTGTGGCTTTTAATGATTCTTCAGCTAATTTTAGTATGTGCTGTCTACTTCAGGACTTCATCTTATAGATGTTTTCCTGGTAAACTTCATAGAAAACTGCCTTTCTTTCTCAGTCTGCTTTATTTTCACCCAGAGATTAAAAGAATCATTTTCCTTCCTACTTCCATGGCTACCCTGGCGTAGAGGATGCTTCCTGGGTGTACACGTGGAGCCGACACTCCTCTTTGTCTGTCTCATGGGCCATGCTTTCCTCCACTGACGTTTCAATTACTTACTTTTATCCCACAGTAAGATTTTCTGGGGTTTTGCGTTACTTTCCCAAACAGAACATCTCAATTCACTGGAACAGACATATCGCATGGCCTCGCGTGTGCTTCTTTTATTTCACGTCGCTCAGTTTCGCTTTTATCTCCCTTGCCGTTCTCTAGTAACACCCTAAATTACCTGCCTGCTAAATCCCCGTTTGGTGCCCTCTGTTCTCCTTTCTATTGATACATCTTTCTTGCTGATTTTCTTGTGTACTAGCTGCTTTTCTTTCTGTTTCTTCCTGTCTCCTTGCTGAACACCTTATTTTTTCTTGTTAATTTAGAGCCCCTTTGCCCAGTCCCATTAGCTTTCCCTCTCAGCAAATTGGTGGCCATGCTCCTCAAAAAGAATTTATCAACTCTTTGAAGCCTCTGCTTTGTGTTTCTAAACCCCCTACCTTTTAGGCAGTGATTTATCACCACAGTTCTGGGGCTTCTAGTTTTTATTCAACCTAGACCGTGGCAATGAATCACATATGACATTAAACAGGTTAGACTGAACCTAATTACGTTGTACTTTGGGAATTATAAACCACAAATTCCTCTCGCAGATTTCTAGGTCTGGGATTTAATGAAGCAACGGTATTTTCTGCTCGCTTCAGGACTGTACGATGGCATCATGCTTGTACCAGCGCACGGGTGAGTGTCAGCAGACTATCCTTGCTCCATTTCTCCCAGCACTGTTCTTCTGCGTTGACTTCCCACATCTGCTATGTCATAAGATGATTTAGCTAAAGAACCTGAAATACTGCCCAAGCAGAAGGGGTGAGTTGAGGTTATGCAGGCAACCTTGATTTTTTTTTTTTCTCTTCTCATGTTTTCTAACTTGTGAAACTTTTTCTTTGCAATTCTGTAAATGTTATTTTAATGTAATTTATGCCTAATATATATATATTATAGATAAGTCTATCTAATAAGCAGTTTGAAATAATATATGTAGATTCTTCTATTTTATATTCTTTTCTGTAAGTCAGCAGAGTAGAGTTCATTAACTTGATATGGATCTTTTTCAGTCTGTAACCATTCACCAAAGAATGGATTTAGCAGTATATTTGTATGGTAAATGTACTGATAGTGCTTACTTTAATAGAAAGTTCAGCTTTTCCATATATACTTATTTGGCTCTTTTGGAAAGGGTCTTGTAATCCAACCTTCTTTCATCTCATTTCAGCAGAATTCTTACTTCTAAATTAATGTAGATAGGCTAGCCCTGTTGTAAGGATTAAAAAAATATTTATTTGTGCAGTACTTAGAGGTATACTTGAACAAACTATTAAAAAGAGTAACAGTAGTGGATGCTACTGGTGTGGTTGTTGGTTGTTGTTTTGTTTGGTTGGTTGGTTTTATGCTGGGGGAATATTCAAATAGAAACTATGTAGAGAATTCATAAAAATCCCTGTCTGGTAGAGAGCTATAATAATACTGAATGCAGTTTTTGCTTTTCTGAAAATGATAACACACAGCATGTAATATATAACTGACTGATGGAGATTTGCCACTGAAGTAACTCAATCAAAAATGTAATTTAGCTCGAAACTCTCTCAGAAACAGCTATGACTCTTGTATCTGTCTCAATTAAATATAGTGTGATGATGATTGTATATATGTTACTGATAGGATTGTTAGGAGAATTTCTGACAATGCTTTTGCTGGAGATGCTAATGAAAAAGAGTAAACTTTCATTTTAAAAAGAAAAACATTGTCAACATAGGATTTTTTTTAAACATTTTTCAGAGGGAGAGTCTCCTCTGTTCACAATGCTTTTCATTTTGAATATCTCTAAAACAGAGTAAGGCAGAGTGGGCTGTGGGGGTTTTTTGATCTATTTCATTTTAAAATAATTTACCAAGTCATCAGACTTTGAAATAGATTTGTAATTTTAATTTTAGAACAATTATCTTAAGCACATCAATTCAGTAACTGTACCGCCTTCAACCGTCTTTGGAAAGTTTCCAATCTGGTATTGGTGTGTCTGATAAAGCAGAAAGAACACCATCTACTTTATGCAAGACCAATATATTTACCTTAAGAAAACTGGCAGTTATTTGAAGTGTACCAAGAATCCTTGGCATGGAGACAAATGGTTATTAAAAGGTGTTTTTCTTTTGCCTTTTTTTTTTTTTCCCCCTTCCCCCTGAAAGTACTTGTGACATCCACCTTACCCTCTGCAACAAGGATCCTCCTGTTGGCAAATAGATCACTTAAATTAACAAGATAGCTGTACAGCAGGAAAACTCCATAGGTCTCACCGTGGTGGAACCTTTACAGAAATCCATGGAACTATTGCAAGTTTTGTGGGAGATGACATCTCAGTTATGCCCGGGAGTCCTTCTCCTGGCCTTGAAGTGACTGACTTACCTTGTCTAAGCTCACCTTCAGAGGTGAACGCGCACCAAGTGATACCAGCCTGAGCTAGCTGAAAATATGTAAAACTTCTGGCATGCGTTTCCAAGCATTAGATGTCTCTCGCAACAAAGCTATCAGAAATGCAGTTTCCCATACTGCACCAGAAGCCCCTATGGAGACTCTGTGGACAAAATCAGATAGCCACTAGCATGAACTTTTATAAATAATTTATGAAGGTAAAATGTGTCCACTTACCAGCAGAAGAACAGTATCTCAGAAAGGAAGATCACATTTCTGATCTTTCAACCCTGATCCTTAGGGATTAACTACCAAAAATAAGTATATTCATAACTAACATTCACAGCTGTACTTGACATTAAAAATCATTGAGATACCGGCTTCCTGGTATCTAGGTTTTTTTTTTTCTCCAGGTAGCACCTCTGCTTGACCTCTCTGTCCCACCAGACCTACTGAACTTATTACTGCTTCGCTTGCTGACGTTACCCTCTGCTCTGCCAGTAACACCTGTAATTTTCTTGCAAATTGGCTAAATAATTAAAATAACTGTTCTCAACCTTGAGTTTACTGCTTTTATTTTAGATCTGAAGAAGTACTTGTATGCCCAAAAAGCTTGTCTATAGTCTCTTTGCAAAACCGTCACTCAGTAAGTCTAATAAAAAGGAAAGAAAAAGTCCTCGCAAAGCTTCTCTTTCTCTGAAGCATGGATGAAATATATGTGTTCACACAAAATTAAACATTAAAGTACATTTCTATAAATTAGTGTTTCATACCTTTGGAAATTCATCACAGTTTCACTGTATTCAGTTAAATAATTTGTACAAAACACAAATCATTTTCTGGTTGAAAAGATTTAATGATGAAAACACATTCAACTGTCTAGGACATATTGCAGTGACTTTATGATATTGTTAGTGCTTTGTCATTTTTTGTTTACAGGTAAAACAACCTCCATATTACAACTGAAACAAGGAAAAATATTCCTGCAAAGTTTCGACAGGGTAAATACACTTGTGATTTAGGAACCATAGGTGATCACACATTTCTTTTAATTTTCTAATATTTCCTGTCAGTTAGGATGATGCACATCTTAAATACATGGTTCGGAGCTCTGTTTAGTTTGGTGTTTGGTTTTTGTGTGTATATATAGTCATTATACTTAGAATCTTACATGGGCGAAAAAGGAGCACAGTCACAAGTGAAACTAGGAAATTATTGTTATTCTGGTTCATGGTTTAGTAGTCTAAATTATTAGTTGTTATAATATACATTCATAATCCAAATTAACCCAGAAAAGCTTTAACAGTTCAGTTCATTGCTTTTCAGGGGAAATGAAAAAATCCTTCCCTGAAACCCGTTTTTCCCCGGTGGTGTGTCCAGCCCCCCTCGGCCCAAGGACTGGCAGCCGCAGCCTTCCCGAAGGCTGGCGGGAAGGAGAGGAGGAAGGGAAAGCGAGGAGCTCAGGATGAGCCGGCAGCATCCTGAGGACGTCGCTGGGAGGCGTGTGGTCCTGTCACAGGGAGTTTCTCCCTTCCTTTTGGGAGAAGAAAGATGCTGATAGCTCCTTCCTCTGCGGGCTTGGCTCTGCTTGGGCTTTAGTTGTATGTGTTTTCTGAACACAGCTTACGTGCCCGCTCTTCTAATTGGTTCCCAACCATTCACTTTTTGTTCTAAAGCTGGTTTTGCCCGAAGGAGGAGAGGCTGCAGTCCTGTGGTGACCTGTGAATCACAGCCGCGGTTTCTGTCAGTACCCCTGCACCTCCGGTATCGTCCTGGGCGCGTGTTCTCTTCTGCACCTCAAGTTATTCCAGAAACAGAGACAACTCAATCTGCTCTGAATAACTCCTCTTTATCGCTATAAACCTAAGGAAATCTGAAACAAATTTAGACAATAGTTACCTGGCCACCACACAATTGCTATCACAATTATTTTGTTTTTTTAAAGGCTAAAATCAGCTCAAGCTAAGAACCCAGATGAGTCCCGAGACCCTGAGCTGTCAGGTCGGTAGCCTTTAGTAATGGCAAAATTGTTTTCTTTATCATAAAGATGCTCGGAAAGTTCAACCAAACCAAACCCAAATAATATTGCAGAGATAAGGTGACCTTCAATGAACTGCCTATATAGCAGGAATTAAACTCTCCCTTGGTCCACGTCTCCTCATTAAAAAAAAAAAAAAAAAAAAAAAGTACTTTATCCTGTCTTACATCTTCCGGGCAGTTCGCTTATCATATTTTGATGCTAGTTTCTAGTATCCTTTTAGTAGATGTGTGGAAAGAAATTATTTAAAAAAAAAAATACAAGTCTGCTTCTAAATAAGTATAGAAATTTATGAAGAACTGCTTCAGCAGTGAAAAAACATCAGCCAGGAGTTTTAAACTTTTATTTTGCTTGTTGAAATAAGTTGAGAAATTAAAAAATAACACCAAACCCCTCTCCCTCCCAAAAAAGAAACCCCAAACCCACTAGAACTTTCTGAAGAGATGTATTGCCAGCAGTGGGCTAAAAGAAAACAACTGTTGAAAAAAAAAAGTTCATTTTTTGCTACTAGTTCCTGTCAGTAGCACTCACCTGTCATGTATGATATGATGTTTAAGCGATCTTTGTGTCAAACGAGAGAGGGACCTCTAGAGTGGTCTTTAACAAGAAATAGCCTAATTACTAGGTATGATGTGTTTTGATGTTTGTTTTTTTCCTTTAAAGCAGCCATGGAGTGAATGGGAATGAAAACTAAATTGTGAAAGCTTTAGTCTTTCACAGAAGATAATTCTTACATTTTCGCTAGCCCAAAGACAACTGTGCAAGAGCTTAAATGGATCTTGTGAATGAGAATAGCAGGAGCTGCGTGACCGCAGTTAGAATATTTTCATTATTTTTCATCACCCTCAGCTAAAGCGCATTTGAAATAAACCACCCTGAGATTTCGACAGAAAATCCCATTTGGTGTCTCTGGGCCTTCCAGAAAGCTGCTGGTATCAAGCTTAGGAGACATGCTGTGCTGTTATTCCTTACCCTACGTCTCTTACCATTAGTGTCTTTAAAGAATTTCTCTGGCAAAATAAATTGTAATTGCAACTGTTCAGTGCCCACCTGAGAAAATTACTTTTACTATTAAAAGTGAATGGATGGAAAAGGTTCGACGCATTCCTTTTCTACTAAAACATGTCTCAGAACAAGACCAACAAAGTAACAGAACAAGCAGGAATAACATTGCATAGTACATTTATATTTAAACCTGTCGGTTTTTTTTTTTTTTTTAAATCTATTACCCTACTCTCTTACATATTTTCTTTGTATCTCTCTCCTCCTTCTTCTTCAGTGCTGTTGTGTGATTTCCAGATTCCTTTAATGCCAGTTTAACATCAAAGAGTCAGAATCCATTTTTATTTCCCTAATAAAGACCATGGTTTTAAGTGATTTCTGCATTACAAATTGGAGTCAGATTTTCACAGATGCTGAGATTCCTCAGCTTTCCGTGCCCTGGTTTTGAAAATCTTTTAAATGCCTGTGTGGTTTGCCTTGGAGTGTAAATCTGTCCCTCAAAGGAGGCTCTTAATATTGAGCATTCCCATTAGTCGCTGTTTCAAGGCCGGCTTTAATGAAGATGAAGATGTTCCTTTCACGGAGCTTTTAAAAGAAAGTTCCACAGAAATATGAAAGCTTTCTTCTAATATTTCAAAAAAAAAAAAATGAAGAAGAAAGAAGTAGCCATGAACTGAAAGACTTTAACTGAATGCAACTTTGTAGTTGGAAGCCCATTTTCAGTAATAGTTCCAGCTAGTCCTAATGATCAGTTGAAGCAGCTGAGGTAACGATGTTTTGCAGAAGGAGATGTGTTTGGGCTCTTTTCAGCTTGCAGCGGGATACTCCTTTTAACAAAGCAGAAATATCGTCTCATAACGCGTTGTCTGAGGATGTGGCGAACCGCGCAAGTTCTAATTTACGTTGGCAAAGCCAGAAGTTGGGGTGATGGAGGTGAAATAGCATTTTGAGAATGCATTAAGTTTTGCTAAATCGGGCAAGCGCGCCATCATGGAAGGGGAAGAGAAGGGTACAAAGGATTCATTTCAGTTGTGGCTGATGTCTTTTCCCCTTCCTGAGGCAGAGAACAATCATGCCTTTAAAACCCCTTCAGAGGGGCCAAAAGCAGATCTCGGTCCTGGTTTTGGTGCCAGAAGATGGCCGGCAGTGCGCTGTCGCTGGCCAGGGGTGCGGAGCAGCGGCCCTGGACTCAGACCAGCATTGCGTGAAGACATGGGTGGAAGCAATCTGACCTATGTGGTAACGCTGCGCTGAGCTGCGCGGTCCCTCCTGCTCTCCGAAAAACCCGTGTTTCCCGTTGCGGTGGGAGGGAGGAGGAAGGGCTGCAGAAACGCAGGGCTGTGGACTCCACATCCCGGCTGGCAAGGGGTGGTCAGCCTGTTGTTACCTGGCGATGAATTAGGTATTAGCGTCTTATTAGGGGTGAAAAAACCACCCGGCGATTGAAAAGCATGCCTGGTTTTTCCTTAGTCAATTAGTTACTGTGTCATGGTGTGAAACATCAGGGTTTCTGTCCCTTGAAGGATCTTGGGCTGGTGTTTTTTCCGTGCATAAAACTGTGCCAGAAAATTACTATATAATAATTTATGTAATTCTGAGTGAGTAGGAACCAGTTGCCAAAACGTATGTGCCTGGCGCAACTTTAAGTTGCCTTGGGATGTCGGAAATGTATGTACGGGGACGGGAAATGTGACAGGGGACCTGAGGGGGGACCAGAAACCTTGGATGCCCAAGGAGGTCTGAAATGAAGCTCTGTGCTTGGCTTTTGCCAGCTGAACCCCATCTTATGGTACGATACAGTATAAACGCAAACATTATTGTAAACTTATGTTAGTTCTGATGTAAAACAATAGAAATTAACGTTTGTTATTTTCTGATAAAAATACCAAAACACCGAGGGAATTTTCTGCTTGTACAAGCGCTACAGGACACCGTCCTCGCTGCAGTTTATTTTAGTAGCACAAGTTGCTTCTCAGGGTTGACTCTAAAAAGCTATTATTTCCCAAATGTATACAAAATAAGTCTGAACATGTTTACCTATAAAACAACAAGGTGAGCTTAATTACAGGAAGCTTCAGAAGCGCATTGCTCGTGTGCTGCTGACACAGCAGAGGCGGGTCGGTCTGAAGGGAGGTGGAGAGGGGAGGACAATCCCTGGGTGGGAACCACCTTCCGAACGAAAGCTGAAACTTCAAAGCAGGTGGAAAAAAAAAAAACCAAAACAAAAAACCCAACAAAACCCACCACCTCTGGAACACTTCTAAAATGTTATAATAAATGAAGTGAAAATAACGTGCCCATTTACATTTCTTTGTTCTTATTTACAGTTTTACTTAATGTCAGGAGATTGCCAAAGTTTCAACATCAGCATTTGCGTTCACCAGCTTCGACAAGATTTAGGGAAAAAAAAAAAAAAGGCACTATATATTTTGTAAATTACCCGTATTCATGTGCAAGCTACGTAAGGAGGAGTTGATGGATGCAACAGGGAGTTATTTTTAAGCAAACCTGCTGGCTGAGGTGCATTTCCAAACTTGGAGACCTGGTTTTGTGCCCAAAATCTATTCTGTCGCTGTCTGCGTCAGTACTATGCCTTTGTATCTCGTACAGCACCAAGCCCATGGTTAACGCGGTATAAAAATCAATGAAAGGGTCCCCGCCAATCCTAATTTTTATTAAACTAATAGAAATTTAGAATTTTTTCAGCAGAGATCAGCAAAGTTCCCATGATGTATAAAGCCTTTTCAGATTTGGTCTATGACCAGCTTCTGGAAGACAGTGGTTCTTGTCAGAACTTCCAATTGTTTAAACACAGTATTTGAGGTGTAGATTGTTTTATTAGTAGTCAAACACTTTTTATTTTTACTGTGACCTTATTTATTATGTCAAATATATAGAATCGGTTTTTTCAATATCCGGCTGTGCTTCAATTCATTCTTGCCTGGATTAATGGGGTCTGTTGCTTCTTTTTAGTATGGAACAATTGGCTAAGAACTCTTTAAAAAATGTTCTTCAGATAGTCTGATCAACTACATTGAGCTAGTCCTTGTAAAAGAGCTGCATTTTATTCCTATTGTATAATATTCCACCATAAATTAAGCTGAAGTCTCTTGCTCTGCTCCTCCTTTCCTAATGTTTATTCATGTTTGATAAACAATCCACTTATTTTTATTTATATGAATGGCATTTATATTTATCTTAACTAGTGAGGGCTTAACATCGCACAGTGCAAAAATATAATAAAAAAATATATTCTTGACCACCTATAGATCATTTTGCTTAAATGTCAGGGTCATTTTCTTTAAATATTATGTTAATCATGTTCACTTATACTGATAATAAAATTCTTTCTAGTGTTCTCAGACCCACAGATATATGGAAACAAAACCCTGATGCATACACATAAACACAAGTTTTTCAAAATGTAAAATCCTGTACCAGTATTTGAGATAAAGTTCTTAATTAAAATTTAAAATATTACCAAAATGACTTATTTGAAGAAGTTATATTGGGATTTTACATTTAACTACACTTGAATAAAATCTTTTACTGTGAATAGCAATATTTTAGGTGTTTTAAAATGCTCCAATGTTAAATGAATTGATGACCAGTGAGATAATCCCTAGACGTTCAGTAGCAATGGCCTTACAGGAGTGAGACAGTAATAATGATACCACCATACCACCACCAAAGTGTACCCTCTGTGACTCATCGTTGCATTTTTGTGGAAGTCTCAGCTTCAGAAATGAGTGTAAGATGATTGGTATGGTGAATGAGCAGGGAAAAGGGACAGACAGATATGTTAAAAAAAAAAAATCCTTGTAATTTCTAAATATTAAAAAAAAAAAGTTTCAAGGTGCTGCCTGAAATCCAGAATCAGGGAAAATTGAACAACTTTACACAGTAATTCAACTCTTCTGTGGAAGTGAGTTTGAAGTCCTGCTCATGGATGGCATTTATTTAACGCTTATTCTCCTCTTCTACACAGAAACAGTTTAACTTTTAACAGTCTAACTAATGGCAAAGGGAATCTGTCCATGGAGTTGCTTAAGGAAGATTTATATTCTGTGGTAAATACGTCCCAGATTTCATATTCTTCTATGTTATTACTCGTCTTACAGATGATTCTTGAAAAGCAGTTGGTCATTATCAGGCTGAGAGTTGGGGTTGTTCAGCCTGGAGAAGAGAAGGTTCCAGGGAGACCTTGTTGTGGCCTTCCAGTACCTGAAGGGGCCTACAGGAAAGCTGGAGAGGGACCTTTTACAAGGGCATGGAGTGACAGGAGAAGGGGGAATGGCCTTAAGCTGAAGGAGGGTCGATTTAGATTAGATATGAGGAAGAAATTCTTCACTGTGAGGGTGGTGAGGCACTGGAACAGGTCGCCCAGAGAGGCTGTGGAGGCCCCATCCCTGGAAGTGTTCAAGGCCAGGTTGGATGGGGTTTTGGGCAACGTGGTCTAGTGGAGGGTGTTCCTGCCCATGGCAGGGTGGTTGGAACTAGATGATCTTTAAGGTCCCTTCCAACCCAAACCATTCCATGTTTCTATGATTATTACACTGAGGCATATTCCTGTTTGGGCGGTTTTGTGCCATTTCTTCCAACTCTGCAGAGAAACAAAATGCCCGTTGAATGGGAAGGGTGACCATTATATATTTATGAAATATTCATTTTTAATGTTTTTGTTTGAGTCATCATGCAAATTATTGTGCTTATTGCATGCCATAGTTCACTGAACTGGAAAGTCAGGTGATTTTGTCATTTGGAGATGTTCTTGGTCTTTCCCGCACTTGGCATAGGGTGTTCACAAGCAGTATGCGTGGCTTCATGGAGTGGAGAAAAAAGTGAGCGAGACTTTTTGAGTAACAGAGCAGAATGTGAAGAAGCCGCTCAGGCCATTCCTCCTTCGCCCAGTGTTAATCACAGATGGTTTTGACAGTAATGCAGAAGAGGCCTGGGTGTGCACCACTAGTTATTTGGACCAAAAGGCCGTTTGTTTTTCTCTCTTAATCCCGTGTGTTTGCCCGAAGGCCTTACGGAGGCTACCGAGTCTCTGCAACTGCGCTGCATTCACCGTGCAACTCTTCTGCTACGGGGAGAACCGACAAATAGGATTTCCCCCACATCATCTCCCGTAGAAACTCTGCACAAAAATCCTGTCCTTGCCGAGGTAACGGTATATGATTTTACTCAGACTCTTAAGCTGCTATAAATCAGGTAAGTACATGCATGTCAGAGGAAGGTATAACCCTTTATTTATGAATGTGTTAAAGAACAGTCAGAAAAGGGGTATTGATTCTGGTTTTATACAGGGGACTAGTGAGAATAACCAATCAATGTATCATAGGGAAAACTTAACTATTATGAAACATTTAGTGTTGTAGGGAAGCATAAAAATCGAGCAAACTCCCAAAGGACAGCAGCAGCATAATTTTTACTAAAGAGAGGATGTAAAGCAGAGATTGGGGATTACCAAAAAAAAAAAAAAAAAAGGAAAGAGTAGGAGAAACTGATATATTGTGAAGGCCCTGTCCATGGATAAGTTTTGATTAGAACATTTTGACTAAGATAGCACAATTCTGAACAGTTATTTACCAAAATAAGATAGTGTAAAGATGGCTATTCAGAATACAGGAATGGAAGGGTGAGAGGTCTAATAATTGTCAGAGTAAAGGAAAATGTAATTTGTTCTGTGTGACAGTATATTTACTTATGTCTTCCATAGCATGCAAACCTGTATTTTGTTTTACTCGAGCACTGTAAGGTGCCTTGAACCATTGATAGAAATTAATAAATAATTGTAATAGTCATTAAAATGGACAATACATGCTGGATAAGTGAAGAGAAAATATATATTAACAGAATACGCATTCAGGAAAAAAACCCAAACCCCAAGACATCAACAACTATTTAAAATTATCTGCAATTATTTATTTTTATTTTTTTTGCATGAGTTTGTTCTTACTGTCCTAGCGCCCTTTTCAAGTTCAATTTGTTTAAATCTTGGAGCAAGTGAGGTGTTTTGTTATATCTAATTGTCTTTTGTAAACCACTAACTAATTGTGTGTGCTTGAAATGCCTCTATGGTTGATGGCACTGAGGGCAAAAAATGCCCTGTGATATAAATAGCCAACCAAATGAAGCAACATTTGGCCTACGCATTCCACTTGCTGGAGCATTTGAACAGCTATCCGCCAAATGAATAACAAGTGTGCATTCAGCAAGGCAGACTTCATGGAAGTCTTTCAAAGTTAGTTACAAAGCCAGTCATGGAGTATTTGACAATGGTAATTTTTACATGCAAATGCTATAATTGAGATGATAATACAACTTAAGTACCTGTGGCGTTCGCTATTATAATTTACCAACAATCCTCTGAGAATTGTGGTGTCGGTCTGGTGCCATTCCTGTATCTCTGAAATGTGAGGTGTATGACAAAGAAGTTATAGTATTTTTCTTAATTTGACTGTGAGGTTCAACATTGTAAAAGAAAGTTTCTGCTTGAATAACAGAGTCCTGGTGCTTGTTGATATTTCTTTGATCCTGTAGTTGTTGACTTGCCTAATGAATCCTGCTGTGCTTTTCAAATATCAGCTTTAGTAGCCCACAGCATTTCCACAGATACAATTATTGATGTTAACCTGGAAGAAAGAACGACATGAATCTCTTTTGCTCTGGGTTGGAATACGAATCTCGTGGCTCAGGTCCGTTGCAAATGGTGGGGAGGAGATGCCCATCACTGTGTGTCCTGCTTACATAAAATACCCCCTTATTTTTCCTCAGAACAAACTGCTTTGCTCAGATCTTGCTTAAACTGAAGTAAACACTTGACTTTAATGGGTTTTAAACATGTGATTAAGCACTTTGAACTGAGTCTTAAGAAACAGTAGCTGTACCCGATCTCAGATACTTCTAATCAGTCTGCTGCCTGCTCGCCCTCAGCATCTGCTGCGAGAGATAATGAACGTCATTAAAAGAAAGCTTTGGAGACAAAAATCAACACTTTAAAGAATGAATATGACACTTTGGTCTTTGTCTAGCGCATCTAAAGGGCAGAAAGGGAAAGCTGAACAAATAAGATGAACAAAGAGGGCTGAGAACCCATCTGAAGAGTTTTGCGGTGGACCTGATATCTCAAATGTCTTATCAAAGCCCATTATTAAGGGAGCTCAGTTTTACTTGGGAAGGTAGAGACACTGAAGGCATTTGCAATAATCGTTTTAGGAGGGCTGGTGCAGAGAAAAGGGTAGAAAACTCTCAGGAGTGGAATGTCAGAATAAACAGGTACTGTCTAAAGGAAAACGTGAATTTCCCTGTGGATTGTTTAGACAGGGCTGCTTCTTCTGGGACAGTTTACCTGGGACAAGAGCTGATTCATCGGAAAATAGCTCATAAGTTTTTGTTGCTTTTGGTGTTTTAAATAACCGTTTTTAGACCAACTTTTTTTTTTTCTTTTTAAAGGAAAAAGTAACATTTTGTAATGGAAAAAGATCATAAAGTAGGTTTAGAAATTTAAAATGCAAAGTCTGCAGGAATACTCCACATTAAAGGTGAGACTTTGAAAGATAGTTAAGAGGTTTAGGCCCAATTTGGATTATCTTTCCAAGTGGAATATCCTTAGGCCTCTTTGAAAACCATGAAACTTTCCTTCCTCTTACATTACATTGATGTGCAAAAAAGGTTATGCTGCAACTTGAAGAAAATAATTGCTGCTAAACAAGATCCTTATTAACTATGAGGTTTCATAATAAATTGTCTTCCTGAAATTGTGCTCTAGCAGTACTGCCCTATATTTCTTATGCACTTCATCAATTTGTTAATATTAATTTTAATGAGTGTATTCTTTAATTTTATAACAGTATGAATGGAGAGAGATGCATTTTCTAATAGTTTGAATAAATCAGCATAAAAGATGATTTGAGATATTTGGTATAGATCTAACAATTTATACTTAAAGAGCGTATTTCTCCCATTATTTTACAAAAAAAATAATGTAAATACTAAAATAAAGCAAAAATTGTGGTTTGCTGCCAAAACTCAAGTTTCGCTCTTTTGTATTAACACATAAAAAAATGGTAAAAAATGTAAAAAGAAAGGCCTGCTACCATAATTCAGGAAGTTTAGTAGTAACCTCTATCATCAGTCATGAATATTCTATGAACATAGCAAAAGAATCGCTTGATAGTTTATCTCCGGCAAGGGGCTGGAAACAGAACTGACTGCAGAAAAGGCAGGAAAAAGTCAGTATCTTTGTTTCTAAACGGAAAGTGATAGATGTCAAAGAACAAAATAGAGAACAGGCTGTGTAGGAAGTTTACCAATGTTCTCGCAGTAGGCAGGATACTAGAAACATGGAAGTATTAAACAAACATGTGAGGTCCCTGCACCAAACCTGAGCGATGGAGGACCCTTCCTTGGCTACTTCTCTTCCCGTCGGATGTCTGAGCATCCAGCAAGGCCGAGTGGTTTGAGGTTTGCCCTGGGACTTCCTTGGGCGATGGTCAAACTTCAGGCCAGAACTGAACTTGTTTGTGAGCGTAACTCTAGGGAGCACTGCAGTGCTGGAAATCTCCTAAAACGGGACTTAGAGCTGAGGTTCTGGCAGTTCAGAGTTATTTAAGATTCCATGGATCTTTAAACAAGAATAGCAGTCATTAAAATGACAAAATAAAGTCCTAAACTGAGTAATAACATTTTGCTACTTTGCATTTCACTGTTCTCTCAAAATAATGTGCTGGGATGTTTATTACAACAGTATGCTGCTTTTTTATTTTCCTCTTTTTTTCCCCAACAGCTCTGTACTTGCACAGACAATAAGGAAGAGCGGGGGATGAGAAGTGCTCAGGTGCAATTCTCAAAGTTGTCCAAGAGGTTTGAGTGCTTAGCCATCTTCAATTTTATTTTCAGAGGTCTTTAGGGTGGCCTTAAAAAAGGTGTTAATTTTACTAATCTAGAAATATGCAATAGTTGAGTGCACGCTACTACTGAAGTTCAAGGTTAAATATCACACATTAGAGATATGTGATCTCTGATATTTATTATAAGCAATGCCATACTCAGGCAAGCACATTTATCCACAAATGCTATGACAAATTTTAAGGGGAAAAATTGGTAAATACCACTGCCTGTATTTTCTGAAACAATCCAAAACATAATTCTGGGACTTGTTTTACTTGTTTTTTACATCTGAATTGGGATATCTATCTATACTTGCTCTTCTCTGGGGACCATTGATTACTTGATTCTATATATGCTCTGTTCCTTCTAAATTTGGCAACTAAATAGACTCCAAATACTTTGAGCGCACAAAGCCTTTCAGATTCCCCTGGGTCCGACGGCGACCAGGGCGACTTAGTGACCCCATGACTGTGCCTTTCGTTATTTATTTATTTATATTCCAGCATCGCACCTTGCTATTTCATCTTAAGGGAGCAAAATTAAAAATATAAAATACCAGTACCCACATGCTGCTTAAACTGGAAACTAAACGTGGGCTGGCCCTGCTAACTCGGACAGACCCCTTTGGACTGCCCCGCACCCCGGTGCCTTGGGTGGGTGACGACTGCCTTGAGGAGAGACGCCCTTTGGCTTCTTGGCATGTTTTTGCCCCATCCGCTGGCGGGGACAGCTTTATGCTATAAAATCAGGAGCTTTACTCCCAGCAGCGCTGAAGGGAAAGGCATCAGCCAGGGTTGCTCTCTGTTTCGAAAGAGAAACTCAACTTATTGTCACGAACTGATATCACCAAGGTAAAGATGAGTCTGGGGAATCCAGATAAATCTGTTCAATCCTAACCAGATTTTCAGCTCAGGCTATGGGGATATAAACTGTCAAATGCAACAGATCAGGCCTGTCACTTGTTCCATCAAAAACAAAAATAAAACACGATTTATTTTTTTTTTGCAATCTTTAGTTTCAAGCTGTTCCTCATAGTGTCAGAAAAATCAGAAAGTAAAGTTTTTACTATACTTCATTTGAGGTGTTACTGATTCAGTAATAAACATATCTGAGTTCTTTGCCACATAACAACAACAAAAAAAATCTCTAGTGAGCTTCTTAAAAATTGCATTTCTTGAAAGGATGAAAGTATGTAATTAAAAATTGCTTGGTGTGGCAATGAGATTAAGTCGAGGGTCCAGAATGTAATGGTTTCAAATAAGTTTTTAGACCTTCCAGTCGTCACAGAAGAGGAAAATACAAACAGGGTCTCAGCTTACGGCAGCAGTCCTTTGATGGCCAGGAGGTAATGGAAACATGTAGAGTCCAACGAGTTACTTGCAATCAAAGTCCAGCACTTCCCGTAAAGCCTTCTGGTGGAATAATGTATAGATGTGAATATAAATATATAATTAGGCTGGTTTCACTTTTCCCGTGGGCCACGAAGGCCAGCTGTGGTAGGTGCCATAGCTACCGTTAGCTGTAGTGTTTTCTGCTGGCCCATTAGTCTCAGTCCTCTGATCACTGTAGTATCTTAATGCCTCTCAGTAAATCAGAAATAATTTCAAAGATCTAGTTCTTGTCAGTATAAGAAATTATTATGTTATTTCATAGATTGCCTTTTATTTTACATGTTTAGGGAAAAAAACTTGCTTATGGAAATAATATTTAAATGATGTATGGTTTTTTATTACTAGTTTTGACTACAGTTTCTTAAATGAGAGATCTTTTTTATTCTTTTTTGATTTGGAGGGAAAATATTATCTGTTTTTTAAAGAAAAGGCAGTCTTAACTTATTTGGGCTTGAGGTATTTTCTTTTTATTCTTTTTTTCCAATGTCAAAAAGAAAAGGACAGAAAAAAAGCTGCCAAAAAAAAAAAAAAGATAAAAAAATCTCAATTACCTTAAAATGTGGAATTTTTTTTTTGAGAGCTGTTTGTATATTTAGTTTGGAAAATATGAGGTAATAAGTTTAGATTCTCTATTAAAAAACAGAGTGAGTTGGATGTATTGTAAAAGCAATGGAGTTCCTTGGTTGCTTCTGCCTTGGAGGGGATGAGTACATCAGTAGACCTTTTTGACCAAGCTGCAATATAAACATGGATAATTTGACTGAAAGGGTCATTGCAGCAATTTATATCACAGTCTTTTTACTTGTTACAAAGTACTGGGTTTATTTACATCTGTCATAGCTCTTTGAGTCTTCGCTAGCTTTGGCCAAGAGCTTTGGGCTTGCAGACAAAAGCAAACGTCCGCAACCAGGAAGGCACTGCCCACCGCCAAACACCACACCCGGTCCAGCTGTCTCCCTTGGTAGTGGGACCAGCGAACCTCAGGTAGCTCACGGAGAGAGTGACAGCCAGCTGTCAGAAAATACAGATTACCTGACTATTGCATTCAAATTCAGCTAACTCCTGTTTAATGATTGCTGTAATGTTGCATATTTCATCATAGAAATATCCTCCCCCGCCATCGGCCTGTTAAAACATACACGCAAACATACATCATAGAATCATAGACTGGTTTGGGTTGGAAGGGACCTTAAAGATCATCTAGTTCCAACCACCCTGCCATGGGCAGGAACACCCTCCACTAGACCACGTTGCCCAAAACCCCATCCAACCTGGCCTTGAACACTTCCAGGGATGGGGCCTCTACAACCTCTCTGGGCAACCTGTTCCAGTGCCTCACCACCCTCACAGTAAAGAATTTCTTCCTAATATCTAATCTAAATCTCCCCTCCCTCAGCTTAAGGCCATTCCCCCTTGTCCTGTCACTCCATGCCCTTGTAAAAGGTCCCTCTCCAGATCTCTTGTAGGCCCCTTCAGGTACTGGAAGGCTGCAACAAGGTCTCCCTGGAACCTTCTCTTCTCCAGGCTGAACAACCCCAACTCTCTCAGCCTGTCCTCATAGGAGAGGTGCTCCAGCCCTCTGGTCAGCTTTGTGGCCCTCCTCTGGACTTGCTCCAACAGCTCCATGTCTCTCCTGTACTGGGGCCCCCAGAGCTGGACGCAGTACTCCAGGTGGGGTCTCACAAGAGTGGAGCAGAGGGGCAGGATCACCTCCCTCGACCTGCTGGTCACACCTCTTTTGATGCAGCCCAGGACACGGTTGGCTTTCTGGGCTACAAGCGCACACTGCCGTCTCATGTTGAGCTTCTCATCAATCAATACCCCAAGTCCTTCTCCTCAGGGCTGCTTTCAATCCATTCCTCGCCCAGCCTATAGTCGTGCTTGGGATTGCACCAACCCACGTGCAGGACCTTGCACTTGGCCTTGTTGAAGTTCATGCGGTTCGCACAGGCCCACCTCTCCAGCCTGTCAGGGTCCCTCTGGATGGCATCCCTTCCCTCCAGCGTGTCGACCACACCACACAGCTTGGTGTCATCGGCAAACTTGCTGAGGGTGCACTCGATCCCACTGTCCATGTCGCTGACAAAGATGTTAAACAGTGCCGGTCCCAGTACCGACCCCTGAGGAACGCCACTCGTCACTGTTCTCCACTTGGACATCGAGCCGTTGACCACAACTCTTTGAGTGCGTGAGGTAAGAAGCTATCATAAATTGGTCGTCTGCAGAAAACTGGTTCAGAAGGGGCTGGGCTTTAGATTTAGCACCTAACATCTGGGAGTCTTCATGTTTGATGAACTCACATTAGGTTTTGAAATTTAACAAATCTCTTCCTAAAATTAAATTATGCTTTTATAATTAGCATTCTAGCAAGGAGCAAAAGCAACTAAAATAATTCATTTTCAGTATTTCATCATGAGAGATGATTTTTCTTCATTGAATTTTTATCTAAGCTAAGGAGCTTTATTTTTTAACTGACTCAGTACTCTGGTTTTATGGTGCAGATAAAGGAGTTTGGTTTGTGCAGGGAGCAAAAGCATTATTCATTTTATTTTAGAGGTAATTTTAAAATAGGGACTGTATATTAATATAATCTATTCATTCTAAATGACACATAAAGCAGGCTTATCTTGACTTAGCTTTTAAATGGTATAACATTGTGTGCATCCTTTTTTCAATGTCATAATATTAGTAGCATGCTGTATCCATTTTCTTTACATCATCTGATGCATGTTGGTTTTTTTTTCCTCCCCTCTCCCTAATTCATCGTGTTATGTTAATTAGTGTGGACTGGCATTTTCTCCCCAGTTCTTTTAAGCATTATTTTTCACTTTAAAAAGTTTATACAGTCAGATTCTAGATTATTTTAATTTATTTCTTGTGCTAAATATGGATTGGTCCTGAAAGCATGTGAATATAAAACTGTTAAAAGTTTGGACTAGAATTTTTGTTTCAAATCAAAGTAGGTAAGGACTAATTCTAAGCAGTTGAGACACTTAATGTAGTTAGATTAAAGGAAAATTAGGTTTGTCTGAGTTGAAAATGAGCAGAATGCAAGGGTTTTGCAGAGATCCTGTAAAACATACAGATTTCAATATTTTTTCATTTAGTAGTATGTAATATTTGTAGATCTTTAGGCAATTCATTGAATACTATGAAAAAAAGAAGAGAGACTTTCATCATCCTATTTACTGATCTAATTAAAATTAAATTGCAGTGGGATATCTCAGGATTCTGTAGAAATGCCAAAAATAAAATCAAAACTGCGAGGGAAATTAAGAACAGTTATTGTGTATTCCTCCTACCACAGAAATGATGTACTATATATGATCACTAGTCAACAGACTAATAAACGTCACAAACTTCCCTATTAACCCTGGAGTTATATTAGAATACGTAATATATCTTGAGAGACGTCGGGCATGTTTAATTGCACTCACTCACACCTTTTAATAAGAAGAAACTTCTTAGCCATCCATTTTTATTTGTTATCAAAGTGGTAGGACTACTGAATTAATGGAGGTTAATAAAAAATCCCTAATGCCTTAGTCAAACTTTCCCAGTCCTGAAGATGAGGAATTAATTTAAGTTGTGTTTGCTATAGATACAGATAAACTTAATAAAGGGCACATTTTCATATTCCTACCTATGAATAAATTATTTTAAAGAGAACAAATGATTTAGACTGTTATCTCTGCTGGGCATTTGGGATCATGTGGGGCATAATGAGCTCTTTCTCATGCAAACTGTACGCCACAGCATCACGGTGAGGAGACACAGCAAGAATTTAGGACTCGGCTTCTTATGTGCTAGAAACGTGATGCTGTTACTCTGAGCGCTCCTATATCCACATGTAAGATTTGCTAAACAGCGTTACGACAAATTTGGGACCACCATTAAAATATTTTTAGGCCATAGCTTTAATTTCCTAGTGGTACTTTTTTATCAACAAGCTTTGAATGCTTGTTGGCCGGATAGGTTTGATTGGATAAATAGTTCCTTAAAGTTATTTTAATCAAACGTACTATATGAGGACATTCAAACTTTAGTGTGTGTGAAATGTGCTGTTGGGTTGCAGTTTAATCTCTCCCTGACAACAGAGAGAGTGTTTTGTGGTACAGCATCATGCTTTTGTAACGAAACACATAAAGAGCTCCCGTACCAGGTGAGAAGAAAGACCCGTGTAGCCTAACATTCACGTTTGCCAGTGGATAGACTCAAACAATTAAGGAGGAAAAAAAAAAAAAAAGAGGGCACGTAAAAAGTGATCTTTTTCTCTTATACAGTCCTTTTCTGTTTCTTTCTGTTCTCTCCCCTCTTGCCAGCTGTGTGCTGGCAACAAGCAGTTCAGGGACCCCCTGGGCAGAAGTCACACCCGGGCTAACCCCTCCGAGAGCCACCAGCGAGCCTGTCTGCATGGACGTATCTCATCCTCTCCTATACCCCTTGGTCATCTAAATCCCCCAAACCCCACGTAGCAGTGGGCTCCTGTAGGCGAGCGTTGGGTGCAAACACATTGCCTTTTGCCTTTGGTAAGCACAGCTTCGTAGCAGGTCTTTGCATTGAGAGACAGGGAAGCGTTGGGTTTCGCGTTCAGGTGGAGGACGCCGGTTTTCTCCGTTATCATTCCCCTACCTTCGTCTCCCAGGCAGCATCCCTTTTTCCGCCCCTCATGCCAAGTAGCGTGGCGGGACTGTGCCCATCCTACGCAGCTTCCAGACGAGGATGGTCACCTCTCTCTTGGTGCCTGGGAAGAGCCTGGGGGTGCCCAGCAGTCCCACCGGTGCCCCGGCCACCAGTGCAGGCGTGGGAGTGCTGGGTTGCACTGCGGGTCCGTGCATTTGTTTCTGTGTAACCGGGGATGGGCTCGGGCCCAGTCAGTGAGAAACTGAGCGCTGCTGCAGTTAATTTGCTGAGGGATCACCTGCCTCACAAGGGAGCAACGAGCCTGTCTGCTTAGTTCTGGCAGGGCCTGTGGATGGAGAATATGTTCCTGTAAATCCTAAGGGAGGAAGACTGCTTCATTTGTAGGGCATGTGCCTGGTAAACTTTATACTGGCTTGAAAAGAGAATTAGTGATAAGTATGTGAAAACTGATTTATAATAGCAATAACTTTCCAAATATTTTCGTTCCATTCTTTGGGAATATAGTGACGCCCAACCCCCCATCTCTCATGTTCTGCTCTTCCCTTTCCTACGGCTAATCCCCGGCTCCCAAACTCTTCCTCTCTCTCACACGTGAACAGAGGCCATTTAAAAGGCAGCTTTTAGTAGCATACCTACACGCTGCTGACCAGAGTCGTGGAGGACGGGAGGCATATTGCTCTACCTGTAGCTACCAGCGCTTAAACTGAGCGTGGGTGCCAAACAACTTGGGTGCAAACGTCTGGGAGAGGTTTCAGAGATATTATCAAGATGAACGTCAGCTTAGAAGTACTTCTTTTATTGCATCTGTTCTGAACAGAGACGTATTTTCCATCTACACCGTCGTTTTGGTGAAGATGCACCCGAGCGCCCGCAGTAGGTGGTGTTGGGTGAGAGAGGACACACAGCTGGGCTTGGAGCTCTGCGTGTTTGACTCCGTACCAAATCACACGCTGTTTGAGCTGAAGTACCCCCGTACGGAGGAACGCTGTTCTTTCCCTGTTTATACCCTGGATGTTTCAACTTCACCCGAGGGTAACGGAGTAGTGTAAACCAGGAACGGGAACAACTGTGGGACGTCGTTTAGTTCAGCACAAAGAGCTGCAAAATTACATAGCTATGAAATGTCCCATGTGGTTACAAAGTGGTAAATGTCCTGCTGGTAGCTACTGGTTTTGGGGCTTGAACTAAGTACATTAATGTTGCTCCTATTAATTTTCTTTATTTCTAGAAGACAAAGGTGATATTAGCATTTAAATGAAAAAAAAATTATTTTTATGATTCATTGTTATTTATTGTTCTATGGACCCATTTAACACTACTCGTTTGTTTTTCCTCATTTGGTCTGTAATTTTCTGAACCAACTTTTCTCTTATTCCATAATGCTTGCCCTTTAGACACAGACATTAACCTCAAACGCAGAGCCTTGTCAAAAACACTTTCCAAAGTGGAAACAACTTTGTCATTTCATTAGAAAATGCGGAATTGTGTTCTGAAACACTTCTTCATTTAATATTCAAGGTTATCATCACCTTTCATCCCGAGGTATCCATTTGATTTCTGGCCAGAATCTTCAAAGATGTGCTCCTGACGTGAAATGAACTTTCTATTGCCTGGCTCAGTGTTGAGTTTGGGCAGCGTTCACGCTCTGCTCACCCAGATGTTGTATAATACCTAATTTATAGGTTGTGTGTAGCCTTTCAGAAAAGGTGATAAAAAAATGAAAATAAAAAGCACCTCCAAGCAAAGATATTATGACATTACATGACAATTATCCTCTTACCATTAGAAGAATCATTACCGCCTCTGCTTTGCTGAGAGATAGGAAATGCGATCCTTTGTTGTTGTTGTAATTTGCTCCCCTGTAACAAGCACTGTATTTTGAAAAGATTTGAGTCAGCTTTTGATACAGAGCCTAATGTTTCCTAGTCAAAACATAAAGATGCACCTGTTCCATGTTTGGACTTAAATATGAAGCTCAGCTTGATATATTGCTTTAAACATGACAAGAAAATTAAAACACAGAAAGCTTGAAGTACACAAAAGCTGTAGAATGAGATATTTAAGAATAAAGATATAACTTATCGGTGTAACATGTAGCGAAGTTATCCCTAAAACTGCGTACGCTTGAATAATATGTAGAGTACGCGTCAGGCATATCTTTGCAAATCTGTATGATGCTGCAAATAAGACATTATCCCACACGTTTTGGCTATGTTTCCCTTGCACAGAATCTGATGATTATATCTTAAATTATATAAAAGGTTGTATCAGGTTACATAATCATCTGCACCACAAAATAATTCTGCCCCACAGAATGCATTTCAAAGCCCTTTTCTGGAACAATGCAGATTAGAGGATCAGGGTTGCTCAGTGAGTCCCGGTCGTCCTGTGCAGCACATTCCACATCAAAACCGGGTTGGGGAGTCTTGTGTGGGCTTTTCGCTTTTCACTTGTGCTTTGAACACTTGAGGTGGAAACCTGGTCCTTTTGAAGTCATCATCAGGAGTTAATCCAGCGTGAAAATTGAGTCTACAAGGATTGGATCCCAACAGACTAGGGATTTGTGTGTCTCTCTCAAGGCAGATTCTTCAGCTTTTGTAGATTGGGTATATATAACATTTTTCTATTTTTCTTTTTCTTTTTCTTTTTCTTTTTCTTTTTCTTTTTCTTTTTCTTTTTCTTAATATTATCAACATCTTTATTGCTAAGAGCCATCCTAAGACCTGGTGATGATACAGTTTCCGGGTTATGCTTAATAGCACGCCCTAAACTCACAGATAACTAATGCTGGTGGTTCCAAGGAATGTGTCCCAGGTGGGTCAGCATGAGAGAATGGTGGGCTGGAATCTCTCTTATAGTCTAGAACTATTTCTACAAATTATTTGAATAATTTATCAAATTATTCAGTTTCTATACTAAGAGGAGGACATCAACCTTTTTTAACATTAACTTAAAAGGATTTAAGTCTTCCTTTTTCTCTGGGAAATGTGTGCCTTTAATTGTTACGTCTTTTCTTTGATATGTTCTCTTAGTGTTATCTGCTGCATCTGCAAGCTGCATGGAAGAGTTAACATGTTTTGCTGTTTATGGTCCCTATTTTCCTTGTCTGAACACAATGACTAATGATGCCTAAAGAAAACTAAATCTTAAAAGGAAAGCAAGTACTTTTAAAAGGGATATATATACACAAAGCGAAGAGCATCAAATTTATTACAAGCTCCTAATTATGACGAATGACAGGATGTTATTAGACTCTGCTTGTCAGCATGAGTTTGCTTGTTGTTATAAAGTTTTAATGTAATATCAGTCTGGTGAATGATCATCTGGTATTTTCATTGTTCAAAGCGTACTATCCACAAACAGCAACATTTCATTTAGATTCACGCTTCCAAGATACAATTAGATAGCCAGATGGCCCGGTGTAAGTGCACGCTATCATGTTGTGGTAACCAGGGGAGGATGGCCTCGGGTTTATTCTTTGTAGTGCATGAAACAAGTTGGAGCAAACCAATGGCTTGTTTTTGAACAGGATTAATTAAACTAGACTTCCAATTGTGCTTTAGGGGTGGTAGGTTTTAGATACCATAGAAGTAAAAGGTGATTGTAGGCTACAAAGCCTGGGATCTGATGGTTGTGGGTTTATCCTTTGCTGATAGTAATCACAGTTACTGGAGATTTGCCTGCAGCTCAGAGAATATTATGCTTAAGAAGGGGAAGAAACTAGTTCACTCAATGCAGAAGTGTTTGTTCTACAGTAGTAATGTAAGGGGAAGAAAACTACTGGTTTGGGTAAAAAAGGTGTACGTGTGGTTTACCTGCAATATGCTGTCATTCTGGGCAGATGAGGACAAAAATAAATAAATAAAACCCTCCAAACCCTAAAACCCCTAGAGCTTTATCTGATGTCACATCTAGCAACAAGCAGGTAACTCCTACAGTATTGACCCCGTAACAGAGGGCAACTCCTGCTCTCCAACGCCAACCTTTATATTGCCCTTACATTGTTCCTTATTAGTCTGCTTCCTCTGCGTGTAAGAGTGAACAGTGAAAGACTTCTCCTTCTGAGTCTCAGTCTCAGCATACCAAGGACCTGGGCTTGCCATAGAGTTGGTGTCTGCAGTGGTCCCACACAGCAGCAGAACATTTATGTCTGAGCTGATCTTTTGGATTCCTGGTGAGGACAAGGCAAAAAAACCCCCAAACCACTCCCCAAACCAGCCAATTTTCTGAACAGTCAATAAGAAAAAAAAAATAATAATCTCACCCCAAAATTCCATCCCCACCCCTGAGTTTGATTAATGCAACACGCGTGATAGCATCCCAAAATGCACACCCACTGTGCTTCCAAAATGGAAGTTGTCAGAGGGAGTAAGGGGGCATTCAGGACGAGGAAGGGAGGGAAGGGTAAAACAGAGCTTGTGTTATTTGCAGGAGATGCACAAAACTTTCTGCGGGGAACATCAGTGAACTCGTAGTGTTACTGGCTGCTGAGGCAACCAGCCAAGGAGAATCCAAATCTGTGAAAAGTTCAGTGAGAACAGAGACACAAGAAGAAATAGAGGGTGAGGAAGTTCTTACAGGAACAAAAGGTTTGGAGTTTTTTCTTGAATTCTAGTTCGGTTTTTTTCTTCTCCTCCCCAGCAAGCAAACAGATCGTCCCCATTTCTGTGGTGGAAAGGCGTAGCAGCACAGCCATAAACAAAGAAATTCTTTGCTTGGGGAATCATGTCATATCATGAGAAATATTTTTTTTCCCTGATAAAAAATACCTCGAACTCTTAATAAGCTTATGGTTATGGAAATAAGCCCACAAGAGAACAATTTGGACCAAAAGCGATGAGAAATTTGCCAGGCAGCACACACAAATCCTATTGCCACTAAAGATGCACTCAATATTGTCAGTCTTGAAACCTCTGTGCTTGTTTTATATTGAAACAAGCTCTTCTGCTCTTTCATTTTTGCAATGTGCTTTTTAATTATTACAGTGAATATTAACTTTGTGTGTTCTTTGTCTTCTCTTGTGGTTTACTCTTTCTTACTGCAATTTCATGTGATTATTGCTGCTTTGGTTCTTCTTTCCATGATGCCAAGTACTTATTAGCTGTCAATATTTATTTCTAAAGTGAAACTGTAAATGCATTTTATATACAAGTTTTACCTCACTGAATAAATTTTGCCTAGTCAGATATGGCTTTATGGGAGATAGAATCAACAGTGACAACATGGCCAGAATTTTTATTTTCCTGCGCCAAACCCCATAATTTTTCTGTTGTACTAATCCTAAAGGATTCGTTTCTGTTTATAAGCCATTTTACTTAATAATATCATTTTCCAGTACCACAGGCTGGATAACAGTATAACTGTATCACCAAAACCCAAAGGAAAGCAACGCTCCTTTCAGAAAATTTACTATGAGAGTTCTGAAGAATCCATGTAACATTTGTTCATAGAAAAAAAACCCCCCAAAATATGACATGCTCCCCCCTCCCCTCCAAAGTACCCAAACTCACAAGGCTTCTATGTGCAAAACAGCAACTGGGATTATTGAAAATGCAGCTCGCTTCCTATGCGTCATGTTTTCTTTGATAAAGACTGTATCTGCTTTTTAGCACTATAATAATACAGAAAATATTTATCATTCTCTTGCTAAGAATTTGCTTGAATGCAACATTACTTCTGATAAAGATTATAGGATTTTTCAGGAAAATAAAGCCAGAAAAACTTGTGAAAAAAGTTATTTTTAGTGATAGTAACAACTGTTGAATGCACAGCAAAAATCCACATTGCTCCTTATGTTTAACAAACTAATCTTCATTTAAATTTACTGTGGTGAATCTTCTTTATGAAGTAAAGACCACACAGGCTATATTTATATAAAACTTGACTATTATTTATATTGTAATGTAAGTTACTTCAGAGGATTTGTTTTCCTTTATTATTGTCATGTGCGAAATAGTATTTGCATTGATAAGAATGGTGAAATATTCTCCAATCAATTTGCAAACTCTAGAGCCAGCCGATTTAGCAAAATATTTTCATGCCTTCACGAAACTTATTTTTCAGGAATTTTGAACACTAATAAGCTTTAAATGGGCAGTCTAAGAGGTAGCTTCTATCTAAAAATGTTCAGCAGCCTGAGAAACCACTACAACAGAGCCAGAGAAAGGAGGAACACGCAGCAACATGCAGCAGCATGGATGTAAATTATGTCTTGTCTTTCAGGTCCCAAACGCCTCCATTTTTCCCCTTTTCCCGCATGGAAATCTGCTCTTGTTTGAGTACAAACGGTACTGAGATTTTTACGTCCTCCATTTGCTGCCTCCTCAAGCAACTACTCCGAATCGAAAAGCCAGGAGACAACCACGTGTGGCCACCGGGGGAGATTTGGGAAGGTGTTGAGGAGGCAGTGTACGTGTGCTAGCAAATTTCTACTAAATCCCCACCTGTCTGCTGTCTCTTTTCATTCTCACGCTCTAAGCATCCTACAGACCTCTCTCCATAAGACTATCGAAATAGGCCCTTTCTTAAGAGGAAAACAGCACAAGTTAACCTCTTTGCTCTTCTTCCTCTGCTCACCTCAGTTGTCTTTGCCTGTTTAGTGCAAGAGACAGTGAAGTAAAATGAAATGGCAAGTCCTACCTAGACCCTCCAAGTGGCTGAAGCCTTGCTAGGTCCCTCTCCTTCCTTTATATCACTGATTTTGTGATTGGAAGTGAGAGGCGAGGTGTCTAAGGGGCGTGCATCACAAACCTTAGGGATGTATCTGTGGAAAACATGTTTCTGCCCATGTAAAAGAGGGTGCCGGTGAGGGGCAGAGGAAAATGATTTTTAGACCAGACCTTGACAAAGGAGTAGGATTCTAGCAAATTTGATTAGAGCATGCTGTATGTTAGTAACAGATAGTAAAAGATAGTTTTCTCCAACGTACTTACGGTTTTTATTTAATCTTATTTTACGCAGAACTTTAGTTTGTGCTCTTTTACATCAAACGATGTAACGAAAAAGTTAATGTCAAAGGAAAGGTCATTAAAATGGAAGAAATAAAAAAATGATAAATAAAATATAAGAAGAACATGTATCTTAAAAATTAAGTAGAAAATGTATTGGAAAGTGAGGAGAGACAAAGAGATGGTAAGTGTACCAAGTGTGGGGACACTCCCCCTGCCCCGAATAAACCTCCCCATTGCTGCTGTCATACATCGTTGTGCACGGGAGCGAAGAGTAACAAAAAATCCTCCTCAGAAGTGCTCAAATTTTGTTTTAGTACTTTTAAACATTTTCCATTGTTGTTTCTAAATAATAACTGCTTAAAGAAACACTTTCCAGCCATAGATCTCAAGGTACTTAAAATAGACGTTATTTTATCCTTTCTATATAGGGGCAAGCTGAGAAGCAGGGAAGTAACAATACTTTCCTAAAATGACCTGCAGTGTCAGTGCTGGAATCAAGAAGACAACCGAACCACATCATCTGGGAAACATATATTTCTATTGAAAAACCATGGGGAAATGGTATTGGAAAGTAGCCGATTTTTATCAGTCTTTCAGAGAAAATGAAGTGGCCACAATAGAGAAAATCAAATAATTTTTAAGGTCTGAGCCCTGGACAGGAGCCACCTTTTCATTCTGAATTTGTAAAGCATCCAGCTCAGTGGAGTCTTGCTCCACCCGCAGGAGCCCTTGCTGCGATGGGGACATTTGGAGACCCCTTCCAGCAACGCTGTCTTCAACTTCAGTTGTGCTGCTTTGAAGGGTTCAAGTCATTGGCTCACTGTTATTTGAAAGTAATTGTGTATTTAATAGATTAACTTCAGAAGACCCTGACTGCTATGAAAAATTAAGTAGGTTTTTTTAGAGACTGGTGGCTGGCTGCCAAAATATTTGGCATCCATGAGAGTTTTAAATTTTTGTTTGATGTGTCTTTGGCAGATGATAAGCAATAGTAATGGTTGACTTGGATCCAGCAAAACTTTAAAATTGGAGTAATTGATTTGCTTCAATAATAATAAAAAATGAATGCCATTTAAAAAATTCTTAAGTGCTCAGGATGTCCCCTGTTTCCTGGTGGATGAATGCTCCCCAAACTATTGTGTGAGCAGGGGTGTCAATGCAGAAGCTAGATAGGTTGATTAGAGGTTTAAAGTAGGAAAGGAAGGATGTCTGAGAATTGAGGGGTGACATTTGAGACCTCCTCTGTGCTACAGAGGCCCAGTATAGCATCTGCTATAACAAATGAACGTTAATTAAGAAAGAAAAGATAAATATTAGTGCATCAGCAACATAAAAATTGCTATTTTTTTGTCACTTCAGGCAATGAAATTGATTCCTGAAACTGAAAATAAATGTAAAATATGTTAAAATTGCCTTATAGCAATATAAATAATTATCTATATTTTCTTTAAATTACAATTATAAATTATAAGCAAGACAGAATCAGAGTTAACTGTTAGTTGGACTAGACCTAATAGCAAGGTCACAGTTGTCTTGGTTTCGGCTAGGATAGAGTTAATTTTGTTCCTAGTAGCAGGTATATTGCTGTGTTTTGGATTTAGGATGCAAATAATGTTGATAACACACTGTTGGTTTGGTTGTTGCTAGGCAATGTTTACACCAGGTCAAGGACTTTTCAGCTTCTCGTACTGCCCCGCCAGTGAGGAGGCTGGGGGTGCGCAAGGAGCTGGGAGGGGACACGGCCAGGACAGCTGACCCCCACTGGCCAAAGGGATATTCCATACCATATGACATCATGCTCGCTATGTAACCTGGGGGAAGCTGATGGGAGATTTAGTCTGTTGCTCAGGAACTAGCTGGACATCGGTGCTCTGTGGGTGGTGAGCAATTGTGCTGTGCATATCTTGTTCTTTATTATTATTATTATTATTATTATTATTATCATCTTCCTTTTCTGTCCTATTAAACTGTCTTTATCTCAACCCATGAGTTTTGCTTTTTCTCCCTGTGATTCTCTCCCCCATCCAATGGGGAGTGGGGAGTGAGCGAACGGCTGTGTGGTTGTTTTAGCTGCCTGCCGGGTTAAACCACAGCAACAGTGCATGCAGCCAGCTAGCAGATAAAATTTGGAAGCAGCCTTGGAGCGAAAGTGTTCAAGAAAAGAAGGCCAGAAAAAATTTGCTCTGTTCTTCAGTTCTAATGGGGTTTGGTTAAAACTCGAGAGTATTAGTTAAGTGGTTGCCTGATAATGCATAATTTATGGAGGGTAAAAGATCCATCAGTCTCATAGTTAATTGAATTCAGGTTGCAAGGCTCTTGCCATACAACCAATAATTCTGCATAGGCCCACTTCAGCTTTCTTCTCTATAAATTTACTGCTTTCTCTCCTGCTCAGAGAAAGGCTGGAGTTCCCTGAGGCGTGTATTTCAGCCATACGGGTTGGCCCCTCCGCATTTCAGGGTGCACAAGCCGAGGGGGTGGTAAGGGACGCTGGAGCACAGGTAGGTTTTTTCATCAGTCCTCCCGGTCAAAGGGAAGGGGCATGAAAGGGCCAGTTGAATCTGGCAAATCGATAAATGGTGACAGGACTGGTGCCACAGCCAGGAGTTCGGCTACTAAGACCGTGGGACTTGCTTTGAGAAACCTGGTCTACTGGGGGCTGATGGGGTCCATCTGTCAGAAAAGAAGGAGAAGAGCATCTTCAGTCCTAGGCTTGGCAAGCTGGTGAATACAGCTTTAAACTAAAGTTGCCAGGGGAGGGGAACCTCAATCCATCCCACTCCTACCAGTTTGATGCCAGTGCCAGCAATAGATGTCCAGAGCCAGGAGAAGGATCACAGGTCAACAGGAGAGCACCTGAACTGCAGCATGAAGGAATTCCAGCCACTTCAGCCGGTAAGTCAGCTGCATCGGGGCCCAACTTAAATGCCTCCATGCAAACGCATGTAGCATGGGGAATAAAGAGGAGTTAGAGATGTACTCACGCCTGCAGGGCTGTGATCTTATTGGCATCATGGAGACGTGGTGGGATGGCTCCGTTGGAGTGTTGGAATGGAAGGATACAGGCTCTTTAGGAAGGACAGGCAGGGCAGATGAGGAGGGGGTGTCACCCTCTATGTCCATGACCAGCTGGAGTGCATGGAGCTCCTACTGGGGAGCCAACCGAGAGCTTACAGGTCAGGATTATAGGGAGGGCAGGGACAAGGGACACTAAAGTGGGGGTCTGCTACAGGCCACCCGACCAGAAAGACCGAGCAGATGAGGTCTTCTATAGACAGGTAGGAGCAGCCTCACATTCACAAGCCCTGGTCCTCATGGGGTACTTCAGTGACCCCAATATCTGTTGGAGGGACAACGCAGTAGGGCATAACAACGCAGGAGGTTTCTAGAACTTCCTTCTCCAAGTGATAAAGGAGCCAATGAGGAGAGGTGGCATGCTGGACCTTGTTCTCACCAACAAGGAGGTGCTGGTGGGGAATGTGAAGCTCAAGGGCAGCCTTGGTTGCAGTGACTGCGAAATTGTGGAGTTCAAGATCCTCAGGGCAGTGAGGAGGGCGCACAGCAAGCTCACTAACCTGGGCTTAAGAAGAGCAAACTTTGGCTTCTTCAGGGATCTGCTTGGTAGAGTATCATGAGACAAAGCCTTGGAGGGAAGAGAGACCCAAGAAAGCTGGTCATTGTTCAAGGGTCACCTCCTCCAAGCTCAGGAGCGATGCATCCCAACAAAGAGGAAGTCAGGCAAAAAGGCCAGGGAGCCTGCATGGGTGAACAAGGAGCTCCTGGACAAAGTCAAACACAAAAAGGAAGCCTACAGAGGGTGGAATAAAATTGTCTGAGCAGCTGTGGATCAGGTTAGGAAAGCTAAAGCCCTGATATAATTAAATCTGGCCAAGGACTAGTCTGGTATTGGATCTGGAAAGCAAAAGAAGGGATCAGTTTATCATCCTATGTGATTTTTCTCTTCATTTCCCCTTTTATTCCCCCCCACTTCTTTGAGGCTATTATGCATTTAATCTTAGAGCCAATAGAAACCTCTTTTATTGCTGAATCATTTCCAGTAATTTAAGAATTGACTTTAAGTAGCACCACCTATTAACAAAGGAGCATATATAATGCACTTAGTGCCACTGCAGTCAGTGGAAAAGCTCCCAGTGGGTTCTTGAACAAGTTCTGTATTTATATTTTGTCCTGAAATTAAGTCTCTGAGTACTCTGAAATCAGTCTACTGAACCTAAGCAGGTATGCAAGTGCATTTCATTCCCTTCTGTATAATTAGTTTACAGATGTGCAGCTTTGAAAACCTGAAAATACCTTGGGTATATAATGCAGGCCATAAAATCTCACAAAGTTATTGGTGCATGAAAGTTGTACTTACATGGAAGCATATACATAGTGATATAAAGCCACCAAATAATGTAAAATTCCTTTGTGACTTGATCCTTACTGACTAGATATTCATTGACCTATTTCAAGGCTGAAACTTGTTCATTTTACTTTGCAGCCATGAAGTATTGCAATATTTATAAAATACTTAAAAATGTGTCAATATCCTTTACCCTGGAGTATGTATTACACTTCTAGCAGCCTTTTATATGAAAAGATTTGACTCTTGAATCGGTGTTTTTTATTATCCATATGAGTCATTTTGACAAACGGATTGTTCTTGAGTGGGCTGGCCTATTTTTATTTTTTTTTCACACTGAGGGTAAAAATTACACAAGGATATTTTGAATGTGTCTGAAGATCTCCCTCTTACTGTTCAGTCTAGAACCATGAATGTTTGCTCTCAACATCAGACATTTGACTCTTACCCATTTAAGGTGCAAGCTAGCGGATGTTTGTTTTGGTATGGAGTTCAAATCCTTGAAAGCCTAGGTAAGGTTGATGGTAATTTTTTCTCAATAACAGTATACAGAAACTTCTATTATTCTTAGAAAGTTAGCCAAACACAGTCCACCAAACCATTAAATTATCCCAGAAGAATATTATTAAAAGTGCAGAAGTTTAGCAAGCTTGATCTGCCATCACTGTTTCTCTCTTTCTGTTTTCCAAGAGCCATCTTGAGTTCTATACATACTAAGTTTACAGAAAAGTTTTGGGAAGAAACACAGCCATTTATTTATAGGAAAAACACACCTATTATGCACTTCGTGTTCAATTCCAAAAGGAAGAGTACCATTCCCAGCATTAGATAGCATCAGCAATCTCAACACACGTTTTAATGAGAACAACTTCCAATTTTCGATTGTACCAGAAGATGGCAATAGTAATTTCTAGTAATCAATAGCAATAATAATTTCACTGAAGTCAGTGGGAGTTCATGAGGAAGGGAGCTTGTAAGATGGTTTCATACTTTTTATGGTATCTTGCATTGCTACTTTTCAGCCTCAATCAAAATTTGAGATATAGAGGTAAAAGTATGGGTTAAATATATATATTCAAGATAATTTGGATTTATTCTGTTTTTAAAAGGACAGTGGAATAGAGTGTCTGGAAACTGGACTACTTAAATCAATATTAGCCTCAGATATGCCCTGCTTCCATCCCTGGTATGTCAACTGTATTTCTTTGCTTTTATTTTACTCTTCCTTATTTTGAGGAAAGTCATATAACCAAAGTCTACTTCAAGGCAAATGTGAAAATCCACCTGACATACTGCAGTTATTAGAACATTTAAAACCACAGCAAATTTCAACCATTTTATCAGTCCATCAAAGAGCTTGTGAAAGAACGTCTTGACATTTTGAAATTCGTTCATAAATTCTACCGCATTTGCTGTGATTTCCTACCCAGCACCTGGTCGTGCTTAGCGGGCTGCACCGTGTCCTGTAATGACTTACGGTTCGGATTCGCAGAGAGGAAGCCTTTCCCTCCACTGAGGTATCATTACTGGGATTACTGTTGGCTTCCTAAACAGCGGCCTCGCTAAAATCTTCGGTTTTGCTGGTAATTTCTTAATCTGGCCCGCTGAGAAATCCTAAAGTGCTGAGCGCATCTTTGAACAATACGTGAATATTAACTTCATGAAAACCATAGCTCAGGGTGCCTTTCAACATTAAGAAGTGTTTGGCAGCAATATTAGGTTAAAATATTTCATCCCCACAGTTTGTTCTTGCTCACAGCAATACTACGAAAGGAACTGAACTGGGATCCAGCTAAAATATTCCCCTCTTCAAGCAAAAAAATGGCAAATGTGTTATTTGATAGCTGGATCCATTCTCTGCTCCTATTCAGGACTTCCCACAGAGATGGTTGTTTCTCACATGCTGGAGCAAGAACCATACAGCACAATATTTTAGTGCCCAGGTATTGTAAATAGAAACGAGATGTCTGTTTCCGCAACCTTGTGTCTCCGTCCACACCGCGGCTGCTCACGCTGAGCTCCATCGCTCGCGTTTTCCCTCCTGCAAAGAGGAGGCTGATGCCTCTCTGCAACTGTCTCGACCCCCAAGTCTAAAGAGGCATTTCAGCTGGTGAGTCACGTCTGCACAGAGGCACCTAACGCGAGTCTCCGCGTTTATTTTCTGTTACGGACGTGTCAGTGACGGCACAGACCTTGCGCAGTACATCGCAGGCAGGTGCAAGCTGATTTGCCGCTGCTAACTGCCGCTCGATGTCGTGTGAGCACGGCCGAGGCATGGCCAGCCCCTGCTAACAAGCGCAGCTGAGAGGCAGGGCGCAGAGGCCTGAATTTGGTGCTGTACGTAGCTTTTTGGTCAGTTGAAAGTGTGCCTGGGACTCCTCCGCATCTGCCCAGGTGCGAGGCCGTGCTTGCTGGCCTCGGCGTGCAGCGCTCCGAGCGCGTCGACGGCGTCGCTCAGGCAGTCGGCGCGGTGGGTGGGACACGGTAACGCAACGCAGACTACAGAAGAGGCAGAAATGCAAAGTAATGCCAAAGTCAGCCATGACTTTTAAAATTTAATTTAAATTACTTACAGATGTTTTGGGGAAGGTTTTTTCCCTAAATTATTTAACTGATGCTATAGAGCACGCGTTACTGAGAAGTACCGCTTCGATCTGGGTTATGTACGAATAGCTGGTTTCTTTGCATCAACGCTTCCCTGAGCATGTCTGTAAATTAAGCATTCAAATACGTAAGCTCACAGCAGACCGTAAAATAAAGATGTTTTAGAAGGTACTGTATCTTTCCACAGGGACTTCGCATAATCAAAGTAAGAGTACAAGTGCTGACCCAACTATTTGACTTCAGAGTTGGGAAGGGAGAGAGAGAGAGTAGAGGTATCGGTGTCAGCAGGGGGTTCATAATCTGAATAAACTTTCAAATGGAAACAATATGGAAAAACTCTGCTCCTTAAGGACAGAACAGCTTTACTGTATAAAATATTTTATTTGGTCTGTTATGTTTTTCTCCGCAGAACAAAAATATCAGTGTCTGCTGGCTAAATGGAAAACAGTTGGATCATAAAAATATCAAATGAATCTCTTTGGCAACCGCTAATAATCTACACATATTTATGTAACTGTTATTTTTCTTCTGGTATATACCGTCTGGAAATATAGCCTGAGGCTTCCTTAGATCTCCTGGAAAGAATTAGCATTCAGATCACCTCTGTAAAAATACATTACTTAGAAGAGGTTAATTTTTATTAAGTTCTTTGAAGGCTTTTTTATTCATTCCTTCATAATGATTTTTGTATTAGAAGAGCTCTACTTATTCATACCTAACACAGATGTTTACATTTCCAGGAAAGCCCTAACATCTGCTTTCCAGTGACCATCCAACTTTAGTGAATTAGTAAACATGGAACACGTCGTGAATTTGTTTTGAAAGCTTGAAAATAGGAGTATGTAATGCCTGCCTCAGAGCTTGCGGTTACCAGCGAAAAGGAAGTTGCGAATGAATTTCTGATTGTTTACGACGCTTAAAAAAGCAGCACAGTCCAGCCTGCAAATTCGGAATTTCCCGACTGCTTAAAATGAAACTTTGTTGTTCATTAAAGCCAGCTACAGTATAACTCATGAGAATTATTTCTGTTAATGGAGTCACAGGAAGCCTCTTCTACAAGGTGGTAGACGGGTGTCTGTCTTGCATGGTTCACGCGCCCTCAGAAGAAACCAAATCTTTGCTGCAATCCATCTCTAATCTTTTTGCTTGGTGCTATTGTTCCCTAACAGATACAGAACTGTTACGTGGCTTCCAGATAGGATCTTGCCTTTTGTCTAGACAAAATAATAAGCCCAACACAGCAGAATCATGTTAGACACCCACTGACTTTATTAAGGTCAGTGGCAATATTGCTTTAAATTTCAGTGGAACTAGGTTTTTTTCTCTACAGACTTGTTTCATTTGATTTAAAAGCTCTAAATGATTAATATATCTGCTAAAAATAATTTGCCATATTTTTTCTTTCTACTATCAGATTTTCTAGCCACTTGGAATCTTTTCCATAGAAATTGTTTCAGTGGTTGCAAGTAATCATGTTCATCATTTTTATCTGATGTTGTTTCTATAACTCTTATCTTCTCCCCAAGGATTTGCTCTTTCATTACAGGCATTTGCTCAACGCTGTAAATTTTAAAATTAGAGAATATGTGCTAGAAAGCTCTAGACTGGTGGGAGATCAACATTAATTTTGGGATATGGGAGAGATTTAATCCTTAAAGACGAAAGAATATATGAGCATCAAACTGTCACGTAATTTGAAATCCCAGTGCTATGGCAAGATGTGCACTAAGGCTCAGGCAACTTCATAGGGGCCACTTATCAAAGTTGTTTGCAATGTGATGTCAAAGTCCATAATACTACCTTTGTTTAAGTGCCAATTAGATTTTAGAAATAGCACCTCGGCATCTGGGTCTTTCTACGGCTAATGAGTATTGTCCAATTCTTCTGTTCCCTAGTGTTATTTTGACCAAAAAACTTCTTATTTTTGATCTTCAAGACTGCCCATTTTGCCATGAGGCTCTAGGTAAAAACTTCTTCTCATTGGTGTTGATCAAGAAGGTGGTGGTAGTGAACTAGCACCTGGCTTCATATACCCTCATAACATTAAAATAACTCATAAAGTTTATGAAGGTTTTGATGCTTTTGCCTTTTTGAGGCCAAAACTTTATGAGGACTAGGGATTTTAATTTTTAGTTTGTGAGTGCTGTTGATGAGGTCTTCTGGGAGGATTATTGAGCTAGAGATTAAAAAGGTATTCTGTCACTTAAAATGGGGCCATATGATGCTTCGGAAAGGCAATCAGACCTGCTCTATCTGGTGTCCTCTGAAAGAGAGAGGATCCCTTCAGAGCTGTGTCTCTTTAGAGAAAAAAATGCATTCTCCCTGGCTCTTGCATGCTTTGTTCTGGCTTTTGTGATCTTCGCTCTCTGTGTTCCCTGAAAAATATCACTGTTTCTGTGATTTATAGATCAAAATGCATTCTCTGATGTAGCTGGAGCTTGATCCCTTAACTGCTTTGAAAACTTGAACCAAGGCTTTCAGCTGGTACAAGAACGTGACTGGATGCCAGTGGAAGGTTTTCAACATAAGCTTCGTGTTCCTACTAAATCCAGAGCCCTGGAAGAAGGAGGGCAGTCACATAGGCACCATCAGGGGCTGTATTTTTGACTTTCAGATTTACCTATGAATTACAAAGATAGAGCATAGAAGTAGAAATGCATGAATCAGTGTAGCTGTGCCTTCATCCAGGAGAAACACATTTCTGAAAAGGTATGGATGATGAAAGATATTTTTGGAATGGAAAACTTTACCAGTCAAAGTATAACTTTGCATCACTTCGGTAAGTGGCAGATTTTGCCATTGTTGGAGGAAAAGATGGATATCTTCTTGAAGCTTCTTTTATCTAGCATTATTTTGGTCCTTTCTCGGTTCTATGTTAGTTGATTTTTTTTTCCTTCATTCACAAGCTAAGGGGTCTTCTGATTTCAGGAAGATTTAATGATTGCCTCATTTGAAAATGAGCGGTATATAGCAGCGCGTTATTGGAACACAGCTAAACCAGCCTGTCTCATGTCACTTTCTTTGCCACAGGTCCACAAAGCAGAGGGTGAATAGTGTGACCTGCAGAACAAAAGCTCTTTGGAAAGGAGGACGAGATACCTACCATGGGTCTCCCGGTGGTTTCCAAGAAAGCGATGTGAGGTGTGCGTCACCGGTTCCTGTGCTCCTGCCAGGTAACTGCGAGCGCTCGCAGTTTGCTAGAGACTGCTCTGCGGGACGCGCAGGCGTGACCAGCCCTGTCGTCACCCCTGCGCTGGTGGCAACCGGCTTCCACCTACGAGGGTGGGGAAGGAGCGGAAGCGTAGAGGTGGCTGGCCAGAGCGCAGGCGTACTGGCCCCACCACAGCACCAACGCAGAGGTACGGCCGGCGTGTCGGGCGAGGAGGGAGGGAGGGAGGTTTCTCTTCTCCACGGACACAAGGTGTTTCTTCTGAGCGTACCTACGTTGCTGCAGTTCTTTGGTTTGGGCTGTACTCTAAGACATTCAAGGTCCTCTTTTTTTTTTTTTTTTTTTTTTTTTTTTAGAAATTAATGTTCTTTTTAGTTATTTCCCCAAGCGTATGAGACTGGAGCATAATGTAAGAGCAGCGTCTAACGTTCTGTTTTGAAGCTTCTGATGTTCTGTTTTGCTTTTGATGGAAATGTTGCTTTCCAAGATGTTCTTGCTAATCAACTGAAACAATGTTTCTATGTGTAAACACCCAAACCCATTTGTTTGATGGTAACCCATGCAATTGGGGTTAGATTTCATTAGCACAACCTGCAAAAAGAGCTTAATCTTTGGATCTGAACGTAAACTTGATATCCAAAGATATTATTTCACATTTATTATGTAATTTAGTTCAGTGCGTAACAAAAATTCTGATACCTTAAAGTGCGCCAATATCAGTGCAGTTCAGCTTAGTTTTCTGTTCGCTCTCCCATATCCCAACTATAGTTGAAAACTGGAAAGGGATAAAGTGGGGCAATTGCATTTTGTAGAAAATTACCTGGCTGATTCCATATTCACAGCCTGTATTAACCTGACAGGGAGGAGTGGAATAACCAGCAAATCAAGCACAGGGTCGAAAATGTCAAAGTTGTGGAGCATAGTACCATAATTACCAAAGTACATCAGGTATTATTAGAATTTTGATAGTTCCCTCTTACAACAAGTATAGTAATGAGAACAGAAAATATACAAAATTAATTTATTTTCATGACAAAAATAGTAATGAGATGAGATGATTACATCCAATTCACAATCTCAAAGTTGTCATTTCCCAATGGACTGGACCAGTAATCTTGGTAGCTTAATTAAATCAGTAATAATCATTCCTCCTCCCTTCCCTCATCTGCTCAGAAGAGGGAAAATTTAATGGAAACGCGAGAGAATTTCCACAATAAAAGTTGCCTTCAGGTTTGCACTCAAAACAGTGATTAAGCATTTTATCATACACTTTCATCTATGCTCTTGAACACTAGCGTTTCAGAGCTTGTGAGTTAATCTTTGGAAGAGACCTCAAGAATTGTCAAACACTTTCCTGAAGATGCATTGCTTATGTTGCACGGCAAAAATTTAAAACTTTGTCATTTCTATAAACACTATGCTAATGTTTTCTTTTCCTAGAATAATAGTGGAACGGTTTTCCTGTATATTAATATTGGAGGATGTGATCAAATAATAATGTTTGGCCTTAATATCTGTTTATATTGTGAATTTATTGGTGCGGCATAACTGAAAGGTTTTTATATAACTGGCATCTAATTAAAAATAATATTCAACTGCACTACACAAAACTCCAGAAATTAAGATTTTAATTAGTCAATTAGTAGCAGCCATATTTGGTTACATTTCTACCCTGGAATGTCCAGTAAAACTGCAGTATCTGTCTATTTTATGCCACCAACAGCCATTAATTACAAATTAGGCCATCTCGGTGCTTTAGGCTTAGTATTCAGTGGAACCTCCTTAACCAAGAAGGACAAAGGACACAGGGGAAATTGAGAGTTGATCCAGATTTCTTATCAAGTCTTGTAAAATAGCTACAGCCAATTTGTCTGTCTTTCCTGATAGTTCCTTTATTTCTCTGCTGCCTCTTCTTTTTCTCAGGAACAAGGGTTACAAGGGAAGCCAATTTAATTCTGTCTCTGATTTTCTGAAACCGGTATGAAGCTATGTTCCTTACAAGTTAACTCTCTTAGCATCATGCCCATCTGATTCTTACTAATCAATTTAATCAATTTTTTTTCACCAAGTTCCTCTGATTAACATCAGCTTCCAAGTATAAAAATAATTTGCAAAGTCTCTTAGGTTTTCTATTAGCCATTTAAATATCCTAATTATTAGACGGATTCTTATATCTGAGTTTTTTCTTTTAAATTCAGCACATCTTAGAAGTTGGAGACAGGGTTAATAGAAACAACCTTAAAAGACTAAGGTGCTCAGTCACAGTGCTGAAGTAGTAGGTGGCAAAAAGTACTTTATCTAATATTATATCATCATCCGCTGTGGATGTTTCTAATGAGAATCCTTACCAACTTGTTCCAGTACTATTAGATACATCAGCAAAAAATCTGGAAGAAAATATATAGACTTATTACCGAGAAAATGCACAAATGACACTAAAGCTGATTGAACAGTAAATAATTATGAAGATAGCTCATATATATAGACTGGTCTAATTCGCTTTCTAAGGCGTTTCTTTGGAAAAAAATGCTTGTTTTTTAGAATAGCCGAATGCGAGATTGCAAGGTTGAGGACAAAGAATGTAGGGCACACTTGCAAGGCGTGAGATGATATCCTGGAAACACACCGCTCGGAGAGGGACCCAGGGTCACGGCCAAGATAACAGTCAACGGTGTGCGAGTTGCCAGAGTCGTGTTATAGCTGTGGGAAGAGATGTGATCCCTGAGTAGAGAAGATCAACTACGGGTTGGTATACCTACCACAAAAGCGTTGAGGATCTTTCCAGCCAAAATCATTAGAGCATCAAAAGCCGGATCATGGCGCACAGCTGCCAAAGCCACCCAGCAAAACAGAGACAAGTCAGATCTCTGAGAATTTCAAACTGGTTGCACAAGGGAGGATTTTACAGAACAAGGTCTCTCCAGCTATGTGTTTCTCCTTGCGGCTACTCTTCCTTGAGTGCTAAGGGAGAAGGGAGAAGGTTATGGCGGCAGGTAGTTGCTGATGGTGTCCAGCCTGGGACAGGTGCCAGCGGGGGACCCTGGGGCCAGGGAAGGTGCACGCACCCCGGTCATCCCCACGGCGGGGCAGCTGTGCCTGCTCTGGTCTGTGGGGGCGACGCGCTGGGGTCTCGCCCGGCTCTGGCTGCGGCAGTTGGGGACTGCGCGCTGCGCCTGCTGTGGGATTTACGTACCGTGGTATCTCTTTCCCTCACTGCTCCTAGCTTGCTACATCCAGACCCAAATTTGGTGTTTCTGCTAGTTACCTAGGCCATCTCGGCAATGTTTGGTGTTGCTGGCGCAGGTACCTCAGTGCTATTGTCTTTGCAAAACTTCACTCCCCAGAAAACCGCCGTGCTCCCCTCTGAGCGCCTGTGAAGCCTGGCCGTTTCTGCCCTCCCTCCCCCTTAACCGCCTCCAAAATCCCCCTTTCCCCCTGCCCTGGCGCTGCCCCAACGGGCGTTTCGCTTCTCGCTCTGTCACCTCTCGTGTGCAGTGATTGCTCACCTCACGTCCCGCAGCTCTCCGTGTCTGTGCCGTCACTAAACCCCAGGCCTGCTCATCTGCCTGCAGCCCTAACAGGGCAAAAATGACACTGTTTGAGAAATCCAGAAGTTAGGTAAGGCCCGGCTGCCTTACGAATGTTTTCTCATTTAGGTAAACCTGAGCATGGGCAACGCTGTCGTTTGTCCCCTTTAATTGCCGCTAAAGAGCCTCCTCTCACGCTACGTTTATTGCACCTAGAGGTTTTCGTCTGCCATGTTACTTGCTATTTGCAAAAGCTCTGCGGTAATTTGTGAATATTAGATATAGTCTGAATCCCATTGTGAAATCCAGCGTTTGGGTTGGAGCTTCACCTTTTAATTTTTTACAACCTCAGACGATCATATAAATAAACACAACACGGGTTCTGAGAGTACATCAGGGCTTTAATGAAAAACCAAGCAGAGCTTTCACTTATCTATTAACTTTCTCTTTTCCCAGAAGAAATTGTTTCCGTCAATATTTTATTATGACAGGGATGAACGGGAGAAGGAGGTGAAGTCTAATCTAAGCAGATGGTTGTCAAAAACTGCACATAGAAACTGAGAATATAGAAAGAAATAAGAAGAGATTTTCCCCCATTTTGTTTCTATGTCATGAATAGTGAATAAAAGATACATTGTAGACACATGAAAAATAGTAAAAACTAACTAAAGCAGAAAATGACGAAGAACAAAGGCCAGGTTGCTGAAAAGTGTTTTGTAGGCGAATTTGTGTGGTTACTCTTAGACCTTTAATAGCCAACGAATATCGTGAGGACTGAAAATGATAAAATCAAGGAAAACAATGCAAGTTATACTTATGCATTGTAATATACATTACAAGGAAAATGAATTTTGAGAAGAATAAAGGAATGTCTTTCGGGCTGTTCCTTGGTTGCTGACAACTCAAGTGTGTCGCTTGGAGGCCAGGCCAGGCTAAGTGAACTTGTAAGTCAGGTAAGCTTCTATCAGTGTTACATCCGACTGTGGATGAAAATCTAAACGTTAACCCAAACTGTTCTTTCCACTTAAAGAGTTCTCGTTAAACAGTCTGCACCTTGATTCTTGACTTGTGCTGGAACTGCCTTTTCAAAGAAATTTCTAGATAAGAGGCCTGGACTAATTATTGGCTATGTAATTGGAAAGTACACAAGTTAAACAGAAAATGGAACTAATGGAAAAGTATGTATCTACCGGTCTTTTTAAAAATAGTGTTTGAGTGCCTTGCGATCTTCATCTGTGCAAATGTGTATATATTGTATTTCAATGCTCATACAGGCAAGAGTAATTCCGTAATGGAATTTTTTTGTAAACAGATTAGGGCTACACAAGTGACTCTTGGGGTCACTGCCGGAAGCGTTTGTGTGCTCAGGTTAGAGGGTTACTTAACCTCGCCCTGCAGCAGAATTTATTTAAGTGACTTACAGAATAAAGAGGGGCTGCAACATGCATTTCAAGTTAAATAAGTGCCTTTCAACTGTATTAAATTGAAGGTCTTCATCGACTCAGATTAATAAATCGTTACATATTATATACATGGTATTATTGTGTTTATATATAGTATATATAAAATACACTTAATGTAATATTACAGTAATTGTGACAATTCCAAAGGATGAACATTATTAAAAACAAAGGAAACGGATTGGTTTTTTTCCAGATCATTTGTATCTGAATTTCATTTTGAAGAGCAGCATTTCCCCCCCCGCCTCATTTCTTCTGCCCTTCTGGAACCAAGGACATTAAATCCACAGTCTGTTCCCAACTAGTATTTCAATTACTAATGCCTGTTATTCAAAGAGTAGAGAGCCTTCACTTTTTATACAAAAGCATTCCTGTTCTAAAGTCAGAGGTTAATTTGAGCACTGAAAATGTGTACACTGCTTCGGCAGCTTAACAGGTACTTTGAGCCCTTGTAAACTAATTTATACTAGCAAGGATAAAAATTACAAGGGTTACTAATCTTCATGCTGAAATAATTAAGATAATTACCACCAACTGTTTTATTATCCAAGTATATCAAGGGAAATGTAGTTGCATCCTGGAGCAATGAGTAAAAGCTGAGTAGGTATGTACCAATCTGTGCTTTAAATGGCATGTTGAAAAATGCATACTGAAACTGGGGCACGTGCCTCGTAGCGTTACACAACTTTCCCACCGGTAAACTTCAAAAGTGTGTACGTTAAGTGGAATATTCGCTCTGCAAGAAGATCCATTATTTCGCACAATATAACCACGTCAGAACTCATTTTCTGGTATTTTCCACTCATTACAGTGCTCTCTCTGATTTGGTTTACATCTCTTCCTCGCGTCAGACAAGGCTGTTACTATGCGTGATTAATTAATTAAAGTCAAAACCCCAACACTTTCAAAATCTATTTGTAACGCTTTTTAAAAAGATGTTTTTAATTTGAGTCTTCTAGGTAAAATGACCATATCTTAGGGGATTCTTGGTTTTAATCAGTGCTGCAAGTAGCTTTTTGCTTCCCTTCCCTTCCTGTTCAACACTAGAAATTTCTCCGGTTCTCCCGACAGGAAAAAGTAAATGACCCTATGAAGTCTTATTAGGCTCCGTAAAATTCAGAAAAAGATACAAAAGTTATTCTGAAGGAACGAGTACTTACTGCTACCATTTACACCAAATCTGTGCCACCACCTTTCCCGGCACAGCTCGAGCAAATAGGTTTACAGCCATGTATAAATAGGTGCAAGACATTTTTCTTTCATAATAAATAGCAAAACAAAGTAACCTTAACTTCCCAAAACATTCTTTTCTACTATTTAAAGTATTAGGAAAGCCTTTAATGAATAAAATAAGGGTTCGTTTTTTAAGGGGATAAAAGTTGTCAATAACCAGTCAATGTTTATTTTTCAGTTGTTGTCTTATTTCAATATTTTTATATTAAAAATAAGCTGAGGGGAAGGCTGTCAGGTAACTTTTGTTATTTTCTACTCTGAAAACTCTCCTGGGATCTACGCAATAGGTATAGGCCATGACAACCGGACTAGGTGAAGCGAGTATCATGAAGAAATAAAGAGGCCATATACGTAAATTGTATACATTTAAGAAGTGTCTGTTGGGTGTCAGACCCTTGCAATTAGGGCATACGTTCTGCCTAGATGGGGGTTAAAGGAGGGAGTTCAGTAGTGCAAAATAAATAATAATAAAGAAAACTTTTAATTGCTTAGAATAAATGGAAAAGGGTGACTTGACTTGCCTGTTAATGCTCTCTGCTTACAGAGAACCCCTTTCCCAATTGGAAGGCTGTATTGCACAAATGAGATTGGAAGGATGTATTGCACAAATGAGCAGCAAACTGAAGTGTTTTCAGCTGCCCAGGCAAGGAAAAATGTCACTTCTCTCAGGCCCGTGCCTCAGACGCTGTGAGCTCCTCACCAATGAGTCACAAAAATGGAAGGCAAGTGACCTGGGGGAAAACAAACAAACAAACAAACCCAAATAAAGACATAATTTCTAGAGGTTTTTCTTGGTTTGGGTGAGTCAAAGCCACATTCGTACAAGACCCAAATTTCCTCTCTTTTCATAGCCTGCCCGTCGGTAGCAATGATTGCGATTTCTTCCCGGGGTGGTGTGCTATCGCTCTGCAACACGTGGGAGAGACCTTTTTAAAAAGCGCGTGTGCTTGAATGAGATGCGCGATTATTGTAATGGCTACGAGCTGTGACAAAATAGAAACACAAAACATATCAAGGCCGCCACTGTGCGTCTCTAACTGCTGAGGCCGTGCAAGTCAGCCAGTCGCGTGCCCAGAAAATGGGGACATCCACCAATAAGTTATAACAATGCGGATGTTTTCAACACCACTCTTAATTAGAACTGGACTTTTTAATGAGGAGTTCTCCTTTCTCCCATACATTTCCTCTGTATCTGAGAAGACATCCTTCTTCTGGGAAGGCCCGCTATTGTATTAAAAGCTGCCTCACCCCGTGAAGCCGTAAAAGCCAGGATGATTATGCCAGTGAACAAAATCTTCTGTACACAGAGTCATACCCTTAACTGGTGTAAATTGACTTAGCTTCATTGACTTTAATGGCCCTATATTTGCAAAACGTTTATGTCAACTGTGAATCTGAACCACTGTATTAAATTCATTACAATGTGAGCTAACTATCCAGGGACTATATTTATACTTTAGATGATCCTGTGTAAATACACAAGGAAAACATTTCCAGGAAACTCCCCATTTAGCCTTCTAAAGAGGTCCAATTACTCCGTATTTCATTAAAATTACCTACCCCAAGAATTAAGGAGAGGAAAATAAACAGCTCTTAGGGCTCATGTTTGTGATGTGTCTGCCACAGTCTCACAGGAGATATCTTGAGGTCCTGCCGCGTTGTAAAGATGTTTTTGCCTTAGTGAATGGAGTTCAAGCTTTCACTCACACCGAAGACAGAACATACGATGGTCTCACACACACACACACATATATATATATATATAAAATATTATGAAGCTCAAACAGAGTCAAAACAATGACTCCCTGGAGTTTTGGAGAGGAACAGGGAAAACAGAGGTGAGGTTTTTTTTGGATGTGGCACCTTTCTTGTTTTTATTTCGGCTTTTTTGGTTGTAAGGGATGTGTACGAGTCTAGTGCGTTAGACCGATCCAGGGAAAGAACATGTGTAGTGACAGAAATGTCTGACAGATGGGAAGTGCCCGGGGGATCTGAGGTCAGAGGATAACTGATTGCTCATACATTATCTAGTGAAATAAATAAATAATTGACATTTTAGTCTCTACAAAATCAGTGAAAAGCACATAGGTTGCCAGTTCTGGACAATATATAGATTCCTGAACACAGCTGTTAAGATTTTAGAGATAGTATCGAATGATCTTTCTATTAACAAATAAGATACTGGATGCTGCCTAATTTTAACTATTGCATACAAGTTGGAAATTATAAGAAAATAAAAGCAGTATGGATTTTTACACAGTAATACGTTAACTTTCTGGGAAGAATCTCTGCAGCATTCTGGACAGTTTGCAAAAACCTAAACATGCTGCAAGTCATGTCCTACATTGCAAGAGCTGGGCTGTGACTTGGGGTTTCCAAGAACAGTTGACATATAGTCATAGATGAAGAAGAATATCAAAGTAATTGAATTAAATGGAAAGTTCAGATCTTTCTGTGCTTTCCTTATCAGTTTTCTTTGGATTTTTTTTTCCTCCTGTGTCCCTCTCTGAACGAGGGTGTCAAGTCCTGTATGCGCAAGCACTCTACGTAATGTCTTCTGTAAGTAGGGGAAAAGGGAAGGGGGTGGGTTTCACACCTGCACTTGGGCAGTGTTTTGTCACCCTTGTCAAAGGATGTTAAAAGATGGCCCAGGAAGTGGTTCCCATTTGGTAGCATAAGAAGAAAAGCTCTGACAGTTTGGTGCACATGAAAATAGCTGCTGCACACTTCCTAGTTGCAGCCCCAGCCTTTCCTTCCAAAGCTGCTTGCTAGGTCTCTAGTCATGCTAGCGATGGCCATTAAATGAGGGTTTGGGGATGCAGTTTCTTGCACAGTAATGCTGAAATATGTTGGTCTGTTTTGGTGGGGTTTTTTTTTTCCACCTAACGTCCAACAGCTGAGAGATCTGGGTTTGAGGGAATAAATTTGCTAGATTCCAGTACGCCTATGAATTGTTCAGCCAAGAGTTCCATAGCCTAGTGAGACTTGTATCCACTCAGCTGGGTAGAACATTTCATGAAAAACACAGCGTTTGGGTCCATAAACCCTACCTGTCCTTATCATGCTGTATTGACTAGGAAAACAGGACAGAACTCAATTTTTCAGTCAGAATTGTAACTGGGTTTGCATGTATAGAGAGGACATTACCTTCACACCAACCTGTGAGTTTCTACTCACAGTTTACCTTACACCGAGACATTGGTAACGCTGAACATGTTATGGAACATCCTCACGGCACCACAAAGTAACTAATGCTGTTTGCTTCTTGAAGACTTCACAGAAATCTGTGGCTGTTTTTAGCTCAGATCTTCTAGGAAGCCATAGCGCTCGCAACGCTGAAACCACGCGACTGCGGCGCGCAGTCTGCGTACCACTCAGAAATGAAATATCATCTCTGCTTCTCTCCCGTGTCCAAAAATACTTTGCCCTGGAAACTCCTGCTGGGGTGACTCATCTGTATCATAGAATACAAGAGCAATTCAGTTGTGATGCCTGGGGGGGGGTGTTAAGTGCGTGTCATATGATTTTTGTCCTTGAAATTTGTGGAAAGAAAAGATTGGTGACCCAGTTCAGGTCATGCAAATGTCTAAATATCCTGTTGCCTGTGGTTCAGAAGCACATGTTTTACTGAAGACACACTAGTAGTAACTGCAGGTTATACTTATTTATGTAATTCTGGTGGCTTACGGGAAAACTGGATGAATAACAATTTAAGTATGTTGTCAGCCCATCTCTTTATGTAATTGCAACACCTTTGCATGGCAAATAGCTAGGGAGTGGCATACCAAATTTTATAAAGAAGTTACTCTGCTCCATTTATGATGCTTTCCTTGCAGCACTATCCACAGATAGCTTTAAGGAAAAAGAATAAACCAGTCATATTCCTCTCCATTCTAATTGGCACCTGTCCATTTTAAAGGAAATATAGGCCTCGTGCATGCTATCAAAAGATTTAGCCTGAAAGTATTCAGGATATGTTGATCCGAAATGCTTTTAAGATACTTCCAGCTGTATATGTAATAATTACCGTGCCAATATAATCCTAGAACATACGATGGAAAAAAATTCATACTAATTCCAGATGTAAAGAATCATCAAGTACGTGAGTAGAGTAGTTCTATCAATGGCAGTGTGACTTTTCATGTAAAAAGGTAAAACTGGGTCTTCAGCCTTTCTTGCCCTTTTTGCAGAAGTAAATTCAACAAGTTGTTGATCACATTCTGAAAAAATAAAAAGTATTTCAGGGCTAAAATTTAGTATGAACTGTATTTCAAGGTATCTTGCAGATATTTTGACAGATGGCTGTGACATCGTTAACATGCAGATTGAGAAATTAAAAATGGGGAAAAAAAGAAGAAATTTTAACTTTTAATAATTTGTGGTTCATATTATCAGTTACCAAAGCATGAGAATTTTATACAGCCTGTTTCATAAAATGAGCAATTTTTTTTTTAGTAATTCTGGAAAGTAAGCACAGTAAACTCCATAAAGGCTGATTTCACATCAGCAACAAAATACTTCTGTTTTGTTAAAAGTATTATAATGCAAAAATTACATTTTACCAATTTTATTTTTTAAAATCCAAGTTAAAAAGTTAATTCTGCTAAAGTTTCTTAAGTGATGAAATGACCTCTGGGATTTTAAACTGTTTGTTTTCTTGACATTTTAAAAACACTTTTAATTGCTAAGAATAACAAAGAAGAGCAAAAGTTGCAGATAATACAGCTTATTCTGAGCAAAATCCAGCCTGAAGGTAGATTTGTCTTTCAAAGAGGGGGAAAAAAACAACAATTAAATGATGCTTTCACTTTATGAGGCTGATTAGAAGCAATTCAAGTGCCTCAAGTGATGTAAAGTTTTAAATCTATTGATTAAATTTGCATCTCTTAATTTAGAAATGATCATCCATGTGGAGTGCAGCCTAAACAGCAGAATCTTTCACTACTTAAGTATTGATTTTTAATATGTCAGATGTACTAATTAAAACTGATATTTTGTAGATTGCATTTTAAATATTAATATTTGCTCAGATTTTAACCACTGACATCTATGATATTTTGCAGAATTATACGGGTCATCACGTGTTACGCCGGTAGACAAAGAAAGCAAGCCGAGGTAGTTCCTTTCGGTACAGAAGAACATGGAGACTGCGCCGCACAACGTACAAATGCAGAAATGGTCCAAAAGACTCTTTTAGTTGAATGCAACGGTTCTGCCACTGCATGGTACTGACCGCATCCGGTCTTGATCAGTTCATTTCATAGCAGAGAGCCGTGAATAAATGGGTTGGATAAATGGCCTTCAGGCATTACATCCCTCATTACGTTGCTGTCTGGCAGAGGTGCGTTGTATGTTCAGCTGGTTTTGTAGGGAGGTCATGCTCAGCAGCACCTGTTTGGAGGGTCATCCTGGCAAGCTTGGATGCTTTCATCGTTTGAGAATTATTCTACATCAGTTAATCTTGGTGATTTAGATCTGTTTTCCTCGGGACAAAGAGAGCACAGCAGAATTTGACTTGCATTTGTGCCTTCTTCACAGACCTTTCAAATGTTTTGAGATTTGCAATATTATTGCCTTTTGAAGTACAATTTCACCCTTTCCTTGGAACTAGAGAGTTGGAGTTTTAAGCTTATTTTTTTCAGCTGATAGAGCACATTTCAGATTACTTAATATTGAGTAAAACATTATTGTCCTCACCTGAAGAAGGAAGGCAGTACAATTACCCCAATTTTATAGGAAATCAAATGTACTTAGTTGTCAGATGAACCCAGGTCTCTCCAGTCTATGGAGGCAGACAGACTCTTAAAGAACCGTCTAAATGTGTACAGTAAGTTCTTCAAGTATAACTATCTTTTGTAGCCCTTTATCCTGATTATAACCATCTTTTCCAGTCCTTTATCCTGATTGTCTATGCAGAAACAATAGATCTCCGAAATGTATTATATGAAGCATGTTCGTTATCGACAAGAAAAAATTAAATGAGTAAAATATAAATGAAAGCTGTATTGCATGAGAAATTAAGATACCTGTTGCTCACCATTACACAAAGTATATATGAAGAATAGGATCTATAAAAAGGCATGAATCATTTAATGAAAATGAGAGTGGACATTGGCAGTGTTCATTCTTTACTAGTATCATCCAAAGAATCTCATTGTTATTGAAAGATTCCTATAATGGACAGAGAATAAAGACATAAGGGGATAATGTACTAGCGAACAAAGAATAACGTTACAAGGAAAACAGGGAAATAGCAGAGCTTATTAGAACATTAAATGTGTTCTTTGCCTCACTGCCCTCTGAGCCGTTTGGTGATTTGGTGGCAGTGATTTAGATGTCCTAATTTAGTGTAAGATGAATTAAGCTTACTTGTTTCCATTGACTGTAAAGGGCGACCAGCCAACCAGTTTGAATGTACATGCCTGTATTGCACAAGCCAATACTTGGCAGATGAAATTATCTCCCATAATCCAAAGTGATTGAACACAGACCCAAGATCAATCCCGAGGTTTGGGAGAGCTCAGAAATGTGGAAAAGAAGAAAAGCCGAGCTTCCGCTGCCACTTAGCGAAGGCCTCAGACCACGCTCACCTGCAGAGTGGATGGACGGGTCCTGGGACAGGTGCTGTACGTACTCAGCATCTGACTGCCCTTGTGCTGGAAGATCTCGTAGTGATGTCAGCAACGGGCAGACGCAGAAAAGGCATTTGTTCTTAAAAAGGTCTGATGTTGCATGCACTGTGGGATTTCAGGAGTCTCAAGGTGGGTTGGCCAGGGCTATTCTAAGAGCGTTGGCGTGTCACCTTGCCTTGGATCCACTGGGGAGTCAGATGGGAGCCGGGCCAGCTGCTATGACTTTGACTCTTTGCAAACTTGGACTCTGGAAAATCATGTAAGTAAATGGTGAGCGTGGACATAATACTTTAAAGCCCTGCTTCTGTCGCTGTACATCCTTAAATAGAGTTGCTGTGATCTCAGGTGGACTTCACTGTGCAGTTATGTTCTGTTTAAACATATTTTATATTCGAGCAAATGGCAATGTAGTTTTTATTGCTATCAGAAAGCACAAAATGGAGAATTCTACCTAAAAGAAACTCAAACTTCTTTTATATTTAGCCTGAAATGAATCTTCTTTAATGAAAGGGTTTGGCTGAAGGCTTGAAGTACATATAAGTGATACATTTCTCCCAATCATAACATTCATTATTTTCAATCGGTAATATGCATATTTCATTTTAAAAAATACATAAGATGCTCAAACTCCTTGATTACTAGGGAATTCTGTGCAAAGAATTTATGAGATAATGTTTTCAGGCTTGTCAATAAAGCCTAAACCCCTGCTGCGCTGTAGCTTATATCGCACGCTGCATACGCTTTTCTAGCATGAACCAGCAGAATACGATATTATGACCCAGCTTTACCTTCCTGTATTTAACACTTACCAAATGAGTCATTTATCCCATACTAAAAGCACTGAAGGAACAAAGAGCAGTAACTGATAACATCATAATAAAATGGAGTTGCATTTAGAGCAAATAGCAATCTGTAAGTAATAGAATAGTCACGCAGATCACAGGTGTGACTGCTGACTTGGGAGTAGCATTTGGTTATATGGACAGTCTTCCAGTTCTATGATTACATTTTAAAATGCTAACAGCTATATTTGCATTCTTGTTCAGTACCTTAAAACACTTGTCTCATATTTGAGAAAACAAAAACAAAACCAAAAAAACCCAACAAAAGCGAATGCATGTCTGCTAAGCAGAGAGTTTAAGAAGCTGAGCATTTTCCCAAAAATTGAATTACGGATGATTAGCAGATAGAACCCAGCAATAAAATCACTGATGTGAAAGGGGAAATGTTTTCCAAGAAAGCAATACATTTAGAAAAGGGGAAGAGATTTAGTAGACACAGTAAGGGTTCTTTCATTTAAAGCCCATCACATATTTGTGCATTACAGGTTAAATTCAGCTGGTATATCTAATTTGTGATCAATATTTCAGCTGCTGCATGGAAACTGCTTCGGGGTCCTCAAGAAAAAGCAGCAATACTTCTGCTTTGGCAGTTCCAGCTCTCTCTGGTCTTATCACCTCGCCAGACAGCAGGAATGCAGAGATCTCCCAGGTTTTGTATGCTGCTAATTTTGCAGGGGAGGTCGAGCTATAGAAAAAACTAGCCTGAAATGACTTCAAAATACACCCAAAGCAGTCTCTTCTATTGGCAATTTTTATATCCAACCCTTAATTTAAAATTGCAATAGATATGCTTTATGTGCCAGAGATTGCAAAGAGATATCATAGATGCAGTTTTGACTCTCCCTTGATGTGGGACTCTCCTTTTGATAACAAGGTGTCTTAGCCCTCTAACTTTCTGTATCTCTCTCTCACTACTGTATCTTATTTATAGTCTCATTTTTTAATCTATGTTTGCATTCTCTTCTCTGTTTTCATCCTCTTCAATCACATGCAAATATTCGTGTTACCTCGAAGAAGGCAAGGCTTCGATAATTCTCTCTGATAAAGATTTCCTCTTCTCATTATGCTGCTTCTGAAGTCTAACAAACAAGAAATACCGTCATTTAGCTAGTTACTGGGCCCAAATAACTTTCAGTGCTTAAGCAAACACAGCTGGGAGCGTGGTAACTCTGATGGAGAAAACCCAACTCTCTGATATAAATGAAGTCACGTTTCTTGCATCCATTTTAAGTCACTACATTTGAGCCGGTTACAAAATCACGCTTGTAGTCATGACGAGCTTTTATTAATTTTACATTGTTTTAACGGTTTTCAGCTCAGACCACAAGAAAATGATCTAGTTACTTAGAGTGGTTGCTTACGTAGACTTAATTCTAGACTATTGGTTTAGGCTGTCTAAACCCCTGGAGCAAAATCTTGTTCTGCTAACTTCAACCAACTTAGTGCTGCAGAGTTTAGTGGACAGGGTGGATGTTTCAAAAGTCTTTAAGAAAATGCACAAACATGCTTCGAAATGGTTGACATCGTTGCTGAGAAATTGCTGACTTTTTAGAATTCCTTCACGGATTCCTGAAACGGTGACTTTCAGTGGATCCGCATTAAAAGCTCGCTGTGAACAACAGAGTTGGAAAGTTACCTGAAACAGGAATTACTCTGTAAACTAAGGCTACTCCCCTTCTCATCCCAGCAAGCCAAGATGAGTGTGAATCCAGTTTTCTTCTTTTCAAAACGTAGAAATTAAAAGTGACACAGGAACGCTGTAGGAAGAAGGTATGTAGGACGCAAGTAAAAAGAATGAGGGTAATTAAATGCAGCTTGGAAAAAGAAAAATTAATGTAAATAATTGTGAGTTGGAGATCTTGCATAAAGCAATGCACATGAAGTGGGTGGAAAGCAGCAGGTGCCTAGAAAGCAGTGATATTTTAAGTGATAGTGGAAAAGCACATGTGCACTTCATTTTTTGTTTTCCTTTCAAAGGTGCTCTCCTATTCTTTCTCTGGTTTGTATCTCCAGATCTCCAAAATTACAGTGATTTCTGCGCAGCCTAGGCTTCTCCCAAACTAGAAAGATACCTTGAAATAATTTGCATTCATAAATTAAAATCTCTGCCTCAAGTAAAGTTTGAGTTAGGTACTTGAGCTCCTGGCACTGCATAGACACAAAGACCATTCCTGAGCATGAGCATCTGCAGGTCAGGGTCCTTTCACGTGAAAATCAGTCTTGGGTAAACAAGTAAACTTTCCCCGCCAAGTTTGTTCAATCTTTTGAAATGATCTTGATTCCCTGCTCACTCTGCGGTTTCTAGGGAACAATTAATTTTTTTATTTTTTTGGGTGTGTTCCTTGCCTGTGGTGATGGGAGGTGGTGCAAGACAACCCCAGCTTGAGCTGGGTAGGAAGACAGAAGTTCCCAAAGACAACATTTTTGCAGATGGATTTCTTATCTCTTTCTTAGCCTTTTCCTCTCATTTATCCCTCAGGGTCCAAGACTTTACCAAACTTTCTTCTAAAAGTAGAAGTTGCCAGCATGCTTCATAACTTTGCCAGGGTCATTACCTGTTGTGGGTGCTTCACCTTCGTAACAGCCTCGTTCAGGCTCTGTGATACCCAGCGTGTCGATCGCAAGGAGGCACTCTGTCCTCTGAAGACCAGCGCTCAGTTCCTCGAAAGTGCTTGGATGTTCCCACTGAAATGATGGGAAGTTAATTGCCTTAATCCATCTGGATTCATATGTTGTGCTGTACTGTCCGCGTTGAAAATAATGGGACCGCATTTTAACAGTATGGTTTGAGGCATGTGTGAAAACCGCGGGCGCCTCTCCAGGCACTACAGCGACAGAGACTACGTGAGCACTTGCTTAGACAGACAGTTGAACAGATTTCAAAAGCAAGGCCTCCAAAATGTGTCTTTTATAATACATCGCTGCTTTTTAACAGCTTGTTGGTGATAGATTTTTAAACCTGAAGCATATGAATAATGCAAATAAGAAAATGTTGCACAGTAATGTTGATTCAGGAACACTTTATATGCTCATTAGCTAGTGTGCATTATAATTGAACTCTTACATGTGACAGCCACATGAATGTCAAATGAATACATTATGATTAATGCTGTTACAATGAATACCAAATGAATTTTTAATGACTGAACACTTAACATTTTCCCGTTGATTTTGTGGCATGCAAAGTTTTGATTCTTTTTAAAAATTGCATTTGAAGGAATGATATGAACAGCTTATTGTATGGTAACATAGAACATGCTTAGCTGGTGCTAAGTCATTATTCTCCAACACTCCACGATAATTTTGTTGACTGTTTAGAAAAGCACCAGGTAAAGAAACTGTTTTCCTAGATCTTGATAATGAATGAAGGACTATTCACTTGCATCTCTTATAAGATTCACTCCGCAGTGCTCCATGGGTACTAACCAGACATCACAAGGAAAGCGAAATGGGGGTGACTGCTAAAGCAAGAAGTCATTTTTCTTTTTGCAAACCGCGGCTCTGGAGTGATGGAAAAATAGAATTAAAATGTTTTATTGTTTTCATGGTTGGATAACATACTACTTGGATAAGCAAACAAAATGTTCACACTTTAAATACAAACTTTGTTCTTTATTCAAGTGAGCAATGCTTCCATCCGATGCTTCTTAGCCTTCAGGCACTATTTATCTGCAGTCAGCAGTTGTCATTAATGCTACCTTATTACCTCGTATGCACAGTAATTTGTTTTATAAATGACCCTACAGAAATGAATGGACCTAGTCTGGTAAGTGTTTACCAACAACTGCAAGAGTTTTATGGCCGGGTCCGTGCTGGACACCACCCCGTCTAACAAAAACCCCGTGGTGCAAAGGGTGAAGTCTCTTCTCAGACTGCAGACATTTTTATATTCAGCGGAGAAGCAACTGGCCTGGTTTTCGGCTAGGAGAGAGTTAATTTTCACAAGAAGCTGGGAGGGAACACAGCCAGGACAGGTGACCCAGATTCGGGGATGGGCTGGGCATCAGGCCAGCGATGAGCAAATTGCATTGTGTATCACCCACTTCCCATATTCTAAGTACTGTTGTTGTTATTTCCCTCTCCCTTTGCTGTCCCAGGAAGCTGTCCTGACCCCAACCCCTGAGTTTTACCTTTTTCTTCTGGTTCTCCTCCCCATCCCACTGGGGTGGAGGGGTGAGCGAGCGGCCACGTGGGGCTCAGCTGCCGGCTGGGGCTGAGCCACGACAGCAACTAAAACTAAAACTGTGTCTGCTGTGCTTCTAGATGACACGAAGGACCTGGAGGACACAAGGCGGGACTGTTAACACTTGGAGATACTTATGTAAAGTAATTTTTACTGTGCTTTCATGAGCTACTCTAAATGTCTTGTGAGCCGCATGCCCGCGGACTAGTCAATCTCTTCTGACCTAGGTTATATGAACTTCAAGAAAAAGCACACAGGTTTGCTGCTGAGTTCAGTAACATCAAGCTGTCACTCCTTATCTTTTATTTTTCTTGGAATTCAATCTCTAAATTGGTATAAAAAGTTAGTGTTTGTCTGTTTACATTTATTGCAAGAGACCATAAAAAATAAAATTATATGAGCAAGAATAAGCAGGTTGCTAGCCGGGTATTCTGTGAGAAACTGCTGTAAATTAGGAAGAAAGTCATGTTCCATAAATAACCGACTAACTGCAGAGAACAACAATGCCACTCCTCATGGCAAGAGCAGAAATGCGCGGCGGTAACAAGAGAGGAAAGAACGACCGGGGTTCTCAGGCAAGAGGAATGAAAGGTCAGCCCTGGCTGCTCCTGCGCGTCCCCCTCTCCTCCCCTGCAGACCCGCTCGGGGATTGTTCTGCGGTACAAAATACGTAGGCGGGTGGGGATGAAGGCAATTTTTGCCCATGTTTGCTTTAGATGCTGGGTGAATTGTAACCCCAAATGAAAGCAAGCATTTTGTGTTTCAGCCTACGAGGCTTTCAAAGCGTAACGTTTCTAATCTCTTTTTGCCCTCACTTCCCTCAATATGCTACCTGAATTGCATCTCCAGTGTGATATAACTTTGCTAGTTTTTCTGCTTTTCTCATCCTCCTATCATATTCAATTCTCTCTGAGAGTTTTTCCCTCATCCAAAATACTAATTTCATGATTTGTTTCCATGGCCAATTTAAGCTATGGAAGACCTCAAATTAGGTTATTTTCTTGAAAAAGTAAAATTTGAAGATTTAGGTTCCTTCAAATGAAGTTCATTTAAACAGGAATGTTCATGACAAAGATGGGTTAAAGTGAGTCTGGTTCACAGGAATTAAATGAGTAGACCCAAATCAGGAGGTACTTTGTGATCCTGCTTACACAGAAGAAAATCACAGTCTCATTGTAACTCACTACAATAAATATCTAGTTCCATCAGACAATGCACGTTAACTGCAGATTGAGTCTTTTTACATAGAGCATGCAAGAAATCGGTCTGAGGAAGCTGCAATCTGAACAGCAAGACAGACCTGACAGGACCGCTTTACAAAGGTGAGGAGCTGCAAACACTTTGCGCAAGGTCACAAAACCTGTCTGCTGCTGAGCCAGATCTTGCCCTTCCCAGACCTTGTCCCGTGTCCTACGCACAAAATCACCACTCTTTCCTTATGCCAACTCCAGGCATTTTTCTAACAGAGTTAAATTTAATCTCTGCCCTACACTGCAGTGTTTTGGAAAACTGCAGTTATGGGTGGGCCCAAGGATATGTGAAAGGTGCGTACCCTGGGTAAATTTGGAAAGAGCAACTTGTATTTATACATACCAGCGAGTGCTTGTAAACTTCCCCTGCAGAGTTATTTTGGTCTGCTAGCACAAATTTGTCAGCTGCTGAGAGATATTTCTGTGAGCGGAGAGGAGGATGCTTTTCCAGGCCGGAGCGACGCAGGCGCGGAGCAGTGGGCTTCCCACTTTGGGGGCTCCTAGGGACAGCCGCCCTCCCGGCATCATCAGGGCTCCTCTCATTTTGGGCTGCTCATCAGCAAACGCTGGCAGCACGGCCCTGAGAGACGCACAGCAGGTCAAAGATCGGTGTCTTATTTTTGGGTTTAGTTTTATTTTTAGAGGGATGAAGCAATGAAAACATCAGCGGAGTTACCCTGACTTTTCGAGTGTTTATACCACGCTCGCTTCCCCAGAGAGAGCTCCTGTGCCTTTTGGGGGGCCTGTAGACACTTCACGAATGCTCGTAGGATTGTCTTCCACTTTTCTTCCATGCCACGTGCTCTTATCCTGCTCTTTAACTTTCAAACATTATTTAAAATGCTGTCGGCTTAGACATCTTGTTAGGTGTCCTTTAGTAATATCTGTTTCGTATTTCAGGTTTTTCTCTTAAAAGGGGATGGTGTTTCACCCTGTGGTGAACTTGTGTACCTCCTGGCAAACAAGAGGAGATCTAAGTAAACCAGCCAGACAAACCTTGGGCGTTCTTTGTTGCATCTAATGGTGCTGTTGGTTTGCCGATTTGGGTATTTTGGAGAAGCGAGGAGCTGGCTCTGCTATCATAATTTGCAATATTGATTCAGAAATTAGCACCCCCGTTAATCTTTAAGTTCCATACCATCATTTTTTCCTGTTAGTTTATATGGAAGGAACTTAATTTTCACACCTTTCATTATGTTGTATAGAAATGATGAGGAAGATTTTAACTTAGAGTGTACAATAATATCCAATTAAACTTCCTACCTCTTGTAGATCAACGTTTGTGAAAGCTTCTCTTCTGAGACTGTATTTTTCAACATTTCCTCTTGTGTGACAATTATTTCTCGGTTAGGTACATGGAAAAACACATAAGCTGCTTTTGAGGAAAGGGTGGGAGAGAAACGCACGTTGCTCTACATGAATGAACGGCTGTGCCTTGTTATGGGCAGAAGAAAGACCTTTTCTGCATTCCAGGTTAAAAGTGTGGGGAGGAGTAGGTCACTCCATTCCTCTTTTAAGCCGGGGGAGTTATTACGGCTTTCAGTACACAGGGACGAGCGAGCTCCGGGGAGCTAATAAGAACCCATTCTGTGCAGACAAGTGGTAAGAGACGGACGAAGATGAAGAATGAGCAGAAGCATAATTCACCAGCATACCTGATGGCATAATGACATTGATGCTTCTTGGCTCATCTATCACCCCAGGTGCAGATATGTGTCAGTTCGTTTCTGTCCGGCACAATGGAGAGTCCGGGAGGGATGTTATGACTTTTGAAGTCACTATCTCTCAGCCAGGTTGCTTTGGGGGTAATGCAATTACATGCTTTTCCGCCTCCGGGCTTGATAGCAAACTGACAGTCCCGCCCTCGGCTAGAGGAGCGATCAGTTAAGGATGACAGCGTTGCATAAACAGTTAAGTTAGCCCTGTATCTTATCTGTCCTGCGGGGCCGTATCAGCTTCACCTCTGCTGGAGCGGAGCCCGTGAGCCCCTGTGGCTCACGCTACCTTGCTCAAATTGCTGTGATGCAGACGTCAAATACTTAGTACCAAGGCGTAAATCTCAATTTTTTTTTTCCCCCGCTGTATCACAAATATGCAGATCTAGTCTGTCCTTTCCAAATGCAGCGGATGAAAATCTTGTCTAGATACTGAACACGAAGCTGTTGACAAGTAAGAAGGGCAGGCTGAATTTCCGATAGTCTTAGAAGATCTTAAATGTTCCCTGGGGGTCTGACCTTCTGTCCCTTACCCTTGTGAATCTCTTTTTTTTCTGGACCCATGTGGAACTATGCCTAGGGACAACGCACACGACTCGGAGTTGCAGGACCAAGACCGTATTTTTTGTGACACAATGTAATGTTGCCAGTGGGCCACATCAACACATGTAAGAAATGGAAAATCCTGATGTGTATTGAGCACTGAATTTTCACAGTGAATCAACAAATCTAAATAAAGTCAGATCTCAATTACCCGCACAAGATGCATTCTTGTTGATGTTATTCAGAACATGCACTTTATTGCCTTGCAAACATCCGAAAGGAATTAACTTTTCAACAACTTTAGGCTTTGATACGGCATAATGGCTTAGTTTTGTAACAACACGCCGCAATATTGACGGTCACGGAATTGACTGCCAAACTGCACTTTGTGGGGTTTGTTTTGGTTACAAATTAAAACTGTCTTCTCATTTCCAGCTCTGCATACGGTGCCTGTGTTCTGAGAAATACATGGTTCGAAAAACCGGCTGCGTACCGCAACGTGAAAAAGGCTGCTCCTCCACCCTGTGGTGAAATGTAGGACTAAAAAGCCACAGGTGCAAACCACACGGGACAGGGGGGCTTGTCTGCAATACCCGGCGTTTCTTCTACCTTTGATGGACATCAAAAAGAGAGTAGCACTCAAGTATAATTTTGAAATAATCTAAACGTGTTACAACAGACATTGCTTGAATATGGGATTAATTTTGCTGCGAATCTCTAATATTAATAAATAGACCCTTTAAAATGTCTCAAGAGTGCAGTCGCACGGGCAGCTCTTGGAAACCAGGTGCAAGTGCTATTCCTCCATTGCAACTCCCGAATCATTTGCTGTGATGTAATACATGAGTCTCAGAAAGTAAATGCAAAGCTGATGTTGCCTCATGTAGTTGAGCTTTTATGTATAGAAAGAATCAGAAAGCGAATGATAAAAATATTTGTTCATATGTGAAAGGCCGCTGATACAAATGAAAGTTTCGCTTGTCTTGAGGAGCAATCACTGAATAAAATTTCATTCTTTCTCTCTGAGATGAGACTTAATTTGGTTTGCATTACATATCATTTATATGCAATTATGTTTTATTCAAATATAGGTCCAGCTTGATTGATAGCCCCTTACCAATAAGGGTGATAAGAACACTCTTTAAAATTCCAGTCTATAGCAAGTGTATCAAATAAAGTATGACTTTTATGTTCATTGCTTCAGGAGGATATTTGAAAAAGAGACGTCAGAAACAGAACTTGATTTTTGACTGATGTTCTAGCTGAATATTTCACACCCTCGTGCATCTCTTCTCTGTAACCTTAGAAATAAATGTGTCTTTTTCACAGGCACTGACTGCCCTGGTGCAGCAAACAGCAGCATCTAGAGAGGTGGCAGTGCCAACGGAGGAGGGCGACTTCTGTTGTTTACTTCAGGTTTAGCCCCGGGACCAACATATTTTTTCTTCTACGCCGCTGTCTAGTTTGATCTGTGTCGTTACTAGGGACTGCTAGGAAGAACATAAATACTGGTGCTCCAGCAAGCTGACAGGTCCCCAGCTCATGGCATTAATCACGGACGGTTCTCTAGCACCGTACCATAATTTTCCAAAGCAGGTTTCTTGAGCAGATATACTGAAAAAAAATGCAGAAACATATGGTAATCTTTTCAAATGCCTACGCTTATGGTTACAGGAGGAAAGGCATTTTTAGAGGAGAGGATACTGAAAGGCAATGGTTTATTGCGCATCATCAGCTTGAGCCATCTCAATTTTTCCGCAGCAGGAAATCTGATCTAGAGCATATGGTGAGTTCACACGCAAAAGCATGATAGACTTAAAATGGCAGTTCTTAATTAACACCTTATTAGTGTTCAGGTGCTAGCCATGTTTAGCAAGAGCATGAAATATATGGCCTAGATTTTTGCGTTCAGAATGGGATTACACCTGTTCAAACACATTTTGCTACCTAAATTGGGATTGATTTTACTAATGACAGTAGAGGATAGCATAGAGCTTTTACAATGCTAAGTTACAGCATACTTTTGAAATCCTTGAACTCTCTTTTGGACTACTGGAAACTCACCCAAAAATCTGTGTCAACGTACTACAAACGTTCTGCAGGCTGCATTTGCTTTTTCCACACATAATTTTTAGATAAAATATCTAAACTTGCCAGAAGTTTGCAAAGATAATTGCAGCGCTGTTGCTAAGCATTCTCTCTAAGCAATCTATATTCAGTTTACACACAGTTACAATTAGAGAGTAAAACGGGAAAATGACTTCTTCTAGTTAGATGCTTGAAATAATTTTTTTCTAGCATTGATTTTATCAAAACAAAGATTACGTTACTTATGACTTAGGCCCGTCATATGTACATCTCAGATTAAGAGTTATAGGATGAGTAAGGATGGAGGAAAAGCTATTACCTTGCAAAAGAGGCCCTGAAACACCCGAAAGGTAGTATTGTTAATGACAAAAAAGCCTTGTTTTGCCTGAAGGGTTTACCTGCTAGGCATCTCTACACTGCTCATATAAACCATTTCACAAGGTACGCTCTAGCTTTCCATTTAACATTCAAAAAAGAAAAAAAAAATAAATCACTGTTAGCAAAATTGTTGTAAACAAAAGCAGCAGGAGATCAGTCTGTCCAGTGGCAGATAACAAGTACCTAAGATTTACTATGTAGTAACCACATTGGAAGGCTAGTTCCACCAGAAAACAGCAAATTATATTTTTGCTGAGTGAAAGCCTTACCCCCAAACTTCCAACACACTAACTGTTTTGGGGAGTTGATTGCGGTGCTTGCCTGGCCATTTAAACCTAAACCCCTAAGGCACACTAGCAGTCTTTTGTTTAGCCAGAACGTCTGCGATTATTCGGGGTGGGGTGGGTTTGGGGGGGATTTCTACCGAGCAATAACCAGAGAGAAAAGGCATTGGCTGCAAACCTTGTAGATGGCTTTTTAGGAAATAGAGGATGATTTAAAAAACCTGGGCTGCCAGAAAGCCAAGCCCACCTAATTGTTATAAGCTCTTTCTGCTGGGTGCCGGTTGATCTGTAGGAGATGCAGAAGTTAATGGGAAGAGACAGAAAAAAATGAAAAACAACCAGGAGCCACAAGTAAAGGCCATCAGAAATTGTAAGTTTTTCTTTGACTGAATAATAGCTGGTTTTCACTAATTTGCATGTGGTAAAATACATTGATAGCGGGAACAAAGAACCAACAAAGGCACTTTTTTGTTATTAGCAATGTGAGGCAGGATGTTTTCAGTTTGCCCAGAGCCAGTCCCTAACTGAATTTTCAGAACCATGTAACATGAGGTAAGGTACGTGTTCAAATCAATACTAATAGTCTTTCCAACTTGTTTAATACCTGGAACAGAGTGAAAAAACAAAGCTGGAAAAAACCCACCTGTGATAAATGATGTATCTACCTATTGTTTTTTTCTTTCTGTGGTCAAATCCATGTGAACAAATGATACCTGGTTTGGTTTTTTTTTTTTTCCTTAGGGGGGATATTCATTGATATTGGTGATTTTTATTTAATTCTGTGAGTGGCTATAAATAGTCATGTTGAGGTTTGTAACTTCTAGGGCTTTTCTTGTTTGGGTTTTGGTGGGTTTTTTTTTTTTTTTTCATGACAATATCAATTGTGTAATATCACTTAAGCTCCTTAAATGAATAAATTTAGGGAATATGAGTACTTTTAGCACAAGCTGTTGCCCAAAATGGCAGCCTGAGCAAATAAAGAGAGTGTTATAGAGATGAACTGATTAAAAAAAAAGGGGAAAAAAAAGGTGTTATTACATTTAGAGGTTTGAATATTCACCAAAAATGAACATAGAAGTTGTGTTTTTCATTAGTTTCACTGGCAAGTGGTGTGCCTCAGCAAATTAGTTAAAGCTGTTTAGAGGACTAAATATGACTGTGGGAGGATAATTTTAGTGTCTAATCTCACACAGTCATGCCAAGCTAATTTTATTCTCCCTTTTCCCTTTTTAACTCAAGGAATTTATATAAACCCAAGATAACTTTCCCTCTTTAAAAAAATTATATATAGGGAGAGGGGTATATGTATAGTACATTTATATACAGAAATATTTATATAAACTATCAGCTGTAATATTAAACCACAGTAAAATATACATATCAATTGGGGTGAGGGAACAAAAATAAATGTCAGTTTGAACTGTGGGTTTCTCTCTTTCGGATGTTGTGCGTTTGGTAACACCTCTAACTTTCTACCAATCTGTGTTAGCGTATTGAAGGAGTAAACCGAAAGAAACCAGTTACGTGTTCAGACTCGGATTGTCGCATGATCTGCATTGATATGTTCTCCGTTTGAGTACCTTACGCGTTATTACTTGGCTGATGACAGAAGCTAAAGAGTGTTTTGTTTCAAATGTCAAGGCCCTGTTATGGCAGACGTTGCCTCCGTGGGATACGGGAGAAGCGAGGGTACTCTGCTCCCTCAGCGGAGGAAAGAAAGGGAGTGTAATGTTTGTTAATGGGCATTCTCAATTTTCAGACCCTGGCAATTATCAGAGGTGTGGCCTGAAAAGGAGAAGAAGATATAAAGGACAGGATTTCTTAAAAATTATTTTTCTTATCATTTTTTTTTTCCAGCTAATGATAGCCAACTTTATGTGCTCTTTTCTCTGGAAGTCTTATCTGAGTTTTTTGTCATTTTTAGTGTTCTTCCACCCCTCCAAAATAAGAATCATCACTTCTGGTATTATTGTTAGAACATAATGGTACAGGAACCATAAAGACAAAAATCTGTCTAAGGAGGTAGTCATTAAATGATCATTACTTTCTTGCTAAAATAGGGGGATAGTGACTTTGAACGTAAGCTGCAGGATATGAGTATGCCATACCAAAACAGGCTATACAAAGGAAGAAACTACCAACAGAAAATTTCATTGCGCAGCATAGATTGTGCATTTTGATGTTTTTTCCAATGAACTGAGAGACAAAGGTTTTATTATTTAGTCATCTCTGTCAGAAACCATTGCTACTGTAAAAAGGCAAATGTTTCATTAGACTGATGAGTGCACTCGTAAGAAAAAGATGGTATTGCAGCTTTACGTCTAATAGTGATATCCTATTATTTACTTAATACTGTTTTGTACAGAAAAAAGCTTTTTTTCTCTGTGGGTTATCAAAAGTTGTAATTCTCAGAAAGCGAGTATCGAGCCTCAGAGACATTTAGCCAGGAAGACTAGCTGCTCTGTAGCGCTCAATCAGAGCAGCAGCAAAACTGTATGTGAGGCTGTGAGTGAACTTGCAATATCTACAGACGCAGCAGAACAAGTTAAGGACAGAACAAGGTCTGATCAAGCACAACTTCACCCTCTGCTCCTGATTTCTCTTCCTTTTGTTGAATGAAGTCAAATGCAGAGGGGTTTTTTGGAATGTTTTGCTTACGTTGCGTACGTTTAAGTTGTAACAGTTAACTTAATAATATCTTTGCACGATCGAGAGCTTTGTCATTTATATAGACCTGCAGTAGGTGCGTGTGCATGCAAACAGGTGAGTGTGGGCTCACAAGCCTGTACGACCACATAAAACAAGGACCGAGACCGCAGCCACCAGCTCTCCGCAATGCAGTGGGCGAACAGGGAACAGTGCGCAGCTCGCTCCCTGCCCGTTGCCGTCACCTTGCCCATCTTCCCCGTGCTGTGTTTCACGGTCCTTCTCCCTGCGGGGCTGCACGAGTGGCGAGGGGGTGTCTGGGGGGGGGTGTGGGGTAGGAGGGACAAGACTTGTTCTTCTAGTGGCAGTGCGATGTGTTTGCTTAAAATCACAGAATCACAGAATGGTTTGGGTTGGAAGGGACCTCAAAGCCCATCTAGTTCCCGCCCCCCTGCCATGGGCAGGGACACCCTCCACTAGACCAGGTTGCCCAAAGCCCCATCCAACCTGGCCTTGGACACTGTCAGGGATCATCCTGGGACTGCAGCTTTAAAAGCACAGGAGGGGCCTTTCATTCTTTCTTTGGCTAGAAGTTTGGATTGCATAAACCCACAGCCATAATGGCTTTTTATTATATTGAGGGACAGTATTAAGAATTTGGTTTCTCAAGTTTAAGCAGATGTTGCTTGTGATGGAGAAAATTTGGTCACAGCGTGCAGATGCTGTCCTTACAACTGTTCCTGGTTTATGTCCTTGTAGAGGAGGTTAAACTTAATTAAATGTGAAGAACTAGATGAGAAATATGCAAGGAATCTGCTGAATTACTTATCTGCCTGCAAAGCTATGTTTTCATCTAAAGCATCTCTTCGTGTCAGGTGTGGGTGCATGCTAGCAGTAGACTCTGTAAGGTAAAGGACGCTGGTTGCTCCTGGAACAAGCAGGCAGTAGAGGGAAAAGAGTAGCAGCCCTCAGCACGACATGAGCAAAATAGGAAAACAATCAAGCTGTGGTGATGGGTGATTTCAATTTCCCAGTATGAACTGGGAAAACTGAAAAGCATGGCACAATGAAAAATAAAATTATAGAAGAAATAAAGAGTTATTGACCTGCGGTGTCAGAATCCTAATAGGACTTGTCCTCTCCAATCTCAGCGAAAATGTGCAGTTAGTAGATTAGAAACAGCAGAGCTACTTGGTTCAAGTGACCTCATGATTAAATTCAATATAACTTAGAACACTAAGCCAAATATATCAAAACCACAATATGAATTCTCAAAGGTCTACTTTAAAGGTATATGGAAAAAAACTTTGAAAAATGGGTAAAGAAACAATAATGGAAGGTATTTCTGGTGAAGAATAAAGGGTTTTTCTAACATTGCCAAGATGCAGTTTTTGGGGTAAAGGAAGAAAATGATGTGATTGTGGGGAATTAATCACTACAGTATGACTGCTGTACTTTCTTTAAACTCTTAACTTAATAAATGTGTTCCATTACTGAATTTCTGCTAAAATTATTGTGAGCGTGCCATAGCTACAGCTATCCCTGGGAGAGTGGGGACAGCAATTGTTGTCTATTCGTATCCAGTTGATCACCAGAGGAGCGTTGCTTGGGAGGTGGGTATATCTCCAGTAAGTGATTTAACCTGAGTTCTTGACTACCGCAGGGGACAGCCTTTGTAAAGGTTTCTGATTTATTGTTGTGGCATCGCAGGAAAAAGATAAACATCCAGGAATCAAGCTGGAGAGGAACATGTAGGTGTGGTATTAACACATTTGCATTATGGCTCTGCCAAAATTAAATAGTTATCAGTGCAGACACATGAACGATCTCTGGTTAGGTTTTAAACTTAGCACTCTGTTAGGTGAACCTGTCTTAAAACTAGACAGGCGGCTGTATTTGTCAATATAATTTGAATTTTCTTGGTTGTCTTTGCCCCAAGTAATTGGACCAAATATTCCAACAAGGATTTAAAATAAAAGGAGACTCCGGTGTGAATTTTATGACAAGAATAGATGCAGTGGCAAACTGGATCGTTGTAGGAGATAATACAGGGTACTGGGATCTGAGAAGCTACGTACAGGAGCATAACGCAGCAGTTTTACGGCGCCTGCGCTGCAGTTGTGTGCCCTTTGCCGGACTGGTGGTATTTGTGGTGGCTCAAGGTCTAGTCTGCTCCTCCAGACGCACTGATGATAATTCATTTAATCCCGAGACAGCGGGATGGTTTTGAGTGGTGTATGATGTAATACGCTTGCACCATCTCTCTCAATTCTTACGTTTATATGATCATTTGTGTAAATAGGAAATACCATGGAGACTTATGAATAATTAAAAAAACCACTAACCAAGTAGTCAGTGTATTTTTAGCACTTATAGTCTTTTTAAATTTACCTTTTATGCATGATTAAAAACTTCTTATTCTCAAAAAATGTCTCCAGGGGATCAGTGTTCTCAGTGTTAATATAAGGAAAAACAGTTTAATTTAAAAATGTTTATTCTGCTGTTTCAATACCACTTTGAATTGAAGTTACCAAGTTGGGGACAGGGGGTGGGGGGAGAAGACAAAATTCTGTAGTTTAGATGACCAATCAAGCAATTGGGGGAAAAAAAATAAAAAAAAAAAAAAACCACAAACTGAGTTGGTAGCACCTTTACTGAGGATTACCCACAAAGCCAGTTCATCAACCTGTATAAACTGGTGTAATTATTGATTTCTCTAGAATAATTATTGTACTAGGTAATCACCTGGCCCACACTGAATATCTATGACTAATGGCTGAAATTTTTTCATTACTACAAATTAGATTTTAAGTAATGAATCTTAATTCCTCCTCCCCCGCTGAAATAACATGCCATTTATTAGTGAATTTATCACTCATTTCTTCATATAACTAAAGGAAAGGAAACAAATTGCAGGTAATTGACTTGTATTTACAGGAAAATCTAAGAAATAGAGAATTTTAAATAGTAACAATTGGCATCATTTTGATCTGACAAATGAAATAATAAATTTAGAATGAAAATGTTAAATAACTGTAAAATAACTTTAATTACACAATATAAAAAGTATTCAGAAAGGAATCTAAATGCTGCATTGGTCTTGTCATTATTAGTGTTTAAAAACCCTGGAGTTAAGCAGTACATCAAGCTTCATGCAACATAAAGCCCATTGGAAAGATGCGTATCTTTGGTCCCTCCTCACCCCCCACCACCCTGATTCAGTGAGGAAAATCTAAACTGAGCTCTAGTAGAAAACTAGTTGGGAGGGGAAAAAAAATGCTCAGAATGCTTAAAATTCAGATAAAACCTTCTCAACCTCTTCCCACTTTAACATACTGTTATGTCATGTAGAAAAGATAAAAGTAGTCGTAACTTATTCTAAGTGGGAAGAACTGCAGAACTATGTGCTGATCCTAATCTTTGTAAAGCAAATATTTTTGTAATTGGCATCTAATAATGTCTGTCTTTTAAACAAAATCAGCATTTTCCCATCAGCATTTTTTTACTTTTTAACTGTAAAATAGCACACCAGTTACTACAAGATTGGTAAATGCTTTGAAGCATTAAATTTCTGCCGTGAGACTCCCGTTTATGACCAAGATAAAAAAAGTTTCACAGACCCTCTGTTGCTGAGATACCGCCTTACAGCTTGTCCCACATTCCAATAAGTGTGGGCTGTGGGTTTCTTTGGGTATTTTTTTGTTGGGGTTTTTATATATGTGTGTGTATATATATATTTTCCCCCCAAATATCAGTCTGTTATCTTATTTTGGTTTTAATTTTTTTCTTTAATCCACATTACGTGGTACCTAACAGCTTCCATTTGCCTGGGCCAAGTTGTGCTAGCTGCCCAAAACCCCAGAGCATGACTTCTACACTATTAAAGTCAAAGCCAATAAAATGGAAAGAGAAGGGAGGAGTTAGAGCTGTTTAGTAATAGAGGAGGTGTCTCTGTACTCTAGAACGTAATGAAAAATGCTGACAATGTACAATATTATGATGTGATACCAAAATAAAATGTTGACCTCATTTTAAGCTAGTTGCAGTGTTCTCCATGGTAGCAGTGAGGCTGTTCTTGTGCATCAATCTGCTTGAATATTTGAGCTACCAGATATTAGCCAGGGATCTGGGTCATGCCTCTTTTCTTTGTGTACCCCGGCTTTTTCTATATGTAGCAAAGAGAGAGCTTGTGGCCAGCGGTAGCGTGGTGGGGAGTGAAACTTCAGCGCTGTTTCATCACTCGCCTCATGTTGATGTCCTGCTTGTGGCCTTCACATCATTTCAGACTTCTCCGTTTTGCACGACTCTGAGTTATTACCTTTACAGTATTACCCAAAACCCTGTTCCTATCTTTCAAACTGAGGACAAGAACTCTGACAACTTAAAGTACTTGCTGTAGACTAGTTGCGTATAAGGGTATGAACTGGGATCTCCTCACTCTTGATAAATGCCTTGCTGGGAAGACTATCGACCAGGCTGGATCGGTTCTCACTGACCAGAAACGCTATCCTGCACCGAAGAATTGTGGATCAAAAGCGCTGAAGGACTGCGTTGTGTTAAATTTATTTTTCATACCAGGGTTTTCAAAGCACTCTTTGGCACCTAGTTCTGCTCATTTCGTTGGAATTATAGGTTATGGCAGAATAATTCTAATGCATGTCTGAAACTTACAGCTTTTTTTAATGTCAAAATAAATACCTAGATTTAAGAAGAAGAATCTGCCTCGGATACTGGTTTTGGGATCCTGGCGAGTGTTCATAAGGATGTACACGACGGAGCATTTGTTCTGTAGCTCACAGGCATAACAGGTTGAGAGGTTCTCCACTTGTTCAATTTGCGGATTAACATCTAGATCAGCTAAAGGATGACATTTTCTGAGTGTTACATCTGCAGCTCGCACTAAACATATGTAATGCCATATGGTCACTGAAGGGTTATGGACTTTTTTTTATTAGGAAAACTACCAGAGCTAATATTAGGTATGAAGTAGAATATACTGTGCACTCTTATGCCACCAAAATAGAAAAGAAAGAAAGCAAAATTTGAAAAATAAGTTGAAAAATCAACAAAAAACCCCTTCTCTTATTACTGTTTGTGTATAGAGGTGTGCAATGGCTATAATGAATCCTGCGGAGACAGTTGGATTAGACCTGTAAAACATAACAGCTATATTCTGTATGTACAGGCAACTACAAAATGAAATGCTCATGGTCTTACCCTGCATAGCAAATTAGAGTGCTGATTTCCAAGTATTTGTTGTTAATATCTCTTTGGGCAGAGCATAGAAGATGGGCAGTAACGTGCAATCAGAGGACAGGCGGGCTCTCTGCAGAGTGTCGTCTTAACAAGCGTTGTCTGGGTCTCTTAATTGCATAGTATCTCACATTATCTCTTACTATTTTTATACTGTAGATATTTAGTACCCATTCACTTCATATATAACTCATGCGAATAAGCTTTTCAGTATACAATGAAGAAATACCAGAGAATACTAATTTTCATAACAAATCCCATCTTGGGGGAAATGTTGGCAGAACTATGGGTTGTACAATATAGGCTTTGTACCGCTGGCCAACGTTAGCCTTACGAGATCATGTCATCACATGAGTAAAGAACAGAACAGTCTGTCATAAAATTCAGTCCTCGGGTACACCTGTACAATGAATATTTAAGGCCTAAATTCATCCTGATGGAATTAAGCACCCAGGTACGTTTGGGTAGCCCTCAAACTTGCACGTATGCCTTTTATGAGCAATTCCGCCTGCCCAGGCAATGCACCGATACCTTCTGCTAGCAAATGGGCAAAGCTGGCAGCAGTTGTCCCACCTTCAATGAGCTTCTTGTTTTATGTCTGTTGTATCCAGCTGCAGTCCTGTTTTTCAAGAAATCGACTTTTCTCCACTTCCTCCTCCCCAATCCTGCCCCCCTTTCCCCTTTACAATACAGTGTCTCTGGAGCAGTCCTCATGCCCTCAGCTGTAACCGTGGACATCCCAGATACCCCTCAAGTCGGGGCAAGGGCTTAGTGACGCTGTTATCTCAGCAGCCCCATCACCCTTAGCCGGAGCAGCCCCAAACACGCGCGTAACCCTTTCTGCCAGCGTGTGAGAAAGCACCAAGGGGCAGCACCGGTAACCGTGTGCTTTATGAACAACGAATATAAACAACGAGTTTATATTTTAGTACGTTTTAAAGGCCAGCAAGTATTCCGACATCGTTGGGCACCTCTTTAGGTAGACATTGGCCACAGTACCCCGCCAGGTGGCTACGAGGTGGGATGTGATCCTGGTGGGTGCTGTGGTCTCAGGCACTGCCACAGGGCTTGACCCAGCGTGGGTGTGTGCTTGGCTCTGACGTTGGTACCAGACCAAAACAGCCTCTCAAAGCTTCCCAGTGAAGGACGTCACGTTCCCCTGTTTTCTGCTTCAGACCTGTCTCTCTCTCAGAAACTGCCGCAGAATATAACAACCACCCCTGCCCCCAGACCCTGCGGAGCTCAACTCGCCCCTTGTAAGCCAGGCCCTCTGCACTGAAATATCTTTGTCTGTTGTCGTTTTCAGTGGGGGGTGGTGTGGGGTGTGTGTGTTTGGTGTGGTGAGTTTTTGGTTTGGGGTTTTTTTTTTAATCTAAGCAGAAACCTGTGTGAGTTGTCTCTTAATAACAAACCTGGTTACCCATGGGCAGGTAGGAGGCCACTTAAGTTGCCTAAGTATAGGTGCCTGCTAAATTTGGGTGAAGGTAGGGTGTCTCTTATACACACCTAAAGTTAGCTCTCTGCTAATGTTAGAATGGTAAATCTGACCATAAACTCAATATAATTCACTGCACGCATCTACTCCAAAATACTGACCAGGATACTATCACAAGCTTGAGACTTTTAATTTGGAAGAAAAAACCCTATAAACTATGTGACAAGAAACCAAAGTAATTTCAGGATCTTAGACTCCTGAAAATACATTCTGAGATGGGACTGAAAATTGCTGGTTTGTTGGCGTTTTTGAATCTCGGAGTTATTTAGCAAAGGTTTTCCTGTGTCTACAATACTCTAGGAGAATTAACAGCATTCAAAGATCTTTACGTCTACAGTGCTAGACATAGGTTGTAATTAAAAAATAATTGTAGTTGTTAATTTATGCCTAACTACAGGTAGCTTCTCATTAGATCAGTGCTTCACCATTTATCTGGTTTACTGGTTTCCAATTTCTGTGATTTTGCGTAGTAACTAAAAGTAATGCATTCTTTATTTCTGAAAATCTTGAGTTATCACAGCAAAAGAAATATGTTCAGCCAATGGAACTTACACGTATTCAAATTAGGACCAAACTAAGTCCTAAAACTCACTTATTAAACCCCCCCCCGCAGATAAATATGAAAGCCTAGCAACTTTGTTCAATATGGTTGAATGTTTGTGTTGCATTGATTAATCATTCCCAAATGTTTTCCTTAAGCAAGAATTGGTTGTTTTGAAAAACCTGAGATTGATTGGGGGTTTTGTTTTTGTTTGGTTTTTGTTTTGAACAAAATGATCTTGATTAGAGCCAAGATAAAAATCACAATTCCCATCCAGTGGAAAACTCCAGTACTCCAACATTTGTTTTTTGCCAAATCTGGTTGAACTTGCAATACTTAAATTTCACACAATTTTGTTAACAAGAGCTCAGGAAAAAGTAATCAATGAGAAAACAGTGAGTTTTCTGAGTGATTTCAATATTAAATTGCACTTTCTATGGTACTGATTTGCCCCCCTGAGTTGTAGTTCAAAAATCTCATGGACTCATTTTCCTTCCTCGGCTCCCTGGACTGACTGCATCTCCCTAGGTGCAACCTGTGTGGACTAGCGTAGAGAGTTCTCTAAAGGGAAACTTTCATTGACAAGGTCATGGGGGACAGAATGCAATAAAAGAGGAAGGGAGTTTTCTTCAGGACATGGGTGGGAGAACAACTCTGAGTGATTGGCTGTTCAATGAAATAACAGTGAAGGAAGCAAACATCAGTCCAACATCAAGCAGTAGAATTTGCTGGAAAAAACCCAACCAAACAAACAACTTTTTTCTGCAAGCGATACAACTTGAAAATAAAGGCAGAGTATTGGAAGGCAGTAGATTAATTAGCTAGTGGAAACTGGGTATTAAGATTTTTAGCTGTGCATGCAGAAAGAAATTGAATTCCAGAGGCTATGCCTGCATCGCACCCAGGACTTCTGGTTTGCACATGGGCTTCCCTCCCACCGTCAAGAGACACGGCAGTGGAGGCTGCGTGGGCGGCCACAGCATCCAGATTAGGAGCCGGTGTAACGACAGAGTAGAGCGGAATGATGGCATCGCAGTGGTTTGTCTTTGGTTCCTATTTGTAATTCTTCTGGTCGCTATGATAGGTTGACGTATCAGTTGGGAATATGGTTGTACTAGATTATATGGATGTTTTGATTGAGCAGCTATGAGGTTGGATTTTTCTTACTTCATCAAGTTTAATCAGATATTTATAAGATCACTGCAACCCTAATGATGTTATTAATGTAGGTATGATATACACAGCAGTGAGTTATAGTCTAATAAATAGAATAAAATGCACCGTAAAACAAATGCTTTATAGTTTTAAATGAATATATGAAATACATGGATTGGTTTATGAAATGGCAGGCTTTAAAAAGTGTTCTTCAGTTCTTTCCCTGATACACTGGTTTCAACATCAGTTAATATCATGTCCTGCCAGGCTAAAGACATTGTGAAGATGAAAAGTCTGGCTTTTGCTTTGGGTCAGAACGAGAAGCAGTAGCTTTTACAGTGACCGTGGGGTTTTTTTCACTGAAGACTAGATTTCAGTGGAAAATTCCTGTCCGGCTCTAACTTTGGTGGATCAGTTTGCACGGCAGTTCCCTGGGAGGCACAGCCATCGAGCGTGAAGCCTCGGCTGAGCCCGGCTGCGGAGGCGGGCAGCTTCCCGTGCCCTCAGCCTCTCCCGGCCCGGAGGCCACCGCAGCGGCCGCGGGACACGCTCGGTATCTCCAGCCAGTGCTCACCGGCAGAGCGCTCCGCCCAGACCTCCCGTCTCAGCTCAGGGTTTGCTTCCGCTTTAATTGGGAAGATGCTATTAGGTATCTAAGGAAAATGTGTCCTTTAAGCTACGCTCAGTGGGCAAAAGGGATATTCAGAAGTTTTGGGTTTTTCTGAAGTTTGTAATAAGATTTCAATAGAAAAATATTCACATGTCTCTCTATTAGCTTATTTGTCAAGCTTTTTTTTTTTTTAAGCAATGGGAAACATATTTCTTTGGGTAAAATAAATTCTAAGTCCTGTAGGATTTTGTGTATGCTGACAAATATTTATTTTAACAAGCAAAACATCAGAAGATCACTCACATGCCTAAAATTACAGCCGTCCTCAAATACCATGCTTGTTGGACACATGTGAGAAATTCCAGGAATCGAGTGCCTGTGCTCTGACTATATTAAAATATTTAATTTCGGAACTAATCCCTCACCCATCTCTCCTTTGTTATTAACGCACGTTGCATAGTAAACGCACGGCCGCACCACGCAGGTGCTGCGAACAGTTAATCCCCAGCTAGCCACGGGCCCGTTCTGGATGGCGGCTGGTGCGTGCCGCAGCTGCGAAGCCCCTCGCCGCGGCCGGGGAGCCGGGCGCAGCAGCCCCAGATGGCCCCGCAGACAGCCGGCGCGCGGCCAGCAGAAGCTCAGCGACAGCCCCGCCAGCCAGAGCTGGTTTCGTCCCACGGTTTCCACTCTACGCAGCTCAAGGCTCGGTTCCCGTGACAGGCTGGTTAGCTCCGGCACCGTGCCGCGAGAGCTCAGAGCGTCGGCTTGGGGCCGCGGCTGCGCTCGGGCTAATCGGATCCCGCTGGAGCGAAGTGCGGAGGCACGCAGCACGGAGATGGTGCGGTGGCTGGACGAGGAGCTGGCTGGGGTCAGCTGGGGACAGCCCTGTGGCTGACGAGCCCTGCTGGATTCCAGCTGAGCTGGCAGAGCCATTTTGATCCCCACAATATGTCTATAATCTTGGACTTTTCATTACCCAGAGTATTCCAATCCCCTATTATGTCAGGTAACAGGGAGGTGACTGTAGCTAGCAGGGCTGGACTACTTGTAAATACTTGAACTGTCTGACTCTCTTTTGAGTGATTTGTCTTGCATCTTTGCACTCGACTAATTTCGCATTCCTGCTAGTTGTTGCATTTAACATTCTATTTGTGTTTTCCATTCTGCTGCTACCAATATATGCACCTTCGCCGACATTACTGCTAATGACTTTCTCTTCTTTTCATCAATAAAACACATATTCTCTGGAGTGACAGTAAGATCATCTGCTAGAAATCACATTACTGTTAATAAGACAATACAAAGAAGAAAGAAAATTTATTTCAGCCCGGCAGCTGTAGCATCACTTTAGTCTTGGCGCTTGTGTGTGTCTTGGGGAGGGGGAGCAGGCTTTCTTCCTTCCATTTTCAGAAGTGGGTTTGTGGTTCAGTTGCTAAACTGTATTACCACAAGCCTTAGGAGGTTCATTTTTTCCGTAGTATCTACACACCAAATGTGTCAAACCCAGAGATCCCAGATACTGAAAGTATGCTGGTAGGCAGCATGAAATACAGCCTGTGAGATGGGGGGCTTATCGTCTGGTAGCTAATTTCATGGGTGTCCTTGTCTTCTCAGAATATCCACCTCTATCTCTACCACGGACTCAAAGGCATTATAAACAATAAAAGTTTCTTCATGTGCAGGGATCACTGGCAGAAGTCTCTGTGAGTTGAAAACTGAGTAAGCAGTAATGGTAGAGTCTGGCTGGACATGCATATCTGACCGTTCATGCAGATATCTCAATGGCCAACCCTCATCAACGTGGTGGGGAATTACACCGCAAGTACATGAACGTAACAAGGTTTTGTGAGGTACAAATGGTAAGGTGGCCTTTGACAACTGATCTGGCTCTTTCAGGAAAAAATGAAAAAATTTTATAGTGCCTTTTGTTTTGTGTGCGCTTTGTGGTAAATGATACATTAGCCTGTAATCTTTTCTATGGTCAAAAGTGCTACCGTGCTTGTCTATGAGCATCATAACCCGAGCAAAACAATCTATTGTCTGTGTTCCCTCTTTTGGACCAAAGAAAGTGCAGAAGTGTTAATTAGTCATATAAATCCCCAGTTTCTATGAAGCCGGTTTAATCATACTAATTCACTAATTTACATACGTGAGAAAGCAAGTGGTCCAGTGATTAGGCAATGGACACTGGGCCACGTAGGAGACACTGTCCCTCCTGCAGTGCAGAATGGAGCCTCCAGAAAACGTTCCCACGTGGGACAGCGTGTTGGTTTAGGTTGATTGTTAGATTCCCTCCCCGCCCCTTTTGTACCAGCTCTGCTTTTTCCTGCTCTCTGTAGCAGCAAAGGACTGTGCACGTGGCCGGGTGTGAATGTAGAAATAAGAAGTTTTGTCAAGCTGATGAGTTGTAAGCAGCTTGAATTTTCAATCTTTTTCCAAGGAAAACTGTAAAATTTTTTTTGATGTAAAGTTATTCTCACAGCTGCAGTCTGCACAGGCAGGAACCCTCAGGTGTGTGTGAGGGATATTGCACAGTAATAAAGTGCTGGACAGCCACTGATGGCTTTTAAAAAAAACCCAACCAACCAAAATCAGCTGGCCAGGGTCCTGGTGGGAGTGTTTCGGTGGGATGTGGATCCTCGGTGGGTGTCTGCTGCCAAGGCTTTTTGGTGTCTGTGATTCCCAACCCTGGCCATTTTTGGTCCTGTTGACTTCTCCCTAGAAGAGGACCACTGATGTCTTAAGACACTTTGAAGAAGTAATCATGATTAGTGTGCCTAACCTGGTTCCTACACAGTGGAGAATAAACACCTCTGGACGTTTCTTCATACCAATAGAAATAAAGAAAATAGATCTTCTCAACTCTGGCAGTGACTGGAGGCCACGTTATAACATTCATGATGAGTTTTGTCTTTCACCACAGATATCCTCAGTAGACACAAATATGTGCAGCAAAAGACGGACAACTGTCATGTGCCTATAACACCTTAAAAAGAGAAAGTACTGCAATAGACCACTGAATCTGCAGACAGAACATGACAGATCCCTAAAAGTAGAAAAATGTTAACAGCGCATAAAATAGTATAAAAAGACAAGATTAAAAAGCTTATTTGCATACATTCATAAGATGAAGAAATAGAGTAAGCGAACATTTTATTTTTTAGTTTTATCTAAAGATTTTAATAATTGATTTATAACTAGCTTGTCTAAAAAGACAGTAATTTTAAGTATGTACTTTCAAACATTAATATAAGCACTCGCCATATGTTTGTAAAATGATAATTATAAAAAGGGCCCTTTTAATGGTTGAGATTTTGCCTAGAAATGAAGCCAGCAAAGACTCCCATAATATTTAAGGTGTGTGCCTTCTGCTTCGGGGGCTTTAACTTTCAATCCTGCTGGGTTTTGTTGTATAAAATTCCTATTCATAGTGTAGTTCTAATTAATTCCCAACCCTCCCCAAAGGAATTCCCCCTTGTCCAAAACCTTTCCAAGGTAAAGAAAGTGTCTTTTAAAAGTACAGTAATAACCCTCTGAAGCTGCAGTGGCTCTACAGATATTTTGAAATGTGTACTAAAATTTATACAATCAATTGGTTTTCAGAGTGTGGCTGACCTAGAGAACGATCCCACAAGCTAAGTGCTTGTGCAAATATTAAAGCTGGTTGTGTGTTCACTTATCCTGCTCAAGGGATATTACTCATAAAATTTAGAATCAACGTAAAATATTGGAAATGCTTATGCTACAAATTTTACATTCTCTCTAAGAGTCAACCTGTGTCTTCCCTTGGGTAGGATAAGCATGGGTACAGTCTTCCCTGGCTTCTGGATCACAACCATAAAGACACAAGGAAGCTTTCTTTTAGCAGCACAGAGGAAACGGAAGTTGTTTGGGGAAGAGGTACTCACTTATGTCTGTGACAAGGTTGATAAACCATTCCTATCCAAGCAGAGAAGGGCTCTGTGGGGTGTAAGAACACACACAGACGAAGCTTGTAGAAATCCTGCTATAAAAACGCATGACAGAGCTCTTTATCGCTGAGCGATGCTTCTAGGTTTGCATTGTTAATTTATTATTTTTTTTTCCCACCTTGTTGATTTGGATGCACAGACTCCTCAGCTACAGTCAGGGTTTGCTCTTTCGGAGTACGTGCAAGTAGTATGTAGTTAATTCCTAGGGAGTTTTTAGGCTAGTCATGGACATTAGTCTAGGGTTAGGGGACAGAGGGTTTCTGACTTCCCGTGAGTGAGGAAGACACTAGGTGAGCATGCTGCGATCTGAAAAGGTGCACGTGATCTGATGGGTTGACCCCGTCACCCATGTTGGGTGCATATGATCTGATGGGTTGACCACATCTGCTTGAAAGTCTAGATTTCCTGTTACGTCCCTCCCTTGCCACATCGTGTGCTTTCCTGTATGACCTGATGCCTATTTCCCACAGCTGATAACTACCCTTGCGTATCGTTTCAAAACATTGGTTCCTTAAACTACAGTCTCTAGCAAAAGGTAGGGAGAGGGAGAGAAGGTCTTTTGGTGAGTTCCTCTGCAGACACAAATCATTTGGCCTTAGATACATGGTGAATAAGTATATATAAACCGCTTATTTTTAATTCAAGGCAACATTTGCTGTTAATAGGATGAGTAATTAACTATAGGTTTTGAGTGTGTTAAATGTGCTTCCAAGTTATTTCATACTTGCCCACAAAGCTGGTTTATTATACTTTTAAGATTTATTTAAGTAGACAGAGGTATGCTACCAATGATACAGGTTATGCAAAGAAATTATGCTATTTGTAAATGCACATGCTAATTAGATAGTATAGAGCCATTAGCAATATGTCTGAGGTTTCAGTTAAAGGTGATCATCTTCTGTAGAAAAAATGTCTACTGTCTTACTGCTAGTAACTCTACAGAATTGTGAGTACGGCAACAAACTATGATGTGGGTCATAGAATTTTATATGTGTAGGTTGTTTTCCTGTTTTGCAAGCATACAGTATTTCCTATAACAATTTATGCGTAACTGCTTATGAGGATAAACCTAATTAAATAACAGGTATTTAACTGAGCCTTCTTTATCTTTACTTCACAGTCTACAGTTTACTTCTAAACTCTTAGGGCTTTTTTTATCACCACAAAAGTCTGGTATGTGTTACTGTCTTCTGGCTTATATTTTAGCTAGATATTAATAAGAACCTCCACTTGTTTTTCAACTTTTCTTCTCTTGCATAGCTCCAGTGAATCCATCAAATATTTCATTAGAACAGGTTCTTACTGTTCTGCTGCTTCTTGATGCAGCTGTCGGATTCATAGTTAAAGCTGGAAGAAGTCTTTAATAATGGGACATCATTTTCCTTACCAGTGCAGAGGTATGAATGCCCTTGTAACCTACTCTAAATGTTTCCCAGGAGCGCTCAAAAGCATCAGCCAAACAGAATTTGATAGGTGTGGAACGTACTTCCACATATATTATATTTATAGGTCTTGTAAAGTCCTCTTTTTCTCACAACTCCTTTGATATCATTATTCCTGGGAGTGCAATTGATCGATAAAAAGCTACTACGTGCTGCTTCGCTGCAAAGGGTGAGGGCTGGCCACCGATCATTTCTTAGATCATGTACTCGCTCCATGTTTTGTCCTTATTTCTGGGTATGGGCTTCATTATTATTTATTACCTTGTTAATTATTTGGGATAGTGACCATGTTTTGAACTGACAAATGTGAGTGTTAAAGCTTACAGAATGAATACATATTTTTTGATGTATGACTATATACACATATATATGAACATCGGCAGGCATCCGTGACACTCGAGTGAAATTATCTTTCTCTGTGTGACGTTCTCTTTGGTCTGACTTTCAGCATAATCTATAAATGAAGAACTGGAGGAGGAATAAAGCATTTTGGAGTGTGAATGGACCTTTAGGGTTGGCAAGTTTTGCTTTCACATTACTAATCATGGCTCGTTCCGCTCAGTCCTTGAGCGGGAGGAAGCTCTTTCATCCTTTGTGTTGAATAGAAACAGAGGACACCGCAGGAACATTTATGCCTGCCCTAGCTAAAACAAATACTGGGCAGAAATAATTGGCAGACAAATCTTAATGAAGAGCAGTGACAGCAAAGGAAGTGGTTGAATAATCCGTAGTCTTCAATGCTACTGTTTGTCCCACGTCCATTTCCGAGAACGGTTGTGACTTTGTCCCCCCAAACTCATCAGCTCTAACAGCGGTGGTGGGAGCAGCAGAACTGCTGATGCCATCCGGTGCCCGGCTGCTGAAATAGCGCAGCGCTTGACTCGACTGCAGAAGTTTATTCATCTGGGCAGGGGTAGGGAGTGGCTGAGGAGGAGACCGGGAAAATTAAACAAAAGGAATCATAGAATCAGAGTGGTTTGGGTTGGAAGGGACCCTAAAGATCATCTAGTTCCAGCACCCTGCCAAGGCAGGGATACCTGCCACTAGAGCAGGTTGCTCAAAGCCTCATCCAACCTGGCCTGTGACCGGTTGCATAATCCTCCTTGAAACCTTGGCATTACCCAGCATAACTTGGCTTTCGCTCCCAAATGAGCAGTGAGAAGGCATTCTGAGCAGGAGGGGGGTGCTGCTGTAGGGGTTGTACAAGACCTGGATGAAGCAGGACTCATTTGAGATTGCTTGGCTCTGAGTGGCTGCTGAGCAGCAAAATGCTTATAAATCATTGTTCCAATCAGTGAAGAGATGTCGTATCTTCCAAAAAGCCTATTTTAATGACTTAATTTTAAATATTTTTAATACTCCAGTTACATTAAGATTTATATGCGACCGAGTTATGTTTGCTGTGGGAAACAGCTTTAGAATTTCTTGGCATTTATGTATTTAAATTCTTAACCATAATATTACATTAATGTAGTTGCACTGAATATTAAATTGATTTAAAGGTATTAATACTATATGCAATATACACTCCTTAGCGTGTAAATATCATAATGCAGTAACAAAATGCAAATTGGAAATATTTTTCACATTCTTGGTGCAAGTATTAGCTTTTTGCATTAATTCCTGATGGCTTATAATCATTATAGCAAGATGACTTGAATAAAATTCTTTGATTTATAAAAGCGTAAATGAGGTCTGAATCGATTCCTGGATCTTGTAGTGTTACAATACGTGTCTGTCCTGTGCCTTTTTCGAGTGGACTGAGGGAACCCTTATAAAGCCATCCACAAAATAGCTACCTCTGGCAATGTATTTGCTTTGAAATCATGAGTGTTTCAGACAAGACTGTTACAGTCTTGTGAGCTAGAATAAGAAAGCTCCAAACCCTAACCTTTGTTTATATGGTGGAAAAATAAGTGCAGTTCTAACACAATCAGATATTTACAAAAGTTATTGCATTTGAGGGATCTATACAAGCATAAATGAACTTACGGTCCATGTGAAGGCATTCCCTGTTGGCTGTGTGTAAATCTGTAATCTTTGTGCTCAGATCCCTAAAAGGGCAGAAGACTACGATACAGCTGTTGCCAGTACCAGTGAAAAACAAGCAAGCAGAGAAGAAAGCAGTTTTCATCTCAAATGTTTCATGCAGCAAAAAAGAAATTAGTCCCTCAGTCAAAAACTTTATATGGCAAATATCCTATGGGACTCCCCTTCATTGGAACGGTGGAGATCTGGCTCCTGTTGTGGTGAGGATGCGGATATGATCTTAAATAAAGCATACCACCTCTGAGATTCCATTCCCCCCCTCTTTTTTTTCCCTTTTTTACTTAAAAAGGGTGAAATCCTTCAGGGAAGAAACTTTCTTCTTTGTGTTGGCGTACCACCTTGCCCTGATCTGGGTTGAGCCTCTGGGTGCCTCTATGATGAACACCATGCTCTAATCCAGCGTCTCTACCACCAGAAATTCTTTTGAGAGAAAATAATGCATTTACAGCAATTACAAATAGTATTTCACTTACCTAAACCAGCAATTCACCTACCACCAGTGTAGTGTGTGCTTCTGCTAGGAATGCAGTAAGTAAATGTTGTCAAAAATAGATTATAATTTTTGCTGAAATTTTCAATGCTAATGCACCTCTTATGCAAAACAATCACTAGATTTTTTTCTTCTAAATATGCTTCCCTTATGCAGAGACTGTTAATGGAAACACATTCTATACCGAAAACTGTTTACTGTTTTTAAAATCAAACAGCTTCTATAACACAGATCTCTTTAATGGAAATGTATTGTAAACACAAACTGTTTACGATATACTATAAAATATTTTTATGCTGCAGCACTCTTTAATGGAAAAGTACTGTATATACTGCACTGATTATTTTCTATTAAAACACATTAAACAAAGCCTGTTTCAAACCAGTATCTGGTTCTTAATTTACATGAACAATTTTAGCTAAGCATTCTAAACACAATTAACTTCATACAGAAAAACCTTTTAAGGTATTTCTTTTTGACTAACTGTACAGTGATTTCTCTTTTTCAACAGAAAAAGTGGGGAGATAAGAGTAAAACCAGTTAGTTCTGAAGGTAGTCACGTTAAAATATGCTCATTTTCAGGTAGGTAAAAGCGTTCTTGAGCTGTTATATTGAACCGCGTCTGCAATCTTTCTTCTCTACTCTTGGGTTAGAAAACTTCATCGCTACTGCCCTTTCAGCCAGCCAGAGCTTATATTTATACAAATTCACATACTGAAGGTCAACAACAGCGACAATAGCTCCATTAGGTAGTAGCCCGGGTTCTTCGGTGCCCCCTCCAGAAAGATTTTGGCAGGAAAGAGGTGCATTCTCTCAGGAGAAGGTGGGTTAATCCACAGATTTGCTTTCTCAGAGAAGCGCTTCCCAAAGCCGTTTTGCGGCTGACACCTCAGCTGTTCCACTGTGGACAACGGGGACCTTGTAGGCACGGCCCCGTGCTGCTTCCCCGTAGTCCCTGCTCCCTAAGGATGTTCTCATCCTCCTCTTCATCGCAGTGCCTGAGTCTGCTGCCAGGCGGCCATGCGTGGGTCTTCCTCACCGAGCGCCTGCTGGCTGAGGGACTGTCTCTTAGTTGAGTGGTGGGTTTTGTACTGAAGAGGAGAAATATAGAAAGGAGCATCTCATATTGAGTCCTAGAAGGTAAAAAGTTTGAGATTCTTGGGTTCTTAGATGACCCCTCTGCAAAGAAAGGAATTCAGTTACCAAGACAAGTAACCTTTATTTTCATGGTTAAGCCTTGTCCTGTCACAGGACTGGGAAAGCTGCTAACAATCCAGTTGCCAAGTCCTCCTGTTCCCACTGGTTTTGCAAGAGGTAGCGGCCCGTAAGAGCAAGTTGTCATTGTTTTCCCCTTAAAATTCAGTTGCCCAGGGTTTAAATCTCAGTGAAACTAAGCAGATTCTTTATTTCTCCAGTTTCCCCTGTGCAACCAAATAAACCTTTGAGTCTCTCCCAGGGCTGTACAAGGTGACAGCTTGAAATCTTTATCTTTGAGTCCCGTGAGATGGTACACCGAGAGTCACCATGTAGTTTAAATGGGAAAAGACATGTTCTATATTCTCTGCCTGCTAACTTGGGAATGGACTGGCTACAGTCTGGGAAGGATCAGTTCTCCTCTTAAAGATTAAATATTACCGTTGACCTAATTTAGGATTCACTGTTCTTGAACACATTTGGGTTTTTATAGTTCCAGCCCAGCAAATACTCATTGGTGATGAAAGTTTTGGATGCGTAAAGCGGTGCACTGGGACACGCAGGGATAATGTGGGCCAAAGAACTGATGTTGTGACTTGCTCTTTGATTTTTTGGTGCCTAGAGATCCTGCTACCTTAGAGAGAAGATAGCATTGGAAGTGCTGCGTTCTGGCTAAGCCTATTGCAGAAGTTTCCAGGCTTTTGCATCACATCAGACAGAGATATATTTTAAAAATCTTTAAATGGACTTTTACAATATGTGAAGCTATTGCTTCCCATTGTGGAACAGCATGAAACTGAAGTGCTTAGAGAGACAGGTCTATTTAAAATCCTAGCATTTTCTTATAGCTAGCTTGTTTCAAGGGTTAGAACTGGCTTGAAGCAAATTACCCATTGTCCTGGTTCAGGCTTTACACGATAGGCTGTCCCTCTTATTCTGATCAATGTTATTTTTTTTTTTTTTTTTTCACTTAAAACTGGCCCCCCAAAAGAAAACAGCCTCAACACTTGAGTATCTTGCATGATGTTGCTAGCGTGCACCTTTCACCCTCAGCGATAACGGTAGCATGAAGTTAGCATTCTGCAAGGACAAGTGTGGAGAAAAGGCTCCAGCTTCTGTGCTGGGCGGTTGCTCAAGATCCTTTTCCACAAATAAAAGGACAAATTTTTAAATATGACTTTTGTTTCAGTGTAACTTTACAATAGATAAACATTTAATAAGTGAGCTATGACATTTACAAAGAAGAAAACATTTGAACACAGAGACTTAGCAAATTCTCAGGATTCTCAAGAGCAAATCTAAAATATTGCATCTCATTGTCCCCAGCCGAGCTCTGTGAACAGGGACTGAGAAAAACTACTTTCTATTTGCTGTAAAGCAGATTTCTGAATGTGTCCATTTTTCCTGGCAATTTTACCCGCATTGGATTTGGGTCATGCTCTGAATATTGGTCTTCTCTTTTGAGTCATTACATACAGTTTTTGGGAAACATGAAGGTGGCTAAGTTTTGGTGCTGGAAAAGCCACGGTATTTTAAAGTTCTGTTTGAAACCTTTGAACTTTGGTGTAAAAATACCGCCTAGATACGGGACTGAGGGATCGGGGTTTGCGCAAAATTCTATTGTTCTCTGTGGACTCTGAGGAAGGTAAAATGGTTTATAGTGTCTCTTTATTTTCATTGCCAGGAACAGCTGGGCAACGAGAGAGGAAATGGCTTTCTCCCAGTACTTGTCAAATAACTGATCTGTAAATTATCCCTCCAAGGGACAAGGTAGACAATGACAGTATGTTCATGAATCAAGAGTAAAGTTGCAGTACTGCGGCCAAAGTTGAGAAAATTATTAAAACAAAGGTTTATGGAATTGAAATTTGACTAATAGAAATGTAATTAATGATTTTATTAATAATCTTCCTGGGCTACCAGATCAGGGCTAATTAAATTCAGTCTGTATTATGTAATTATCAAACCAGGACAAGTTAAGTATGCACGTTGTATGTCTATATATTTCATACAAGTAACGCTCTGTAAAGGAGCACGTGCCAAATAAATCCAGGTACCTTCTGTCCGAGGCAGTCTGATTCGAAAGCCTGCGTAAGACACAAAGAAAACAGGAGGAAGTTCTTGCAACAAATACAGCTTGCAAAAGTGAAATCTATTTTCTTTGGTATCATGCAGAAGTTACTCAATATATTATACGAACATACTCTTTGATAGGAAACAACTAATTTCTTGAACTTGCAATTGCTTGGTTGAATGAATTTACCAGAACATGTTACAGTACAGAAAATCTAGTTATTCAATTATGTTTTCTGTTGTACAGTAAAGAAACAGAGCACAGCCTAATGAAATACTTAAGTGTTTATAAGCTGAAACATATTTCAGTATCATCTGATTAGAAGTTATTATCTCAGGCGATCTATCGTTATCAGTATTAAATGTATTATCCCAACAGAAATAATAAATTTCATTTTACTTGTTTAATAGCAAACATGAATCAGAAAATGTTTCCTGAATTTTATTAAAATTCTGTTATAGCTCATTTATAACAGAGGACAATGAAGTACTTACAGAATACAGGATGGTATAATCACTGAAAAGATAAAGAGCTCCAAGCTACCTGTTCGATATTGTTAGCATAAATGGAAAATAAGATTGGATCAAGATAAGAGTTTTGCAAGACTGCCTTGGTTTTATTCTCCACAAAATTTTGCTCCTATCTGATTTGACATGCCGTTTATTCTGAGTAAGGGCCTAATCTTGAAGTCTTCACCCAGACAACGGATGCATGGGCTGCGCGTGCCCTCAGGCTTACATGGTTGTGGCTGGTAGGGCTCGGTGCAATTAATGCACCTCAATAAAATGAAGTCTCGAGGACTTTGGCATGAGCCCGCAGCACTTGAGAAGCAGCTGACAGAATCCCCCAGCGTGTCTTCTCTGATCTGTATATAGCAGAAGCTGTGTGGTCTGCAGAAGCTGAGTGATCAAACAGCATCACTGGGGTTCTGCAGTAAAATTAAAGAATGTGCTTTTCAATTCAGCTGTACTCAGGAAAATTGCAATGCTATTTTTCTGGGGGCAGCCGAGAGCGTGTTTGGTAAAATGCATATTCTGCTGAAATTTCTTTCAGAGTAAAACCAAATACCTTGAGCAGGTTTGCAACGGGTATTGCAATTTCTTTTTCTTGTAGTAGACCAGTCTTAAAAGGTGACTGTTGTGCTTCGGAATTCACTTTGCCTGACTTTCTTGAAAAGTCTGAGGGTGCTTGTGTGCGGTGTGTATATAAAAATTCATGTATCTGTGCGTGCATTCTAATTCTGAAGTGCTCAGGATAGAGAACAGTGACAATATGCAAAGACTTACCAAATACTTCTGTGTGGGGTTTTTTTTGTCCAGATAACAGAATATTTTGGTCTACCTATAAAATAACACAGAGCTTTATTCTTCACAGCCGCTGCAGCGTTGACTTTGGCAGAGGTGTTTGTCACCTGCAGCAGTATTTTTAGTTAGTTTGGAACAAACAAACAGCATTTAGTACTGGCCAAGATGGTGCTGTTAAAACTGCAGGTGAACAACTTAAGACTACATCTGGAGTTTCTTATTACTGGAACTGTTTGTCTATAAGAAGCTCTTGTCCTTTTCTTGTGACTTTCTACTTTGCGGTATTACTTTGTCGCTGAAAGAGATTGCCATTACAAACATTAAGCGTGGAAAAGTGAAGCAGTAAGAGCTGTGATATATACTGTTTAAACTATTGAGCCATTTTGTAAAGCCTAAATGGTTGGAAATGTAAGGAATTAAAAAGACATTTGTGAAGTCTAGAAAGTACTGTTGGAGGGAGTATTGCTTGATGGTTCATTAATTCACTTTTTCCTCAATATAATGTCACCTCTCTTCCTTTTATTTCTGTATTTGTGTATTTAAGCATCAATGTGCGTGTGCATTTATGGTGTATCAGGTCCCCAATTAGAGATGTGTGTAATGTAAACTGCATACGTACGTTGTTACTGGAACCCTACTGCTTACTGCTGCTGGATGATAAGTAGGTGATCACAGTTCGACACTCTTCACCACTGAGTAGCTGATGCCCAAAGTAAGATCAATGCAAAACGAACCAATCCTATAAATTAAAAAAAAAAAAAAAAATATATATATATATATAATTTGGTGGGGTTATTTTTGTTTGGTTTTGTTTTTTGTGTACATACATGCAGCTGCTTTAGGGGCATAGAGAGCTGTTTAGTCCAGATATTTTCTGTGGTGTCTTACATTTCTGATAGTTCAGTAAATAGCTCTTGATCATCTGATAGTGAATGTCTGGTGTACAGTCACTCTACATTAACTAAAATAAGCGTGCATGTGACTTTCTTCTCCGACAAAGTATACTTATTCTTAGCTCTCATCCCAGAGTGAACTGGAAAATGTTGTCACGACCATGTAGCAAGCCATGTAAATGCAAACCAAGGGGTGATCTGAAGCAGATGTCCTCTTTCTGGGAGTAGAGCAAGGGAGAAACACACTCTCTTCATGGTTCCTGTGTATAAATGGAACAGTTGCACATAGATGTTGCTTATAATTATGGTCCAAATGTATTTTTTTATTATTCTAGGAAAATAAAAATTAAAAATCCAGGACCAGAACAATCTCAAATGTGTTGTCATTTGAAGAAAAAATTCACACACACATATATACATAAGTATATATATATATAACCCCCCCTCTTTCCTTCCTTATTGTATACTTTGGATTATTTGTAGAGCTGACCTAAGACTGGTTCCAAGTTTTGCATCCAAAACAGTGGCTTGGATTTTTCTAGGTGTCTGTTGTGACAGCCCAGTGCCATCACACAGCAAAAATATTGACTGTCGGTGGGAACTTGACATTTAAACTCCTTCTGCACCATTGATCCTCGCTGTAAATATCTTTACAATAATCTTTCTAATAAAAACTTCTGAAAAAAGATGGACTAGGGATTGGTAAAGAGCTGTTAATGAGTAAATAAACATAATTAACCACAAATAAACTTTATATATGTCCACCATTAATTTCTGTCCTTGGTAATTTACTTATTATTGGATGATTACTGACTTCCTGCACAGCAGTGCTCTATTTGTTAATGTCTCAGATCCTAATATACTTCTTGAATTCACACCATTATAACCTATATTTTTTAAATAGAATTGAGTGTAAGTTCACTCCTTTATTATGAATAAATGATTATTCTTTTTCTAGGATTTAAAGAAAAATAATATTAGATCTATTTAATCAGCATAAATGCAGAATTTTTGTCATTACAAAACCAATCCTATTAGAAAGATACTAAAAAGAATCAGAAAATAAATTAAACAGTTTGTTCAATAAGTATACACAGGATTCTTCTTCCAGAAATCCATACAGATCTCTGCTCAGTTGCAGTACATATATTAAAAAAAACCCCAACCCACAAACAAACAAAAAGAACGTGCAGCTGGCACTCCTAGTTTAACATTGTTTTGCAACTCTGGTCATCTCAGTGGAGGAGTCAATAGCGCAGACTCCTCCAAGATGCTGATCCCTGGGCTCCGGGGCTCATGCACATTGAGGAAGAGCTGGGAGAAGGACAAAACACTTTCCATGGCCAAAAGAATTAATGTTAAAGCACCTATTGTATCTGCGTATAGACACGTGGCTGTTGTGAGCCATAATGAATAGCTATTAATTACCATTAGCAGGTTCAAAGTGTCTAATTCAGTGAGAAACCTGACAAAAACAGAAACCAGAATTGCACGTACTGACCCTCACCTTGCTTTTTAAACTGCAGCTTTTATCACAACGTGCGTCTGTTCAGATGGTTAATAGTAATTGCTGTCATAACTACCGCGCAGGGCAGTTTGTTTCTAAGCCTATTTCATAAATACTGTTCCCAAGTACTTTCAGAGAACATTTTATTTGGTCCATTTTGGCTTCAAGTGAGAACTGAGTAGTTCTGTCTCAAATCCATTTTGTCTGCGCGCTTTGTGTATCCCTCCTCTTTGACTTCCAAAAAGTCAGTTGTGTTTTGTGAAATAAACCCCCACATAACACAGGGACTACTCAAATTGATCAAGACAACTGTAAAAGAAGACTGAGATCTTCACCTGGCACGAGGACTTTGATCTTGAACCTTTCCACGTGAAAGGTGAGGAGAGGTGTAATTCTGACGAGTGTTAGCTCCGATATAAATCAGGAATAGCTGCTCTGGAGTTAGCAGAGGTGTACTAGTCTAAAAAGGATGTGGGAAGAACAGGCTACAGATACATGACTATATATAAATATGAAATTATGTATCCGTGTATGTGTGTGTATGCATAGATATCAAGACATTTTTAATTTCAGAATTATCCTTGCTACTAGTATAATATCTCTCAAAAAAGAAAATAGGTGTAGAACATAAAATGTTTGTTCCTGAATTGTTTTTTGAAGGTGTTGTACAAGGTAAAATGCCACAAGTGGTCTTTTTTTTTTTTTTTCTTCACTGTCATTTGGACTTCAGTACTTAGATTTTGAATCTAATTATAGTTGCCTATCCTGAGACCACATGAATGAAAAATTTGCCGGAGCTGTTACCACAGTTAATTCAGTCTGGAATTATACTTTCAAACAGAGTTAATTGGGGTATATTGAAGATCAATTTCACTATACAAATTTACTGAAATTGAAGATCTGGATCCTAGAGATTGTTTTCAAAGATGCATTAATCAAAAAAGGTGTGCTATTGTTACCAGACAATAATTCAGAAGATTCTCTAGGAATAATTGTACTGTAGCAAGTTAATGGTGCTGGGTTGGGTTAGCTTTGGAAGCAAAAGCTGCTATGTGTCTGGACTTCACCAAGATTTTGAGTGGTTCTGGTAAGGCTGAAAAAACAGTAGTTGGATATGGGGCTTGGTAATTTGACACAAAATCAAAGTGAACTTTGTTGGCTTAACACAGGTATACATTGTGTGTAGGCATCTCTCCATACACTTCTATTTCTTTTTTCTTAAAAAAAAAAAAAAAAAAACAAAACGCAAAACCAAACCCCCCCCCCCAAAAAAAAAAAAAACCAAAAGCAAAACCCTCATATAGACATAATCGTAACATGAATTGATATAAATCATAACATAAAATGGGACTTGTGTCTGTGGAGCTGGGAGGAAAGTGGACATCATTTGGAGTCAACTGCGCCAATACCTCTTGTGATGGAAACGGAGTTATGATTGCTACATGTTCATTTGTTTGCTGAGATGTTTAGTAAATGGATGTTGGTTTGGACTACTGTAAGCCTGGATGGAAAAATCAGCAGGATGGAAAGAGAGTAGACCAAGGTAAGCCAGTGTTTCACAGATGTTCAGGGATTCTTAAAAGGCATTGGCCATGTAGCATGCTTCTGCAATCTACATTCAAAACCACTTTAGTAATCAAAAGAAGAAAAAAAAAAAAAGGCAAGGAGTTGTTTTGGGAGAACATAAGAGTAACAGGACCCCACTGCTCTCTGCACTATTTCTATCAGTTTAGAGAAGAGTGTTTTGCTAATTGCGCAGTACCTAAAGTGAGGTTTTGCTATTATTATTATTATTACCGAGTTTTACTCCCATTGACACAATCAATAATAATTTGTAAGAAAGCCACCAGCAGTACCTCAGTAAGGCAGAGACGTGGTGAAGGGAAGGTTTGGGTGAAGTTTGCCCTGCAGAGGGGAGGAGGAAGATGCGGCCGAGGCCGTAGGGGCAGCTGGTCCACGCACCACCCCCCAGCCTCTCCTGTGCTGGGGGGGACGTGCTCGTTCATCCCTCGGGTTTCGTCCCTTCTTTGGGGAAAGGAGCAGGAGGAAGAGTCATGTTTACTCTGTCTGGGCTTTGAAAGCTTGAGAAACGCATTTCAGACGGTGCTATGCCTGAAGAAAACCTCACTCCCTTCTGATGCATGAGGCCAAGCTATTTAAGCACCGCTGCTATGTAAATATTTACATTTGTAAAAAAAATAAATATAGTTTCTCGTAATAATTATATCTATTCAATGCATACCATCCTCGCTTAATAGCAAACATTAAAACAAGATACTTACAAAGAGAAACCCTTGTCATTTGGCAAAGAAGACTGCAATAATCCTCTGCTGCCTGCTCCCCCCTCCATTTTAATTGTTAATATCTTTTCAGCATGCGGGAGAAGTAATCTCCTACCACGCTAAAGCAGTCAGCCTAATTGAAAAGAAATACAAGTCATCTAGTGCACAGCTGAAAAATTCAGCTAAAACGCAATCTGTCATTATCTTTCCAATGCCAATTTTAAATAGGTATTAAAGTAAATGGGGGAAACATCTTCTCATTTCTCTTGTGGTATCATTTCGTTTTTACAGAAATCCCTAATCCTCAAATGAAGATTCTGCCCGATACCCAACAAAACACTCAAGACTCAGCCTCAAGTGTCTTGGAAACCAGATCCAAAAATAGAGGAATAATTTCCCTATCATGAATTAATCTCATTTGAAAATGATTTTAAAAATACAGTTTATGCAATGCAAATCCTCGCTCCCAGAATAACCTGTATTTGTGGTTGTTATGCCACAGTCAAGAGATAAATTACTGCTCAGTGAGCTGTTTCAGCATGGCAACGTGAACTGCAGCTAGGATTAAGGAAACTGATGAAGCATAACATACCATGAAAGAAATGAAAACATTTTATAGGACACATGGGTATTATTGACAGGTTTCTACTTTTTAGATACAATGAACTCTTTCAGCAGGAGATTGTATTTGAAAAGTATCCTGCATTAGAAAATGACATGCCACACTTAAAAGTATTCACACTTTTAGTCCCCAAATTATTATGCACTATATAACACATTTCAATTTAATTGGAGAAACGTTATATTGTGATGCTGAACGCTTGTTTAATGGAGATAATATTTTAGCTTGGTAGGGAAAGTTGGATTCACTTGAAGCCGAGACATCTTCAGATTTGTAATTACCAATGCATGCTTCTGAGTAGGTAAAAGTATATTGAAAATATGTCAGATGGGGCCTTATAGAAAATCCATCAAGTCCTTAACAGGTCAAGCCCAAACAAAATCTTACTAAAGCTATTACCATCAAAGTTTATTTGGCTCTGGTCTCAGAAAGACAACTTTCTTCAGACTTCTCCACCAACTGAAATCCCACAGCTGCGGGAACTGCAGGATCTGCACCGTGTTGCGCGTGCTCAGCCAGCGTAAGGAAATGGCTGGTTGAAAAGATACCCCTACCCACAGCCTGTCAAATTGAAAAAGAGAGTTTTTAGCATTCTACTGTAAAACACGATGGCTAATTGTTTTTCCTTCAGCAGCCTTGCTTTCTCACTCATCCCCTGAAGTAGTAAAAGATTCAGCTAGACTGAACAAAGACTATGCTTTCAGGAGCAATCATCTCTTGGTAGAAAATGATGTGGCGTTTCTGCCGTTATGTTTCCTGGTGTTCACCAATTGGAAAATTTTGTAGTTAGTGTGACCAAGATACTCTGTTGTAACTATGGACATAGTGGTAGAGAAGAAGAAAACAAGAAATAGGGTTAGGAAGAATCCCTTCCTAATGTGTACTTTCATTTGAATCAATAGCAATTAGTATTTTAGAGGGATCCAATTCAGTAGTTTTAAAGGCTCTTTTGGTGAGGTAGTATAAGTATGTCTTAAGTCTCTTTTCTCTCGATGTCCATATAGTCCTAAATTCATGGAGCACAGAGTCTTAGAGCAAGAAGTCTTTACAGAGCGCTCCTATAAACTGTGGGTTTGGTCAGTGTGCGCTCTGCAACGGCTTGCACGTAAGAGTTAGTTATTGTCTCACCGATGAGACCCACTACTAGCTTCAATGGCCTGGCTAGCCTGGAGTTTAACGGGTGGAGAGTTTTCGGCAGTTATATTTCATCTGGAATTTTACTGTTGGAATTTTACTGTTGGAAAAGTCCGAGCAGTGAAGACATAGGACCACATTGGTCCCGCTGTGGCCAGCGATGCGGTGGCTGCTGTAATGCCACTTACGCAGATTCTCAGAGAGCTACTGCAGGACAGTGGCCTTCAATGCTTGCTGTTGCGTGGGCAAGTGCCGCGCTGTGCGTAGGTTTGTACCTCCCCTCTCTGCTGCGCTCGATGACAGCAGGGAGCACTTCTGAAATCCCACGATTCGGGCTGAGGAGCAGAGGGAAGCAGAGCGTACCCATAGGTGCCGTCATCCTCGTCCACCTTGCTGAGCAGCTGGTACTTAGACACAACAGCGAGCTCTTCTCTTTTCCCAGTATTGCATCAACATTGTCATCTGAAATCCGACCACCTAACTGCAAATTGGCTTACATTTGAAGAACGTGAAGCTTTCTGTATAAGTAACCAAATGTTATAAGCGTAAGAGAGAAAGCTTCATAGATATTTCAAAGGGAAAAAACCCCACCTCTTGTTTCACTATTATACTTGTTTTGGTGCTGCTGTTTAAGTCAAAGCTGGAAAGCTGATAAATTTATGGTGGGACGTGCAGAGGGAAGTATGAAATGAAGACAAAACAATACTGAGGAGAATCTGGCTGAAAGCTAGTTTGAATATGAACTACGTGATGTTAGATAAGCTGCGTTATTCTTTACTGCAGACCAAAATCTAGAAAATATGAATTTTCTGCTCTCTGTATTTCATTTGGAATCTGGGGAGAAGGGACAAAACAATGACAATAATAATAAAAGTAATATTAATAATAATCTCTTGCGGGGCCAGAGGAAAAAATAGGGAATTTAGGTGATATATGTAGTGAGGCTGCATGTGGAATGCAGATTAGTATGAATTAGGTGAAAGAATATGTTTGTGCAAAACACTGCCTGTCTGAATACAGATTTCATAATCAGCACAAGGAGATGTTGAAAACAGAGAATGATATTTTTATGTTCTACAAAATGTCATTGTTTTCAGAAGTTATACTGTATTGTATGCATCATATTATGCAGCACAGGATCTAGATGAGAAAATCAAGCGGGTAAACTCAAAACACCTAGCATGTCTGCTTTTCAAAAGCCAGTACGCTGCTAAACCTAAAGAGAGAACAAAGGCGGAGGAATGATATTTTATTGGCATTTGGTAGTGACGAGATGCCCATGGCATATGGAAAATATTCATTAACCTCCCAACCACCCTAATCTGTCTGGGCTACTGGTTGAAACTCCCTATTCCTATTCTGTTTGTTCTATACCACATACGTTTAAAAAAAAAAAAATATATTAGAAGGCCTTAAATTATACTTCTGTGTATGTAATATAGGAGAAGGGCTAACATGCAATTTTGAAAACAGAATGTAGGTTCTAAATATTAATTCTGTTGTACTCTGCTAGTGGTTTAAAGGCGGTCAGGTTCTGGTGGGAGAAAGAATATAAGCAGAACATGATATGCTAGAACTCTGATTAAATATTTACAGGTTATACTTATCACAGAATTTTCTTATTAATATCAAAAAGTCACTTACCATCCTGCAGGTTAAGTGTTAAAAGACTACTTAAAATTCCGGTAGGATGCTTGCTTTCTTTTTTTTCCTAGTGTCTAGGGAACTACCCTCAATGTTACATGTAGACTGAAAGCGACCAATATTTTCTGTCTTCTCCATTCATCTCTCCCAAATGTGTTCTACAAATTCTTTCGGTTGAACTTTGTATCATAGTTTATTTTGCATTCAGTGATTGAAACTCTCAATCAGATCCATGCTGAGACTGAGCGTAGTAATAAATTCAAGTTGGTCCTACTTAATGCACATTTGGGAGGTGGGATTAAAAAAATTGATACAGAAGAGGGGAAAAAAATCTACACTTTAAAAAGTGATTGATAAGAAGTATTTTCTGTTTCTTGTAAATGCCAGACATCCTTAGCTAAAGTCATTTGCCACAGAAACTGCCCCCAATGTCCTCATCACCAACCACAAGACAGGTCCCAGCTGGAACCATTTATTGGCTTAGTCAAGTGCTCCACTACTTTGTTCTAAATATGTCAACTTTGATTCATCCTTGGGCTTAGTTGCTGTCAAACACTGTTAAATGGAACTGGGATCAGCATTGCACCTAGGCTTTCCTAAGCCAAAACCGTAATCACTTCTGTAGAAATGTTAGTATTCTGTGGCACTAAAGAGTCACTTTGATAAGGTGTGCGGCATTTCTGTGAGGTATCGTGTATGAAAAGGGAAGTCTGGTCTTATCTTTGGCACCAGCTAGAGGTAAGAAGTTCATAGCATCACTACCGAATGCTTTGGCAACAAGCTCTGTCCCTCAGAAGCGCCAGACTTCTTATTTATTTGCATGATCTATACTGTCAGGGCACGTGCAGGAGATCACCTTATGACACCGGAGTTAAGACTGTCCCCACCAGCTAAAGCGCTGGCAACGTTTAGCTTAACATTGGATTGGAGTTTGGTGTTGTAAGCGAGACTAAATGGATAAATGGAATCATTCTGAGAGGTGAATGGTAAAGCATAAAATATTTGAACGCGGATAAGGGAAAATAGGTTTCATCTACAGGCTGCAAAGGCAGTTAAAGAAATATACTCAGAATAGCATGTTATCTACTCTGCTCATATTGCACAATGGTTTTAGGTAGCATTTCCGTAGATTTCAGGGGGTTTTGCAAAGGAAAACAGCATTTGAAAGAAGTATACGCTGGGATGCCGTGTGAGATATGAGGAAGGAATCACAAAAGCTACCATTAACTGCTGATGTATGTAATACGTTATGGTGAAAACTAAAAAATTGAAGGCAAGTTGGGTAAACGGATAATCATGTCATTGCTGAGCACACTGTGACTGATTTTGAGTAGTATTGTCTCTACTATTTAGCAGAGGTCTTCAAAATGTGAACATGGACCACATGGCTTCCAAAAGTTGCATATCTTTACGAATTTATGCTGTTGAGTCTTTGACCCTACAGTTTTCTTTACTCTCAAATGGAAAGTGAACGAGATGATCCCAACAGATACTTTAAGTGGTACCTAAAGGGACGTTCTCAGTAATTTGTCTTAAATCACGTCATATTTATTACAAAGCATTCAGTAAACCTTCTACATAAACTTATTCTTTCCTTCTTGTAGTCCGCTGTCCTTTGGACAGTAAGGTCACCTTCACTTCACCAGTGACCATAGCTTCTCTTGCAGTTAGCTCCTAACTGTTGCCCATTTCTCCGATGAAACTCCAGTACTGCCTGCCCTTTTGGAAAAGTCAGGGCTCTTGGAGGAGGGAAGAGAGTTACTGAGGAATATTACAAATACAGCAACCGAATATTTCCACCCTTCTCCTCCATGACTACTTAGAACTACTCTGGACATGGGAAATCCTTTACGTGTGTGTGTGAGCTCATGGCTAGGTGGGGTTTGAAGAGGAATTACCAGATTCCAGCACGTCAGCAATTCGTGCTGTCTTCACGGCATTGTTGGTTCGCTTTTTTAGTGCCTAGAATTTGTGTGTGTGTGTGTACCTATCTATCTGTGCACAGGGATAAAATACCAGTGAATAAGAATTCTTCACTCAGTTACTCTAGCAACAACGTTTGGAGTCTTTTGCGCTCTGGTGTAAATTGCTTCCCCAGGGCAAAGCACAGGAAGAGTTAAGCCTGGTTTATTTTTCAACCTGCCACAATATTTACTTTTGTGTTTACAGTATTCAGTGCATCTGGTTCAAGCAAAGCTAAGAAAGATTTGATCTTAAATCATTGACATAACAGAAGCCAGATACTTGTAATACATTTATTTTTTTTCCCTCCATTTTTCAAGGAGAAATAACATGAAGGCCATATCACATCAATGGTTAAATATGCTAAAAATAATTGTGAATGCAATTATTTTTTTAATTTAATTTTACAATTTCTAGATAGTAATAATTTAACTCCTTTAATGTTGTGTGTATTCAATTTTATAGCAAACTGAATAGAATCCTGACAATTGCTTAACCACACATTAGACCAGAAACATCAACACTATTATATTTCATTAATGAAGAAAGCGCTGTGCATAACTAATGGATTTTATTAAGGCTAATATATATAACAGCAGGAGCAGTTGGTAGACCAGGGAAAGATTTTTGGTAAGCGCTCTGTGGAACTGAAAGCCAGTGGAAGGGAAAATAATAAACTTGTTTGACACATGGAGGAGCTGGTGTAACTTTGTAATCATAGGGTGAAGACACGGTGCTTGATGACTCTGGAGCTAGGAGGGCCCTGAAGTAACAGCGTTTGACGTGGCTGGGACATCTCATCAAAGGGAAAGAGAGAATCCTGACAAGAGAAACACTAAAGAGGACTCCTGGTGGGAAAGCTGCTGCCGTGCAGAAACCTGTATTAGATAAAGATATCCAAGAAACTCGTCCCCCTTGGGATGCGGAAGCGGTTCTAACAGTTAATGGAATATTGTTAAGATAACGTTGTTAAAGATGCTTTAGGGGCAGTGTGAATAGCACAAAGCGTACATTTACAAAGTAATATTTTATTAGTTTGCCTGTGCTTCTTAATTCTTGAGCCTGGTCTACAGGCAGTCATCGGTGTCCTGGTAATTAGTGTGCATCACAGACAGGGTCACACCACTGAAGTTCTCGCCCTCTTTAATAGTGTTTCAGTAAATGTCTTTCACTGGGTTTTTGCTTCAGCAGTGAACTGATGAGGCTCAGGAAGGCAGAATGTTGTCCGTGTTAATTGAAAACTCCAGGTACTTTGTAGTAGCCTTTTTGGCAGTTGATTCCTAAGGTGTTTGCTACTCACCTTTTGACAGTCTTGAATAAATGATATATTTATCAGAAGAATACCCCTTTTTAAGATGCTCAAACACATAACCAGGTGCTTTACACGCTAATTCAGCTCTTGTAAATATAATAGCGTTGTAATGCACTTATTTGCCTAGACCTAATGCTCCAAACCAACTAAATATTGCACTGCTTCTTCCCTGAATTCCGGTGCTGAAAGGGAACACCTTTGGTTATCTAATGCATAAAGCTAACTTTAAACACAGCCTTGACTCTCCCGTTAGTAAGGAAAAGCAAACTTTTCCGGCTGGTGAAAAGGCCAAGCGTAGCGCACAGCATGCCTATGTTTAGAAGAGGCTGGCAGGTCATCCGGCAGCAAATACGGGATGAGCGCACCAGAAAGGGAACCCGGTCCCTGGTGCAGAATTACTTCTGCAAGGCCACCTGGTCCAGAACTGCTTTATAAAACCCCAGAAGGTATCACCTATCAGCTAAAGGGCAGGCTGTAAAGTAGTAGCCAATATCTAAGGGAACAGGTGTAGAATAAGTAGGGAAATAAAATGTAGTAAAAAGAACCCATACATGCAAGAAAAGTTGTCCTTCTGTTAAAAGTTAGTGACCCAAAACCTACTTTTTCCATCTGGCTGGTCTTAATTTGAACTTTAGGTGTGATCAGATGATCTGAACATCACATCACCTTTTGCTCCAGGTCTTTAAAGATCACTGGCCACGGCGGGGGGGGGGGGGGGGGGGGGGGGGGGGGGGGAGGGAAGTTATTTTTCTGCTCACAAAGCCAGCTATGTTACAATGTTTAAAACCTTTTTTCTTTTTTCCTGCACAAAGCTAGAACTTTGCATGCAAACTTCATCTGCGAAGGAATTATAATGCTGCCAACTTGTGATATCCCAAGCAGTGCCTACAATCCAAAGGCAAAATATTGAAAAAGAAACAATTAAGTCTATTTTGTTCTACCAGCTCTGTGTTTTACGTGCAAATGTGAATCTTGAGGAGGAATTAGTCAGTCTTCAAGACACAGGACATCCTAAATTTTCAGTTGGAGACTTTAAGTCCAGAAAGGGACCATAACAGTCATCTACATTTACTACCTATATAACAATGGCCTTTACTTTCCTGAATTAATTCTCATTTAAACAAGCTTATATATAATTTGAGCTCTAAAATTAAATTTTGAAGAACTCACTTCATTGTTGAAGTGAATCATCGCTTTGTAGCTCTGTGGTGCAGTAAATCTGGTACTGCCACTGCTGGCAAGAAGCTACGGATGTTGCGTTAGCCCTGCGGAGCCGCAGAGCCGAGCCCTGCCGGGCTTGCTGTGGCTGCCCTTCTTTGGGCTTGCCTGGAGATGTGGTTTAGCTTGTTTGTCCAACGAACAGTTGAATATCACCTAACTTGTTTAGCTTTAGCTCTGTGCAATTGTGTGGCGCGGTGTTATAATAATTTTGTTGCGTCTCTGTAAGTGATAGATAGTAATGATAATCTGTTATTCTGTGTAGAGTGAACTATCTCTGACCCCAAAAATAATAATATGGAGTGGAGGAGAACAGGTGAAGGATGGTGGCAAAGGCCTTGAACGCACAGCCTGGGGATGGCAGCAGAGGCTACAAACAAATTGCCAGTTTTGCCAAGGAACAGAGCCTTGGAAATCAGGTAAAATCAGGTTTAGGGAAAAATGAAAGAAACAGCAAATATCTAGAATATTCAATACATATGTATATACCGTAGTATATGAGGATATCATGTGGAGATGTAGATTATGAAGATCAAGGTACAGTATGTGTTAAAAACCATCAGAACCGATGCCATGCAGACCTTAGTGGGGTGGAGGAGGAAACCCACCACCAGCATCATACTCCTCCTGGTGAAGACGGTGGGATGCTGAGCTCTGACCCCAGCTTCCCCTCTTTTCCTCTTGCAAGCAATTGTCACTGCTGACTTTAGGATCCAGAGGAGCAGGGGAAGGGGAAGCACACCACCAGTGAAACAGGGGAGATACTCAAGGTGCATGGATAACAATTAGTAAATGTGCTATTAATGAGGCTTTTTCTGTAATAATATATTTTGGACAATAAGCATTAGTATTGTTGTAACTGTGGTAGTAAGTCTTTGAATAGACACGTAAGAGTTCAGACTAGCAATGAATTCTTGGCTGCAAATATAAGAAATTTTTCTCTAGCCCACATAAATGGCACAAGGCGCAGAATCGCTTATGAATTAGCCTCACTTAGAAGCCTGCATTTTACCAGCTGACTATATTTGTCAAGATTAACGTTTGCCTAACAAATTTCCCCCACCTCGGAATTTGTCGTGACTGACTTCTGGCATGTGAATCTTTGTCTGAGAGACTGTACATCCCTCTGTTATCAAATTCCTGTTATTCCATGGGCAAGTTATTTGGAGATTGAGTCAGTTTTTAACTTCCTCTTTGAACAGATGGAATAAATAGACTCTGATTTGCTAGAGGTTTTCGATAACAAAATGTGACTTCTAATCTTATTCTCACGTTTCTTTACTTTTTCAATTTTACAGAATCTTTTGAAATCAAATGTAGCAGACCTAGACAGATTCTGTCAGTATTGGTTATTCCAATGGCAAGGAAAACATTTTTGTTATTCCTACCTGGTCTCCCCTGTATATGCAGTGCTTTATTTGCTCTTTGTGCCGCAGTCTGACACTAGAAATTCATGTCTGGCTGATGATTTCATTAGCTGTCCTAAAGGCAACCCTGCCTACCAGGGACCAAGTAAAACATGAAAATCTCTTCTAACCATAACACACACTATAAAATCTGTTTTGAATTGTCTTTTGCTCTGCTGACAATAAGATCTCTTCTTCTTTTTGTTTCCCTTAGTATTTTTCTAAATTCCTTTTCTCTAATATATTTTTACTGTTGTCTGCTTTTCCATTTCCTTTTTAACACCTGTTTTTATTTAAGAATGCTGGAATTTCCTTTTACTTCTATTAGCCTGGTCTCTGTTAGCAGAATTTTAAGACAGGGACCAAAATTCACATGAATGTCACAGCTCTGTTTTCTTGCTTACCTTATTTCTCTCATGATTTATCCATTAATGATGGTCCTCTTTATGAGAATGTCTTCAGCCATGAGATTTTTACTTTAACAATTTCAACCTATAGCTTTTGCAAATAAATGCAACCGAGCTACACAGACGATATTTGAGCAAGCAGGATTTAAGGTTGCGATACCCATCTCTCTCTGTTGCCAGGATGAGATCTGCCATAGAGTCCAGCATGCCGGATCACTCGCTTTAGGAAGTTGTCACCTACGGTGGTTAACAGTTGTTTTAGAAACTCTCAGATTATTTTTTATTATTGGAAGAATGATGCCTCTGTCACGAGTAGGTCATACTAAAATCACTCCTGATAATAAAGCTTTTATTTTCTGTGAGATATAAAGAGTAACAAATAACTCACTGTGGCATTCTCTTATGCGGATTGTGCTTTGGTACAGAGTATATTCTTACTTTAATATCGAGATTTCAAATATTTTTTTCCTCTATCCATTTACCTTGTTGTCTCAGTAATCTTATTCTCAGCATACATGATGTATAGTACACAAGTCAGCACTTGTTCTTCCCTTCATTCTTCCTGTTCGCATCAATTAATGTCATTCAGTTGACTCATCCCTGCCAGATCCAAGGTTCATTGAAGATAACAAAAACAGTCCTGATGACTTCACTGTGATTTGAATGAAATTAGTTATTTTGCTATCAGGAATTTTATGTGATGTCAACCAAGTAACACAAAGAAATGGTGCAAATACATAGCATAGCTGAGAGCACAGAGTGCCTTGTGTTTCATACAGAGTTCATGAAAACATATTTTAGATGCTAACGTGAAAATGGAAAAAATAATTGGCAACCTATCTTTTTTTGGCAGGCATACACTGGGATTCATAAAGCAAAAAGTCTTAGTAAATTTTGGAAAAAAATCTCACTTTTATAATTAGAAAGCACTGAACTCTCAAAAAATACATATTTGTAGGCATACCGTTTTTTAAGAAACTCCAAAATAGGTTGGTTTCTAAATATGCTGATTTTAAGTATGTTACAGGCCTTTTCCTACTGGAAACCCTGATGATTCATAGATCGGATTGTTTTGATTAAATATCTTTGAGCAAATATTGAGCAGTCATTTCGCCTGTGAAATGACAACAAAGCATCTCAGAGAGATACTCTGTTATCATAAATTATAGAATTTCAGAATGGTTTGGGTTGGAAGGGACCTTAAAGATCACCTGGTTCCAGCCCCCCCTGCCATGGGCAGGGACACCCTCCACTAGACCAGGTTGTCCAAAGCCCCATCCAACCTGGCCTTGAACAGGTTCCAGGGATGGGACCTCCACAGCTTCTCTGGGCAACGTGTTCTGGTGCCTCACCACCCTCACAGTAACGAATTTCTTCCTAATACCCAATCTCTACCCTCTTTAAGGTTAAAGCCCATCACCCTTTGTCCTGTCACTCCATGCCCTTGTAAACAGTCCCTCTCCAGCTTTCTTGTAGGCTTTCTTCAGGTACTGGAAGGCTGCAATTAGGTCTCCCTGGAGCCTTCTCTTCTCCAAGCTGAACAACCCCAGCTCTCTCAGCCTGTCTTCATAGGAGAGGTGTTCCAGCCCTCTGATCATATTCGTGGCCTCTTCTGGACTCCATCCAACACGTCCATGTCTTTCTTGTACTGAGGACCCCAGAGCTGGACGCAGTACTCCAGGTGGGGTCTTACAAGAGTGGGGTAGAGGGGGAGAATCACCTCCCTTGACCTGCTGGTCATGCTGCTTTTGGTGCAGCCCAGCATACGGTTGGCAAATATTGCTAATAGGAGCGCGGTAACAGTTTTACAGCATTGAAATGCTGCTCAGGAAAATGTATTCTTTCCTATTTGGCAGAGACCTCCCAACTTTCCCTTTTTTCAGTAGCTGAGACCCCCTTAGCATGTTATTCAGCGGATGACTCTTGGGTTTGCCAGGGAGAGGCATCAGTCACTGGCAATGAGGAGCCAGAAAGGAGAAGGTCCATCCTCCAGGCACTTGAGAGACAAAAGGCATTTCAGAGAGATCCGTGCAGTAAAGGAGGCTTAAGAGGACTGCGCCTAATGCATGATGCGCAAAGGGCACGTGCTCGTCGGGTACCTTTATTACGAGCTTGAATGCTGCGTGGGAGGGGGCCGGGGAGTTGAGCCTGCTAAATAACCCGTACTTTTGTTAATCCAAGATCAGAAGCAGATCACAACAGAGGGTTCACGATCACCTGCTCACTTGCAAGTTGTTAGATTGTATTGAAAAATAATTTACCTCTCAGTATTCTAGGTTTCTTAAAACTACCTTTTAAAAATTTTCACTAATGGGAGACCTATTATGTTAAATAAAAGGCAACTCACTAAATAGAACTTATATGCATTATAAACAAGAGTTGTGCGTTATCAGCTCATACTGTGCCATTGCTGTGACTCACCTTTGTAGGAGCTGTTCCTTAAGCTAATCTATTTGCCTGGTTTTATATGGGGTTTTTCTTTAGCACTTACCAGAAGGGGGTTGGGGGGGGGGGGGAAGATGAAAAGCTACTTTGATGTCTCAGCAGTAATATAAGCATGAGGCCCTACACAGTTTTTCAATATCTGGAAAAAGCTCATATGAATGTTAGAGGCATATTTACTTAAAAGAAACTCAGCTAACCACTGCATTTGTCTTTGTCACCAAAAAAAAAAAAAAACCCCACAGAAAACAACATGTAGACACGTTATTTATAGACAAAATAAAAGAACGTGGCTATAACTCCATGCATTAAGCTATAAAATTCAGAATTCCTTCAGGAAAATGAATCCTGCAGAATGTAAGAATTTTACAAACAGCTAAATCTCTCATGCTCAGGCAGAAGAAAGTTTAAGAACCTTAAAATATTAGTGTTTCCATTTGCATATTATTAAAAAAAAACCAACCACCATGGGAAAATCAGATCTGTACACCTCTATGGTGATTGCTATGGGATCTCCCCACCCAGTCACCTGAGACACTTATTGTAAATCTGGAACACACTATATTCTTTAATACCTTGAATCTTTTACTTTACCATAGCTATGAAATGATATGTACATAGTATTTATAAATAAAATAACTAATTCCATTTCAGCTTCAAGCATGTAACCTAGTGACCCACACCACAGAAGCAAACAGGAAAAGATTACACACTTTTTTTTTCAGAGGTTGAGCTTATCAATGTCATTTCTCACAGGACATTGCTTACAGAAGGAGCATGGGTAATATTCTTGTCTGCACACTCAAAGTCTGTTAATAAGGATTAATGTGAGGCTTAGTCATAGAATTTTAAATATTTACAATACACCTATTTACACAGTATCACTTTGAGTTTAAATACCCAGCTAAATACTTATGCCTACTCTTAGTGTCTTTTTACCAGACTATTTTAACAATTAGCAAATAACTGAACAGGATAATGAATGTAATTTTGCATAAATAACTACTCATAATACAGAGATTTTTCGTATCCTTTAGTATCTGTGTTATAAGAAATGTTTATAATAAGAATCAGTCCTGTTTGACAGAAAAGTATTGACTGGTGTCATCCAATCCTTTGAAAAGGAATTTTTCAACAATGAATTATAAATGTTGATACTGAGGTTTGTCTGTGTGTGCCTATATACGGTTATAAAAACATCTAGCTGAGAGGGACCTCCAGAAGTCAATCTTCTTTCTTCCTCAAAGTGGGATCCACCACGTTAGAGCCATTTTTCGACAGAAGTTTGACCATTCTGATTGCTCACTGTCCTAACCATTTAAAAAGTGACTGCAGGTGAGCAAACGAGGTGACCCATTAATTTTTTCCATATTTGGCACAGGCACGGACAAGAGATTATTCCCTTTCCTTTCCGTAAAGCACCTCACGCCTGACGTGTAAGATTGCGTCATTTCCCCTGTTACTCCTTTCTTCCCACCTTTCTCTAGAGGAAGAAGCCCTGGTTGTTTCAGACCTGCCTTGCAGGTCTCCCTCTTGACATCCCCCCGTGCCGATGCTCCCCTGTGCCCTCCCTTGGCGTTTGCCCGCGGTCTGTCCCGTTACCGATGCGAAGTGCTGGATGCCGGGCACAGCATCTCGCTGAGGTCTTGCCAGCGCTTAGCAGAGCGGGAGGATTGCTTCATCTATTTTTCAGGATGGACTTCTATTTATACATCCCAGGGTGATGCCTGCCTGTCTCACGAAAGCATGACATTGTGGATTGCGCCTGAGCGTGTAATAACTCGTCAGCTCCAGACCTTTTCCTGAAGGAGTGCTGTCTGCCCGGTTGTTCCATGCGCGGTACGTCTGCAGCCGACCGTTCCCAAGAACACCAACTTGTACCTCTCCCTCCTGAATCGTTCCCGGACCATTTCTCTACTTCTTGAGATCTCTTTGATTGCTAGTCCCAACTTTCAGCGTAGTCCTTCCTGTCTTCATGTTTTCTCTAATTTTACACAGAAGCGTACTCTCTCCTCTTTCATTAATTAAAGATTGAGCGGAGCTGTATGGAAGACAGGGCCCTGTGGGGACTCATTTGATATTTGCTTCCATTTTGACAGAGAACAGTTGGCAATTCTTCCGGGAGGTACTACTCAACCGCTATTGCACCTAGTTTATAGCAATTTAATCTAGACCGTGTTTCCCTAGCTTAAGAGATTGTAATGTGAAATAATGTCATGTTTTAAAGACAAGATACATGATGCCTATTGCTTCTCCCTAACCACATAGCTGGATACCCTGTTGCTGAAGGAAATGAGCCAAGTTTGACGTGATTTGTTCTTTACAAATCCCTGTTGGCTCATCTCGCTTTTGCCTCCCAACTTTCAAATAATTTATAACCTCTTCATTTTGCTAAACAGGCCTCCTTGTCCCTTTTAAGGCTCCAATTAATTATATATTTGTAAGAGACTTGGAAGTCCAGCTTATTTTTATTATATCTGACAATGATTTTCCTTAATACAAATATAGCACATAGTTTAAGCCTCGTGGCTCCCACAGGAGGTAGACACATCTTTTACATTTAAGTTCAGATGGTTAAGTTCAGTTTATTGTTTAAGTATCTTTCATGAATATCCAGGCCTAAAATTAATTTTTTGTGGCATGACTAGTCTGAAACATGTCACGCCTGAACTTTTGGAGTTAGTCATTTGCCATAGGAGAAGAAAACAGTGGAGGAAAAACGTCAGTGTTGTGTCTGTGCAGTGCTGTATTGTGAATAGGCATTGTATGAATAGGCACGCTAGGAATAATTTTGGATCAGGAATAATTACAAGTTGAGACAAGCTTTTGTCGCATTAGCTAAGGGGCTCGTAATTTTCTTGTCTCTTGAGGACTGAGGCTTCAGATGCAAGTCCAGTTTCTCCTTTGTGGATGATATTATATTTCTCTTTTTTGGCCTAACAGTGGAATATGTTTAATTTGTATATCATCTCCAAACCCACTCAACTTTTTAGGTAAACAGGGCAGAAAATGAAATCCTATGTGTTATTGGAGAGCTGCTGAAGTAGGAGAGAAGAAAGGTTTCATTTCTCATTTGCAAAGCTGTTTTCCATCACTGCAGCAGAGACCTAAAAATACTCATTTAAGAACTCACATTTTTATAGAATAAATTCCTAATTTCCTATACTTTCTCGTGGCGTTTCTCTGCCACATGAAACTGAAAACTGGGATCAGTTAGTGCTATAAAGGTTAGACCTGGCTTAACGTGACACATCAGCTGTGCAGGTTGGGAGAGCACAGTACACTGTATAATGTCATCCGCGATTTCGTTGTGAAATGCCCAGTGGCAGCAAGCGTGGTCCATGCAGCGTATGGAAAGGAGCTCCTTTCGCAAATATCACTTGCTGCCGTAGCTGGAAAATGGGCTCTTGATGGGAAGACCGAATAGTCAGCTGAGCATAGGTTACCCATCAGACCAGCAGCATCTTGAGAACATCATTTCGGGAAACAGTATTGTACTTAGTGCTAGGACGTGTTAGCAATTGAAATATCCGAGCCTTGAAATTCAAAGATAAAATTCTGAAGAGATCTGTAATATCAACGTTCAGATATAGGTATGGAGGAAGGGCAGGTTGTAGGAAGGGTTTCCATGGCAAAAATGTTGACGGAGAAGCAGCACTTCTCTGTGTTGTGACACAACATCACTCTGTAAAGTGAACATCCACTCGAAGAAAGATACTTTAAGCCCTACAAATCATCTTGTGGGTATAAACCCCTGAACTGACGAGCTTAGTAACCGTATAGCCAGAAGTATCCATTAAGGACAAAGGAAAACACTGTAATATTCACTGTCTGCCAGGATCTAAAAGTTGACTGCTCCAGTTTTATTTCATGAACTTTTTCATTCTAGCTTGAATCTATACATTTATATAATACTTAAATGATGTCATTTCAATCTGCAGTGATGATTCACAGCTGGGATGATTTTAAGATATTCAAAAGAAATGAATCAAACTTCAATTGCACTAAGCTAATTCCAGCTAAATCCTTCCTCTTTCTTATTGACTTGAAGCATTCCGATAGCTGACCGCTAAGAAACACTGGGTTCAGAGACTGGCATTAGCGGGTGTCTTAATTTCCTGAAGTGGTGAATGGAATTGAACTAGATGAATCGAGTAAGGAGAACTAGAAAGAGCAACCCAGCTTTTTAGCTTGACAAAAAACGCTGTTGGTTTATGTCCTGTTTGCCATAATACCGCATTTTCGAGCGAGCAGTCTGTTTGCCCAGGAGGATCGGTGGTTTCCCAGCCGTGATTAGTTGATGCTTTGGGGGAGCTAACGAAACACTGGCATTTAAAGATGGGCATCCTGTCTAAAGATTCCCTTGCCCTTAAACTCTGCCCTTAAGATAAGCTAGCATGCAATATACACAGCTGTGTTGTTTATCTGAATGACACAGTCTTACCGATGATTTTTGTTGTTGTTGTGATCTTTATAACTGGTATCACATAAGCTGCTTAAGGCTTCTTTTGCCTATGTAAGTCACCATGTTGTAGAGAGGATTATAGCTCTTATTTCATGTCACTATTGCTGTATAGCAAGGCTTTTGTACAGAATCGGTAGAAAATAAAACCTATTACAAAACTATATTAAGTTGTTAGCTCAGTAAACGCATGTATTGGAAACTACATAACAAGCCATTTGTTATGCCAAAAGCAGTTGCAGCAATTACAGCAGAACCCAGCTCATTTAATTAGCAGTAAGTTTCAGGTTATGCGACTTGTCCTGAGATCTTATATTTAAAACATAAACTACTGATGCTGCAAGCCCCGTTTTCAAACAGTCTGGCACAACTGCTTGCCCTTTAAAATGTGGTTGCATCATGTTCTCCTACCAAAATAAATGCAAAGCGGCAAGGACGGGTGAGTGCCCATCCCTGGGCATCGATCTGTTCTCCGGTTAGGAGTCCTGCGTAAAAGATGTCCGGAGGGTTGGGGGCTTTGGGGTTCGCTTTGTATGGAAACAGCTAAGAGTCACTACGTGGGGAGATCTTCCTTGTGCTAAGGTAGACGAGAACTAGAAGATTCCCTCAGAAGTGGGGGAGCCTGCTTTTGACTGAAGGAGAGGCCTTAGGTGCCAGGATCACTGCTTCCTCAGGGGAAGTCTGTCTTGCTTGAAAGCTGTCGCCTACCACTCTTTAATTTCTGTTGTGGAGAACTGAACCTGGCGTGCCTTCCCTCCTGCGAGAAGGGTCTCTCTTTCCCTCGGAAACCTTGCCCTCCGAGGAGAGGGGAGATGGGCTGTTCCCCACGGAGGTCTGCCTGCGTGGAGTCGTGCTGTGCTGCTGAAATGCCTCGGTTGCCTTGCTGCGACAGCGTCCCCGCCTGCTCCGAGCCTTTCACTCGGTTCGTTTCCCACGCTCTTCACAACGTGAGTGCGCCTTTCTCTTCCAGTCTTCATGTTCCCTTCAACTCTTTCAGTAAAGACTCAGCCAGCCAGCCAGCCAGAGTGCCCGTGCCCAGGCCCACCTCTGTGCTCTCCTTCACGCCTGCTACTCCTTCCTGAGCTCCATCCGTTCTTGTTATTGATAGCCTGACTTCCAAGAGATTGTAAATCTTACTTCTGGAAACTTATAAATCATACAGTCCTATTGTAAGGAAAAATGAAATAGCGTTTTTTGCAGCTTTCTCGACTTATGATTTCCTCACTCAGCCGCAGGATCTCTACTGGCTAGTTATTCCTCATATTTGTAATCTGCTTTGAAAAATAGGTTTTGCCCCAAATTGTTTATCAGTCAACTGAACTGTCCACACGAAAAGACCTGTTGCTCTACTCTAAGCTATTTGTAAAGCTCCAAACGGGCCAGGGGGGGAAGCCGTTCTTCTCCTCATTTCCACTTCAAAAATGATTTTTTTTTCTTTCTTTGTAATTTGCTTGCTATTAATATGCTTGATGTCAGCAATAATGCAAAGAGAAAAAGCCATTAATATTCTCTGCAACTTGAAGCCTCCATCTTTTGTTTTATGAATTATAATGCAGGAAGTAAGATGGTGGCACAGCGTAAAACAGTACTCTAGGAATGCTGCTTGTATGGCTTATGGAAAAAACCCCTCTTTCTAACATAGAATCTGAACAGATGAGATTAGTTGTCAAGTGTACAGCAAGATGCACGGGTTTGGTGGATTTTTTGGGGTGTTTTTAATGAAATAATGACAATAGATTTTTTTTTTTCTCTAATATACACACACTGAAGCGGTTCTAGTAGGTCTTTGGTTGTTTCTAGAAATATATTTTGCGAGCAAGCTTACAGTGAATTTAGTGCGAAGATTTAGTAAACACTCAAAATATCTATCTTGCTACAAAAATAATACTAAGTAGTTTTGCATACAAAAGGAGCTTGGAATAATTCCTTGTGAGCCAGCAGGTGCAAATATTGCAGTTGAAGTTGACCTTAAGAGGGGAAAAAAAATGTCTGTCTTGATTTGGGTGAGTGACGTTGCTTATAATAACACTAAACCAAATTGTCTTAAAATCAGACTTAGGCATGTATTTATGTGATGATAAAGTGCGTGTGGGAGAGGCAGGAACTGAGAATGAGAAATCCTACTTTCCTTGGTTTTACTTGTTAACAAGGTTTGTACCACGTTCCTCATGTATCAGAGGCTCTGCTCTTTTGGGAAACACTTTATATTTTCCCGTTCTTCCAGGAAGAAATTATTAATCAATTTTCCTGGCATTTCCAGTATTTAGCAATTCAAGGAGTCATGAAAAAGTAGCTTTTCTGCCGCAGCAGAGCACGTTATGAGCAAGTCAGGCTTCAAGTCATGTTCAATGGCAAGTAACGTTGGAGTGCTGTGTGAGTTACTTGCTCAGTGCGAGTAACTATTCTCTTTGGCTGGCACCCCAAACTCGAGTTCAGATCTGTCTTAAGTAGAAGCCCAACATGCATCTGTAGTTAAAAATTAATATCTCTGAGGACTGCTGCGTAATATAGGAAAGGACCTGAGCAGATGTGAAAATTTGCAGTTAAATAGCTGCTGGTTCCCCCGGGCTGAAGCCCCCGGATGCCCACTGTAGTCAGAGGAGGGTTATTTGGGAAAGGGGTAAAGGAGCAGCGGGGTGGTGCGCGGTGGACGTGGCGTTGTGCCTTTCCTCTCGCCTGCCGGGGGGTCTTGCGATATATATGACATCGAGAAATACTGACAGCTTTTTTTTCTTTTTTGTTGTTGGTAAAAGTACCGACAGCTACGTTTCCCTCTGGTTTTGTTACTTTATTTTTATTATCTTTCTGCCTTTAAAAAGTGAAAAGGAAGCCTAATTCATATGAAACGTATTTCTGAAAGGAGGAGAGACAGTAACCTTATTCCCTACCAAACTGACGGTGGAATATAACAACAAATCATGCTGTTCTGGTAGGCAGTACTGTCGAGAGAGTCATTTTACTTTCTGATACTTTAAAAGCACTTTTTAAAGCTGTTCCTACTGACGTACTTATAAAAGCAAAACAAATATGAGAAAAACGCTTTCAAACAGCTAGCAGAGACAGACCTTGCAAATAAATTAGGTCCAAACCCAGTCGTCAGGACTTCAGTTTACCGTTAAGTCAGTGTCCCTCTGGTATACAGCTTTGTGTGTGTGTATGTTTTTACGTAAGCGTGTACGTGTGTGTAGGCGGGACTTTGAAATAACGTACTGAGATAGATGTAATACAGGATCTGCGGTCAAAATATTTAGAATATTTCCATTAATGATTAATTTTCCATTAATATCCAGAATGTCCATAAATTCTGCCTGATGTTGCCTTTCACCTTGTGTTATTGTTCGCACATCTGTAAAACTGCAAGTAAACAAAGTACTTGTTTAGTAACGAAATTGTTTGTCAGTTATGCTTGTGTAAAATATCATTGTCACTTTCCCAACTTGCACTAATTCTAGTAATTTTCAATTTAATAATTTTTAAATTATTTTTATTGTTTAAAAAAAAATCTCCAATGCCTGTGGGCATAAGTTTTTGTGACAATACATTTTCACTTTCATTTGAGAGTTCACATATGTAAGCAAATGTAAAGGTCTGATAGTCTTAAAACTGATAATATATGTCTTTCGTGCTATAATAGTAGTTTCATATCATAGACAGTAGTTCACTTTGTTCCATTTTCTAAATTTCTTCAGATTGTCGCTGCTTTAGCAATCCTTCCCAAGTTTGTGGAAATTAAAGACACGCAAGCATTTAAAAACACTGTCAGAAGTTGGGAGGAGAAAAGTGAGAGCTGAATGAGCCCTCTGAGTCACCGTTCTGATTTCCCACTTCCACGTGCAGCAGACTTGAATAGTTGTTTCATGCTCGAAACCCAAATGTTACTCCTCCTTTCCTTTTCTGTTGTATTTTAAACTCCCCAGTAAACTTCTTGACAAATATCTGCAATGCTGTTTTAATTTGGCTCCCCGTACACTCAGATAGGTGTCTTTAGACCACTCGAACTCTTCGAGCTGCTGTTTTTAAGCATTTTACATCGAATAGCCTCCTCTCTCCATCTAGCAACAACAGAGTAAATCATATGATGTGTTGATAAGGCCGTATTACAGAAGTGGACATTTTATTTTCTGATACAATTTTTTTTTACACTTTCTAAAAATGTAGCCCATGGTATTTAATTGAGCAGACGGACGAAAAGTGTTGCGCAGGAAGGCTATAATTGATTTGGGAGAAGGGCTTACATAGTAATAACAACTGTTACATTGCTGCTTGCTTGCTTTAAACAAAAATCAAAACAAAAACACCCCTCCAAACCCCACATATAGCAAGGTTGTTAGAACCAATAGAGCCTTAAATGACAGGAAACTGTCTTTGGTGAGATGATTTGTCCTGTGGTGGTGCGGATGGAAGACGACTAGCAGTACTAATTCTTAGGTGCCCTAAATCAGAGAGGTGAATTCCAGTTCATGGTCATTTTACTAGACTGGAGAAAAGTGTGTGTGTGGTGTCCTTCCCCACCCTCCATTTTCTCTCTCTGTCTTCTCCCCCCTTCTCCAACTGAGATTCTGTAGGGTGGTTTTCCTAGGACGGGTTGTTGGTTTACTTTCAAATTTGTACGATCTGTCAAGGACTGATTTGGAACTTTGTATTGAGCATCATCTGAAGCGCAGCACGTCAAACCAAAAAGAAATGTTCAGCAGCACAGAAACTTCCTAATAATTGTTAGTCACCATTTTTAAACTCACCTAGAAGATTAAAGTCTTGTTTAGAGCACAGATGGAAACAAAGGTGAAATAGCACTTGTTCATGTTATTCAGCTCAGTAGCAGTAACTATTTGCACTGCAGTGCACTAGAACCTTAGCTTTTGAAATGTGTAAAATGTAAAGTAAAATTATGATGGCTTAAAGGAGGTATTAAAATTATGTATGTTTCAAGGCATAGCATTTTTGGATAAAACTTGAAATATAATATTGTTACAAATGAAATATAGCAGTCTTGGTTTTAGAAAATGTGCATTAGAAAGCATGGAAGAAGTGCATTATAGTAGAAGTATGGTTATTAGGCATAATTCTTTTAAAAAATAAAAGAAAACAACTTCTGATGATTCTGCCGATGGTCTAGATACTGTGCTAGTAGATTAGGGTTTTGCTAAATCTTCTGGAACTGTAAAGGCTTAATGTCTACTTAAGAGTTCGCTAAGATTTTGAGGTATGAATCATGGTATAGTCATCATGTGCCTGCCACTTACCACTGCCAGTCTGATTATTTTAAAAATATATATTAAAGAATTAATCATTTTTCATCTTGACTGACATAATTCCCATTTTCATGATCTATCCAAATGTTTTCTCTCTGAGCTTTAGTGGTTTGTAATGCTTCCACCAGACGTATCAGGTAGCCAGTTGTCTACCTCATGTCTGGTCATTTTAATAATCTAAAACTTGTTACCTATTTTTCTAAAATCCAATTCAATGCTGCCCTCCTTTTCAAAGATGCCTGTGGCATTACTTCATAACTATGTTTCTGATGACAGTTTGATCTTGTGCTTCTTTCTTCTCGACTTTTTTATGAATTCTTTCTCACTGGAGTTTCTATACATTTGTGGAAACTCACGTTAAAGCATTCTCCCACTTTCATGTTTATGCATCTTCAAAACTCTTTCCCTTCTTTTGCTTGTTATGGTTTCTCTTTTTAAAAAGTATCCTGTAACTCTGTATGGAATGAATGGTATATGACATATGCACAAATTGGCATAATTGCTGCTAGATGGTCTTCAGGAAGTCTTCAATCTCTTTAAAGGAGTCTGAGAAATATTTTATGTTGTTGTCACATTTGCAGTATTAGAAAGAAATAAAATGCACAGAAAGAGTAATATAATTTAGTCTGGAGAAAAGGAGGCTGAGAGGAGACCTTATCACTCTCTACAACTACCTGGAAGGAGGTTGTAGTCAGATGGGGGTTGGTCTCTTCTCCCAAGTAACAAGCGATAGGACAGAGGAAATGGCTTCAAGTTGCACCAGGGGAGGTTTAGATGGGATATTGGGAAAAATTTCTTCACCGAAAGGTTTGTCAATCGTTGGAACAGGCTGCCCAGGGAAGTGGTTGAGTGACCATCCCTGGAGGTACTTAAAAGACACGTAGATGTCATGCTTAGAGACGTGGTTTAGTGGTTGGACTCGGCAGTGCTAGGTTAATAGTTGGACTTGATGATCTTAAAGGTCTTTTCAAACCAAAGGGATTCTATGATTTAACTTTCCTGCTGGCATATGTAACTACCTGCAGATGCTTTAGGTTTAGAAGGAAAACAAAATAGGTGAGAGAGAAATATGAGGAAACATTATTTAACTATTGTCCGAAGGTCACGTTTTGCAGTGGCTGTAATATGAGTGGGAAAATGAGAATATGATGCAAACACATGTCTTTGAGATTTGCCTGCAGGTATCTCTGACGTGTAAGGGCTGATAGTGTTACCAGCCATATTATGACTCACTTTTCTAATTCTTACTGAGCTCTTAATTAGGCCTTAAGTTCCTTTAGCCATATCAGAATTTGCCTAGCTCATTGCCTTGCTAAGACATAAGGAGCCAAGTCTGTCCCTTATGTAGCTCCATTGACTTCCATGAGATTGCAGCGGGGAACAATTACTTTTATTAACATGATATTAGTGCGGCTTACTGAGGGATGCATGTGTGTTGGCATAGCATTAATGTTTAAAAAGATCAGGTTTATATATAGAAAATGAGGATATATTTTGAGATTATTCCCTCATGGAAATGAAAGTATTTTACTCAAGGTTTAAGTTTTGTTGAGACCAGAAGCCTTTTTTAGCGGGGTGGGTTTGTGCTGCAAACATCAGCAGTTAGGCTGAACAGACTCTCCGTAAACAGCCCTGCCAATGGAAGAGCACTCCTTAATCTAATCAAGCCAGAATCATTGATAGTGTAAACAGTTTAAATAGTTAATGAAATGTACTTTACAAAATGCAAGCTAGTGGATTTTCATGTGGACTTCCTATGGACAGAGGACTGTCGGTCCACTTTTAAACCAGCCATTTAAGGTGTTGTTGCCATGCATCATGAACAAACCCGTCTTGTCTCCTGGTATCTAAATATTGGGATAGAATGCAACACCCTGACTTTCCTGGTATTGGTATCTATGTTAAAGCTAGACTTAACTCTACTTATACTTAACTCTAGCCACAAGTGCGCTCTGGCTTCCAGTGTAGGCGTACCTTAAACCTATCCATCTAAACAGCAACAAGAACGACTCAAATAGACTTGGCTAAAATAAGGAGTTGCAGAACAATGGAAAAGGAGGTAATTACATTACTTTGCAACAGAGACGTTAATAGTGTCTGAATAGCTTGATGAGGCATGTAGGTAGTAATTCTTAAGCTACTCAGTTATTTTTATTCCTTGACAAGAAAAATAATTTAAGTAAGATTTTTCTTTGCATCTTCTATTACAGAGGCAAACTAAAAAAACCCGAAACAAAAACAAAAAACCCAATTCAAATAATGGAAAAAATAAATTAAAAGGTCAAAGTGTGTTTAAATTTGTCTTCCACAAAGTTCTTTATATAAAGTGAAAAGTTTTCTTTGTTTGAATAGTTGATCTTTCATATGGCCACTTCCTGTAGCCTGAAAGTCTCCTCAATCTTGGTTCAAGATGAAGGTCCCACAGATTTTGGAACAGTTCCAAGAACAGTATCAAATTTTCTTGGTGATCCCTAAAAGCACCTAAGCTCCTCTTCCATCAGTGAAGTCCTGCTGTGTTTTTCGTTAGAAAATAAACCCACAACCCCCCTGCAAAGAGCAAGATTAAAATCAGCCAGTGTTGGGTTGGTTGGACACAGCCAGTGTTCAACTGCTGAAAGTCCACATACATAACATGCGATACAAAATGCTTAATAGCCTCGTTTGCAACAATGATGAGACTTACTGCAAAGCAAAGGTCAGAATGCAAATGCTTATGTCCAAAACAGTGACCATGAAGATCTTGGTTCAGCCCCTAGTAACTTTTTATCAGTCATAACTGCAAACGTCTTAATGGATGTCGCCCCCAAATTCCCTGCATTTCTGTTTGTGTGTATGACAAAGTGCCCCCTTCTTAATGTGGGGAAGTATCTTGGCACTCAGGTGATGGTTAAGCCTGATAAGACTAGTTAAAGTAGACCAGCCTTGCTAAAAGGCTTGATTCAGTCATTAGCTATTTCCAGAGTTGGTTATCACACAAAATTCGAAAAGAAGCTAAATACAGGTCCTGTACTGGGAAAGGGAGAAGATCCTCTTTTCTTTTCTTTTCTTTTCTTGTTCAGTGGTTAAAACAAAGGATCAGGATTATGTGGCTCACAGAAAGACAGAATCTCTGTATTATACTCGACTATGAAAGGGCCACCTAGATATTCTAGACTGCTTCCGGTGAAGAATGACAAAGGAAGAATTTTGGAAGTGTGGGCGCAAGGCTTGCGCTTCATTACTCCTGCTCAGTCATGAATTATTTTTCGTGAGAGCGCCTAACATCCAGTGTGGTGTCCAGGATACCCTCCTGGAAAATGGGACGCAGTCTGGAGACCCCTGGGCTGTGCCGGGAGGTGGGCCCCGTTCTTACATGGGACCTTCTTTCTCTTTTGGAAGGCTACAGAGAAGACATCCCTGCCCAGGTATGTCCTGGGGTTGCCTGTGGGGTGGCATGTTTTTGGGGAAGGACAGGAAGCACGTTGCAGCCACTACAGGAGAAGCTGGCTTAAACCTGCTAAGGATGACGTGTCTCTGCCTACGTCCAATGTCAGGACTCGGGTTCAGGAGATCCCAGACATGGCTACAGAGTGAAGCAGGTGTCCGCAGAGGTGTTTTACCTGCAACTTGGAAAACTTAGTCACCCACCTCCCTGGAGCTAGTCTTGGTTCTTTTTCCAGTAGAGCTGGTTTTGGGGAGAAGTTTCAGCAAAATAGCATGTCCTGTTTCAGGCCTAAGGGTCGCTCTAAAAGCTGCTCTACTCTTAGATCTGACAGAAAAATGCATTATTATAAGTGATGGGAATGAGTCTCTGTAAAAACAGAAAATAGGGAAAAATAGATTTAAACACATGCTTTGATATCATTGACATTTTCCTTGCTTCAGCAAACCCTCTTCTCCTTGTCCCAATCTATGTCCCTTTTAACAAGAGGGAAGGAGAGAGAACTTTTTCTGAAAGAGAGGTGAAAGTGAAAACAACTTTCTGAGCAAAAGTTTTGATAAGCATTTACTATATAGAAAAATACACAAAACAGAATTTCTTTGCCAAATTAGCAAAAATGGCTGGAACAAAGTTGATTGGAATTTTCAGGATGATTCACATTTTTACAGTTTCTTTTTAATCAAAAAAGTAGGTTAATAGTTTGTATAAAGCTAAATAAAATTATTTCTAGTTAAAGAATTTAATCAATAAAGGGCTTAGATAACACTTTTTTGTGTACAAAGTCCTGATAAATTGGTTATGTGCATAATTTGTTTTCCCCACAGCTGCCTGCTAATGCGGTTTAGCGACAACCAATTTACCTTCTTTCTAACTCTATGAGTAAGATCTCAGAGAATCATCACTTATATGGCAACTGAATAATTATTTGACCATATTTTGCATCTTTGATGAAACATGAAGAAAAAATCAGGTAATGCCAGGACTAATTATCACTTTGCAAACCCCAAACTTCAATGCTTTGCAGCTTTGTCTAGAAGACCTATCATTTTTCATATAGATACCTATTCTTACTATTACACTTGATAATTCATTTCATGTATTATACAGGAAGCAGTACATAATTTTAACAAGCAGACTTAAATGGGCAGATTAAACAGGTAGAAAGGAAGGTATTAGGCTTTTATCTACCATCAGTATTGCACGAAAGAGTATCCACTCTTCTGGGAATAATTAGTTTATTTAAGCCTGTTTAGATTTAAAACTCTCATTTGTATTAATTCAGTGTTTAGAATTCTGTTCTTACCTTTTCGGGCAGCCTTTTCATTGCTTTACAAAGCAATAGATATTAAAGATTGATTAAAAGCATGTTCCTAACTTTTTTTTTTTAATTTTCTTCCTTCTGATGTAGTAAGGAAAGCATTTGTCTTAAGTCAGTTCTATAATAAATATGTTTGTACATTCCAGAACTATGTCCTCAAGGTTCAAATGGCTGTTTGCATCTCATCGAGCAAGCATTTTCAATCTAAAATGGTATTTGTCCCTTTTAATCACCTTTAGGCCCTAATTGATGGCCTTATCTGCACGTGACCCCGTGACTACCATGGGGAATTTCCGTTCAGCTGTTAGTTAAGTAGCTGCCTTTGTGTGGTGCTTAGTCATCACCAGCGTAGAGTCAATGAGGAAACTACGCTGGCCAAATCAATCTTTGATGGACTGGCAAGTTGTAGAAAATCAAATCTAATCTGAAGTACTTAGCAATATCAACAGCTAACTCAAATTTCTTTATTTGTGGTCTACTTAATCCAATCGATAATAACGTGTGCAACAGTTATGACAATAATCACGCTCTCACATAAGTCCATTCTTTTTTCTCTTAGTTTTCAGTGGCCTATACATATATGTGCATATACACATGCATATATTTTTATATATGTGCATACTATGAACTTCTTCCTCCCATATGTATTTCACTTATTCCTTCCCTACTGAGTTTTGCTAACGCCTAGTCAATGTCTTTTGGGCTTCCAAAAGTGGCTTTTTTTGCTAAATTGCCCTCTCCACAGATTTGATTGCTAGCCACATGTTCTTTGAGTTATCGAAGCCACCCCTTCAGAGGGGCATTAGAATCACTGCTAACTGCTCAGTGCTGGATTTAACATCACGGTCAGAGCAATTCCTTCTCTTTTCTAATTTTTTTTTTTAATTCTCTCACCTCTAGGTTAAGATTAGCCAATAATGAGTAGCTTCAAAAAGTAGCCACGTAGTAAAAAAGAATCTTATTTTATTCAGTTCCTTCCCATGTTTTCGGATTGATTATTGAAACAGGAGTAGCTGTTCATCTGTGTTCCCCTTCAGAGTGAGCACTGCTTTTGGAATGAATGCACAGAAAAAAACCCCAAAAACCATCTCTTTCCACCTGCACTTTCAGAGAAGAGTTCAAACATCAAAAATATGCAGCTTACTTTGAGAAAGCTCATTGGTTTAGGAATATCCTGAGAAGCCTGTTTAGTGAATGAAGCCTTCAGTGTTCCATTAGTCATCTGTTTGAGGATCTGAAGTTTCTGTGAATTATTAAAGGTTTGATCTGTCTTAGAAAAACAAAAACTTTCAAGCCTGAAATCAAAATCAGATTTGCATTGTTTAAAAATGTGGAGCTAATGGTTTCCTATAGAGGAAACACCTGTTACTAGTAGAGAATTAAAGCAATGTTCCAGATCCCATGAAAGTGAATAAAGAGCTCAAGGCACCTCTCAGACAAAAAGCCTTCAACAAAATTCAGCAAAGACTATCAATCACACCAGAAAGCCTTGATGAAATGTTTTCATTACTTCTAGACAACAAAAGGTATCTTTCTGGGGGGAAAAAAAAAAAAAAAAATCCTTGGGGATATTTCAGCTGATTAATTATACAAATAAATTGTCTCTTTAGTAACAAAGTGGTTACAAAGAACATTGCAAATACAAACTTTTATGTGCCTCTCAAACTTCAGGATGTAGGCATTTTGATACTGGTAGAAAAATTTAAATTTCAAAGCATGTTCTTTTTCAGTTTCAGTAAATGCCTGCATGTTTAGGAGGAAAAAAGTCATTGAAGGGAAATCTGAGAAAAGCTATCATAGAGGAGTTTATTCTTCCACTCCAGCTCCTGTTGACTGGTATCTTGCCTTGAAATTCATCCCATTGATCAACCGTGCTGATTTGCACAGCTAGACAGCACTCTGGACAAACAGCGCAGGAGATCTCAGCCCATAGTTCCCTGAAATCACCAGAAACCTGGATGTGCACCCAGTGACTGTTGTAAAGGATGACTCCTCCTAAAGCAAACGTGAGGAAATGTCAAACTTTTACACTGAAAGCTGGCGCGATAGAAATGGCCAGGGACTAAGGAAAATGAGCTGCTTATTTTTTGTGAAAGCTTCAGCGGTATTGTATCCATGATGTTTTTCCTTAAACTTTTAAGGCCAAAAGAAACCAATATGGTAATTTTCATGGCATAACTGATAACGTATAATTTTATTAGCTGATTTCGAATCAAATCCACAACTTCTGGTTGAGCTAGAGGATATTGTTTAATAAGATATCGAATCTATTTTTAAAGACATCACGTAACAGAGAACCGACTGCTTCAATAGATAAGTTGCTCTGATATCATTATTATTAAATATTTGCACCTGATTTCTTGTCTGAATGTATCTACTGTCAGTAGCCAGATGCTGCAGTGTCACTTCACACCAGTGTCTGCATCAAAGTTATTAAAAATCTATTTTCTTGTATATATTTAGAATCACTTTTTAAATAAATGAAGTAGATTAGTTTTTCTTAAGTTTCTCACTGTAAAACAAATCTCCCAGACAAAACAAACTTAGTTCTTCAGTCCTTTATACTGCATACTTTACTTTGAAACGTGAATACTGGATATTATAATGATGACATCATTAACATATAAAAGAGCTTTGTCAATGTATGTTCTTATCCAATAATCTCCAACTGTTAATCAAAGCATTGGGTTTTTAAGGTGTATAGTTAATATATTTTGATACTCTACAGCAGTTATTCAGGATAAAAGATTACTTCATATGACTGATCTTTAATACGATGTCTTGCAAATAATATAGAAAAACAGAGAAGGAAATTTACATAACCCAGTAAAATAAACTTCAGTTATGCATTTACTCTGATGGTTTTTGATATTATGTATGAAAAGCTGAAGTTCAGAAGCACTAGTTCTGTATTTTTTTTTACTGTAATTTTTAATGTACCACTATCTCTGAATTTTGTGGGCTTGGGGACACTTGATTTGGGGATGTTCACAAGATTCCTGGACATGTCTTAACATTAAGCTCCAGTTGGTTGCTTTCAACCTTGATTCCTCTTAAAACAGCTTCTGTGTGTGCTCATGTCTAGTTACAGAGTAATTTCTCTACATCCATGAAGAACAGACTTACCTATTTTGCCAGCAGTCATTTTCCTGTTAAAGCAGAGGTTCCCTAGATCAATCAGCTCCTCGAACGGCAGAGTTTTTATTCCCCGCCATGGAGTGAGGTGTGATCTCCCCGGTGGGCCTGCCCCAGTTCACACACGTTGGAGGCGTCGGGCACACCTGCGCACCACGTGTGTTCTTCCAACGGTCACAGGGACACAGCAGTCACAAGGAATTCTTACCTATTCTGGCTTGTGCTTAGGAAACGAAGAAACAAAAGTATTGGATGCTCTGAACTATATTTTACTACAAATAGTATATATGCAACGTATTATTAAGTGTGAATCTTTCAGCCATCATAAATAACCAAAAAAGATGTTAAAAAATATCAAAATCTTTGAGTTTCCAAAGCTGCAGCAGACAGGTTCTTAGGTGGCCTTTAGAAATTATGATATTACAAACTGGAGAATGTGTTTTTTCTTCTTTCCAATTCAGAACCTATTGTACCTGCCCATCTTATTTGATTCTGGTTTTGTTCTTTTCTGAATGATAGAGTCATTCAGATAGAATGGGTAGGTAGCCATGCAGCCAGATAGATCATGATAAAGATAACCAAAAAGGTTTAAGTCTACATTTTACAAGAGAGAGCCTCTTGAAAAATATGGAAAGTTATGCTGGCATTGATAATACTGGACTGAACATTACAGCTTAAGAATACTTAAAATTAATGTAGGTAGTTCATAGATCTCTACTGCATATCTGTGAATGGCACAAATAATATACATTCGGAATAAGAAGGATAAATTGCACGTCTAAATCTCCCCTGGGAAATAGGGTTTTTACATGTCACTGAGTTATCACAGATGCTGTCAGGGCCACAGACTACTGTGTAAGTGATTTTGTAAGTGAGCATTGCACGGCTTAACCTTGAACAGCAAATTGACTAAAATTATTTTAGAAATGTGTAGGAAGGCCTACATATGATGCAAAAGTCTCCAGGGTTCTAAATAAATTAATTGCTATTTTAAAAATACACTCTTCTACTACATTCATGAAGGTTATTTATCTATTATTTGCTCGATCAAAAGTGCTTTTCTCCAAACAAGAGGATAACTATTTTCCTAGGCAGCAAAAACAGTACAGATGCATGAAAATATATTTTCCACTGTTTAAAATATTTGAGCCTTTTACAGGATGAGAATGTTTATAAATCAAATTATAAACACCCCGTATGCTTAAAGTTCGATCAGGTGAACATATATATATATATATATATAAAATTCTGTCTATTTTATTCTGCCAGGTCACTTCTGTATATTGTTTTTATTTTTTTCTTGAAAAATCTATGTGGAAATATTGATAGATATGATATTGATAACTACGATAGATGGTGTTGACCACTTCGGGTAGTACGAGTTCCACCACATCTGGCACAGCGGACGTTGGATGTCCTACGCTGTGACGTGCGTTGCAGTGCAGGGAACTGGTAAACTCTTGGCCCACCTGCACCTTGCAGGACATCACGTTTGGTGTCTAAGCAGATGTGGTTCCAGGAGGGGCGCAGGTCTCTACGTGTCTACCATACACAGCTGCGTGTCATAAATTTGGGTGGCCTTTAGTTACAAAGGTTTGATTTTAGGTTGGGCGTTAACTAAAATAGCCTCCTGAAATAACAGCATAATGCTGTATAAACTGTCCTCGTGCTGAGGGGTGGGAACTTGATCACACACTCAAAAATCACACAGAAGTGTTTTGCTGGATGAGACCTAATAGCTACATGAACTCGTAATGTTCATAATCTGTGAAAATCTCCCGCTTTTCAATATAAAAATTATTTTCCTTATCCCAGATTTCCTAGTCACAGACCCCAAATTCTAGAAGAGATGAACGTAGGATAAATTTGCTTTCCTTAAAGATACAATGATGAAACAAATGAAAATGTTAAAATAGCATTTAACTTTTGATTGTTGGTGCTCTGTATTTTGGAAATCAAAAGGAAATCCTCACTGGATCGTTATTCCTTTGACAAATGAATTTAAAGCAACTGTCTTTCAGAAGGCAGCCCAAGAGATACAGGTGTGTTATATCATAGGTGTGTTATACAGTATACCTTCTGTTCCGTATTCCTCTAACTTTATGGTTTGCTTGGTTGGTTTTTTTAGACTGAGAAAGAAAACCCCATCCTGATGGTTAAATCAAACAAGCTCTTTGTTTCACTTCCTCACTTTTTTTTCCTTAAAAAAAAGTTTAAAGGCATAAAGAAACCCAGGACAACAAACATTTCATAGGACAGATAGAAATAGTATGAGTTTTAAATATTGAGTACTTAAAAATCATCTGCTGATCACATTGGCTTTCAGTAAGAAGAGCTAGGCTTTATACCTATACTGATATAGATATATAGGTGTACTTTACTTTTTGTTTCATTATTTATTTGAAAGTTTATAAATGTTCTTTTATATTCATTTTATACCATGATATTATAATCACAACCTGTGAATTATAGATGTAATTATGTTGCAATTACTGTAATGAAGACAGCAATGGCAGTGCAGAACTGGTTTAGGAAAACTCAGTAAATGCAACTGAACTGAAAACAAATAAAACACGAAAAGAGGATCATTTTATGCCACCAGAGAAACTGTTGCAATATCCTGTCTTTTCAAGCTAACAAAGGAATTTTTCAGTGTTGAACAGTCTATAGAAATAAGCAAAATCTCCAAAAAAGTGATTGGGGATGGTCCTGAGCGCTATTAGATACTTAAAGAGATGCTCTTTAAAATAAGACCGCTGTGTGAAGCGCATGCCTGGGATTCAGGTAATCAACGGACGTTCGTTTCTTCCACCAATTCTTAACGTGAGCTTCTGCTACCTTGGCTTTGGTCACCTATTCTCTCTACGAGCTTATGACCTGTTCTGATATGTCGATAGCAATGTTTGCTGTTGCCGTGTCCCACTTAACTGCGACCCCTTCAGTCCTCTTCTACAACTGACGATGAAAGGCTAAGGATTGATCTTGGAGAGCTGTATTCTCGACGGCTCTGTCCTGGTTGCCAAGGCGGGGTTTATCGAGACCTGTTCATCAACATCCCGTGCGTGAAGGCCGCAGGGTCATGCGTGGGGAGCAAATAATGTACAGGGAGCTGCAAAGCTTACCTGCAACTTCCTACTTAGACCTGAGGGAGTGCCGTGGATGGAGTAACTTGCTCAGCTTTCAGACAGACTGTGTTCCTCTAAGTCATTAGTTTAATTTGTGCATTGTGCGGTTGTACCCTTCTGCGTGAATTCTCACGTTGTGTGCGCAAACCATGGGTCACGCTGGTGGCTAGCATGCTAAGGATACCTTTGCTTTTGAAGTGGCTTACGTAGAGCAGTTTAGAAGTCGCTGTCCTCATTTGCAGTACAGTAACTCTTTCACAGTAAACAAGCACGTAACTGCCGGTCCTGAATTCTTGAGTATCCTTCTTTCAGCTGAGGAAACCGATTTAATCGCTCCAGCTCGAAGGCAGATTTCACATACCATATGCCTTTATTTGCCCACTGGGGATTTAAATCCCTCGGCTAATCTGAGGCTGTCGTATGTCTGAACCCAGGCTGGGAGGGGCTCTCCCCCGGCATAAAATACAATTACACTAGGTTTTTCAACTTCCATGGTTCCCCCATCCGCTGCGTAGCTGCGCGGTGTCCAGCTGCGAAGTTCAGTTCAGCTGGGAGATGATGTGCCTGGGAACCATGATTCCCGTTCCTTGGCATGCTGCAGCTCCTGCGCTTTCCTGGGAGCCGAGAACCTGTCCCCAGGTTTCTTCCCCCAAAATTCAGTTCAAGATCACTAATTGCACTTAATGGGAAATACTAGGGAAACGACAATTAGCAAGGGTTTCTCTGTTTACTTATTTCAGAATGTCAAGCTTTGTCGTGACACCGTCCACATGACGAGATGTTTTCTACTTTCGTTTGTCAGAAGTAAGCCACAGATTTTGATGTATTAATCTTCATGTGTTCGGCAGTAACCAGTCTGTTGATTTATAATATCAAGGCAGACTATTGGCCTGCTTTATTTTTTTTCTTTTCCTTGCTATGTTAGGCAGCCTGGAATGCCATCTGCTACTGGGATTCTTATCCCTTAAACTAAATGTGTAATTCAAGTATACAATACAGTATTGTACTTCTGTCTTTTTAAACTGAACAGCTGTTGGGTACAAAAGATATACTCCAATAGTGTTGTTTTAAGTATGTTATCTATTAAATATCAATGAAGCCACGCATTGTTTAGCACCATTATCAAAGATGAGATTTTTCTCCAAGTAATCACACTCTGGGAAATAAACAATCTGCAGCACATTTGATAGCATCCAAACCAAGGTGTGGAATTTCATTAGGCTGTTGGGTGTATCTAATGTTCTCATTTATCAAAGCTCACAGAACAAAGAGGTCCATTCACTTGAAATGGGATGTTTCTGTACTTAAAATAGAAATACGAAGGAAAAATGTGAAATGAGTCAGGCTAAAGAAGGAAGTGGGAACTACTGCAGTACAAACTCTTGAATGAATTAAATAAGTAACGAGTAAAGAACATCTTCTGTCTTTATTTGTTGTAATTAATTCTTGAGAGAAATTCGTAGTTGGCTGCAGGATTTGGGCAAATCACATACCGTATTTTGTTCTTAAAGGAAATGTTTTAAATGAGAGCACCTTTTGATACTACAGATCTTTGGTATAGGTTAAAAACAAAAATCAGAAGTTCAGATCAAACAACAAAAAAAAGCTCTTTAGTTTTGCTTAACACATGCTAGTCACTTCTAACCTGGGCAGGATTCTAGGGGCATCAGTGCAACAGGAACATAATGGAAACGTATCACTATACGCTGTGTCATAAGTAACGTGTGGGCATGTATCATGTCTTGTTAGCAGATCAGGAGTTAGGTCGCAGAAGGGATATCTGGAGAATTTTGTAAGAGACTGTTAATCATAGAGAGCTGCGTATTAATCTTCTGGACAAACAAATCTGACTCATTAGAAGCCGTATCCCCAGCAGGGAGAAGAATGGGAGGTATCTGGGAGAGGGAGCTCCATTAATCAGCATCTACGGTTAGTTTACAAATTCCTTTGTCAGAAAATAAAACTGGGAGCTGCTCCTTTGCAAGAAATAAAAACTTGAAGGACTGCTTAAACATTTTATTAAATAAATATTCGATGTAAAAATATATAAATCATCTTTGAAGCCAAGATTAGGAGCAAAAGTGTCTCTTGTGACACATGCTCTAATGAATGCAATATAGAATCTTGCTCTGTCTCTGTGGCAAGTATAAAATTTTTTAATTTTTTTTTTTTTTTTTTAAAAATAGAGTTTAGAAACTAGAGAAATACCCTTCGCACTGTCTTTCACTTAGAGCAGGGAAGCTGTAATATTCTCCTGAGATGTAGACTTGATCTCTTTCAGGCTGAAGAAGCCGTTGAATGTATCTTTGGCATGCTGGCTTAGGAATTCAGCACCTGAGCTACCCTTTAAAAACTAGGACATTTCTGCAGCTTCCTCCTTCGGATATGTTTTTGAATGTAAGTAGCCCATGGCTGGTGTTTCTGATGTAATTCACTCCTGTCTGTTAGGCAACCTTGAGATGGCAGGAATATTTCTCATTTTAGAAAATAAGCACAAGTGTTTTCCTTCATTAACTACATGGAGACAACTCTCAGCGCAGATGGAAGCAAATATTTGCTGCTCAAGAAAAAATTCTTAAGTGAAAGCGTATAGGCATATAGATATCAACTTAAATGGTTTTTGCAGGTTTCGAGAATTTGGCTCCTGGAGTTAGTTTCCCCAATTCTATCTCAGCTCCTTGTTAGGGACCTTAATTCCTATGGGAATCTGAGAGAGTGTAGTGCAGTTCTTCAAAGGTATTTAGGCATCCGAATCCTACTGTTGCAGTGAGAGTTAGGTACGGAAGTGCATTTAAAGATCTGAGCCTAAATGACTCTTCAACACGATACAGAAAGTCATCTGTACAGCAGGAAACGAAGCTGAGTTCTCCTGGGGCTCCTGCTGGAACCCCAGGATCTTCCTTCTCGTCCCTGCGCAGCTCCGAGATGAACGCCCTCTGATACCTGTGAGATTAGTCAGCTCTAGATGTGTAAGGAGTCATTACTGTTTGGATTACCAAAAAACCCCCCCAAACAACCAGACAAGCAACCAAAAAAACCAAAACAAAAACCAACCAACCAAACAAAAAACAACCCACCAAAAAAAATTGCTAAATCTATGGCACTTTCGGATGCCAACTGTTATTCCTCAAATTGAAAAAACACAGGGTAAAAACCAGTCTGTGCCTGTGAGAGTTTAGGTCATGATTTTCAAGTGCTCTAATGGAGTTAGGCACTTATATTTGAATTTCAATGAGATTTGAACAGCTAGTAGAAACCCTTAAATTTCTTCAAAATCCCCATTTCAAAATTTTTACACCAAAATACAACAGCTGGGAATAAAATTTGACGGAGGTTTGGGAGGTGGTACTGTGCAAGACCAACACGAAGATATTTTTATAGTGAAGCTGAGACAAATCTCTAATCACTATTAGAAATAATTAGCAATTCACAATTATGGACTTCACTTTGCAATGGCTATGAACGCTTCATTGTGCAGCTGTGATTAATCTCTCATTTGCAGTGACGTAGCGTCCCAGTCCCATGCCACGAGAGGTAGTGGGAACCTTGTTGCCGATTTAAATGACAGAAGACTCTGAACCTTAGTCCAGGAATAATTCCCTTGGGAACAGGAAAACATCTGTCTTAGGAGAGAATGAAGCACAGCGGTGTTAACTGTTTGATGCTGCCCCGATTTCAGCTTTAGCGTATCCACGTGAAACCAGCATCGCTCCAAGGGCAGGAGCAGAGAAGAAAAGTGGTTTTGCCTGTACTCAGGGTTTCAGGGTAAAGGTTACTCTGGAAAGGTGCCTTTCTTGGTGTTTTTTGTTTGTTAACCCAACCTCTGTGCTCCTCGCAGGCAGCTGCGCAGCAGAGCCGGCCGCCGGAGCCGTTTACAGCGCACGCGGGGCAGCAGCGGGCACTCGTTCCTGACCCCGCGCCCCGCTCGCTGTTACTTCTTGGGAGTGAATTTTGCGTTGATGACAAGTGAGCGTTGTTAGCGGGAGCTACATTTGTTCTCAATTTTCACCTCAGGCTCTTCGGCTGCATCTGCGGTTTCTTACACGGTGCACTGTGCTTCGAGGTCCTTATTTCTCCGGCTCTGGCGCTGGGAATTTTTAGCCGGGTGCAGGTTGCGCCTCTGGCTCTGCCCGGCTGGCGCCGATGGGGAAGCCAGGGCTGGAGAGCTGGAGCTGCTGAGCTGCACCCTGGCACCGCAACCGCCTTCGGGAACTCAGAGGTTGCGTCTCCGTGCGCGCTGCTGCGTTGCAGCAATGGTGACGAAATGGGGTGCGCAAGTGTGTTTTGGGGGCCTCGAGCACGGGTTTTTGGGGGCAAAATGAACAGGATTGTGCTGCTGAACTGAGGCTGGTCCAGGCAGGGAGGTGGGCAGAGATAATCCGGGGGTTTCTGACTTTGACAGCAGGTCAGGAATTAGGTGACTTGCTAGAAAATGTCATTAGAGAGAACCCAGGCAGTCTGGGTATAATAAACAAGAAAGCCTTAAATCCAGAGGACCCCATTAACACTCAATGTTTCTTTAAAAGTATTAATGCCTAACACCACCGCAGACTGCTTGGTATTTTAGCCGTAAGATGCTCAGGAGTATTAGGCGTAAAGCCAGCATGAGAATCTGCCACACGTTAAAGATTATCCCACTGTTTGTAACGTTCAACCACTCCTTCCTAGCCTGCTTCCCCTTAGATAGCTCCCGTATTACGGTGGCTAATTTTAAAGCAAATACAATAATCGTGACTGTGAGGGCATGACAGGCTCTTGGAGTTTGGTTTGTTTCTGAAAGGAAGCAAAAAACTACCAATATATAGTCTGTGCGAGGCAAAATAATAGATTATTATTGACCGAAACATCTTAATTCTTGAAGTTTAACGTCTTTTACTGGAAAACATACATAATACTTTAAAACTTGAAAGTATAAATTTTAAAAGAAAATTAAAATGGAAAACATTTGGTTCCCAGAATGATGAAATGAGATATTTTGACATTTATAGAAATTGCCTACACTTATAAAATGATATTCCTGTAAAACTTGCTTGATTTGTGTAGTGTTTAATTTTCTGGAGACATGAGTAGTCTGTCAGCATGTTCCACTGAAATGCCAGGGACTCATATTAAAAATAGTAAATAACATATTTACAAACAGAAGTGTCTGAAACAAAGCACAAATAACATAACAGTAAATGACACCTAATGGTAGCTTTTTTGACATTACGTAAAGTAATAGTCGAGTATTGTTTACTGCTCTGTGATTTTACCCTCAGGTGAAAAACCAATTTTCCAATCATCACAATAAACTTTTGGAAGGAAGCTAAACTTTTTAATAACTGGTTGCAAATGACACCAGGAGCTCATTCGCCATGAGCTAAAATATAGTATTCATCTTCACAGTCGTTTAAAGTTTGGCAATTTACCGGGTAGTCACTTAAATATAATGAGTCCTACCTAGGAATGAAGCCGAGAAGAAAATTATTTTGTATTATGGACTGGAAAAGTATAATAAAAACAGGAATAATCACCTTTTCTTGATAAACGATGTTTCCAGACTCGTGCTATGTCTACTCCAGATTTTACAGCTTGACAGTGTAGAGCCTGGGGATAGTTGTGCATGTCAGGAACAAACAGGACCGCCAAACTTCCCTCGTCTCGGGTCACTCCAGGACTGCCCACCTCAGAGTCTCTCAGCGCCGCTTCTGACGCGTGCGGTGCTGGCGGGTGATGTCAGCGCGTGTCAGGGGCGGGTACAGCTGCGGCGCGAGCCGGGGAAGCCGCAAGCAGCCACGCGCAAACCTCCCTGTGCGCTGCTCAACTCCGGGCCAAAGGGGTTGGAGAGCGCGGGGCGCTCCTCTGAGCCCCCAGGGCCAGGCGGTGCGTGTCCTCCGGGTTCTCCGGCTGGTGCCTTCTCACAAGTACCCCAGAAAAGCACTCTTCCGTCCCGTGGAAAATATGAATCAAAATTAAGAACTCGGCCACATTTGCAAAAGTCTTGGTTTCTCGCTGGAGGTAACGGGTGCCTTCTGTGTGACGCTGGCGACAGGAACGCCTGTGCAGTTCCTTCACGAGCCTCCACTTAACACTAATGTGAAGTAATAGTTGAGATAATTTGACACGATGATGCAGGGCAGCTTTCCAGAGCAGCGAGGGTTAGAAGCTATCTGAAATGCTGCTAGTGAGAAGACACCCCATCACCGAGCCTGAGGTACTCGATTCAGAACACCTCGATGAACTTTCCCTCATCCGTGGCACAGTTCCTGTGGAGCATTCCCGGAGCTCCGGAAGCAGTGCTCTGGGCAAAGCTGTGCCCGTGACTCACAGGAGGTTTCTGAAGAAAACTGAAAGAATGGATTCTTTGTGAGATAGAAAAGCAACGGGTGTGTTCACGTTGCTTTTGAGCGGCTATGGTCAATAAACAAGGTTAGTAAACCAGTAGCAGGGAAGAGAAGGTAGGAGTATTCGTACACGGCTCTCATCTTAAATTCCGAACATGTACCTGTAAGAGATGAAGGGCCGTGGCGCGTTGGCCTTTTTGCATCTGCCAGTATGCAGTCATGTCACAGCTGGGGGGAGAGCGCGCCAGGGAAGGAGGGAGGGAGGTGGTTTGGCTGAGCGCGTTTCATCTCGGCTGTTGTGTGCTGCGTGCCTTCCGCGCTCAGAATAGCATCAGGGCGATCTCTGGATGGCTAAATTTCTGGGGAGTACTGGAAACGCCAAGGTAACTAACATCACCTTTGTCCGCCCTCGCCTTCCTGTTCCTGTGTGCCAGGGAGAGGCAGGAGGCGCTTGGAAACAGGGCTGCGTAGTGTGTGTCGCTTCATAGCTGGCTTTCTGACGAAAGCTCTGCTAGAATCGTAATAATTTCTATTTTTATTTTTTTTATAGTAGCTGCTAATGTATTGGTAACCATCTGGAAGGGATTAAAGAAGCTGCACTATAGGTACCAACCCCTAAAATGTACCAGTTCAGATTTTTTTTCTTTTAATTTTTATTTTTTTAAAAAAAAGCTTTTCCAATCTGTTACTGCTTTCAACAATACCAATTCAAAGACTGCTGGGATTATGCATCTTTCGATTTAACTAACTGTGTCAGAATTCAAGGACTACATTCGGTATAACCATGATGCTATATTTAATTAAAGGCATTGCTATTGTGATCCTTAGCACTATGGATTAGTACTAGTCTCTCGGATAAAATGAAGCACACTAATTGTAAGCTGATTTACTGGTTGTCTTCATGCAACTAGATGGCACCGCTATTTACACCAAATGCGGTCAAGTATCCCTTTAATACAGACGTGGATTACACACATTAAGCACAAGACAACATAATCCGAAAGCACACTAAAATGTAACAGAAATCCTGACAAAATCTAAACCAGCTGTTATGCAGCTGCAAATTACTTCTGCAAACTCCCCTAAGAGTTTTAGTGAAATAAATGGAATGATAAAGAACAAGGCAAAACCAAACAAATAACACAAAACTTTAGAGTAATGAGTGACAAATTAACATATTTTAAGCTATGACAGGTATTTCTGTGCGAGTATTTCTTGCTAAAGAAATAAATAGTTTTAAAAAGCCTAATATTAGTGTAAATGCACACATGGTTTGCTGTGACCCAAAACCAAAGAAGTTTTGTCCGCTTGACTCCAAAAGCGACTCTGATGAAACCAGATCATGCAAATACATATACAGGGGGCAAGTGCTGACATTCAAAGAGAGAAATTTTTTTTTTTTCTCTATCGCCTTTGGAACAATGATGAGTATTTCTGTAACCACTCATACCCATTCTGATTTTCCATTTCTTCTGTTGCTTGTAAGAAAACCTGACATCAATGGCTAGCCAAATTTAAGACTGTCAGGTAAAGGAATTTTAGGATTTAGGAAAGCTGACTTCAATTATAGTATGTTTCCACTTGGGTTTTATTCATATTCTGAAAAAAAAAGGCAGGCATCTTATACTGGAGAGTTTTGGGGATTTTAAAAGTATGGAAAACGTTAAAAAAAAAAAAAAGGTTACAAAAGGTGGTACAATAGCAATGCTCAAAATGCTCAATATTTATGATCTGATTTTAGTCTCATTCTAGTTGAGACCTTGATAATGGAAGAAAGGTGGGGTTTTTTTGCATAAAACATGCTATTTTTTTGTTGTATTTATGGAAGTAAATCAAAAGTTAATCTGAATCCTGTCTTACAGTTCTTTATTATTGATGCTTTTTTTCACCTACTGTTTGGATATATCTTGAGTCATTCAAACCTCTTAGAGCAGCAGCTAGCCATCTCTGCTCACTATGCAAGTTAGTGGGATCTTCTGTGACATTTGAGAATTTATTTTTTTTTTCTACACTGGATGCTCAGGTGTTCTAGTAGCTTTTGTTTACTTTTTGCAGGTTTTTTTGGTTTTTGTTTCTTTTTCCTTTTCTGCTTGTCTCTGCTATATATCTGATGGTATCAACTGGTGAAAAATGTCTTGAAGTGATGATCTGTTGGAGGGTTATTCAATTAAAAATAAATCTTTAGTGACCAGTTCCTCAGTCAAGAAGAGTAGGGACAGGAAAGGTTGTGTTCTACACTTGGCAGTGTTTTAATAAACTTAGTAATCACTCTGTCTAGGTACAAAGACTTACACTTTCAAAGGTCAAGCTGTTGGGTTCAATACGCATAATGAAATCCTTATCAATGAAGAGGAGTCAAGAAGCTGGATCACCAGGGTCAGCATTTCTCAGCCCATGTAAGGCATCAGGCTTAAAATTTAAAAAAACCTTAAAATTAAACAGCCCGTAAAATAAAAACATACACTCACATTGCCACTAACAAAGAGGCAAGAAAGGGAAGAAAGATAAACTAGCAGATAATTTAACTACATGTATTTGAATTAAAAGCCTTGCAGTGACACTACAGATGATGAAGGTTATTTTTTTGGTTGGGTTTTGGCTATGTGACCACTGGATTTCAGGGCATGTAAAGCATGACTCTGAATTTTATTTGTTTTTTTCTTGAGCAAAGATGGCACTGAGAGGATATTGAGATACACAACTATGGGTACCTCAAATGTCTCATTTTTTTGAACAAATATATTAGTATACCTCACAGGGAGTTTTGAGTTTCAGTTAAACTCATTAATATCTGCAAAATGTTTTTACATTTTCAGATTGAGTGATCACAAGTAATATCATTATTTATTGTGAATATAACACATTTCTCCTGTTGGAGGGGTACAACCTTATCTTCAAAACCAATTTTTAAAATACTAGGTTTTATTGGAATAAAACAAAGAAGATGGGAAGTGAAAGTAACCTTCTAGTACTAATTTTCCCTACTGCTACCAGTGTTACTGATTACTTTGATCGGTATCTTCATCGTTTGTCTGTTTGTATATGGTTTTTTCTTATGAAAATAGTATATAAGTGTTTTCCCCTTGCAGACAGTGAAAAATGGGCGTTCAGATAACAGGACCTTATTACTGAGAACAAATCTTTTTGGAAGGATAGGTGTACTTCTTTAGAAAAGGAAAAAAACCATGAAAATAGATTTTCTTGTTATGTATAAGACTGAAAATTAGAATGCTTCAAAGACATTGTGGCTAGGCTACTGCCACAGTTAGCATTTCAAGTCACTCTTGGGTTGACAGAGATCAAGAGCAACTGTGACTTTTTTACTGATTTGACCTGAAAAGACCACTTTAAATCAAATGTGTGCTAGACAACTTGATTTGTCTCCTGTAGAAGTTATTGTAGTTAGTAGACCTTCTTGTACCCCCATTTTTAATTCTTTTTTTTTTTTTTCCTTTTAATTCTGTACTGAAAAGTGCTGAGTAGAGGAGACATGCATTACACTTGGTTTAGTGAAAGATATCACGTTGCTGCAACTCATTTAATTCTAGTAAAAGAATGGATTCTGGCCAGCAAAATAAATGTAATGTGGTGGGGTTTTTTTTTTCTGGAAATGCTGTTTGTTCTGTCACGCGACCAAGCTCTGAAATCCTACATAATTTCTCAGAAGAGTTGTCCACATGTTGACTATTACCTTTATTGAAATGCAACTTATTAGGGCCTTGGGATACAGCTTTATGCAACACACATTAAAAAAAAAATATTAAAAGAAATCAATCACTTTTACAAGTCCACTTTGTAAATGGGTTGAGTTTAAAAATGTCACCTGGATTTCAGAGTTCTTTGGCACTGTACCTTCAGCAGCGTCAATGTTTTTGTGCTTTGTTCCTTTTTTTGTAAAACAAAGTTTTCTCCTCTTCTCCCTCTGGCTTCAGATGAGCAGCTGCAAACCTGTTCCATTTTTATGCCATTGATCTATTTGTCCCTGCTTTAGATGCTTTAAGCAGTTAAAAAAAAATAACAAATCAATCCAAAGAAACCAAAGGTCATAGCATGCATTGTAGGAATTAACTACCACAGTTCTAACCTTCTGATGGAAAATATTTTTTTTCTTTCCTACTTTTGTCTAGGAATTCTGGAAAATGTTTTATTTAGCTATTACTGAGAGTAAAAAAAAGTCTCTTCATTCAGTATAGAGCAACTATGGATAGTGCTTCTCCATGGCTCATGATGGTGTGTGAAGCATATGTAATTTTCTTTTCAATGAGTCAGCTATTAGGTCTCCTACTGATTAAATACTTTAACCTCTCTACAGAAAACTGAACTTTATTAAGGAAGGCTGTACGTTACGTTTTGATGCAGCACAGTATTTATGCAAAATTTATCTGACATTTGATGTTCTAGATAAAAAAAGTCCATTTCCTTTCTATTATATTGTTTTCAAAAGTATTTGCAGATAAAATGTCAGGATATTGTGAAATCCATCAAATAAAATGAAGCTGATAGAAAGCTTACCATTTTTGATGTGTTAATATGCTCTTCCCTATACATAGCTCTGATATAGCTTCAAGACAGCGAGATAATCACAAGTCAGCAACATACAGAGGAATTAGTGATGCCTTGCCTCTAAACGTGGTAATGGGCTCTCAATAATGGGTGCACAGTGCAGCAACTAGTCAAGGATAAATTATAGTATGGTTTTAATTTTCAGTAAAAGAGAAAAAAACCCTACCTCAAGTGTTCTACCCAGTAAATGATAACTGTATAAAAATATACAGTATAGTTGAGCTTCAGTAGAGATTTTCGAGTATATACTTGTCTTTTTTGTATGGGCCACCTGTAGTATTAGATACCTCAAAAGGATGTGCAGTGCTCAGAATTATTGGTGTTCCTCATCAAACGCTTTGGAGGTGTAGGTATTCTTCTGTCCCCTACTTTCTGCGATGCAGAAGCTGAAGTCTTATTATCCTGCACTAAAAGCCTCAGGGAGAGATTCCATTTTGAAAGAACCACCTCCTTCTAGTAACTCAATCTCCAACAAGATCCGTACAAAAGATAAATTGTCAGATAATCAGAGATGCTTCTTTTGTGAAATTCCACAAGAACGGTGGGCAAATAATCCACTGGAAGATAAAACACCTATTACCAGCACAAAGTGTAAGTCTCTCTAAGCAAGGTTTTGCCTGTGTGAATGACCGATACCATCTGGAAGCAGAAGATTGACAAGCTAGAAGGCAGTTAAAGATAACAACGGGGCACCTGAGAATCACTGAGGGAATTTATCACTGTCACAGTGTGTGATAAGTAGCACACCGCAAGTGTTTGGGGTTTTTTATTCTCATACATTTTAAGTCTCCGAACTGGTTTCATGTGCAGCTGAAGCAATGGAGAGCAACGGATATTTTACTCATAGTGCAGTCCTACTGATTTCAAAGATATCTAATTAGCGAGGTTTCATTTTACATTACTAAACAAATACCGTTCACGCAAATTGCTATCATTACTATTGTCTAAGCCACAGAAAAGAGAGATTATAATTTAAAACATACAGGTTCTTTGCAGTGAAACTTAATTTTGATGCATTCTTGCTGACTTCCAATACAGGCAGCATATTTTATTTCTACTTGAACTTCATTTTCTCTAAAGCAGCTGTTTGTATTTCTTTTATGTTAAGATTTACGTTAAGGTTTTAACATAGAGAAAGGAGGCAAAAGCATGAAGAAGCATGGTCACCATCTCTTTATGTGAAAATATACAACAAAATATGAAGCACTGCAGGTGAAATCCACCCATATGCAAAAAACTGATTCATGATCTGTGTGTTCATTTAATCCCACCTCAGCTCTCAAAATAGAGTGTGGTGGGAGTTGTGATACATGAAGTGGCAGATTGAAGATATGGCTGTGAACAAATTGTGAACTCCATGCTGCCTGGTGAATCCTGTTTTGTTTTGGGTTGTCTATTCTGTATCCCCACCTCGAGTTTAAGTGTTGCCTGGATATCACAATATAATATCTTGGGTAGGTTAAATTGTATTCTATTTAGTAACAGGGACTTGATGCTTAGTGAAAAATATGTCTGAGAATGAAAAATAAAGTACTGAAGAGTCATAAATATTAGGGCACTCTCCCCTATGGGGCCGCTACTTTTGTATTAGCAGGTTCACTGATGTGAATGTTTTCTTGGGTTGGTGCTGAAGGAACACAGCTAGAAAAAAAAATAAAAATCCCTAAATGTACATTTCAGCAAAAATATGACAGTAACTAACTGTCTTAAAGAAAACCTAATTTTTAAGGAAGGGAATGCTTCAAAATTTTTATTTTTTTTTTTTTTTTTCCAAAGATAGTGACTGTGGACCCCAATCACCATAAGTCTTAGAGCTGGGGTAAGAAAAGGCTATTGAGAAAAGATTATTGTGCTATTCAAAACCTTCCCCGATTTCTCTCCTGAAGATCTTTAGCCTGTAGTGCATTTAAACTGGGAAGTTTTTTTGGGGGGTTAGTGACTCTTTACTTGGAAAGTTTGGGTTACTAGTGTCAGGGCTGTAATGAGCAATCCTGGTATCCATGAGGCTTGCATGGGCACTTGAGCCCTGCACCTCCAGCCCTTCTCTCCATCTTCAGTGTATTTCCTTTCTTCCCTCTGCCCTAACCTACCGTCCCACGTTTCCTCCCCCTGCTCGTTCATAACCCTTTTCCTGGAGCCCTTTTCCTTCCCCTCCTCCTTCTTGGGGAGAATTCAGAGAACTGAAGGGCTCTTTGCCAGCAGACATCAGTGTGTGGCATCCATCAGAGGAGAACTTGGGGGAAAGGTGCGCTCCCTGTGAACCGGGACTGACGTGCTCTCACTAGTGGCAAATACTCTTTCCTGTTTGTGTGGAGGTGCTTGTGTACGTACTCATTGTAGACAGATACTTCAGAGAATTTAGCTGTCGTACTTCAGCTTGTTGTAGCTGAACACAGATTTTTAAAAAGCAAATTTTACGATTTGCCTATATTTAAAAATGCAGAAGGCATTCCTCACTCTGAATGTATCATCCGCATTTTCTTTAAAATCTTAAGTTTGTGACATGTGTAAATGAAAACAACCTGCTTAGTATTATCCATACTCTTCTGATTTCAGTATGATCACCCCAGTCTCATGTTCAGATCGAGCTACCTGCATTGCTTTCATTTAACCTGTTTCTCCCCACCCTTCACCTTGAAAAACCCTCAATTACTAGAAAGTTTCAGCCTGAAAGTTTGTCTGACTAGTTAAAATAAATGCAACGGGATCTAAAAGACAGCCAAGAGGAGTAGTGCCTATGCGTTAGATTTTCACAGTATGGAAGCTTATATAAGAAAGCATTGGATGTATTTTGCGATTCTTTCCCTTGCCCTAAATAAATTAATGGCAACCATGGTCTCTTGAAGTCATGTACCATACAAGATCCCATACTGTTAAAGTCTTTTGGTCAGTTCTATATTATATATACAGAGCCTGATAGTACTTGGTATTTGAAGAATTATGGGATAATTATGTCAGTTTTCTTCTTGACCTTACCTGCCTTGTGGAGCTGCTTTTCAAGTTCGGAAGCAAAGGCCTTAACTAGACAAGAGAAAACTGGATATTATTACTTTCCTGTGAGCTCTGTATGATTGTCAATTAAGGGGAATATATGTGTAATGGCTGCCAGTTGTATCAATTTGTGCAGAATTCCTGAGAAATGAGAGTGGAACACAGGGCATCCCCTACAATGAAATGTGAGAGACAGAACGGGGGAGATGAAAATGAAGGGAGAGAGAAAGTCTGGAAAAAACCTAAAGCACCATCCTGGCCACAAAGGAATAGAGCTCAAAAAATCCAAACTGCTTCCATCAGAGAGCACAGGCGTTGGGACAGAACTGTATTAGAAACAATGGCATTCCTTAAATCCTCCTTTGACTAAAAGTCAACTTATTCTGATACAAGGCTTTGATTATTTTAACTGAATACAGTTTGCTCCAAGGAAGAAAAAGAACCCTTCCTAACCTATATTTTACATCCTCTTTCACCTCTGCATCCTGGTCTCTCAGCCATCCAATCTATTTTCTTACAGGAATTTATTTTTTAAATCTTTATTTTTTGTGTTTAATAATCTGAAACAAAGAAAAATCTAACTTGATATTCCATGGCCTAGTGAGCAGAATCACTACAGCCGATCGGAGGGAATTTGGCAGTCTTCTGTTAAAATGTTGGGATGATATTAATTTTCTTCATCGTGCACATCAATACGATGCAGAGAAAAGTGGCACAACATTTATAATACGTAAGTGTTTGCAATTCATAAGCAGTTTCCAAAGCATCCCCGACACGTTGGGCAGCAGATTCATCTCCGTAGGAGGTCTGGATCTCCGGCTGTCTCATTTTAGAGTTAACCCGGCTCTCTGCAATTCTGCGAAGATTGTTTGTCACTTGTGGAAAAGGCTGGTGTCACCATCGGGGTGAGCTGTCAACGTCTGTGATGGCAGAACAAAGCCGATGGCCTGTCTTTCTCGGACGTTCAGCTATTGATGTTGTCTGGGGCATCAGAGATCTTTGGAGAACGCAGGGTTTAAATTGCGGGATCCCTCGCTGCTGGGTGCTGGGGAGGCCAGAAAGGTAGCTGGTTTCCTTGAGATAAGTTTATGGAGGAGAAGTCCATGAATGGCTGTTTGAAACAGTAGCTTGGACATGATCATCATCTCAGGAGCTGCCAGGTAGTGACCTGGCGGTGGAGAGGCCAGAGAAGCCGACCGTGCCTTAGGCTAGCAGCCGGGGCAGGACCAGGGTGCGGAGGAGCAGCGGTGCGCTTGGTCCGTCTGCCGTACAGGGTATGACCCGTACCACGTGCGTCAGCGCGTTGCGTGGTGCTGGAGCTGGGTGTCCCTCCCTCCCCCATGAGAACCTGCACAGAAAGTGGGAATGAGTTGTCTGTTTCTTGTTCTCTGTGCGTATGCATCCCCTGCTTGCTCTAACGTGGAAAGTTCTTTAGTCTAACGTGGTTTAAAAAATTCTTATTACTAATTTGCTTGAATTATACTTTTTACCCATTTCTGTGCTTTGGTTCCATGCCCTGCTTGGCTTGAAGAATGCAAACGAGCAAAAAGTGGCTCTCCTGCCTATCAAGGTTATCCGTGTCTTCCTCAGACAGAGCAGGGTTCCTAGTGTTTTAAAATGCTGTCTTTGCTCCAGACGTTATTTGTCCTAGGGAGAAATGTGCTAGATTTATCTGTTAGAAGTTATCTTCTCTTTTACTTCTCTCTCAGTCACAGTGATGGTTTTCATATGGAAAAAGAGAAATTATATATATACTTTATATATATATTAGTCATCCTTTTGTTCTTTGTGCGCACAGTAATTGCTTTAAGGGCAGTTTGTGTTTACTTGGAAACAGTTTGGGAAGTAGGTACTACTACTGCTTAACGGCAAAACAAGTATGTGAATAGTACTATGCAGAATGAAGACAATTATGCAGCCTTGAAGCCGATAAAATAATGAAAAAATGTGAGTAAAAGTTACTGTAACCATTACTGGAAAAAAATTATCCAGTCAGTTCTTTAAGCCGCCAAGTGAAACAACGAAATGAAAAAGGTAGGATGATTACGGCAATTTATCTCTCTAGCTATCATTTAAATATAAAACCTGTACAGCTCCTAAGATTCACAGGTAAAGGGCTTCCTCCTCCCTAGTTCAGGAAGGGCCACCTCCATTTTTTTTTTGGTAAAAGATTTCTATTGCTTTCACTAATCAATAGTCACTCAATCACGTGAGTGTAGAGGATGTAATCTATCGGTACGCAGATGTTTTCACATTTTGGAGTATTTCATACGCTGCAGTATGTACTCTAATAAGTCACACACTACTTGAGTTCAAGAAATACACATCATCTACTTTATCAGTGCGTGGCTTGAAGTGCATACCAAGGGTGTACCCTACAAGTAATTTCCCTATTTCCCCTAAAAGTGCAATGTGATGATATTTTATGTTAGGTTTACTTATTCTGAATGACTTAGTAATGATTTAAAAGAATGTGTGGCTACCTGAAACTCACACAATAATAATCTATGTGAGACATCATGTCATGATAAATTTTCTCTCTACTGATAAAACATTCGTCCCCTGCTATAATTCTTTTGGTTCCACAATCTGCTTTTGTTTATCAGTCAGAAATTAAACAAACTCATAGTACCAAAAATACATAGCTCCCTAGAAGTTATATAAATCTTAGTTTTTCTTCTTAGTTACAAAGGGGCAAGTTAAGAGTAATTCCAGCGATGACAGTTGTGACACATTTAAAACTGACGTAATTGTGGGAGGAATTAGGCATGTAATGTATTTCAGAGACACCAAGTGCTCAGGAGCTATGGATGCAGGCATAATAATCACGCGTCCATGAAACAGCGTGGTTAGTGATTAAAACAAGTGATGAGGAGTCAAGACTGCTTGACTCTGCTCCTGACTCTTGCGCCAAGTCATTTCTGTGAACTTGTGCGAGACATTTATCTCTTTCTGTTCTGTTTATCCAACCATAATATTTTCCGTCCGCTGCAGGGCAGCTCCTGGGAGGTTTGGATGTGCTGGTGAGAGGAGTCTGGCAAGTGAGGCCATCCTCCTCTGTCCTACGACAATGGTGGCAGCCACCTAAATGCAACCCTCTGCCTCAGGACATTGGGGTTATGTCTGCTCCTTGGAAATCTCTAAATCCTCAACAGATTTCCAGCACACTGTTTTCATGCTGCACGGAGGTGGTTATGGTGAAATACCATCAAACACGTATATAACGTGACAGAACAACACAATACTCTGACTCAAGCCAGGATGATATATGGCAGGTGACATGTCTTCAGGGGCCCGAGAAAACGATGCAGCCTTGTCAGTCTGTTTGGCTGGTTTTCATTTTATCTAAGAAAGGTGGCACACCGGCAGCTCTGACTGGGAAAGAGGTGTCAGCTTCACCAAGATTCGTTAGCTGTAGCAGGACCTTTGGTAGGCAAGTATTTGCCAGCCTGCAGCTGCAGTTGTGGCTGGCTCTGTTTGCGTTACTGAAACTGTGTAAGGAAGCCAAGGAAGTCAACGTAAATTACTTTTGCCAATGCATTCCTGTAGATTAAAGAAATTTAATTGTTCCTTCTACTGAATAAAAACAGTCTTTCATATAGAAAATAGCATGAAGAAATGTGTGCTGCTAAAAAAACTTTAAACTTTGGACATTAGAAGGTGGTAAATGCAACCTGAATCACTGTGCTTCCTCCAGTTCAGGTTAGACAAGACTTCACAGAGGAGACCAACGAGACGTTGCTCTTGCTTGCATTGTTTCTAATGAAATCATCACAGGCAAAGACTGGAGATGTGCGTGCTGATGGCAGACACAGCCACCTTGCTTCGAAATGAGGCCATGAAAGCACGAATCCTGAGATGCAGGAGACTGCAAACCTGGACAATAAGTATCCCCTTTCCAGCCAGAGGTCTCCAGCCCAGAGCTCTGATGAGTAGTGCAGAATTTGGCGTGATTTAGGGACCAAACACATCCTGTTAGTGACGGCTTGCAGACACAAGGACTGTTAGCACACTTCAAAAGCACTGGGTTCCTTGGAAACGAAATGAAAATGAATACGCTCCTGAGCACAGGGAAGCTTTGCTCTTAGAGAAAAACCAGCAGTTTTTAAAAAAATTGAGCACTGTAGGAGAAAACAGTGAAACCACCAGGAATGCAGAACTGAAGGTCAATATTCAGACTCAGCATGCAGAGATTATTTTTTTGCTGTGGGAATTTGACCCACCATGATTAGCATCATTTTCTTTCTTTCTCAGAAGAAGTGATGGAGCAATGAACAGGAGCAGCAGGGAAAGACAAAGAGAAGGCTTAAGAAAATAGCAGTGTCAATGGTAATACATGGCTTAAACCAATTTTCTTGAAAAATACTATTGATGCTTAAAAAGCAAAGCAATATCACTTTGTAAAAAGAAGTATAATAGAGATTCCATAAGAATCAACCCTACAGAAATAATAAAAAAGAAATATTCAGAAATAAGTTGTCCTATAAAGTTGAAATTAAGTTAGGATTGTTCTGGGCAACCCAACCTGAGTAACCAAACCAAAACAGAAACACGGTGAAAGAATTTACGGATTAACAGTTTGTTTAAATGCCATCTGGATAAAAATTGAAGTTGCACACCCAACTCCTCGCCTCTTGTGTTCAGCTAAGCTAAAGATTTTTTTTTTATTTCCCATTCTCTCTTTTGCCTACAGCAATTTGTCTTTATTCATATTAAGCAGAATTATGGTAACTACGAGCCAAGGGCAGTTCATAGGTCACATCTTACATATATAGCTGTTGATATGCACAAATATTTGAAAATCTTGTCTTTTCATCCCAGTGCTAGAATACTTCCCCTCCTCACCAATTTTTGCCCCCGTTTATAGTCCAATTAAATCAAAAAGATTTGTTAAGATTCTGACGGAGGAATCTGAGACCTAAATACCTGGGCGTTAGCCAATATGCAAAATCCACAACTTAGAAAGGTTACAGAGCTTTTAAATATATTCAAAACAAATTTGACCCTGGCGTTAAGAATTTCTGGGTTACATTTGGGTTGCTTTCCCAGTTTAAAACCAGGTCCTTTTCCGTTCTATTTTAGACGTACTCGAAAAGAAATAAAAAGGCCATATTAACAAATGCGTTGATTTTGCATAACTGAAACAAACTGAAAATAATAGCTTGCGACCTTAACGTTCAGTAGCAGGATGAATGCTGGTATGAAATTTGATGGATCAATTTATGCATTTTGCCAATAGGTGGTGCTACTATTTTTACATTCATTGCTAATCTACTGCAACACATACCGTCTGCTCCGATAATCACAAACATGGAACGGTTTGCTTTTTTCAATAGTGTTTCCCAGAGTAAAATGACACATGGATATGTAATAACTTTAATGGCAGGAAATAAAAGCAGATATAACAGATTGAGAAAGCATGATCTTTTGCGTAGTTAGAAATAAAGTTTCAAGAAGTTTTTATGTAGAAAGATAAAGAAAAAAAGAAAAACGTACCTGTGCGTAATTTTGTTTGTATATATCCCACCTGTGTTTTTGCTGATGATTTTTCAGTCGTATAAACGGCGTCTTTGTTTCAGCCAAAACCTGATACAACATAGATAAAAGACAGTAAAATAAATATGCATCCAAAGTGAGAATCCATTGGTTTCATTTTAACTTTGTTATCCAGCTGTGTACAATACAAACCTGCTAATTTCACATTATGGGATTTGACGTTTCTCTCTGCAATGTTTGAAGAGGAGACACGTGGGTGAGCACTTCGTAGCAGAAGAGCAGGCAGACGTTCGTTTCAGTGGTTTCATAAATACAGTTTTCCTACCAAGTTTCCTATTATACCTCACCAGATTCACAGGGTATTTCTGTAATATGCCAAATATAACGCGTATCGGAGGGGGCACATGCGATTTGGGGCTGTATTACACCGTACCTACGAGATTGGAAGGCCAGTTATGGTCAAAATGAGGTTTCAGACTGCAAATGTTTACACTGGAACCTGTTGCTCCTCTGCGGTGGTTTTCTGTCGCGCGTTCCTCTCTACTTTTGGAGGAGCCTTGTGAGAGCTGAGCACAGCGCTGAGCACTGAGCATCCCTCTCTTTGGCGGAGTCAGCCGTCCTCTGCGTGGACAGACACTGTCATCTGTAGCAAAAACATGTCATTAAGTAGGCAGCGTGCGCTTCGTGTCTGGTGAAACGTGGCCTCTGATGAAGTTTGGTGAAAACAGGTGTGTCTCAGACGTGTTGTGTGAAGCCTGCTCTTCGAGCGTCGAGCTCAGCGTAGCGTGGCTCTGCGACTGCGGTCGTAACGTTACAGGAGATGGATTGACAGCTCTTGGCACCAGAGACCTTTATTTATCTACGTAATAGGTACAGTGCAAGGAACAGGCAGAATTATTTATTATCGCTTTGCAGCAATCTATTGTGTATTTATTTGCTACCAATTCCCAAACCGTACCTCACCAGTCATCTGGAGAACTGCTGCCGGGGTGGGAAGGGAATTTATTTTGACTGTTCAATGAAAGCCATCAGGACAATTTTAGCTATGGTGCAGACACCTCTTGATCTGAACTGTGCTTTTGGATGGAGATCTCCAACTCATTTACTGTGACTGTGAGGGGAATCAAACCGCTCTCAAATGATACCAGATGTCTAACTGGACTACATTTTAAGCAATTGTATGCTAGTGAAAGGTGTCCTATTAATTCTGAGATTAAAAAAAAAAAAAAGCTACTTGGTTTTTATCATATTCTTTCTCTTGCATGTTTTGCTTATGATAGGAAAGCTGTTAAATCAACAGCTTATCTGTTTAACTTCTAACATGTCAGAGGTATCAGACAGGAATTAGACTGAGGAAAAATGGAGAAGCACCAAAAAGAAAGCAAATAGTGGGTAAAGTTGGTACCAATGGGCACATGCTTGCTTTCTCTCTCTATATATATACATAGATATGTGTGCGTAAATATGCATAGTAAGAATTAACAATGTCAAATAAACAGTTGTAGCAAATATTGCTCACAATTGTCTCCACAATATGTAATGTGGTTTTTTTGGTTTTGGTTGGTGGTTTGTTGTTTGTTTATTTGTTTCTTTTTTAATAAGTACTCCCTTACCTTTATTTCATTATCATATTGATTTAAGATAAAAGTACGCAGTGGATCAAGTCGTGTAACTAATAAAGAGACTTCTTATGCTCATCTGAATTTAGGACGATGATTGTATGCAGCCGCTGAGGAGGAGAGACAGAAAGGGAAAGGAGGACGGTTTCCATCCCCTCTTTCTGAGAACGGGATATGAACGAGATTCAATAAAGGCAGGTATTTGGTGAGGTAAAGAAGCGATAGCAAAGTGTGTCCAGCTGACAATAGGAATCCAGGAATGTAAAATTAATATTCAATCTTAGCTTATTTTTCCTTTCTGGCATTACATTTAAATTATTTTAAATGGCTTTTATCTTTAAATAATAGCTCCATGCAGAATTGCAAAAGCCTTGTCCTACACGCTGATACTCATGATATAAGCATTATTAAACAAATTAATTTGAAATTTTATGTCTCTGTCATTATCATTCTTGTATGAAAAGTGGATCAATGAGAAAATATTTCTCTAAGTCCAAATGGTATTTCCTGAAGACTAAATAGAATGCACTGAGCAGATTTCAAACACTGTAAGCATGAAGTGTGAACATTTTTACTATAAAAACTTGAACACTGTTCAAAAGTCATGCAAAATTTTCCGTTCTACTGATTAATTAAAGAATTCAGGGAATATAGGCTTCCAAGAAAGAGTCGATTTGAAAATATTATTTCAGGAAAGACAAAGCCGACAGTCTTATAAACTCCTTGTGTCTATAGCTGGTCAAATAAAGTTCATGGAAGTACATGAGTAATGGGGGGCTGGACACAAAGACTGGTAAAAGTTGTACGTGGAAAACAGAGGGCAGAGCTGCCAGCTAGAATTAAAGAAATGAGGCTGTTTTTATTATTTCATGTGCTACTTTTACAGAGGGATTTTATTACGGTCTGTGCTTTTAGAAAATACTCTTGATTTGGAACATAACGGTATGACTTGCTGCTTTGTATGGGTTGCAAAATTTTATTTTCCATGGTGCAAGAAGCTGAGTGCAGAAATGACATTTGTTTTGCTGGATAACCGCTAATTTAATGTGCCAGTTATAGGTGCAACTGGTATGAAAAATATTGCAGCATTTTGGAGATAATGTTTTGTTAATCCATTTGACGTGATCTGGCTTGAACGGAAATATTTTTGCCTTGAATAAACACTTCGATCAGACATCAGCTCACAAATCTTGGGGTCCGGTTGATTCCCAAATTCCGAAGTGCACAGAACTGGTAAATAAACTTAATTTCCCCCTGGCAAAACATTTCCCATCTGACACACTGGTAGGGAACGAGTGTGAAGCGGTGTGTTTGCTGGTGCGTGCTCCTGCAGAAAGTGTGGGTGGGACCAAGGGACCTTGTGCCCCAGCCCGGGCAGTGCTCCAAGGTGGGAGGAGAGGCTCCTGCTTTCTCTTCCTCGGGCCTCTGTAGTAATGCGGCTCCAAAATTTGACACCGTGAGACGCAGGGAACACAACCGTGCTGAAGAGGGGGAAGTTCAGGGAGCAGGCTTGATGTAATTTTGCCTACGCCTATGATAGTGGCTGGACAAAAAGAAGAATTTGTGGTGTCTCGCCCATGATCTGGAGCACCGAGCAAAAGGCTGGAAGTTATTACTGACTGTCATTCCCCACGGCACCCCTTGAAGGACATAATGTAAATGTCACTGACTCCCTTTAAATCAACACAGCTTCTTGACTTCAGCGAAGTCAAGTTGATTTACACCGGCTGATAATTTGGCTGTTTCTTAAAAGCAGGAGTTGTGAAATCTAACGCTTGGTGGACTCAGCCCAGCGCTATCGGAAATCAGCACGACTCTTGCCATTGACTTTATTGGGCAATGGCCCTGGTGAGTTATTACCGAGTGTTTTGTCTTGCAACGTACTGGACAGCAATCAATAATGCTTCATGACATAGACGGAAAGCTTGCTGTTACAAGAAAGATTTACCGTTTTCTACCATCTTACAAAACTTGCAAATTTCCAGCTGCGTGGTGGCTTTTTACGTCCTTTAAATCACCTGCCCACCCGAAAGCAAGACAAGATCGCTCCTCTTTATGTTGGTGATCGCTCTGGAACTGCTGTAGTCCCACACTTCAAATATTAAATTTATTTGAATATAAAGGATATTATTATATATACATAGATATAGATATGCTAGGTAAACTTTCCTTTTATCTACTCCAGAAAATTTCATAATTACTAGATAAGAACAATATTGTACATTTTTCTTGATTATAATTCAAATAGTATAGCGCTGCCTTAATGTCCTAAGATGTCTTTATTTTTGTTCTTTGCATTTTACTAGGCTGACAATATAAGGTAAAATCAGTTTGTGAAATTTTAGAGCCTTCTTAATCTTAACTTTAGCTGTCTTCTAGAGTTCTGAGAGGGAACAGGGATTTCAGTTTAGAGTTGCCTGTTGAAACAGAAGATAGAGCCTTGCCACAGCCTTACCCAGAGATGCTTAGCTTTGGCTTGTGACTTAAAAACCAGGAAGATGTATGGTAAAATGTAAATAAGATAAAGCTCATATTGTATTTTGGTTTGGCTTATTTATCTTTTATTTCATGTTTTTATTACTTTGCTCATTATAGGTTTCGAGATGAATTCCTGCTCTCTAGGCACGCAAGGATAAGGCTGGGAGAGATTCCTTAGAAATATCTGATAGGTAGGATAGTCTTTTGGTTTGTTTTGTTTCTGAATTTTTTGAGAGAACACAAAAGACATCGACCGTATGAAGTTATTAGTTCCTCTAAAGACTACTGTTCTGAAAAAGCTGGAGAGCCAGAATCATTATTTTATTCATGAGGAATAATCAATGTGTCATAGAGATAAGTTGGATTTTTATAAAAATCTCCGTGACCATAATGAAACTTCTTAAATGGAAGAAAAAAAAAAAAGTATAATTCCAGTAGTTTCTTCAGCTATGTTTGCAGTTCACGTGCTTAGTAACTCAAAGAAATAGTTATTAAGGAAGGTAAAATATATGCATACATAGAGCTATGCATAAGCAATTTCCAAAGACTCTACAGCATTTGATTTTCTCCGTGGTTCCTCCCTTCAGTTCGCCTTTCTACTTGCTGCAAGAGCCTTCGTTTTCCCTCGCCTGCCTTGATGATACACTTCACTACAGGCTCAAGGTTTCCTTTAGCAGTGGAACACTTGTCCTCTCGAAAGGGGTAGGTTTTTTGCAGCTAAACTATAAGCAAAATACTTCTGGAGAGAAAACTGTACACAAACATGAATGCTAATTAACTAGTACATTTTTACCTATTTAGCTTAAAAACGTAGACATAGGCAAAAGACAATAGAGAAACACACCATTTATTTCCTTTTTCTTTCTTTGGTAACGCTAGAGAGAGGTAAACGTATCATTTATCTAGTAATTTTCACTGTATCACTTGCAGTACTCATACAAGCTCCCTTATTCTTAGATATACAGATATCATCAACAAAGTTCCATACCGGGGGGGAAAATGCTAATTTCAGTAACTTTAAACCCACATAATTAATTGATTAATGATTCTATAATGGCTCTAATCTGGATCTCCCTGTAGCCTCAGCCCAGTGGAGACCACATCACACGCGTTTCCAAACGGTGGTTTGTGTGATTTCAGCGTGGTTCCGCCGGGTGACTCGCCTGCGCAGAGCCTGGGCCAGGATCAACAGCTCCCTGCTTTGGGAAATCGGGAGTTGGAGGAAAAATGCAGCGCCGGAGGAAAGTGCCTATAGCGTTACTCGCCGTCATGTTAATTCACTGCTGCTGACTCCCCTTGAATGTATGTAAAATCAGCGATGCTAATTGCTTTTCAACATACAGGATTTTCGTAGGTCCCAGCTCTACTCAGTGCACAGGATACGGTGTGCAGAATTACGACTGGTGGCGGTTGACCATAGAACTTCATGTCAACTGAAAAACAGGGCTTTTTCCTAAGTGCGCGCGCAGACGCATACACAGACATGTATATGTATACGCGTATAGCTTGTAAGTAAAAGTATTGATAGGATCTAGGAAAGCTCAGAGCAGATGTGCTTGGTCATACTGCTGCTGACCGTTAGAGTTCCCTGAGGCCACTTCTTACAGAAGAAAAGCCTGATATTTTAATTATTCAATACATTCTTTTGATCCCTGGTGCGCTGATGTTTCTTCTGAATGTCGTGCCTATAGGAGGTGCTAAGAGCAGCGTGGTTGATGGGAGGCTTCACGCAAGGAGTTGATGGCAGGCACTGAGAGCGCAAGAAAGCATCAGCTCTCCCTCTTCTCTGGGTGCACTGCAGGAAGAGTTCAGTAGCCCCCAGGGGAATTTTTGGGGCTTGATTGACAGTGTTTTGATTTTTGATCCTTACCAATTTATTTCTTGCTGTCTTTGTTGATATTGCCGAATTATTCCAGCGTTGCTAACGTCTGTCAAATGACCGCGCTGCGACCACAACCTTCTGGGCGGATTTCTGGTCAGTCAGCAGAGACCGATAACGTGTGATCAGATTGACCCTGGCCAGAGCCAAACTGCTGATCCCAAAGTGAGATTACCCAAATCCTGTTGCTGAAACGCTGAATCCTCCAGCTCCTCTCTCTTGTGTTTAACGCATTTAAAAATAAACAAATACAATCCCTGGTAAGTGTTCTTGAGCTTGGGAACCGTCTGAGCTATTTACTGACTGCCTTTCTTGACCGGCTTTGAAATCCTGATCTTCAGTCTGGACAGAGATTAGCTGTGTGTGTGCTGGGGGGGTTGGTTGGTTTGGGGTTTTTTTTTGTTGGGTTTTTGTTTTTGTTTTAAATTCCACGTCGGGACTGTTGCCTGGGTCTGCAGCACTCCCTGCGGGCAGATGTGGTGGGTGCTGTAGCCTGGGGGTGTAGCGCATCCCCAGGGGCGGCAGCCTGAGCCCCCGGTGCCTGCTGCGGGTGAGGGGAGAGGGTCTGGGGTCTGGGGGGGCATGGTGGGGCAGGCTGGGCAGCAAGGACCCGCTCAGCTCGCTCCAGCCAAAGAGAGGTTGGAGAAAACCCCCTGGAAATAGAATGGGATTTCTCTCTGAGTCCCAGGTATGAAAAAGGGTGATTGAGGTGATGGCATCTGTACCAAAAATCCCCAGAAGAATCAGGAGGAATTTTTGTTGGGATAGTCTTTTCATTCTGTCCCAGAATACTTTTAATTATTGATGTGATTATTTAAAGACCTCCATAAACGACGTACCAAAGCGAGGACTTTTCAGTCACAGCAGATGCATAGCAATGCATCTGAGTTACCAGGCCTCTGCACCTTTCCAGGGAAAAAAAGGCAAAGCACTATATTCCTCAGTGCATGGTATACGAGTGCTGAGTTGCTAAGAATAATCTCCGAGATTATTGCTCCTGAAGAGAAATTCTGTGTTCTCAGTAATTAGGCGCTAGTGTCTGCAAGGCACAACTGCTTCGCAGCCAGCCCACCCTCCCACTCGCAACTCCGCCTGACTTCTTGTTTCTATTCTGGTTTATATTTTTAAAAGATTAGGAATTGGTTTTATTTCCCCAGCTCTGTATCACATTAATCCATACTGTAGGAGGAAAAATCCCTCAAGGACATTTTTTCAGAAAGTTCTCTAATGCACAGCACAATGATATTTCAAACACTCTAATGTATATGGGTCTCTGTGTGTCTATTTTTTATTTCTTTTTCCCCCAGGGTTCTCATACAGGAATATTTATTGTTGCTTGAAATAGCAAGCGTTTCTTTCCCCTCCCCAAAAATTTAATCAAAAAGTTGAATTTTTAGAGAAGCACAAATACCACAACAATGAATAGCGATAGCTTTCCTCATTTCTTTTCAGCGACAGGATAACTTCAGAACAGCTCAAAATCTTTCTGACTTAGAAAACATAGATGAAAACACCGATCCGACAACGCTAAACATTTTATAACAGCAGTAAGTAACGTCAGGAAAGATTTCACTGGGAAAGACCTCTTTGTCGCTGAATAGGGTGTTGAGGAAGGCGTCTGGACGGCGATGTCCCTGCCGCCTGTTTGGAGGGGCTGGCGTTGAGAGCCCACGCTTGAGGAGCGCGCTCCGAGTGAAAGGCACCGGGCGCTGAAGCCGGAGTCGCCAGCCCATCGCCAATGACTTTGGAGGGAGAAAGGTACGTCTTCCCCCAGGCTTTTTTCCATGAAAAAATTCAAAGGGAAAAGCTTCGTCTACATACAGGGAAAGGATTTTTTATTTATTTATTTTTATTTATTATTGTTAGGTTGTTTGGCAAGCTCAGTGTCTTTTTTCCAGCTCTAATTGGCGCTACATTTATGCTGTGGAGTGGAGGATTTTATATCTTTGGGCAGTCAGTATCCTATCAAAAGCATGAAATTGCTGTTTTAAAATGGCATTAAAAAAGACCCTTTTCATCTTGATAGTTCCTTCAAACCGCTAGGCTTTCAAAGTTCCCTTTTTTAGGCATGGATAATCTGTCTGCGTTTTAGCACCGAGACTTCTCCCTCCTGGTCTTTTGGAGGCAAAATGAAACATGTTTGAATAAAAGAAGGAGCAGTCCTCTGGCACTTGAAGTTTTAACCCTGGCAGCTGCTGGCAGGTATTAGGGCGTTAGGTGTCCTAGAATAAACGTGAGGAAGATGTTGGCCGGCAGAGGAAGGAGGTCACGGGCAGACGATAAAGCAGCGGTGGCGCACCGAGCAATTGGAAACATGCCTCACCAGCTGCCTGGGCATCGCCTCCTCCCACGCGCCACGTCCCGGTACACGCGGCGTGTCTAGGTGTCTAGAAAATAAACTACTTTATAAAAAGAATGATTGATCTAATGATACAGTAACAAATTCAAAGCTGTTTTAATTATTATTGGATAACATTTGTAATTTTTGTGATATTAGCAGATGAATCTATCATCTAGTATGTCTTTAGAAATAATGAAACATATTTCTTCAATTTCCTTCCTTGTCATTTATACTAAAGGTTATTTTCACAAAATTTGTCAGGTTGCTTAACACCATGAGCAATTCTCCTGTGTGTAATCCCTGTACAGATCCCCATTTCTGCGGTATCATCCCTATAGCAATTGCATTTACTCTCAATAGGAATTTCTTTGTTATTCATTTAAATCTGGAAGACTGTTCAGGTCAGCTCACACAAATGTGCCTGGATCACTAAAAATCTCCTTGTCCTTAATGATATTGACTTTTTTTTTTCCTTTCTTCTGTGAAGAAATACTGGTAGACACTAATGCTATAGTCTATGTATCATGCTTCCACTTTTTTCCCCATAGTTCTAGGAGCTGTCTTTTCATTATATCACATTTCAGCATTTGACTTGTTAACCTGTGTGGTTGGGAAAAAAAAAATCCTCCCTGTGGAATAGCTTCTAATACAACACCTTTGTGTGGATTTTTAAAGCAGTTAAGAATTTTTAATGTAATTTCTGGGTTTCTTCTGTATTCACTACTTATCTGTAACATTTTTAGTAGATACAATACAGAAGGTAAATCATTCATAATGTTTTATTTTATAAACAGATTTAAAATATTTCTTTATTTGAAAAACGTTTTTCCAATGACTCTTGATCTCATTGTATTAAAATTAAATATCCCACGGACAAGCTATAGACTTAAACAAATATTATTTTCTAGTGATTCACACAAGGAGTGAGCCCACCTTTAATTTGTGTTTTTAAAATACGTACGTCATCGAATCAAAGTACAGAAGCAATATAGCATGACCTACATGTGAACTGCAGGCTTAATGATAAAAAAACCAGTTCAAAGTAGTTATTTGTGAATCAAGCACTGGATACTTTTGCTAACAAAATGTGCTCCTCAGTGTTGGTAATAGTGAAGTGTTTGATAAACAAGGCTTTTTTATTTTGTAATTGTGACTACATAATTTCTTTGCTCAGTGAAGTCAATATATTTTTTCATTTTGAAATAGATAATCTCAATTAATTACATAAAAATAGTAAATTTGGGCATTTTTTAAATAGGTCTGTATCCAACGTGTTTGGCAAAGAGGGAAATAAAAAGTACTGTTTACCATAAACGCTACCAGCTTTCAAGCAAAAATTATTTAGCTCTTTCCTGTTATTTCTTTTAAAAATCAAGTTCTGCCTTTTTTAAAAAATATATACCCGCTTTCCATTACTGATGAGCAGGCATCGCTGTAGACGAAAGCATGAAGGTGTATTTTGGGGCGGCAGAGTCCCTGCCCTGCGCGTGTGAGCGCAGCCGGCGGCACTTTTGTGTGCTGCTGCTGTGCAAAACGAGAAACCCAAGTGCTCGCTCTTTCTGCAAAGTTTGTGAGTGCTCTCTGTGCCACACGCAAAAAAAAAAAAAAAAAAAAAAAATCTCATCTCCATTTCCAAGAGCTACTAATTACATACAGCATATTAAATCAAGTCCACTTGGGGAAAGACTTCCTTAATTAATTAATTTAATTAGCAATAAGGCAGAAGAGGGAGATATGGTTATCAGGAGATAATCATACCTTTGGGACAGTGGATTGCGAAGACAAGCTTTGCTTCATCTTTTTTATGATTGTGGTTTACTGCTTTTATGTGGTTTTAATAAATTACCTATAGATTCTATTGAACGGCATTGCATTCGGTAGTGGGCTTACTCCTAAGATCTCCTTTAGAACAAAGCAATTATAATCAGAAGTGATTGACTTGTAGTCTGTTTGAGCGTAATAATTGGGAGAAATCATGTAGAATAATGTGACCGCCTATAAGCTGTGCTGCTGCAGAATAGTCCCAGATGGATACCAGAAAAAAAATATTGAGAAAATACCCCTCTGTTTTAGCATTTTTTTCTGTAACACATTACTTCTACTGGCAATATGTGAAGCAAATGACTTCAAATTTATTATTTCAGTAAATAGTTTTTGACAACTATTCAGTTAGATGACCACATTCCATCTGAGTTTGAAAAACCAAGGAAATCTTTGCTCAGTATTGCCGGGTTCACGTGGTGCTTGGTGGTGGGGTTTTGTTGTTGTTGTCTGGTGGGGGGTTTTTGGGTTTTTTTGGCTTGATGCAGGCCGTAACCAGATTCACACAGGTTGGTAGGCTGCAACTTTTCCAGAATGTGAGTGGGCTGAGGCAAAGCCAGGACGGCGATACGCCTCTGCATTACCCGCACCAGCCCCAGGTCTGCATCGGTTGACCTTGCAGCGTGGTACATCTGTCTACTGAACTGAACACGGCCATACAGTGCCTTTAAAACTGTCTGGTATAATTTGCCCAGAGGAGGGTTAATCTTTTAGATTAGGTGCCCAAGAATTACCAAAGTTAAGGAAATCTTGGTGTAGAAAAGCACGTCTCTTAAGAAAACCTTGAGGTAACTGAGCTTTTAACATGCACAAGGGAAATAATATATCTGGCTGTGCTCCAAATCAGTTTTGACTTACTTTGGTTATTGCTTAACTGAAAGATATTTACTTTATAGGTTGAATAATCTACATGAGCTAAAGTCAAGTCTTCCATTCAGCATTTAAAAATTTTATATTCACTGAAATTAAGTCCAATTTCACAACAGAAAGCATTATACAGTGCAGGAGTTTTCTTGCCCACCTCATTCAGCACTACAATTGTTTCTATACTTTCTTTCCGTACTTTCTAATGTAACTGAATATCTGAAGCTTTTGCCCTACAGTGAAGCGATAGCGCCGTGTCTCACCCACATCCGCTGCAGCGCAGACGACGAAACTCTCCTCTCGCTACCACCACAACCAAACACCTACAATGTTATTTGCTTCCTCCCTGTCTGGTTCACTTACTTTCCCCTCCCTCTGCTTTTTGCACTGACAAAGTGCCTTCCTTCTCTCTTCCATTACAGTGGCCTTATTGTTGTAGCAATAACGGAGATTATGTCTACTAGTGAAGAGGTACACGACCTCCTCCACCTGTGCTCCCGGCAATTTGTATGTGAGCCGGCTCCCGTGCGGCAGCGGCAGCAGCACCGTGGTGCGGGCAGGGTGGTGTGCCTAAGCTAACGTATTCTGCCTCTCATCTTTTCAGTTCCTCTCTCCTACTCCAGCTTTCTTTGTGTTCGTAAGTCTTTCAGGCTCTGTGATTTTTAAGACCCAATTCTAACACCTGATCTCTTTGTTATGCTTCTGGAGAAATTCAACTTCTTCAAGCCCCGGCTGCTTTCTGAACAGATTTCATCTCGGACTCACCTCCATCCTTTTGTTCTCACCAAGTGAAGGTGTAGAGAAGTGCTGAGAGCCTTTAACGATCCATTTATTCAGGGCTAGTCATGTTGATGTCAGTCTCTTACCTCTTTAGCACAAGGAGCATGAGGCAAATGAAGTGAAAGACAGTCATAAAACAGAGTATAGGGAAAAAAGCAAACAAACTGCAACTCATAAACTGTATAAACAGAGATCACCTAAATCAACAAGATGCCAGCAAAGTAATCCTCCTTGTGAGCTTTAATTAAATGGAATGATCCTCCAAAGTGACATCGCCTTAACAAAAAGTGAGACTTACTGCTGGTCATTTAATACTTCAGCTCTCATATCATCAGTTAAAGGATTTAGGAGTCCTTCACGTCATGCCCTTGGGTTTGATGACTTGGATTGACTCTGCTCTGCCCTATGTGCTCTGTTGTGCTAAACAGAAAGGAAGCAACGTGAGGCATATCAACTCATAACGTTGAGATCTACTTTCTTCCTAAAGCATAATGTTCTCTCATTATTGAATCTCATATGAGACTCAGTACTGCACATCCCACAGGAAGAGATCAGGCATCTCGTGAAGATTTCTGACTTCGGCAGAAAAAATACTGAAAGATTACTGTAATTTTGAAAACTGGCATGACTTCTTGCTCCAAGTAAAACATTTATGTATCTCTCCTTTTCTCTTACTTTTATTTCAGGTGCCCTAGATGATAGCTGAATGCGTGCCTACAAGACTGCAAAGAGGCAGAAGGTTCTGAAAATGACATCCAGGCACCATGAAATTACAGTCTTCAGAGCGTATCAGTAAGAAGCTAATTCCATATAATTTCTCACTCTAGTTACAATTTTGGTCATGACAAAGAGGTGTCAGAATTTTAATGCCCATTATATTTTGTGATTTATGCTATTTTGCTATAGTACTTTGACCTTTTTAATATGCTGTATTTTGGTTGGATGGTCATTCCACCCTTCTTGCTAAGAGCAAGTTGTCAAGGAATGCAAGTGGCAAGGAAGAAGTTGCACTGAAATGTTTCCAAATGGGTAACTTTATCTGGAAATATGGGGTGGGGAGGGGGAGGAAGGCGAAATTCAGCAGAACAGGAAGGAAAGTTGAAAAAAAAAAAAAAAAAAAGAAGCATTTGCTTTAAAGCTGAAGGTTTCAGCTGCAATAGAAATTCAGATTCATTTATCTTATTGGACATTACTTTTCAACTTTAACTTGAGCAGTAGGTTCAATCTGAAAAAAATCAGAAGTGAATTTTCAGTTATGTCATATTAAGATTTGATTTGTAATCACTCTGTCAGTCCTACTATACTTGGTTCAGTTATATTGATCCCATCACAATCTTAAGTGTTTCGTCTTACGTGATATGCTTAGCTACAGACTTTTGAGGTCCTGCTGCGTATCCTTGTATGGGAACCGTTTTTGGCTCTCGGAAAGATGCCCCATGGAGCTCTCGTGTGGGATAATGCAATGTTTGGCACAAAAGTAGTGCAAGCAAGGAAGGGAGCATGATAAAATTCTTGATTTATCTGTCTTGGACTCTGAATAGAGTCAGTTCTTGACGCTGGCCTGTTCTCTAATGACCCTGGCAGAACATTTCTTTGGAATTCCTGGAAAAAAAAGTGTTTCTCTGCATACTGTTGACACAAAACTATGGCAGCTACCTTGCCTGTGTTCAACAGCCATCAAGCTTGTAGCCTAACTTTAGCTGAGGCTAGATACGGAAACATTATGATATTTTACCAGATGCATAAGAAGGGTAGCAATAACTCCAAAAGCAGGATGTTTCAAGGCAGTACTCATTAGGGACAAATGCATTTCATCCAGCCTACTTGCCAGGTTTTTGCTGCCTGTCACGCATGTCGGTTCAGATCCTCAGCTGGTGTAGCAAAGCCCAGCTCAGCTGACTTTAGTTGGACATGTACCCGCAGAGTATATGGTTCTTGCATATCACAGACCCACCAGAAATCCAACTCAAGTGTTGCAAATACACATCTTGCTGCGTGGATGTCTGTAGGGCTCTACAGAAGGTGTTTTGCAGTGCTTGGACTCTTCGCAACGGCTGTCTGGAGGCAAGCTCGTAGCTGGCCTTTCTGCTGATCGCACGAGAAGGCGGGATGCAGATAATAGTGCACACATACTAGTTGTACCATAGTTATTAGTTGGCAAATGTTGGCAAGCTCCTCCAAACTGCTGCTTCAACATGATGTAGCTCTGTGCCTCCTGCAACAGCATTTTCCTACACCTCGATCGGATACGGTCCGTGCTGGTCCGGCAGGTTGCGGGAGCTCTTGGAAGGACATACACCAGGGTTGGGAGTGATGGGGAGGACTGGGTCAGCACAATTTTAATCCATGTTATACTTATGAAGGGTTAAGTATTTGTTTAAGTGCCCTTGTCTCAGATACAAGATGTCTCTGCCTAACTGCTGTTTGGTTAGGACTTGCATCGCTGTGCACGTGCCTCGTGCCTACAGTCTGGAAATACCGATATCGGACTGAGACCTGTATAACACGGTGCAACCTGTTCAACTGAGCAGGTAAAGCAGGTTTACTGGGGTTTACAATATCGTCAATACACAGGGTAAGTCAAAATTAATTCCTTTAAAGGGAAGGGAAATTTGTCATAGATGCTTCACAGTTTTTAAACCAGTTATTGAATTTTCTCAGATTCCTTTTTCCAGTTCTGGTTCTAGTTTTAGTTCCAGTTACCTTGTAACTACTGCCTAGACTAGATATTCAGAAAGCAAAAGTACCAATAATTTCCATGGACTATTTCTGGGTGAGGGGGGCAGGGAAAAGGGGTAGTTCAGATCTTCACTGTTGCATATTTGGTGCTGTTCATCTTTCTTAACAAGACTATCTATTTGAATATGAATTTGTGTTGTAAAATTAACGCATTAAAGGTCTGCATCAATCATATTGAAAAGCTAGCAAAAATGAAATATAACATTCATTTTATCCCAGTTTATAAAGAAAAATGTCTTCCAAGAAGCAGCGGATTTCATTTTTTTATAAACAAAAGTCCAGATTTAAGTGAATTACCACGGTATTTGAGAGATTGACTATCAGAAAATTTCAGATACTTAATGAATTCCTTGTAGCGTAATCCACCAAATGCCTTCTGTTACAGTTATCTGAAAATATTTCATAACTTTTCAACTTATTTGTAGGAAATTTATTATCCACCTGTGATTCAATATTAGTTTGAAAAAGAAGCAATGCAGCAAGAAAAAAAATTTTGACAGTAATTTCCCTTATCAAAATTAATTTTCTCTGAAAATTAAGTACTTTTATCCAAAGTGAAATCTTAAGCCACCTTTCTGAATCTGCTTCAAGATGTAATTTAGGTCAGTTCCCTGATTTGCTTTATTAAATCATATTCCTATTATTTTGTCAACCACCCTATTTAATTTTGTGTTTTCTGGGCAGAGAGTAAGTTACTGGATGAAGACTGCAAAGCTGCGTAGAACGAGCATTTTGAATCATTATAGCAGTGTGTAATGTTTGCGTATGGACATAGAACATGGGACATAGTTGCAGATTTTTTTGTTTGTGTGTTTTGAATAGATCTTTGAGTTTATTTTTGCCTGTGCACTTAGCGCATCTTCTGACATCTGAGATCCCTGACAGGCTGATACCGACTGGGAGCTAGGCAGGTGCTTGGAGTTCCTGGGAGTCACATAGATGCACTTGACTCCATTATGCAGTGCGTCTTATGGATGGTGATTATCTGAAGTTTATTTAAAGCTGGAATGGAAATAAAAAGATTAATGTTTCAGGTCTGTGAATGTTTTAGATTTACTCTTGATAAAGCCTCGTTTAAAGAAGAATGTTGCTTTTTTCCAGATGAGTTTCATCCTCGGTGTGCCCTACAGATACAAACCTGGAGCCCCAGGGGATGATGTTGTTCAGTGTATGAAGTGGCCACCTGATTGTTTGAGTACTTGCTTAAGTAGAAAAGGGAAAGAAATTAAAATCCAGAGTTTCCATCTTGAATTCAGGGCAGGTTTGTAGGTAATAGAGTGTGGTAGGACTCACCTTTGACATATTTTTTACTTTCTAGTGGTTGTTTTGCTCAACATGTGGCTTTTTCTGAGCGCTGCTCTGAGGTTTCTAAATCTTGCCCATGGCTGTGGACTCTGGATTATCTCTAGCTGTGACAGTAGATGGACAGCAGAAACTGGGAGTAGAAGGTAGTAGCCTTTTGTGGGAAGCGTGGTCTTGAATAGCAACATGCAAGCGTCACTTGAGAGCGTGAAGAAAACTCCATGCTTGGACTGAATGTAAATGCTTTGCTCCAAAGAAAAATTCTTCTGCAGGATATGAATCACAGAGTTGGTCTTTGATTTCTCCAAAGAAAATTCTGCAACAGCATTGCCAGCCAGTCTGAGTTGTGCTGCTTTCTTTGTCAATGTTTTTCTGTGGGTTTCCAAAAGTCATGTGTGGGACTGCTCACCAGCCCTTGTGCTTGAAGAGACTGGAGAGGTTGGAAAAGAATTCCAAGTTACACACAAGTTATTTAATATTTTCTAGCTTTAAGAGTGGCATACCAAAATGATCCCCAATTCAGCAGCTTTCATTCACCCTACAACTGTGGAGAAACTGCAGTAATTGAACAGGGCAGCCGTGTTTATTCCACACCGAAAAAGAAACTTCCTTTATTGCGAGAAAATCTGCGATGAAGTTGGAAGGGATATTGTGACAGCAACTACCTTTCTGGAGTCTCACAGCTTTCTGAAACTTTTATTGCCATCCTGGAAGCCACTACATTTAAAACTTTAGGAAAATCGTTTCAGACAATTTTTTGAAAGTACACTGACAAATACATATTTTTGAACGTCTGAATTAAAAGGCATAAGAGTTTTCTCATAGTTTCTTCAGGAGTGTTTAATAACAGTTACTTTGGCTTACTGAGTTCTTGCATAAGTCTCCGTCCATTTAGGAAAGGCTTTGTTGGTCGCATTGCTGAATATTTTGAGCAAAGACAGGACACCGGCCATAGATGCCTAGGTGTGTGATTTGTGTGTGTCTGTTTTCAGAAAGCTATAAGCAACTCAATACTCTGAGTTAAAATGAAAACATGTAATTTTTATTATAAATTAAATTCCTGATTCAGTGCACAATAAGGCATAGATTCTGTCTCCAGATGCCGGTGTCAGCAGAATTAGGACATAAACCTCACAAATGTCTCTGTGAAGAAGGCAGAATGACTTGCTTTCCACTTGAAATTAATTTAGACTTTAAACTTCAATGCTTTCTTAACGTTTTTCTTTTTTTCCCCCCTCTGGAAATAGCTATATGCCCCGATGTGAAAGGTAAGGAAAGATTTGCTGCTGTTCTAGGTATTTTGCACCACCTGTCGTTGACAAACAGACTAGCAGCCTGTAAGAACTTTCTTCCTTCATACTGTGGAAGGCAAGTGATACTGCCTAATTTTTTTTGTTAAAAATATAGGTTTATCTGTAATTTGCTTTATTTTATGCTAATAAGAGTGGCTGTCATTAATTACCATTTTAATCACTATAGGTATTTCTGGTAATTGCATGTTTTCAATGCTGTCATATTCTCTTAGAGGAAAGATACTAATTCATAAATATTCAGTCTTCTGAATTCATTTCCATCATAAAAGCATCAGTGCTTAAGTTATTTACAGTGAGAGTAATATAATTACAGATGCTACTCATAAAACATAAATGCCAGAAATATTTATTATTAGCAGCGTGCTTATGCCTTCATAGTCAAACTTTGGGTCTGGGAAGAAACACTGACTATGGGAAAGCTGCAAAGTAAAAAAAAAACGATGCAGAAAATGGCGAAGGTTAAAATAGTAGGCTTTGGGTTCCACTAGAAATATACACAAATTGAGTAAAACATCCTAAATCTCTAGAAATGCCATCCCTTTGAGGATTTCATCTGACAAACTGCGGCCTCGTGATCCGAAGATGATTGTAGAAGTCGTACCCACTCTTCATACTAAAATCTGCCTCAAGGGGCTCTCAGCAGAATCTAACCTCTCCTCTTTCATTTTAGAGGGAAGATCAAGTGCATCATAGATATGCTAGATATTTCCTACCAATTCAACCAACTACCCAAGGCTGCCCGAGGACCTTAAAAAGGTCTTTCTGTCCAACAAATTACACCACTGTCCTTCCATATACAATGGTTGTGATTTAATACTCAAGCAGTTATGCAATTTTTATTCTAAGAAAAATCACATGCCTGCAAGCCTTGGATCAGGTTAAATCTTAGCAGCATCAGAGGAAAGTACTGGAGGTCAGGAATGGCTGATCTGAAACAGGGACCGAAATGAGCTCCCTGTGGCAAATTTGTGGGCTAGTACCACAAGTAGGATGCCGTTGCCTGCTTCGGTTCCGCACCGATAATCAGAGGCAGTAGTAACAGATAAAATACGTGAATTCTTACCCATAGGAAACGGTTATCTGTGTGCAAAAATGCCTTCCCCAGAAGCAGGGGGGGTATTCCCCCAGGCACTCTTGCCTGGAGAAGAGGTCTCCATCCCTTCCCCACAACCCCTGTTACTTACGGAGGTCCTCTCCTGCTGCTGAGCCATCCAAGCTGTCGCCAAAAAAAATGTGCAGGCTCGCAGTGACCATGCCCAGCAGAGGGGTGAGGTTTGTCATCTTCCCGTTTTTCTGAGCATCAATCCAAACACACGTGAAGGCTCTGATTTTCAGTGCCACCCCCTCTTACTTCTCATTAGTGCATACGATGGCGTGTACGTGCATGCACACACCCACATCCGCAGAGTCAAGCCAAGGTAAAGGGACGTTAGTGCCAAAGGAAATGAGTGCACGCTGCAAAGTTGTAGGAACATTTTCTCTGAGGTTTTAATTATAATACCAAGTGCGTTCGTAACAGTGATAAAAAGGGACTTCATCTTAAAGAACAGAGCTCACAGCTCGAGCTTTTAAAGCCACAAGGGAATGACTGTGCTCTGAGCCCAAGGAGCTAATGATTGGTTAAACATGCATACTGCCGCCTTCTCACAAACAGGATGTCAGGTGGCTCGGATGGCTGGCTGCCGCGCAGCGGCGAGGGGAACGATGTCCACATGTCTGTCTGTTTCTTCAAAACTCAAGTCTTGAAACTAAGCTCCTGTGAATTCTCCAGCAAGTCAGGAGGCAGCGTGAGATCTGGGAGGTGAAATAGATGGCTTTGGCGTGAGGTCCGGCTTGGGTGGGATGTAGCGGGGAAAGGGTGGAGATTCAGGTAGAAGAGACGGGGAAGGGAAGGGGTCAGGTACAGACACTCTGTTACAAAATGCTTGGTTCCCTTCTGATGATTATGTTGCCGCCCATCCGAATCTGATGTTTCGCTCACTTCTGACCAAGTGAGTTGGGTGCTGGCTTACCAATTGGAAGTTATTAATAGTGCTAAGACTTTAATGATGCTAGAATAATTGAGATGAACACAAATATCTAAAATCTTCACAGTGTTGCCTTTTTTTCTTTTTTTTTTTTTTACTATAAAACTACTTTTTATGCATATCTGAAACAAATATGGTTTTTGTACTGAACCTTCTCCAGTCATGAGGGGTTTTTCCTCTTTAAAGAATTGGTTTGGATTAAGATATACATTCACTGAATAAATATTTTATATTTTTGTCTGTTTCAAACAGGGCAGCATAGAAAAATACTGAAGATAGAAAAAGCACAAAGGATAAATATTTGCTGAAGGTCTTGTTATTTTGTGAAGGAAAAGTATAGACTCCATTGAAAAATCAAATGGGGTAAGCAAGGTGATAATTGTTAAACTTTAATTTCTTTTGTGATGTTACTTTCCACTATGGACGCATGGAAGTTTGGACGTGGCTGCTCAGGGCTTGCAAAATGATGCGTAGGATTGATATAGTACCTGCACTTGACTCTCTACACTGATACTATCAATGAAGGAAATGGAAAGACATCTCTGAATGAACAAAAAGGTGATGAGTTTAAATTCAGAAGGGGAGTTATGCAGAGAATAGGTGGAGACAGGAGCTGAAAATTATAAAGGAAGTAAGATTTGCAAAGCCTTCTCCTCTTTCCTGTCTGCTTTATAAATTTCTGAAATGTATTACAAATTTATTAGGTGCACATTTTGACCTAGTCGGTCATCCTCCCACAGAGCAAGAATATGTTGCTTATCGTGTCTTATGTCAGACTCCTGGCTACAGCTGTATGAATATTACTTATCCTTTAGAAAAAAATGCAAATATCTATTTTGTCAGAATCAATAAATATATAAATAAATAGTTTTCTGCAGTTCTGTATGAAGTATAGTTTAAATTAATCTTTAAAAAGTAAAATGCTCTCTATTATTGTAGGTAACAGCTTGTCTGAACTGTCCAGAATGACTAATGAATGAGATAACAGAAATGCCTATCACTCCTTCATTGTGCTCAGAATAAAAGTGCTTTTTCTCCCCCTGAAGCCCCACAATAGCACCATATTTGATTTGAATGTTAATGTTTCACTCTGAAATTATTAATTTAAATATAAATTTTCTTCATTTGATATTGTAAGAGACTTCACAGAGAAAAATGATGGAGTGTGAAACATAATGAGGAGCATCAGCTTAATAAATTATGCAGTAAGACATCAGAAAAAGTAAATACGTTTACTCTTCATTTCGTTTTTATGCCACATTTATCCATGTGAGACTGAAAATAGCTATATTACATGCTACATCTGTAGGTTATGAAATTATAGATAAGCTACCTCATACTTAAGCCTCTTGTCTGGATGCCACAGAACAATTCTGCCCAGATATCTGTTATAATTTATTTATATTTGTGCACCAAATACCCACAACAGGTAATATAGAGATCTAGTAGTTTGATGAAGGTCGTAGGACACCAGGAAACACGAATGGAAGATAGAGTGGTAAAAATGATGCCGAGAGGCCGATACCCATGAGTTTTAAGAGTGTTTTTGACAATCTGGAGGTGAGTTCCTTAAGAGGTAGTGTAAATAGTTACTTCCGCATACTTGTGTGTACTTTGTTTTTGTGGTCTCACAGGGAATGTATTCATCGTGTTTCAAATGTGCTCATTTTGTAAGGTATTTGCTGCTTTCAAATGTGCATCACAAACCCTTTTTTTCTCTTTTACATCTAGCACCTTGGATTTTCTTATGAAAGCCATAGACAAATCCAACTAGGTAAGTTTTGTGATTCGGTTTACAGAGAAATAATCTCTTGTAGCTTCAGAATATTGTTATAAAGGAACACTTTAAATCAGCTCCAAAGCTAAAGTTCTTAAGAGTGCCTCCAATAATTATCCAGAAGCCATCAGGAGTCTGGACATGTTAGTAGAAAATAAATGCACAAACCTCTGTTTGGCTTTTTTTCCTGTTGTCTCCCTGGAGAGAATTGATATGTGATGATTTATTTAAAATTTTCCTAAGGATGCATGTTGGCAAGATATGCTGAGATCTGTCAGATGTTACATTTGTGAGTGCAAACCGCACTGTTTATAGGATGGCTGATGACTAGAAGATTAGTGTAAGAAAACCCGAGAGTAAAGTGCTTCCTTTAAAGTGGTGATTCGCATGGTAATTCTTTTTCATTTAAAAATTGATTCTGCACCTAAGATAGATGACAGCAGTCATTTCTCAATCCTACTAGCCCTCTTAACCTTATTGTTGAATTTGAAGGATAACAGTAAGTGCCTATCAGACCAAAATTGATTAGTCCGTACAAGTCTAGATATAACGTGGGCTGCACATGAAAAAGCAGTCTTTGGTCATTAGTATACGTGGAAGTTCATATCGTATTTGTGTAAAGACATTATACCCATCTTTTCATTCCATTATATAGGTTTAAGTGCTTAATCCTAAATCTGGATGTACGCAGGCGTAACATTCTGCCCTCAAGGGTTCCTCTGGAGGATGGAGAGCTTGTGATCATTTTACGTGAGATGGTGCTCCAGTAATATTTTGAGGTGCAAAAATTTCCATGTATTTCCAGTGTCATTGACTATGTTAATTGATCACGTGTAAAAATAAGGTCTAAAATTACGGTGCATTAATTATGTGGAGAAATATGAGGTCTAGTCATGTTTTATTATGTGTAGAAATACAAGGTCTACTCATGCTTTTATTAAAGTGGGCAGTAAATTATATTTCATATTAATTAGAGCAGACCAAACCAAAGAGAATTCAAACTTGCTCCTGTCCTCTCATGGGCGCTGGCAAAGGGGCAGGAGTGCTCCCGCTTGCTGTCCTCTCGATTTCCGTGCCCTGCCCCTTAGGGAAAAAGCAGTGAGGGATAGCCAGCACACTTGGGTTTGGGGTTTTTGTGGGGTTTTGTTGGTTGGTTTGTTTGTTTGGGGTTTTTTTTCTTCTTCTTTTTGTGGCTTTTTTTTTTCTTTTTTTCTTTCTTTTTTTTTTTTTTTTTCCCACTAGGAAATACCATAACTGAATAGGTCAGGCAGTTTTAACTACCTTTCCAGTCCAGCATCTTAAAAAAAGTCTGCATGTTGAGACACAAATGCTGGTAGATACGGTCGCATTTAAATGCCATGCCTTAAAATCCCCAGAGGGAAAAAGGGGTGTGCAAATGAGGCCACTTTCTCTCTAGCATAATTGAATTCTTCCTTTTCTTTTGACAGCGAATATAATTTTTTATTGTTGGCAATTCCTGGCTTTATGAGTTAGCGCACAATTATAATTCATGCATATGTATTTTAAAAAATGAATGACTGACTGGTTTCCTGGGATTTTTACCAATTTTGGGGTCTGAGCATCAATGTATATAAAAAGCAAACAAAACCACGGTTAATAATAATTTCCATAAGACTGCTCAAAAATAGTAAGCCATGCATTAACATGCTGAAAAATGATTTAAGACAGACCATAAATGCCTCTATTTTAACTCTTTTGCAAAAAGAACTTTGCAAAATGAACAAATTTATCTAAGTTGATGGACAATATTTCATAAAATCAGCAATTCTCCTTGCCAGAGGATACAAGCCAAACCTTTTTAACTGAATTATTGTGCAATAATAAAACTGTAGAAAGAAATTAGCGCTACGTTAGTGTGTGCGGGCTAAACTTTAAGATAGAGGAAGTGTTGAGGAGCGTGCCAGGAATAAAAGTCCAGAATGAGGAAAGAGCGAGAGCGCTTTTTGCATAACTTAGTTACAGCAACACCAGACAAACTGCAAGGTTCTAAGGATTAAGAGCGCTAATCCTTCTGAAGTCAATAACGACGCTTCCTCTGACTCCAAGTGAGGTGACTCTGTTTCTGCCAGGCGACGTCTGGACCTGCCCGGGTGAGAGCGGAAGAGTCCCGCGGGCCAGGAAATGTGCAAGGGGAGGCACAACCACAGCTTTTGGAGTCGCTGCTACTAGAAAATGAGATGCAAGACCCTCAGTGGCAAAGCAAAACAACAAAAAAACAATCGCATTAACAATCCGGAGCATTGGGGTTTGGTCAAGGGGTGAGTAACTGCTTAGTTATTATGAGCAAAGAGGTCAGTGTTTTTCAGCTTAAAACAAATGAAGTTGCTTTTTTTTTTTTTTTTTTTGGAAGGCTTGTAGAATGGTTAACATTTTGTTCGCTATTACAGAAAAACAGGGGTTTAGATATTTTTATATATATAATTAATTTTATGTGATTTTAAAAATGTTTTTTGACTCTAGGTCACAGCTGAAAGAGGTTGTTCAGCAGAGGTATATATCGCACATTCAAACTGTGGTAACTACCAAGCTCAGATTTTTATTTCATAGTATTAAGCTATTTAAAAATGTAGTCCAGCTGAAGTTAACACAACTGAGGAGGGTATATGGGGGCAGCATCTGGCTCCTTCTACTCCTGATACTAGCCAAACTGTTCCGTAGTAGTGTTGGTGGTGTAGGTAACTCAGGTCTGGCATAAAGTCATGGTTTGACCTTAAAGTATAGTTTTCTTTCATTTTGTTTACATTCTGAAGATTTTAAGGCCTATCATATTCTATGTAACAAGTTGTTTCGTTCTAAGAGCTAATCGATCAGCACAACAAAGGTATGAATCATTTTCTTTTAATATTTTTGGGCTTTTTGTTAACACGTAAAAGCCAAACGTTGTCACGATGTGTTAAGTTGTAGAATTGACATTTGTTCAAAGCCAAGGGGGGGGAAAATCTCCTGAGGCATGCGTGAGGTTGGCTGGTTTGAGAGAAGGGTTTTAACAGGATATTTATATAGTCACTGTGACCCTACAGGACTCAACAACGGTTTTGTCATGCATCCTTGTTTTGGAAGTGAGAAAATAAACATGAAATAATTGGTATTGGTACATAATACTGCCTCATAAGTTTCACCATGTGTATGTCCATGAAAATGTAAATTAGATAATTTCATTTATGAACGGCATGTTTTATGGCTCATCCTTTGGTGCTTTCCATCTGTTGGCTCTCTTAGTCTGAAGAAACTGAGAACGGAAGAGATAGCAAATCCTTAACGAGTTTCTATTTTCCAAAATTATTTTGATTTGAGTGATAAAGAATATTAACTTTCCGAGTGAAAGCTTTGACTTTTCATAAAAACTGTTATGTGATTGGCCAAGGTAAAAGTGAGAAGTCTTAATTAAGACTTATCTAATTTCAATCTAATACAAAAGGCAAGGGTTTAAAATAACATTACTCACCTTCCAAAAATCACCATCTGTCACAAGTCTCTTTAGAATTCAGAATTCTTTAAAGTATTTCTTCTTTGTCTGTAAGGTTTCCCGAGACTGAAACTTGAAAAATAAAATGCCTTTATATTGTCTTCTTTTTGTTTGTTTTGTTTTGTTTTGTTTCCTCCTTTGCCTTTTAGGGATACTCAGTCATTTCTGCTGTGTTCCAGTTTTCATCAATTTAAATAATAAAAGTACTTTACTCCAGCGGTTTATTGCTCCAATACCTTTCATAGTTTTCCTGGATACATTGAATCCTAAGCTATATCTTAGAGATTAAAAGCATATCTTTAATTTTTATTGTGAAGTTTTGTATTACGTATTAAATAGTGACTTGAATAGATTGCTTTACTGATTCTTACATTTATTTCTCTTAGTAAACTTGCCAGTCAGTCAGTGCATCACTGCGATAAGCAAATTTTTCCCCTCTTCCTTTGTTTCTTTCTCAAAATTCCTATTTTCTTTCTCTTCCCTGGCCATAATTGCGATGCTATGATTTTATCAGGCAGTTTCATTCCAAGACAGAACTTGATCCCATCAGTGTTTGCATTCTTCTGGAAAAAGTGTCATTTGACGTGTCTCGTCTTGCGTGCTAGAGAAAGTTCGTGCTGGAGATACGAGAATATGCACAGGGACTCTTGTCTTATTTGCGGAGAATCTCCCTGAAACCTTTTTTGGGAAAACCTATCTAAATGAAATCTCGGTCCAGATTTAATAATTTCTGTCTGACTTCCTGCATTACAGTATTTGGAGAAGCAATTTCCAGTAGTTCTATGCCTTGTTTACATTAGAGCAGAGTTACTTTTCCCCCTTATATTTATCCATGAAACTTTAAAAAGATTCTTGTTAGTAGGATGGAGGGCTATGCAATGAAAATAATGGCTCTATGAATACAATTTACCCTTACATAGAGAAAATTTAAATAGATGAACAAAACCTAAACTCCCAACTGGAACAATCTAGAAAAACTTACTTCAGTATACGTTTTGTAATATTATTCCTTTCACCTTCCAAGTCATTTGGATTTTTGATAGTACTTATTGTTAGTATAAAGCTAACTCTTAAAAATCAAAATTATTTGTGTGCCAGAGCCACAAGCTTGCCAATGATTTCTGAATCGAGTCCAAGAGTTAATCCTAACTTTAATATTTCTAATTAATTAATCTTGGCTATAAAAATTGTAACCCGCAAAGGATGAGATTGCTGTGGAGTTCATCTGCATGTAAATAAATCCACTTTTACATCGGAAGTATCCTTAAAACTGGTGTCTGAAAGTTACTAATGCTTTAAAGTGTGTCTAAATAGAAATCGTTCTAACAGAACCATTTAATTCTCTAAGAAAACTTAAGCCCCAAAACCTGCTTAAGAGGAAGAAATATCTCCGAACACTTACCGTTTTGCAAAAGCCCATTTTAAGCCATTTTTGGACAGTAAGTTTAAGAGAACTTTGAGTCAAAACAGAGTACTGGATACAAAACGCAGCGGAGCTCTGTTAACTCTGCAAACCTCCGTTTACCTTGCCGCGTTAGAGCGGTAAAGCCAAGCTGGTGCTGAACTGGCACCGTTAATCCACAGAAAAAAGGGTTTTTCTCCTGAGGGCAGCGAGTGCAGAACAACCAAGCAGACTGAGCACGCTCGTCGGTGCCTCCTCTCACCCCTGCCGAAGCTTGCATGCTCCCTAGCCCTTGCCTGGCTTCCGTAGGCACGTCGCAAGGACACCCGGGAGAATGTCAGACAGTCCTGCAGGCAGTGGAAAAGGCGTTTTATGGAACACACGCAAGCTGTAGTCTTCGGACACGTGGAGTCCGGGGCTCGGCAGTAGGTTTGATGGATAGAAGGACATTTACCGAGCGACTTTCCCCCTGAGCTCACCTAAGTTCAATTGAACAGGTCAAAATATATTTCAACTTATTATAGTGTGAATGCTGCTACTACAATAAACAACATCAATTTTAAATTAAATTTTGCTATAAATTTCTGAATATTTTTTCAGTCAAAGTTATAAAATGCATACATTCGCTTTACAGAGCGGGGTTACGTATTTTTATTTTGATTGGAAGCCAAACCAGATTTTAAAATGTCAAAGGCCATCAGTGGTGGAATTTGCAGGGTTTCATCATATGTACGTAGGACTAGAAAAGAGAAGCAAGCGTGCTTTAGAGCATTGAGAAAATAAAAATAAAAAGGTTTGTCAAAGGCATGAGTGGTTACTCTAAAACTAAGTGTTAAAATGACTTGTTTATTTAAAAAACAAATAAAATGAAAACAATCCTTGTGAATTACACCTGAACGCTGGAGGAATCATTGTATTATAAAGATATTCTAAACACAATTTACAGTGCAATGCAATCAATTGAATTTGTTTATTGACTTTAGTGGATATTGGATAGAGCTTTTTCTCAATGAAGCAGCAGAAATTTGTCATGACTGGTAAGAGCCAAAATAGCAAATCATTATAATAAAACTGTTTAAAAGAGGAAAAAAAAAAAAAAGTCCTTGCTGATTTATTGAGATTCTTTATGAGTAACCAAAATTTTCTTCAGTGACTATCTGATAAATGTATAAAACCATTAAGCTAATAAAAATCCTACATAATAAATGCAGAATAATAATTACAGCCAGATGCATTAAATTAATTAAATCTCTTCTGAATCAATTCACGTTATAATGACTGTAGTCATGTGATTAGGGTCTCTTAAAACAATATTTTATCAAACTATCTGCAGTGGAGCCAGGCAAGTGTTTCATCTTTAATTTTATTCTGAAATGTTACGACAAAGAGGAATTCTTCACAGGGCTGGTTGGTTCTCCACGCGTTGAGTCAGACCTTATGTACGGTTTTTTACGGTCAGACTTTCCCAAGTACCTTCTGTCCTGGAGTGCCTGAGCACGGAGGCAGTGGAGATGTGAGATGTACTGGATAATGCTGTGTCATGTCACTGTGGGCTTCTGCACGACAGAAGATCTTTAAAATCTTTTAAGGGGCATGCTGGCCCAAAAGAAGTTAATGGCAAAATGCCCCCTGGATTCCAACAGGGCCAAAAAACAACTTAGTGATTTTTTTTGCTGCCAGGTAGGCTTTCACATCACCCATGACTGATGGAAAATGAACTCAGTTTTGGCTGAGAGTCCGGCCCCGTGTTTGTATTAATGCAGTAACACTTTAATCTATTTTTAGGAAATGATTTGTTTTATTAGTTAATAACTTCTTTAACCTTTTGCAATGAAGCAATTGTAGAAGAGGTGACTAGGCGGGTGTACAGGAGAGGAATTCTTTAGAAGTATAAAATTGGTAATCATTCTTTGCCCAGGATTTTTTGGTTCAACACTGTTTATTCAAAATTTTGCTTTTCAGGTCATGCAGAGCCTTGATTTTGCTCTCGTGATTGTTGAGGAACGTTTGTTTCTCTCATGAATACATGCCTACGTACATTGAATAGCGTACCCACGCACATGCATAAATGAGCGCGTCAGGATATGGAATAAAAGCATCTTCTTTTAGCCGGGTGAAAGGCGGCAAGGTATGTAATTCGGGAGATCAGCTTCTTAGAGAAGCACGTAATCTAAGCTAATGTTTCACGACCGGCTTACATCCACAGGCAATGTGTGAAGGAGTACACCATGATTCAGCTGAGGCATGGCGGTACTGGTCATTTGCTGCAGCAAATACCTCCTTGTTTCTAGTTTGGAGGAGCACAGGAATGCAGGATGCTCTGAATCATCTAGTCCCATCCACTGCAAATCCTTCCCATGTTCTTTCCTTCTTACCTTGTGTGTCACCACATACTTTTGTAAAAAAAGTCTTATTTTGCAGGTGGACCAATTGCTGAAAGTGATTACGGACGGATCTACGCTCCGGGCACGTACAGACCAACAGAAGTGCCTCCGTGCCTCCCCTCTGAACGTGTCCTTGCTGTTAGAGACGGCCTCCCTGCACGTCGCTTTTGTGCTGCCAGCTCCACGTAGGCTCTTTCGCGGTGGTAATCTGTTACAGTATATTTCACCAAGGTGTCACTTAATTGTGCTATTTGATCGGTATTCGTTCTGGAATCCGCTTTAGTCCTGCATCTGCTGGGAGATGTTCAGCAACATCAAAGTTGAGTTTTCGGTCTCGTGTTAAATGTATCGAGCCCTTTCCAATCAGGGAGTTTTCAGTGATTCTTCGAGCTGTAAAATCAAGGCAGATTTCTAAGCAAGGGTTTTTCAAAAGTCATACATAGGCGTATCAGTATGCACTTAGAATATGTTGGCTGGAAGAATTGCACTCCGTGGTCTTTTTGCAGGCTCCCTGAAGAAAGCAAGCTTTATTTAGCAAAAGCTCTATAAATGCTTAACCGAGCCTGGCTTGCCAAGCCATTTTATCCACTCAAGTAGAGCGATTGAGCACAAATAGAAATTCCAAGTCTCTTACAAGGGAAAGGACAGCGGAGGCAGTAAGAGATCGTATGTGGAGAGCTGACGTGGTAGTCTTCAATATACACAAGAGCGACGCACAACGATTCTGAAAGACCTTTCTGTAAATCTCTGTTTGTTTGTCATGAAGGAAAAAGAAATGCCAAATAATGTCCACAGCAGGTAGGAGCAAATCTGATAATGAGAAATGCCAATATAAAAATTGCATGGCTTTTGTTGAATTTCTACTGCACATGATATTAAAAGTAATTTACTCACATTTTTCATTACATAATGATAATGATTTTATCTGTAGACCATAATTAATACATGATGGGAAGATTCCTGTGGTTAAAATGCATTATAAGCTATCAGAGATGGAAACAAACACAGCACGAGTTTCACTTTTTGTGGGTTTTTTGTTGTTGTTGTTTTTTCTAAGTAAGTCCAAGAGAGATTTTGCTTTTTAGCTACATTTTCTCAGCATTTCAAAATTGCCGTAGCTGGTAATACTGCAGTGAGAAAAAGCATTTTTCGTAAACACGAAGCATGTGACTTTGAGGAGAGAGTAAACTTTGCATTTATAGAGTAAGAGCCTTTTTAAACAAGCTACCGTACACAGAGGAATATGCATGTAGAAGGATACTTTATTTTTATCACTTTATAAAAGCATAATTAGAATAAAATGCCATTCTTCTTGTACTAACAGATACTCTGTAGTAAGTGTTCTCTTCCTCTGTCACTTCATGAAGCCGTTGCACGCATACTTTAAAAGTACTGGTTCCTAGGGGAATTTTTATTTGCTACTAGTGTTTGATTTATTTGACATATTTGATCACGTGGTTATTTGATAATAACATTTGAATTTGGTGTCCTTTGCTTATCATTTGGTAAAAGTACCTTGACTGGCTATCTCTGTATAACCGAGCCAGGCAGGTTACCTTTTGCTTCTCTTCATTTCTTAGTGCCGCACATGGATTTCTGTCAGTATGTTTGCTTCTCGCTTTACCGACTGTCAGAAATAATCAGCTCACTGTCTCACATTTATTCAGGTGCAAATAGAAGCTGCACTTTGCCATGTGAATACCAAGGGATGAATCTGCAGAGTCTTAGACCTTTTAAGTAAAGTCGTATAAACGGAGCAAGTTGCATACAGATGCATAAGCAAATGTCGTGTTCAATCAAAACCCAAATAAATTTCGGTTCGTTAATTCACAATTTTGGTAGACATTCCTGTAAGTATTCAAAAAGAAAAGCCCATAGACACAATTGGTTTCGTTATTGAGTGAAAAGTGTACAAATACATACAGCAATTATTAAACTTCTAGTAACACAAATACGTTATTGTAAATTTTTTCTAAACAGATATCAAAAACAAGTCCTCACCTTCACAGGTTGTTTCAAATAATGGATGTACGCTGCGTGAATACTGAACTGTTTGTAGGTTTCTTTACCGGTGCTTAACACAAAAGACAAACCGTTATTTGCTAATGTAAATACTAAATTCAGGACTTTTATTAGTCCTGAGGCATTTTCATTCTGAGAACGTTGCAGAGCCTGAGACAATTAGCATCCCTGTTTTACTGATGAGGGAATGAGAAAGAGAAGTTAAGGCTTCGGTCCTGCACCTCTGTGAGGTACTGTCATCAAGCCAGAAAGTTTCTTGGTTGAGCAGCAAAGACCTAATTCCGGAGGAACGATGTAGGATCTCAGGTAAATCATCTCACTTATCTACCTTTTCAAGGTCATTCTTAGGTTGTTAAACTTCAAAATACATTGGAATCCTATTACTTTTATGGGGTTTATTAGTGTTAGTAACAAACAAGAACGCAACAACGTAATTGGTAAGGCCGAATGGCCATAAATTATACTAATCTACTAAGAATTAACGAATGCAATTGGAAAATCAAATTTACAATTTAAATTGAGTCAGTATTTTAATCGAATGAATGATTCTATTGAATCTATATTCTCTTCCTAGGTCAACTTCCTATCCGTTAGGACGCTGTGGGCATAGGCCTTCTTGTGGTGGAAACTTCTGTTCAAGAAATTGGATAATCTTTCTTTCGGTTCACAGGAGAAGAATCACTCTGCTACCCTGGTTTTGAAGTTCTCGTATGAGTGACGTAAAAGATATCTACGTGTGTATAGGTGTGAGTACGCAGTCTAAGTCTAAAGAACTTCAATACATTCTTGCGATGGTTTTGTTAGTAAACAAAAATATTTCCGCTGGTTTGATAGTAAACAATTTTTTAAAATTTTATCTATCTCTGTGGTACTTGAAAACAACCCAGAAATGTAACTAGCCAACGACTCAACTATATAGAGCTTAAAATATGCCACAAGATTCCGCATCCGTCTCCTTCTCCCGCTCTCCCTTTTTTCCTGTAGCCTGTCACTCTTTTGCCTGATAGTGCTGAGCCCTGCTGCCAAGAACGCCTTCCCACCACCTGACAGTTTCCTTGGACCCCTCCTGCTTTTGCTGACAGACACTTTAAGGTGTTTTAGGTACAGCCTCCAGGGCGAGATAGCTGAAAGGAAGGTATCCGATGCTAGAATCTCGCACATTTCTGACTCAAACTTTGTGGTTTGTAATGAATACCTAAGGAAAACTTCCTTAACTTTTCATTTTTTTGAAGAGCACGCTCCTAAAGACTGTACAGATATAAAGAAATTACTCTTGCTTAACATTCTTTTAAAAATTTGATTCCATCACTTAGAAAATTAAAATGTATTCCCCCCCCCCCCATCATGCAAAGACTGAAAGTGGGGTTGTTTTGACATGGTTTGAGACTGTTCATTATCCTCCTCATCAGAGTGCAGCGAGATGTGGATTTTAAGAGGTATAAAAGTGCTTTGAGTATTGGCTGCCTTTCTTAAAGGCATCACCTCTATAGCTTTCTATCACAATGATGATAATTGAAGCATTAGCCAAAATTGAGCACTCTGTAGACATATCTTCCTCCTCTCTGGGTAACGAAACCTCTTGCCATGTTCTAGACTTACCACAATATACCAGTAAAAACCACCAGGACATGGGGATCGGTAGTGCCAGCGTTTTCTGTGGATGCTCTAGAGTATGTCAGAGCTCGTTGGACAAGCCCAGGCTCTTTCCCTCAGCAGTCAGCTTTTCGTTGCTTAGCTGATATTCAAATATCTACATGCCGTATTTAAATGCCATACAGTGATTTCTTGGTTCGTTAGACTTTTTTGTAGTAATGGCATATTAGGTTGTTATCAGACAAATTTAAATAATTTATTTTTTAATGAACCAGACTCTCACATATTTCCGAAAAGCTGTGGGTGAAATCACAATCTGCCATATGAAATAAACTCACTGCAGCACCAGAGCATTATTTTCCTTTTTTTTTTTTTTTTTTTTTTTAAAGCTCCACAGACTTACATGTAACATGAAGAAGTGGTTTCTCTCTTCACTTGCCAGTGATACAAAAAAAATCCATATCTGAGTCTGGAACCTATCAACGGATTATCTTCCCAGGCCAGTTTGCCCGAGAATCCCTCCGAAGCCTTTCAAAACATTAGTTAAGGCAGCTGGAGAGACAGCGCTGTAAGGCTGCGCAGCAGATAAGGGAAGATTAGGAGCTCAGATAAACTGGCCCCAGGATTTTGAGATCTCTGTTGTCCCCAGTGCTGTTACCCACCCGGTGCATAAGACTAATAAAATAGATTATTATGTCGCATTGTTTGTAATGTTATTAATTTTGCAATTACTAACTTCTGACTAATATGTTAAATTTACCATATTAACTCTTTTGCAGTGATTTCATTTCTCCTCATAAAAGATCTAAGAGGATCAAAAATGTTACTGTGAATATTGGCTTTTGTACCAGGCTACTTAATATCTCAAGGTAGGTGTTTAACAAGGCTTTTTTCACCGGTATCTAATATTTTGAGCATTCTTGTGTCAGATGAGATGCTTTTGGAGCAGAATGACTTACAGGAAACAGATTGTTGCAATCACTGTTAGTATTGAAATAATAGTGGGAAACGTGCAGGAGAAAACATTTCAATTACTGCGTTTTGAAGTTACAGAAGTACAGCTTCAGGACAAAATGCAAGTAATTTATTACTTTTTTATTATTATTATTTTCTCCTAAGAATCTCTATTGTGCTTTTACCAAAGTGATTTTCAGCAGGATAAATTAGCATTTCTCAGTTTGACCATGATCTTATTCCAAGTTATCCCGGAGTTGTTTAAGTTTACAAGAGCAAAGGAAGATTTGGGGAGGGGGATGGGGTGGGTGTAAGCCCACAGAGTGAATTATGTAAATTCTGAAGTTCTGAGTAGCCTTAGTTTTGGTAAAAATGAGGAAAAAATCTTAATAAAAATACTGGTATGATTTTGTAGTAAGTAGGTAAATACAGTTTCTGTCTTTTCAGACTTTCATCTTGAAGTCCCTGAAAACGTGATCGTTTGCTGGAAGTGATGTTCTCTAACCACATATACCATTGCAGGGTCCGCTAGAAAAGGGACATTGTAAATGTGAGGAAGTTCAGAGCTTGAATAACCATGCAAAACTGTACAGAGACAGATGCAGAACGATGGACTGGCTCCATGGGTCATTACTAATTATCACTTGTTCCACAGCTAAGTGCATTGAATAATAGTTCTAGGGAAGATAACAGGGGTTTGTATCTAGTTTAAGATAAAAATGAAGACAGGATTGACTCACTCAAGAAACAGAACACACTGAGGATGCGGCCATCATTAAATTGGCTATGATGTAGGTGAGTTTGGAGGATTATCTACATGTAAACAAATATTTAAATGCATATGGTACCTACTAATTCATATACGTATTCAGCTTTGTCTTTTATTTTTACTTTTTGTTATCCTTTGAATTTTGTGTACAGCTGACAGGATGGGAACTTTCACCTGAACCACCCGAAACCTTTCGGTCTGCCCCTCACAGGGTAAAAAGAACATTGTGTCAAGGTCCAAGAGTCCGTTGAATTCTGCAGACCTCCTGAAGCTGGAGCCCGTGTGTGACTCCATTACTCACACGTGCCCCACAGCAGGGTAATTGAGACCTCATTAATGCTACTTAGGAGAACGACTTCCAAACTGGAACTACTCCAAAAGCCAGGATACCTCATTAATAACAGTCAGTGATAGCTGTCTTGTATGAATGCGGTGAGTCAGGTTCTGAGATTGAAGTGTCCGACTACTCCTTTTTTTCCAGCCTAAACCCACAGAGACATTTGTGGAACAGATCACATAAGCATAATAAAATTTGGCCCTAGATGGAAATGTGATACAGTTAAAGTCCTTTCTAATGACTTGCATGTAGAGACGGTTGCTTATGTAACTTTAGATTTGTACTATTATCCAAGTCACGTTACAAAGCCATAGTAATAGCACAATTTGGTAATGCTTTAAGTTTCAGGTCTTTATTTAAGCAGAATGAGAACAAGTAACAGGTAGTCATTTCCCCACGACACCCTTGTTTTACTGAAATAAATTAGCTCAGTAAGAAAGTTTAGAAGATCATCAATTTCAGGACGTGGCGATGCCTTCATCATCTACTCCGGGAAGGGAGGGCTTATGAGCAGCTTCTCTTCCCGCCAGCAGCAGAGCTCACCATACAGACGGAGGATTTGCTGTTGGACGTGGGCTGTCGGACCCGGCATGGGACGGGTGGGCAGCGGCGGGCTGTGCGGCAGCGATGTGTGGAAAAGCAGATGCGCAGGGCTGTCCTCCGATCCCGCGTCCCTCCTGTAGGAAGCACGGGGTGGGGGCTGGCTGCTTATTTGTTTCTCCTGTGCCACCGAGGAAACAAAACCGTATTGCACTGATTTGAATTTTTCTTTATGTAGTCATTTTCCACTTAGCAAACAAAATTGCTGTGACATTTTCATGCAGTGTTATACTGTAAAAGATTTGCCTTTCTCAGCCTGCTCAGGAGCCTGTCTTTTCCCACTCTCTGACACGTAGCGTAAAAAAACTGTGGTTAAAATTCAACCAAAAAACATTTTACATTTGCACTACAAATCTGTACTAACTTTCAGGTACTATACATCAGAGCTAGCATTTAAAATGTACGTTTCAAATTCTTTAGATGATTTTTTTTAAAAAAAATCCAGTTATTTATTCTGTGTAGTCATTTACATTGTATTTCAAAACAATGTTGTTCTAATTCTTTAGCTCTTAATCTGAGTCACCCTACATGTTGATAGTTAATATAGTAATTGTTAATATAAATACATTTTATAATCACTAAAGCGTATGGAGTTCCATCTGATTCACATATGCACACCCAGAACTATTAGTCACCCTCTCTATTCAAGTCACAGCCAGAACAATGAAACGCAGAGAGCAATGTGGTTAATGTATATTAGGCCTCAGGAAAGCTGAACCTCAATATATTAATTAGAGTCTCTAATCAAAATATGAAAGTTTTGCATCATAGTTTTGCAACTACATTTTCTTGTTCCTGGCACAGAACCAGTATTACAAAAACACAGTAAGAAAAACAATACAATTATACGCATGTGTCCATATATGTGAGTCTCTATGCATATGAGAAAGTGTTTTTCTCGTAATTTCTTCAGCATTTTTACCATTATTTTTTGTGTGATCTTGTGGCACAAACCATAAGTCTTCATTACCAGTTTTGAAAAGGGAGGCCAGCTTGCATGCGTGAAGAAACTCGATGGCGCTTGTATCTGATGGTGCAACAATTCAAATGGTGGTAGGGTGAAAAGAAAGGTGAATGCAACTCCTGCAAAGTCAAGACCGGCTGTGTTAACATGTTAGCATTTGTAAAAACCTGTTGAATTTGCATGAGAAAACAGTGTACAAAGAAAAACCTGATTAGTATTATGCACTCTTCTCTTTCCAGTTCCCAAGGAGACGTTGTCTGTCTTCGGTTAACTGCTCCATCTGGGCCATGAGTCGCCCCAGAGGCGGACATTGGTTTGAGCTGACAGTAAGTCTGAAGCGGCTGAACAATTTCTTAGGACGCCACTGGGGGGGGGGAAATAAATTGTTAAAGGTTTGAATGATGCCGAAGTCCTGAACAAGACTGAAATCTTAGTCCTTGGTTAATTCACTTTACACTCTTGCAACTGCAGCCCAATCTGCTAAAGACGACTATTAATGATAACTTTTCCCTCCATTTAACTGTTTGCAATGTAGGCTGTTTGGGGCAGAGCTTTCTCCATACGTTCATGTAGAGTCTTGGATATTGGTTAGAGTAACACCCTGGAGGGACAAGTATCACGTAAACAATAAAGGAAACATTGCCACAACCGCTTTATATGGAGAGCACTCATTTCGTGATGATTGGCATCGTGGTGGTAGTAGAAAATAAATTATGATGAATGGTTTAACAAGAAAAATCAAAGTTCATAACATACACAATAACAGAGAACATAATTTAGGAGAGTTGATGTGTTCGAGGGCCGCGCACAGCTGCATTTTCTTTATTTATGCAAGAGTCATTGTTACATACGATGCTAATTAATAATCACTCGAAGTAATAGGATTAAAACTTGACAAAAATCAGACTGAGTGAGTTTTAAGCCATATTAGTGGTAGCATTTCCCTCTCAGATTTCTGACTAATGAGGCGGAAGGGTAGCATGGATCTGTAATTGTGTGTATGCATATGTAATTGTAGCCGCACTCCCGGAGAGAATGAGAAGGAGATGTTGTACGGCAAGGTATGCCAACAAAGGGGAAAAGATGATAAAAGGAAGTGGGGCAGTGCCTGTTGACTGTGTGTGTTGCGTTTTGTGTGGCAAGGTTTTGGTAGCGGGAGGGGCTACAGGGGTGGCTTCTGTGAGAAGTTGCTAGAAGCTTCCCCTGTGTCTGACAGAGCCAATGCCAGCCGGCTCCAAGATGGATCCGCCCCTGGCCAAGGCCAAGCCCATCAGCGCCTCTGTGATAACATATTTAAGAAGGAAAACAAAGGAGTTAAAAAAAACTTTTGCAACCAGAGAGAGGAGCGAGAAGATGTAAGAAACTCTGCAGACACTAAGGTCAGTGAGGAAGGAGGGGGAGGAGGTGCTCCAGACACCAGAGCAAAGATCCCCCTGCAGCCCGTGGTGAAGGCCATGGTGAAGCAGGCTGTCCCCCTGCAGCCCATGGAGGAAGGATGAGGGGGTGTAGAGATTCCACCTGCAGCCCGTGGAGGACCCCACGCCGGAGCAGGTGGAGGCACCTGAAGGAGGCTGTGGCCCGTGGGAAGCCCACACTGGAGCAAGTCCGGGCCGGACCGGACCGGTAGACCCGTGAAGGGGGGAGCCCACGCCAGGGCAGGTTTGCTGGCAGGACTTGTGACCCTGTGGGAGAGAGCCCACGCTGGAGCAGTTTGCTCCTGAAGGTCTGCACCCTGTGGGAGAGAGCCCACGCTGGAGCAGTTTGCTCCTGAAGGTCTGCACCCTGTGGGAGAGAGCCCACGCTGGAGCAGTCTGCTCCTGAAGGTCTGCACCCTGTGGGAGAGAGCCCACGCTGGAGCAGTCTGCTCCTGAAGGTCTGCACCCTGTGGGAGAGACTACGCTGGAGCAGTTCGTGAAGGACTGTAGCCCGTGGGAGAGACTCCATGTTGGAGCGGGGGAATGTTGAGAGGAGTCCTCCCCCTGAGGACAAAGAAGCGGCAGAGACAATGCGTGCTGAACTGACCGCAACCCCCATTCCCTGCCCCCTTGTGCCGCTGAGGGGGGAGGAGGTTGAAGCCGGGAGTGAAGTTGAGCCCGAGAAGATGGGAGGGGTGGGGGGAGGTGTTTTAAGACTTGATTGTATTTTCTCATTGCTCTACTCTGTTTTGCCTAGTAATAAATTAGATGAATCTCCTCTCTACATTCAGTCTGTTTTGCTCGTGACGGTAATTAGTGAGTGATCTCTCCCTGTCCTTATCTCGACCCAAGCCTTTTGTTATACTTCTCCTCTCCCATCCCGCTGGGGGAGGGGTGAGTGAGCGGCCGCGTGGCACCCAGCTACCGGCTGGGCCTAAACCACGACACTGTGTCATGAGGTGTTGTTATTGACTTCATTGAGAGTGAGAGAAACTATATTTAAACCGTGATCCATGAAATCTCTTAGGCTTTTGTGTAACTTTAACGAGAGATACCTTAAACACTTTAGGAATATGTGTCCAGTTTAAACATCTGTTTAGCTCAATCCAAGAGTCTGCAATGTGTTTCACCAAAATTTGAAATTATAGTAGGGAAAAAAAAGTAAAATACAATAAAACATGCTTTTTTAAATGAAGTAAAGGATCAAGATAATGTTTGAAAAAATTGTGTTTGAGGAGTTAATTGTTAACTGATTTTCAAGTTGCTGAAAGTGAAAATAAAAAACGGAGGAAAAAACGAGAATTTTATTAAAATGGTGCTTCAAATAGATCAGCAAATATAGAAAGAAGAAAAAGAGGGAGAACAAATTTCTACCTACATCCATCTATGTGTTATTGTATAGGGAACCTTTGCTTTCAAATATTCTGGTTTCAACTATTTTGTGAAAAAATTCAAGTTTGTTTTTTTTTCCCCTGTAACGCCAACTTTTAATAGAATCTGTATGAACAAAACGGAAAAATAGTCAAGCTGATGGAGCTAGAAGTAGTGAATGTACTTCTGGTAATTCTGTATTTCTGTCTGATTTTGAGGTGGATCTGACAGAAGCTGTCACATTCCTCACGTCCATTGCTACAAGGTGATGACCAGTGCTGTGTCATGATGATGAGGCAGAGAAGCAACGCCACAAAAATGGGTCTGGAATGAGAAACTGGCCAGTGGTGGTTTTGAGAGAGAAAAAAAAAAGAGCCTGCATCCATCAGATTACATCTGTAAGTTTTTGGTTTTGTTTATTTTTTAAATGAGCTGGACTTGGGAAAGTTTTTACTTTGTCTGAATATTTGTGGGAGGGGAGGGGTTAGTTTTGCTTGATGAAGCAGCAAAGTATTTGAGGTTCCTTTCTCCATTTTTTGTAGTGAATCAGAGATATATTCGCTATCAAAATCTGGCATTTTTACACAAAGCCTTTTCTCAGGCACAGCTTCTTCTAATGCACCAAGAAGACCTCACCAAGACATTGTTTTCCTGAGCTTTTCTTTGTCTGGTCTAACATCGTTCTTTCAAGATCAAGATTCCCATTTTCAATTTGGTTTGAACTTTCAACTTGATTATTTATTGTTTCTTTACAGTCCCCTAGAGCTTTTGCAAAATATATTTTTAATGTAGAAATTAAACCCAAAATTTTTGTTTAGGAGAGAAGGAAATTGTTCAGATAAAGATTAAATGAAGGAAAATTAATTCAGGCATGTGGTGTTTAATAGGAGTCCATGCAGATGAGACTAAAGTAAGAGGGACAAATTTGAAGATAGTTCTCCAAATTTGAAATGTTTACACTTAGGTCAAAATTGCACTGAATGTACTTTTAAACAGTTACACTAGAATTTGAAGGGAGAAAAAACCCCCATACATGATTGGATACTCTTGGAGGAAGAAAAAATTAAAATCTTTTTCTCACTCACTGGGCAAAATTTTGGCTAAACTCCTGCAATTACCTTTGTAAAGGGTCTGATTTTGATTGCTGCCTTTTACGGAAGGAACAGAGTTATCCAGATGCAGCTGATGTTTGGGACAGAGAATTACTGTAAGGAAAAGTGCTCAGAGCCAATGCACGAGAGAAATCTTGGAATCGGAAAAGTTACGTCTGATCGTTCTAGATGGAGAAATGACTAAAGGTGATTTCCAGCAGAAGCACTGAGAAAATTTATATGATGTGGTGGATGAGGAATATGTTCAAAACAAGATGGAAATTGTGTATGCTTAGCCAGTGAATATCAGAATCACTATTCAAACAGCGATTGCTATGAAAGCCATGATCATATTTGGAGAATAAAGCATTAGGACATCTTGAATGTGCTTTTCTATAACTACCCATAGTAGTCTGCTTTTCACTGGCATTTATTTTGACATTTTATCCCGAATATTTCATTAAAAAAGTGTTTGTATTCCTTACAGAAAAATAAAAATGCATTACATGCTCCTGTGGGGATTTTGTCACCATTTTCCTCCTAATTTTTGTGACATGTTACCTTTCCAATATAACATTATTTTTAAAGGCATGATTTAGTATATAGTTTTTATGAAACCAAAAGTTGGTGAATCTCCTTGTGGACTCTGAGGCACATAGAACAAACTCATGGGACCCTGTGTAATGTTTGAAGTGGAATTTGTATAAAGATATCATAGTTATAAACAATCGGTGATGACTTTTAGTTATATTCTATGCATATACACATAATATTTAGTACTTCTGGTAAAAGTGTTTGAGAACTTGAAAACCTAGAGACATGTCAGTCTTCCTCTTGTTTAATATTTACAAGTTGCTCCTCTGTTAGATAAGGCAGACACTTTTCTATTTTTTCCTAGTTGAGAAAGCAGCAGTAATCCACCTTCACTAAAATATTAGAAAGAAATATGGCTTGTTAAGTCTTAATTTATGTGAACATTTTGCATAGCTTTAGGAGATACGACTAGGATTCATCAAAAGAAACTAGCAGAGAACATGTTCAATACAAGGACCTAATTCTTCACATAATGAGCAATTAAGCTGTAGAAGTTTTTTGCGCAGAATGCTGTGAACGTTAAGAGCCAACATAGGTTTGAAACCAACCTGATAATTTCATGAAGGGAAAAACCTGGTTGAGGGTCATTAAAGACATCAGAAGTCCTTTCAAGTGTCTCAGGGAAGTCCCCTGGACTGCAGCTTTTCAGGGGCTGGGAGAATATTTGGTGGCTGTATTGCCCTCGTCTTGACCTCATATTCTTCCCTAGGTAGCCATGAGTCACAACTGTCAATGACAAGACACCAACTGGATTAACTTTTGATCTGACAAAGTGTTTTTCCTCTTACTTTCTTAGGAATAGTACATTCTTAGCTCATAATAGAATTAAAATATTATCTCTGCTAAAAAGAGTGTTCTGCGGTTGTAAATAAGCTAAAAGTTGCACGTGTGCTTTAGGGGAAAGCAATCATTTGTTGATGAATAAATAAATATCCAAAAGTTGAACAGTACCTCTCGAATCACTTCCAGAGTAACTTTAGCCTACTAGGTTATTTTATTTTCTAGATTAAAAAGTATGTAGCACTTAAAATTCAGTATGCGTTCTGTATTGCTCAGTTAGATTGATAATGTAAGTCAATGGTATCTTTTTTTTCAATTTCCCTCCTGGGTCGATGCCCCCAAGAACATCAATAGCAAATAGACATGGGACTTTAAAATTTCATTTCTCAGAAATGGAACTTTTGAAATTCACTTGCTATGAAAATTAATGTTAATGAATATTTTTGATAATGCAAAAGAGCCTATTTAAGAATGAGTCTTTTCCATTCAGCAATTAATGCAGCAATTAATGAAAGTAGAAAGTTCCTACAAGGGTACTGGAAGCCACGAAACACTTATTCTGCTTAATTCATCTGACCTGTTAAATTGAAGAATCTGTTAGAAATCCTTTTTAATCCAGTGCTAACACTGTGGGAACACTTCTGATGACTATTTGATAATATGCCATGGGGTTATCATTACTTTGTAAGTCTTGCAAAGTGTAAGGTACATCTTCTTTCCTTTTTGTGAGGAGAAAACTCACAGGAAAAGTCCTTAATTAAAGACGACATGATTTTTGTTGTTCAAGGTAAAGGCATGATTTGGTTCTCCATTCTGGAGAGGATGTGACTTACTAGCCCCCCCAAAATACTGATTTTTTTTTTTTTTCTCTTTCTGTTCCTGTAAATGTGAAGTCTATAGATGGTTATCTCTATATTTGAATCCAGCCATAGCTGTTCAACATTATTAAGAGAATCAGGAGAATGAAACAGCCGGAGGAATAAATACAAATTCAGAGTCTGAAAGCTAGCTTTTAACTTTAACATGAGAAGAAACCCATGTCTCACTGGGGTAGCTATCTATCACAGGGTCCCAAAGACCTCTAAGTTTCTTGGTGATGTATAGTTTATTTATTTACTTCATCTGATAGAAATATCTTTAATTTTCTCTGCTCCAGTGCTCAGCTTGTCCTCCACTTCACAAGAGGGGATTTTTTTTTATTATTTTTAATTTTAATTTTTGGTCCATAATCCACACATGCCCGGCAATACTTCTGGGCAGATGAGCCCAAGCAAACCCAAGAATGAGGAAGCAGGGACCCAGCACAACAGATGCACCCGTCTGGAGATGCCCTTGGGATGGTGGCAGTTTGCTGCAACCCCCCCGCTAGACACCCACCCTGGGCGAAGGCTGATGCTGCCAACCTTGGTGCCGGGGGGGCACCTGGGGTGCGCGTGGCACCAGGCAAAAGTGGTATGCTATGAGCAGATTTTCTCATATAATGATTTAATTTAGATTACTAATGAGGTTTTTCTTTCCAATTAGGACTGTTAGCTGCTTTAAACACAAATTGGACAAGCAATGAATTATTGGCTCTGTACATTTGGTGTGTCCCCTTTTGCACATCACAGGATATTGAACGTTAGAAGTCCAACACTAGGTACCCAATATTGATCCTCTTTCACAGATGGGAAAACAGCAAAATTATGTCCAAAGTCATACAAAGAGTTTGTACTAAATCTAGAATTAGAGATTGCTACTTGTTACTTCACTTTACCTCATTTCTTTGTAGGTTCTATTTAAATATAAAGTCAGAAAACGTAGGATGAAGTAAAAATAATACCTTTAAATAGTAAAAGGAAACATATTTTCCTTGATCCCTTTGGGTTTTTTTTAAGAGAAAGATTAAAGCAACCAGTATTTTTACTGGAAGGGCAAAAGGATAGAAATTGTAAAGCAGAAATCAAATTTTAAAATGGTTCTTCCTCATCACAGCATTCAATGCCATTAAGCGTAAAGATAATGAGGGGCCTGAACGGGAAAACAAGACTAACAGTTACAAAGGTTCAAAATACCTCTGCGTGATTGGAAAAAACATATGAGAGGTTGCTTATATCAGGACCTTTTCATTCCACGCTGATGTGACCGATACCAAGCAAAGCACTAAATGTGAGTTTAACAGCACAGAGAATTGATATTCTCAATGCATACTCAAAATGCTGTTTTTCTCGTTTAATGCAAACAGACCAGCACCTACCAAGATGTCTTGAAACGCAGAGGAGAAGAGGGAGCAAACAGAAATTGCATCCAATTTCACAGCATAGAAACTGCTCGCGCTCTGGAGAGGCACGGAAGATGAGTCTAGTCCTGTCACTCAAATCACAGGGCTGTCCCCCACGCCGACCTTCACTGGGATATCGATGTACGTAGCAGATGGCCGCTATCAGCGTGTGCCGTACAGTTCTGACACTTTGCAATGAGCGCAGGTGCCAAACGCCAACCCTCTGTGCTAGTGCTGGGCAGATTTGGCCTCTGGGAGTGATCCTGATTTTCTCCAGTCAGAAGAGTCAGCACCAGTAGTTTCAGCTGAGTTATCACCAGAGACTTGCTGTGAAACCAACCACCTTCTTGTTCATTAGGGGAATTTCAGCTGAGCATTAAAATGTCATCATTCCCCAAAAGTGAAATGAGCTCTTTACTCTTTGCAACTTCAGAGCTCTTAAATGCAATTGTCCAAAAGGTTTAGTTGCATTTTACCTGAAAGCAGATATTACTATTTTCCACAAATGTTCTAGCAGAACCGGTGATAATCTGATGGATTCATCCAATATTTTAACTTTGCATCAAATTTAGTATCATCACAAGCTGCTGCTTCAACCCACGTTGACCAATTTTTTTCACAACATGCAAGATAATCATGTCAGAATTAAGAATGAAAATATCATCAGTGATGCTCTCAGCATTATAAAAGAGGGTTTCCTTTACAAGAAGGAAATACAGCTTTTCAGGCTTGTACCTTTCAATTTTATCATAGTGGTCTTTTTTCCCACTGATTTCAATTTTGTATTCTTATCTTGAAAACTTGTAAATGATAAGCATTTTCGTTACACGAATTACTCCCTCTAGAACTTCTGAAGCACAAAAACTTAGTGATAATTCTGAATTCCTTTTGAAATATGGTAAGATCCAAAATTAACTGTAATTTCAGTATGGTTAATCACACATGTAATTGCTATCAGGAAAGGTAAAAGTCAGTAACTACTTTTATAGATGTCTTGATAACAGTTTTGGTTAAAATATCCTGTTTTTTCTCTTGGAAATAGAGGTTTTCAAACAGTTATATTTCCCAGTACTCCATCCCAAACTGTATTTAAAATACATTCAAATAGCTTAGTCAACTCTAGTCCCAGTCCAATGGTGTGCACTACTTACATGCATAAATGTTTGCAGAATTAGAACCTTATTACGAATTATGCATGCAAAATATATTTGCATTATATTTTTTCTATTCCCCCCCCCCCAAAAAAATATGTATCTATAGTTTGAATGTATAAAGAAAAGGAATAGTAACAGTTTGACATAGCCTCTGAAATAAATGAGTTGTTCACACTATTTAAACCGTAGATGAACAGGTTCATTCCACGGGTTCCTGCCACTTCTCCTGCTTCCCAGGAATATCTATTCACAAACTTGTTCTCTCACTAATTAAAAGGCAATGAAGTCTGAACCCCCTGATTGTGTGCTGATTACTGAGCCCTTACCCCGTGGCTCCGGTTCCTGGATGGCCTTCAAATACCTGTTCTGCCCAGTGTTACGAAGTGAAGCTTTGGTGTCTTTTGGCATACGCAAATGGACAGATTTAGCAATTCTGAAGCAACTGAGAAGAAAATTTCTCCAAATAGATTTCCAAAAGTGTTACTTAATCCTTAAATCATGTTTGAAGAATCATCTGGGATACAATTTCCATGGAAGATATTTAAAGACTATGATATGGCAACTGACCTGTTAGTAATTAATATTTCTTGTTCATGTGAATTAATTAAAACCAGAGTTTACCAAGAAAAAGTGTATGCTGCCCTTCTTGTAACAATCTCCTTTTTCTCTGCTATGCATGCTGTACTCACTTAGTCTTGCCTCTTACAGCCTTCCTCTACCCATGCCACCAGGAGCAGCACGTACAGCTCTACTGATGTGCGTGAAGTAATTTGCACGATTCTGCTCCTTTCTTTTATGGTCTGTAACACTGTGGGCAAAATCAAAATCAGGCTACAGTTACTCAAGTCTTTGACCGGTGTTATCATGGTAATCATAATAATAATGGTAGTTCTTCAAGATCTGAGAATGAAAACCAGGTTTCAAGTTTTTGTGGTGGCTGGGTTGACAGTATTTTTTATCTTAGAAAAGTAGACTATGAAGGACCTGTAGCTGGCTAACAATTCACCTGTATCTCACACTGGATTTTCTCTAAAACCCCGTACATTTACCCTGTAATTTGTCCTTTGCATTTCAGGAAAAGTCAGAAGCTTGCCTGCTAATGAAAGTGTAGTGCTGCTTACTTCAGATGTATCAAAGATATCTCTCATCCAGGCAGTACCGAGGTGTCACCTGGATTCAATACTGCACAGCTGTGTCCTGCGGATGGGTGTCAGGGATGCAGTGCTGCAAGCGGACCCAAACCTGCTCACCACTGCGGGATGCTCCACACATCACCGTCACCTTGGATACGTGCTCCAGGCAAAGCCTTAACTGTCTTGTTTCCTCTCCAGTCCAGCTTGTTTCTGGTAAGTTGATGGCCATAGAGCTGGCCTTTTCTATAAAACACTCTGAGATGTCATATCTTATGCAATATTCATCTCTGGCCTAAAAGGGCAAAACATTTTGAGTTCTAGCCTCCTGAAAGAAAAGAAACGGAAAACTTTGGCTCACTTTGTGGATGGGTTAACAAGAAGTAACTATTTATAATTCATTTTCTATTTCATTCGTACTAAATATAAGGGTCACTTTGGGTTTCTGGCCAATGCATTCAAAATCCCTTGGCCATCACAGTCTAAGGAAACTTGCTGTCAAACTTCATGATTTGCTAAACCTGGGCAAAAGCAAACCTACTGTATAATGTGCACCCTTGACAGAGATAAGCCAGAGTTTTCTTCTGTTCTGGTTTTGGCTGAACCTTTTTTGGTCTGCCAATGATGTTTATCGTATTTATGAAATAGAAAATAATCAACCACTCCACAGATGATTAAGAGTCATAGTCTACAAAAAAATAATTAAAAAAATCCAGTTTGCCTCTCCTTTCACTTCTAGTGCTTTCTTTCCCATTAGTATTTCAGAAAACTTCAATTTATGTCTATAAAGGATTGGAGAATTCTTGCAGATGTCAGCATAATTCATTTTTATAGTTTGCTGTGCTCTTGTGGTCGCTATGTTGACTCTCTCCATCATAAGTAGATACTCAATTCTTGCCTTCATTCCCATCACACATCCTCACTCTTTCTTTTTTCTTCTGCACTAATACACAGCCCCGGCTTCCTCAGTCATTCCTCATTCTAGGTAGCAGCTTGCCAGGACTTCATCAGGGCTGGAGTTAGAGTGTATGATAGCTTAGAGTCTAGAGCTGAATATCTGGGTTTACCCTGGCTATTCAAGCAGTTAAAATTAATCTTTTGAGCATCTGCAATTCTGTCTGTGACTTAATTAGAATTTGGTTTTGCATACAATTTCGCATCCTTTAAATCTTTTATCTGTCTCTAAATAACAGGTTTAAAATATTTCATTTTTTTTTTCCTCTTTTCCCCCCTTATGTCCTTTTGAGCTAAAAATACTTTTGTCCAGAAATCTCATCCAGAAGAAGAGCCAATTGCACCAACAGGTAAATCTATGCAGTGTTGTCTTTTCAAGGAATGTTCTGCAGAGTCTGAAATAGATGCACTACTGAATCCTTCCCACCTTCTCTAGCATCTGTACCACCCATTGGTGTGCATCACAGAGACAACAAGCTAGGGTTTTGAGGAGAATAGTAGGAAGTAGCAGATGAAAGGAATTTGATTTCTGCTCTCATGTGAAGGAGGCAAATTTCTACTTGGAGGAAGTTGTCTGTAAATAGATACAGACAATATGATCTAGGTCGGCACGGCTTCACCTCTTAATAAATTATATGATCATAGAATCATAGAATGGTTTGGGTTGGAAGGAACCTTAAAGCTCATCTAGTTCTAACCCCCCTGTCATGGGCAGGGACACCCTCCACTAGACCAGGTTGTGCAAAGCCCCGTCCAACCTGGATATTTAACCATGTACTGGAAATGATCTTAGTTCTTCACTACAAAAATAATGTGTGTCTACAATCTATGAAATGTCTTAGAAGAAGAATGAATACTATTTTTTTTCCAACAACAAAATGGTGATGTCCAGTGGGATATGTTCTTCTCAAGCATGTTAAAAGTCTCTGCCAGATGCTTTATTCCTTTAACATTTGCAAAGTTTTTGTTTCTGTTCTCATGAGTCCTGCTGTTTTGTTTAAGGCTGGAAAGGGTAAATGTTGGTGCAAACTCATTTGCATCAAAAATACCGAGCTGATAACAAAATAATCTAAGAACAAATACCCAAGACTCCAGAACACATATTTAGGCATATTCTGTTTTAACGCATATCAAATGACGACCCAAACTATATTCTTGTATCTAAGGCCTAGTAGTTAAGGGGTTACATAATTTTGTTAAGAAGTTTGGGATTTTTTTTTTTTTTTTCCAATTCATTGTTGACTGAAAGGGAATGTAATTTACTTATAACTCTCTACCCATGGTTTTGCTTAATGGAAAGTAAAGCGAATGTGAAACAAGACCTTCTTTCCAAATAACCTTAAGCATGATGTGGTGAGAGAGTCTGAATCAAGCAGCTTTCCTCGATGATATGAAATGTTATGACTGGTTCAGTAAACCTAGTAAGCTGACAAAAGAAATGACACTCGATTATAAAAGAATATAACTGGTTTATGGACAAGGAGAGCAAAGAGATGTGATATGCAGAGACATCTGATAGAGATATCTAGAGATAGATGGCAGACTCCTGTGGGTCTGCCACGTGAAGTAGGAGAGAGACGCAGCAGATAGTTCTGTGGCCAGTCTTGGTCCCATCTCCACCACATGCCTGTTCTGACAGAGCATAAAGTAACTTGCTCAAGAATAAGGTGAAATTGGGTTCTGTCTCCAGAATGATTGTCTTCTCCTGAGGTGAGGTATTCCACTGTAAGGACACAAATGCATATCTTGATAGTTCCTCTTGTTTATTTTTCTTCCCAAACACCTCAACCACAGAACCATTCTTCCTTCCTCTTGCTTGATTGTTATGTTCACAGGGTTCTATGGAGAGTTTTGGTGGGGATTTAAGCTGCATACTGCTTGGAAGGACTTTTGTGTTCTCCATGTTTGGGGAATCCAGAAGGTTTGAGCTCCTCAAGGAAAAGAAAGTTTGCTCCAGAGTAGCTTTTACAGAAGTAGAATGGCATATAGTTAAAATGGAAGAGCATTATATTTATTCATTTAGGACCAGATTTTTGAAGGCATTTTTGCACCTGGAGTTCAAACAAAATGCCAAGGCAGAGTAAGAGTCAGGTCCTCATTACCACTGAATTCAGTGGGAGTTAAGTGGTTTTCAAAACTAAATTTCATTAAGTGTTTGTTTGCATCACCTTAAAGTAAAAAGGAAAAAAAAAAACAAAAACAAAGAAAAAGGAAAACCAGAATAAGATTTCATGCTAAATCCAAAGAGTTGTTTCCGTGCAGTCATTCCTGTTGACATGCTCTTAACAAAGCCGGGCTGGAAGTGATTCAGTCCAGCTTGCTGGAGCTGATTACCAGGAATAAGCACCAGCTGTCCGTACTCTTTTAATGCCTCCTCACTGCTAGCTGAGCTCCTTTTGCTCTTCTGGCTTGGACCCCAGGGAGCATCCCCTCAGCTGCCCCAGGGACCCACTTGCTACCGTGCCAGGGGCCCTGGTGACTCTCGCTCTCCGCTGAGCCCCAACCCATGACTTGAAAACTCTGTGTAGCAAGAGTTTCTCGACATACGCGAGGCTTGCTCCTGGCAAAGGTAGAGGTAACCCTCGTTCCTGAGCTTTCTGGGAGAGGAAGGAGGTTACTTCAATTCACCAGGGTAAGTTGCTCTTCATCATAATTGTAGGGTATGTGTAAAGGGTGGATATGGTGTTTTATTATTTAATATGTAAGAAGGTTTTTTATAAAGCTAATATTTTATTCTAAGGTGATAACCTAAGTAATTGTAGAGAATTTTCTTCTGCACCTTATTCCTTGATGCAAATTCTTCTTTGTTAAATTGGTGTAACAGACTTACAAGGTCTTTACTGCTTTTGCATTTTTAAATCATTTTATCTATAAAACTACCCTATTTAATTCTTATATTTTAATAAACTCATTTTAGAGATTTTAGCCTCTTTGTTTAGTTTATGAAGGAACCAGGAATATGAAACAATTAAAATAAGCAGTGAATTATGTGTGCAACAATGTAATATTTCTTGTTTATTTGTCTCATATTTTATAATGTTCAAAGCTGGTTTTTAGTCTTATTTTTTCCAGAGAGAGTAATGGAAATTAAGCACGAAATTGTGACAAGTTTTTCTGAGGTGATGGGCACTGGAAGTGCACAATGAGCTTAAGCATATGTAAAACCAAAGGCTGCTAGTTTAGAATACATATGGATTTAGGTAACTCATTTCCCATTTTAGACAACTACCAGCATCTTGGCCAAAAGTTATATTTCACCAAATGAGTTAAAATAATTTTATTGAATGCTTTAATTCATTTATTAAAACAAATGTGTTGGGTCTCTGGTATTACCGTATGCTTAAAAATGCTGTATCATTGTAAGACTTTATGTTATTATCAGGCTTACTAAATGGCATGGCTAGCATTGGTGATGAAATGAAACGAGAGTGAAACAAGGTCAATAGTCATCTTCTGAAAGGTGTGGCACTGGGTCAGAGTTCACCTATTAAATCCGTTACTCTGAATGATCAACTGACGCACAGGATTTCAGCATCGTGCTTTGTCCTCAGAAAGTAATGTACAGCCTTGACCTAGGAATATTTCACCGCACCTTTCATTTTTCATGGCTCACTACTGAAACTTATAATGGCGATATCTTTCTTCTTTGTTACTAAGGCTTTGCTGGCAGGAACATGCCTTATTATGCTTCCATTTTTAAAGACCGAGAAATCAGCCTTTCTAATATGCTTCTAAATTCAAATTTAAATTACTACTTTGCTCCATAGATGCTGTTCATTAAAACCTTTGGGGCAACAATATGTTCATGTTCTGCTGCTTGAACCTCTGATGCTGAAATCTCTACTGAGCATCCATTGTTATGATGGACTTCCGCAAGAATCTGTTGATTGGCTCAATTTGCTGGATTGAAGCCTTGGAAGTATATCTTTTTGTGTCCTGGACAAGTCCGGTTAACTGTAGAGGCTTACAGTCTTATGTTACCTCAGTAGTTGTGGTTGTGTATGTTGTTCCTGAGTTCTGTTTTCTAAGAGAGTTGTATGTGTGGAGCAGCTGTTCATCTCATGCTAGAAGGTACTGAATTTTACCAGTGAATAGAGTTTACATATGCCCAGAAAGCTGTGAAGATAGTAATAATAATATTTCAGTGTTAGAAGAACATTTCTCCCTTCTGTAATTGCAAGGCTATTAGATGTAGATTTATTATTCCATTTAAGTATGAGTCTCATATTGGCGAAGTGATACAGAAACGTGGAAAGCTATGTTGATTCAGGAGCACACTAGAGCACAATTGTGATGCACACCAGCAAAATGACCCTTTCAGTGCATAAGTCAGGAAAGACTTAACCAAAAGCAGATCTGTGCCAGCTGCTCGCCTGGCACAAATTTAGCTCCCTACTCCATATGTGCTAAGCAAAGGCCAGAATGCTAACAGGAGTTGGCAGATGGGTATGCGTAGTGATGCTAACTCTCAGATGGAAAGGGTAGCCCTTTCAAAGTTGACCTCATAGTGCACATTTAGACCTAGAGCAGTAGCAACTTACTTTTTCTCTTACTCCCTGTGTGTCCTTAAGCAACACAGTTGCCGTGAATGACAGAACGGTTGAGGTTGAGAAAGGACATCTGGAGGTCATTTGGTCCCCCTTCCTGCTCAAGTAGAGCCACCCAGAGCAGGTTTCCCAAGGCCCTGAATATCTCCAAGGATGGAGACTCCACAACCTCTCTGGGCAACCTGTGCCAGTGCTCAGTCACCCTCACAGCAAAAACATGTCTCCTTATGTTCAGAAGGAACCTCCTGTGTTTCACCTTGTGCCCGTTGCCTCATCCTGTCACTGGGCACCACCGAAAGGAGCCTGGCTCTGTCTTTGGTATACCCCCCCTTCAGTTGTTTGTGCACATTGATAAGATCCCTGCCGGAATAGGCAGCAAATTTAAAGAAGCTTTGGGTAAAGGTGTGATGATGTTCAGATAATCATTCCTGCACAAGAATAATAATAATAAAAAAGAGAATTCCACTTTGTAATTAAAACCTCCTTCATTTACAGTTTAAGAATGCATTTCATTTATTAGCTTCTCGGGAATCATTTGTTACATTTTCACCCTGCAAAAAAGCCATGGTACTATTACCTTTCCTGAGTAGGATGACTCTTAAATCCACAAAGGACTTTAAAGATTGATTACTTTTATAGTATTTTTTAATATGGATATTCACATGATGCAATTTCTTTCTGTCGAGTTTATCACAATACAAATTTTGCTAACCTGATTACTCATAGGAAATGAATATAACAGTTTAGAAATTCCAGTGGATGCATTGCTTTTATTTAAATGAGTATTTATAAATACATTTTAATAATATTTACCATCTTGCAATTCTTAGAATTAAAAAAAGATCTTTTTAATCTGCAGTAGCTATTATATGACTGTGAATGATTGAAATGCTATGACGATTTGCAACCACAATATTAGCAAACATAACTAATCATTACTCAAAGTAAAACTCGATTTTCTGGAATGTTAGTTGTTTGTCTGAACCCTAGCTGGAATTTACAGACTATAATTTTCCTCCCAAATAATATTTTTGTGCTCAGTATAAACAGCTTATTAGGAGCCTCTGTCAGCATCCATGAGGAGTTAAAACACAAACCTGAAATCAGGCGATGGCATGCCAGACTGATAACCTGCATGTTTGCATTCACATTGCTAGATGTGTTTGAGTGCAGTGACATCTCCTTGTGGGCAAGGCTGTGATATATATCTTCCCTGCACAGAATTTATAGAGGAGGTGAATCTATGCCTTGAGTTTTCTTCTCTAGAGTTTGCACTGATTGCATACTTGTATGTAAATGGCTGTTCAGGGTGAACTTGGGTGGATGTCAAACACTTGGCTCCAAGGGTAGAAATAACACTATGCGTCCATGTCAAATTGCTATCTTAATTTTGAGTATCTGGAGTCCTTTTAATTAAGCTAAAACTCAAGGCATGCACCTTGCTTAAAATGAAATAAAAACAGCTCTTAAATCTTGATTCTTCCTCTGAATTTCACCACTTTGTGCTCAAAGATACGACTACTGTCTTGGTGTTGGGTATTTTGTTTGGCAAGGGCTCACCAGTTGTAGAGGAGCATAGATCACCTAATTCGACTGTTCAGAGGGGCATCTGGCACCACTCCCAGCGCGCAAGGTGAGGGAGAAGAGACCCAAGAAATTACGTTCACAAAAACAAGGAAGATGGATTTTGTACCGCCTGAGCTGCTGACTCAGCCCCCTAAGGATGCTTACAATGTGGGGGTAGCACTTGCTGGAATTCGAGATGCCGTGCTTAAAAAGGCTCTGGCAGGTCCTTTACTCTTTAAAGAGCAGTCACCGTGTTGGATGGACATGAAAAAGATAGTACCAGCCGAAAGTGCTCCTGATCAACATTTTTTAAAACTGAAGTTGCTTACTCGGCCAGCTAATAAAATACCAGTAACATCCTGAAATAATGAAATATTTTATTAGCCAAGGCTCAGCAGAATTGCCTCAGTGCTATTAAAAATATTTATAAAATGAATTTGAAGGGCATTGTGGCCCATTAATGTCATCGCTCCTGACATATTATCAGGACACCATACTACAATCTAATATTACTTAGCAAAAACTATCAGCTAATACCAGGACTAGAGAACTTCCTCTCAGCAGGATTTGTGCAAAGTTATTTAGGTGAGTTGACTTCAGAGAATAACAAAAGGACAGCTTACTATAGAAATGTATAATTCTTTCTATTCTCTGTATGTGCTAACATGTTTTAAATAGGAAGAGACAAAAAAAAATCTATTAAAAGTAGCAAGGAGGAGCATATAAAAATGTTAATTCTATTGGTCTGATGACCAAGGACATTTTAAAAGTGTTAAATGGAAAATTATGCATATTTCTCGAGTTTTGCTTCCCAAAAAAATTCATGGTATTATGCTCACCGTTGTATAACATATTATTCACCTTGCAGATTTTCTACATAATTTCCTTATGTAGTATGTGGTTATACTTCAGGGAAAAATACAGTGTTATACGGGAAAGCAGATGCTGGACCAAAAAACTTTTTCCCCACCCCTTTTTATTTGTTTGGTTTTGTTTTCCCCTCTTTGTCTTGCAGTTTTCTGGCACCTCCTCAGAACCTGCACCCCAGGCCGCACAGGGATGCCCCGTTTCAGAATACTAAATCAGCGCAAAATGAGTTGCTTCTTGTTATCACGGTGTTGGGGCGTCTTTCTGCCGAGCACGGGCACCACACCAAGCTGGCGCAGGGCAGGGGACGTGCCAGAGGCGAGGGAAGGAGCTCACAGCCCTCGTGGGGAGGTTTTGGCACTGGGGCTGGGTTGTCCCCGGCAGAGCTGCACCCTCGGTCTGTGACTGGGGGGAATCTCTGAACGTCTCTCTGGAGACTTCTTAACCAGGGCTGAAATGTCACGGACATTATGCTGGAGATAATGTACCTTCTGGAATGATTCTGGGCTTCATTTTGCTGCCGCTATTAATGTAGAATACTTTTTCCCAGGAGGGGAATATTTCACTTCAGCAGGATGATTAGTTTGAAGGAGTGTTGCTTCACACAAGTGGTCCCGTTTAAATAAGCTGCGTTTGACAGCGAGGGCTGCAGTGTGCTCCAGTGCTTCCCGAGCCTGCATGGGGACAGATCTGTCTGGGCTGTTTCCAGTTCTCCCTGTCAGATTCAGTTCAAGGAGTCAGGAGCATTAACAACTCCTTCACTTGAAGAGCACTGGCAAGGATTTCTGTCTCTCCCCCTCTTCCATGCCCTTAATCATGCCCTAGGCACTGGGAGAAGCTCGTAGACCACTGATGCTGCGCTAGTATTCCAAACTGACAGTACCCCTGAATTACCTGTGCGACAGAGAGGAGGGGACAAGGCGTGCTGGGTGACGGAGCCTTCAGCTGTGCTGACATCTCCTGTACTTTGTGGGGGAAAGGGATGTTTTCACCAGAGGCAGGGACCTCATGGAGGTATGCAGGGGAGGGCAAAGGAAGCAGGGAGCAAAGCTCAGAGTCACAGATTGCAAGAGCTTGCCTAGTGGGGCATAAAGCTCTTAAACATAGGGATTAATCCATTTCTGAGATTAAACGCCAACCAAAAAAAAAAAAAAAAAGTTGAGTAGTTGACTGCATATTGGTGTGCTTTCCTCTTCTTCTGGAGATCAGAACTCTGCCAGAAACTCATCTGAAGAATATATATTTCCCATTGTTTTAGACTCTCTCATATTACGTGCAGACTTGTAGGTAGACTGACCAGGAATGTCGGCCGTAAGCTGTGTATTCTACGGGAACATTTGTTGTGCTGTTAAATAGTAACCTGTACTGCAAAAGAGGATTTATTTGAATTAGGTCCATACATGTTAACTAAAACTGGACTGGTCTTTCTGTACATATTTAACAGTAAGGAAATCTCCTTTATGTCAGATGTTATACAAATTACCAAGTATTTTGAAAGAACTCTCTTGTTTTGTGCAAAGCTATTTTGCTGACTCCCTCCTACCCAAGGTGTTCCTATGCTGATAGCATCTTGTTCTCTTAAGTGAATTTCTTGTAAAAAGGTTATGTCAGCTTTTTCTGTTTCAACAATTTTTTTGTGGTTATAACTTTGAGCCATTTATGTTCCCCATTACAAATTCAATTATTTGATTTGCCATCATTCACCTCTGCAATATTTGACCATTTGATATACTGTACAATGTCATTGCCAAGATTTAACATAACTATGAAAAGGCTAGCATATTCTATAGCTATTTAGAATGTTTGGAGATGTTGGTTTTCAAAGGAGTTAATATATCAATATAATCCTGACAAACCTATTAGAACACTTTGCATATTTTGACGCTTTATCTTTAGCCCAGTTTCTCATTAACCAGGCTCTGTTGGTTTGTTATATTGCCAATTAATGACTTATCAATAAAAATAATAGAATTAAAATATTTGCAACAAAAAGGAAAGAAAAGGTTGAAGTGATAGTGATAATCAACACAGTCGTGAATAAACTGGTATCATAAGCAAGAAAGACTGGCAGGATGCGAATTTTTCTTTCCTTTTATGATGTGCAGATGTGGCTAAACTGGTACAAAAAAATAAAAAGTGGGTGTTGTGGCTTTTTTTGGCCTTGAAAAATTCCATTACTGACCAGTCATCATATCCAAATTTCCCTGGCTGATGGAATCTGACAAGATTGCAGCCTATGGGAATATGGCTGTAGGCCAGTGATGTTTTTTGTTCTTGTCAGGCATACTCCAAAGGGTAAGGCCATCTGCTTTCCAGCAATTAGATACTCCCCTTTCAATTGTAATATACTGCGAGTCAGATAATTTATTCATCCCAGGGTAAACGTATACACTTGCAGTACGGTGGAAATGAAGAGAACTGAGCCTGGCAGAGGAATAAATAGCTCTGCTGTCCCTTGTCCAGTCCGCGCCGGTCCCCAGCATCTCGCCCACGCTGTCCCTCTGGACGAGCACGCCTTCCCACCCCCTTCTCCTGCTTTGGCGTGTCAAAGAAAGCTATCATTGCCCAGTTACTGGAGGGTCTCTGAAGGTCCATGGTTCTTTGGTTTAAATGTTTTCAGTTGTCCATGAAGACGTAGGTAGATGGTGAGATTCGGGGTGGTAATGTAACTGGTAATGGTGAACGAAATACAGAGCAGGTACAGCACAGCCAGTTTGCAAGAAAGTAGAGTATCAAGGAACCCAAATTAAACAGAAATGCGGACCAATAAAGTGAATAAAGGAGACTTTTGTAGTGAATAGTGTCACCCAGCAAATAAGATTTGTTGCCGTTGCTAGCAAAAAGTCACAGGCTTTGCATTAAACAAAGGCAGGGTCTTGATGTGGTATGTGACCGTGTCCTCTCCTGCAGAGGCTGGCTCCAGCAGTGCTGTGTATGTGGGGGGAGTCTGATCCCTGCGGGCTGCCCCTCGGGCAGCAGCAGCCGGGTGGGCGCCCAGGGGCTGGAAAGACGCTGGTGCAGGTTGCAGACCTCCCCTGGGCACTGGGAGGAGGAAACACGCAGATAAGCCCACGCGATCCTGCGAGTGAGGAGGCAGGGACCCACCACAACACCGCACCGGGCTGGAGGATCCCTCAGGACGGTGGCAGTTTGCTGGAACCCTCCTACCCACATCTTCCTGGAGGAAGGCTGATGGCGTCAACCTTGGGGCCAGGAGGGATCTGGAGGGTGAGCATGACACCAGGCAGAAGTGGTAACTATTAGCAGGTTTTCTCATATAACAACTTACATCGTCGTTAATGAGGCTTTTCTTTATCAATTAGGATGTGAGGTGTTGATAGTATTGTAACTGGCCTAATAATTACTCCTTGCTGTATTTTGATTAGGCTGCTAAAACACAAGTCGGGCAAACAGCAAATTCTTGGTTCCGTGTGAATGGTATGTTCCCCACAGCAAGATTGAGTGCAACCGGTGGAAGAACTTCCTGCTTTGCTGGGAGTTAATTCCATGTGAGAATGAAAGCTTTGGCTGACTTTGAACAACTTAGAGTGGAGATAACCAGACTTAAAGATCCCAGCCTGCCAACAGACTAAGGAAAAAAGTCTTGTGACTATTAACGAAGCCTCCAGAAACAAGCCGAGTCTGTCCTCTTAACTGTATGTCTATATAAATGGTAATTATAAAAATGTTAAAGAATGAGAGGTCAATTAAAAATTTCTCTGGAGCAAAACTCTCCGTCCAAGCTCTTTCTTCAAGATTTGGACAAAGTCTGATACAAATCTGATCAGAAGTCTCTGGTTGACAATACATTTTGTAATAATGAAATAAAAGAAAATGTCGTAGCTGATTTGCTTCGAATGTTGGAGAGACTCGGAAAAGTTTATCCCACTTAAATTAAAAATGTGAGAATTTTGTCTCGTATTTGGAAGTTTGTCCCAATTATAGTATGTAGCTTTCATAAACACACATTGATCAAATTTCACTTGTTGGAACTGGTTTTAGAAAAAATGTATCTGAGATATAAATATATGCCTATTCCTAGAAATCAGTCTTAAGTTATCATTCGCATGCATATGGTAGGAGATACTGAAGAAGTGAGTCGGGAACTAAAAATATCACAGGGCATTGATCAGAATTAAGAAGATCAGTTCCAACAGAGCAGGTCCTAGAAATTAGAGTGCTCCTGGGAGAAATTAGAACTACTTGGTCATCACAGAAGTCAATATGCTAGACCCTGTGCTTGTGTAGATTAGCATTGAAATCAATAAAGCTCTTACAGTTTGTCACAGCTTTTGGTGGTGTTAAATTAGGGTAATATTTATGACAGTACTTTCTAGTGTTCAGTCTCAGAAATGTGTAGCTGGTCAGAAGGGGTTTGTGCGCTGTAGAAATGCATCACGAAACATTGGGCATGAAATGGAGGAGACTAACGGTGAAGATGACACGGTTATAGCTGTACATACTTGATCTGGAAGTACTTGAGTAGCATATCATCCCATTAACAGACTGAACCTTTAAGAGAGGAGACAGTATAGGGAGCCTTATTGCAGCATTTTCCATCTGCTAAGAAGTTAGATGTTGACATTAATTCCATAGGCTCATGATTTAGCACTCTCTCACACCTGATGTTTTGTACGCGCCCCCTGGCAACCATCAGTTGCAGTGGAGACTGGAATTTGTCTTGCTTTAGGTGAAACAAAGTGATATTTACTGAAATATTAAACAGGAGAACAGATTGCAAAACCCCAGGCTAGACATCATGAGGAGCTTCAGAGACATCTTCAGGGCAATTTTTTTCTACTTCACTTCATAAGTAGGATAAGGTAAACACCTACCCTTTATGAGCAAACATTGCTTTATATAAACCCATAGGCAGAAGATATTTACTTACTTACAAAAGAAAGTTAAAACCTGATAGAAATGTGGTGTATATTACCTCTAACTTAATGGAAATGTGAGGGTTCATTTTCATTTTATAGAATGAACTTGCTTCCCACAAATTCTTTGAAAACACACTCTCTGCTTTAAAAAACTTCGGTCTAGCTGAATTGAGGTTACAACCCTAAAATGTTTCCTAACACTAATCTCACATATTACCAGGGTGATAATAACTTTCTTCAGCTGAGAGTGGTGTAAAGTGAACAGTGAATAGGATTGCTGATCTTTCATTTTTGTTCTTCCAGTCACCTTTTCTGAACATATATGCCATTAAATCTTTAGCTAAGGAAGAACAACAAAGATTTCTTAACTCAAAGCAGTATTTCTCAAAGACAAAAACTGGAGAAAAAAACAACCAGGTTGTTGGTTTGTGATCCATACACCCACCCCCCCCAGTATATGCTAGTATTAAATTATTTTATCAAAAAAAGGGAAAACCCATAAGATCAAGGAGTGCCTCAGCGAAGGGCACTCATCAGGGGTGGTATTCACAACCTCGTCCGTGTGCCCATGCTTCCCGGGGCTGAGTGGGAGTCTGCACAGCCTGCGAATGAGATGGGTAACTGCAGCACATTGACTGCGGGATGCTGAAGCTGAATTTCCAGAAGAGGTATTTGCTTGAATTTGTTTCTCTCGGAGTTACACTTTGGGTCTGAAACAGGCAGCGCTGGAAGAGTTAGATTTTCATGCTGAAGCTGTTCTGTGCCTGCCAATGCACTGAATCACGCTGTTGGCTGAGTGGGGTGATCCTGGTGCTCCTTTCCTTTTAATATGGTACAGGCAGTTTGGATAATTCCCAGCAAGAATCACAGTCTCTGTTTGAGAGTCAGGGACATAATGGGGGTGGGGGTGTTGTTATGAATATTTTTTTTGTTTCTTTTCTGTGGTACAATGGAGATCCAAGGTCTCTCTGGAAAGGAGCCTCCAAGCCTAGCTCTTGGGGAAATCTCACCGCAGTGCTGTAACAGCAGCTGGGGCTGAGACTTGTGGCATTACTCGTTCCCACCCTCTTTTTAGATGGCTGCAGTTTCTCTGGTGTTGGGCTGGTTTAGATGCCACCTTCAGGAGCCATGCACAGGGTGCTGTATGTGCAGATGAAACCACGTTTTCAGTTTGGCACTGCAAGCCCCACCATTGATGCGTTTCTATACTACTCAAGTACGATTTTGTGGGTCGGCTGTTTTGCACATCTCTGTCTTGCCCTTTTTTACCCCTCTCAGCAGGAATTGTTTTCGCCGTCCCAAATCACCTGAAACAGGAGATGGCCTCAGAGTGACACACCAACTGCACCGCTGCCCACCTTCAGGGCAGTTTCTGGTCTCGTCCAAATGTCACGGTTCAGCCTTTCTCTGCGGTAGCCACTGTGCGAAGCATGAAAGTCAGATGCTGTAAATAGAAAAAAGTTCAGATCCAGGCACAAACAGGCAGGATCTCAACTTTACATCTCGGGTCCACTGAGAACTGGGCCAAGATACTTGATCCTTAATCCCCCGAGGTACTTCAGTTCCCTCTGACCTCAACAGGAACCGAAAGAGCTCAGAACAACGTTGACCTTGCAGTTGACCTTGCAATGAACAATGTGCCTCCAACGCCACAGTAAGCTTTTCACATCAGTATTTCCTCCCCATGGCTTCAATCATCTTTTGAAGTGACTCGATTATTCCAGAAGATAAAATGTTTAAGTGAGATTTAGCACTTTTAATTGGAAAGAATTACACTGTGATCTACCTAACATTTTAGATTTAGTTTCATATTTTCAGGATAAGACTTTCTTAAGACCTCGTGCCAAGTATGCTTACAATTCTTTGTCTATAGCTGCCAATCCAGAGACCAGCCAACAGTGAGATATACAGTACCATGAAAGACAAATGTAAGGCAGCAGAAACTTTCTTCTCGTACTCTTATCTACCTTGTCTGCTACAGTGGTATTTCAATATGTGCATGTAGTATTTCAATGCATATGTATATATATATCTCAAAATATACAAATATTTCCTCCTTCTTCTTCAAGTCCTAATACGAAACAGTTTCTGTATAACGGCTATACATTTTTATGTGTACATTTGTGTTTTGCAAATAACATAAACTATTAAATGAAGCCCAAATTCAAATAAGTGGCTTACTTGCCATACAAGGCTGTTATTTATTTATTATTTATTTTAATGTGTGACTATTTCTATGCCTATTTCTAGAAAAAAAATATAAAAAATCAGTCTTGATCAGTTCTTTATTCATCTATCTTAAATACAATTGTTCAGGACATTTGCCAAGGCTTAAGTTTAAAGCCGTTCAATTTGGGGCATTGTTTACGTTGGGAAAGGGTAAGGGAGAGCCAGAGACCCACCCCGTTCCCATACAAGCCACTGCTCACGCCAGTGAAGCCGCACACTTTGATTAATGTACAGAAGGCTTCATGTTTGTGGAAATGTGAAAGTTCGGGTATTTCCCCAAAGAACGGAGGGAAATCCTAGCTATTGACTGCTTAACTTGAAATGTCAGCTATCAGTAGCTAAACAGAAAGTGCCTCAGATGCTGCATAAGCAGCTGTCATTTCAGTTGACTCCCTCTATCAGTTTGCATTTTACGGAATTCAATCATCAAAATATTTTTTTTTCCCAAAAAAAACTCTTTCACGTTTGGAAAAAATCATAAGCCTATTCTGCATATTCCAATGTTGGCTTTCAAAAAATTATGTGGGTAGTATCATGCAGCTAAATGTCTGTACCTTCATAATCTTGTATAACTTTAGTAATTATTGTCACTTGCAAATTACAGTTTTGTTAATTTTCTACAGTGAATGTCACAAAACAAATTTTAAGATGATATCTTATTCAAAAAACAATTAAAAGTAGAAACAGTTGAGATTAATAAATATAAATGGGTTCAGATGTTAATTTAAAATGTCTAAGCTACAGCATTTCTATCGTGCTTGCCAAAAATAACAACTAAGTATGAGATGTCAAGATGTGGCAGCATACTTTGATTTACTTAATTGTTTCACATAATTAACTTTAGTTTTGTTCTCAACCTTGTATTTGTTTTATGGCTTCTACTTCAGATTTAAGAAATGCTTGTGCTAAAATTCCATCGTTTTCATCTCTACCAATCGCTTCAGTAAAAGATTTTACTTCTCCCTGCACCTCTGGTAATGCCGTCCTCCTCTTGTGATTGCACCGGCGGTATCAGTGCAGCTACACATTCAGTTAAGTTATTCCAAATCACAAATTCAAATTCCTTTCGCTCAGTTTTGTTTTGTGGCCAATGTTTGTGTCTGTTCTGGACCCAAAAGCTGTTTTCAGCGTGCTCTGGGTTTTGCCGTCTCCTGTTTTCTAGGTGCCTTCATGGAATGGCTTAGAAGCAGGGTGCTACGTACTGAGCCTGAGATTATTTGAATCCATTTAAAAATACTGTTAATTTCTTGTGATGTGGTTTAGCTTTTCAAATGATGATACTATAGTCAATTAATGAAGAAGCCAAGCCCTGTCTTAAAAAAATACGTTATCAGTCATGCAGTGACCATATTTATTCACCTAGGACTGGTGCAATGCTGTTGACACAGAAATATCTTGTCTGCAGTCGTATACACAGACATGAAAAAATCCTGTATGTGGTGAGTCAGTCTGGGGAAAAAAAGAATCATTCCCAGACAAACAAGGAATGTTCTTGAAATCTCTGTAAGCAGTTTATAAAAGTATTTACCTTGCTCAGCTGTTGGATGTGGATTTTCGTTCATTGTCTCATCTGAGGCAATGCCTACGAAGGCAGCAGAGCCTCTCTGGGAGCTAAAGGGCACGTTCAGCCTTGATGCAAAGTAGAGCAATGTTATGGCCTCCTTGGGTAGTGAGAGCCTGGGTGAGGACCGGGGTGCTGTGTCTTCTCCTTGCCCCTCTTTGGTACATTGTTTACAGTGGAGTCCAAGAGGTAAAGGTGATTTCTGTTCTCGGTTCTGTACCCTGGGTTATTCAGGGATGCTTCTCTGCGTTGTTACGAAGAGTGGCACGTACCAGTTTCCAGTTACTCCGTCACGGTTTCTTTAAACCTCTTTGGGGGTGGAGTGGTTTAAAAGGGCTGCTGGGCTCTGGGGCAGGTGATGGGTTCCAGGCCGGGGGTGAGGGCACGGAGGGTACAGGAGGGATAACGAGTACTGTTATGATATTGGGTAACCAACACACAGCCGCTGGAGGTTACTGAAATCCTACCCAGCCTTCTGGGGGTGTAAAGGACTTTCCCAGGGTTTGGGGCAGCTTGGATTGGGAAAGGATGCCAAAGTGACAGCACAGTGCTTGAGCTTTTTATGAATTAACCTAGCTCCTTATGTTTCTCATCTTACGGAGGGAAGGGATGTGGCATACCTGTGTCTGCACTGCAGTATTCGCTTTGTGCTGTTCCTGTGACCCCTCAGGTCAGTAGCTCTGCGCAAAGGCGCTCTAAGACCGCTGGTGCATCTGGGGAGGAGGACGCCTGATCTATTCACCTTCTCCCTGGCTGTGTATTGGGGACTAGCTCTTCTAGAGGCGCTAGCTTGGGAAACTTTACTATCAACATCCCTTTGTGGTACAAAAGTAGAGTAGTTTTCTCTCTTGCAACAAGACAGATAAGATGGGATTTTGGTAACCGTGAGAATTAATGACTAGAATCTGCGAACTGCCCCAAGAGTTTAACTAACTGGCAGCATGCTCCAAGCAAAAAGTCTTGTAAACTATTGAGGAAGTGCAAGATATGATGAATATTTCGTATTTTGGTTATGATGAGTATTTTATATTTTTGTTGTCGTTATTACTGAGAAACTGTGGCTCCTGCACCGTATCCCTCTCTGATCTGGAGTGCCTGGAGGGCACCTCTTACGTGTGACAAAGCAGAGATCCTTCTGTTCATTCATAGCACATTTCCTTGTCAGCAGGGTTGTTTTTAACAACGATGCCGTGAAAGAGAGAATAACAACACTGAGAAGTTTGTGAGACCTCTCTGGAAACCTGTGGAATTTGTTTGTTTAGGACCTCCATAATTGTTCTTGCATTTCGCTCCTGATTGAGGAACATGAAGGCTGGTGTCTGAGAAAATAATCAGTATCTTATCTAAATTAAAATCTAAATTAAATCTATGTGTCTTGCGATTCGACCTTTTCTTTTCTGTGTCTGTTTTATTGTTGGGCTGAATTCACTCTTGTTTCAAAGAAGATGCAGAAACGCTAAAATCTCTGAAAGAATCAGTCAAAACAAAGCTATCTCATTCAAAGGGAGAATGAGAAGAAACAGGGAGAGCAGGCTGGGGTATCACATTAGGCTACTCTCATCATTTTCCTTCCTTTTTACTAGAGACATGACATGATAGGATTGCTGGATACTACCACTGCCGTAGGTTTTAAACTGGCTAAGTAAAATAGGTAGATGCTGCCTATGTTTGCCAAGCTATTTAATTTAAAAGTTTCTATATAATTGTAGTGATCACCTGGGAAACTAAACGTGATATTTTTTTTTTATTTGGCATCTGCCTTTCAAATTGAATAAGTGAAGTACAGTCTGAACATAAAGTATTTCTGGAAAAAAAAAAAAGGCGGTAAACACCATCTGTCTTCCAAAATATATAGACTTAATTTAACAAATGAAATGTAAAAGAAAAATGTCGGTGGTATTTCTTGTACCAAAAGTAAAGATGCTGTGAGTATTGACAGGACTCTGGTCAGTCAGAGTGTTCCCATACAGCAGACGTCAGACACGCCTGGCACGTTCGTTCCCTGTGCTGGTCCAGGACGCGTACCCCGAGAGCTCGTGCCCCGTGGGGCAGCCGTGGAGGGGCCCTTCAGGCAGCCCCCCACTCCCCCTTAGGGCGCGTATTGCTGCTTTGGGAATTCCAAGTTCAATGCTATCTGCTGTTGTCTGCCTATCCTGACATAAAGGACCTTGTGTATCCCCTTGGAAAAGTATTCTGAAAAATCCACGCTGTTTTAGTGCCTAGCAGGGAACGTATTTGTATTCAGTTTACAGTCAGGAGTAGGTTATAGTAAAGATTATTTAATCCTACAAGAAGCAGAATGTTATAGTATGTCTAATTAAAAACAAAATGTACCAGCCTCAGCTGCTTCAGCGGCAGAAAGTATTTTAATATTCTGTATGTCATGCTATATAATGCAAAAAGATACTCTTGCTGCTACCTTTGTTTTGCTTCCAATAGGAAGAACATTAGATCAAATGTTCAGGAGCTCTGGAAAGTTTGGGGTTTGGGTTGGTTTTTTTTTTCCTTCTGGACTGGATGGGAGAACTCTAGTAATTGTTCTTTGGAGTGCAGCGTAAAACCTATAGTTACCAACTGAGCATTGGCTCATAACTTTTTAAGAGCCTTTTTCATGCTGTGTTGATGTATAAATACAATTTGTATTTTTGAGTTTATAGTGAGGCTGTAGGGAGGAGAGAAAAAAAAAAGCCTTTCAGAATACATTGTGGTATTTAAAACAGAACATAAAGTAGGTGTAATAGTTTCAGGGAAAACAAATACAATAGGCCATGTTCTTCAGACGCGTTGCTGTGCTGGGTCTGGCTGGAATGAAGTTAGGGATATTCCATACCAGATGACATCATGCTCAGCAATACAACTGGGAGGGGTTGCTGGTGCTCAGGAACCAGCTGGGCTTTGGTCTGCTTGTGGGAGGTGGTATCTGAGTGCCTTTGCGTCGCCTCCTTCCACTTCCTTCGCTTACTAAACCGTAGGGTGCTCTGCAAAGACAGGTAGAAATGTGGTCGTGGGGGGCATATATGTGGCTCCTGGAATATTTCTAGATAGAAAGTCAGGAAATATTTGAATAAATATGAATTATTGCCATTTAAAACAAATGTGAAAGAACGCTGCTGCAGGACCTAGCTTTTTGTCCATGAAAAGTTAGTTTGTATGAATTATGCACAGGGACAGAAGAATTTCAAAAGTTTACAAGTTACTGCAATGAACTTGTGTGCCTTTGTGTTGAATGTAGGTGAAAATAGATCAGCTGTGTGTTTTACTACTTCTTGCTGTTTGATAGCGGCAAAAAAGATTTCTCTATAGGATTACTATTATATTCTTTTTTTCCCAGGTATAATAATGGTGCATAGTCCCTTAAGAAGAATTATGATGTAAGAAACTAATTGGAATCTTCCAGGAGCTTCTTACCCACAATCAGCTGTTAAATATACATGTCTTAAGATCAACGGCTGGAATCACTGGTAAGTTTATTTAATTTGCTGTTTGCATAAAATTGCATTGCAATTATACTTCCAGTTGTCATGTAGTTTCACTGAAAAATATTGATTTGCCTATGAGGTGTTTGGACTTTAAAAAACCAAAACACCTCCCACTCCCATTCCTCCCCAAAAACCCCAATGAAGCAGTTTCATAGACAACATACATCAAAGTCTACAAGTTTAATAATAAGAAATGAAAAATAAGCAGTTTCTATGTGATTCAATCATTCAAAAAATCCAGTGAAAATTTAGCTAGAAAATGAGAAAAGGCACTTGATGTATGTACTGAACAGTCGATTGAGTATCATTAGTGGGTATTCTCCTGTTATAAAACGTCTAAGGAACAGTGGGAATGCAATGACCTTAGACACACAGAAACTGATTTTTTGCTTTCTCTTTTCTCCTATCATTCATTGAGTATTGCCCATCGCTGGGGTAACTGCATTCCTTAATTGCTTAATTATTGCTTTGTGCATCCCGATCAGTCTCATTTGGCTCAAAGAGCAGCCAGAGAAAGATTTCAAAGACAACATCTGAGAGTCAAACCTGGCAATCATATACATTAAACTTTGTCTTGAATTGACTTTGGAAAACAGAGTTGCCCCTTTCTCTAAAATTCAGGACTTACTGCTTTGCTCTTAGGCAGGGCTTACGGAAGCAGCGATGTCTCAGATATAGACATCTTTCAAGTGTTACAAAATCTAGGTTTTGAAACAATTGTTTTTCAAAGGAACGTTTATACTCTCCTAAAAGCTCTCCCTAGACTTCGAGTATTGGTAATTGTCCCATCCCTGGCTTTTTTTGTCATCGCAAGAGAGAGCTGCTCAAATAATTAGGTTTTGTGAACGAAGAAAGTGCTCACGTTAACATCCCGCGCTTTTGCCTGACTGCAGTAGCCAAGCCTGCTCGCTGCCTAAAGTAAATTTGCAGTTATTCGACTTCAAATTCACTTTACCTTTCTAAAACGATAAAACCTTACAGCCTGTAAGAATGAACCGTAGTGCATCTGGCAAACCGTCCAGCTGCAAGAGTAAGCGCCCAGTCGGCTCTTTGTGCCACGGTCAGAGCTACAGACTGTAGGTAAGAATGACATCATATTTTCTTCCTGTATGCCAATGAAGGTGTTACTTGGGAGCCCCTCTTGTTACGCAAACGCAACACCCCGCGACAGCTGCAAATTCTAACCTGCCCCAAGACTAACGTGCACAACAGGAAAGGCTAGGGCAGAAGCGTTCCCTGAGCGCGCAGTGTATTTTAACCTGCTGCCTTGCTCGGCGCAGTTCCTCACGTATCACCGCTCACGTACGGGTGAGAGATGCAGCCTCACTAACAGCCTTATAAAAAATACTCCCAGGCTTTCCGCAGATAACACTTTCTCCCTTTGTAGTATGACTGCTAATCTGAAAGAGTATCCTGCTTGTAAACAGGCCCTTTATTTTCAGGGATGGGACGCTACTATTCTTTTTATAGCCGTAGTCCTAATTTCCCTTTTCATTCACATTTTCTAAAAGAACATCCTTAGGAAAATTCTTTTGATGTTTGGTTTGTTTACTGTGGTCAAAAGTAATTTCAGTACAACTGAAACAACCTATAATTTACTGCATATTTCCACCTCCAATGTTACTGGCATATTAGCTTTAGAGCTGGCTAATAATATAGGTGAAAATTATAGGAATGTGCAGTGTAGCTGCTAACTCTGAATGGCACAATTCTAAAAACTTCCAGGTAGGTTCCCAAAAATCCTGCTTCCCATGCCGACGAGTATGAGGTGTATGAGAGATGAATAGCACAACATACACAATGAAAATTGGCTGAAAAGAGTTACTGTATCTTCTTTGGTAAATTTAAGCCTTTCACTCTGCGTTCTGCAGAAATACTTATCTGCTACAGGTCTCTCTTAGGTAACAAATTAATATCTTATGAGCTGCAAGCTGGAACAACTTAGGGTTTTTTGCTGATTAATGTACAATACTTAACGTTATTTTTAGATTGGGCTACATTTTCAAAAGTTACCTTTGAGCTGTTTCTTTAAGTGCATCACGTAATGGGTGCTTTTTTTGCTAGGATGCGAGCAGTCTGCTCTCTTCTTCAACCCTGTTGTCCTCTTCTGTTTGCTCCTTCTGTACAACTATGTCAGTCAGTAACACCATTCTTCATGTTTGTTTCCTAAAATATCTGGTGTCCTCTTTATTTTGTGAACAGTAAAGATTTTTTATGGTCTCTTTCCCTGGCCAGATTTCTAGTGGAACTATCAGAAATATTTTATAATTAAAAAAACCAACCCAAAACCTTCAGCTATGTCTGTCTCTCTGAGCTATGCCTAATGCAAAATCCCATTATGAAATTTAGCATGCTCTTTGAGCTCCTTTCGAGTTATACCAGTGGAATCGGCCAAGTGCCCTCCAGCCACAACCGCTTCTATTATGCACAATGACACCAGCTAAGAAACATGTGTAGGGTCTTCTAAATAATAATGAAATATTCTTACATCATCTTGAGAGAAAATGTTTCAAAGTGTTCCCTCAGGAGCAATGCAGATCCATACCGCTATTCTTGCAGCTTTGTAGATAAATATAAACAAGCCATAGATGTGTGTGTATCTATTCATTTCTACAAAATGTATATAATAACGTATGTGTAGCATATCAATCTTGAGTCAACTTGTGAGGCATGTGTTTATATATACAGATACCGCTTATGGGATATATAGTAGATGTTTTGGTGTATACCACGCTTTGTAGTGTTGGTCAGCAAACACCTCTGAGGCATGGGCTATTTGGTTGATCAGCACCAGAAACACGTGCAGTAACTGGTTATGGATAAAATCATTGCATGACAAAACTGGGAATCCACTGATTTATAGACGGAATCCACTGATTTATAGACAGAATTACATTGTTTTGGAGACATAAATCCGAAAGTTTCAATCGGTGTCCCACCACAGTTTACTCAAGACTGACGAAAGGTTGCTTTAAAAACTACAAAGTGTCATCAACAGCCTGGAAATTTTGATTTTAAAGTGCTGCCTTGAACAAGATGGGTGACCTCATCATCCACTCTCTGTCCTTGGGTGGCCTTTGTAATGACTTTATTAATTTCCTCATGATGAAGAAGAAAATTGCTTGCCTCTGCTTCTCCCCGAGGTAGGTGAGACATGGTACTGGCAGGCAGGTTACCACCTACAGAGATCGGTGGGTTGGAGCTGAGATCACTGACAAGCAGAACTGACTTGCAAAGCAGAAAGAGATCCTGTACGTGCTTGGAAGCGGGGCGTGCTCTGCTTTCTTGAGGGCAGAGCAAGTTTTCTTGAGCTCTTAAAATGAGCTGCTCTTGTGGCAAGAAGATCATTTTTCTCACATCTGCTCACGTTGGCAAGAAGTTACTCATGAGCTGAAATTAGTCAGACCAAGTGAAGGAATTAATTACAAGCTGGCTCTGAGCATGCATATATTTTTAATACACTGTAAATCAAATTTTCATTATTTCAAATTGTGTTGAGAGATGATGTGTTCAGTATAAAATAAAGGAAATATAAACTTCTCCACTAACTAATGTGGTGTAATACAATGTACGCTGCACAACATCTGAAGGGCATCACATGTGGCGCAACGCAATGCCCATGTAAGATGCCCAGCTGCATTTTGCAATGTTGCCTCTTTGAAGAGTCCTGCTCTTTCATTAAAAGCTGTATCACACTTGAGAAGAGCTAATGATAAAAAGATTTCCTGGCAAGCGGCTGCTTCTGTTAAATGGAGAATGTGATGTGTTTGGCATGTATAATTTAGCTAATTTGTACAAGAAACACATTAGTTAATCAGCTGTAGATTTGGTTATTGCATGATAAAGATGGCAATCCATTAATCAATTTATAGACATAAATACATTATTGTTCAAGAAAAAAACAAGGATTTAAAGACCCTTGAATCAATAAATATAATTAAAACAATGGTGTGTTGCAGTCATTTATTTGATTGTCCTACAGCTGTCTGACGCATGGTGAGATTACTGAAGCGTGGAGCCAAACAGCCAACACTACATTTAGTTTCGTTTATTGAAATAATGAAAGGGTATTAATGATAAAGTACAAAAGTGTGTAATAGAAAGTAATGTACTGTGAAATAAAATTATGTTTGGAAATCAAGAAGAATACAATAAAAGTTAAAGCTTTAAGTCTATTTGGAAAACATTTTGTATTGTTTTAATAGAAGAGTGGTTGTGATGTACAGGCTATGAAAAATTATAGGAATGTGTTATGAGTAAGATGGAATCAAATCACTTTATGAAAAAGCAAATACTGTCCTTAGGTTTTTCTGGCAGTCCGAGAACTGGAAAAAAGGGGATGGAAATGACCACGTGCTATACACTTACTGACTCAGGTTTGCATTTTCATTTAATCAGTTTCTGTATTGTATATTTCAGGAAGCCCATGACAGCAATTGTTTGTTAAAGTCTAGGCAGGGCACACACAGAGAAATATCTGTAATGGATGTGAGTCCAGTATGAGAATATTCATGGACTAGCGTTTTTAAAAAGTCCTGAAATGAATGCACATATCATGTGCTTCTAAATTATTCATTAACACTTATTGCAAGCAAGCAAATAATTTCTCTTTCAAAGAAGAGAAATAAGGTATTTCTTAAATCTTACTTGCTTAAAACTAATAGAAATGTAACAATAGCAAATTATTGGCTGATAAGACAACTGGTGTCTTGCTTTGCTTAATGACAGTAGAATAAAAAGATGTTTACTTTCTACTATTTCATGTTTCAGCAAAAGGGTAGATAAATTAAAACTGCGCTGTTGAATATGCCGTGTGTTCTAATAAACTATTGTCAAGTTTGTCCTTATTAGCAGAGCCAATTTATGTTCCCTTTCATAGCACAGAGGTTGCCTACGTGGGCTACCGAAATCCTAAAGCAGGTGCTTAAAACCACTTCCTTTTTCTGAATCTCAAAATACTGAACACTTGAGCACTTGTGTGTTGCTAAAACCTGAATATTTAGCTCTCTTGAAAATCAAATAAACACCTGCTAGTAAGCCTGAAGTGCTGTTCATTACTTTTCAGAAATCCACAGTAATATCATTTGCTTTTAAAGACATATGAAACATTAAATAAGTTCCATATTTTTAAAAGCGTACTTCTCCAGTATCAATCTCTTGATTTCATGCCCAAATCCAAGCACTTCATATTATTTTTAAACTTCATTTTTCAAAATAATTTTCTCACATTCATCCCAGTGATAGAATACAATCTTAAGAAATAAAAGGCTAAAGCCAGGAAACTCTTCCCACCTTTGGGGAAATAATTCCCATAAAAACTGTATCTGGCTCTGTTTTCAGTGCAGTTGTGGTACTGATGGCAGTAGTTATAACACACTCATTGGACTATGGCAAAGCTGTTAAAAAAGCTACAACCATGTCATGTATGGCAGTTGCCTGGAGACGGTGTGGTGACATCATCGTTGTGTTTTCCATAGCTTGTATTGTTCTTGTACTGTTCTTCCCCAAAATCACTGCTTGGTTTTGAATTCAGTTTAGAAGTGAGGAAAATTGGCATCTGATTTGTACAAAAAATCCTAACAAAGATGCAGTATGCATAAGCATGATTTACAGTCTTCATGTATGCAGCACTTACAACTCGTAAATATTTCAGGTAAGAAAACCACCAAAGATTGTATATGCAGTGATCACATTATCTTCAAAAAAGAAGAATATATTTTTGGCATGGATCTTTGCAAAAGGTTGAAGGTAAAGTTACAAATATAACATCTTTATAGCAATTATTTCCATTTCAAAAGATTTTTGTATTTTCTTTACTGTATTTCTTTTCTAACCACCTTCTAGTGATGAGGAATGAACGAGAAATTAAGTCATTGGCCTGGACTTGGGAGACCTCAGCACTACCCTATGAATGTTTTCTGTGTAACATTGGAAATATTACTACTGTTCTTTGGCTTTTTTTCAGATCATTTGCTATGAAGTCAACTTGTGTCATGACAACTATGTTCTCTAAAGTCAAAGGAGTGACAAGAGATCTAAACCATCTATTATCTAAGAACGCCTGGAAACCAACGCGGTCAATAGACTGTCGTTTTTCACGGTGAGTCATACACTAATTTGTATGACAATATCAATTTTCCTAACAGGGGGAACAACAGTCAGATCTTACGAAGATTATTTAAGGAGCAAATTGAATAAGGCCATAGCGGCATTAGAACATTATGAGTAAAACCAGAGGCAATACATTTTCTGTGCACCAGCCATGGAAGGAGGCAGTACAGATGGAGCAAGCAACATGAAATTAATCCAGAAATAGAAAATAATGGGGTTTGCGTATTTTGATCTTACTGGGGCATTTAACCATCAAAGGTTTCTGTGCACCAAAGAAAACAAAAATATTTACATCATCGTTTCCTGAGGCTTTTTCCACTAGAAAAGGATGCCGGGAATAAGGCACGCGTCTCTCTGCGTAGCTTCCGTGAGGGCAGTAATTACGAATCTGTGTTGGAAGCAGCCACCTTCGTATGGCACAGTGGGGAGCTCTGGGCTCCTTTGTGGAGTAGGGGCTATTTGCACCTTGAAAATAACGTGTTTCTGAGTCTGCCAGTACCAGACTTGGGTATTTAAAAAGTCAAGAATTTTTTTTAGAAGACAGACAATAAGCACAAAAACCCTCACTCTTCGCATTTACATAACTTTTTGTTTTGTTCTGCTGATTTTGTTAGAGCAAAACCAAACATAGACAGTGATGTCTGTTCTCTAAAGAAATTTTAATCCAAAATAAAACCAGAAGCAGCAAATAGCAATAACCAGCAAACAAAGGGAAACAAAGGAAGTGTGTAGGCTTTGAGAAGAAAAACAGTTTATACTGCACATTAGATGAGCATTATTATGGTTCTTTAACTGCACTTAATGTAATTTCCCATAGTTTTATATCAATAAAGAAGGCACATTGACAAAATATTTTAAGTAATACATATAAACTTGAGATGTTCAGCTGCTGTAGGATAATTACTCAATAAATACTCAGAGAGAACAAAAGAACAATTAGAAACACAAAGACGAGAACTACAAACTCCAGTCTGAGTGGTTCAGTGGAGCTGTTTTCTGTTTGGGTATCTGGTATCCGTTTTCTCGCAGGTTTAGATCTGCACCGCACTAGTCATTGATTTCCAATCTCAAGGCTTCCCAGTATTTACAGTAGCGCAGCTTCTTGAGCAACGTCAAGCTTTTCGACCGTCTAACCATGATCTTTACGCCCCTTTTTCAGTAACAGTCACTAGCTCCTAACTTGCACGTTCCCGTTTTCCATGCAACAGCTAAATGACGAGTGAGGTAAAAAGCCGTTGATCCAAAACAGCCGCGTTGTCTAATTCCGCCCTTCTGACTTGCACCCGCTCCGAGTGCTGACTTGAGCTGCGCAGCTTTACTGATTTTTTTTTTTTTACATGAATTGTACGGCCTCGTTCAGGAATTGCATGATAGGTTTAAGCGTAACGTAGCTGAGTTCATGTTTTGATTGTGAAATGAATACTGGGGAAATGGAAGATACTTCATGGCTCTGAGCTATCGGCCCGCTTGCTGTCAGTGCCACAACTGATGGCCCCGTCAGCAGGGTAGCAGCGAGATAGTCTTTAGCAGCTTCTCAGGAAGCCCAATTTAATTAAAAGCTTATCTCTTAATACAACGCCAAGCTTCTGTATGACAAAGAAGTGTTTCCCACCATGTAAGCTTTCACAGCATCGTGCCGAGCAAAACGTTGACTTCTCTCTACAGCACGGTAGAGGAAATTACTGTTTTGCCTTTGTTTTCTGTGCTGCTGCAAGAACGTGGGGTTTGAGAGAGGTTTTGTTTTCTTTCCTACATGCTTCCCAAGATAACCAGACCATGAAAATCTGAGAAATAACTTGCAATGAGGCTTATTAAACTTGCATAAATCTGATTTTTATGGAGCCTGCGCCGTGACTTTCACTTATTGAAAATAACAGTGAGAAGCTAATGTGAAGTCGCAGGCAGATTAGCAGGCTCTTGCCGCAGTATGTTTTAGACTTTATGTCCAAGGAAGGCTTTGACACTCAAGTTTTTTTTTAAGTGCTCTGATTGTAGCTTTCATTTTCAAGAAGTAAGAAAATAGCATGCAGAGCTCCTCAGAGCTTCAAAACGTAAGTGTCTAATTATTCACTAGATGAGTAACTTATTTTTTTGGAGGAGGTTAGTAAAAGGAAAACCCAGACGCTACTACTGTGTGTTTCAAACAGGTCGTAACTGACTTGATTTGGGAACTGCCTAAAAGGCAAGGAATCCTTTCAGACTGAGGTTTGACAATGGTAAATTTTAAAAATTGCATGTGGAAGAAAACTGAAACAGCTTTCAAATGTATTAAAAAAAAAAATTTACTTCTCTGTATTTATAGCTTCTACCTTTAGATGGATCTATTTCCCACAAAGGTCATACATACATCATGAAAGTATTTCATGAATGTAGATTATGGTACATTTTACCTACTCTGTTCATTGGAGAAAATTCACTTTATATTATGAACAAAGCTTTGAGTAACTTCTATATTAAATGAACAAAAAATCAACTTGTATAAAGGTATTGCACTTACCAAAGACCTTGTTCCACCTAGATCCATCAGTCCTGTGGCATTATTCCTACGTGGCCAATAGGAAAAGTGTGTAGAGTAGAGCCTTAGTGACTCTTGCATGATGTCAAAGTGTCAAGAGATTTTTCATATTATTCCTAGGCTTTCCAGCATATATGCTGTGTATTGTTACAGAGTTCTTTTTTTATTATTAGATTTGCTCATCTTCCTTTTGTTTTAAAAAGAATGCAAACTTTTTTCACTTACCTGTGTAGCTAAAATATGAATTCAGTATGAAATTACAGGAGAGAGAACAAATATAGCTCTGCTAGTATTAAGACTATCCAAAAATATTTCAAAAAATATTTTTAAAAAAGCATGTATAGTACTCTCTTGTAAAAGGATACATTTCCGTGTAGTAATTGTGCTCAGATTATACACATACCACTATTGTGGTAAAAAGACAGTTCAAAATAGCATACATAATGAGCCACAGCGTTGGTTACTTTATTGTTGGAGATCTAAGGAGAGTAGAGAGCAAGGATATGTAGCTCTTCTCTGATTTCCCCATAAACCTACTTGTTTATACGCATGGAAATCACAACAGTGACTGTAGCATCCAAATTGCCGAACGTGTTGGAGGAAGGTAAGGTATTCCACCTTTTCTGTAGCCTCTTGAGAGCTTTTACTCCTCCTGTCCTTGAATAAAACACTGCATTCTTCTTATCATGAAACATGCAGTTATCAAAGGAGTCATAAAAAGCTTTTCCCTTGAAACTCCACTTGAGAGCTTTGAAAATACCACCCCAGTTATAGGAGAAAACGCCGAGGGAAACGGTCTTGACTTCCTCTAAAGAAATAGTTTAAAAAATAATATTCAGACTTTAAAATTATTAGGAAAGCTAGGCATTTCCCACAGCTGTCAAAGACTTGATAAACATCACTTGTACTTATTCCAAGGAAAGGCTCACCCAACTTTTCCTGTGAATTATTAACCTGTTCTGATAATAGTCGTCAGATGTGAACAAGAGATGGCCGAGATAGCTCTCAGGTGAACGAGTTGAAAATACGCTATGGCAAATACCAAACATAAGGAGATGAAAGTATCATCTCAGTCTAGTCAATGAATTTATGTCAAAGTTGACTTTGCAGTTTGGGGATTTCCTTTAGCAACCCTTTGGTATCGCTGCTGTGAGCTGACGCTGCAACTTTCTGGAAAGGGACCTGAAGTGAGGAGGGACGAGCAAGGTGACCCCTGCAGAGGTGCCGCTGTCCTGTGAGAGCGGTGGAGAGAGGGTTTCAGCATGGCTGTATCGCCTTCCACGAAGGAATGCCTTTCAGAAACGTCCTGCATAGGAGAGGCTTTCTGAAGTCAAGTGGATGTGGTTGCTATCAGGAGTCTGCAGGAGCGAATAGCCTCCTGCCCATCCTGGCACCTCCCTTATAGGACGTACCTGCCAGGTCTGGGGACGTAGCGAAGGAAATGTCATCTGTGTTTTGTAACATGGACTTTCAGTTTCTCAGGAAAAGGGTAGATGTTCACAGTGTCCTCTAAAGCTCTGGACATGGAAAACAATCACGTGAGAGGAATGTTCCTCAGGGGATGGCTCTGCAGAGACATATGTTGTTCTCTTTCTGTGATATGTGTAAATTTTTGAATTTCATCTTCTGGTGCTGTTATTTTCAATTTTTTTCCAAGAATTACTCGGTGTAGGAGCACCCCTATCTGCAGAGAATTTCTTAATTTTAAGAGCTGCTCAGTGTGAGTGCCCATCCAGTCTGCAGAGGATTTCTTGTCAGATTTTATTGTAGTGCGATCTGTTCCTGAATTTGTCAAGTCTTTCCCCAGAGAAGCGGGTTACCCTTTCGAGATTTCCTTTATTTTTTTTTTTTTCTACTTAATCTGTGCTTCCACATCACTAATTCTTTGTTTCATTTGGATTGCCTCCCACAAACCCTCTGGATCAGTATTGGGCTATATCCCTGCACACACATACAGGTACACACAGAGATGGCATGTACGTGGAGACCTTAGGGTGTTTAAATTGTCTTTAATCTCTCACTTTTTACCTTCTATATTTATATTATTATCTCACTAGATTATGAATTGTTCAATTTCATTTCTGCTCTATTTCCTGTTGATGAGTTCCCTGGATCGTAACCTGTAAGAGACCAAGGTTACGAGCTGCTCTGGAGAACTTTCCTGCATAGTTATGGCGCGTCCTCTTGGCATCAGGAGCGAGGGCGTGTGGCCGCACAGGAACGGATGGGCCGTAGAGAGCCATCAGCATCACGCCTGCCCTGTACAAGTTAGACATTTGCAGTTCTGGCAGCCCCTGGTGCTGGGGAGTCAGGCAGGAGAGCGGCCAGTAGCTCCGGTACGACAAGGATTCTCACAAGGTCTTTGAATAAATGTATAGTAATGCAACAGTGACTCGGTCAGCCTCTTGGTTTCATGGATCCAAGGCCACTCTGCGTCCCCTCTGCAAGGGCTGTCGCTGTCCCCACACCACTGCCTTCTGGTCTTCCCAGCCCGCACCACGCACCAGAAGGAGCATTTGATAGCTGTTCAGTGCCTGTCCACCGGTATCAGCGCTTTTGCGTTTCCAAAACCTGTCAATGGCAGCTCACCACAGCGAGATACGGTCCCAGCGTCCAGAGGGGAGAACGCTGCTTGTGCTGTCAGGCAGAGCAGACCTCCGCGTCACAACACCGCCGTCAGCTGTGCCTGCGCACCACCAACAATGCAATGATCAATGAAAGAAGGCATCTTAGATGTGTTTCCCTGGATTTGTTTCGGAATGAGAGTGGTTGTGTCAATGAGAAAATGGTTCAGATCATGCTCACAAGAAAGCGTGTGCGTTTGAGCGGTGCTCAGCTTGACTGTTCCTGTTGCAGGGAAGGAAGTCATCCCTATTTCCAGTCTCAGGAGGTGGCTGGGCATGGAGCTCGCTCGGTGAGGTCTGAAGAATCTCAAATTATTAATAATAATGGTAAGTCATAAAATTTCTCAGAGATTCCTCTACGTAGGTTTTGTGCATTGTTTACGTTCTGGAAGTAGTTAATTATATTCAGCAAATTTGTTAGCCATCCAAATTTTACATTCAATATTGCTTTGTTAAGTATCTCAATAGAAATACAGATGAACAGTGTTTGGTTCTATTAACAAACAAAATATTGGCAAAATCCAGTTCATTAGCGTGCTTATGCCTTACACCTTACAGACAAGTGGAGCTTCTGTTCCAGCCTGAGGAGTCTGATGAAATGCCTTTCTAATCCTACAGCCTATTTCATATTCATGGAGGTGATTTACGAGAAACGAGGGGAGAATCTGCATAGAGCTTTAGGAACAGCTCAGATGCAAACAAGTTTCTGTGTAGTAGGAAACATTTGTGATATCCTGACATTGATCTTGAAACCTACAAATGCCGATGTGTTTGGATCCTGGGGTTTAATTCGGGCAATTCCAGAGAAAGGAGCCAGACATTAAAAGTTAATCTAGTCGGAGGCTGTTTTTTCCCCACAGTTGGCCCCAAGCCTAGGTTGACTTTATTTCAGTGCCATTCCTACTAAATATTCTGAGGGCAAAGAGCAGGTTTTTCTTGGCAAACGAGAAACAGTCTTATCGTTATGAAAATATTTGTGACAGCTCAAAATACTTGGCACTTTTTGTTACTTACGGCTTAAATTTGTCTTGATACAGGTAGCTGTGGAGAATGTGACCAGTAAGGTCTCCAGGAGGTGGGGGAGAGGTTTCAGACTCACCTGGAAAGGAGGTCTGGTAAACATGGGAGAACAGAAGCACTCATGCGCGATATCTAAAGGAGTAACATAACTTATCCATATGTAAAAGAAATCTAAGTTTATGATCCAAGTATGATATTGTTGGCTGCAAAATCAGTGCCTTCTGCTTATTATTTCCTATGACTCCCAAATTCTTTGTCACTGCTTTCCAAAGTAGTCACCCATCTAGCAGGTATGTATTGCTCATGGTTTTGGTTTTTGTTAAACTAAATGATTGTCCCCAAAGACTGTCTGATCTGTGTCTTTGCCTACCTTTTCAGTGCTTACTGGTGTCTCAGTAGTAAGTCTGTCAAGCCTTATGTCATCTGCAGGTCATCTTCAGTAACCTTTTAATAATGTTGTCTTCCAAGTCATGAGTAAATATTTAGGATAACCTTGGTGCGTGAATTGCTCTGTGGAGGACACTACTATTATCACAGGCAGCGCATATATATATATATATTCTGCATGTATATAGGTGTCTAGCACCACTGTAGATGCCGTAGGGTATCTGAGATACTTCTATGGTTACTGGCAGCTGTTCCACAGGACCTGGTGGAGATCTGCACCCTTGGAGGATGGTCATTAGAGCCAGGGGTTTGAACCCCTCCCTTGGGAGGAGATCCGCTACAGACAGAAATGCTGCTGGTGCATGGTGAGACCTATTTGTTCTCATGCAGTGCCTCCGCTACCTAATTTTGCATCTCTCATCAATCCCCTCACGTCCTCTCTGACATTGATGAGGCCAAGTGATCCAGATCCATAACAGTGAGTTTTCACAGGCAGAAGTTCATCTTCATCGTCACCATATGCCATGGGAGTAATTTTTTGTCTCTTTTTTCCATACCCTTGTGTCAACTGTAAATATAATAACATGTTACACATTTAATAGATGAAGGTAGTTTGTTTATTTTTTAAAGTGAATTTTGTTATTGTTTGTTCAATTCTCTATTTTTTTCCTGAACTCTCCTTCCTTACCTCTTATTTCTAAATGACATTCGCAATATTAAACATGGAAAGTTTCATACATTGTGTGATACTGCTGAGCACAGTGATATGATTCAGGTGCAAATTGAGGCTCCAAATGAAGCATAGTGCTCCCAGCATGTTTAGGTAGTTCTAAGTCATTATTCAGCCTGGTTGCACAGTCAAAAGTGTTTAAATGTGACTATAGGTAGAAAAAAAAAGAAAAAAAAATTAAAGGCTTGTCAGAAAAATTAATAAAATCATAGAGTTATAGAAAAGCCTGGGTTGGAAGAGACCTTAAAGCTCATTCTACTTTCATCTAGGGCAGGGACAGCCGCCACTAGCCCAGGCTGCCCAAAGCCCGTTCAGCGTGCATCTCTGTGTCTGGGCGTGCTGCACACACGCACACGACAGCTCTATATTATTATAACACCCTCTTGCTTACGAAGCTAAAGCCAGATGACAATGCATTTTCCACAACACACGTTGCTTGTTTACTCTCTCTGCGTTGCTGGTGAGCTGTAGCTGGTTTCAGTGGCTTGCTGGTTTTCGCGCCCTCCCGTAGCGGTATTATGTGGCTGATTTCTGACATTGCTGCTTATCGTTTGATTCACTACATATATCCTCAGAAAGAAAATATGGTTACTAAGGTTAAAAGCAAAAGTCACAGAAATGTTGACATTTCTAATTCTCATGACTTTGCATTGCTATTTGTAGTAAACCCCCTAACTTTTCTGTGCACTAATTTCTTCTGCTGAAATTTTTGGTAAAATACAGCAAAATAAATCCTTACTCAGAAGAGCATCTTCTGACACTATTACATATCTTTTATTCCCAATTTAGATACAATATTATTCCTTTCTGTGAGGAAATAATAAAGTTTGAACAAGACTGCTTATGACTTAAATATGTGGAAAAGGAAAGTGCAAAAAGAAAGAATAAAACTAGTAACTTAAAGCTAGGAGTTTTTTTTGTCTTGTGGAAAAATCATGAACCTTTGCTACATTTGCTTATTGAACAGCTTGGAAGAATAAGAAAGCAGTAGGAGTATAATAATTTGGTTTGAAATACAAAAAAATGTCATTTATTCTACTAGACATTAACATGATATTGGTGCACTATAGCTACATGAACACACTATTATAAGAGGGAATTTAAAAAATCTCATTGTAATAACTTCCATATGGAAATGGTTATCCCATAATTACATTCAGGAGAGGAAATCGAATGCTATCTTAGATTTTTAAAAGATTACATTTATTGTCTATTGACACAATAATAAGAGGGGCGAATTTCAGCTACACCATCAGCATACTGGGGGTAGGGGGATTGTTCTTCGGGTTTTTTTTCTTTGATTACAAAAACTGGGAGACACGAAGGGGAGATTTTAGGAAGCCTTTAAATTCACAGTATCTTTTTTTTTTTTTTTTTTTTTTCCTTGCCTCCCACATGGATACAGATCATAAAATCTGTGACCGGGAAGGTCAACGTGTTTAAATATAATTCAAATCCATATCCAGGCCTACAGAAAATCTGCTCTGCCAAAATTATCTGTACCCTGTGGTGCAAAATAATGTTCTTGGTTTGCTTTTCAGACAGGCAACTTCACACACACACGAAGACATACAGATATATCGGAAAACATCATACTTCCCCTATTGCATAAAGTAGAGAGAGGGTTAACGAGCAAACATTACACATTGACTTTCTTTGCTCTTATGTGATAAAAGCATGTCGTTGTGTTCGCAGTAGCAACAGCTAATACAAACTAAAAATGAATTTTCTTTCTCATCTCCAGTTTTTATTGAGTTTCATCTTCCCGTTCACTGCCACGGGCTGTTATTCTGTACACCCGCACTCATCCAGAAATATAGTGGAAAAGAATCAATCTCTGAAAAGAAAGTTATCACCAGCCAATAACGTTGGGCCGCTTTCATGGGTCCCGCAGTGTTTCATCCAATTGCCAAAATGCCGTACCATTATAAACTGAAGACAGTCGCTCAGCTGCTCTTCCCGGTAAGTACAAAATCATTGTGTGCTACCCGGGCGATCTAGAATGTGATATTAATACTGCGGAATTCATTAGGGCAGAATGTAAACAGTGTTAATTTGTGTATCCAGAATAGATTGTCTAAAAATCGATAGACAGGAATACCAGAAAACTATTATTTCTGAGAAAATGGGTGAGTGCTTCAGTATTCTGTGTGCATTGTCTTTTTTTGTGTTCAAAGCTGCTCGTGCTTGGTTTATGATTTTCTCAGTTTAAAATTCAAGTATTGGAGAAATGTATTGATTAGTAGCAAACTTGCAAGGCATTCACTGAGAATATTTATGTTCTAGGTTTTCTGACCGCGTGTACAAGTATTCTGTTCATGACTGGATAAGCATTGCTCTTGGAATCCATTTCCCGGTGTTGACATTCATAACTATTTTAAATGATCACTCTGTAAATAACTTTCCACATGAAATTCATTTATTTCAGTAAATATTTCTGCTACTAATCTAATTTACTTGAATGCAAATATATAGGTGGTATGGATATTTTCAAAGTAAATATAATCAGTTTTTGAATGCCTTGTGAAAATATGTTTACCCTCATGTGTAGAAGCAATAGATAAAATATAACATCACTACTAGACGTGTATTATTTCCACGTTCACCTCACAGTGGATCTGGAATTACCGAGCCTGCCGAGTCGTGGATCCAGCAGTTGCCATTGACGTGTGTTTGGATGCACTATAACGACGGGCTCGCCCCCTACTCTCAATGAATGCAAACGGGACAGTAATTTAGCATACGTAACAGCCCTGGCACAGAGCGCGTGCTGTCAGGAGAGCAGGACCAATTGTTTCTCTGCAGAAGGACTTCACAATCAGAAAGATTATTAAGTCCTTTTTTTTATTTTTTCACCCTTAAAAACCGCAATTGAAGAACACTTCAAAATTGATTGTAAAACGCTTTTGAAATCTTTTCTTTGGCAAAGACGCTTCTGCCAGAACGTAACGACAAACAATTAAGACGTGTTGGAAGTGTTGTCTCAGGTAGGGTTCATTTCCACTGAGCCCAAGACAAATTTGTCAGCATGAGAACCAAACATCACACCCCAAATTCTTCCAGTTTAACTTCAGCCAAGTCTGCTCCACGCACAGCTTCAGACAACACGGCGATATGTCACCTTGCAGGGGAGAAGTATTGGGAGAATCTGCACGTATCGGAGAGAAGCTCAGGCAGGAAATGCATCCTGTGAGAAAGGGACATTTTACTTTCAGCTAAGGGTATCTAAGCTCTCAGAAAGGAGGGGCTCAGCGGGGTTAGTTATCAGAGCTTATCTGGACAGACAGCAATCTACGAGCCCAGAGGAAGCTTTAAACAGCTGGGAAGTCAGATGTGAAGAGGTTCTGCAGATGACCGAGACATTTAGAAAGAACTTTTCACGTGCTTAAATAGGAATTGAACTCCACAGATGGACACACGGTGGATTACTCGCCGAGATGATGGCATGCTGCATTTCTGGGCTAGCAAGTGTCAGTGTCTTACGTTATCTCATTTCCCCCCAGTTAGTTATTCTGCCTGTTGTCTGCTCCCATGACAGTTTGGCTGGTCTGACCGTTCATGAATCCAGTGTGACTGGTTGTTTCTGCAATATCCCTGATGTTAAGGAAATACATTCAGGGATGAAACGAGGGAAATTAAAAGTCATTTCATGGATAGGATTAAAACCTTTGATTCATTCCGTAACAGGACTGACGAAAGACTTTTTGTAAGGTTTGGGTTATAGTTTGGTTCTGGATAAAGCCAGGACTACCTTTGCCTTGTTCTGTTTCTGATATGCACAGATCTGGTATGTAAAATCATGCTGACATGCTATCTCATGACATACACCCAAGCCTAAAATCCCTAGGCACGCACACGGGGAAGCCTGTCCCGGCTGATCCCTGGTGGGACAGCAGCTCACGCGGATTCGTGAGCCTGCCTGCAGACACTTGGCTTTGCAACCCGCACCCTGAGCTACAGCGCGGCTGCGATTGCCTCCATCTGTAGACGGAGCTGTCTTCCTGCAAACCTTCCTGCAGTCTTCCTGCAAACCTTCCTGCAGTCTTCCTGCAAATCCCAGTTTCATTATGACCGGTAAATTTAAAAAGCCTGCTCTTTGGGTCATCTTCTTTGCAGGATTATTTAGACTGAGAGTGGTCTAACTAGAAAAATTATATCTGATCTTTATTAAGACATTTTTGAGGACAAACTTTAAAGACAAGACCTTGCCTAATAAGAGTGTTTTCTTTTAAAAGATTTGTGATTAAACGTGGTCAATTGCCATCTTATTCCAAATCCACTGATTATAAAGCCAATTATATGAGAGCCAAGAACACGCAGTTCCTTCTGGCTGCACTGGAAAGAAGTCACGCTGAAGCCAAATTAACTTTTTAACTGCACTCACGATCTGTAAACAGGCTCTCAAAAACGAATTCCCATGTTGCCTCCTTTCCCAGCGCTCTCCAGCCCGGGCTTTCCCCAAGCTGTACGAGCCCAGTGATTGCACTCTGCTCTCTTCACCTCAGTCCGGAGAAGCTGAGACCCACTGAATCGATACCCCAGATTTATATCCGAACACGTGAAATGTCAGGTGGTGTTTGCCCATCGCTAGCGCATGCCACAGCTGTTTCAGAACACGGAGTCAGGCCAAGAGCTGATTTAAATTATAGCTGTCACGTCATCTCATGTGGTCGCGCTTGTGCAAATCTAAAAGCAGAGCATGTGCCAAATGGTTCTTACACAGCAGTTCCCTTATATACTCCTTGCGTAGCTGAAGTGCAGCTTTATCTAGGAGAGAGAAATTTCTACACAGCCATACAATAAAATGATTTTCAAAACCGTAAATCTGCTTAATGGTGACTACTTGTTCACTCAATAAAATAGCTTGATGTTATAATATACTTTTTGGTACGGTATTAGCAGATAAACAGGTTTCGTGTGGGGTTTTTTTTTCCCCCAGAAGGTTGGTCAAGAAAAGGAAAGAACAGCAGAGAGCAGATGTGTGTTGTGCGCTTCCACCGATTCATTTATTCCTCACTCCCTCTTGCTGCCTGTGTCCTCGGCCTTCCTGGGGTTCCTAATCTGGGTCAGTATTAGGACCACTTTTTTGTGGTTTTCAAAAATAAATAAAAAGGGAATATATTCATATGGCAGTTTTAGATATTGCACCTGAAATTGCTTATCTTGTGGTCACAGTACATTAAAATGCTACCCTAGGCACGCTGATTATTGAAAACGCAATTTTTTGCATGTGGATACATGTTTCCTGCAGCACGTTTAGGTAGCCAGTCTTCACTTTTTGGTTCTAGGAAAAAAATCTTACCTTGTTGTCGGTGTTGCAAGCCCTTGCTTGTCAAAGTATCAGCAGTAGGTAAGAAAACAGCATCCCAGGCTTCCTTGAATACTCTAAACCGGAAAACGTTGTTCAAGACAGACCAAACGGAATAACTGCAGCAATACCACACTCCATTTGAGGAAGACAGCAGATTCTGTCTTATTCATATGCTTCTCTCTGGGTTTATTTTCTTTTCCGAGGCTACTTAGTAATTCCTTCAGCTTAACGAGCTACCATTTGGCAACCACTAAGCAACTTTGATTTAGTGATGTGACACTTAAAAAGAATCTGCAGTAAATGTGCTCAGAGCCGGCTGCTGGCTCTCTGGCACGCTAGCAAGCACTGACTTCAAATAAAACCACGTACTTTGTTACTGACAAGAAACTCCACGTCGTTTCTGTGTTAGTCGTGCTGCATGTCAACCTCTGTCAGTGTGGGACCGCTGGCTGTCGTCACGTGAAATTAGCCTAATGTGTGAGATCCAGTCCACAATGCAGGAGGGCGCTGCACAGACAGAGGACCTGGAGCAGAGTACAAAGATTTGGTAAAATCTGGCTGAAGAATCTAGAATTATCTCCGTGATGATTTTCTTCAAGTATAGTCTTACTTAAGTCTCTTAATTGCTTTTGTAAAGGTTATCTCAATCGTATGGTTGAACCAAATATAGACCTGGGATCTACAAGTTTCTTATCATGGCAGCTTAACTTAAAATTCTCTTTCCTTTCTATTCTATTCCTTTCTTTTGATATTTTTTAAGAATGAAATGTAAATTCCTGTTCTTCCTACAGCTTGGAAAAGAGAAGTTCTAGCCTTAACTTTGTACAAATGCTGGAGAACTACCCCTCTACAGTATGTGTGAATAGTTGTAGAAGAATTTCCCATCTTTTATTTTTTCAGTGTCTTTTTTAAGCCTATGACTCATATTTCACTCTGCGTTCTTTAGCTTAATTTTCTGCATGCTTCCTTTCCTTATCTGCTCCTTCTTCCCACATTGCTCGTCTTCTCTTCAGTGCTCTTCCCTCTGTACGCCTCTCCCATACATAATCACCCACTCTTTGCTTAAAGGTTGAATATCCTCACAGAAAGACAACTGTATATTTTAAAAATCTTTTTCTGAGGGGAACTCGAAGATGGCAGAAGGGATAACACAGTTTCTCTTTTCATCCATCCACAATTCCAGAATTTAGCTCCCCTTGCAATTTTCCCCTCTTTAGTTGAATCCTGTATAGTACACTTACTTAAACGTGTAAATTTATTCACTTGTGGGGATTGACGGCGAAGGGAGATTTTTAATTCAGACTACTTTTCCAAGCAGAAGGAAAATATATATAAGAAATTCACTCCGTGATTCCAGTCTAATTGAATTTTCTAATGTTTTAAATATTGAAACCATAGTTCTTGATGTTTGTAATTCAAGCTTCCCTTGATAATACAGTTAAACCAAATCTGAAAGCTTATCCTTGGGAACAAAAACTGTGTTGACTTCTAAATAATGAATTGATAGCACTGAAGACTGTTATGTAACAGACCCCAAAGAAGTATTATTATTTGTTTCCAGAAAGTGACACTTCTCAACGTTATTTACCAATTTCCTCCGATACGATTGTAATCAGATTGTCCCTTTGATAAGCCTCGTTCAGAAGTCAGTGTAGGCAAAGGTCGTGGAACAGAAAGAAAATGGAAACAACTGAAAAAAATGATAGGGACAGCTAATCCCCTGTCCCATTATTAATTGCCATTTTTCCCTCAGAAGCCTGGGGGATCTACACGTGTTCCTTAGAGTTCGACAACAGATCTTGCTACGTTGGCAAAGTTGTATTTAGGGAAATGAAACCCACGCGTGTCTTTGCCATGTAGACCCTGAGGTTTAAATCTTCCCATTGCTACCCATTTTTGTGACTGCTTTTAGACTCCGTTTGAAGAAAATTCTGAAATGTGACTATTAAAACAGTCAGGTAATAACAGGGAAATAACGCTCGGCTAAGACTGTAAAATTCACCCTGGATGTCATTTAGTGGGAGAGCAGAGTTTCAGGTCCCTGTGTGTGAAGCCCTAAGTGGTTTTGGTGTCAGTTAGAGAAGATATTCTTTGGACTCCATCACGGCATTGCGATGATCAGCATCAGGTCTGCTTGATGTTATTATCTCTGCATTGAATTCAAGGAACCTAAAGGTACTTTCTTTACTTATAGAAATACATAATACGTGGCTTCAGAGCTGTGAGTAGCTGGTTACTAAAATATGTTTTAAGTATGCTGTAATTGGGACATATATTTAATTGTTGTTGTAACTTGTGAAAAATAATGATTTAAGACAAAAATAAGTGCTAGTATTTTAACTATAATTTCGCCTGGGTTTTGGCTAAAGGCAAACTGTTTTTTAAAAGAAAAAAAGAAATAACATAAGCTTAGCCGAGGAGCACTTAATCTCCATGAAATTAATAGGAATGGCACTAGAAAGCTAAATAAATATTTTTTAAAATCCCCATCAGAGAAGAAATTCCTACGTAAGTTTCAATGCCAGACAAGAGCAAAACAATTGCACAGAATAGGTGAGCTCTGGTCTCTGGCTCACAGATCTCTCCAGTGAAGTTGATTAAGGTGTCTATGGTCCAATGTTTCCAACCATGCCTATAATTTTTGCATCTTGCTCTACCCAGATTAAATATTAAGCCTATATTTTTCCTGGCAGTAAGCCCTATTTCTAACAGAAGAGATCAGAAACTAATTTTGCTTATGCATTTAAGTGTATATATTTTTGCTAACTGGAATAACAATAGACTGATAGCATGAGGCCGCTGATATTTGCTAGCATTTGCTGTAGTGGAGGAGGACAGTCTTCTCTGAACATTTTGTTCTATACCTAGAAAGAAACGGGTTTTTCTGGCTCCCCAGCCATGCTCTTATCAGCAAGAAAGATATGGCTAAAGAATGTGTTATAATTGTTCACCTTTGTGGGAGTATGAATAACATTCATATTAGATTTCTCATGCAAAGAGATGCCAAGAAATTCTTTGTGTTCCCGGAGATTTCAGTAGTCTGCCGAGATAAGGGCCATTGATTTGATTTGTTATCTCTTGTGTACTTTGAAAGCAATCGTGATTCCTAGTTTTTAATATTCTTTTTTTTCCCATGAAATATGGATAGGGCATGTCAACAAATATAAAAAATATATACGGATATATACGCGTGTGTGTATTTTAAAACTTCGAATAGTTTTTCTTAAACTATTAGTATTTCAAAGACTTGATCTAAGCCCAAAAGAAGCCATATATTCCTGGTGTTTTCAGTGGGCATCCGCCTGCCTTTTCTACTTCCTTATGTCAACTAAGTGTGCATTTGTTTTTTCAGTGAAGGTATAGCTTTCACAAGACCTGCAGAAAGATTTAATCACTGGAAATTAATAATAACCCTTAATTTGGAAAACACGACTAAGAGTCCTGTTACTTCATTAAGAATAAAGAAAATATTTGTATGGTCTGCTGAGCAGTGAGATGGTACTTCTGGCATCTGCTGACATGAGAGTAGCCCTTTAACAGTGTCACGTATCTCTCTTGTATGACAGGGTATGGTTTTTTACTCCTGCCGTTTCAAATCCATTGCACTGGATTTTTAACCTCTCTGCTAACTCACATTGCTGTAATGACCCTTGATGACAGCCCATGTCTTAACTTTCCAGACTGGCATCAACTTAAAAGAGTAAACCACTAAATATCACGAGAGCCATTTGCATAATTGTAGGTAACATGAGGCTGAGTGAATTTCAGTTTTTCAGCCAACACATTTGCAAAAATGCAAGTTCCATGATCCCCAAACCATTTGCAAATATAGCCAGAACTTGTCAAATCCTATTGCTAGACCGAAGGAGGGACGAGGGGGGAAAGAAGGAGGAGGAAAAGAAAGGAAAAGGAGCAGGGGAAGAAACGCTTTGCAGAAATGGCAGTTACATTCCCCTGCCAGAGTGTGCTTTGTGAAGCTGAATGGCCCACGGCTGGCTGCGCTGGGACCTCTGGCCAGGCACAGAGGACTTCTCACCCACCGGCACGTCCCCCAGGATGCCCCAGGGAGGACCAGGTGGTTCAGCAGAGCCTTTACCACCGCTGCTGCCGGCAAGGCACGGCTGCTCACTCCGTACCAAAAAAGGAAAAGAAAAAAAAAAAGTGAACATATCACAATTGACTACAAGAATGTATTCAAAATGCACTTGGGAGATGTAAGTACATCACCTTCTGCCTTAGCGTACTCCATTGTGCCCCTACTGCAGGAATACGAAGTGACCATGCATCTTAGCGTCTGAAATCTCTACCCTCTGGTGTTCCATGCCTATGATTAGATTGCCGGTTTGATAGCAACATTTCGTATTTGGTTTCTTAGAGTTTTTCTCCTTTGTTTTGCTTTAATGTTACATTTAATGTGTCTTTCATAACAACTACATTGTGGCTCTGAAAAACCTCATCACCACTCCTAACGTAGTACAGTGTAATTACTCTGTTTTGTTTTGAGGGTTTTGTTTGGTTGGTTGGTTTTTTCCACCTCTGCTCGTTTTTCCTGCTCCCCTGCCCCTGCCTAACAAAGATTCACTGTAATAGAAAGCAGGCTCGGTAATAACTGCCTGTTATGTTTTTGCTTAATGTACTGTGCAAAATATGACAAGGGTGAATGTTAGTAGATGTAAGAACAGTCAGAACGTTTCTTTATTCCAGCTGTTGTGTCCTGTATATGCAATAGTTAGAAAAGATGTTAAACAAACTGGGAGAGTACGTTGTAAATCTAATGATCAGAAAATTCAACTCTACTTTTTTTTTTTTTTTTTCTCCCTTGAATAGGAAAAAGAGGGTGGTGGAATGGCGTAGTATCTAAGCCTAATGTGTTTAGAAAAACAATTCAATCATTAATTTCTTAAGTTTCCTGAGTATTCATAATAGAAGGAATTCTTTCAATACACACTGCAGATAAATCTCTCTTTATTTGTGGCATATTGACAATTGATCATGATTGCTAGCCCCTTCAGCTAGATGTTATTTAACTAAGAAACCTTCATTTTAATTTAACTCAATTTAAAACATTTCCAGCATCCTACTAACAAACTGCACTAAAAAACATTCAAGTCTGACACACATTTTACAAACTGCAGTCACTATGAAAACTTGCTTTAATTTATATAATTACTGTACAGTTACTTTAAATGCTAATCTGTCACACCACCACATGTATTTCTTACATTTTCTGTAAGAATATGCTCTATTTCCAGTCTCCGTACACAATCCATAAAAGAGTTGCTGTCACCCATGCTCTCTCTCATTCTAGCTTTGATTCTTATACTTGAGAGGTATCTGCATGCCAATTTTTACTGCGTTGCTAATCTGACTATGTTCATCCCAGATGCATTCATTACCCTGGGCTATCTTTAGTATTCCAAGAAAAGATGCAGCATAGTGTATATTCATTGTTTCAGTTCTATAGCTCTGTTGGTTTATTCGTAAATCAATATATTTCAAGCCTCAAATCGAGGCCTGCCATGTCAGATGGAATTAAGAATCAAATAATTCCCTGGCTTTTGTTTTGACAGAAACTCCAGGTTTTCTTGCAGACCTTTGCATAAGATCTACTCTGGAAAGAAAAGATATCTCTGTAGGTGAGAAACGTACAACTCTATCAGCAAAAGCTGCCAAGTAGGCTGGCTTAAAAGTCAGCGTCAAGTGTAAATTTAATGTACGGGAGGTGACACACTTGTTATATTTAAATTAGACTCTGAGAACCTGCTTTGCAAAGTATCAAGAGCTCAGGGCAGAACAATTATCATGATCATATGCATCTAGAGTAAGGGATAGATACGCTTGTTTTGTAAATGAACAAATGTGTGTAATTGCATAATTGCTTTAACAATAAATGTCCCGCAGGGTATCTGCATGTGAAAACTTAATTACGATATGTGTTTTTCTGGAAGGAATGGGAAAAAATAAGTCCAGAGTTGTGTGCAACCATGTGTGCTTTTCTGGGTTTTGAAAAATAAACTATTACTTTCACTGAAAGGAAGCACAAGGCTGTTTAAAATGCCAGTTTAGAAATTAATTTATATTTCTGGATTCCCTCTGTCCTACGTCTCCTATTCCTAGACACCCAGGAGCCAGCGCAGCCCTCGTCCCAAATAGCACTTTTCAGCATTGCTTTCAGTTGCGTCCTTGGCTCAGGGTGTCTGTAGACATCCCGGGGGCAGACCATCAACATCGCTCTCACCGCTCTCCATTTACTACCCGTCTCTGACACATCACCTACCCCGAAAGCTCAGGCCACCAATCCAGCAAAGCTACTGCCTAGGACAGGACCTTGCACCGAGGGAACTTCTGGGTATTCTCGGACTAACGGATTTAGTCTAGCCCTTGGTGGTAGCCAAAGTTTTCCTTTGCTCCGTGTGCCAGTGAAAACGTGCTAAACGTATCAGCTGATAGGGTTGAGCCTTGCTATTTTCTGCGTTGCTGTACATATCCGGTATGCATATTCACACGTTCCCAATGCAGTAGCCAAATGAGCAATCCCATGCAAACTTTATGGAGTTCTTTAATAATTTATATTGCAACACTATAGAAGAAGAACGTATTTCACAGTTAGCATTGTTCATGCAGTTGCCTTTGGAATCTTTAAATTCCTTCTGTGCAGGGAGAAGAAACTTTATTTTTCTAACAGGACAATAAAATAACCTACCCAAGTGGAATATTTTAGGTTATACAGCGATACTCCTGTTTGGTGCTGAATTTTAACATTCCTTTTAAAGGTTTTCTCCTGAGATGCATCAATGAGCTATTTCCTCTGCTCATCTCTTCAAGAAACTGAAAATGTAAGATATAAAATGTATTACCTCGTTGGAAAATTTTCTGTGAACTGCTTCACAGTATACCTGACTCTGAGCCTCTAGTCTTGCGGTCATAACAGTCCTATTTAAAAGCTGTAGAACTCTCTCTTGCCTTCTCTTCAATTTCCACACTTCCTTTTAGACATTCATAATTAACAGCAAATCTCAGATTTGATTTGATTTCTTCCTAATCCTCGCCAGAAGCTGTATGGGAGACACTCACTTCACAATCCTGCTGATCAGAGCTGGGTAAATGAGTACTTCTAGCAGGAGGACTTGTGATGGATACGTCTTTGAAAAGGTATAGAAAAGGCTTTTATTTGAGAATAAAAGACAGACAGATAGACATTAGTCTGGGAACTTCAAAAAAGACAAGCCTATCTGCCAATCTCTGATTCATTATGCTGCAAACGTGGAAATGTTTTCCCTGAAGCCATACCCAGCAGAGTTACTATTTACAGGGCATGGCATGAAATAACCTGTTATGCCGTGGGGAAAGCATGATGGAAAGGGGGAAGAGACGACACCTGTATAATACAAATTTTTGGGGAAAAGCTTTCTGCTTTCCTCACAGACAGAGAAGAGTAGGTGGAGTGTAGACCAAACCTACCAAAAAAGATCAGACCGGTTTCGAGAGTCAGGTGTATATTTCTAGCTGGAGCATGCATCCAGCCAAAACCACTCTTGACCAAGGGCTGTTTGGTGAACACGAAGTGCTACAAAGCTGAACCTGACTTGCTTTTTGCCCTGTCACTGAAGGGCAGTAGCTCCTTCTTGACTTTCATTAGACACGCTCCCATCTTTCCTGCGGCACCTATTAGGGGCTTGCTTTGAAGATCCCAATTAAAAATTCGAAATGCTAAATTTGTCAGTACTAATTGAAAAGGAAGGCTTATGTGGAAGCTGAAAGATGGGGGAGCCTACCAGTTGCTAAGTGCCCATGCACATAAATAAGCAGGGGAATATTTGGGGACCGAGCGTCTGGACTTCAGCACCTAAATCCTTCTTTGCCTTTGCCCTTAGGGTGCCCAAATCCTTCAGCTAAATGATGATAAGAGCTCTTCCCTTGCTTGTGGGAGCTTCACGGGGATAAAGGCTTTTAGAAAGAGCACAAGCTGCCGTGGACCTATGATACGAGGGGCCAGCCAACTCTCTGTGGGGAGATGTTTTGGCTGTTACATCAATGGTTCAGTTTGAAAGAGCTTTGTATCTGGCTATTGCCAGCCTCCTCTCCGGGTAACAACCAGCACGAGAAGCACGCTGACCTATTAATAAACAGCTTTAAAATGAGCCAGAAAATAATCATATAATTGCACAAAATTAAATAAGATTTTTAATTTGGAGACTTTCCATCATCCCTTTTCCTTAAGCTTTGAAGTATTTTACAAGGTGAAACCATGGTTTAGACAGACTTTATAGTATGTATTAACAGCTATTTTGAGAAAAGAAAAGATGGAGTCAATTTAGGTAGTTCTGAAGTTTGTTGTTTTTTGCTGCTGATGTTCGATTCTATTTGTTTTAAAACAAACTCACACAGTAGGAGAACAAACAAAAAAAAAAAAAAAGAAAAGAAAATACCGCTTCTGTCTGTCAGCTTGTGTCTCTTGAATTTCCTTCCCCTGCAGCCTTGCTGCTGGGAAGTTACAGGCACAGCGCGATGTCTTATCAGCCACTCGGAAACTCAGCAAACTTTTAGCAGCCTTATGTTGTTTCAGACATTGCTCTCAGGTTGCAGTCTCATGGCAGTGCTGCAAAAAGGTGCGTTTATCTTTGCTGGCTAAACCCAAAGTGTATTAGAAGTCAGGAGAAGCAGCACAGGAAAGAGAAAGAATCGGGAGAAAAAATGACATGCTAGGGAAGCAAGAATAGCTCGAATCAAAGGGTCACGCCGAGTATCGTCAGAGCTGGTGGAGAGGGAGACGCTGCTTAATTTCTGCCTCTGCGTTCAGTCTGCTGGGATGCATTTCTCCATCAGACTAACAAAGGCACCATGGCGGGGTTTTGCGTGCAGCAGATCCAGTCATCGTGGTGAAATTAATTTCTCCCATTTGCCGTACAGTCTTTGATATGCCATCTCCAAGAGGCGGCGACAGGCCCTTTCCAAAACGTTACCGTCTCCAGAGCAGTTCTTGGCAATTGCAGTATCCGATATACCATCCCTCTGTTTACAGAGCTGGATGGAGTCTTGCTGATGGACAGCCTGGTCAGGAGCCCTGGGGAAGTTTCAATCAAACTTTTGCAGTGTGAATCAGTAAGTCTTTTCTAACTGTTATTTCAGTGTATGGTCACTTTTGAGGGAAAATTTAGAATATAGGCTGAAATGGAGCTTGGCACAGAATATGCGTTTTTCCAGAACGAGGGCTATAGGGTGGTTATCACCCTCTTTGTCGTTGTGTGACTAAATCAAAGTTGATCTTTTGACACGGTTCAGTCTCCTCTCAACCTCTAATTATATCTGTTGTTCTCCCTTCAATCTGCAGCAATATGTTAATATCTTTTAGAAGCCGAGCCATTGTGCCTAATTAAGGGGATTGCAAATAAATAGGGGTGGACAGTTCCAAACATACAATAGCTGCGGATAAATAGAGAGGGACAGCTCTCAACATATGGCAATGAATGCAGCCATAAGGCCTAAAGTATGTATTTTAACTGCCAAATTTTATGAGCAGCTTCCAACTGGCTTTCGTTTGGCCTCAGCTATATGTCTGACAATCATTGTAAACACAGTTTTTGTGCCATATCGCTTTTGTGCTCAATGGCTAGAATTTATGCATGCAACGTTCATTTGCGCTGCAGACTGGGACTGTTCAGAGAAGAAATAGTTTATGTTTTGAGAGGATGCACGTTTGGTGTGGATGTTCACGTTACTATTACTTTCCAGACTAATACAAAGGCAAGCACTATTAATATCTCATACTGTCTCAATGTTCTCTCTCCATCTTTTTAAAGATTCTTTACTAATATTCTTGAAATATTATTTGACTATGCAGTCTTTATCAAATGACTATCCAGTACATATCAAATAAGCTTAATAATTTGCACTTTAAAATAGCTGTGATGGCATCTCAACAGAGAAGAGCCACCTTGAGAAGAACTGAATACATATGGCCTCTTCAATAACTTAATTCCTTGTTAAATTCTTACGTAAATGAAGGGCAAGAATTACTTCTCCGAGGCCACCTTGCTATACAGGAGGAGAGCAGAGCAGTGGTGAGCCACCACCTTCAAGGCCTATGTCTAGCAGCTAGGGTTATTTTGGAGACAGCACCTTCCTGGAAAGGCAGGGGAAGTATGAAATTTGGGTTTATTGCTCTGAGTATTGCTAGGGAAGGGAGGCCGACCAAGGCCAGGGGCTTGGACTGGTGGTGCCAATTTGGGGAGCCCTCCCTCCAGGCATGAACATCCTCCCAATGGCAGCAGCAAATGCTGCAGACCCTACAAAGAGGAAAAAGGGATCCCTTGGAGAATATATTGCTCCTCCACCCAGTTGCTCTCTCCTTTTGTACAGCACATGTAGAAAGCCTGCCACTTTTTTCATTCTCCTAGCCAAAACGAGGACCAACTTTTCTTATGCCTTAAGTTAGACCTGATTTGTTACTATCTCTGTATGCTTATACTGCTACTTAACTATTGAGTTTCCATTAACTTCACATCAAAAAAAGAGGTGTAAAGCTATTTTTTAACATTAAACACAGCATTTTCAGAGTAACATTAGTGCTTATCTGTACAAAGCCTTTACGTCACTTTATTTGAAAGGTCAATGACTTTTTAAAAGCTGATTTTGTACTTTAAGGCACTTTCTGACCAAATACAAAATTAACAAAACATGTTCTTAAGGCTCTTCAAGCAGGATATATTACCCTGATGTCACCCAGGTGAGCCTACTCTGCTACGTAGTCTGAGTGTCATTGTAACCAATCAAGAATGAAGACCAGCAAATTTAACAAGATGGCTCTGAAAAAAAAATAAAATGGTTTTAGCTATAAGGCTCTTTGCTATCAAGACTAGGAGGCTAAAACTTCCAGGAAGAAAAGGGGAAAAAAAGCACTATGGCATGGAGAGTGTCTTTGTGCAAAGGGTGTTTTAAAGTTATTTTTAAGGAAAATATAAAAAAAAAAAAAATCTTTTCATGTGAAGGATCATTTTTGCAGCAGAAGTGTGGAACCTGCACACTGTGAAATGCACTCATTGCATGAAATGTTCTTTATAACTGTCAACGTGTAAGGTAAGTTAGTATAATAAAACTAGATGCAATTTCTGCAATTATACTATTGCAAATTTGAAATTCATTCAGATAAAGAGTGAATATGATTTGCATCTGTGAAACTAAGTTCAGTATTTCTCACGAGGAGATTCTGAACCTCTAATGGAATCCTGTTAATTGGAAAAGTAGACGTTATTTTGGCTACCATACGACAATGGTCTTACCCCCTTCTTTTGAAGTGACAGAGAGAAGAAGAACCTGAGCCCTTCCTCTTTCTTGCTAATACAAATTATTTGCTTATGCCCTTTATAATTACCATTTCCAATTTCCACCTGTCAGTTCTAAAATGTAATCTCAACTGAGGAGCCCAAAAATAATTTCTTCCTCAGGTGTTTGTTTCTGTTCCTTCCTTCGTCTCAGGGCACTACCTCGGTTAGCCTGAAGCAGAGGAAGGTACGACTGAGAGGCGCACATGGCGATGAGGGCTCTCCCAAAAACTGGAGGTCTAACCTCACATCCTTGCGGTCAGCTGGCGTTTTTGCCATGCGTTTCAACGTGAAGGACGGTGTATGGCATCTCACGGTAGTTCATAATATAATGCTCACCCTGGGAAGAAGTACCCTTTACAGCTCATTGGTTCTGTTTGTCTTCAAAATGAGGGTGGTTTCGCCCTTATAAATTGATAGCTTTCATGATAGCTACAAGGTCTGCTGAGTTTGAATGAAACTCTTCCCCCAGTACGGTCAATTCTAAACCTCAAGTTTTGCTATGCTTTTGTAATTGGAAAGAAAAACAGGCTACAGACGTGCAGTAGTTGTCACCAGCAAAGAAGTACTAACTTACCCCACTGTCATCACTATAGATTTGACTTTTTTGCTTCATTGTAAACTATAAGCATTATCAGAAGCTGACCATTGCTTGGCAAAGAGTTTTCATGAACGTACTATGGGTGTTGAATGTATTTTTGCATTTTCCTTTGGGGAGGTGCCACATATTTTTCATGTCTGGTCAGTTCAATCACATGCTGTTTATGGTTTTCCTAGTCATTTTAACTACCGTATGAAAGAAAGAAATATAAATAAATGCCAGTGGCTGGAGAAATCTATGAAAAAGGGTGGAAGAAGATCTTTATGAAGGAACACACAACAAACAGCTTTATATTTGCTTATAAATTAAAGTATTAAAAAATTGCCGCCTTTTTTTTTTTTAAATTTAACCCCTCCCCAAAACTAACACCGTGATTGAGAGAGAGGTAGTAGGTGAAATTTATTGGTTGCCAAACTAAATTTATGGTCATTTTGTCTTGCTATGTGCACGTTAATTATGGTTCTGCATGTCGTTGTCTGCCTGGATGTTAGTCAGTATAACTAGTATCTTGGTTGAGCTCATCCTTTTGTCAATGATTTATCAACTATGAAGAGAATGTCTGGATGACCCCAGAGGACTTTATTAATGTAGTATGATTTTTGCTTTTGTTTAACAATGAAAGAAAGATTAAAAATGTAATTTGAATAATTTATAATTTTCTTATCAATTTCTCTTAAAGTCATGACGTTCAAGTATTTGTTTTTGGAGGCTGTTGCCAATGCGACGGCTTGAGAACATCGTCTTTTATACAGAGAAGCAGAGGTTGAAAGAGAGGTTTTCGAGATATACTTTCAAGCTTTTTTATCTCAGGCAGTATCGCAAATTATTTGCATACCCATACTAAGAATGGTTCTCAATGTAGAGAGCATTTTCTTTAAGATGTACTTCTTTTTATCTAAATCAACATTCAAATCCTCCGGAGTGTTGGGATTTTGGAATAAATTCAACAGATATACAATGATACTATCTTTTGGTCAGCTCTACAGAGGACAACTCCAGAACTCATTCTGAAATAGGTGTCTTGATCGCCAAGTAACGTTTACGTTTGAATGCAAATGGCGCCTTGGAAGAGTTTAATATCTCTTTATTGTATAAAAGTATTTAATACTTCTGGAAAATTGAATTAATTTTTTTTAATTATTGAAATACATTATCAATTACATGAGATTCCATAAAACTATTTTTCTATTCCGACACTATTTTAAATACATTTTCATGACACTTTGTGTGTGCATATAGTTGAGATATTATTCTTTTCAGTTTAAGGCCTCGATTAAGATTGTAAGAACTGACAGCTCCCCTTAGCACCTCTAGTAGATGGATCTAAGAAAACATAGGCTTTGCCACACACATCTAGAAAATTATAGCACTGGTACTTTTCAAAAGGTTATAGATGTTTTCTCATATGATATTTATTATAGTCATATCCTGAAGCTGCAATCCACAGTGCCAAGTTGCCCCTCACAAATAATTGTGCTGAAAGTGATGTGTTGTTCCACCTCTCACCAGTCACATATAACTGTGGCAGCAGTCCAAAATGTTCAAAGGGTGTTATATTTAACCAGATTCTGGATTTTGTTGTTTTAATGTTATCATTAACAATTCATGAAGCACTTATTGAAACTAATAAACTGATTGCAAGCTAGAAAAATGAATTGATTAATATGAAATGTAAAATGGAATAGTGATGAGCTCATTTCCATTGTAAATAATGGAAAATAAATCCAATAAGTGTCTGCTCTTTGGACTGCAAATGAAATGAACTCACCTCCAAATCAGTCCATGATAGTTAGCCATAACTAACTTGCAGAGGGTTTTTTTAAGCCAAAGCTAACACAGGAGTCACGTTTTGCATAGAACTCGTGGCACCTTGTGTTTTCCAGCTGACCACCTTTCACAGATTTGAAGTGGGTATGTTTAATCACGATTCTGCTTTCGGTGTGTGTTACTCTACCTGGATCATCTTAATTCAGAATTTTCCCCACACCTTGGTACATCTTAATTCCACTTTATGGCAGACCTGAGCAAAAGCAAGTTGTTGGAGCAGGGGATCCTTCTTTCCCCTCACAATGACACAGCTGGACGGGACTTTCTGCTGACCTTTGCTGATAGTCTCCTCAGTGTGGAAGCATGCAATTTTAAGCATCTTTTCTGTATCATAATAATGCAAACAAGACAAAATTGGAAGATTAACAGATCCTGTCTCTGTTCACTGACAACAGAGAAAATTAAGGGCAGAAGAAATATATGTAGGCAGAGCTAAAATGTCCTGGAAGACAGTTAAAAAGAAAATAATTCCTGATTATTGGAAATTTTGAGATGCAGACTCACAGTGTTACGTATTTTGAGTGTCAGTATAACGAGAGACAATGGAATGTACAAGGCAACGAAATAATTTTGATTTATTAGCTCTTATTCTGGAAGATAAGTGCTTCCAATGCTGAAAGTTCCTGTATTACACCAACCCTAGCAGTGTTGAAAATTAGCTACTGCGTGAGTGTTTGCTGCATCGAATTGTCTACACAAAACCGTTCCAGTTGCATTAGTCTTTTGTTTGACTAGATTTTCTTCTAGAATATATTCCAAATATTTATCCTGTTTATCAGTTCATATTTGGTTTGATGCTTGGGCAGAAATTTGGGGGTATATTTCTGGTTTCAGACTAAGTTGATTGTACATAGTTTTTCATACTGGGAATCTTTTCTCATATTCATTTAACATATTTTGTTTGTTGAACAGTTAATTCTTGGTTAATGACAGCTAATGCTATCAGTTATGTTTAGTTAAAAGCAAAACAAAACTCCAAACCCCCCAAAACACTTGTATTGAGAATGTTTGAATATTCAAACAATTCAGTCAGGGTTGAATCATAGCCTGGGCATCCATAAGACATTTAGATTTCTGTGCCTCTTGATTATTTATGTCATATACAAAATAGTTCCAAATCAGTTGTTACTTCATATTTTCTTGGTCGTACATGGATTTAATCAACATTAATTACACTATAAGTCTGTCAGTGCTGACCTATTTAAATACAACAGGACGTGTTATCAAGGCGCCAGGCCAAAATTACAAGGCATCATAAGTTCCCCTTGACTCTTCTCTAAGATCTACGTATTTCCACAGAAGCACCACTGACCCGAGGTCTCAAGGAAACTGGTATCTCACTACATATACACCTCAACTGGGCTGTGTGTACCCTAAACAAACTAATGACGCACTCAGTGTCAGTTGATGGGGTTGGTTAGATACCACACGTTTTGTTGTTAAATAACATTAAATATTTAAGTTTCTTCAGTTTATTGAAAAGCATGGCATATAGCCACTGAAATATGACACGGGATGCTCTCTGTATGGGTTACATTTTCTAGAATTTAAAATGAAATCTGATTTCTGTGGTGAATTTAATTAACAGGCTATTTTCTTAACTAATAGATGCTTTTTCTTTGGCACTTTCCTTGCTTGATTCTAGTTCTTCTGATGACTCATAGGAAAAATAATTGTGGCAGTGGGGATGACCGAATAGACACAGAGCACCATGTTTGCCAAATGCTATCCTTAAAGCAAAAAGGATTCCATATGTAACTACAAAAATTGGGCATTTCTCAAATTATAAGAGAAATGTTTTGCTCCAAGGCAACTCCATGGGGCACCATCTGGCTTCAAAAATCTTCAGAAGTGAGATTTTTTTCTTGAATAAAATTTATCCAATCAACCTCTGAGAGAACTGTATAATGTAAAAAATCCTTCGCTATCGCATTCATTCTGCGTTCCTTGGTAGTCCAGGTGAGCCTGGGTGCAAAACCCGGATTCTTTTCCTGCTAAAGAGATAACGGTTCTCGATTTCAGTGCTTGGTTAAGCACAACGCTTTACAACTTTAGTCTCCATTTCTTTCAAGGAAATGATTTCAAATGGCAAATGACTGTTTTCATGTTTTACTTTTATTGAAGGATTTCTTTCAACTTCCACTGCCCTTTTGGCTAGAACGTAAGTTTAAGAACTCAAATTTCTGCGACCCAACTGAAAGTATTTTAAATGTTCTTTTTCAGGCACTCTAGTATGTAACGCATCTCTATTTAACATGGATGAATGATATGAAGTACGCCTTAAACGGTGTTCTTTGCATTTTTAAGCCACAGCCCAGAGTTTTTCCTATTAACTTATAATAAAGGCTCTGGAGCTGTAACATGAGATACTGAAAAATGGGTGACATAATATTTCAGAGCAATTTTATTCGGAGTATAGTGAAGAATAAATCAGGATAAATGCTCCAAATTTTTCTTTGCATAGGTGCAAGTTTACCTTCAGACATCTGCTTGCACACACAAAAGCAGTTTGCTATTGAAAGTGTGAGTAGATGGCAGGATGGCTGTCACTGGCTCTTTTTAAGGATGAACGCTTTGCTTTTTAAAGTAAAACAAATAGAGGTCAAGGTGATGATATCTTGCCATTATACATAGTACCTTGTACACCCTGATATATCATCAGTACCAACAATGAAAAAACATTTCAATCTCGCATGTAACGTGAAGGAAAACTTTGTGAAATGTATTTATTATTTTATCCACAGGAAAGTGTTTGCTTCTGATTGAAACCATTACACTGAAATAGCACTGGAATGATACAGAAATGGAGCCTCTGGAACATCTGGCCATCATTCAGCCCTGTTGTACACATAAGAGAAGCCAGAAAGCTCCCTCAAGGGAGGCTTCACCAGCCTGGCATCTGACAGAGAGAGCAGTAGTTTGTGTTCTCAGGACTTCTTTGCAAGTCTTCATATAAAAGAGATAGCCAAAATAAATATTATATAGGAAAGATGTGAAATATGAGGATTCCCAAAAATGCAAGATAAGCTGCCGTATACTAATAAGTTTAGCATCTCTGCATCACCTCAGGAATTATAAAGAGGAGAAAAGAAAATTGGTTTAATCCTAAGACGGGATTGTGTTGCAGGTTCTCATAGGAAAATGGCTGTGACTTATGTTTTATATATTTTCTTAAAAATTAGACATTAAAATAAACCAATGTGATCTGGAACAGACACTGTTTAAAAGAGATATAGCAAATTACAGCATCTTCTGCATTTTCAATAAATTTAAAAAAAAATGCCAGATATTACTACTGAAACTTAGGTCTAATGTTATTTTTCTGGTTTTGTTTGTTTGGTTTTTGTTTTTTCTTTCCAATTAGGCTTTAAACGTCTGAGGCAGACACAAATTACAGAAAGAGAAAGACAACGGGGCTGCTGTTGTGTTTGCGGTGCTTCTGCCCCCCAATTCCAGCGAGGGTCTGTAGCTTGCTCGGCGCGGGCGGTTGTTTCTATGGAAATTTGTCCTGATGCGCGGAGAGGAGGGGAACGGCACCGCTCCTGCTCCTGTAAGTAAGGCTTCTCTGTGCTTCTGTCAGTGCTGCCTCTCTCAGATAATTTAACGCACAGGCAGTAACTATTACAGCAATGGCACACAATTATTATGTGTTTGACATCAGGGCTTAAGTGAGATTGTGGTAGACACAGTCCTTGGCAATTATAAGAGCCTGTTTCCGTACAGAAGAGCCCGCAACCGAAACAAATGAAGCAAAGAGGGAAGAAGGAGCACTCGTATCTTAATTTTGCAGGTGGAAAACAAGAAGAGAACTTGTCATTTGCTTAAGATAACTTGCGAAGCCCACGGCAGCGGCGGTAACCCAGGTCCCCTCAGTCTCCAACCAGCACCGTACATTTAAGATCTTCCTCATTTTCAAAATTGTTTCATAGCTGCCCGCACTAAGTTTCAGATTCAAAAACCTCCAGTGATGTTCCCATGGAGAAAAATGCTGGTTTTTTCAGCTTTTTCTGTTTGATGTTTCAAAACATCAGGCGTTGTCTAGCCCGTATTCAACCCCTGCTCATGCTAATGAATATCAGGAAAGACTATATGCAGGGCAGCTAAGTTAAACCGGCATAAAATGGATGAGAGAGAGTTTTTTATTACTAGGCCAGGATCGCCCAGCAAATTTTCTCAGTACCAATACACAGTTTTAATTTTATTTCATCCACCAATGCTAATAAAAGAACACTCCAAGGCGAGAATTTAAAATGATTAATTACAATACTTTAAAAGATGAAAAAGAATCTGTGTGTGTCAGTCATCGTCACGGGGCAAGGAATAATGAAAATGAAATGCACACAGGAATGAGTTTTCTATTGTCAATGATAAAAGTGATAATCGCCCCAAGTCAAAGCAAAATGACAGATGAAAGAAACCTATAGAACATCGCCTAAGGGAGCTCCTGAGGCCGGTGCTCGGTACCACGTATACACATGCTAGACTGATATTTAATGAAGCTCTGGTTGACTCTATAATGAATGTTGAAGGCTCTCTGGAGCATCAAACATCATTTAACACTGCTAGAAGCAAATGCTTTATTTTTGTTTGGTGGTGGGGTGTTGGGGGCATTTTTTTTTTTTTTAATACAGATTTTCAGCTCTTTCAATGAATAAATTGAATTTGGAAGAGGGGAAAAATCCCTTTATGATGCTAAGAGAACTTATTCGTGTGTTGTATTTGTAACATTTTTATATACGTAAAACGGGAGAGGAAATGCAGCTGTGATAGCCTAATGTGTTAATAAGCAAAATTAGACTGATTTTGAAGTCTCTATTATTTATGCTATCTAGGGATTAATCTGACCCTTGTGATATAAGGAGTAGCCGATAGATTTCTAAATCATCTCTGTACGGTCTGTGGTCAAACAGCTGAAGGTGAAAAAGAAATTGAAATAGCTCCTCACCCATGATTTAATACGGATGTGGTGATCGTACTGTATAAATGTATCTTCTAAAGACCTTTGGGACTGTACAACAAGACCAAGTCAGTAAATAACAGTCCGAGTTGTATATTGGTAGTAGTGCTGAAGCCCATAACACTGACAGGCAGCGTTTCCTATCTGTTTTGATCTTAATCAACTTATCTGTGTGCCTTTTGTGGCTCTCCAGAGACATTTTTTGAAGTTAACATCACTACATCAGCTTTTGTCCAATTGATGGCCCAAATTATGCCGGATTTGTGTCTGCCCTCTTCCATTTCTTTCCAGCATACTAATTTCACTATTGCTAGAATCAATTTAGGCAGAATATGGTCTAACACTGCCTCAACCAGCAATTGGTATTATTTGCATCCGTAAGGCTCAAAATGTGTCAACCCCCTGGAGATGTAATACTAAATTCTTATCTCTGTGGGTTTTTGCTAGCTTGCCCAGGCATGCAGCGTATTAAAGACAGAAATAAAAAGGATTCAGGGAAAAAAAAAATATCTTATTGACCATTGGCAAATGTCAGAGCATGTTTATTATAATGGGAAAAAACATACTAGAAAAAAGGAAGAAAACACTTTGAGAGGGATAAGGCCTTACTTACAAACACAGGCATTTTTCTACTTTCCAGCTGTTTGAAGTAACTGGGAGAGTGGGAAGAAAGCGCTCTATTAGGTTGTTGACTCGATCTTCAGAAAAAGCTGCAGAATTCTGTTTTGTTTTGTTAATGGAGGAGAGGGTTTATAGTAATTTCTATATTAGTCATTACACTGTTGGCCCTTTTAGCTGTTTATTTTGTGAAGTAAAAGAAGAGTTAGTGAAAACCAACCACAATTTCAGAAAAAAAAAATAATCTAGGAGATGATTGAGTAGAATATTTGGAATATTACATAGAAAATATGAGCAAGCAAGAAAAGAATTCATTAACATTTAAAACCATAAAAAGGTGCCTTTTGGGAACACATCATCAAAATTGGAAAACTCTTTTTCAATATTTATTGTGAAAAGAAATAGAAAGTTACACTTCTATTGCTTACAATTTATAAAATAATCTAACCTTGAAGGTCAGTAGCTCAGTCCGAGTTGTTCCAAAGTGGTCAGAAATAGCAAGTTTCCCAAAATTATTCAAATAGAGTTTATAATGTTCTGGTATTTACATGCATACTGCGTGGCATCAAATACAATCTACATGGATCACAATTTAGTAAAAATTATTAAAATTATCACAGCACAAAAACTGACTTATCTGTAGTAGGTTCCATATAGCTATAGGTGTCTGATCTATAAGAATACTTCTAGCAGAGATGTTAAACAATGTCAGGGAAAAAATACGGTATTAAACAGGCAGTGATTTTTTCTCATTTCCTATCTGAAAGATTTTGATATTTTGTGGTTTTTGTCAATGTTTCTAGGAAAAAATCTCAGATCCAAGTATATGCCCTTGAGGCAAACTCTGAAGTTTTTTTGTTGCTGCTGTTGTAGATAAACAACAAATAGTGAAACTTGTCCCAGCACAGGTCTGTTGTGAAACCAGAACGAATGTTCTAGCACCTTTGGGAGGCCATACCATTATTCTTTTTCGGCAAGGTTAAAGATGAAACACTTTTCACATATGTTCAATTTAGTTTTACACATAAAGTTTATCGAAATGAGAAAAACATTTAATTTTTAACTTCTTTCTAGTTCTAGGTGATTTCTATGAGAAAACCTATCCCCAGCTGGGCTTTTCATAGACAGTCTTGGGTTTCTTCTTGTCATGGTTTCACCTGGCAGGGGGCTAAAACAACCACACAGCCGTTCGCTCGCTCTTCCTCACAGGGGAAAAGACAATTGGGGGGGGTGGGAGCGGGAAGTAAAACTTGTGGGTTGAGATAAAGATAGTTTAATAGGACAGAAAAGGAAGAGAATAATAGTAATGATTATTCAAAACAATAATGAAGTATTCAAAACAAGTGATGCACAGCACAACTGCTCATCACCCGCAGAGCACTGATGTCCAGCCAGTTCCAGAGCCGCAGTCCTGCTCCCAGCCAGCTTCCCCCCAGTTATATGCTGAGCATGATGTCATATGGTATGGAATATCCCTTTGGCCAGTTGGGGTCAGTTGTCCTGGCCGTGTCCCCTCCCAGCTCCTTGCGCACCCCCAGCCTCCTCACTGGTGGGGCAGTAGGAGAAGCTGAAAAGTCCTTGACCTGGTGTAAACATTGCCTAGCAACAACCAAACCAACAGTGAGTTATCAACATTACTCACAGCCTAAACCCAAACCACAGCACTATACCCACTACTAGGAAGAAAAGTAACTCTATCCCAGCCGAAACCAGGACACTTCGCCCTCTTTGAGGTATATCCATAGTTTTTTAATGTGGCATTGTCAGCTAAACTGCTAAGCAGATCTTCCCTCCTTTGCCCACAAGAGCTTTACCTTAATGCATCCTTTGTACAATTAACTTACCACACATCCATCGTGTTCTGTCAGTTCATCAAGGAACTGGGTCCTGTAAAGAAAAGGAACTGCCCAACTGTGGGGTTCACTGTTGAGTTTAAAAGGAGAAAGGAAAACATTTGCATGGCCTCTGTCATGACCAATGGCTTAATATGTTGAGACAAACAGTAATTCTTGGTTCACGAAACCAGGGGTACAGAAGAAAGGTCATCTTTACACATTCATATGCTGTTTGGTCACAGTGGTCCTGGGTACAGACAAAGGAGGAAAGAGAAGGTCTAGTATCTTATCTAGTATAAATTAATGTTTGTCTAATGGCAATTTTACCTGATTTGGAAGCTCAATGAAGGAGGCGCAATGGAAGCGGAGGCCAAATTTCAGCCCTGGGATTGGAGCGCTAAAGAGAAGCAGGACAAAACGTGTGATGCTCCTAGGGATTGTGATGGGTCCTTGGTAGAGAGTGCCAACAGTCTGCCAGAAATCGGGTTCTGCAGATTCCACTTTTGCAGTTGCTGTAACTTTTCTGTCAGTCCTGCGACCACCATATTAACTGAGAGGAGCAACTAGAAGCACGCGCCTAAAAACAGTTTACTAAGCTGCTACTGTATTTTAACGTTGTTGAAGTGTAAACAAGAGATAGGATTAACCTACCATTTTCCCTGCCTAGACTAATTAGACCTGGGTAGGAAAAGTGTCAGTAAGCGTAGCTACTTACAGTTATTTTTTATCCTAAGCAAATCTGTAAAAGCATAAATCATGGCAGCTATATTTTATGTCTTTACAATTACTTTTTCTCCCTTTACTTGTAGTTGTTTTAGTTACTATTCACACTAAATGTAGCAGCTTTATACCGCTAAGATTAGATATTATTGAATCTCCTGCCAGACCTATTACGACTTCTCTAAGTGGATTCCAGCTCTTGAGAGGTTGAAATTTGGTGTTTCACTTGAGCTAACAGTTTGCCTACTGTCCACACAGAACACACAAAAGCAAGAAAATAATCCATATTACTCTACAAGAAATTTTTCCGTATGACATAGGAAGCAGCTATTTTTACCATTCTTCTAAAAGAGGCATAATTCCCTTCAGGGAATAAACCCTGACCACATTGCTGGGTCTCAAAATTCCTTACACACAGATCATCTTAAGTGCTCTACACCATCCTGAAAACTCATTAGCATTTCTAGGCATTGAATCTGGTTGAAAAATGATGTAGAATGTGCAGGGAAAATTCATAGTAGTTGGCATAACATGGATGGGCATGGATGGGATTGCAGCAAATTTAACCCTTCCGTATAATATTAGATATTAGATTTCCTATTTTAACCATCAACAATGGGTGACCCCTTCACTCCCATCGTAAAGTCTGATAGTCTACCAAGTCATAGTCTTTTCCAGAGCAGTAGCTAGGAACCACATTGTTCTGGAATCATGAATAAATTTAATGGTGGGTAAACTAGGGTAGAGCAACAAATCTCAAGAACAGTTTTCAGCTGTTGGAGAAGTACATTTCTGTTTTACCCCCAACGAGCTAACGAAGCCCCTTTCCCTGCCATCAGGCTTACTTCGCTCTGCGTGTGGAAGCATAAGTCCTGCTTGAGAGAATATGGGATGCTCAAATTAAACAGTGCCAAGCCTTCCTTTGCTTTACTACATAATTATATATCTTTTTGTGCTCTGTGACCAGAGAAGCACGTATGGCTTCCCTGAATATTTTAGCTATCACTGAGGGAATTTCACTCTGTTTCTGGACGAGCACGTAGTTTGTATAAGCTAAACACAAGCGTACCAATCCAGGGTGGAGACTGAATTTAAAAACAAGATGTCAGAAAAAAACTAGCAAAGTGTTATCAGTATTTTAACACAGAGATCCCAGGAACAGGTAGCCTGTGATACATGATATGTCTTCTTTAATGTCTTTTCATTTAGCCAAAACAGCCTCCCCGTGCCTGGAAGTGCTCTGCATCAATAACCTTAACCCTTGCGCCGCCTCTGCAGGTGAAGCTGCGAGTGGGTTTTCCTCGGAGCAGCGGAGCCGGGCAGCTCCCCCGCTGCAGGACCGAGCTCCGGCAGGACGCCCCCCACGAAGGTGCCCGTGAAGGTTTGCAAAACACCTTCTCCCCTCCAGAGGCGCGATGCTGCAGTGAGCGCGACCCCCTCCTGCTTGCCCACCGTCCGCATGCGCCGGCGCAACGCCAACTTCTGGAGCAGACTCAGGGAAAAGCTTTGTAGGAGTCTGCCGGGCAAATTCACGTTTGTGTGTAAGTTTATTATACCCATTCCTTCTGGCGTGCAACCATTTCCTCAGATTATTTTTTTGTCATCTTTTCTGGTATTCTTCTAACGTTGTATAACTTCTGCTGGAGGCAGTGACTAAACTCCCAAGTGAAAAAGCATACTTCCCGAGAGAAGGTGATATGCAAACCCCATATATAATATTTGGAGTATTACTGGGAGCGGTTACAGCATATCATAATGTGTAATTTATCAACTGGGTTGAAGCAGTACAGTCTGCTCTGAATTTTTCATCTGATATATATTATACTCTGAAGCCTTCATTTCACTTTTAAAGAACAGAGTTCATTGTAAGAAATAAAATAGATGTTGAAAGTGCAGAGACTTCAGACAGACCCTCTGCTAAAGCAGGGTCAAATAATAAGCTTAAGGAAAGCAGATTTCTGCATGTATGTGTGAATTAAGGAAGCAAGAAAAATATTTGTAACACTGGCAAACCAATATCAGATTTCAAATTACAGTGATACTCAGAAAACAATGCTGTTATGTGTTTCAGTGATTGCCTCGCAGTGAGTTTCTGCATAAATTTGCTCGGTTTGTAAATAAACTTTAGCTTTTTTGTCCTCTCTAACAGCTTTTCATTCAGGCTGGGGTCATACTTTTTCCATCAGCAGCACTAAGATTTTTGAAGAGGATATTCAGTGATCTTCAGTCCCCCCTGGACATCCTTGGCCATCAGATAAAGCCCCTACTGCTAGGGCAACCCCGCTGCCGACAGCCGTCGTCTTCGAGGTGGAGCCAGTGGACCTGGAAAACTGTATTTTGATTGAGGTGAAGGAGCTGAAAGAAGCTGCTGGGTGCTGTGAAGGCAATGGGGTGGCCCCGAGAGTGCCCAGGGGTGTTGGCAGCCGCAGGGTTTGTGAGCTGAATTCCATCCTCATTTCACGGGCCAGGAGGACCCTCGGTTGTCTGTAGGCTGCAGAAAGCCCGGCTCTCTGAGACGACGACGAAGGCAGCCCTAGGAATTTGTTTTTTAATATTCTTAATTTGGTGCCTATTTAGAGAGCTGAATCACTCATATTTTAAATCAAAATCAAACATTTATTTGATGTTGCTTTTTAATTGTATTTGAATTGCAAAATTCCCCATGATACGCTTTGTTAAGAATACTGCGCATTAGTATTAATATTGTTGTTAGCAACAATAACCATCAAAGCTTGTTTCTCAAAATAGCGATGCATACACTACGCTATTCAAACACGAATATAAAATCGCACGTGTAGATACATGCTCAGACTGCAGTGCATGATATTACTTGCCCCTGACATTTCCAGAAAGACACAAGTAAAATATGAATGGTAGCTGTGAAACCCTTACAACTTTATGATGCATTGGGCAAAAGCAGAAATACAAATGCATTCACAAAAGTTTACATTTCAGAGTAAATTGAAATAAAGTAATTTACAATCCTCCTCATCACCTTCGCAAGGTGGGAAAAGATCATGCTCACACACATATATGTATAAAAATTACAAAATATATGAGCCCTTCTAGTGGGATGTAGAGCAAGAAAAGCCTCATGAGGATCAATATTCTATGCAAGCAAATTGATGCATATGAACAGAGAAGCTGCTCATTTTCAGGTCTCCTAAGGGAACAAGTTTTAGATAATTATATGACAAAAAGACCTTTTAGGATCTGTGAAAAAACAGTCCAAAATGTCAAATGCATAGAAGCCATGCTTCACCTGTAATGATAAAAGCAGCACGTTCTGTAACCTTTCTAGAAACAGATTTACTAAAGGCATTAGCTTAATTTTACAGCACTGTAAATGTCTGTTGTGCTGTACTGTTAGGGAGCTGTGCTGAACAAACACTGGTGTCCTGCTAGATGCCAGAATGTCGTGGGATGGAAAGCAAATGGTACGCAGGGCATATTTGGAGGGTTTCAGAGGGGATGGCCAAGTCAGGGGGAATTACAAAGGGAGGCTGAATTTCTTAACTGGGGGTTCCTTGCAACTTGCTACTTCAAAAACGGTAGTCTACCGATCCACCTCCCCCGCCGCAGAAGAAACCCCAAACGGTGGCACATTGTGGCTTTCATCACCATAGTATCAGCTGGCTCCGAATTAGATACCTACAGCTCCCACACAGTGCCTTGAAGTAGCTACGCATCTTAGGACAGCATTATCAGAATATAGCATGTCAAACTTGGAACTGCAAAAGAGGAGTGAATTTTTTTTTTTACCACATTCCAATTCCCTCCTCTGTAACTCTTTTTTTATAGAGTGGAACAATTTTTTTGGGGGGAGGAGGAAAGTATGCAAGTGCTTCCACCCAAACAGCCCCAGCTCTGGGGGTAGGAGAAATCCGCAGGTTTGGATCACCTCTGCAGCAGAAGGGGCTGAAGGTGGCATCCAGCACATCCCAGTCTCTGCTTTGAAGGCCACCAGCTATCTCCATGGGCTTCTCCATCAGTCAGCTTTCTCAGCCCTTGATTTTTGACTTCCAGGTGTAAAAAGGGAGAGCAGTGCCTGGTTTGCAGGCTCCCAGGAAAGCCGGTGGGCATGGCTCAGGCACAGCAGAAGCAGAAACTCACAGGCTCCTGCACAATGTTCTTGTCAGATAATGTCTCTCAATTTAGAGACGCAGCATTTTCCAACTTTGGCTGGCAGAACTGGGCAGCAGTTCATTAGAAGGCTTAAAATCAGCAGGTTTTGGCTTAGATCACTACATGATCTCTCACTTCAAACACCCTCTAACTATCCAGAATATAGTGTCATACATTTTATGAAGAAAGATTAAAACTTTAAAAAAAAAAATAGATTGTCACTTCCAAGATATGAAAAGGGTTCATATACTCAACGTGCACAACAAAGGCATATTATGTAGAGAGTATACTTAGACATATTTTTTTTTTCCCATAGAATGGAACAGGAGTTACAATGCATAATAAATCAGGTTACCAGATTTTGGGATGTACTTGCTGATCTTACATATTTACGGCACATTTATTACTTGTAGAGGGTGTATTCCTTTTCAGATAAGCCTTCAGCGTCAGCCTCCTAATGAAATGTGTGATGCAGTTAATATGAAATTTTGACTTCAGCTAAAGAATATGAAGAAACTCTATAAAGCACAATTAAATGCCTGGGGTTTGTGTTCCAGTTCCCTGTAATACTGAAGGTGAAGTTCTGACTTGTATTGGTAACTTTCCTTTTAGACATGCCTGAACAACTGCCAGAGGCTGGTATATAACCATATATACCACTGGAATATCTGACCATAGATACAGCTATGGAAAATCCCAAGCCATATCCCCTAATTGCTGCAGCATGAGAACGCCAGTGAACGTAGCTGTAGACAGAAGGACCTCCAGTGCATTTGCTTTGGTAAAGATGGTACTAAGCTGCGGTGCCCCCCACCACTCCTTGCGTTACGTCCCACCGCTGCCTAATGACAGGAGTGAGCTGAATCTAACAGTTCTGTTAGGTGTACGGTGGATTTGAGTTTCTCTGTGTAGGAAACGTAGAAATGTAGGCTACGTTACAGAATGATTAGCAGCAAATCAGAAATAACTTTGGCTTCATCATCATCCCAAGGTTGTTCTGCCCTGAATTCCCACCTGCCCCAGTTCTCATTAGAAACCAAATTGTCAACTTAAACTGAAGAAATTTTATTTTACAAATGGGATAAAGTATAAGTTGCATGATATAAGAGTCTGTAAATAACTTATTACGTAGGTGCTGAGGTTCTGAGTCAGTGCTGAGAATTGTTATGGTTTTTTCTTGGAGACAGACTTTAACTGCCCTTCATATACATATATATATATATACACACACATGCACACTTTTTAATGATTATTTTTCTTTTTTTTTAATATAACATGGAATGACAAATGTTTTTTCCTGTCCTATCAACAGCAAGCAGCTTCTATTTCCTGCCTCAGTGTTTATACAAATCAGAGGAGGAACAAATTTCACATGGCTTCAGCTTTATTATTTTAGGCTTCAGACTTCGAGATCTCCTGTGTCCTTAAGACTGTCCACCTTGTTTCAACATATTTCATTCTGACTTCATACCCACGTGATGCCAAGCTAATGTGCAACTGCAGATATGCCAGTTGCTTTTGTTCTCTTCTATTCACTGTCACCGCAAAAGTCTTTAGCGTGAGGGCAAGAAAACAAAACAAATCTGCCTGACCGTTCGGAAACTTTCTAGTTGTGAATATAGCTGCCAACTCTGACACAGCCAGGGAGAAAGACAACTTCAGAATGTGTTATGTCTGGCTGGGATGAGAGCCAGATTATTAACAGGATGACTTGTTTTGTGAGAGTAAGTGAAAAATTCAATACCACCTATGCTTTCCATCCCCTCTCTCAGCTCTGGTGCCTGGAGTCTTTGAACTGGTATTTGATTATTTATGAATGTATGATAACCAAATAGTGGCACTAAATTGAGAGACATTATCTTCACGGTTGACACAGAGGCTCCACAACTGCCCATTTCTCCAATTTTTTTAAATACATTTGAATGACAAACTGCTGATAAAAATAAATGCTTTGTGACAAGGGAAGAAATATGACTTGAGGGTGTCAGCGTTGGAATGAATATCACAGAGGTCTTCCATCACAGCTGTTAAACGCAGAATGGCATCTAAAACTGCACAGCTCAATAAATGGCCATTATACAGCCTATATCTGTAATCAGGGCGCCCTATCTGTAGTCTTATAGCTGCGTACATGTATGAGGGCAAAATATTTCTAATAACTGGAATTTACTGCACCTAAGACTCGGCTTTCAGACAACAATGGATTACTTTCAAACGGGATGTCTTCCTAAATCAATTTTCTTATCTTTGTTAGATTATTTTCAGGCTGTGTATCTAGCACTCTTATTAACCCATACTTCTTGATTTTTGGTTTTGAATTAGTTTCATATAGCAAATTTTGAATTTTTTTTTTTTTAAATTCATTCTGTATGAATATTCTGTAAATGACAGGTGGATGTGCAACAGCATGAGAGCATGCGTGGCACCACAATTCAAAAATAATATGAGATGAGTTTGTCTTTTATTAACTATTTAGTTTTTATTTTATAAAACAATACCTAATGATGATACTTCCTTTGTATAAATAGCCAAGAATTAATTTCTTTCCTTCAGTGGAAAAAAATGAACTCCTAGTAACGTGCAACATTTTCTACTCTGTTTTTGGCCCATATCATTTCTTCCATCTTTAACAGCCCCCTGCCCCTAAATCCTGAACTTTCTTCACGGTTTGTGTTTGTTTTGAAAATATTTCCTCTTTGGTCTGATTAATTACTTTTATCCAGTGCCATAGCTTTTTATTCCTCCACTCTTTTGCTTTGATTCTATTGTTTTAATTTTTAATGAAGATTTATTAATAGTTTTAGGGGGTTTTAGAAATTGCATTTTATCTTTCACAGAATTTGAAGAGACTTATATGGGATTTGCATTATTAATGCTGTTATTATTATCATTAACTCTACCTGTTTACTTTTACTGGGATGCATTTTTTTCATTTGAATCATCAACTTATAAAACATTAAAAATACATTGCAATGCATGAGTGGCAAGAAAGTTAGCCTAGCTTCATTTATAGCCAGTGTATCTCCAGGGCCTTATGCTTTCTCCTTTAAAGTTATATATGGAAAGAAATATCACCTATGTTTAGATCTTCTTTAAATGATAGCTAATATTCCAGATGTGGAATTAAAGTTTGTCATCTTACGTTGCATGCTGAAATTTCAGAGAGTCGAGGCTGTAAGTTGCAGTAAAAAAAGGCAACCCTGCGGACTGGTAACAAATGCCTCCCGTGGAAACCCATTAGAAACAAAAACAGGAATATAAACAGAAATCTTGCTGACCAGTTTTTTTCTTTTCACTTTCTGCCTCCTCTTGAAGTCTGGTATTGCAAAAATATGCAAAATACAACTTTGTGCCATATATTTGGTCCCAGAAGCAACTGCAAACATCTCGTTCTAAAATTACAATGATGTTTATACTCCAGATTTGTCTACTCTCTATTTTACACCCCATGTCCTGGAACACAGGGCTTGACGGCTGATATAAATATAAACCGTATAGTTTAACTGCAGAAGCTATTCTTATTCATATAAATGCCTAATACTTCCCGCCCGTACCCACTCGTAATTCCCTTAACTATGTCAATAGTATCCTGTGGCAGGAAGCTTACAAGTTCATTATACGCTGTGCCTGGTCCTGGCAAACAATAATTAGTTTAAATTTTGAAATTAAAAGGAAGGAATAAATAAAAAAAAAACCACCACCAAACAAAAAAAAAAAACCAACAAAAACCCTACACCACCAAAACAAATGCAAACCAAAATGGATCAATTTAATACTTCACTTATTTCCTAGTAAACAATTCTCCAGTGATTTCTTTGTGCATGGTCCTTCCTGACTTTTTGCATTACAAGTTTGTTGATGCTTAAGTAGCGTTTTGGTGCTCGCTCGGGAAATTCACTGCACAAAAGTCAAGTAGGACCTAAATATTATTAATAATTTGTTGTGGTGTTTGGCAACATATGTTTGGCAAAGAACAGGAGTAATAAGCTTTGAAGTGTATGCATGTTTTGAGAGAGGATTTTTCACAGGTGCTGAAGCTGCATGGGTCTCAGATGTTCTTAAAGATCTAAGACAACAGAATATCTCTCCAAACCATTAAAGTTTGAAAAGCAAGTGAACAGATGTTCAGTCCTTTCATTTAATATTTCAGGCAGCTGTGTAACTTTACCGTGCTGGGGCTTTTTTTGGTTGTTTTTTTTTTTTTTCTCCCCACTTTTTTTCCCCCTTAACATTTGAAAACTAAACTGGGTTTAAGGTCAGGCCTGATGACAGCCTGAGCGGGTTCCGACAGCTGTTTAAATGTTTGTGACATCTGCCTCGGAAGCCGGGACTCGTGTCTGCAGCTCAGCGTCTCCGTCGTTCTCCAGGGAGCTTCCCCCGGTGAAGACCTTCAGGCGCGGGGCGGGGGGGGCTAAAACTTTCTGCTATTTCTGTCATGCTTTCTTAACGGCCTGGTGCACTTCTTTCATCAGGAATCTGCAATGGGCGAGAATATACAGTTTAAACCATTTAAACCGTGTTAGAAACTGGGAAGAAAAGCAAAAAGCTTTTGAAGGTATCCCTCATGAGGCCTAAACCACATTTTGCTGCTTTTGAGGAGAGCCGCCCCGGCACCGGCACCAGTACGTGGCTAATTTTGCAGGGGAGCCCATCGCAATATGGCATGGTCCTTTCTTCATGCAGAAGCCTGCACCTCAATCGCCTCTCAAACAGCATCTCCCCCGAGGCCTGCGGCATCAGCAGGCTACTGCAGAAATTCTGGCAGCTTCCTGATTAATCCTTAACGTTGGGCTCATCTGTTTCTCTATTAAATTCTCAAATAAGTCTCAAGAAGGCACATGCCCATGTGAAAACCTCCTGGAGGAGTGGTAAGAGGAGGATGAGCTGGAGAGACCCGGCCCGTCCTTAACACGACATGGCTAAATGCACAGCACCCGGCGCAGGGGAAGCGTCGAAAGCATCACGGAAACAATTTGGTTAAATTGTGATCTTTCGGTCTGAAATTCATTTCTCGTCTTGTTTCCGTCAGCTCTTACTGACAGCTTGTGGAATGCCTACATTAACAGATATTTTTCTTTCAGGGTGATTAGCAAATTGCCACTTCAAGCTGGGCTTTGTGCTGCTCATCTGCGGCTGCGTTACACTGCAGGGCAGCTTTCTCAGCGCCACATAGGAATTTTTTTTTAGTGGAGAAACCCTTTGACCACCTTTCCGTGCACCTGCGTGAGTGATGTCTTGCTTGCTGGGGTGTCGGAATTTGACACAGGATAGTAGAGAGAGCTGACGATATTTATTGTAGCGTCTCATCGGTCCCTATGCCTGTGGCCACCTGCAAGGGAGCAATCAGAGGTACAGCATCTGCAAGGAGAAATCATCCAGAAATACTTCTGCAGTGCGAAGTATCTAAGGAAGCACCTTACGCAATGTTTTGGTTTGTATTTTGTCCAATGTCATTCGTTTTATCCGTGAGCTGGACCTTATCTGCCCCAAACTCAGTATTTTCTGCATAAGCCCTTGTCCTCACTTTCTTCAGCACAGATGAGTGTTTCACCAGAACTGGTGCTGTTATTACTATGTCATCAGTTATCTTCTGGATGCCTGTAAGGTTTCCAAGTAGTCTCTGTCCTTTTGCTGCAACACTTTGCTAGCTGACCTTATTCCAAAAGGTAGGCAATGAAACTTGCTCCTGCCCCAGGGTGAACCGAAAGTGCACAGTTAATATCATTCTTCATCTAATCTTACTCGTCAGTATCCAGCCTTCCTTCTAGGATTACTTTTAGCAAACCAGTTGGCTTTGTTTGCTGTCACAGCTTAGCCTTTCCGAGGTTATCAGAATTTGGATACATCCATATTACACCGTTTCTCTTTGTGGTTGATGTCACGCTGTTAGCCCCCAGACCGAATATATTTGTTTTGCCTGTATTCCCTTGTTTCCTTAGCTGCTGCTTGTTTCCTTTGCTGCTTTCTGTCACTGCAACCGTAAATTTTACAGCTGTGCGTGACAGGGATGATGGATGAATACAGATATATGTGTATACTTAAGGGATTCTGCTAACTCCTTGAAGACTTGTGGGTGTTTGTGATCAGTATTCAGTGATGCTTCATGCATTGGGATGTCTGCTTTGCATTAAACCTTTAATTGTGTTTGTGTTACACTGGCTGGCCTTCACGGTACTTCCACGGCAAAGGGTCAAAGACCAGCCTTTCTTCAGCCGTTACCGTGGTAGGGTGACGTCAGACCATGTCCCATGACAGCATTGCAGCACAGGTAGTTCGTTCAATTTCTTTAGCTGGTCTGGGATACGGTGTCTGTTTTAAAAGGTGAACCTCAGCTCCTGTGCTTAACTTTAACCCTCTGAGTGCATTTCTTGGACTACATTCCGCATGTGCTGGAGGGCTTGTCCTATTTTCCGATATTACACCCACAAGAAGAGATTAGTCACATCCGAGTTCAGCCGGGGATTTGTAGGGGTTTTTTTTCCCCTGGGGTCAGTTTGTTGTTTTGAAAAACAAGAATGATAGTTACACATGCCGCATTCATGACGGAAAATTTGCGCAGGCTGGTGGTAGCATCTCTGCCCAGGTGTGAGGTGCGGATGACGTTCTGCTCCGGCTCAAAGCCGCAGGTCCTCCCGTGAGGTTTTGTGGGGCAGTTGGTGCAGGACCGGCGCCGATCTGAAGATGCGGTGCAGGCCCCATCCCCGCTGGGGCGGCCCTGCAGCTCTGCAGGATCCCGGTCGGCCTGCCTCAGGCACCTGTACCCAAGGGGTTTGTCGGTGACGCCAAACACAATTTTATCTGTAAGCACGTCATTCTCAGTATTTTCTGACTCCCAATTTCATGTTTTTTTGCCTCAGCTCTCTCACATTCTTTTCTGTCCGCTGTTCCTCTTGGTAGTGGTGAGACCAGCACTGATATCATTCAGCATTTTGGGGCGGGTGGGTTGGTTGGTTGCGGTTTTCTTTTTCATGGATCGCCATAGTGCTAAAGCATTGTTAGGGCCCCCTCTGGACTTGGGACCATTTTCAGTTTGTTGCTTTGATAACGTGATCTAAATCCCAGAATCTCCTGACCTGCTGAGTTCAGCAAAAATAGCTATTTCCAAGTCCTATCCTGTTTACATGCTTCTTGGGATTCTGTGCTTCTCCTTTCAGCTCTTCGCCAACCCGGTCGATGAGGGTGCGTGGAAGGGAAGGCCATTCACCCCTCCTGCCGCTCCGCGTGTTTTCCCTGCCCCGCTTCCCAGGTGATCTGCTAGGAGCTGTGCTCGCATTCATGCATTTACTGCCCCAGAAAAAACCAAACAGAGCCACTCTCTGACCAGCCTGTGGTCACTCTGTCACCCTCCGTTCACGCACAACATGGACATCAGCATCGTTAATATAAAGTCTGAACTAAAACTCTGCTTTAGGGGAGTAGGACTGGCTCCTGCGGAGGCCCCAGCCTGGCAGCCCTTCAGCTGCTATCAGACTCGGGAGACACACAGTATCCTCGCTGGGGATTATGCCTAAGTACATCTAGAGAGACCGTATCAGCGTAAAAAACTAATCCTCCTTGACCTACAGGCTATACCTCAAAGGATAACCATGTCTCTAATGCTTAAAGCAGCCATAATCACCTCCTGGAAATTAACCTGCTTTAGATTAGGAACGATTTGGCACAGCAAATCTACATCTGGTGATGTTACGCGGCGCTGAAGTTTCCTCGGTCTGCTATTAACAGGATTGTCATAAGCAGGAAAAACCCATAAAAAAAATGTAAGTGTGTTTCTGTGAAATAACCCCGTAAAATTGTGGGGGATTTCTTGTTGTTGGGTTTCTCCCAATATTCCAGTACTGCAGCATGCCGTTAAAGGAAAGATTAACAGTTGAGGCTGGAAAGACAATACGGGTATGCGTAGAAACACACACTTGCCTTCTCTGATAGCATCACTTCAAAAGTATAAACCAAACAAAGAAAAACACTCAGCAAATAATGAGGAGGGGGCAAAAAAACCAAACCCAAAGACTGGAATTAGTACCTTACCGATGGACCCAGGGGGCTTTTTAGATATAGGTAAGGTGCTCATCACCACTAAAACGTCAGGCTGGGTTTTGCAGAACACGGTGATGATTGAATTTCAAGCCAACAGCTTTTTAAATTTTAAAGTGTTTGTGAGAGCATTTCCCAGAGTCTGGTCTGCTGGTGGTCCCAGGACTATTTACTCACTCTGCCCCTACTTACCGGCTTTTAGTTCTAGATTTGTCTAAGACATAACTAAGACCCATTATCGTCTTCCCCAACTGTAATGGATGTACACGCCACAGATGTCATCGCTGTGAGACAGTTAAAGGAACACAGCCTTCACAGCGAGCGTGAAAGAGGTTGTGGCCCATACTAAGGGGCGGTTGTTGCAAGGGTGTGGGAAGCCTGGTTCAAAGGGTCGACTCTGAGGTAAGACTGCGAATTCATCATTTCATCCCATCAGTCCAAGACATGGCGCTCCGGGGCTTGTTAAATTGCACCCACTGTCTGTAATTCCTCCTACAGGGAAGCTATTGCCATAACGCTGTTGACGTAATACTGCAACGATGATGTCTATTGACATGATACTGCAATGGTGATGTCTGCCAAGAACTGGGTTGCCTATAGAGGCTGCACAGCAGCAGAGTGGTAGTCACAGCCACTTTTATCTTCTCTAGCAGTACCATTAAGCTATACCTTTGAGTCACACATAGGGATATTTGCACGTCTCTAGGCACAGAAGTGTCACTGATTTCGGGTCTCCTACCACCCTGACCCCAAACCCTCCACGGCTATGTTCACGATCAGAACAGGATGCCAGAAGATGAAGTAACACTAATATGCAATCACATAAGTTTCTTATTTCTTCTGCACAACTCCTGTCACCTTGTTGTTATCAATCGCTAAGATAAATATTTGTAACAGTGCCACCTGGTGATACCTACTGTAGTGTTATAGTATGTATTTGCTACACTTCTAGAAGAAATGTATTGCTTTTTCTGGTTCTTGCTTATCAGTTTTTAATTAGGTGACATTTTCCAGCTTTTGTAATTAAATTTTGACTTGAGACTAATAATTTGACTTAATAATTTTATATGACAAATTATTTGAAGCATTTTTTCTGAGAGTGCCAGGTATTTTTAATTATGCATTAGGGACTGTACACACATTAAAGAAGTATGCAAAGAGGTTTTTTTCTACCCTATGTAGCCCTAAATAAAAGCAAACAGAGCTGAAGCCTCTAATTTTATCCCAACAGGATGTATCCTACCTGTGTGAACGGGTCCCTCTAAACGATCCAGTTTCTTCAAGTCCTCAAAGCAGGGCTAAGTTCCACAGTTAAGAGCCAGGTCCAAGTCAGTAATGTCTTTCGAGGAAAATAGCGCAATTTTCCTTAGTCACAATAATAGTAGTTTGAGACATAATGTGGAATTGTATGGTTCTGAAAACCATGACCGTAATCTCAAGACAAATTAAGGGATAAGATTCTATGAGTAATTCAGTAGCTGATATTTGACCTTTTATTCAAAATAAATATAAAAGGAGCCTGCCAAAATGGTTTTGTTCTTTTTTTTTTTTTTTTTTTAAAGAGTTCCGATTTATTTTTTCTCAGTTCTATTTCAATGTTATATGGCAATCTGGAAGAAGATTTCTCTACAGCTATATTGTAAGGCAGGTATACTTAGAAAAGATTTATCTCAGTTTTGGTTGCTACTGGGCCATAAGTGGAATAATGTATTCACAAACATGATTGCTACATCCAGCAAATTGATTCAGCCACGTTTGCTCCAGACTTCCTCTGCTTTTCCACGTACTTTGGAGAAGCTGCCTTTCGTTACGATAAATGTTTAGGTAAGAACTATTTATGTCGGTATGAATGTATTAGCACACCAACAGAAGTGTTTATATGCAAACAAGTACATACAAACAAGTATGTATATAAGAAGTTCTTTCCTTCTCTTTTTCCCCTTTTCCTACTTTTTTTTTTTTCACTTACAAGAATGAAATGAGAGTTAAGTCTGTAAGGCAACAATAAATCTGATTGTTCTTTCCATATTTTCTAGTCTAAAGTCTAGAGCTAATATACATATCGAAATGTGATCCAAAGTCCAGAATTTGAAAGACTTGCCACTGTCCATGGGATTTGAATAATTTACTGGCTGAAATACATTTTATGTCGCAATGTGACAAATAATACAAACTGCAGTACAGTTCTCAAATAATAGAGGGGGATTTCTGAGTGGTAGAGTCATGAGCCCAGTTGCTACTCAGATAATTAGGAAAATTAAAACATTTATAGACAATGTACAGGCAATTCACAGACAGTCTGCCACCTGCAGAAAGACAGATAAGTGTAACAAAAATTAATAAAGTCACCATGCTGAATGCTGACGTCCAGTAGCAATAGCTTAAGACTTTTTATGTCACATTTGGACAGAGAATTGTCGCAGTTCTATTCCTGGCATTCCTAATTACCACTTTGGAAAAAAAACCAGAAGATAATTTTTGTAGTGCTGGGACATGAAACAAATCAGCAATGGTGCCAGTTCACTGCAAATACATATGCAGACATGTCAGTCAGCGGTGCAAGAGCTCCGTGATGGATACCAGGACAGATTTTCAGCTCTCCTTTTGGACAGAATTGTCCTCTGGGTGTGTATATTAGCTCACGCTAGGATTTGGCGAGCTGGAAAATCCATGTATTAAGGAAAGTAACCACTTAATTAATGCACGCATTTATTTACACAAAGACTACTTCAGGTACTTTTCAGGTCAGTAAAAGGTAGGGTAACGCAGTAGAAGGTCGCGGTATGTGAGCCAAGCTCTGGAAGAGCTACTTACACTAAGCAACAGTATTTTAATCCAAAAATAAAAGCATTTGTTCAGCGTTAGGAAATACCAGAGCAAAGCCTTTTTCTGATGTAAAGCTGAACTCTGGGGCCAAACTGCGCCTTCATGTCAATAGGAATCGCATCTCCGGATTTCAAAGATAAAGGGGTTGTTAGTAACTCTTTGTGAAAGTGGACATTGCACTGAGATCACCACTAAGAAATCTGGCGTTGAAATGGGAATATTGACGAAGACGTGCCCATTTTAACATGGGATGGCTTCTATTAGCATGCAGTCTAATTAAGTTCACATAGGATAGATGCTTTCTAAATCGAGGCAATTCCCCACCCACAGAATTAACATAAATTTTTACATCAGAGGTGAGCTGAAATGAGAAGGAACCGTCAAGATGCTAAAGTGCTCAGCTATTTCCTTGCTGAACACTATCAGGAAACAAATAATAATAAAATAAACTTGAAAAACTATTCACGTATCCAGAAGTATTTCCCCACTTATTTTTTTTTTTTCTGGAAAATGCAAAATGCTACAGTGCAGTGCTTTCCAGCCTGCTTTATGTCTGCCTTGACACGGTAAGACTCTGGCTTTTTTTTTTTTTTTTTTTTTTTTTACTTCAGTTGTGTCACTTGCTGTTAGATATTTCACTCTAGTGATTTGAAATGCATTTGGAGAAACTATTTTCTGTAGATCTGTATGCATATGCTTGCACAGAGGGACATGCATGTAAATGAGGAAGTATTTCCACTGATTATTGCAATTAAATCAAAAATACAGAGGAGAAGAAGAATTAAACTGCACGTGACATTGCTATGAAAGGATTACAGTGTCAAAAGGGAAAGACATAAATTACAGTATGCCCACATAACTTTAAAAAAAAAAAAAGAAAAAGCAAGCACATTATTATTGATAGTTTCTGGTTTACACACAGATGCACAGACACATGCACATGCACACACATATTGTAACTTATTTTACAGCTTGAAACCAGCAAAGAAAATCCAAAAATACACTGTGTAAATTTGACTGCAAAAATGAGTCCAGAAGGCAAATGGACTATTTGTGAGATTGTACTTTTGGCACTTTATACTTGATTTTTATCCCCCCCCCAAATAACAAGTTATTTTACTTTAAGGACTTCATAGTTGTATCAAAGTTGTTACCAAGCAGTTAAACAATAAATATGTATGATCTGGACACCAGGAAAATCTCAGTGTTTGACAGAAAGAGGCATCCAGTGCAGATTACTTAATTCCTGCACCTCCCGTAACGACCCACCGCAAATATCCTCGGTCTATGTGACGCTACGCTGGAAGATAACCTTGGGGCACCTTTTTAACCTTCACAGTAAAAGCTAAATCTCTGAGCCAACACATGTGTCCAGGTTGGGAGTCTATTGCTGTTAAAAAGTCATAGTACCTACCTGAGTTTTACTTTTTGCCATGATTAATTACAATTATCTGAGCAATAAGAATATCGTGTCTGAATATGTAGGGGCCTGTGTGGAGTGTAAGAGAATTTGTCTTGTATTTTCGGTTGAAGGCCTTCCTCAAATTTTCTAAATCAACCTCAGCAAGACAAATACTTTTTCAAGAAAACCATTTATCAAAAGTAAATAATGCCATTGTGATTGACACCCACTATTTAACTTATTTACTTTGTTAAAGAATCTATTTCTCACGCCTACTATTGTGTCAGAGACCTCTGCATACCCATGGAGACTGATAAAATAGAATGTCAAATAATTGCAAGAGCAACGAGTACTGAGCATTTCCCCATAATTCTGCAAAGAATGGATTTCACATCAGTTCTGGGTTTGATGATTGTACGATAAAAAAGTCTATTTTTAAAAAAAATCATCAATTTTTTTTTTTTTTTTTTTTTGCAAGGGAATCAGGAAAGCAGATCAGCAATGAGTGCTTCAGAAAAGGCACTTACGCCTGGAATCGGAGAGATGAAACAGGGCAGGAAGGAGCTTCTCTGCAAAGACACCCACCTTCCCCAGCGAGTAACGGAGAAAAACCTGAGCAGCAACATCTGGTAGAAAATTATCAAGAACGCTGTTTTCTTTTCGGTACATCAGAGGATACACTTCAAAAGAGAAAAGAAATCATGGTGACCTCTCTTGGCCTTAGTGGGAAGAGGCAATAACCATTGACAATCACAGAACTATGAAACAGAGCAATTATTTTCAACAGTCGATCCATTTTCAACACTCATTGAGCTCACTTGCAAACTTACCATGCAAGACCAAATGGAAAATTCTGCCTAAGAAAGGAAGAAAGAAATTCCTGATCCACCCCCATCCACTTCTGTGCCAAATAGCTAAAGTACACACAGTGAAAAATGCACACTGACCTTTTTGTTCTTTGGGTAAGGATATACATTTTGCAAAAGAAATACTTGAGAAAAGAGCATTTCTCCTTTTGTAGAAAGGGATAACAATAAAATTTCAAATACCTATAGCTGTGCATTTTCACAGGTGGTTATGGGTAGGGTAGACAATACGCCACTAGCTTTTTTTTCTTCTCCAGCACTAATGCTCTTTAGTATTAGAAGCAAAACCACCCGCAAGTTTTAAAGGTCACAAAGGAGGGATTTGGACCGCAGTCACAGGGGAAACTCATCTTCCATGTCTAGTAGGTCTTTATGTCTGTTCGGGGCTCTGGGACACAAACAGTGGAGATGATATTACCTATAGCAAGGAATGACAGCTCTAGGGCAACCCCTTCTTGCCTTGGAAGACTTAATCTCAATCTATAGCACAAAGCCCATCTAGGTGATTTAGATAAACGATGCGCCAGTCTTCAGGTCTTCTGTGAAAAGTTAGCTCTCGTATTAAGGTTTGTATCATGGTTAAACATAGAGATTTTTTTTTTTTTTTTTATTGAACCAAGAATTCCAGTAGTACAGGTATAATATTGAAGTTGACATATACATTAGCTTTGTGTTATTGATGTTGTGGCTTCTATTTCTTTGCACCTTGAATGTAATGTGAATATCAAATAGAAATTCAGCTGGCATCAACTTTCCCAAATTGATCACAAGTTAAAAATCTAAATCTTAATTTATTTTTCTAGGTTTTCTGTCTTTGTGAATAAGATAGGCTGTTCTTCAGAGAGACGTTACATAGGAAGGTGGATGTACTAACAATCCTTTTAGAGGGAAGAAAAGCAACCTCATTTTACTCATGCTTCCCATACACGGGTGGAAGCTCCTTGTAATTCATAATAATCAAAATGTGATTAAAATACATCATATTTCCCTTAAATTCTATTTCTACTTCAAATAGAGGGGGTAATAGAGTTAAAACAAACTTCTGTCCAAAATTCTGCGAACTTAGAGAAGATATAGAAGGAGAAATTCAGTGTTATTGTGTGGTGCATATGGATAGAAACAAAAATCCTGCCACAGCCAAACAAACAAAAGTACAGGACATCGGTTGTATCCTCTCATTTGTAACTGCTAAAATAAGTTATCATGGGGCAACTATGCGCGTGCACACACGCACACACGCACACACATATATGTATCCATGTATAAAATTAGACATATAACTATGGAAACTTCAGTACAGATTTTTCCCTCTTTTGATATACTCCCTGTATTGTAGTTGGCTAACAATAAAATAAAATATAGTGTCTTAATATGTAGCTGACACTGTAAGACCCTAAATTTGCCAGGAGTACTATTTGTACTGAAGAAATTTGATTCCCTGGTGTCATCGGTACTAAAGTAATACCTTTGCAAAAGGTATCATATAATAGCTTTTCTGGTCTCAAGCCTGCGTAGGCTCACCTACTGGTTATTCGCAAAAGCCCAGGAGCGAAAAAACCAACCTGTTTAATTAATCTTCTCCAGAAGTACAAAGAACTGCATTTATATGAACAAGAATGCATGTACAATATCACAAGCATCTGGAAGGGTGGAAGACTGCACCTATGTTTGATACACACCCTCCCCAAAATGTCAGGATATGCATCTTGCTTACAAGTGAGGAGCCCCTGAGCCCTCTGGGGCAAGCAACCTTCACAGCTTCAGACTCCTTTGTCAAAGACATTTCCGAACACTACCAGTTTAACATAGGAGCACTTTCCTAGGGTCCTGGACACTTAGGATGTCTCGTTCTGTTCAGGTAGGACTTGAAATTTGTACTGAGTGTTGGAAACAGGTGAAACTCTTCCAGAGAGTAAAAATCCAGCTGCAATTACATTTTTTTCCTAACGTGCCTGCTTACCCTTCTGTTTTTACTGTTGTTAAAAAAAAAAAAAGATTAAAATTTTATCTAATTTACTTGTCATTTCATAGACTATATTCTTCACATGCAATCACTGTTCACATTAAATTATGTTTTACAAAAACCTACCTAACATTCACATGTTGTGTTTAAACCAAGTGCGTTGGGCAGTCACACACCCCGACAAATATTCTCCATTTTCCCTGCACGCTCCTGACTTGGGATAAAGGGCTTGTTCATAAAATGGAGTTTTACATGCAGAGGAAGCGGAATGTGTTCGCTTTTTGTACTAGAAAAGTTAAAATTCCTTTCTCATCGTAATCTGTAATCTGACATGCTTATAAATACCCCGTCACGCTCTGCCTTGCACATTCCTAATCTTCTGTTGATAGTCATATTGACTTCCATTTACACTGCTTCGCTCATGCCCATTCATACTGAATCAGGCTTTGTGCTTGGTTGATCACGCTGAATGAAAACCATTCTTTGCCTCTCAGACTTTTATATTCATAACCGTTGGTATTTCTTTATTCATATTCTCTGCCTCACACAGCCATTGTGTATTACCTCAAGATATTTCCAGCCTGTGTAGCCTTAAAATTTAAGACCTGATTTAGGGGGAAAAAGTATCCGTGAAACTGATATACTTAAGGAAAAAAAAAAAAAAAAATCCACTATCTGGATTTGCTTCTTTCTTGAAAAGAAAAATGGAAAGTTTTAGTGAACTGAAAAAAAGAAGTGTGGAAAAATACTACAGTGGGATATTTGTTATGGGGCGCACTTAGGGCCAGTTGCTGATACCCTTATAATGAATAGTTCACCCTCTGAGTATGAATCGACTGAGTTGGTCCACTCAAAGTATACTGCATTACTCAGCGTGGTGAAGGACGGCAAAGATTGCCACCCAAGCCTTGGGAGATTTGGCATTGAAAAAGTAGTTTAACTGTGCCGAGGTTATAAAGTCTGATTGCTAGCTTGAAACTGGGGAGCGAGGGGGCACTTGTTTTACATAGAGAGATCACTTCTGCTTGAAGGAGTGATTTGACACCTATGGGCCATGTATAAGATGCGCTATGATAGAGAGGAGTTGATATTTTTGGCAGTATAGAATTGAAATAAAAATGCAAAGACTGATTGTCTCTCCCTTCCTGTCTTAATAGCATTTTCCTGGCACTCTCAGGTACTCGTGATATACTCAGAGTTGAGTGGTACCGTGCATGACAAAAGGCTTCCAAACATGATACCATATTACCTTTTTATTCATTATTTGGTTTGCTATTTGCCAGATGTATACTTCAGTTACAATGCAAAAAGAATATACTGAACATATGTGCTACAACATTAATTTAGAAACTTCGACGTATTTGAGAAAAGGTTTCTGTGTTTTGCAGCTTTGCATTTTCAGTAAAAGCATGCTACAGCTTATTTGTCTTGGCTGTATTATAACCATCCGTCTGTAAGATATAACAACTACTTTATGCAGTTGATTTTCTTCTTATATGTAGGTGGGTTCTATCTCAAATGATCCACTTTCCATTATCAGGATTGATCTACAAAAATCTGATACAGTTCCTCAAATGGCCACAAAATTATCCTTTTTATGGAAATGACACAAAAATACTTTTCAACCTCAGCTTTAATACTCTGGTCTTCCTGTGTCATTTTATTCTTTTTATTTCCTTACAGCACATGTCCCAGTAGATATTTCTTGCCTTTCGCATCTGGATGAATTTAAAATACAGCACGGCAGACTAAAAAAAGGGGGTAGTCTCATTAATGGAGGTAATTTGCAAGCACAGTAAGAATTGGTTCAAGTTTACAGGGTAGAAATTTTATGACTCTTCTGTGGTAGCAGCAAGGTGTTCTTAGTCACGTTGAGAAAACAAAGCAAAACAAAACAAAACACAGCCCTGCTTTGTTTTCTAATCCAGGTAAAGGATGTGCTCACCAGGTCTGAAATTTCGTCCTTTTCTAGGGCACCCAGACAGGAACTGGCAGAAGGAAGTCTCTGCCGGGAGAGGAGCGTCCGAGTGATGTCCCGGCATCTGCTCCAGTGGCTCCCGGCGGCTCTCTGTGGGCAACGTGAAGTGGGAGAAGGTGCGAGAGCAACTTGACGGGCTGCTGGAGGACGCAGCGGCCGTGTGAACTGTCTAAACCAGACAGGTTAATACTGCTCCCGTCAATCGCAGTAAGTTAGGGGCCGCTGCTGTCTAATCACAGTGTGCGGACCCTTGCTGGTCACAGACTTTTTGCTATTATGTCAGAAGACCAAAACAACCCCGTATCGTGCCATATTGAATAGCCACCATTAGAAGGACGGTAGCAGTGAAATAAAGCATCGTTTCGCACGTGATAATTTTAAATGCCTTTTAAAGCCTCTTAAAAATAAAACACCAGCTGCCAAGAGTCGTGGTTAAGGGAGCGGAGACTCGGCAGGTGTTAGAGGGGAAGAGCGGTGTATGCTCCTGCGGCGGCCCCTCGCCTCTTACAGAGGCAAGAAAACTCCACGGGACAGAGGGGGGATACGCATCTATAAATATATATATATATATATATATGTTGCCAGATCCCTAGTTAGTGTAAATCAAGATGGCTTAATCTGTGCCCTGACAATGTAAAATAAAAATAAAATTTAAAAAAATAAAATAATAAAAAAAAAATCTGAGTATCTCATCTGTTACTATGTCATACACCCACTCTTCATGGACTTGGAGTAACAGCAGTTTCATAGTCCCCCAAAGTCCTTTGCTAATTGCTTGCTTAGAAGCTGAAAAGGGTTTGGGGTTTAGTTTGGCTGGGGAAGAAGGGGAGGGTGTGGTGTTTGATTGTTTGGGGGTTTTTCATCCCCCAAAGTAGAGGGTGCCAACACAAAACTGTCTATTACACATTTCATAGCCTGCGTGGGTCAAAACTCTTTAACTAGATGTGTACGTCAAACAATTTCAGCGCCTCCCAGAAGAGAACAATCTAACTAGCTGGTACGAATAATGTTTGTACATTTGAGTAATAGTGCTTCCTGAAAAACAATGTCTTTTCCTGTATATGTCTTTTTATTACCTGCAGCTCTTTCATCAGCCAACATCTGCTCTTTGATTCAAGCTCTTTCCTTTTTCCCATGCTGATAGCTGTTAACACTGAACCTGCCTGTTACAGTTCAGGCTGTAAACAGCATGGAAATATTCAGCGTTGCTGGTGTCAAGAATCTTTAATGTAGTCCCAGACTTTAAAGGGTACGTTCAAATAAATAGGAGATCAGCCTTCTGTCATGTTCCGGCTTGACATTCCCGAGGCAGCACAAATAACCTGCTCAGTAAAGTGTAAAAAGCATTGAAGCAACAGATGAAAAGTTTGTTTTCTGTAGTTCTGCTTAGTAAAAATAAAATATATTTTCATGATAAATAGCAGCACGCCTTCGTGTAGCTATTTCTGTTCAATCATTAAGGCTCAGCTTCCTATTTGAATCATTGCTCAAACAGTCTTCTTCCTGAGAGGAAGACAGGGAAAAAGAATAATCCCTTTAAGATGTATCACCAATCCAAATGTGCCTGTGGTGGTTTGCAGGCCACTGCTTCACCACTCGTACACACTTTTTTTAACCCCTCCATTGCACGCTCCTCCCCATCTTGTGTTTTGGAGAGCTTAGTGCTGCGCTCGTCCCTCTGGGCGAGATCACTCGCAGTACTCGAGGCGGCTCACTGGCATCTGGACTACCCAGCCTGGGGATACCAGCAGCGACGCTTCTGGGGCCGCTGTGAGGCGTTCAGAGAGATGGTGCTGAAGTGACACCTGATCAGGGCAAGTCCCCACGTAGCCTTAAGACGGCGCTATTCTTACTGCTCGGGTTCGGCTGCCGCGTGCACGTTATGCGATCGGGGCACTGAAAATGAAACCAGACATCTCTAAATGAGGCGTTCTGGATATCCAACCGCCTGTACAGCATGACGACGTCTCTGTAGCTTTGGGAACGTGAATCTGAATTGTGTCTAAACCGTAGCAACTTCGTTAATTTGAATCAGAGGCTCACCTTGGATAAATGCATGCAAACAAACTCAGCGATGTGTGAATGTTTATCACCTATAGAGCTTTATTTAATAGATTAGACATAGATCTGCTCATTCATTCATCATTCAGGAATACAGGCGTTAAAGGGCACCGTGAACAAAGTCTGTTTGCCAGGAAAAGACCTATTAGCATAGATCTCAGAGTACAACACACCGAGCTGAAAATTGCATTGCCTATACTTCTAATTGATGGGTGGAAAGCCATTGCTATCTCCGGTTCGCATCGCGTTGTCCTGATGGGTCACGATAATCCAGCCGCTGCGGAGTTAACGATGCAGCACTGCCAGAGTCTGGATCCCAGGAGGAGAGATGGGTACCTACAATCACACCGCTGTAGCACAGGCTTTGACAAATGCCATCACAGCTGTGCAGAAGGAATTGTAGGGAGCTGTTTTATTTTGTTTGCTATCTACGAGAACGTCAGTAACTCAATATTGTAGGTAGCCTGTCTGGACAAACTGGTTTTTGTGCCGAAATGACGTAGCGTAGTGCAAACGCGATGGCAAGTAGGACACGTGCATACAGATAGCTTCCCTCTTTGTGAACGTGTGGGACTTCCTGGGAAGCCTTGAGATATCTTTATTCCAATATAACTTACTCCGGCATTTAGGAGCTACCGGCTTTTCTATTGAAGTGGATATTTTTCAGTTCTCGACTGACACAGAAGGGATGAGGAAAAATGAGTGCAATAGTGTAGGCGATCTGGTTAACAGGATGCTCCTTATTCTCTAAGTATGCTCGACATCATAGTTTTCAAACAAATATTCATTAATATTAATTAATTTATCCTCATCTCAACTCCTGTGAAGTAGGAAATGTTGATCCCTACCTCACACAGATTTCTCTGAATAATCTTCTGGCCTCAGAGTTGCAATCTCTCTTAACTGACTCCAAACCAGCCCTTCTTTCTCCTGCTCCAGGTTCCACTCTTCTTTGATGCCTTATTATTCTACCTTCCGGCTTTAGTTTGTCTGCAGTTTATCTATTATTCCTCTCTTGTTAATCTGATCCTTGGGAATACAGTGTGCTACTGAAAAGGAATAAATATATAAATGTATGTTTTAGTTCTTCATTTATCAGCTGTTAAACATTGTATTGATATATGTGTAGTACTTTAGATTCTATTTCTAAATTAATTAGGCATTACACTAGCAGGTCATTCAAAGTAAATTCCATTGTGTGCATTTAGTAAAAAACATTTGACTGCTGAAGATTGTATTTCATGTGCATTGAACATGTTAATTCATGGAATACCTCACTACGGAATCTACCGTGGCATTAATGAAGTTCCTGTTTCTATACAGGTACAAACAGGCTGCAGTTTATACTCAGACATAAATATACAGGCACATAGTTAAGATATTAACAAAAGGGGTGTGTGTGTATATATATATATGAAAAATCTCTTTGTAGCTATACATATTTTACAATATATTTTATACACAACTTTATGTATGGTATATATTGTGAGTACTATACGACAATAAATACATTACAAACAGAAATAAACTCTGTATATGTACACATACATATTATATACACCACACCCACTTTCTGCAAGTGTATACATCTACATGTATTCATAATTATTACTGTGAGTATCGCTTTTTCAATCATTGTTAATTAGGATTTATAGTGATAATGTTGATGGACCCTTAACAAATAAAGCATGACAGGCATTGCAGTTTTGGGCAATTATGCTGCACCTCAGGTGGTGTTAGCTGGCAGTAAGCCAAATGACTAAAATCACACAAGAACTCAATAATCTCTCCGCAATGGTTTCATTTGAGTGTCTCGTTGCTATTTTGAAATGCTATATGATAAATAAAAAAAAAGAAGAGAAATGCTTCTGTCCAAACGTACTGGGGATATGGTGGTGGGAATGACACCAACGATGTCAGTCAAAAGGGTTCAAACGTGGTCTGAGCTGTAAGTTTTTCATTTAATTATAGCAGTATTAATAGATGTCACTGTAGTTTATATGTTTTACAGTGTGAGCTGTGCAACAGAATAGGTTTTTCTAAAAAGCAGATGGTTTTATTTCTTTACAGGCAAAAGTAAATTCAGACAAGATTTGGAAGAGATCTTTTATCAGACCGAAACATCTGTAACGTGAGTACCAATCACGTACAATTTCTATACAATTCTTTTTCCGGTTTTGAATATGATGCTTCTGGACCAAATGTTTGTATACCACTTTGGAAGGCCATTGCCTTTAGAAAGTACTTTAAAGTGACTTTGCAAAATATATGACTGTCCAAGACAATTTTGGTATGGGGTTATATTTTTTGCAATTTTTGTAATCATTCTGGGGAAAAAGAAGAAAAAAAGTTCATGTGTTATACAGATCCAGCTCCACAGAAGGAAACATAATGCAGACTCTGAGCAGAATGGGGATGGCTGCAGCCTGACCTGGAGCTTCAGCCTCGGAATCCCTCAGAAAGCATGTTAGTCCTCACTTCCGCGGGTACTCGGTGATCCCGCGCACGCCCAGAAATGTGCCCGAATGGCAAGGCTGGGTAAGGAAGGATCAATCTTTGCTTGAGGCTGAGGAAATCCAGGGATATCCGCCATCCCTCCTGACACTGACCTTCCCTCCTGTGAGATGTAGGTTCAGGCGTCACACTCAACGCCTAAGCTGGAAGCTGTGTTGTTTTATTTAAAGAGAAGTGACTTTCTTTACGCGGGAGCGCTCCCCAGCAAGTAATACCTGTGCTATAGGTACATATAGCCCCGGGATCAGTAACCACAGTCGTAGTCCCGTTTGGAGACGTCTGCATTGCCTCTCTCACGTCACCCTTTCTCTACGAATGGTGAATCTCCTCATGGCCCTCTCGTTCCTGTTCACAGATGACAGATCACCGCGCTTTCTTAGGGGAACAGCTCTATCCTAAAATCCAGCTGTAATGCTGTATATAAAACACACTGATGAAATAGTGGGTTAGAACTGGGCCAACAAAGATATCAATCAAAATAGTTATTAAGTGTCAATTACTTTGTTTGGTAATTAACTAATACCTAATGAATTTCCTTATGGCTGTTTCCTTTAAAGCCAATTAAATGCTTGAACAGACCTTCCATGTTTAATAAACTAATAAGAATGATTCATTTATAGCATATGCGTTTTTGAATAATTACCAAGCAGCTGTTCTTATCTCCAGTATTTTTATTAAACCTCAGCAATCAGTTTTCACAATAATTCAGTATTTAAAATGCATGATCTTGAAAACTTGGTTATATTAATTTGTGTTGCTGCTTTTGAATAATTTTATTTCACTACACACTGTTTGTGATTTGTCAACACACATAGAATTTAATTTTAGTTGCTGGTAATAAGTTACTTAGAACTTGAAATTCCATTGTCCTGCAATGTAATTATTTTCTTATCTGTAAACTATTACCATTTGGTTAAGTATCAGACACAAAGACCACAAAAACGACGTTGATTCTGCACAAGGGTTCATCCAGACTATTTTTTTCCAACAGCGTCATGAACAGAGAGAAAACTATGTTCCAGGTGCGCATCCACTTGCCAGAAGAGCCCGTGCAAGGTATGCAGCCATACCACCCTGCACCACCCCTCCTTTGGGACTCGGCTCCCCCCCCGGCTCTGCGTCACGGGTCTTGGTTCTTGCTTCGGAAGGGACGGCGTGCCTTTGAGCTCCACCCGCTTTCTTCTTGCCACACCGGATTCAGGAAATCTCTGCCCTTTCCTCCTCCAGCCTTTGCCCTTTCCGGCTGAACACGCTGAGCCTACCCAGCTTCACGTCACCCCCCCGAAATGCACAGCAACACCCCGTCTATACCTCACTTTCCTTGCTTGTGAGGGGAGGAAAAAAAAAAAAAACCACCACTGTATTTACCCACCTGTTCCAAGCACTTCGATACGTATGAAAGAATACTAATCTGATCCACTCACGCTTTCAAATGCAAAACTATTATTATTAATGCTAAAATGAAAACAATGAGGCTTAATTTATTTCTACTACTTTGGAACATTTAATTAGTATGGCAATAAGAAAAAATGAATATAGATTCATATATGAGATGCCAAATGTTATATTTGTCATAGAACTAGCATTTTAAAAAGTTTGGCAAATAAAGGGGTATGCAAAGTCTGAAAATGCATACAAAATAATAATATGTGTTAGGGCAGATACAGGCTCACAACATCAAGCAGCAGGGAATGCATGTTTTCCTATTTCAGAGTAAAAACTCTAGATTTGCTAGAACTAAAAATGAATGTATGAGATGTTCTACTTTTTGTACTTCCTGATGGCAAAAGACAGTTTTCTGTGGATACAGTGAGGATGACTCTTAAATAAATAAACAAGAGGAAATTAAGTCAGAAACAGGTCAGCCCAGGTTCCTATCTTATTAAAATCAAATGAATTTGGATAATGTGTTCTTCTTCTTGCTAGACGATCAGCGCTGTGCAGTCTGTGGTGCGTCCTCTGGAAGAAGGAGCTGTGCAGTCCGTGATGTGTCCTCGCTAACGGGAGCCCGTTAGGTCATCGCCAATCTGTTCGCAGCAAGGTTCAGAGCTGGGAGCTAACCTGAGCTGACACGAGAACAGCTGTGGGTCCTCACAAGTGGACGGCAGGCACAGACCGTCTCGAGCACAGACACAAACAACGCAGGCTTTACGTAGCGCTAATCCTCGGGTATAGGCATGTAAGATAACGAATAGCAACAGACACTTGAAAGCGCTTGTTGAGATGCAGAACGAAGGGATGACTGACGGAAGCTAGAGCTAAAAAATAATTCGAGTTACCATTATTTATCTTCTTTTTCCCTAAGTGAACTATGTAATGATGCAGAAAGACTAATTAAGTTAATGCGCTGTCTCCAGGAATTTTCGGATACTGCAGATGCCAAAGTTTGTCCTTCATTATACGATTTAGAATTTCAAGGATGTGGCTTATATTGTAGGAGCTATCCTGTCCTTGTTAGCCTAGAAAAATCTACCTTTCTTAAAAGAAATATATTTTGACCTTGTCAGTCAATTGTTTTTCTGATTTATTAAATCAATGGCTGAACAAAACATGTTCAGTGTAATTGCCAGGTTTTAAATACATGTTTAGTACAGCAGGAACAGAATAGGTATGGCCTGATTTCTACTGAAAAGAATTCATTTTGCAAACTAAATTTCTTTCTTTCCAGTTTTCCAAGTTTAACTCCCATTCCTTCAAACAATCTTAATGTCCTATAACTATAAAATCAAAAAACTGTAAAAATTATGCATACGGCCTAAGTCAGGACCCTAAGTTAGGACCCTGTACCAGTGAAAAGCTATAGGAACCTTCAGGACAAAACTCATTTCATCCACCTTTAACAGATATCTTTAAGTGACACCTAACCCTTCATCCCTTGATCATGCCCACTTCTCTTTGTTACGTATACGAATTGTCCCGGTCCAGACAAACGGCTCGGAGAACTTTATCTAACTTTTAGACATTTGAGATCAGATGAATCACATCTCATTTGATCCCTTTCCCTTTGCAAAGCTGAAGGACTGGTCTTCTGGCAAGTCCAGTTTAAGCAATGACTGAGGATGAAACTCTTGGACTGACTAGTCTTTCTGCTACGATGGTCGCCGCCTCTTCCTCAGAGATGTGACACCTTATTGAAGAGGGTTCCCTGGGTGTCAACGTAAATAACCTCTTTATTAGTAAGTTTTGGTTCTGCAGGAGTAATGCCAAAGGGAATCAAAAAAGTCAAGTGTCCCATTCTTCATCTCTTCCGTCCTTTGAAGGGGACAAGTGGGCAGAAATGTTATGAAGGGCAAACTTCTACCTCTCTTTGATCATCCCAGGGCACACAGAGAGAGGTTTTTTTTCTATCCATGTGGAACAACTCAAAGGAAGGAGGTAGAAAGAAGAATTGTTCCTTATTTTGTGATATTTTAAAACTTACTGTAAAAATAGGTCCTTGGAATATATTATCACTTCCTAATAAATGAAGAATGAAACATCTATCCAGGCAGCTTTCAATCAAACCTATACAGTATACTAGATACTGATTGTATACATGAATACAAAGATTGATGGAGTAAAAGAGATTAATAATTTTCTTGTAATTTGTTTATGCTTTTTATTTATTGTTTCCTAATATCCTTCTATAATGTATATCTGGCATTTCAGGAAAAGTGGGGAGCATCTAAAGCAGGTATTTATACTGTTCTATGCTTTGTAACAATTATTCCCACTACTGGTTTTGGTATTTCATGGGAAATTAGTATAAATCCATTAGAAACCACATTGAATCCTGCAGTGAGTGGAGGTCTAACAAATCCAATTTTCAACTTACTACTTTGGGAAAGCCTTACTTTAAAAGTTAATAAACCAGTAATGTCAACAGCAATGAACAGTAGGCTGACTACAATAGGAGTCCTGGCTTTCTTACATGCTTTCTCTAATCAAAAGGAGCCAATTATTTTTCGAGTTGTTCAAAATGTCATCTAATTGGCTGCTTGAAAGTTGTGTGGACTGACAGAAATGTAAAATTAATCAAAATCCTGCTTTTAAAAATGTACAAAGAATGTAATACGTTGTTATTTTCCCCAAGCGATGAAGCTCAAATCCTTCTTCCATTTTAGAGCCCACAGTAGGGAGTAAGGGAGAGGAAAGGATGCTTGCAATTATTATACATAGAAACACTCAAATTGATTCTTTTCTTGGCTCCTGCAGCCAGCTGGCTAAACTGGGAAGGAAACGTGCTCTATCACACACCCCACGGTCCCTCATCTCCCATCATCCAGACTGAGGACCCGTCCAGACAGGCCCAGGCATCACAGTTCCTTCCATGCCAGGCATAACAAAGAGCGGGTTTAAGCACAGATCTTGCCTCAGGTTGGAGGTAAGATGCAACAGCGAAGCACCCTTGGAGGTGTAAGCTGAGGACAGTGTTTCGGTTCGCCCATTTAGAGTCTGATCTCCATGGTCACTCAGGGGAAGTTCAGAAACATGGGAATGCCAAAAATCATCAGTGCTTCTTGCCTAATCCTAATCATAGGCTGCTATTTCAGGAGCTCAGTGAAGTCTACTCATGGTTTTGTTTGGGTTTTTCACACACACACGCAAAATGTAAATTTTTTAATCTATGTTTTTGCCAGCAAGAAGACTAAAGAAGCCACTCCATTATTATGTGCTCTTGCTTTACCACTCTTCCCTAGCACTTTTATTGGCAAAATAATAAATCACAAACCATAGAACAATGTCATCTTTGCTTAAAACCGTGGTTTAAGAACCAAAGCTTCAACTTAGATCAATATGAGGGTTGTGTGTCCCCCATGAGAATTAGTCATTGCAAGAAGATTAAAATAAGTGCACTGTAATGAAAGAATTTGCAAACCTCAACAATCTGTGTAACAACAGAAGACATAATTTTTTATAAAGTTACTTGCCATTTATTAAAACTACAGGACTTTTTTTAGAATTTTAGACAGCAAAGATTTTTTTTTTCCCCTTCATTAAAAATAATCATCTCCCTTGAATGAATGTCCATAACAATTGCAGTAAAATTCATCATCATAAGAAACAACAGGTGGAAAGCACAGTTGTGCCGTAGGAAGAAAAATGGGTTTAGGTCTTTGCACCATTTAATATCTTTGTTTGTTATTTTCTCTAGTATATGTTTAACTTGAATGTTTTCTGATTGCACTGGAGATTTTATAGCACAGAACTTCTGCAAAGCCTTGCAGAGTACTAAGATGAAATGAGTTTCATTTAAGGATATCGAATATGAGATATACACTGAAAAATAAATCATTCTCTCCTTATTTAATCTTTTTCTTCTGCATCTGCCCTATTCAGTTTTTTCTCTTCTATATCACAGGTCTGTTTCTCTAAGTAGCAGTGTGAGTCTGAATTAAGTTGGGTATTCTCATTTTTGGTGAAAAAGAGAGTTTCAAATTCTGCTTCTTGCTCACACTGCTAGAAACAAGTGCTCTCTTAATTTCCATTGTACTTTAAGAATAGCTTTGGTTTGTCATCTTCCTTCGGTGCATTAAGTGCTATTTTGCCTGACATTTCCTTTGAGCTATTTTAAACTTTTATTAAATGAATTATTACAAAACAATGAGGTTCCCAAAGTTCCCGTATGGCACGACGGCTTTGTGGTGGGTTCTAGAGCAACCTGTGGATGCAATGGTTTGGTAACAGGATCGTTTTCCTACATCACTGGGGCCAGAAGAAGAGTTCAGCTTTCAAATCAAGCCTTTGCAAAGGCTACCTAATGACACACTTCCTGAAACGGATGGAAAAAATTATAGTTTCCGTCATGCGGTGAAAATGGAAACATCCCACGCCATCGGTCTCAGCACCCCATGGGATTAGCCCGTCCTGTGTCTAATGAAAAGGTGGGGCAGGTGTCTGGGCTGTTTCCTTCTTTCTTACTTTCCAATTGCTTAGGGGCTTTTCATTTTTCAGGTGAGGAATTCCACCTCTTTCAGACCGTAAGGAATGAAATGAAACTCACTGAACCTGCGGAGCACAAGGTGTAGTTTCTGTGGCAACGATCCCCATTTGACAGCTCTCAGGACTTGCCTTTGCCTCCCGCGACTTATTTACTGCTTCAGCAGCGCAGGTAGCAGAGGTGAGGTCAGCAAGTTGCACAATGATCACTCATGATATGAAGCGCAGAAATACAAGTATCAGAAAAGTTTATTTATGGAGAAAGGAAAAAAAAAGGAAAATTAAAAGATTAAAATAACATTCAGCTGATATTACTGAGTCATTCCACAGAGGACTGGTAAATCAGTGAACAGATTACAACACATGCTGCTCAAGTAACCGTTTTGCTGGTTCGAAGCATTATGTTTATATTTTCTTAAATTTAAAATAATGATGGGCAGACACAACTTTCTGCTTTACCCTCTTTTAATATTGCTTTCATTCTGTACCTAGGTCAAGCACCTGCACACATGCACCGTTACTCTTTTCTTTACTCTTCCAAGTATTAAGAGCTATACTATCTGATTAGCGCTACGTAAAGCCTGCGCTGTTTGTGTCTGTGCTCGAGACGGTCTGTGCCTGCCGTCCACTTGTGAGGACCCACAGCTGTTCTCGTGTCAGCCCAGGTTAGCTCCCAGCTCTGAACCTCGCTGCGAACAGATTGGCGATGACCTAACGGGCTCCCGTTAGCGAGCCTTCTTCCAGAGGACAAATTGCTGGTTGCAGTGCTGCTTTTTTTCAGTCTGATAAATCCAGCAATATCTGAGCTGAACTTATTCCCTCTTAATTATTTAGAGTTGCTTCAGGTACCTTCTAGAGCAAATAAAAAATAGATATTTACAGGTGGTAATTGTGTTTCATTGGTGCATTCCAACAAGTAGGAGGAATCAGAGTCTAATTAGTGAATTGTATCATAGCCTACAACAATAATGATATTAATTATAAAGAACACTCCACATAAGCATGTAGCTTTAGATCATTACAAAGCCATCCTCATTAAATAACAATGATGGTTATTATCCAAATTGCAAAGAAATGATATGCTGAAACAATATGAAAACCACTGTGGAAATTTCAAAGTACCTCTAGCTTTATTTATTTTGTTGTTTTGTTGGGGTTTTTTTTTTTCAGAATTGCACAGTTGGAGTTACCTGGAGAAGGGGTGAACTCCACATTCGCATCACAGAATGCATCAACAGACCATCAAGTGACAAATAATGGTATGACCTTGATAACAGGTTGTCTGAGCGTCATCTTTCCAAAGCCATTTAGCACTGGCGTTCACAGCGCACCAGTAGGATCTTCAGTTACTGGAGATAAGTATTTCAAAAGCTATTAGAAAATCTAACATAAGAGGAGAAATCCTACTAGTCATGATAGACTATGGGTAAGGCATCAACTTTTGGACTTGCAAGCATGGGTTTGAAAACAAGGGAATACAAAGAAGTCCTGCATGGTGCACTAAACCCAGGATGAATTACGAGTCAAATGACTGAGGAGCCCAGTCCTACTTTTGCAGAGTATTTAGGTGCCCAGGAGAGTGGTTTTACAGGTGTGTAGCTACCCAGAGGTATCAATCCAAACCTGACAGGCTCAGGACTCCTTTAAAAATTGTGTGTGCGGTGTAAGATGGTTATCTGGGATGCTTCACATTCAAAGGGATCTCAAAATCCACAGTGGGGTAATAAATGAGGTGTATGAGCTACTGGAAGTTTCCGTCCTCATTGCCTCTAACGAAAAGTTAGCTGAATGACTAAGTCTGGCCCTGGATCCTGAGACAGGTCACGTAGGTGAGACTGATGGAGGTCTGCTGTCACTGGCATCCGTCCGTGATGTGCTTTTAATTTTAAAAAAATTGGATCGAGGTGTCTGTCTATTGCAGTTAGGAATGCATATTCTTTGCTTGAAATACCAACTACTCTTCGCTGAACAATAACGCATTATGAATATTCTTTTGTTATTTTCTTTATCTAAGATTCTCTTAAGCTAATGGAATATGCTCACTGTCCCCTCTTTGGGTCTACGTAATTTGGATAAAGTTATAGGAAAAAGAAATACATGAAGAGCATTGCTAAAAATAGAAAACAACTTTAACTCCTCTCATAATTTAAATGCAGACATATTTTACACATTCATAGACATATAAATAGGTACATATTTCACTCATAGCCCTTTGAAGATTATTGCCAAAAGAGAATTTGTTACATGCAGATGTTTCATGCTGATTTCTGATGTTTAATCAACCCACATTGTCTTTGGAGATATCGTTGTGATTTTTCACAGAAAATTTAATTACAATGACTATTCCAGACTGGATTGAAAAATTAATGAGAGGAAAAAATTATATGTTGGTATTTAGTATAATCTTTGATATTTCAAGAGCTGGAGAGAGCCTGCAAAGGATTTGAAAGCTGGTTGAACAAGTCCCTGGTTGAACTGGCTCCAGCCCTGAATGACTGGCTTCTATCTTCTACCTATTATCTTTGCAAAATATTCACCTTGCTTTTGGCATTGTGTTTATCTGATTGCTTCAGGCAAAATTAGATTACTGACCTCATCACTTGGAGTTTTGTTTTATTCTCAGTAGAAAGCAGTTAGATCAAACTCATATAAAGGATCGGCAATGAAGTTGGCACTGGGGGAATTTTATTTTTCATTTGTTTTTTATTTTCCTTTTATTTCTTTGGTGAAATAGTTTTTACTAAGTTACGGGAAAAGAGTGCAAATTGAAAGCTAGCTGAAACAGTGCTGAAACAATGCAGCTATTTCTTCAGAAAGAGGAGAGGAAAAATGTGCAGCTATTTCCCTTTCTGTACATTAATCTGCTGTTGAAACTTGTGTCTTCGAAAAGGAAAAATACTGATTATTTTATAAATACAGCAGGCTCTTGGTTTTGGAGTTGAGACAGTCCACATATTGTCTGGTGTTGTGGTTTAACCCGGCAGGCAGCTAGAACAGCCACAGAGCCGTTCGCTCATGCACCCCGCCACCCCCACCCGAAGTGAGATGGGGGAGAGAATCAGGAAAAACAGGTAAAACACGTGGGTTGAGACAGTTTAATAGGACAGAAAAGGAAGAAACTAATAGTAATAATACAATATACAAAACAAGTGATGCGCAGCACAACTGCTCACCACCCGCAGAGCACTGATGCCCGGCCAGTTCCAGAGCCGCAGTTCTGCCCCCAGCCAGCTTCCCCCCAGTTATACACTGAGCATGACGTCATACGGTGTGAAATATCCCTTTGGCCAGTTGGGGTCAGCTGTCCTGGCCGTGTCCCCTCCCAGCTCCTTGCGTACCCCCAGCCTCCTCACTGGTGGGGCAGTAGGAGAAGCTGAAAAGTCCTTGACCTGGTGTAAACATTGCCTAGCAACAACCAAACCAAGAGTGTGTTATCAACATTATTTGCATCCTAAATCCAAAACACAGCACTATGCCCACTACTAGAAAGAAAAGTAACTCTATCCCAGCCGAAACCAGGACATCTGGGAAGCAAGAGTTATACATACAGCATGAAATGATTAATAGAATTGACTGAATTGTGGATGGACTAGTTGAACAGAACAGAACAGTGCTGCTCTTCTCATGGTCACTACTGAGCTACTCATATACAAGAATACCTAAAAAGATAGCCTATTTGGGAGTATTGCCATGGTAAATTGAATCCAGAGTTCCTGTTTTTGTAAGTGTCCAGATTGGATGGTTCAGAGAAAAAACCATGAGGAAGCAAAAGCAACTGTGTGATCACCTTTACGCATGCAATCTCTTCCTCATACCATTTAGCCAAAAATCGCCTTAGATCCTGAGACACTATGAACAAAATTGTATTGGCAGATACCAGTCGACAAATAAAAGCAGAGCAGGAGTAGTACTTCAAAACCAGGAACAAAACAAGTATTAATTATTTATTTTTCTTTTCTCATCCCTCTAACGATGAACACTGAATGAGTGCTTTCAGCATTAAATTACACATCACACGCTCTGAGCAAATGCAAATTCCACTTCTGTGTATCACCTAAAGCAGAACTGTCTCATCTAGAGCTGAAGCTCCTCAGCTGATACATACATCCTGTGGCAATGGCAACAGAAACACAGATAAAAACTTAACTGCCAAGGGTGTAAACTATTTCACTGCACATCACTTTAGCAGAAACTTTTGGCTAATGTGCTAACCTCACAGTTTTTATCCCCTGCCCTTCTTCCTGACATGCCAGCCATCTGACCTTCTCCTGACAACATAAGCTGTGAGTGTAGTTGGTACAAATGAGCATAGCATGGAGACAATGTCTCTACAAGTATGGAGACGAGGCAGAAGGAATTGAAATTTCTTTGATGTTAAAGAGTGTTTGAGCATGACAGAACTAGCTGCGTCGGTAAGATCTCACCAGCCAGGAAACAGCCTTCACTTTTTTTTTTTTTTTTTAACAACACAAATAACACTGAGATTTCTTAAGTCTTTGTGTTATTCAGCATCATCTAATTAAAGGCTTTTCTGAAGCATCGGCTAAATTAGTTTTTGTTGTCTTCAGAATAAGGAGCTGTGATCACTGTATTCCTACTATGGATAGGGATGAAGAGGTAAGGAAGCAGAGCTGCAATGGAAAGCCACCGTTAGAGAAGTTATTGAATCATGGCCTGGTGCTGGTGGGACATGGGAAGCTGGGAGCAGCAAAAACTGCTTCTGAGGAAGACACTTGCAACCCCTGTACCTGCCCTCCGAAGGAGTTAGTTAATACACGCAAACCTGCCTTTCCAGTGCTCGGCAGAGATCGGGCCATTTCCATCCCTAGCCTCCTACCCTAAGCTACGTACTTTGCTGAGATATATTTAGAACTGGCCCCGATTCAAGGTTATAATTAACTCAACACATTTCTGCAGCTTGCATTGTTTAAATAAAGCTACCTGGAATTTTTCAGGTGCCTTCATGCAGAATCCGCTGAAAGGTCACAGATTTTCATCCCACATATATAGGTGATGATTAATCAGTTCACAGAAAATTAAAATTGCATAAAATAGTAAAGACTGACCAATGCCCCCCCCCCCCCAATATTTCATTTATCTAATTCTAATGATATGAGCATTTGTGGAAAATTAATTTAAAATCCCAACATACAAAAGCCATGGAAACCAGGTTCTAAATTCCCACATGCCAAGGAGTGATGACAAAAGGGCTTGAAAAGTCATCTAGGAAAAAAAAATAAAAACGATCCACAACTAACTAGTGTATCCAATATAAAATATATAATATAGCCTAAAACCTAAAAAAAAAAAAAATTACATTAAATTCACATTACAAAATAAAATTGAAAGGATATCATGCAACATGAACAGATTAAGTTTAATTAGTATAGAGCATTGATTTACATAAGGATCCTCCACAATATCCTTGTCAAGATACTAAAGGAGTTATTCCCAGCAGTACCTGTGAATTGCATTTTGAGCATAGGCCCAAGACTACGCTTCGAACTTGGTGGACTTGGCAGCGCTAGGTTAGCGGTTGGACTTGACGATCTTAAAGATCTTTTCCAACCCAAACGATTGTATGCTAAGCCAAATTTGCTTCTCATTAACACAGTATGGGAGCAAGCCCAAGTTCAGCTACAGGCATCAGCACTGAGAACCAAACATGCATCTTTGCTCATCTTTGGTATAGAGTCAAACAAGCAGCTTCTAGAAATTTCCCATCCCTTAATCGATCTGTTCTCACAGCAATATCTGTCCTGGGTGGTGACAGACAGAGAAATCAATCAAAAGCGCCCTTGCTGGGGGAGCCCGGGTATCACAGGAGGGATTTGCTGGTGTGCTGAGCTCCTCAGGCTGCCTTCGCCTGTCTGGGCAGGACTCTCGTGTGGTGGCATCACGGCCAGCTCACTAATAAAAGCAGAAGTCAGTGAGTGAATCCCACAGCAGCACCGTTTAGTGTAATGGCATGGCATACGATCTTATTAATAAGGCATACGAAGGCAGCGAGGACCGTCAGGGTTAAGTAACATTAAGTAGACCGTTAATACCGCCTCTTCAGGAAACGCTTCATTTGCTGCGGTTCATCAGTAAGCCCCAGGCAAGCCCGCAAAGGCTCCTGTCCTGTACTTGCCCATTTCTCAGACTCCCGCACCCGCGCCATGAGCCCAGCCTGTGAGGCTGATGGGCACGAAGTATTCAGCTGTGATTCTGTGCCAACATCCGCACCGCTGCTGGCCGCCTTGCAAACGAGGGCATGCGAACCTTCAGACTCAGAGGGTTTTGTGACTGGTCAAAGCTGCGCTTGGTCAAGCCTTTTGAGGTTTCTTTTTTATCTTAAATACAAGCTTCCACCTTTAGCATTGAGACTCTGGCCTCAGCCTTGCTTCTTGCCGCTTTATTTAATTAATTTTTTTTCTACGCTCTTTCGTTTCCTCAAGTACTATAAACTGGGGCATTCGCTGAATACATTTGAATTAGATTTCAAGTGCTTAATGATCTAAAGTCAGAAAAATTCTTTTACTAATTAGTAGTCCTTTTTTCTGAGAAATGTTACATAAACGGGTAGGAACACTTTTGCTAAATATCAGAGGAGTTTTCCTGTTTCAGGTTCAGGATAAAAGTCTAGCTTACAATGCATTTGAACAAGCAGTACACAAAAGCAAAAGCAGGGTTTATTTTTCGGATTATTTTTCCCCATAGAATTGTGGATTACTGAAGTTCAACGCGTAAGCCTCACTTCGGTGATGTAAAACTCATCGTTATCACAGACGGCATATGAAGTGCTAACAGGGGATCCCGGGGGTGCAAGACCCTCGGGACAGTAGTGCTGGAGACGTCAATAACTTCCGAGTGGGAAGCGAAGGACAAGAGAGGTCAGGAAGGAGAAGCGATGTGCCATTTGATTGCAGTCACACAGAGAAACAGACAGGATCACGGATAAAAACACATTCCTGGGTGAGCCCATTGCGTTGTTCTTGTAACTGGTGCTATTTCAGCGTAAATTAGTCTCTCGACAGCAAAGTTAAGCTTGGCTTTTTGTACATTTACCACACCAAAGGTACAGACAAATGCCTACTGATGTCCCTGCAGGATCGTAATCATGACCAGGGTGATGTCACGTCTGAAGCTTTAGTACCAACTGCACCTGTGAAAGATACAAAAACGCCCCTAAGGTTGATGATGAATAGCATGGCGTCGGTTTGAAATCGTCGCTGCCTTTCGCAGGCAGTCTCGTGACACCGTGTGTGTCCTCGTCAGAGCAGAACGACAGACGAATTGACTACACCGCATCTTCATTAGTGCGTGTCTATTTCCACCTATCTGTATGTACATATGTACATATGTACGTATGTACGTATGTATATACTTTCCCTTTCAGGCACAGCGAAACCCTCGCTCGACGCCCCGGAGCAAGTCCTCAATGTTTGGCAGTGCTAGTCCCGTGGAAGTTAGTTAATACAGCTCTTCAGACATTCCACAGAACACGTTTATTTCACAGCTTTTCCATCTATGCCGCCGGCAAAAGGTCACTGCATTACCAAGCAGATCGTGGTTAAAGTGCCGAGGAATAAAAGCGCACCCAGAAGTCCCAGTAGCCCATTACCGGGCCAGCTCTTCAGAGCTACAGTCCTCTCTTGGTGCAGAAGGCTTTTGGGGGTGCCCGTTGCCAGCCTGGGCACCCTAAAAACCCGCTCAGCCGAGGGACGAAAAGCTTCCAGCCCGTTCAATGGCGACGCTCTGCCACGAGATGATCGCAGGGATTTTTGCTCCTCCTGTTGTCGTCGATCGGATTTCTCACCAACGGGTTCCCTGCGATAGACTGGTGACAGGAAGATAAAAATGGGAGATTTTTTTCCTAGAAATGAGTTATAGTTTAAAAGTAAAGTGGGGAGAGGCAAAAGACATCAGAGAGGATGAGCTGTAACTGATAAACTGTGCTAGTTAAAGCTGCTAAGAGTTAGGAGAACCCCCAGTTAATTAGGTGGAAAAGGAGGAGTAAAGTTCCAGTTTTATCCACTTAACTGATTTCCACCCATCCTCCAGGAGGGTTTGAGATTTAGTATTAAAGTTAGGGAAAGAGGGGAAAAAAAAAAAAAATCTATCAGCAACTTCATGTGGACAGTTTTGACCAAGACATGGACAAAAAAAAATCCACGGCAAGGTGGAGTCGGTCTTATAGGAAAATCAGTGAAAAAAATTAGATTTGGATATCTTTTGAAAACGGCAAACTTAATTGGGGTGTTTACTTCTCCTCTAGCAGGTCCGTGACTGACGTCGCAGGGACCGACTCTGCTCCTCTTCTGCTCCTCTGGAGCACGGCGGTGGGACAATAGCAGCATGTGGCTGCTCTGGGGACAAGGGAAACAGGCACGTGCCGCACCTACGCCTAACTCCTGACGTCACTTATCTCTAACGGTGCTCGCCGAGCATCGCCTGAAACCTTAAATAGCGCTCATCAGTACAATCGCGATCCCGTCCCTATAAAAGGGAAAGTGACAAAAAAAAGGGGTGAAAAATATCAAAGTTAGGGTCATAGTGCTCTGGTTTTATGCCTTTTCATTATCAGCTTTGCAATTTAGTGTCCGTTATTTACGCAATATACGAAACTCTGGAAAACGTGTCAGTGCAGGATGTCTATCGCAAGGAGTGTGGCGTGTTAAAGGACAATGTAGAAATGCACAATACCCTTAAAATCTTATCATTTATTTTCTGCGTTTCCTGACTTTTCATCAAGGAACACGAACATTCAGTTGAACTGACCAATTCATTAATTACAGTAGTACTACATCTACTATCAACGAAAACATATTTCCAGAATTCAATTTCCTGCAAAGGAGGGCATTTGCCAAGTTTGAGATACGCTAATACTTGTGTTTAAAATATTTGCGAATGATTTTATGACTATTAATAACACTGCACTTCATCCACATGCAGATCACCCTCTGGAAAAAAAAAAAAAAAAAGCCATCTGTTCCTTTCAACGGTATTTTAATAGTATTTATATATGGCTCTAAGGAGGTCCTTCCCTAAGATTAAAATCTTAGATTTGTCACAAAATGGATTAATTTTTGTTGCCATTTTCAGATCTCATTATATTTTTGGCACAAAGTAAAATGGTTTTGTGTCATTTTCTGTTCTTCTTACAATTTTGTCGCTGATAATGCTTTGTAAAGATAAATTTACATCAAATATTGAGCCTTGTGATAATTCACTCTTACAGCAGGACAGCACTGATTAAAACTGCCAATTCCACAAAATCAGTTGACTCCTACTCATAAATATCACAGGAGGTGGTGTAAGTACCGCTTGTTTCTCATGGTAATTTATAGGCAATTTGGAATAAGAAAAAAAGAAAAAAAAAGTTGTTTGTTATTTAACTTGACTGAGACCACATTTACTGATGCTTTAGATTCCTGAGATGGCTTCCATTTAAATAGAGTGCAAATATAATAATAAAAAAAAAAAAAATTGAAACAATGCAGAAAAGCATAATTTATGTCCGTTTGCAGCGCTGAGCTGTGTAGTCTTTAGAAGCCTCGTAACACATAATAAGAAATTATTATCCTAATTTTGCAGATAGAAATTTGGCCAAAGACGGTTGGAGTGCCTGGGAGCACAGCTGGGTTTGTAGCCCCCCCTCCCCTTACCACCGGTCACTGCTGCCTCAGATCCTCGGAGCCGGACCGGCGGCGGGAGCGCTCCTGCTAGCCAGCCCGCGGGCCAGCGCAAACCAGGTTGGGACAGACCTCCCTCCACCCCGCGTGAATTTGGTTCATTTTAGGTGCAATGACCTGAACCTGGAAGCGCTTCAGCAACAAACAAAACGAGAATGGGTCTGTGTTTCAGGGTCAGCGGTTTATTTGGGTTTTTTTCCTGGGTTTGTATCCTCGGTTTAGGGGTGTAACGCACGCTGCTGGCAAGTGTCTGTAACGTCTGGCGGCAGCAGTCCCTGCAGGCGCCAGGGGCCGAGCCCACCAAAAGCCGTAGAGAGGAACGGGTGCCTCGCCGGGCTGCAAACTCACCTTTGCTACGCCCAGACCGTACGTCCGCACAGCCGAAAGCATCGTGGTCCCCTTGCCACGCGTGCATGCCAGGTTCCTGGGGGGACCCAAGACACCTCAAACCGAGCTGGGACATTCACCGTGAGCGTGCCGAAACCTGGTAAATAATGCGCAGACAAATAATGCTACTGACCAGCCACCGCTCCGCAGACCCGCTAACGCTGCACGGGAGACCCACGCAGGTTATATTTCCTTACTGCATGGTTTTTCCAACAATATGGCTAATTCCTCTTTTTGCAGGGAATTGAATTCTGAAAGTGTTTTCCTTGGTAATAGACATAAACCCATAAACGAGGAGTTGTTACGGCATTTATGACAAGGTGAGGCGGATGCTGAGAGGTTATATAGGTCCGAGGGGAACTTGCACAAGTTCAAATTAAAAAGTGATCCTGAACAACCCGGGCAACAAATGACAGGACTCTGGGAGAGTATTTGTGGGAGAGTTTCATATAAATTTTGTTATTCTCCCCTTTGTGAGTTTTCCCCTTTTAGCTCTATTTTGAGACACGATACAGGAGCAATGGTTGTGTCTGACCTCGAGCAGCTATTATTACATTCTCGTGTTCCGTTTCAGTCTCAGCGTTTGGTGGTTTTCAGTCCTCAGATCCTTCCTGTTCATTACTTCTCTACCTCATACACAAATATGCTCAAAGAATAATTTTAAAATTCTGCTTACTCCCATTTCTCACTTCCTTGGGGAAAAAGAAAGCAGAGTGGGAGTCAAACACATTTAGCGCAGATGCTGTCATAACAGAAGCTAAGCCATTTTGTCCTTGACTTGAGGTGAAGGAAAAAAAAAAAAAAAAGGAAAAATAAAGGAAAAAAAAAAAAAAGGAAAGCACTGAAAGACTTGCCTTTTGTGAAAGCAAAAATAAGATCTAAAAGTAAAATTAGCATTCAGTTTGAACAATTGAATGTAATTGAATGAATGTAATAACTGAGACCCCCAAATAAAAGGTCTAACTTTGGAAAATCTGTAAACTCTCTCTGAGGACAACATATGGTGCTTAAAGTGCATTATGACTGAAGAAAGCTAATATAAACAGAATTATTTGTGTAAAAAACCCTGTCAATGATGTACTTCCAAACCAAAAAAGCAATTGCTTTAGAAGAGCATTCCATGCTCTTCAGCATGACCTTGTTAAGCCCCAGAATATTTCCGTGGTGGTACATCTCTAATCCAAACGGAGTGTTGCAAGGTACGGTGGAAAGCTAGTCATGCAGATTGCCGGCACAATAAGATGACAGGCAGAAAACATTTGAAAAATGTTACACCTGGATTTAAAGTGCCACAACCCCTTGCCTTATATATGCCTGTAAAATACTAAATTAAAGGGACGTGCTTAAGGAGTAGGTTTTTGCATATTTGAGAAATCAGTCTATGACACAGAAAATCGCTGCTTCCCCCCTCCCCCTCGTTGCACAGCTGGAACAGCTCACTTGAAAATTTTGCTATCAGCCCGTGCCAGTCTGGGTAATCTTTAACACACACAAAAATCCCAAACCTGGCAGCAGTTAGTGGGCTCCGCTGCATCCTTATGCATCTTACTCTCATAATTTCCGTATATATGCAATAATATTGCTATCTGCAATACTGAATACTGATCTATAAAGTCATATGAAACTATTTACTTGAAGCTAATCAAATACTTCACTCACTTTAAAAAGCAAATCTTCTTGAAATTGCCTAATGAGCAGAATACAGATGTGGCTGGCAAAATGGAAATTCAACGCATTTGTTACTTTTTTAAATTTAAACTTTCTCATATACTTTTCTGCTTTCTGAACATAAAAATGCACCTTCCAGACACACTTTTGCTTTGATCAGGAAGAAGTAGTGCTGGCAAAACTAACAAACTCTAAGTGCAGAGTCTACTTTCACATAGACAAGGTCTTATTTATGCTGTATTTACATAGCACCTCTGGGGTTTTTTTAATCTAATGTTGTGGCATCCTGTAATGCAGCAGTGTAAAAAGACAAGCAAAATCCAGTTTTATTTGGCTACCTGGCCTGCTAAGCAGTGGTCATCCAGAACTGTGAAGAAAGTGATATCCATAGCCAACCATAACATTTCTTCTGTTGCTCCCTGTGAGTGGAAAGCATGCGCTACGGCCCAGGGGGACAAAACCCAGCGGCACCAGACATTCCCCAGGCCCCTGACAAAACCTGGGAAGGAAGATGAGCGCCCTGCATTCGCCTGTTTTTCATCCAACCAGGCGATGCCATATGATGGCGGCACAAACTGCTTCGAGAGCTTTTTGACATCGCTTTTTCACTCCATTAACGAAGACTGTGGTGCTGGTTTAAAAAAATTTAAAAAATGTAAAAAGTCCACAATGTATAGTCTTACACTTAATACTTTTGTGTTTACTACAACATTCCATTGAGCCTTGAAATATCACGAAAAGTTATTGACTCAGTATAATGAAACTTCTCAGTACAACACTGCAACAATATTTGGGCCTCATATACGTGCACAAAATGATTCATATTGTCAAATAACAATAACCTTTGTCTTAAGAAAGTACACTCCTTAACGACTCTGAGTCGTCAGTTAGGTTGCATACCAGCTTGTACTTAGCCCCAGCTGGATTACCTAGTTTTAAATAATAGGATTGCATGAAAACTGAGAAAAAGTTACGTTCATCTTTCATTTCAGATGTCCATAGCATTCTGAATTAATAACAATTAGCCCATCTGGGTTTTTTAATGTCATTATGAAGGGAAGTTGGAATTATTATTTCAAGATTTTTTTTTTTTCCTTTAAGTATCAATTTTATAGTCAGTTCCTGAAATGGCTTATATATTTTTTGCTAGCAACATAATATATTGCAATCCGTTTGGGATTTTATTTGCAGGAAACACATCCGAAAGCTGGCATGAATTACGCACTGTAAGAGCGGTGTATCTCCAGCCAGAGTTTTAAAGTCCAAACCTCTTCCTAGACTTGTGTGCTTTAGTCTGTCACCGCAAAGAAGGACGTGTCCGTGTTTGCTGGTAGTTGTGTAAATGATTCTTTGCAGACCTGAAAGCCGTAACCTTGTTCTTTACAGAACAGTCACCTGAACAACCTGACTCCCTCGCTCTCGCTTGGCCTCGGAGATGCTCACATCCAAAGAATATGTCCCCACTCCACGCAAAGGAGAACAGCTACAGCTGGGGGTCTGTGAGCATTATCTTCCCTGCCCAGACCTCATCACTCTTTGTTGATACAGCCTAAAAAAAATATTTATTTATTTTTTTTTTAAAAAAGTGTTTCCAGTTCTTCCCGGAAGGCAAGGTAACTGAGTGGAAACCTACCCTAACCGTAACAGCTCACAGAAGTGATGTGTGAGTTTGGCAGATATGCTCGGAGAACTTCTCCCAGGTTTAAGTACAGACACATAACTGGTAAATGTCTTAAAAAGCTTTTGCAGTCTTGGCATGCCTGCAAACACATCTTGAGATACTCGTGACACGTTACTTTTGAATATCCGAGCATCCACAAATATTGGATGCCTTGGCGGATCCGGCAAGAAAGGCACGGGAATTTCAGTTAGTAATCTTGTACCAAGGTGGCTACGGGTGCCCATCTTATATACCTCACATGCATTAACTGTTGGTCTGCCTACCTATCTGGCTAGCTAACTAGCTACCTTTTTGTAGATCTAAGCATATAATTGTGAATGCTGATTATTTCTAGTCTTTTGGGCTTCATACAAATAAAAGATGCTTAGCCTCTGGTGGAATTGGGCTCCACATGTACACAAAATTTGCTAGTTAAAAAAAAAAAAAAAAAACCCACCGCAGGTTGCTACTTACACGATTTCTTCTAGCATTTGACAATCCTAATTAAAATAATGTTTGCAACAAGATGGTGGTTGCTGAAATGTTATGGCTGTCTAATCTTGCATCCTCCGTATTAGTGTTGGACAAGCGTCTCTGAAATCAGGCTCGTGACAAAGTTACCGGTTCAGACTTCCTGCTAAGTGTTTTGGTCTGTCTCTGCCCTGTGTGCGGTTGAGGGGTTTTTCAGTCTGTGCTTTTTTTTTGGCCATATGGTATATTTGACTGCTTTTTTTTTTCCCATTAATCTTTCAACAATCCAGACGAATGGAGTTCTGTGCCTCTCCTAGTCTCTTGACCCTTAAACACTGCTGCCTTACAAAGCAGAATTATGGTCTGGTTCCAAGGAACCCGGCTCTTCCTGAAGCAAGACATCGAGGGCAGTCATAGCTGTTGTATGGCCGAGTCCTTTACAAGGTTCAGATGGTAAATATTTAACTACTCCTTTTTGTTGTCTGTCTTTCTTCCTTTAACTGTATTTCACAGGGTGATATTGTCATTCTAGCAATAGGCTGTGACTAGGCTGTACCATCTTTTCCTTTTTCTGTTTCCTTTTCAATTTGAGGATCCTGGCTGCGGCTCATTAAAAGGTCATGATACCAAAGCTCTTTGCTTTAGGTCCCATAAATTCCCCTTCCCTGTAAAGGTATCAAATTTATTTCGTCTTTTTATACAAATAGTAGTAAAGTTTACTAAGAAACATATCTGGTTTACTTGTTTGGTTAGAAACATAGTGTTCTTAATATACTTTATGGCATTAGACGAATAGACACTATGTTCTACGTCTCAGACAAATTAAATAAAACCTGTTTCCTGAAAGACGTGCTATACAACTTAAACATTAAGGACAACTCCTGCGAGGAGTTTAGGAACTGTGACATTTGGGTGAAATTTAGGGAACTAGGTCTACATGTAAAATTGTAGATCAAACAGACACTTAGCAATTGCCAAATTCAGGAATGGGACCTCATTCTCTTTGCCATCAGTTAAACGGTGCTGCTGAAGGGCTGGTAGGCTTTAGGGAAGAGAGAACATCTACGTAATCCAAAGACAGTTCACAGCGAATATTGGTCCCTAAATAACAAGTTGCTTCAGCAGCTTGTCAGAAGGTTTATAGCTCATACAAACCCTGAGCTCCGTGCTCTGGAGACGCCTAAGCCGGGGTACCCCTCGCAACGACCAGCGCGCTTCAACAGTAATCCATCCCGCTGTTCAGCCTGAGCCCGTATCGTTCCCTCGCGCGCTATTGCTGCTCGTTCCCTTCCTCGTTCACGTGAGCAATAAGCTATCGAGGGTAACGATGCAGCACATCAAGCACGACCCCCTGGGGAATAAATGAACCTTAATTTCTATTGGTCTGTGTACTTTGCAAGTTCCCTTAGGCACGTTGTTAAAATCAATCTATTTTGGTTATGATTCTCCTGATGAAAGAATATAAGTTTACAGTTTGTCCTTTGAGAGACTTGGGATCTTTTGTTTCCGATGACGAAGGACTGCCGTTTGTCCTCTGCTGCTGGTTCTTTTTGCAATGATTGACACCCAAAAGCTCCCCAAACAGAATAATTTAGAAGAAAAAAGAAAAGATTCCACAGAAGAATATTTAAGCTAAACCGACAAACAGAATGAGAACAGTTCGTAAAAAAAAAAAAGGAGGAACATGAGAGGTTTTGTATTCTTTTGCATTAGCTGTAATCTGTCAAATTTAAGACTTTAAATCCGATATGAGTCCTATCCAGTAAGGTATTTAAGCAGTACCAGAAATGCTTAAAGACATACACACGACTTGCTCAGTGTTATAAAAATCTTGTCTCAAAAGATAAACAATTTTTGACCTTTTTTTTTCTTCCCTGTTCCATGTTCTGTTTCAAAGGAGTTACTGTCCAGCCTCCTCTTCCATCAGCAGACACAATTATTACTGTACTCTTTCTACTAAAAATAAATGATACAGAAGCAATGTGATAGCCTGGTGACCAAGGCAATGACAAACGAGATGTTTTTTAAGAGTGACCGTTCACTATAAATTTCACTTCCAGTTTACGTTGTATATTAGACCTTGTCAGTAAGTAAATCTTGTTATATCAGAAATCTAATCATTGCCAGAGTCCTTTTGAAGCCTTAGAGAAACTTATTAGCAAAGGATTTATGGCAATTCTGAATTGCTTTTAGAAAGGTACATCACATTTGCAGCTGGGACCCAGCGTGTAGAACAGCTGTCCCGACAGCGTCCTTGTACTATCGTGGTGCCATCCTGGCAGCTCTTTAAAACCTAAAAGCATCTGGTTTGCATTTAATTTTTGTACTCAGATGACTTATCTGCGTTACATTTTAGTGTAGGATCTTTCATTCATTATTTATTGTACGTGGATGTTCAAAAACCAGCAACTCCGTGTATGCCCCAAAACCCTGACCCGCAGTATGAGGTGTTTACAGGATGGCATACAGACATGCATTTTTGGTAAATCACTTCAGGTAGATTAAAAAACAAAAGCAGAGTTTTGTCTGGGAATTTATGCAAAACTGATTGAGCAGATTAAATGCTTGAAAACAACCGCATTTCGTACTGGAAAATTGCCATTACTGTTCTAGTAGTGCTCTGACAACTTACAGCCTATATCTAAGTTGAATGCATTGCTAATTCTGACATGCGAAGTCATTCCCTTCCCACCGCCACGGGCATAATGTGATGCTAACAACAGCCAACGCATGTCAGCCTTGTTTTGTTAAAAGCCAATGATCAGCATGAAATACTGTAATTTCTTAATTTCATTTTTGAAGACGAGTGTCTGGTACCAGCTACGAAATTGGGAAAGAATGAATAAAAGCCTGTTGCCTCATCACCTGTTGCCTCATAAATCTGGAGATCATTTCCAATTCCAGTTGTAAAGGAAAACGTATTTCAGATAAAGTAATTCCGCAAGCAAAATGGTGATGCGATGGAATTTGGATTTTGCAAGCATCTTTTGCATTATTTACAGATATTGACAAGGCATCTGGAAGAAACAGGGGTTTGGGGAACTACCATTTCAGCTTGTAGAAAACAGAAGAATCTTAAGTTAGAAGGCTGGCTGAGGGGCAGCTGAAATACCGTGAATTCTTTGCTAGCGACACCTGGCAATCGCCTACACATAAATAAGTTCTTGAAGAACCTTAAACAAATTCTTGTGTTATTTTGCCACAGCAGCATAGCAAAAAGATGGTTGTATTGATTTACCAGTATTCCTGTGACAGTAAATTCCAGATATGCCATGGATACCTGTCTCCCAACATCTCCTACCATCATCGAGGATGACGACTGCGTGACCTTTTTCTTTTGTTCACATTATTAAAAATCATTAGCAAGACATAAATCCGTAACTGCATAACTATTGCAAAACCAGGGACGTATTTGCATTTTCCAAGTTTATGAAATGAGGTGTTTATGTTTGGTCTTCATTCCAGAGAGAACCCAGTTCAACAAAGGGAATCTAGAGGAACCACTCCCTTTTTTGTCAGGTAGTAGATGAGTTTCCGTCATTAGGATGAGTTGAAATGATTTTATTCTTTGTTTTTATTAAAATAACAAATAAATTTAATATATACTTGAAATATAATTAATATTTAATATATGTTAAATTATGATAAAATTACATAGTAAATCACAGGAATTTATCACATAGTCTTAAAAGACGCATTTCACATTCTTGGAACTAGTATTTCAGGATGTGTAAATATCATTAATAAGATTTTGTTACACAGCTTTGGTTTAGCAGCAATTGCAGATTTATTAATATTTTTGAGATAGATCACAAGCTTAGGTTGTATAATTATTAACAGCACTTAATCATCAGCCAGTTCAACAGAGCAATTCAATGGAATTTGTTACAGTCAAAATAGCGACTCAGCTAAAGATTCGAGAGTGGCAAGGGTCGCCCCGAACTTACAGCAGGGCTGCGCACACAGATGGGGGTTAAATCAAATCACACATACAGACAGGCAGGCAAATAATTCTGAACCACGCTGCACGCACACGCGGAGGTTAACCCGTGATTAAAATCTCCCTTTTGGTGAGTTTCCCGAGTTACGCACTTTTATGCCGGGCCACCCCGGCTCCAGGCTACCGCACTGACCAAGGTCCCAGCAGAACGGGAGCTCATCCCCAGGGACGCACGGCTCGTCCCGCGGGCAGCGGGTGGCCCAGGTGTGCCTGGCACCCTAGGGGCTGCCCTCGCCCCCGAGACAGCAGCACGGTGGGCTTATCCCCAGACCTCAGCGTGGCCACACCACCACAGCAAATGAAACCCGGTACCCTGAATTACAGCAAGCGGCGTGCCTATTTGACAGCAGGGAATTCTGAAAGTCATGGTGTATACCAACCTCTGCCTTCGAGACACCTTTCTGGGCAAACTGCTGCCCTGTGGTAGCTTCCTAGCTCTCATTTGGATCTAGGTTTTATTTGCTTTAAACAACAAAATATTGCTCAGCTCATCTCTTCTGACATCTCCCTATTACTGGTCAATCATTCCCAATTCGAGATTAGAAAATTATTGACCTACAATTTTATTTTTGCAAGCACGTGAATTCTCTTCTATATTCCAGTCTACCTATGTCACAACTGTTCTTTGAATAAAATAGTGGAAGAGAGTAACTAACTCATAGAACGATAGCTTGCAAACTGCATCAAGCTGTCCACAGAAGCGTTTTTATTCATGGACTATTCAACCATTTTAGAAAGAATTTGATTTTTTTTTTTTCAGTTACAGAAATCTACTTTCTAAAATACTACATTAAAATTCACAGAATGCTTGAGTATACATTTCAGGGATATGTATTTCCAGGGATATATATCTTTCCAGCTATATTGCTGAGAGAGATTAAACTGAATATAGTGTTTTGAACAGGCATTTTAAAATTTTCAGGGAGAACAATGTTTATGTTGGAACAAAATATAACCTGAAGGCGCAAATGTGACTGACTAGAGCAGCAGAAGACCAAGATGAGATTTCCTGTAGTTTTTGGTGTCTTCATACAATATTGAAGCCCAGCATGACTTTTATTGTTGAGTCATGAAAACAATTCTAGAAGGACGAAGTTTTTTTCCCTTCCCCTCTTGAGGATATGCTACCCACGGGGTATTCTAGTTATTTTATTCTGGTTGCAGGAAAATAGAGAAATTTTTTCATCTTTCTCCTAACTTTGATTTTTATTTCATTTCTGAGCCACTTAAAAGTTTTGCCAGGGCTCCTTGAATTAGCCCAGTTGATTAAAAAAAATTACAGATCTATGAAGAGAAACAGAAATACAGCTGCTATGGGGAAAAAAGAAATGTGGCCAGCAACTGCTGTTGTTGTTTCCCTTATGTTGGATCTTCCTCTGAGGAATCCATGTGGAGTGACACTGATGCTCTCCCTGGAACATACCGCTCCTCATTTCATCTTTGCACTAACAAGTTAGCGCTTAAACGTCTGCACAATCTTCTTTAGGGAACGGAGGGCATTAAGAAGGGAAGACAGAGACACACTAATTCTCCTCCAGAATAAAACAAACCAGAAAATGATTCAGTCTTTGAAAGAGCTAACTCTGTTCTGAACCTTTGGCGCACGAATGTTTGAAGGCCAAAGTGCTCGATGTCAAAGCAGTAAAATTCCTGACAAGGGAGATTACAGCGGCTGTTAATCGCCAAAGGGCTTTGTACAGGCAGCCCGTAGAAAAGACACACACGCGGTACCCCTGTTACTGTCACGGCACGTACTGTATGAAATTTATTGACCCGCAGTTGATAAAAGCCCTGTGGTCCGGAGGCTGTTACCTGCGCGCAGCCAGGAATAAAGTGGGGGGGTGGCTATGCCTGGAGGCCCTACTTTACTTTCCTGATTGTGCCTTTTCCTAACGTGTCACGAAGAGTGCAGTGCAGTTCCTGAGAGAGAGGCACCTGATGCCACCGTAGACATCCCTGGGTATCCTTCCCGGCTTCCCCATCGAGCGCTGGTGGTGCCTGAGTCTACTTTGAGGTCTAGGCCAGTGTTCTGCGGTGGATGTCTGATACAGCAAGTGATCTCAAATGGTACTAGATGACTTATGTTTAGGCAACTCAATCGTGTCCCCAAAGTTCGTCGTTTTATCGCATGAATCAGTAACGTAACAGTGTTACACTTCAAAATCTTGTTATGGATGAAAGGGAACATGAATTTTATGTGGATCCAAGTACTTATCACTACCCTAACTAAGGTCTTGACAGTCTAATCAAAATGCAGTGACCATTTTCTATTAGCCCAGTTACAATGCTGCTAACACTCACAGTCCAAATGAATACAGAAAAAACCTCATTAATAATAGATTTAAAATTATTTAGCAATACATTCGGTTTCCAGTATCTACCCCTTTTCTTCAGTGTTACACTCACCCTTGGGGGTGTCCCTCTGGGTCCCACGGACCACAGTGCCCATCAAGAAATTTGGAGGGGAAGGTATTACATCAACTTGTTAGTAGCATCACTGGGAGGATGCATGGCATCACTGGGATGAGCGTGGCATTCACGGTGAGGTTTCTTTCTCATCTTGGATCTGCCCAGGGCTATCATTTCATGTTTTCTTAAGGCAGTCTGCTCACTTGCACCTTCTTCTCCACTGGATCCCAGCTACAGCTTGACGATCCTCACCCCTTCGCTGTGAGGGACACACAACAGCCTCCCATAGCCCCGGTTATCGGAAAAGGTCTTTTGCTTGCTATGCAGGGACCGCGCAGGTTTGCCAGACCTTTACCACATTTGGTATGCACAGAGATAAGCTTAAACAAGGTAGGTAATAGTCTTCTGACAGACAGACAGTTGCTATTGCAGCTGGAAACAAGCTGAAATGAACTCCGGCCAAGGCAAGTCTAGGCAAGTCCCGAGGCCAGCGCTGGTGAGCTAATACACAGCAGGTGGCCTTTAGTAAAAACAGAAACAATCATATTTGCTGAGTTGCAACAGCAGCTAGCACCCAAGTTTTGATCTGCTTCCATTTTGTTAGATCTCTCCACGGCATTTAAAGTTAGACAACCAGGCTTTCGGTGCTGTAAGAGCGCTGGCAGATGGAGAAACAGATGTAAAAGTGGTCGAAGGCAGAAACAAATCAGGAGTTAAATGAAGGGAGAAGCACATTAAAGGGATTTTTGACACTTACAGAGCATGAGAAAGACTCAGGTGCTTATCCACTTTAGTCCCCAAGTCCTGTGGGTACATATTTATAGCTGTTAGACTTCAAAAATAAATGCATACATCTGGGAGTTTCCTACAAACCTACTGCATATACTTTTCTGAAGAAAAAAAAAAAGTTTATTTCCCTCTGGAGGACTGCAGCACTTGCTCATGACCCACTTGTACTTCCTGAATTAGAACCCCAAAGAAACTAAAACCATAAAACCACGCAGCGAACAGCAGATGTGAACACAGAGAAGGCAGGTGGGGAACACAGCCACTTATCTTCAACTCAGGAATTAGTTTGCTGTGGATCTGGGAATTTTTGAAAATAAATAAATGGGACCAGAGTATTTGGAAGGAGATGTCACAATCTACTGAAGTTACTTCATGTTAGTCTGTCATTAAAATAATGATAGTGGATAGTCGTCCTGTTCAGTTTTCCTCTGTTTTAAGAATATTCTATTTTGTGTCTTAGAACTGGTTAAATTGCCCATCTTTCTGCTGCTAAATATATATACACAGCTCCTAAAGTACACCCCACAGTAGCTGCAGGTTCCTATACTAATACTTCATTGATGTTAAGCAATGTCTGACTGCACCATTGAATTTAAAGGATGAATCAGAGACAAATGGAAATCAATTTAAAAACTCCCCTTTACTAGGAGGTTTTCACTGGCATATTTACAGAAAGAAAGATTAAAATATTCCAAAAACTTGAACTAAGATATATTTTCCAAATAATTCTGCCTCCCAGCTTGGTTATGATAACCAACTATTTATGTATTAAGGCACACAGGGTTTACAAGGGATGGAAGATGGGCGTTAGGTACTCTCAGACAAATTACAGGAATTTACGTGGAAGTGGATCTCAGCAGGAAGAGCTTTGACGAATACCGCATCCTTGTCGGGCCAGAGCTGATCGTACCCATTGTGTGGTGGTTACTACAGGAAACTCTCTTCTGTAGTGCTCCCTACTCAGTGCATCATCAGTTTTGATCCCCGTTTCCAAAATGAAATTATGCCGTTGTCTTCATGGGCACAGCCTGTATTAAAGATGATAGGAGTCACACAAGATTATGAAACAGCATAATTGAGGCCCTGGACAGTGATGTATAATTTCAAAGAAACCCAAATTTCTGGAGTGCAAGTTCAGAAAGATCTTGGAAATAAACTTCTACGTCATTTTTGTGGGCTTGTTTCCTTGAGTGCTAAATGCATTTTTTTCCTTCAAATTTTGTGAATGAATTTGTTTTTCCACAAAATTCTTCCAGTACGTGTACTGGCAAATAAATGTTTCACAAGACCTAGTTTACCTGGAAACTAAAATTTCTTCTATTGGCAGATGAAGACCGTTATTTACAGTAGATTAACAAATGTAACACCATAGCTAGTATTTTCTCTATGAAGTTTATAATACAAGATAGTGAAGCTATTTTTGTGTGAATTACATTTTTAGCATAGATTTCAATACTAAAAATATTTAGTGTATGTGATTTTCTGTGAGGATAAACTAAACCCAAAATCTAACATGACTTACACACCCCTAAGGAGCCCTTCAAAGAGTGCGTAACTAAAAAGATGTGACACAAGTCAATCAGAGATTGACAATGCTTCTTGACAGCCCAAATTTTCATGAAATTCTTTTCCAAGGCCTTTCCAGTTATTATTAAAAGCCTGTTTCACATACTACATTATTAAAAAGTGCCATTTTAACAAGAAGAAGAGAGATAGTAATTATGCTAATACTTTACATAGAAACTTCTCAACATTAATTGTCAAGAAATGCGTAAACTAGAGTAAAGTACATGTAAAAGGAATCTCGGGTCCCAGAAGATTATGAATTTCTCATAAATAAAGCTCTTTTTTCTGTGCTTTGTTCAGCCAATGCCCCTGTGAAAATTGGGGTTGAGTTGGGGAGGATTTTTTCTATGATTCCCATGTTGGATTTGTGATGATATCTATTTTTTTTTTTTTTTGTACAAACTATCATGGGGAGTTTAACTGTAATAAGAACTGTGTAGTTGATCAAAACTTCTTACATCAAAGTCAGTGAAAAAAGAAAACAGAACATGGGGAATCTATGCAAAAAAAAAAGAAATTATTTGCACCCTCAGAGTCATTTGAGACAGCTATGCCACTAGACTGCTTATCACATTTTTCATTAAGTGGACTCAAACAGTTTCCTAAATAATTCTTACAAAAATACATCTCTCCACTCCTCTTTATGAAAGGTACAACTTAGGAAATTTGAGAAAGCAGCGTGATGTTTCCTCCATATAAGAAGGTATCGTGGTTTTCCCCTACCGATTTCCTTGTCCGTTAAAACTACTCCCACAGCTCCTGCAAAACCTTTCTTTCTCCTCCTCCCAGAGGCTCTTTATTTCAGTCTTCCACCACTTGTATGACCACATACCTGCAGTCCAGGTGTCACCTCAGTGGCTGGGAACAGGGCTGGACTCTGCTGAAAGGGTGAGAACAGGGCTTGGGATGCAACAGAGGACCGTTGATGGACACTGAAAAATGAAGGAAAAAGATATTTTAACATCATTTGAAATTAAAAGGAGCAGGCTGTAACTTTTACATTGAATGGGTATATTTTTTGTCGACTGGTATTTTCTCAGATGCAGGTATGTGGAAGTATATGTTTTGCTCTTTTAAAATTTCTGGATTTTTAAGGCAATTTGATTTACTTTTCTCCATGCTATAATATTTGACTTAGCATGTGTGACAATGTTCTGAGCATATCAGGACTAAACCAGCAAAACTGAGGCTTTCTTTCATCTCCCACTTACCTATACAGACATTTATACCTCAGTCAGTATGAAGGTAGCTGAGCCTTTCAGGATACCATTAAATAATAAGCAAACATAGCTGACAGACCTAAGCTTAGAGGGACAGAGGGTTCTGTGCTCAGTAATAGCAAGCAAATGGAAAATCCCTGAGCTATTTTTGTAAACTCTATCTCAAAATGTATGCAACCAAGCTCTGCCCTCAGTTATGTATGTCTAACTCCCAGAAATTTCACTTCTATTTGCATGTCTGAATATAGCAGGACAGAACTGGACTTTATGTTCTCATCTAGAAAAATTATAATATTTTTCTTGCACTGAAACTGAGACCGATCCATTGCCTTAAATGAATTTGTCTGTTGGTTTTATGAAGAAATCTTGAGAGAAAGAAAATCAGATGGTAATTGTGTAAAAGGGTATAAGAAATTTACCAGACGTGAGTTGCCCTAGGTTTGCTTTACTGCAGCGCTGGATGCACGGGGGAAACAGCTCCACCCAACGTGCACGCAGGTGATTACCAACACACAGGTTATATAGAATCAAAACATACATATTCATCATTTTTCTCAGAAAAGGCAGTCCTATGATAATCATTTCTTGGAATTCATTTACATATTCTCCTCCCCGTCACGCATGCTCAGCGATTTGAGTCGGTGGTCCTCAGGGGGTCTCTGGTGGTCGCCGGTGGTCGCACAGCCGTGTTCGCTGGGTGACCCTCTTCCTGCGGGCATACGCAGTATCCTCGCTGTGGGTGCACCTGTCCATAACAACTGACTTCATAAGATTAATATTCCCGGGCCTATTGTCCGGTTGGGTAGGGACTGTACGTGGAATGTAGCAGCATTGTACATTGCCATGGTTAGTTAGCTTCATTACCTATTACCTTGATTACAAACTAATTATTCCAAGCTAATCATTCTATAGTTTCTGTCTCACGGCCTCTATCCCACGATTACATTTTCCCTTTTTTGGAAGTTTTCCTTCCAGGCCTTGAGTAGCTTTCTGGTTAGCATAAGTTTTCTTATAGCCAAGCTTCTATATTTTCTACAATTGCACTAATGAAAAATCCTGGTGATTTCAGCTTTTTGAAGAACCAGGCAATAAATTATTTGCTTCGTCAAAGAACTACTCTGGAAATGGCAAAATCCTCACTTTTAGAATGTTAAATGTGGAAGGTGAATTTCACCAGGAAAATGAAAAATGCCCAGCTAAGCTCTATGTCATTGTACTTAAGGTAAACCGCATAAAGTGTCTTCTATTAAGTTTAAGGAGGTGCCACTCTGCTGTTCGGCTCATAGTCCACATATTTTGGCAGAGACCTGAATTCAGTTCTGGAATTGCAAACAATTTTGTAACCACTGAAACTACAGTTCCTCACAGTGGTAAAGTATAAATAAGCAAGGTAGTATTCTGTGACTGTGGGAAGATGTTATTATACCTCGTTTTTAATCAATTCTAAAAGCATTAAAAAAATTCTAATTACAGGGCAGATAACATGGCATCAGGATCACTGTGTTTATATAGGCTGGTCTGTAGCACCATTGCTGAAAATTAATGACAAGGAGAGACCTAAGCATACAGCATGTTTATATCTAATACTTCAGTATATATCCGTGGTATTACTGTTCTGGTTATCTCCACTGACTTCCCAGCATGAGTCCATCTCTGTATCTTCCAGCTGAGACACCTGGGGAAAAAAAAAAAACAAACCAAACACACACACAAAAAAATGAGTGGGCTAGTATTCATAAATAACACAACTGTTCCAATAAATACTATGTTTTCATCATCCTTTTTCATCACATATAAAGTGCGATGCACCATAAGCCTTTGCTCAGCAACCGAATGGTCTCCTGTTCCTCTGAATATGAAACACAAATCGCACATATTGCAGAAAAGGCCAGATGTCTCAGTGTGTTTTGCTACACATAAACCAGACCCACGGCTATCATACTTCTATGAATGTACCTGGAAAGATGAGCGCTGGAGCCTACGGTGTTTGTGTATAACACAGTAGCTTGTTATTGTGAGAAATATTCTACCTTTATTCTTCTATATTCTGGAGGAAAACAAGAAAAAGAAAATTACTTATTATTATGATGTACAAATTATGGACACTTCAAAAATGTCTAAACCACACTGCAGTTCTAAAATACCTGAAACAAAATTCTTAGCAAAAATGCATTTTGTATCTGTATAGAGAATCTTGCAGCAGACTATATTGTGGAGATTATCTAAGAAAGCAATTTATGAGCAGAAACATTTCAGAAACAACTACATTCCAAAAGATTAGTATTTGGTGGCAGATTACTAAGCAAAGAATTATCTTACCAAAAGATATATTTTTAATATATATAAGCAATATATGTATATACACACACATGTATTTTTATATGTGAACTTTGCTTATATTTATTTGTTCATGGAGAGGTTCCAGTCACTGGAGCACTTTAATAAAATGGGGACACAACTGGCAATGGAAGCTTTTAATTAACAGAGAAAGAAGCGGTTTAACAAGCATTCCAAAATCTGTAGAGCTACATGTTCTTAAATCTAGTTTATGTACCCATTTAAGTATATGCCCTTTTATAAAGCCTTTGTGTGCTTAACTGCTTGAAACATTTTGAACAGGCTGTAACACTGTTTTGCCAAATATATTAGCTGCAAGTAGTGTTATGTATCTGGACTTCCACTATTTGATTAAATGAATTAAATGACACTAGAACAGCAGAGATTAAAATAGGTCTTGTGTGTTTTTCCAGAATGGCGCTGCTGAGTCCCAGCATGGCAGCGTTCGTACTTCCATTTGTCTGCCCTTAATGACAGCAGCAAGGGATTGACTGTTAGGAGCTGCTTTTATAATGTGACTAACAAAAAATAATCAGCGGCTTTTCTCTCGTATAACAATGCTTTTCTTGAAAAGAAAAACCAGGGCATATTCTCTTTAAAAAAGATCCGTCAGTTTCCCTTTCCTTTGGACAGCAAACGCAGAGTACATTTACTCTGAATCAAGTATATGCTGCCAGAGTTGCACATCCCTGTCTCACAGCTGGCTTGGAGAGGTGGTGGAGTCGTGCAGACGTATCTGCACATCTCTGCAATGCGTGGTACAACTGCACGTCAATATGCTACAGCGATCCTGCATTTGCTTATTTCGTTTAGGAAACGCTGTCCTTTGAAAAAACATTGCCTCTCCTTGCCTCCTAAAATGCTCATTGATCACCAAGTATACCAACACAGGCGAGATGAGCGAGCAAGCCTTCCGTCATGAATACTAGGAGACGAGAGGAGAAAAATCATTCACCTGGACACGAACACACGCTTAGGTAAACGAAACCCCCAAGTCTGAGAAGGTACCTCCCGAGCACGCCAGGCGCAGAATGCCAGGCGCTGAGCAGTGCTTTCAAACTAGCCACTGTTTTCACGGGAACGCTGTGCCGCCAGCTCAGCGGTACTACTCAGGAACCGGGCACGCGCCTACTTCTGTTACCTGGGGACAAGTTACAGATGTGCCCTCTCTGTACGTCTGTATATTTACACGTGAGTACGTAAGTATCCACGCATAAGTATATACATGCATACTAAGTATACTGAGATCAGCAATGGACTTCTTATGGTAACATCTACCACATTCTGGCAAAATCTGAGTTTGACTTTACCCTGCTCCTGTAAATTGGTTTTGACTCATCTTTTACCCATCATTTACACCCAATTATTTTTACATGTCTGCAACCTGCAATTAAAATGAGTGAGTAAAAGAGGAACTCTTAGAGTATCTGTGATTTATTCACTAACAGATTAAAACATTTAATGCAATATTTAGTCCATTATTAAAGAAAAATATCAGCCACATTTAATACATGAAACTAAAATTCTTTGGTTAAAATATTTGAATAGAAATGCTGTGTGAGTTTGACGATTGCTCCATACCTGATTTAAAAACGCTGCTGAAAGGCATCCTCTATTAAGCAGCTCAGTAACCAATATTTTATCCCTTAAGCGAAGACTGTTAATCCTCAACACAACCTGCAAATTGGGGTGGGGGGGAACCCCAAAATAGTGAAAATAAATCAGGCTACACTTCAGAGCTGGTTTCCTATCATGGACCTTTCCACGACAGCTTCTGTAAAGTGAAAGAGGAAAATTCCAGATCAGAGCCTCCACAAGCCACAAAAGCCAGCATTCCTCCCCCAGGTCCCACTGAACCTTGTCCCCATCACGGCTGGTACATGCATTAGGACTAAAAATCAATTAGCTAGAAATTACAGAGGGACAGAGTCAAGCAATGGAACCCCAAACTTAGATGAAATTCAGATCAGAAAGCATACAGCTACCCAGAAAGTATTAGGCTTAGGGCTCCTTAGAAAGCTCATCTGAGTAGTCCCAGCTTAAAGTTAGGGAAAGGCTGAAAGCTTCATTTCAGAAACATAACCTGTGTGCACTGAGCCCAACAATGACGACGGAGAGAAGAGAAAAGTCGACAGTAAAGACGTGATACTATGTTACACTGAAAAATATGAAATGCCATTCACTGGACAATAGAAACCTAAACTGGGATGAGGACAAGGGCAGGGGCTGACCTTGACCATGTAACAGTGAGACTGAGAAAGTGAGCACTGATGGAGAGTTGTGTTTTTCTGTAAAGGGATTCAAACTGTTACCATGAGCACTCCCACGAAGGGTTACAACACATGCAAAAGCAGAGCAAATGAAGATGCAAAACCCCAAGCATCAAGCCGGTTTTGAAGTCGTTTCACTTCCTTTCCCTACACACTTTTCTCCAAAAATCCATACTTTCACGCAGAGCTACTGCTGTGTCTTCAGTATCTCAGGGGATACAATACAGTATCTGAGATCACTTAAAAAGGCATCTTTGTATTGATATAAGTTGATGTAACTGCAAAATGTGCCTTTTCCTTCCCCTTTCACAAACCCAATGGGAACCAGAGCCACGAAGCAGAGTTTTGTCACCGCCAACACGCCTTGGGAAACCGCCGCGCTGCCGCCCGCAGCCTTCGCAGCAGGCTCGAGATCCTGAAACCGGAGCCACAAATATTGTGACTTTGCATTTAGAACTTCAGAAGCAGGTGTTCCTGCATTTCATAGGGAATTGATTTAGCTCTGCAGATGGGTACTGAAGATCCGCTTGCTTTCAAGGCTGCGGCAAGCAGACAAGCCGTGGTTCACGCTGGAGTGTCACTACCTGTGACTCTGTTGTGATTACAGTATTGAGCATTTTTTTTTCTGTTGTGGACGCCTTGCTGAGAAGCTTTTCTTCCAAACCGTAGGGAAGTACATCCTACTATTCTATAACATAATTGCTAAGGTAACATGGCTTATGACATAGCTACAATACTCTCAGTGTCTGAAAAATAACACATCTCGCTAAAAAGATTAACCTGAGTTGAACCAAGTGTGCGAAAACTGCTAGATTTTTTTCTCCCACATAGAAAGATTTCTTTCTTCCTTGGGATAGAGTTTTGTTAACTAAATGCAAGTGTATTTCCCAAACAGCACAGCTATATTGCTTTCTTGTTTAATTTTTTTTTATTGTTCATTAAATATTAAAAGTATTGTCTCCTTTAAAACTTCTGCAAATATTACTTTCTTCTGCAAAGCCCCTGATATTTTTCTTAATATTTTACTATTTTACAAAAAAAAAAAGACATAATAGTATAATAATTTCATGATAGAATGCCGCTTTCGCATACTAACCCAAATTTCATAGCTTGCCAGAATTAGCAGGGTGAATATCGTCAAGTGTGATCCATCCCAGTTAACCCAACATAATATGAAATACCATTAGAGAAAAATGCAGCCTAAAGAGAGGACACCTAAATCATGTTCAGAGCCTCTAAGACAAGACTCATTTATGACATTCTGGCTTAGCAAAGGCTCTTTCGAACACCCGTGAACGGGCTGGAGTTCTTTGTAGGATTTTGTTCAGTCAAAGGAACAGATTTAAAGCTATCCAGATAGAAGAGAAAAGTTGGTACGTTTTGTAAAGAGCTTTCTGAGAGGAAGAGAGTTTGCCTCTGTAACGGATTTTTTTTTTTTTTTAAATTTTATTTGAAGCTCCTGAAGGAGGAAGTGCTTATCTTGAAGGGTTCATGCACACACTCCTAGAAATCTGTCTCACAGGTAATTATTCTTTCCAAGTGCTATATCTTTGTAGAAATATATTAACTTCCCCTATTCTTTTTGCACTGCAACTTGGATTGACTTAGTCAAAAATGTCTTATGCTGGGTTTTAACATTTGAAAAACTGTATTCCCCAAAACAATTACAATCTGATAATTCATTAGAAAATTTTATAAATGTAGACTTGTAAACTATACTCAGGAACAGAAAATCTACAGAGTCTTTAATCCATTCATTTCTAAAAATTGATCTTCTATTCTTTCATACTACAATACATTAGTTAAGAATGAAACAGAGTTTCTTATTGTATAGCACAGAAGTTTTATAATTACTTTTTATTACCTAAAATGTTTTTAGAATGTTTACTCGCGTGGGACAATTTCAAACAAAGCTAACTACAGATTTGTGTGTGTGTGCTTGACCAAGCTTGGTGAGGGTTATGAGAAGGTAACTGGAAAAGAAGTAAGGTTTAACTGACATTATAAAATGAATTAAAAAAATGAAAACATTTTAAAATTAATTTCCTCTTGATATGCATTTTTGGAACATCCTCAGTAAACTAAGTACTAGATATTTTTTCCACTATCTTGGCACTGAAGAAAAGAAGATGAAACATAAATAATAAATAATTATCTATCCTCCTGATACGCTATATTGTTATATATCAGTGCTTCTCAGTCTGATTAGTGGAATCTGAATAGCAATCTATTTAAACTCATCTCAATATTCTGTTGGACTTTACCTTTTAAAAATTTTATATGGATCCAAACCATGTCCCCTGACTGCTCTGTGTAGCGGCTCCATCCACAGCAGCATAAATACAGGCAGTGACAAATACTCCAGCCCTACTCCCTCGTGCAGCCTCACCAGCAGCTGCTGGCTGCTCTGGAAGGGGCTGGTAGTAGTGTCCGGTGAAGGAGGGCTGCTTGCGCAGCACTGAGCCTAAGTCCACGTACAGAAGTAGATCTCTAGAGCAAAAAGAGTCATCGGGCAAGGAGCTGGTGGCCTCACTTCAGGCTTTTTGGCAGATTTTACTTCTGGCCAGCCTAGTTACGTAGAATGGCTGCCTGGTAGGGGCCGACAGATACAAGACGCACTTGCGGAGCACATCTTTTATTTTACTTCCATACGCCAAGAATACAGACTGAGCTCTCCAAGGCCATTCCTAGTTATTTACCAAAGTACGCTTAAGCAGATGTGACTAAGATACACTGTAAGAGTGCACTGCTAAACCGAACTACAACATTGGTAGGGACACATCTCAGACTGATACCACTGCTAGATGTTAAAATCAACTTGGACTCAGCAATTTTCTTTGGAAAGCAGGTATATCTCTGATCCAAATGCATCTTGACTTTCTGTTAATCAGCCTACCTTGCTCTCTGGCAGACTATATGGAGAATTGAATGGACTCCCCCTCTTCCAAGGTAGTTTTTGCATAGAATTTCAGGATTTTTTAAAGATCTACTCCTGAATGGAAGTCCTGAAAACCTTCATGACATTTAATTTCTGTTCACCATCCAGATTTCCTCAATGTCACTTTGCAATGCAGAGATATAGAGATCAAACTCTTCCCTTCTATTCTACAGGATGTGGCTACATCCAAAGATCTTGAAATAAAAAATTGAGTATTAAATCTTTCAGCATATTTCACTGGAGCAAATGCATGGTCATTATCCACGTATTGGCTAATAATAAGTAGTATCTTAACAGATCCTGACAGATCTTAATTGGAACATATACATGTATTTCTAGCCATATTTCATGTGATATTCTTTTTCTTCCTTTTTGTTCTGGTTTTGGCTGGGATAGAGTTAATTTTCTTACTAGCAGCTGGTAGAGTGCTGTGTTTTTGATTTAGGATGAGAATAATGTTGATAACTCACTGATATTTTAGTTGTTGCCAAGCAGTCAAGGACTTTTCATCTTCTCATACTGCCCCACCAGTGAGGAGGCTGGGGGTGCCCAAGAAGCTGGGAGGGGACACAGCCAAGACAGCTGATCCAAACTGGCCAAAGGGATATTCCATACCATACGATGTCATGCTCAGTGTATAACTGGGGGTTGGCCATGAGGCGGTGTGGCTCAGGAACTAGCTGAGCATTGGCCCCAGGTGGTGAGCAATTGTGCTGTTCATCACTTGGTTTATATATTCTTTCATCGTCGTCATCATCATCATTATTATCTTCCTTTTCTGTCCTATTAAACTGTCTTTATCTCAACCCGCAAGTTTTACCTTTTTTTTCCTTTTTGACTCTCTCCTCCATCCCACTGTGGCAGGGAGTAGTGAGCGAACAGCTGATGTGGTTGTTTTAGCTGCCTAAAACCATGATGCTTTTTCAGACAGTAACTAAGAAAAGAACCATTGAAAAAAACATGTATTCAATAGAACAGTAATATATTTTAAATATAATGATCTGCACATAAAATGGATAATTCAGATGGAAGAAAGCTGATATTCATCTATCTCATCTTGCATTTACTTTGTTGATGATTATGGACACAACTCTACTGGATACGGGCACAGAAAATATAGACGGCCCTGGGAAATCAGCCATGGAGAGGTCCAGCGAGGAGCAGAGAAAAAGGTGATGAAGAACACCAGAACGAATCTTGTGCATGGATGATGCCTTAAAATGGCATGCAAACAACGTCGGAGAGATGCATGCGGCAGCAATTGCCTAGATACAGCTACCAAAGGTGGCTGACAGGCACGGGTTGTTTGTGAAAATTATTACTATGATTAGTAATGTTAAGTCTTTATTTAGCTTCTATGGGCAAATTCATACTGATTGAGGGAAAAAAAACCAACCTGTGGGATAATCTCAAAGTTGCCCCAGTGTCTTAAGCATCATTTGACACAGACACCCATTTGCAGGGAAGATCTTTTTAGGGTACTGGGATGAATATCTTAAAAACTTTGATGGTAACTGGTAATTCAGATGACAGCAGGAGTTATCTACCCAGCCTCAGTATCCACTGCTTTACATCTCATTTCTCAGAATCCACTGCTTTACATCTCATTGCATATATTCCAACAGGATAATAAAAAGCTCAGTTCCCTCATCTGCCTGGTGGATTATTTCTGAAGCGGGATAGGTGCTGGGATACCAGACCTCTCTGAGCATCATATCCTAACCGGGCAGGAATGCAGGGAACTTTGGCTATAGTGTTTGCCTTACAAACACCTTCTTAGAGATCCCACTGACTAAACCACGAGCTGCTGCACCTGCTGCAAAACAATGACAGATTCAGATAACACACTATTAATCACATCCCTATTAAAGAAGACGGCTAGGTTAATTCCAGAGGGTCATTGTAAACTAAATCATATTAGTGTATATGCAATGCAGGTATCTGGCTTCTGTCTGCTTTTCTCTAGGAATACGTACTAGACACATACCAGACTTCTAGCTTCAGTAACCATTCTTCCTTCAAAACATCCGCACGTCAAACATGTGCATCTTTACGTGCATAGGTCCACTCAAACCACACGCTTTTCTTCTTCTCCCATAACACTGATAAGAGACCTTTATGTAACAAGAATTATCAATCATCTGTAGCCCTTCAGATTCATTTGAAAGGTTAAGAAGTAGGCTAACAGCAAAAGTAGAGTTTTTTCCCTTAAAATTCACAAGCATTGGATAGCTGCCCCATGTATCCAGAAATCTTGCAGTCTGCAGACCTTGACCTAAAGAACATATCATATAAACTTTTCAGTAACCAGTGAAATAAAGATAACAAAAATTGCCTCATGAGAACAACATTCAGCAACACTTCATTACATATAACACACGCTTAAAGCAGTCATCTGTACAAAAGAATAACTGTCAGTGACTTATAATAAGAGTTTTCATATGTTTATAAAAGATAGCATATTAGATGATTTTCTAATAAAGGCTCTTAGTTTGACTGAGTCAAATATAGGAGCTTTATGTACTTTGACAAACACTCAAACACAAGTATTTGAGCACTGGGATATCAATTTATGACCAGATAAAGGTTATTTTCCACTCTTAATATGAAAATATGATCTACTGTCTGTGCCAGGTGCCCATGCAAGTGGTGCAGTCTATTCGTTGCGAGCAACAGAGCTAACTCCTTTCTCTCTCTCTCTGTCTGGATTGCAGATTCAGACTCTTCTCGTGAAATAAGGTACTCAGCTAACTTGATATGATGTCAGAAAGGCTTTTACTGAAGCATGTAGCTCTTGCACTACAATGTACACAGCTGCTTGCTTGAGCAGCCAGTTCAATTCAGTATGCAATTCTTGGACTGGCTCATTGATCTGATTAGCTCTTGATCAGCTCAAACTGAGATCCTTTCTACAGTCTATAAACATAAGCGAGTTCTTTACTTTGTGATATCCACAAAGTAAATTTATTTCAAAAAAATGTGCCTCCTTCTCCAAACACTCTGTTCTGCTGCTTTTGCTGACTTCTCTGCTCTCCATGACTGTGGAGACACAGACAAGTAGCCACAGTTTGCCCTTTAAAACAATTTCTCCAAACCCTTTATTTGGAGTCTTGCACTATTACAGCTCTGCATTAGCATATATACTTTATATTCATTATAAAAGTCTTTAATATTTCCTTTTTTTTAAATCAATATTACCATTGAAGGGATGAGGAAAAGTGGGTGATTAGGAGAATGAGTTATCTGATACCATCACTTTTAACCATATTGTCTCTCTAAAGTTTCTGGGGAACATTTGAGAGCAACAGCTGTGTGACATGACAGCCGGATTTCTTCATTACGGCAGATAATCCCCAATCCTACCTAATCTCTCTCTCTGTCTAGTCACCTGTGACATATATAAAGCTCCAATCAACACCATACCTCAGTCCTAGTCCTAGTACTTCTTCTCTAAATATGTGATTCTCCCCCTCTACTTCGCTCTTGTGAGACCCCACCTGCAGTAGTGCGTCCAGCTCTGGGGCCCCCAGTACAAGACAGACACGGACTTGTTAGAGCAGGTCCAGAGGAGGCCACGAAGATGATGAGAGGGCTGGAGCACCTCTCCTGTGAAGACAGGCTATCAGAGTTGGAGTTGTTCAGCCTGAAGAGGAGACGGCTCCGGGGAGACCATTTTGCAACCTTTCAATATATAAAGGGGGCTTATAAAAGAGAGAGTTAGAGACTTTTTACCAAGGTCTGTAGTGATAAAACAAGGAGCAACTGTTTTAAACTGAAAAAGGGTAGATTTAGATTGGATATAAGGAAGACATTTTTTATGATGAGTGTGGTGAGGTACAGGTGGAACAGGCTGCCTAGAGAAGTTGTAGATGCCCCACCATTGCTAGTGTTCAAGGTCAGGTTGGATGAGGCTTTGAGCAACATGATCTGGTGAAAAATATCCCTGCCTGTGGCAGGGGGTTGGACTAGATGATCTTTAAAGGTTCCTTCCCACACAAACCACTCTGTGATTCTATGATACATCCACACTCTAATGATGGCTGTTATAGGAGCACATTCAACCTTGAAGTGCCATGGCAAAGTCTTTGGCAAAAGGCAGTAAAAGCAAATACTTTTTTTCCCTTTTAGCTGTCGACTGTGTGCTCTGTTAGTTTATTCTAGGGATACCGATTCCTAAAAACATTATTAGAACAATTCATGAGAACTGGCACACAGGAGGATGTTCATATTATTCAGTTTTAATTTCCCTTTTTTTTTGTTTGCTATCATTTAAAAATAATTCTCATTCTCCCATGCTTTTGTATAAACCAGATCTTGACTTGCACTCAATAACTTGCTGTACAGTTTCCTGTCAAAAAACTGCTTATTAACGTTGATCTCATCAATTGCTCGAGGTGAGCACCAAGCCTGTAAACAGAAGCAAAGTGTCCATTCTGTTAATCTAGACGCCTTTTAACCTGGATGTAGCTTCTGGTCATGAAATCATCTTTCAAGTAAAAGATGCTTTTTCCCAGATAAGTGACAAGGCTTTAATTAGAACACTAACTCAGTTTCTCTGCACTTTCCTTGTGCTAGAAAGTATTTTAACAACACAGGCTACCTAGTGAGAACACCTTTTTTTCAGCCTTCAGTTTGTTTGCTTTCAAATTCTGTTTTAATCATTTTTCCTAAGTAGTCTCTCTGTTGCTTCATCAAAGCAAGCCCCATTTTGATTACCGAAACAGGCCATTTTCTTTTTCTGGCTCTCTGAGAAATCAGCGCTGAAAAAACCTTCCTACCATTATTTTTTTCTTTTTGGAAAGTAGTAGCATTTTTTAAAAAAATGAACTGTAAGTTTATCATTATTAAACAAATGTAAACAAAATAAATAAAAGAAAATTCAAAAGGACAACATTTTTCAAGCTTCCTTTTGTACCACAGCTACAAAACACAGTAAACATTATATGGAAACATCTTATTTGCAGAATATTCACACCCTCAGAACCATGACAGATGGTAGATATGGGAAACACTGATTGCCATAACGTTTTTCAAGTGGAAGTGCTGACAGAGAACAGTAATTTCTTCTCTCCAAAACTATTATCATTTGTCTAACCAGGAAACTTTCTATTTTAAAGATAATGTTTCATTAGCTTTTTTCATGAGAAAAAGTACTGAAGCATAAGTGTACAAGTCACCTTTGGGCTTTAACCAGCATATTTTTTGTGATGTGGTGCTTTCAATAATGTCTTAGACTACTGCTAGTAGAATTATGGCCAAGATTGGGAATAAAGAACTGAGAGTGGAAAATGAAAATTCACTCCATCTCAGGAAACCTATGGGACAAATTGGATTTAGCTCAGACAGGAGGAAGCAGACTAAGTAAGCTTGCCTAATATTTTCTGCATACCATCAGAAATCCACTTCCATTCATCTTCAGAGACATTTATGTGCAAGGCACATAAATAAATTAAAAAAAGAAAGGGAGGCAATTCCTACAGATGAAACTAGCCACCGCACTGGAGCCTGGCACAGAGTATGCATAAGGAAATGTGGGAGATGCAACTTGGGTGAATCCTAACACTATTAAGCAATACTTTAGTTCCCCAAACTAACCTCACTGTTATTGGGTAATATGGAACAGTCATCTCTGCTCAACAGGTCAAGTTTATGTTTAACTGCAAATAAAACTCCCTAAGATTAATACCAGAAGTTTGGTGGGCTCCAAAGAGTTGGTGACTACTGCATTATTGAGTGGAAGCAATCCTTCTTCCTAGGAGAACAACCGCAGGGCACTTGTATCTGAATACGTATTTTTGCAGATAAGAGAACCAACAAGCAAAAGTAACACACATCAGATGGCATACGGTTTGTGGAAAGTCAACTAGAAAGCAACACAAACTACTTGGACTTTAAACCCCAAAACACCTACTTGAACACTGGAGCCGGTGCAGAAGGGATCCTGTTACAAGATGATATTATTTCCATAGTGTTTATGTAAAGTGCTTTCTGCTACTGGAATGACTGTGCTTTTAGAATATGATAGTATGCTTGATACAGAGAAGGACAAACAATGCATTTTGTACTGAATTTATCACTTTGAAAATCCAGATAAATTTCAGTCTTTAAATAAATCTTTGCCTAAAAAACATATGACATTCTGCATATTTGCCTGCCCAGATACTAAATCATCAAAACTTGTAAGCACTATCAATTATTCACAGTGACTGTGGTACAAGCATGGATGCCTGCAGTTATTAATTTACGGCATAAATTCATCCAGCTGAGAAGTCTTGAAAGAACAATAAAGTCCTGTGTGTTTTGTTGGGAAATTGCAGTGGGACCTGAACAGCTGTTTACCGTTAGCTGGATTTCCAAAACAAGACCATCCGTACCAGCCTACAGACAAATTCAGATCCATTGGTGAGCAGAGTAATCTGCTAAGAACAACAATCTTCTTGCAACTGAATGGTGATTAAATCACAGCAGGTTCATATAATTCAGCTGTCCGACTCTTACTGCCATGCTCTATGGCAAATTCTGCCTACACAGATCCTGATTCACAAGGTACTAAAATACATACCCACCTTTAATCACCTGGATGAGCTACAGCAGTAATATTTTGGTCTTCGCAAATTAGGCTGCCTAGACTCTGAAGATTTTGTTCTCCAATGGAAATTCTATGTAGAAGTATCAAAAGCATCATAGAGAATTAAGCAAAAAACCTGAGAAAATCCCATTAATAAATGATAAACCAATGCCTATCAAAGCACTGTAAGAATGACTACAGCATATAGTTTACACCATATCATGTATACCAGGGGTACTAAAATTAACGGTATTAAAACTTTAATAGCTCCTCAATTAAAGTCTTAAGAAAGGGAGAATTGGCACAGTTTTTAATTTTTAATTTTTTTTTTTTTTTAACCAAGAAAAGGGTTTTCCTTGCATCTTTTTTATCCAGAGTTTAGCTTGAGGAGTGCTGTATGCGAATTGTGGGGAAGGTACCCTACACTCAACCTCTCCCCCAACTCAGTCCCTACTTCCAGTCTAACCAAAGTATTTTCTTTGTGCTTTACAATAAAGATACATAAAATATAAACAAGGAAATTGATTATTGTCCTGACGTTTATCGACCTGGGTCCACTAAGTTACCACACACAATTTAAGCATGTAATTGCTTTGTTCTGTAGAACTGAAAACTATCAATAGCTCTTCATATGCGTAAGTGCTTGCCGAATTTCGTAAGGCTATATAGGCAATGCCATTTCTAATCTTTCTGTATCGCTTGCAAAGGTTCTTCCCTCACCCATATGTGATTGAATAACAGGCACAAATACAGCACAAACTACCCAGAGAAATTTGTTCTATTGGTAGAAAAATGTCCAACTCAGGGCTAACAAGCAAATCTTTCCCAGATTTGCCTGTATTCCAGATAGGTTGGTATCTTCCACTCCCCTGTGATCCCATGTTTTACTACTTTTCAGGAGTAGCTCCAGCACAGCAAGACACAATACAGAGAACCTGCCTAACCAGGCAGGGCTGCTCAAATTCACACTAATTTATCCCAAGGGGAACAGGAAATCTACTCAGTAAGTTCCCATTAGCGAAAGGAGTGCACAGCCATGCTAAAGACCTTAAGTATAGTATGTATTTGATATTATTAGCTGACATGATATCAAACCGACTACCAAATAAACAAGAAATATCTTGATGCAAAGAAAATACTTTTTGTCCTTGATAAAGCGATTTAGATGCCTTGTTAGTTGTCTTAAAATATTTCCTGATATTTAAAATAAATTTGTATATTTTTTCTGTTAATCAATTTTATTTCATACACTTTATTATTCCTTCATAATATCACTGCAAAAGTTAGTCTGAAGTCAGCATTTCTAAATGTTTCTTATAATAAGGGATTTACCTTTATCCATGAGTATTTGATTTGTACTTAAACTCTGCATCCAGCTCAAAGAATTAACTTCTTTTACTTCACCTAAAAGAACAAACCCCATAATATGACATGAAATATTGTTAATTCATATTTAAGTGAAGCAGAATATATATAAACAAACATATTTAAATAAACATATTTCATTTATTAGCTTCCAGGGTCTCTCTGTATTAGTTCATTAAATAAAGCAATTAAAGATTGTATCATCTAACTCTCACACCTTGAATTGCTTTTCTATGGACTTTAAATCACCACTTCCTTGCAAAACACTATGCATTATAAATTTGACCCACTGCAGATCAAACTGAAGGGGAACGGCCTTATTCATTTCCTAATTTCGTTTCACTGCCTGGATTATAACCATACAACAAAAGATAGTGGCACAAATATGTTTGAAAGTGATAAAAGGATAAGATCATAAATGCCACTTTAGAAGATATTATCTTTGCAATTTAATCCTTTGATATAGGGAAATATATTTTCTTTGGTTCAAGCTTGCACAGAAAAACTGCACTCTCTCATGTATGACATTAAAATTCAAAGCAAACGCTGTGTCTTACACGAGCGGGTTGCATGATCCAGCCTTATGCATCCAAGCCATCTTAAACAAGAGGAAACATAAAATCACATTTTATAAATATTCCAGAAGTATATTGAGAGAAATATGATAAATGAAACATTCCCATAATTCTTAATAGAAATTAAAATGCCACAGAGAACCTAGAAGCTTGGAATTGGAACCAGGTCTTCTAAATGCTTATAAACACAACTATAGACCATATTATCGTAGTCTAAACTTGCAAAAAGTATCTTGTACATTGTCTTTGAACACTTCCAGCCTGTAGTATTATTTCCGAATGGCTACATTAGCCTAGTGATCCTTTCAACTAACTCATTTGCCTCGCTACTTAGATGTAAGAAGAAATAAGAATGGTATTTTAAGTATCTCCCTAATTTTAAAGACAGATTTACAGTATTTCCTTTTAGTACCTGGCCAATGGAAAGTCCACCAAGCCATTATTTTTGAGATGAACAAACAGCAATGGCATGATATAGTGCAGTTGTTCAAAAAAATCAGGAGAAGGTAGGATACTCTAAGGGGAGTGAAGAGAAAAGAAACTAAGAACTATCATATTTGGAAAGAAAAATTAAGCTAAATGTGTCTGTTACACTCTTTTTATTAGTGTATTCAATAAAAGAATACCCTGGGAAGTAGGACAGTATGTTGTATAGAGCATGTGGAGACATTGTTGGGGAAAAGGCTAGATATGCCATTCTCTTGAAATACTGTCAGTCAAAAACATCTTATCTCACAGATGAATGAAAATGTTGAAAAGTCCACCAATCTTTCTTACACAAAGTTGTTTAATAAGGACGTTTCCTGATTTCAGCCACACTTCGCTCAAAGTTAAAAAGAGATGACAAAAATTTCTATGTATAGCCAAAACCAGAATTCCCTTTTAAAATTCTTAGGTTAAGAGAAATGGCTGTATTTGAGATTAGCATAATCTCTAATTATGATAGTCTCTTAATTATTTATCCTTTTATTAGAAGGAGTTTTCAGAATGTTAAAGTCAGGGCTACATTGTGCTGCTCAGAGAGTAACAGATCTACAGTTCCCCTGAGAAAACTGGGAACGGCAGAGCTCCTCTCCAGGCATCCAAATAGGTGCCAGAAGTAAGCAAATGATGCATCCAATTCCTCCACAGCATGCCTGGCATTTGATATCATGGCTCATGGAGCCCATCTCGCTAATGTCCTTGGAGCAATATGCTAGGGTAAGGGAGGGAAGTGAGAAGTATCTGTACCTCAGATGGTGACTTTTTTTTGTCTCATGCAAGAAAGAAAGAGTAACTCATCTTGTCCTTCCAGATCTTTATACCATGGAAAGACCACGCTTCAGTTTATATTTGTTGTTCACCATAAGGTCAGCTACTGCTGCTGTCTGGTACGCAGTAATAACCGGCAAACGCTGACTTTGCAATGACTTTTGCTATAGCTTCGTAGTTGAGCCCATAGTGTGTGCTCAATAAGCTGAACATTCCCTTCTGTTTTCACTAGATACGCCCCCAATTTTGCTATTTGTGGAGAAAATACTTTTAATGTGCAGCCACGCTAAGTCTAATAGAGATTCTCACCTCTCAAAGCATCTCGCCAGGAATGGCACCTAGGGTGAGATAGGCCAGAGAGCTTCAAACAGGAGAACTCCCGTGACGAAAGCCCATACTCTCATGGAAATGAAAATAAACCTGAAAGTAACTTCTGGTGTGAAACTACTAGGAACTCAGATCATTTAAGAGGCTGATCCCTGGATATTATAAAAATAACCATAAACTATTTTGCAGATTACCAACAACGGGGAAAAACACAAAATGAATCATGAAAGCATTCCTTGAACTAAACTCTTTTGTTGGACACATCAAGAAACATGAAATGTAATAAATAACAAAAGGTAATGGTATTTTCAAGGGTCAATTAAAAGGCTCGATAAAAGAATGCTGAACTTGCTTTCTGTTCTAAAAGTAATTGTGAGACTTCCATTTTAATACAATTCTACCAAAAACATTTCTAAATGGAAAACTGCCAAAAGCCAGATTTTTTTTTTTGATGAAATAAAATGCTAAAAATATTTTATTTAAAATATCTCATTTTGGTAAACAAAATATTTCATACCTGCTTCAGTTTTTATATTTGCAAACAACTGAATTGTATACATACCGTATAAAATTTTAAAAATTGCAAAAAGGTAGGTGGTTTTTGAAATGGAAAATTCTAGAGCTCCTTTCTGGAAAGGGAAAATGGAGCATTCTCATTTTTTAATGAAATGCTCTTCGGATTGTCAGGTTTCACAAAACATTTCACTTTAAATGAATCAGCATTTTCTAACTGAGAAATATTCCATCAGAAAAATTCTGGCCAGCTCTACTTAAAACGACAAGTGAGACAATCTTCTATTTAACAAAGATTGCCATCAAATCAAATCACTGCGGTGCGCTACATCAAGCAGTCGGCAGTACTGCAGCCGAGCCAGGTTTCCCATCCACTGTCTGTCTTCCACTCCTCATCAGTCTCCTACTTTGTCACCAAAAAATAAAGCACTGGAAGAGTCTTAAGATGAACAGCACAAAGCCAAGGCATTCAGAAGAGGGGTTGGCAGGGAGAAGCGTCTCTGTATTGGCAAAGAAGATTCACCACCATTAAAAAGCCTTCCCCAGAATGGGACTTGTCCTACGGAGGTGCTGGCTGTCCTACCGCCGAGCCGTCAAGCAGGGAGGAGCTTCCAAAAGGATCACTATCAAAAAGCAAATATACATCAGAAAGAATGGTAAACTAGCAATATCTGACAAAAATACATGGGAAACACTACAGAAACACCTAGAACAGATACCAAATGACAGGCCGTGACGTCCCAGGAGAGAATACAATCCTGTAGCTTCTAAGTAGAGGTAAGTAGACGAAAGAAGTCTGCTCAATTTCAAACTCATGAAATCTTAGGGCTACATTTAAATCACTTAAATAGTGTTGTAAAACACTATAAATGCACTGATTTGGTCTGACGTTGACTTTTAAGCTGTGTTATTCAAGCACAGCTCCCATTGAAAGGAGCCGAGCATTCGCACACGCATACTGAGCGCGAGGATTGAGCCATCACCACATCGGAATGCTTTCAGATCTGCAGTAGTCTATGAACGTCCCAAAGCTGCTTTCCAGTTCATTCAGCTTTCGCAGCCTTCGGTGGCATTTTTTCTTTCTCTGCCTGCACTACACATTACAGTGGCATTAAAGGCAAAGGGCCTTTCGATGAAACACACAGTTGAGAGTTCTTAAGATCTAGACTGCTCTCTCCTTCAGCCACACAAAGAAAGAACTTTGAAATAATATCTTCAAGCCAGAAGCCCAAAGTCTGTTTTATATCCAAGTACATTTAAACTAGAAATCACTTAAAGCACTAATTAGCAGCAGTTTCAAGCCTGTGCTAACCCCACCTCATGACATATCATCCCCTTGTTATTAAAACTAAGCATGTAACAATTCAGCGGTCCGGTCTCCGCGTCTCTGTATGATGTATTTGTTGACTTACTGGTTTTCACGTTTCTTACAAATACAAGCACTTTAGTCTCCCTAATGCAAAGTCTTACAGCAGGGAAGCTTTCATCTTTCTTATGCAGTCATTAAGGCAGTAAAGGGAAATTTCTCCCAATCCTTTTTATCTATTTCTCTCCTGTGCATTGTAATACGCACTTCCAAATTTTCTGAATTAATCCTTTGCCTGGGGAAGGGGGAACAAACCAAAAAAACCCCCCAAACCCTAAAACCTACCAGTGACCTGAGACAAGGTGCCTTCAGCAGAATCCCAACGCCAGTTCACTGATGGATCTCCGCCTGCCTAATTAAACTGCGGACCGTGAACTCTAGGCTATAACTCTGCTCCTCACAGAGCAGCAATTCATCACTTTGCCATGCAGCTCGTGTTGTCAGGACAAGCTTTTGTCATATGTAACATGCCAGTTTTTGTTTTGATAGGTGACTTTTAATTGAACCATAATACCATCGCTGCCAGACTATAAGAAGACTGAAGTTATAAATCATAAATCCAGATCTATAGCACTTACGCTCTTGGAAGTGTGTGAATGTTAAAGGAGCCTGATGTTATTAGGTTTTCCAAGAGAAATGAGCTGCTATGAAATGGTACATGCCATGGTATAAAGACACAATAATTATTTATGTAGATTTATCAAAGTACAATAAATATAACAGGTGGTGCAATAAGCCACCTGATGAGCAAGTTATGATGAATGCTATTGGACTGGTTATAACTTCTTTGAAGTATTTGAGTTTATATCCTTGCAGATCTCATAAATTGAGAAATGCTTCAGTAATTTCAAACAACTGAGTACAATGATAGGTAATTTGCAGTTAGTAAGAGCTTTTTATGGCTACTGCAATTAGTAAGTGAGCACAAGCACAAGTCTTGAATAATAGCTCAACTCATAGATATAAAAAACTGTAAAATTAGGGAATATATTTAACATTGCTAGAGAAAGAAGTGACGGCAAACCCACCAGATTAACCGTCAAAAGGCATGAAAATCTTCCATTTAACATATATGCAGAGACTTTCCTAGCTCTCATATTACAGTGAAGCAGTATAGCATTACAATCAAGGCCCCTTCCTACCATGAGCATGGCTATCCATGGTAAAATCCCTACAGAGGAATGGAAGTTGAGCAAGAGGAGGTATGTTCCTCTCCTTTATTGCACAAAACATCCCCGGTTTTTGTCTAAATAAGTCAGCTGTTTCCACTGTTAATAAGCCATTTTGCACATAAGCATATTACATATAAAATAATGCATAGGTTTGTCAAATTCATAGGCTTCTCAGTTACTTTTAAAGAAAGTAAAGCTATGTTGGTAATAAGTTGCTTTCACCAATAAGGACTTAGTCCATTTTTCTCTTCTATCTATTCCAAGGCACCAGAATTTTGCAAACAGCAGCTCAGACAAAATCATTGCAAAGTATATACCAATGAATCTTTAAAACCCAGGCTCCTAATCGAACTCAGAATGATATCCAAAAATAGGTCTTCCTGACATTCATGGACGTGAAGGGGGAGACTCTTCTTTGCCAGCCTTCATTTTTCTCAAACATGGGGATTTAAATCACTCTCCAATTCTCTAAGTAGCTCCCCAGATCTCCAAGGCACAGGAGCTCTTTGCTTCCCTTCTCAGCCAGGCCTTGGGTTTGTATCACATTTTCCTTTTCCCTACTGAATTTCCCTACTGCTTACATGGGGGCATAGGCTTAATTTGCTGTGCTATAAATCAAATTACATTGACTTCTACCATGGTTCCTACAGTGATTTACCTCCTGAACAACAAGTTGTCATGAACCCTTCATGTGTAAGCCCCATTTTAATCACTGGACTGGTGTCCATTAGGCCACCTGACCAAAGCAGTATCTAACTCACAATATGCAAGGAAATTATAGAACTAATTCCCCTGGGATTTATTTTTTTTTTTTTTAGACACTAGGTATGTCCGCTGTGAGAGCTCAGTTATTTCCTCATTTTTGCCTGATCATACCCTTATTTTCAGTATTATGGGATTTTTCACTTGAATAATTTTTGTTGGTATTGTACAATCATTCTAGTCCTAGAGAAGTATTTAACACATGCATTATGAAGCCACAGTATCTTTCTGCATCTTAGGTTAGATCTCTCCAGCCCATATCCCTCTCCATACTGCAAAACTGTTTTTTCATACAGCCACAGAAGTTAAAATTCAGTTATTCAGTTATTCCAGCTAAACATTATGGAAATAATTTGGGATTAGCAATCACTGTAGAAAACAGTTTCATTATATTGCTTTTAATTTGAATTGAAAGAGATGCATAAAAGCAACAAGGCTTCGACTTTAAAGATCATTTCTACCTTGAACTATTTCAGTGGAAAATTGGTTAAAAAAAATTATCTGAAATTAGCCTCAACTAAAGTAGCTGTCATCTAATTGCTTGTCTTTTGCATGCCTTCTTATTTAAAGAAGGTAGTATCTAAAATTATTCAGCATTTCAGTTTTGCAGGCTTCAGGTCACAAAGTCATCCTGCACAGAGCTTATAATTAATAACTGATGGAGTATTGCTATGTTTTTAATCTTCCTGAAACTGCAGTTTGGAAATTAGAGACATTTATCACTCCATTTAACCAGCTCCGAAGACATGAAAAAATGTTTAGTCAGTATTTCCAGAATTCAATCACACAATCACAACATGTTCTTTCCAACCATTAACAGACAGCTTACTAGCTTTGTCACTTAATGCAGCTGAAATGCAATGGACAGAATGACAAATCTTTTTATGAGGAGCCTGAGTCACATCAAATTAGTCACACGGAGATGTTAGTAACATATAACCTGCAAAGATGTAATGTCTTTCTGATTTTATACTTTCCGTGTTGTTACTCAGTCACTGCTGCACAGATACAGATAGAATGTCTTTTTGATTTTAAACTACTCCTGCTACCACTTGTGCATGGGTTTATAATTAGTTTTAAGCTAGGGCAAAGAATTCACATGATATCTGAAGTTGAAGATGTGAAAATGTATCTAGTAAAAACTAATTTACACAAATATTACGCTATTTATTATATGCCAACTTTATTATATGCAGAATTTTCTTTAGCTTCAGTCTACAAAATCAAACCTCAAAGGCAGGATCCTTGCAATATATGTTCCAGCTGGACTATTATATCTAGATTATACGAGAATCTTATTCAAACCCGGTCTCTCAGAGCTATTTGGTGCTCTCTGTTGGACTGATAATTTGACTTACAGTACAGGTGGCTTTGCTCCAGAACAAATCCATAAACCAACAAAAGAAAGCATAAAACCCACACTATGATCCATTTGCCCCACCAGCAGTTCTGAGATACGCAGTTAAAACACAGCGTCAGTCTCAATGGTATTGTAGCTTAGCAAGGAATAAGTCTTTCTGGCTCCACTGTGTGGCCAGGCTCAGATTTTGACATAAAGATACCTGCCTAAGGACTGAAAAGATTTTTGTTAGTTCCGTTTCAGAATAAAGAGAAGGAGTCTGCCTGAGGTTTCCCATTACTGAACATGAAAAACCTCAGTTTTAAATGCACAGGCAGCCACCATTAAACAGAAGGAAATGGTAGAAAATGCTTAGAATTGAAAATGCATAATTAGATTATTGTTTATTGTGATCATTATGAACTCAACAGTGACTTAAGTATCTTTAATTAACTCACAGTCATGCCAGTCATGCTTAGAGCACTGCTTTGAATACACAGCACTACCAAAAATGACACATTTCAAAACCAGCAACTATCATGTAAGTACTTAACCCAAGAACCGCTTGAGCAGGACTGCTGGATGTGCATGGGCGCACACTGACTGCGAGCTGCTGTCAAGACCAAACCTGTGGTTATCCAGGCAGGGCTGGACCATGCCCTCCAGAGCCAGACGTGGGCTTTGCTCCCCACAAAGCACCCTGATGGACACAGCTCACCCATGGGCAGTCTGCAGGACACGGGCGCTGCAGCTTTCAGGTAGCAAATGGAGTTGAACCTCTCTGTCCTGTATTTGGAAGAATTATGGAAATGGTTATTTCAGAACACTTGCAAATGTTTGTACAACATGCAGTCCACCACAGTGCTTATTTCTTTCTTACAAATACAAGTTATGCCTTTGCTAGTGTTTGAGCTCCTATAAGCTCATTTTTAAGAACTCCAGTTTAAAGCCCCAGATACTGCTGTGCAATGTCTTAAGGACAGAGAGAACCTTGGACCTTCAATCACGCCTACCACGCTGGAGGTCCCGGATCTACCCTTCAGAATATCTCCCACACATCAGCCTCTGTGACCTCGGTGATTTTGAGGTGGTCGTTTGGCAAACTCAAACTGCTTTTGTAGGACATTAATCCTGATTTTTGAAGTAGTCTTTCTCCCTCCCTCAGCTGCTTTTTCCCATATCTCAATCATGCACTTTGGACCCCAGCACCAGAAAACATCATTACCTTCAGCCTTGAATGATTGAATTTGAGCACTGAATTCTCTTACACGTCTCTTTCTTATGTGAAGCGCGGAATTCCTCAATATATCACTGTGCACTTGCTGTCTGGAGAACCAGTGCATCACATGGAATAAACAAACTCACCTCGCAGGCTTTTCCAGACTGTGGGCCCTCACTTCTATGTACCTATTATTGCTCATGGAAACTGAAGGAATTGCACATCTTTGAGATTTCTGTCTGTTGAATTTGGCTGAAGATGACAGAGCAATTAAAAAAACATAAAAGAGGATCTCATTGGCTGACAGACTAGCTGACAGAGAAGTTGCTTTCATCTTATTATTTTTGGAAATATGGCTCTGGTACCAAATTCTATGCAATAAGGAATATGAAGCTTGATACTGAAATATTAACATTCTCTTACTGGTTTTTTTACAGTAACTAACCTCAAAATTGACCCCAAGTTAATACATTGTCCCTTGAAGTATAAGGATCCAGAAGACTTGGTTATTCTTTCTCAACCTGCCATGGACCTGTGCTTACTTCACTAAGACGTCTAAACTTTCAGTTACTCCACCTACTAAGTATTCAATAAAAAAACCCAAAACCAAAAACCTACTTTTGTTGAGGCATTGATTTATTTTCCATTGAGGTACTCTGGGCCATCCAAGTAGTGTGTTAAATTTTGATGTCTGTTCTCGGACTCTTAAGCAATGCCTCTAAGATCTCAAGAAAATCACAACTTGACTTTGAGGCTTTACCAAATCCACACAAGTTGAAGGTGTTGCTGCCAATTCAAATTATATTCCTGCTCCTAGAATTCAAACTACAAATTGCTACATGTCAGTATAAACAAATACTGGTATTTGTTCATGAAATATGGGTGCTTCAAAAGTTAATTTGTATTTGTACACAAATTTGATTTCTATTTCTGTGTGGATTTTAGGATAATGTTCTTGTGACTCTGCTTTTAAATTATTTATTAACTGTTTAGACAAGTAGTCTCATTTTCCCTTTATTCCCAGAGAGGTGAGATCAGGGATGAACAAAATGCCTTCGCCAATAACCAGTATTTATTTTGGCCTAAATGAAAGTGCATGTTGTCATTTATCCTTCTATATGGCATTGTGAATTTACATAATGATGTATGATAACAGTTATAAAAAGGACACTCTGTCATTTTAAAGAAATGAAGCCAATTGCAGAGACAGCTGTAAATTACTTCTGCAGAGTTGAAGACAGCCTCTACTGCTTTAGTCTTCTATGTACCTTCTATGTAACAGGTAAATTCCCAACACTAAGTTAAAGTAACATTGAAAAACATATTAGAATTTTTTATTCATAAAATTTTATATGTAAATATAACTTCAATATCTTTTTTAACTGTCCATGAAACAGAAACGTATACTCAGAGCATAAGAGAATGATTGCTCTTTCTCTCTTTTTCCACCTCATTATTCATAGAAGCAGCATACTCCAAATATTTTGAATCAGATTTTTTTATGTCTGTGCAATGTTTATTTAATCTGTTTCCTCCCCTGTATCAGTCAAGACACCCTGGATTTACATAGGTGAGAGAGACCCAAATAAGGGCCACTGCTTCCCAAATCACCCCTTTCTATTTACTGATGCTGCTCTTGGCCACGTCTCACTTCACATAGCCATTCTTCTTCAACTGAAGTTCATCCATTGCTTTGCTGCAAAACATTCTTCCAGTCCTTTTGCTATATCAACCCTTCAGCGAGCTCTTGCTTTATTTTCTTTTTTCTATCCACAACACCAAGTAAGTAATTTTCTCTTACATTTTGTATGCACTTTCGTTATATCTCATTTCTTCATCCCACAATCCAAAAATTCCTTCATCAAATTTCTTCATCAACCTTAGCTAATACCACTCCCTGATGCTGGAACTACCTTCCTTGGCTAGCACTGAATCCCTCCTTCCTGCACACGCTTACGGCTGGCCATTTAACATTGCTGTCTGCCTCACGTCTTTCCCTGTGCATTTATTCACATTTCATTCAGGTCTTACTTTTTAAATACAGCTAAAAACATAACAGGGTATTTTCAACATGCCAGCCTCTCGTTAGACACGACATGGTGATAATCTCTCCCTGAACAGCAAGTTATTTACCACTATTTGCTGTCCTATGTCTAAAAGCTTGTAAGTGCCTCAGCGTAGAGACCTGTCTTATATTTCAGTCACACATTATTTACACAGTTATTATTGTTAATTATTTATGTAGTCTTCCCATTTCTTATGTTCATCTTCCCATCCATCCAACACTGTAACTATGTTCATTTCCCTTGTCAGTCCCTTTGACTGTGACAACCTCTCCTTAAACCCTTGCTGCGACTTTCAATATTTTTCCTTATCCCATCTTATTGTCACAACAATAATAACCCTTTTCGCTAACAAGGTTTAGGAGAATGAAAATGCAATAAAGAAGAAAATAAGACTAATAATTTCAGAAAGTACGCTATGTTGATCCTCAAGAGCTGCTTTGTCTCTTAGTAACTGGTAACAGGAATTAAGATGACAGGGCAAATCACTGGGAGCATAATAATATCAATGATAATGAAAGGTTTGTATAATTCCTCAGGGGGAAAAAAAAAAGTTATCAAAACAAGATAATCTTTTTTCCTTTCACTAATATTTTTTTTTTTTTTGGCATGGCACTATTCATGTCATGCTTGCAAAGTGCTTACAGGGAAACAAACCCCAAATTTTAATTCAGAAACAGAATTTTCAAACACCTACTCAAGAAAGAGAAGGAGGGAGCTGCAGAAGAAGGAATTCCATTTCAAAATAAAGCCTAATCTATCTTTGTGTGTGTTTAAATAAACATTAAGACAGAGAACATTCTATACATTCTATAGAGAAAAACAGCCAAAAAACAAAGTCAGAAATAATACTGTTTTGAATTTTTATCATATTAGTTTACAATGAGCCAGAAAAGACTCATATTCTTGCAATTCTGTTAATGTTTAACTCCCATTTCTGCAATGTAATGCACATCATAAAGCACCAGAACATTTTTAAATAACAATGAAATTCAGTGTGTATTGTATGTCGTACCACAGGACACAAATATGATATGACATACTACATTAACCTGCCAAGATACCATAATAACTATTACTATGTGTTTTCAACTTTTGATTTAAAAACCACAAAGAGTTACAATTCAAATCCTAACTGGATAAAAAATTACTTTTATATCAGTGCTATCTCCGGGGATACACTTGGAATTGAAACGCTTGTTTTTTGAACACTGTGACATTATTTCTCATTGAAATGAGCATGAGAAATTGTTCATCAAAAGCAGAGAGAAAAAAAAAAGAAAGGATTAGCATTTTAAACCTATCCCAGGAGCTTGACTTAAAATTGAGGTAATTTCATAGCCAGCTAGAATTTAACTCCTTGTAGATTCTAAGTGGTAGCTCTCATACTGCTCACACAATAGGAAGAAAAAACATTAAATATATTTATTCTCTAATGACCTGAACTTTAAATGGAAAGGCTGCTACTTTCATAAAACAGTTAAGATTTTTTTTCTTCTGATGTTTTAATTTATTTATGCATGAAAGTGATTCTGACAAGGCTTTACAATTACATTGCTATGCTACTACAGCGTAGTACTTGCCACTACAGTGTTATTTAAACATGCTACTACTATCTTCTTGTCTTGCTGTCCTTCCAGTTCTTTTCTGTTCTCCTCTCCTGGCTTTCTTCTTTTTCTTGCCATCCTTTCTTATTCCCTTATTTTCTCTCCCTTAACTCTTTTCCATATTTTTATCGTTACAGGTAAAAGTCCTATAAAACTTAAGAAGCCTTCAAATAGATCATTACTAATATAATTACAGTATGGAGAGCATAGTGATGTTTGAATGTAAATTAGAGTGAGTTTTTACAGTTCATTAGAAAGACTCGGGGATTGAATTTAGTTTAATCAAAGCTTGAGTGCTCCCAGTATACACAGCACATACCTTGTGAAAAAAAGCATTAATATAGACTCAGAGATTAAAGATGTCATGCTTTGCATCCATTTAAAGGTGTCCACGCAGGGTGCATCACAGACCGTAGTACCTAATGGTGTTGAATGAAAAATAATTGTAATTCAGTAATTTGTAAATGAATATACACTGCTTCTCTTTTCTGCCTTCTTTCTGCAAGCATTCCTCCCACAGACAAACACATACTGGGGGAGATGCTTGTCCACGGTCCCGACGGCTTTCACCAGACTCCCGCCACAGATGGCAGTACCTGCTCCTGCATCATTTTCCTCTTTATCTGACCTAAGGTCATTTCAAGTGGTTATTTCCCCGTGGCGAGCACTGGTGCTATCTTCTGGGCTTCAATGCGCCCTGGAGCTAGTGAGAACGGCTCTCGGAACCAGAGCTCCTGGGAGACCCAGCTCCCTGCACCCCCGCGTGTTGACAGTATATAGGAAACACATTTCTCACCTGCTCCCTGGAAAAGCATATATCCTCAAGATAATACACTAATATACTTGCTGTCACTCCTCTTAGAAAACATCTCTGTGGAAATTTCTTAGGATCTCTCCTTGGCTGCTGGTTTTCCACTTAGATTTACTTTGTGATACCTAAAACCGTCCAGGGTATTAATCCAATGATAGGACTTTGTTTAGTGTTAAAATTTGAATAGAGTTGTCATGCCACATCAAACTACTTGCTCTAGAGAAGTTAGTTTTCTCACAGATTTTTCCTTAAATGATCTTCAGATGTTAAAAAACAGGCCAGGTACAGCCAGAGAAGATCCCACAGAACACGCAGCAGCTCAGTGTGTGAGGGTTACCGGGGCACGTCTGCAGACTGCTTCTGGATGGGGAACGGGCAGCCGCTGCGAAGATCACTCTTTGAGGAGCCCACACTAGAGCATATATAATTCAGGGTGCACGTGTGAGTGCACGTACGCGCCTTGCAAAAATATACTGAAGAATTTGCAGTTTAATGCAGAAAGGTACAAGTTACAGGAGCGGTGGTCAATGTTAAGAAGGTATAAAGTCCTGGAGAGCGAGGGCGATACTGTCCTATGTGCCGTGCTGTAGCGCAGCTCTGAGCCACGAATGGGCCGTAGCTGCAGTAAGAACCGGGCAGCAGTGCCCGAGTGCTTCCCTGGCACGGCCGGAGCAGGGTCTGGAGCTCCCGTGGCTTCCTGGGCGCTCGGCCGCGTCAGGCAGCAGCACCCTGGCTTTAATCACTTTATCGTCTGCACAAAATGGGCTGGGTTTCGCTGCTCGAAAAGCCCTGGCGTGGATTTGTGTTAAGTTTTTACTGCCCTAAAAATAGGAGTTCATAATTGAAAAGCTGGCAGATCATTTAATTATAGGGGAGCAAACAATGCCACTAGAGAAATGTAAATACAGCCTAATTGTTACTTCTTTATTTCATTGTTAAAGAGCCAGCTGACATCATGGCAGACATGGGATAATGCCTGTGTCTTAAGCAGCAAGATCTGCAATCAAGTTTTTAAAATGTTCCTCATTTGCCTCTTTCATGGGACTTTACATGCAAAGTCTTGCCAAATGAATCAAGAAAAAAATAAGGTAAGCGTGAATGCCGGAAAAAGAAACCGCAAAGAATGAAAGTACTATACAGGGCACAGTTTAATTGAATCGTGATTTGTTGGTCTTGTAAGCACTCTCCAGAAAGGAATGTCATGCTAATCAAAAGCTGTCCAACTTCACCTTATTTTAAGCAGGCAAACTTTAAATGAGACAGTTCAGGATTTTGATTTCTGAGGGATATTGGATCACATTCACCCACAGGCCATTTAAATATAAAAACCTATTTATATGCAAATTCTTTAGTATTTCATGTAAAGTGGATTTTTATCAATTGACCATTCTATTCTATAAGTTATCATGTTGATAAAACATCTTTAGTAATGGTAAAATGAAGGAACAAATATAATCAGCGCAGCTCGTTTAGGTAGATCCTAGACTTTCCTGGGGCTTTCCTATGAGTTCTTGAAATGTAGAGCTATAAAGTTAACAAATTGCCTTTCGTAGAAGGACCCAGGAATAGAAGTCCTCAGAAAAGGCTCTTTTGATCACTCTCACCTTAATTGGAGAGATAACTAATACTGGGGAAAGTTCAGAATGTGTAACTTGTAAGTCAAAGGAAATTGGAGTGCATTTTTGCTATAGAATCAAATCCTTAAATCCTTCAATATTTTTTTTTCTTTCTTTTTTTTTTTTTAAACTCAGGCCAAATCCCTAATGTCCCAATTTTAGCTTGTCCATCTTTTATGACACAGTATCCTTCAGACATCTGTAAAAGAAAATGCTTCATTGTCAGAGCACCTCTGGCTGTAGTGAGGGAACATTTGCTATTACAAGGTATTCCTTTTGTTAGTAGTTTATACACAAATGTGTAATTTGGGGAGGGGGGTAGGTGTGCCTTGCTAATTCTACATACTGTGCAACACTAAAAGAGTTTGGGGGGTGGTGGGGGAACTCCTTTGCTGGGGGAAGAAGCGATCTCATCAGGAAGGTCAGCACTTCTGGCCATTCTTTTGTTCGCTCACTGTGAAATGCCTTGGCCAAACTGAACATGTATTTGCGATGCCTCTTTGAGAGCTTTACGGGAAGACCAGCACAGAGTACCACCATCTGCACTGGTAACACCTCCAAACACAAAACTCCTCACCTCCAGAAACAAATGCCACCATCTCAATTCTCCTTGCAGCCCTCTGGTGTTAAGATTATTACACTGAATAGCTGCAATCCACCCTAACTAAAACTTCTCTTCGGGATCAAAAATACACTAATTCTCCTGAAAGACTTTAGGTACACTTTTTTTTTTTTTTTTAAACGTCCGTCCCTCAAGTCTGGAAGGCAACAGAACACTTATCCCAGTGCTGCCTTCTGGACTTTTACAATAATTCAGTCGTCTGAGATGAAACTAGTATAATATGATTAGCCAAAGGACACAGAGCAGCCTGGGTGATTAAGTGAGAGAGTTCGGTGATCGCAGATCTCACCCTCCGCCCTAGGAGGTTATAGTCATGATCGCTGATTGCTTTGAACATGCTTGCAGTGGTTATCTGTTTATTTAAACAAGTTAGATGTAATAGAGCAGTTCCCTCCTTTCCTGGAAACAAGTTAGTGTTTCTTCGGATTGTTTATTCCTCCAAGGCTGAACTCAGGGACAGCCTTTTAGAAATAATAAAGTATTACAGATTGTGCTGGGTTTGGAACAATACACAGAAGTGACCATTTCATAAGCCATATATCTTGTAAAGAGTTTAGTGTACATTATTACAGAAAATGGGATCATTTATCTGAGTACTAGTAGCCTTTCCAGTAATAATATTGCATAGAGAAACAGGTATGAATTCAAGCATATTTGTCTGACATAAATGTTCATAGATTTCTCCTAAATTTACATGGTCCTTTTAAGAGGTTTGAAGAACAAGCAGGGGTCTTAAAAAATTGAAGCTCATTAGATAAAACAGATATTAACATTATTAGTATTTGCTCTGGAATTCAATTGACCAAACAGATGAAAAAGGTCGTCTTTGCTAATTCTTAATAGTGAGTGATCAATGTGATGTTTGAATTGACAGTATTTTTAGTATTTAAACTTTGCCTTAGTGGGTTCACAATTGACTGCAACAACTCAATGCCTCTTATTGCCTCCAAATTGTTCTTACAATTTGCCTCTCACTTTCGTCTATTAAGTTGTTCTTTAATATATTAAAAAAAATAATAATTAAAAAAAATTATTTTTTCAACAGGCAGGCATTATCACTGATCGGACTGGCAGGAACTGTACTTTTTACATTTCAGTGGAGATTACCATTCTTTGAAATCTTTTCCCATTTTTTCAGTTGCATATATCAATAACAACCACATTCTGCTGTATTATTATAGCAAAGTCAAACAATGTAATTTGTAAAAACATCTTCAATGCAGTTCATTAAAATGATGAACTCATGTCACTATGTATAATTTCTGTATATCTGTATTGCATTCATGTATTCATTCATTTCTTCTAAAGATACTCACTCTTTGGAAACAGATTTGGAAACAGAAATGATTTATTTGATAAATGCAATCTTTGTGTTTCTTCTAATTTTCTACAAACGGTACACAGTTCACAATTCACAATCATTCCACTACTCTGAATAGAGAAATATCATCCTATCAATTTGGTTATTTTTCTACAATCCTAATTCTTCATTTGATCACTAAAGCAGCAGTGCATTGTGTCCCCTGATAAGCTAACACTTACAGCTTTTAGTATAAATGCATATTCTAACGTGAACTGTCTTACTGATACTCCTTTGAACGCAGAAGTTCTTTTCAGTACTCCAGGGAACAGAAAAGTACCTCTTTAACAGACAAAACACAATCCTAATTAACATTATGAAGTAAATTTACCCTCAAATATTGCAATCAATAAGCAATACAGAAAGGGCTGAGCCTGTATTCAAGCAAACTCAAAATAATTCTTGTGATATCTCTTCATCAGGTTCTAGATCAGCTAAAATTCTTAAAAGATGCGCTCACCATATTTGTAGGAAGTTCAAGTGAATTTCACTCAGTTACTGATTTAAATTTATATTCTTGCAGCTACTACATTGTACTATATACAGAAAACTGCAAGCTTGTAAATAACTTGTCATGTATAAATAGCAGATTTTCAAAATTCTAATAAAGTCACTATACTTGCTCTAAGGTGTCATCAGCTAACATCTATTAAAATCATCATGGAAATGGAATTGCTGAAATAAGGACTCACTTTCCCAATGTGTGAAACAGGAAAACACTTTGAAATCAAACAGAGATTATTTTCCAAGGCTTTGTTATACCAGAAATAGAAAACCATTTACAGTCAAGCCAAAATAGACACATATACAAGTTCTTACAATCTATAGTTTCCTATCAAACAGTATCACAACTGCAAAAAAATGAGATGAAAACCAAAAATCTAGTGTCATCACCCATGTTTTAAAATCCCTTCTTTCTCTGCATTAACTAACAAAGGTTGTCATTTGGAATTAGTTTCACAAAGGTGAAAATCTTAATTTCTAGCTTTCCACTTTAGATCCATTATTTTAAAACCTTTTTACAAAAAAGCTGAACAAAGAAGATTCTGATGCTACCTACACCAGTTTGCATCTGGAGTGATTTATGTAAGCGAATTGTTACTCCGGACCTTTCTGGAAGGAACTGGAGCCAAAGGTGTTCCAGCCTTCACTTCAAGTAGACACTTACATTTTAGAATTATCATTACTGAATTAGCCATATGCATCCTTTTAATAATCAGCCTTATTAAGGGTAAAAGCTTGTCTCCTATTCTAAGATGTAATTACAACATACCCCTGATCTCTACTAAGTCTATAAACAGAATACTTGTTTTAATTCTTGACCCTTGGGATTAAGACCAAAATCAGAGATTAAATGAAGTCAAAAACTTAGCGCTAGCCCACTATAATACAAACTAAAATACAGAGAGCATCCACAATTATTTTGCATTCAGACTTCGCTTTGTATTGTGTTCAAACACTAATCCTTCCATTTACTTTAAAAGATTAATGCAAGAAAAGGGTGACTAATTGTAAAAGGGGCACAATAAGGTTCAGGTTGGTGCTCTTTTGTATTAGAGAAAAATAATAAGTTTGAGATGCAGAAATTAAATTTTCTGGAAGAGGTCAGCATGGGAATCAAATGAATCCTTCTGATTCATGCAGAGTCATGCATTAACCACTTGAGATTTGGAAGGGAAAGACTTAAAGCTTTTTTTCCTCCTGTACAGATAATTTCCTTTAATAACTAAGACGCTATTTTGTCTTCAGAATATCAACTTTCCAAATTAGTTGAGTTCTGAAGGTCCTCCAGAGCACAACATCTATGATTAAACACTTTCTAAAGTTCATTCTACTAGTAAAAGTGGAAATTCCATTATTTTAGCAAGAGCAAGCATGTCAAATTTATCAAGGCATGATAGGACTGAGGATGAAATAGAGGTAAGGAATCTGTGTTTGTAAGTTATATTCACAGGGCACAGAAGTTATTATGAACCTCATTATTATGTGGTACAGTAATCAAATGAAAAGTATAGTTATTGTGACTCTTGTTAAGCCTAAATTGTGAAGAATTACCTTCAAAACTTTTAAAAGATAGCAACATAGAGGCAGCAGAATCATACAAGCATGAATACTTTGGCTTGGTTCTCTCACAAGAAAAGGCCCTATTCATGACTTACCCTCCTCAGGAGCTCCAGGGGCTGCAGAAACAAAAGCCATGCGCAGCGTTACAGCCTCTCCATCCAGGCTGCAGCAAAAGGGATGGCAGCCTCAGGAACTCCTCCACCCGAATGCAGACGCCAGCCAGCCGAACCTGGAAAGAAGCACATGCAGGAGCATCACAGAGAACCTTAATATGATCCCGTGGGTCAGGGGTTGACGCCATGGAGAGGATTACCTATTTTTTACAGTTCTTTTATGGTGCCAAACCATATCCACAAGGTAGACCTGATAAAACTTCTTAGTGAAGCCTGACACAGCATTTTCCAAGACTACAGTAATTGTACCAAGTTGTAATCCCAGGATGTCTACCTTAGTATGGAAGAACAGAACATGTACAGTTTTATTAGATGATACCCAATTGCTAATCTTTGCTTCTTCAAGAAATTAAAAAAAGAAGAAGTTACTTTTCTGTTTTGAAAAGGGATATTTTTGTTCTGTTTTTTACTATCAAAAAGTTCCTGCAAAATAGAAATCCCATACTTTGATCGGCTATAAGGGGTAAGTATGGCCAACATGAGCCATAAAAATAGAATAAATTATAAATTATTCTACAGTCAAAGTGTCTGAATTACCCAACTGCCTCATGATTTTGGGCACAATTAAATTCACTAATAGGAAAGCAATTGAATAACATCATGCTTCAGATCACTAGTTGAATAACATTGTCATACTCAGGCTAATACATTGTGACAGCTCCTGCCTAGAATACATTACTTAAGATCTGAAAGTTTCGATCATAAAAATATCTTTTCCAGATCTTCCAAACAAACAAAGTAATAATATAATAAGAGAATGAGTAAAGGTCTAAAAGTTAATATTTCAGAACAAGTGAAAATATTTCTCAGTTAATTTAAACATTTGTCTCTATGTATCTTTGACATTTGGAGCCAGAGGAAGGGGTGTTAAGAAGTAATTGCATTTGCTGCCTTCCAGATATCTTTTATTGGTTCTCAAGTGGATCTGAATTCAAGAAATGGCTCTGAATGTTTGTGTGCATGGGGAAAATATTTCTTTTGACATTTTGTTCTCTGGTAGCATTTTTATGCTTATGAATATATAAATAAATTCTTTGAAAAGCAAACTGTTTCAGTACACATATTAATGAAAAGGAGACGACAAGGCAGCTCTTCTAATTTTCTGTTTATAAGAGGAAACATGCCAGCTAAGGATCTTTGACATATTTGACCTTTTTTAAAAGATGCTTTTATTTTAACCAATGGGAATTTTGTACCTGGATCATTGCTGTGCAAAGACTAAGCTGATTGCAAAAATCATTAAAAAAAGCACAAGCACTTTGACACAGTCCAACAAGCATTACCATCAATAAGCAATGGATTAAGTCCCTTATAACCATTATACAGATGGAGTTACAAATGGAAACGAGACTTTTTCCAAGCTTGGACCCCCATCACAATTTTCAAAGGTGCAGTATATAATACAGCTTTAGTTGCCTGATTTTAAAAGCTCATTTGTATACATTAGTCAAAATGTTCTACTCAGTTACAACAGAAACGCTACCGAGCACACTGCGTGGGGGACAGTTTGGGTGCTGGCACGCAGGTGTCGGGTGCCATTTCACATAGCTGCCGCCCAGGAGGGTGAGCATGTTCTGTCAAGGTCTCTGTTTTATCTGCCAGCTTCTGGCTGATGCCTGGGATGCCCCAGGCCATTAGCAAAAGCTTAAAATATTTAGGTACCTAAATCACTCCAAGGGTTTCTGAAATTTAAAAAAAAAAAAAAAAAAAAAAAATTAAGAAATTACATTCTGAAGGTTGGGATTTCTTTAAGCGAAAGTCTGTACATTTTGGTTTCCAATCTAACATATCTTTAAAGCTATTTTTATAGTTATCATGATCTATTAGCTAAGAGGGAAAACTAAATTGGCTAGACCAAAATAAAGGACTGGCTGATTCTCCTCTCGTTTAACAGCTATTTGCATTAAGTCCATAGATGTTGGCATAGTCTATGTAACCTTGACAGACAGGATTAATTCTGGAAAACAGAAGTCTCTAGAATGTACTATTTTGTCTTCTCCAGGAGTAAAAAAAAAATTATAATGAGTGCAATTAATCAATCAGATTTTAAATCTCAGTTTAGTATACAAGTTTCTCAAGAAAAAAGTTTTAAATTATCCAAGTGACAAAGTTGGCACAGGTTCCCATGCGAGTACCTTTGTTATCTGACAGCAGAAGTGACCAAGGGTTGCTTTCTCCTAAGAAAATCCTGTAAGAGCAGTAATGCCCCAAATGGGGCAGCCCTCTTCAGGGATGGGATCCGCACGGTGCCCTGCACCCTGATCGGCCACACGCTTGGTGCTGCGTGCCTCGGGTTCCCACTACCTAAAAGGATGCAGGATTAGCTAAACTAGTCTCCCTTTCTTTATAACACTAGCTCTAATAAATAGCATTTTAAATGACACTTTACAGAGTCTGAGTGCCTTTCTAACTGGGATTGTAATGGACCAGCACCTGCTGGTACAAAACATCATCTGGCCTAAACTTATTTTCAGTGTATTAATCAAAGTAGATTCCTCTCTTTGTTAAGCAATTACAATGCAGTTTTTACTTATTTTTTATTTTACAAGATTAATTACAATAGTCATTTCTAAATTTCTGAGATATCCAGATGTTCTTAGCTATTTACCCCATTTTATTTGTTGGTTTTATGTACTGAATTACCATTTCAGACATATAATAGAAAGCCTCCATTTCTCTGTAAAGCAAACACAGAAATACATTACAGAAAATTAAAATACAGAATGAAAATTAAGTGATATTTTGTAAGTTTCAAAAGAAGGAACAGCCAGAGTCAGTATGGTGATGGCAGCAGGAAAAAATTACTGAGTCTAATAATTAGTAATTGAATTCTGTTAACGGAAATGACTCATAAATAAAATAGATGTGACCAATATCCCAACATCTTTTGCTAACAAATTTGGTTTGCACTGTATTTAGTACTCTAGATAAAAAATTGTTCCCTCCATTAAGGCTCCCTACTTTTTCAGCTTGTTTAACCTGTAGAGCCTCAGCTTGGCTTAGGATCTGCCCGTCTTGCTGTCTGTCTGAGGAACATTAGAGGAATGTCTGCCACACCTGGGCTACGCTGGGTGACAGCCCCGCTTTGAACGTACATGATGGAGACAGACTCTGCCAGAAGAAGGGCTACCACAATTTTGGTGCAGGGTATAGATCACAAAGGGAGCAGAGGAAACTTCACCAGACAAGGCTCAAGCCTTTCTTCCACACAAGCAAAAATGACTTTTTTCCTGCCGCAAGAGACACAACAGCGTTGCATCCCCATCCCTGAAAGTGGAAAACTTAAATCCTGCAGCAGCAGCATGGACACTGGGCTATCTCTCACGGATGCAGCAGCCGGCTGGCCCTGAGGAGATGAATATGCAGCAGATAGTGAAGACCCCTTCTGACTAACTCTCTCCACTTTGCCTGGAAAAGGCGTCTGCAGAGCAACTTCTGCACTTCTCACCCGTGGAGCTGCTTCATGCACATTGCCTTCTCTCTTGCACAAGCATCGCTGGCTGTGCTGATGGTGGGAACCTGCACTGTGGGGCAGTCAGAGGGTGGCTGCTCTTTCTGCAGAGGGTGGCAAAGGGCCTTGAGCTGTCCCAGCAGCCGATCTGGAGCCACTCACCCTCTCCAGTGTCTGTCCCCCCTGCCCCGGGGCACGGGCCCTCACCATGCCTTCTGGGCACAGCTCCAAGTCCTCCCATCAGCAAATAAATGTGATTAGATAGAAGAAAAAAAAATATCAAAAGCTATCAAACTGAAAGATGTCACTGCAAATTCTTGACGCACAGGTCAGTGGAGGATGAGAAGAGTGCACCGGGCAAATACATCTTCAGTTCCAGTCCTCTGTCCATGTTCTGGACTAGTGGGACCCAACATGGCTGTTCGTGTGCGTTCACCCAAGTCCTGGATTCAGGTTGCTGAACTGCACTCCCTAGCTGGGAACATGGGACAATGAAAAGCTCGAGTCCTGCCAAGAACAGTGGCAGACATTCAAAACGAAACGCCAGCAATAAAGTAGCACAGGATGGATGGGTTCACACTGAGCCTGTGCTAGGTCAGACAGGAGACGAGCCAAACAGTGCCCCAGTATGCACTACTGGTGTTGTCATTAATATCTGCTATAAAAAGCACCAATGACTTCCAACTTGTCCCCATGCGGACGAGGGTAGACGCCATATTCCATACAGTAACTTGCAGAGTTGTTATTCTAGTCATGTTTAAAAAAAATTCTGTTGGTCGTCTTCCATCCTAGTGCAAATACATGACACCTAGCATTATATGTCTGAATATTGTTATATTATACTGTAAAACAGCAGATGTGGATGGAATACCCTGGCACCTTCTATGCTGGAGTCAGTTTCATTATGTTTGCAAAAGGCAAATACAGATACATCAGTGTACTTTATTATAATGTCATATTCCTGACACTATAGTAAAAGTTGATTTGGTGTTTCCATTACAAATCTCATTTTCAGAGGCTTATGACTCATCCATCTAAGTTTTTTCAGGATAAGATTTACCATACAGACCTCAGTCTACTTATAATTCCTCCCCTAAAAAATTGGTCAGTATAGGTTATCTGCACATTTTAAATCTCAAGAGCTCAAATGAATTGTTTTCTTCATGCTATTTCATTTTTTAACATTATCAAGTATTTCTGTCCTTTTTTAAGAATATAAAAGCAATTAAGACACAGAAGTTAAAACATCCTTGCTTCCACTTATATCACATTCTTATTATATATTCATATATATTTTCCATGTGTTTTAACCAGAAGGTTGAGAGCCTACTTGGGAAAAACTGTAAAAATTCTTAAAAAATGAAACAGGCACCTACTACAATTTTGTCAGTGATTTTCAAAGCACTAACTGAAAAATCTGTTTAATACATAAATATATCGAGCATTATATCTACTGTATCATAAACGCCACCACATTTCACCCCTCTACGCCATTCGCGGGGTTGTTGTCACAAAGGCAGATGCATACAATTGACATTCATCCCTTCTCTTTTGCATCATCAAGAGGTTCTGATCTTTTATGCCTCCGTAAGCTTCACAACTCCGAAGGTCTGAATAAGTATCTTAGCAATTTTTAAGCCTATACAAGCAAATTCTCTGAACATTTCTACAGTTTTTGAATTCACTATAAAACATCATTTATCCAACTCTAGTCTTGGATTGCATTTTCCGAGTTATGTATGTTTTTAAGCTCAAAGTTTAACAAATCATTGCACTAATAGTTTCACAGGGTTGTCATGAAAAACTTAGAACTGATTATTCTTTTTTAAATGCCTTCAGGTTTTTATCTGAGCTATACAGAAAGTGTTAGGAATGTTAAAAAATCATTTCAGCTATTACATATATTAGGAATATAGGCCTATTTTCAAAATATGACTTAGACATAAAACACTGGCTATTGCAACATATGTATTTCAAGCATCCAGCACCAAGAGTGGAAATCAGAATCTCAGCCACTGGAGAATGGGTCGCACCAGGATCACAACCTGTCAAGCACACTGATAGGCACCTGCATACAGTGAGAATACTCTGCAAGGAAAGTCAGTAGGAGAACTTTGAAAACTTAAATTGCATCTTGTTTTAGACTTAAAAAGCTACTGAAGTATCTGCTCTTGCTATTCACAAGGTTATATACTTAACAGAGGAAGGGCCCCTAAATATTACCATTCACTGCACGCAGCACTCGTCAGAACGAAGTCAGCGATGGTTCATTTTTTCTAAATAGCATTTTTCATCCTCCATAGCAATATCCTAATAACTGTCTATCCTATGGAGAGAAATGAAGAGTTGACGCTTTTCCAGTATTCTAGAAATTATTTAGTAATTCATAACTTTATTTGCCTGGGAGATTTTAACAATGAGAACTGAAGTGCTTCACCACAATTCTGTTCTTGAACTTTGGTACCATGATCATACCTTTGGAGAAAACCAATCATCATTGCCCAGCCTGACTTCTCTAATAAAATGACTAGGTCTGTGGATGAGGGGACAGCAGGAGGAGTCCTCTACCTTCATTTCAGCAAAGCTTTCAAGAAAACATCCCAAAACATCTTTGCAGGGACACTAGGGTCTAGATGGGTGGACTACCAAACAGTTAAAAAACATCTTCTTATCAGACACAGGGTAGCAGGTAAAGGTTTTCTATAGCAATCATTATATTATTTTGCAATTGGGTCAAAACAATTCTTTTTGACTCCACCTAGAGCTCGGTTGTGGAGCGTTGAAAAGATCAGTAATCCGTATTCATTTTAGCATACTCAAGAAAGCACAAATGCATAAGCTGTGCTTATTCACATGGTGTATGATCCTCTTCAACTAGGTAGAAAGTAGTGTAGGAGGGAAGAAACAATGGTGAAAATAGTATCCCTCCAACATTTCAGCTATTTTCTGTGCAGCTGGAGAACAAGCTGCTCTCCATAAAACAACATACATCTCTTCAGAAAACAAGGTGTTTAAGCATGCTACCCGTGCCTTCTTATCACAAGGGCATTACCAGTTTCACTTACTTGATTTAACATCAGACAGCAGGTAAATGAGGTAAGATAAAAATAGAAAAAGCTCTTCAATTTTAGTACAGCCACTCTGTCACAGATTGCCCTATAATCCAATAGTGAAGGTTATAACATCTTTAACTAATTAACACAAAATATAAACAACACAATGCAGAGCCATTTGCTCACTTGATAAGATGTTGCAGGTAGGAATCTGTCTAGTAATTAATTAGCAAAATGCTTGAAGTACAAAGGAAGAAACAAAAAAGAAACCACAACTTCAGGAGGACTGTCTGATTCAAGTTAGCAATACATCAACAGTGAGCAAGTTAAGGTTTATAATCTTCAGTTTGCTTTGCTGTAACTGTCCTATGCTAACAGAAGCCTATAGAAATATAACACAGCAAAATGACTGTTCCCATTGCCAGTTTCCCAGTTTTTCTGTTGCATATGGATATTTCTGCTATAGATAGAAGATAAAACCTTACCTCAATCAGGAGGGGATATGCTCACGCAACATCAGGTCGAGGTGGGGTGACTATGCACTGCTCTGCCACACTGCTGTGTTACCACAAAGGACTTCTCCATTTCTAAAATGAGTGGGAAATGTCATGTCTTCTCCTGCACCATGCTGTCACAGTTAAACAAACAAACAAAAAAAACCCCAATACTAGCTTTGCCTAAGGCCTGCAAGCATCCAGCCAGCTCCAATACTTAGGCTGTTTATAAAAGTGACAATTCAAGGAAACGAAAAGGAAATTAGAAGCTGTTCTCCAAACCACTTCTTAGTATGTCATTCCTTTTCAGATGATGCAATTGACCACAGTAACAAAATCACATTTTCAAATTATATATTATGTTATAGATTTTTATTAAATAACCCCTTGTCAGATTTGTAGGTAGAACAGTAACAAAATACTGCATGTTTAGCAGTAGCGGTGTGCCTTAAAACATTGATAAAAGTGTGGAAGGCTAGCTTCAGAGAGCGCAATGAAACATTTTATATTCTTTCTTTCACTTATTAATCTTTGGGATTTATTGAAGGCTTAAAAATCTTAACCTAGAAAATAATAGGGAAGCAGTGGCTGGTGCTTTTCCTAGTCAGAGATTAATGAAAGTCTGCAGTTGGACTTTTTGTTTTAACTCTGCCCTTTCTTGAGAAACTGAGAAAAGCTTAGCCTTACTGGTTAGCTACACACCAAATAAAATCCAAAAATTAACTGTGATCCTACCTATCCTCAACATTAGAAAATAAAAATAGGCAAGTGGTTCAATAGTACCAGACTATGATAAAACTAATCCTAAAAACTCAGATATAGAATTATAATCTGAAACAAATCTGATTGTTATGAAGATATTTCTACTGACTATGGATCAGGTCTTAATAATTTAGGTATAATTAAAGATCAATAGAATTTTAGTTATCAAGAGAGAAACCAGGGCCTAACTGGTTTTCTTATCAAAATGCACTCGTGACAAAGGCTTTTGTCTCCTTTGTATTCAAAATGAAAATGGTATAGAGTTACCAAGCATCATTTAACTCAGAGGGATTTTATTTATTTATTTGGTTATAAGGTAATTCAGATTTACTGTTTTGCTCCTTCTCAGTTTTCACATGTCAAAAACTCCAGATATCTACATTCTCCAGCATGTAAAGAGAAACACATTACAGTGAGCTTGATGTCTTCATAAAACCAGTATTGTTCTTGTCTCCTTCTCTATGTTGTATTTTTCTGAAGTAAAAAGAGCTTTGTTTTTTTAACAAAATGGAAGAACACAACCTTCCTACCACACTTAACATGTTAGCAGTTGACAGTGACTTGTTAGCTACTGAAATAAAAATGGGAAATTTCACGTTTGATGGGGACTCCACAGTCATCTTAGTCCTATGTCCTTAAACACAGTTTCATTGGGAGCAAGTGAAGGTTACAACCCTTACTTCCCACCTAATGAATTCGTGCAGAGGTACCCTACGACTTTTGGGAAACAGAGAGAGACAGAAAACCACTTTTTTTCTCTAGCTGTAGCAGAGAACCGAGTCTTTCTTTCTCCTTAAAGATATGGATGGATTACAATGGCATCAAGCAAAGTACAAAAATCCAGCTAACATCTTTTCACCTGGTAGCTTCTTTTCTTCCCAATGACTGCATTAACAGATGATGAGTAATTTAGGATGTTTTTGTTATATCTCATTACAAAGCAATTCTTCTTTAATTGGAATCATTGTTATATCACCATGTTAAAGTAAGTTTTCAGAAAAATCAAACAGCAAAATACATAATAAAATTCATAACAAAAACTAAGGCTTTTGTCTACGCCCCCGTTTGTAATGTATGCTTAAAAATCTGTATGCCACTTCATGTAGTGAAACTTAAGAAAAGAGAGGATACAGATGGAAAATCTTTCCATAGACTCCTGAATTGTAATTCAGGACAACAGCAACCCAACAGCACTGTATTTCAGGAACTCAACAGCACTCCACCTGAAACAAGCTAGTCAGTGCACAAGTACAGGGATAAAAATCCATAGCTCATCTTTCAATAATTATCATAAGACCATTTATCAAGAACAGAATAACAAGTAATTAGTTATCAAGAGGAATAAGAACTTACTCAGGTCCAGATTCGTGATCTTCCAGTATGAACATCTTTCACTTGAAAAAATAAACTGTTCTCAAAACTGCTACAAAAAAGAAAATCACAGTAAAGAAATCAAATCCAACACAGAGAAATGATCTTGTTATTCTGATTTCCAATTATACAGTCAAAATGAAGTCATCAACGGATGACAATAATAATAAAAAACCTCACATAATATGGCCAAAAAAACCCCAAATCCCAAATCCAACAACTCACATAATATGGCAGAATACCAAAAAAATTACAAAAAAGAGAAAATAGTCAATCTAAAAGACTAAACAACTGACAGCATTTACTGATCAAAACTTTTAAATCCACATTTACAGTAGTACATCTAAAAGCACATTACTTCTCCGAACTTAGAAATCAAAACAATCTGTGCAAAATACCAACATGCTTAGATCCAATGAAAGGCAAATAATACAATTTCTCTTTTCCGTAATAAACAAACACATCCAAAGAACTAAAAGTGATCCCTCCCACAGCTTCCTCCTTGTGGAGGAAAGCCATCGTGCACCACCATCTCTGATTTTCTTAGAGTACATTGAACTGCAAAAATCCTACTCCCCACAGAAAAAATGGTCACAACCAGAAGTCCCACTTTCAAAATTCATTCTGCAATAGCAGAACTTAGAAATGCAAGGGATACAAAATTGCCTTGAGATCATCACTTCTCATATCTTCTCATTAAGACTGCAGTTATTCCGTTTAGGCTTTGTGCAATGATATTACATTGCTACGACATGATTAGCTCACTCCAACTGTCAAAGACAGTAAGGTGGGCTTTTTTTTTTTTTTCCCCAGTTCACCATATTGAGAAACCTAATTGTTTTTCAGGTTATTTCCAAGTCTGTGCTCATTCACCTCTAAACTTCTCATGTCAACTCATGTCATGTTCTCATTTATTCTAAATTATTTTAAGTCAAGTAAAAGACTCTTTTCCAGTCTTCTCAGATCCTTGCTTGAGATCAGACTAAATCTCACCTTGTCTGAGTCCTAGACAAATTGTCTTGCCCCTAATGCTAGGGTTTTTTAGATTAAAATAAAATGTCATATAGCAATTCATCAATGTGGGATAGAAATTATTGAACTCAACCTCAAAATCATTTCCCTGGCCTTGGTATTTCTTGGGTTTAGTAGAGTATTCCAATGTATGATGTTGTACTACTGATACTGGGTTTCCTTCAGACAAACATCTAGGACTTATTCTATATATGGATTACTTAATTCTCCAATCACAAGAAAGGAGAAGACAGTAAACAGTTGTTTTTGGTTTTTTTTGATACATAAGACATACATGATCTACTAGTCCTCTCTCAGCACTACACTTTACGTTTATACTGTTAGCCATTTTTTTTCAGCATTTATCTGCATTAGCTATCACTTGTGAGTTACATCAGTGTTACAGACTCCACTTGCTAAGTTAAAATCTTGTTAAGTTGCCTCCTTACACTTTACCATACATCCCATCTCTCATATGCCAAAAGGCAGTCCCTGATAAATTTGTCTCAAAGAGAAAATTTTCTGTTTTCAAAAACAGGTGATAGATTTGCACCCCCAGACTTCAAACATCCTCCAAACTGCATGGCAGAAAGGAACGTGAAAAAGTATGAGGGCTCCCAGTGAGGCTTTTCCAGATGAATGAACAAGGAAGAGCAGAACAACCTATTCATCGTTCTTAACCAGCTGTTTCCAGCCTACTGTATCTGGATATTACAAGGTAACAATCTCTTCTCAACCTGACTAAACAATACATTTTCTGAGAAGGAAAGCTGCATGAAAGAACCACACTGATTAAGTTCTTCCATTAAAGAATATCAAAATATATGAAGTAACATTAAAAACATTACTTGTACTGACTGTTTATACCCATTAAGAAGGCTGTACCAACAGAGCACAATCCCATTAACGTTGTGTTTTCCACATGAGGTACCTTCTAAACTTATTTCGGTTTAGGAGATCTAGTAAGATTGTAGCCTATGGCTTCAGATTTGTGCACTCCCTGGAGCTACATAAAATAAACAATATTAGAGGGAATCCAATTTCCGTCTGAGAAGGCCATGTCCAGCCATTGCTAAATACTGACATTTTTTGTCATTTACACACAGACTAAATTGACCTGATAACGTCACTACTTTGACATTACAATTTATGTTTTATAAATACCGTTTTGTGCTTATTGTGTTCTCACAGTAATTCTGAAACCAGCTTCTGTACTGTATAATACTTGATTCATTCTTTTAAGGAACATTGATATAAATTATTCTATTTTAGCTCTTTTATCATTCACAATTCTTTCCACAGTGATTAAAGATTATATGAAAATATAAATAATGATCAGTCATTCATTCTAGGGAAAAAAAAAATCTTGTTTCTTAGGCACTCTAAGCTTAAGCTTAGTAACTACATTTCACTGCTGATTAAAATAAAAACTACTTTGCAGTAATTGGCATTCTGTGAAATGAAAGTATAGCTGAAGGAAAGACTTATTTTTTCTACCTAGGTTTTGTACTTTCACAAGCCATCCCCTTTGCTTAAAGGTTGAAAATAATTAATTTCAGGTCTTTAATAATGATTAATATATTAAAGTAAGTGATAACATGAGATGAATCCCACTTATGCAATAATGTATTACACAATAACGGATTTGCCATCCTCATTCATCTAAATGAGGACCATGTTTCTGACAGTTACCAACCCAAGATGCTTCAGAAAAAGACACGTCAAACTTCTAAGTAAAGAAATAGTAAATAACTTGCCCTTTCTCCCGTCTCACCCAAACTATTAAAGATTATGCTTTAAGATATATGTATAGGTGACAAAAACTGCACACTCTTCTGGCTTGTGGATCAAGGTGTCCAGACACACGTCAGTCCAGGCTGAGAGCTGTGCTCTTCTTGTTGGCCTGACTCTGTTTCCAGGCAATTTCAGCTCACCTCCCCAGATCATGTGACAGCATTAATGGTTTAGCCACAATAAGTATGTTTCATTTAAAACTCCTAAGTAAGAGGTACTTTCTATTCATTGGCTGCCTTTATCTTGTTCTGCCTTCCCCAAACTAAGACAGAATTCCTCAGTTCTCCCACTTTTACATGAAATCCAAATAATGCATTGAATGAGAGACTTAGGGTCCACTTTTCCTCTCTTGTGCCTCAGAGAGATCATTACCAATTTAATTCCTGTGATGTAGTCAAAACTGACATTCGTAATAAGGGCGTATTAGTTGTCGGTGTAGCTTTCTCTTAGGGGATCTATACCTTAACTTGTTCAAAGCAGAACAATTATAAATTCACTCCACTACATCTTTAACTGTCCGTAAAATTCAGGAAAAGAGAGCGCTGAAACAGACCAAACACTGAAATTGAGGCTGTGACTTACTGAAGCAGTCAATGATAGTGCAAGACTACTGTTAAAAAAAAAAAAAAAATTAAAAAAATTAAATGAAACAGTGAAGCTGAAACTGGGATTATTTAGTGATAAAACAGTATATAATTTTGCATTCTTAATTTCAAGAAAATCCTAGGAAACCAGTAAGAAACAGCAAGCTTTATTAATTTTCCTTTAATACACTGTGACTGAACCTCTGCCATCCTATTCTTCACGGACAACCTCATCTTACTGGTCCAGAGAGAAAGATTACCACATTTCCACAAGGTTTGAGGGCCTATATTGACAGAATTGGATTTCTGCTCTTTTCTATTATCCAAACTCACTCTTTTTATATTATTTCTTCCTCCTCCTTTGCCTTCTCTTTAAAGACAATCAGGTTTAGCCAGCAAAGAATAATTCCTTGCATTGCTGCTGTGAATCTGTCACTAAAGCAAGCTAAAAATCAACGCCTGAAGCACCCTGATGCTCCTGTGGATTTGCCAGATCTTTGACAGTCTTGTAACAGTACCTCCTATGTCTCTGTTTCAGTATCAGGCTATCAGCGTGAGTCCAGAAATAGAAGCTGTGTATCCTCCATGTTACTCCTTAGTCTTCCTACTCACACGCAAACTCTTTGGCTCGTCCATTTTTGAGAAAGCAAGACTGGACTCACATCACAACAGCAGCAACATCAGCTCTAGCACATGAATTGTCTTAGCTCCACCATTTTTACCCCAACATGACAGTGAACACCATCTGCAATCAGGACTATTAAAGTACTCGATTGCTATTACAATGGAAATATCACTTAAAGCTTTACATTTGAGAGACCTTGGTTTTGTTTCTCTTCCTTCCTTCCCGCTGGCAGGCAGATGTTTAGCCACTTCCAGGAAAGCACAGCCTCAGCACAGGTAACGGTTGCCTGGGAAGACAAACACCATAACCACAAACATCCTCTCTTCCTCCTCCTTTCCTTGATATTTTATTGCTGAGCACACCATCACATGGTATGGAATATCTCTTTGGCCACTTTGGACCAGCTGTCCCAGCCATGTCCCCTCCCAATCTTTGGCGCACCACTAGCCTGCTCTCTGGGAGTGGGGAGGGGAGAGAGAATGCCTTGGCATTGTCCAAGCAGTGCTCAATAGCCAAAGCATTGGCCTGTTATCACACACCTTTTAGCCACAAAGTACGGCACAATATGGGCTGCTATGAAAAAAAGTTAACTCCATCCCAGTCAGACCTAGTAGGAAAGGTTAATGATTTTTTTAAGTCTGTTAGTTTGCTACGGGAATTAGAAGGTAGAGACTAAAAATTCTGAATCTTCTATAAAACCTTAATGTTCTCCAGTGACAGAATAAGGCAAACATCTTTGATTCGCTGATCCTCCTTATTCTTTCAAAATAAAATGCACTACTCTCACACCTCAGACCTCTTGTGCATAGGGCTTTCTCCATTATAGGAAGCAGGAAGAAAGCAGCCAGTGGGACTTTTAGTCTATCACCTGTTTATAAAGAAGTCATAGGCATCCTTGTAGGCACCACCAGCAGCTTCCCCAGCAAATCCCCAAGATAGCAGAAAAACAAATCACCTTCCAAACCACTTGAAAAAAATAATCCGGAGATCAAGTGTGACAGCATATTTTCTTACCTTAAATGTCTTGCCATAGATGTTTGGAATGCCAATAATTCCAAGAAAACTTCAAACTGTGGGAAGTAGATTGGTTTAACTATTTAACAACAAGTTCAATCTTAAATTTAAGCCAGGAAATTTCCAGTCCAGAGTGAGGAAGACCACTGCTCTAGCCATAAAAGCTGTTTACCATACTGTTACATTCATTGGCTCAATTCTTTATTCTGCTGCTGTGCTCTTCTACTGTATTCTGCTTCTACTTTGAAGAGCTGACATATGATGAAGAATCAAGATGCTGGAAACTCATTTTGCAGTCTGAATTCTATAGCAGCTTTGTAAGTGTCTGTCACCCATCATAATCTTGATATCCATTAGTTTTGCTCTATTCTTTTTTCCCCTCTCTTTTTCTCCTGGGACTCGGCTAAGGAAAGGGATGGATCTCTATCAATAGGAGTGAAAGTTCCTTCAAAAAGAACTTTTTGTAGCTTTTAACAACACTTTTAAGAGTTAGAAATGAGTCTGTAAAAAAAAAAAAAAAAAAAAAAAGGAAACCAACCACATAGCTAACCTCACTTTGACATAATCCCACTCCATTGATCTACTCAGACTATGGCAAAAGAATAGGAATCACTTCTGTTCTCAAACAAGACCACATTTAATTTCGCCTTCATTAAGTGAGGTCTAAAAATCTTTGAAATAGCAAAATAACAAACCTACTATAGGTTTTCTATTTTGTTAGTTTGAATACACAGCATTTGTACATTTCTCTATTTATTTCAAGCTTATCTGCAAACCTACATTTTTTTTGCTAAACATCAACATCTGCCTGTTTTTTCACACCTTTGTGTCTATTTCTGCAATCAAATGAATAGTCCACAATTCAGGATAGAACTGGTGATGAAGAAAGCTTCCAGGAAAAGATCTAAGAAAAGCATAGGACTACAGTCAGGCTAATATAGATCCCTTAAAACATACCTGTCCTTAGCAGTTCTAAGCACAGGTCACACTCTGCCATCAAGTTCAAGATTGTTCATTATTTGACTGCTCGGTGTTACACTGCCATCACATCACTTTCTGTAGCACTGTTCTCGTAATGTGACAGAAGCTCCACATTGCGTTGTTTTGTGTCTGTCTGGTTGACTTGGTATTCAGCATCAGTGTTTGCATCTGCTATTCCTGCTGCTATTTGGTAGCATGTTTTGGCTGCATCCCACAGCCAATTGCCACTGGAACAAAAAGAACAGCCTAATGGGAAGAGCTTCAGTAGGGCTACCAAGCCCATGTTGCATCTAAAATGAGATGCATTTTGGAGAGATGTGCAAAGCTGAGGAAAGCAGCTTTTCTTCTATCCTGTTTCTGGCAGTCTCGGTCCTCAGTCATCTTTCTGCCAGTCTCCTGCTTATGCTCACCCTCAGGGCAGTTCTCAGTCTCCCAGGCAGCTGCGTTTTTCTGCCATGAGTGAAACCTCATATCCCAAATATTAATGGTCAATCAATTAGCCGCAGCTGGGAGCTGGCTCTTCAGTCCCTCACTTGCTGTCATGGATTGAAGCACACTTCACAACGTACACATTGGATTGAAATTAACTCCATTATAAGCATACAAATCTAATTCCCCAGAAAATTTCTTTAGTCTTAACTGAAAGCTCATATATTGTTACATTTCTTAATGAAAGTTGCCTATTTTTATTATCAGTTCACTTTATATTTGAAAAACCAAATAACCCTTAGATATTTTCCATTTGCATCAGTTAACTGCTAATAAATGATCAACTACTGTAATGTATTTCTCTGCTATTTCAATTTCTAAAAGTACTAGACTGTTATTATCTTAAAACTGCAGGACCGAGCCATGTATCTCCTTAACATCTGCTGAGTGAAGATTCTTCATTTGCAGTCTTGTCAGTATCTTTATCTTCCTTTACTCTTGCACGCACTTGGGCTTACATGAAGATACTTTTGTTATTTACACATTAAATGTTTTCTTATGCTTTCAGCACTACAAAAATACTCAAGTCATGTAAAACATCTGACCTTTAGAGCTGAGACAGTAAGAACACGCTACAGTATATTATGAAAATATTGTTGTTACAAAGTATTCAGTATACTGGAAATGACACAGTAAGGAAGCAATTTCTTTTATTTGAAATGTGACTTAGATTTTTTTATGCAGTTTCTCTTACTTTAAATCAAATTATTTTCCAATTAATTGTGCAACTAAATGTTTTTAGCCATAAATGCTTTTAGTTACAGCAGTTTCATTCAGAACACCAGCTAATACAGTTTTAGTAAATGTGCCTGTACATCTGTATTTCACTCTGCATTAAATTTTCTTCCTGTTCAGAAATCATCTCCAATTCAGCCCTGCTCCTACCTGTCTACTCGACCGCTAACTCATCACAAGCACACTTGGTGCCAAAATGCCTCACAGATGTATACAGAGGAAGCTGGAAGTAGAGGGTTTTTCTCCATGTTCATATCTCCACGTGACAGCAGAGTACAACTACTCTAACTTTTTAGTATCATTTGTATTATTTGGGAAGCAGGACACACCAAGGCAGATAGGAGAGTTCAGTTTCTTCCCACTGTCCACAACTTCATTTTGGGAAGCTTGGTATGATTTAAAGGTTGCCAGGTTGGAGTTTGTCAATCTTACGTATTTCCTCCTGCAGGAAAAAAAAACCCCAAACCAGTAAAAAGCCCACAGGGTAAGTATAGCCAGTTTACCATTAGGATCTGATGGTTTTTCAGACTTTTCCAGGATACTGGAAATATTTCTTTCTTCAAGACCTAAAAAGACCCCATCCCACAAACCAAACCAAAGCAAACCCAAACTCTAAAGGAAGGAAACCTTGAAAACTGAAACAATCTTCTAAATCTCCTCACCAGTCCTCTTTGATCTTCAATTACTGCTTTGTAATTAAAAAACTCCCACAAGTCAAAAACATTCTCAACCAGCTTATTGAGGAGGACTGCAAAGTTTGACTAGTACAAAAAGCCTTTAGCATAAGTATTATTAGGCTCAATTGTGCCTTGAAGTTTCCCATATTTTGTAACAACAGATACTCATTTGATATTAATCTCTGCAAACAAACAACACAAACAAGAAGGCACTCTTCATTTTGACCAAAAAATTCTCTTGATATTGGCTTACCTAAACTTGTTTTAACTTCTTTGATGTTAAAAGATTCCAGACACATACAAACATAACCAATGCATAAATTTAATCCAATAAAGCAAACCATTCTCTGAGTTGTTTCATATAATAACACTTCAATTGTTATAGATGCTAAAATTGATTGAAATCCTGACTGTACTTGCCTTCAGAGAGACAGAGAAATCCTAACTCTTTGAATGCAGAAAAACAAATGTTGGGCATATTTTTTTCCTAGTAAGTACAGGTTTCATATTAGCAGTGAATTTCTAATGAACGTAATATGATATAATCTCATTTCTTACTCTGAAGCAGAAAAATATGCAATCTCTAGCAACTTCTTCTGAGGGCAAGTACAATTCATAATGAAAATTAATTTCATATTTCTATTTCCTATCTCCTACAAATAACAAATACTTGTAACACAAGGACAGATGTTTTTAATATATTCTGTTATCAGATTAGAAACACAAGCAAAATGGATGGAACAAAATCCACTGGGATAAAGGACACAATGCATAATGCCACACTCCTATTAGCATAACAAAAATGTGTAAATTATGTTGGTGCTGAGAAAATTGGGAACACTCCTTAAACAGAATCCAGACAGAAGATATTTGAGAATGTTATGAAACCTAATCTTCACATTCCGTTACTAAAACAAGAAATCACTTAGTAGTAAACAGTTGCTCTAAATCAAAACTCACTGGAGAATATTCTAAAAAGGAAAGTAAGGTGTATCTTTAGAAATTATCCACCTTAAAAATACACATTATAACTTAGTTCTATTTTCTATGTATGAAATTAGGGCTCTGAGATTCCTTCAACCATACCCTTTCCCATTAGAAACAAGCAAATGAAAAAAATTACCTTGTTTTAAAATAATGTGCTGGATAGAATGGAAGAAACATATTTTATTACGCAAATAATATTGGACTTCCTAATACTATAACTGATAAAAATTGTAAAGGTTTGGCAACTGTTTTGGAAGGCAAATATAGGAAACCTTCATAACATAGCCATGAAGTTACACTCATCACATTTATGTAAGGCTACAACTTTGTACACTATATCAAAATTCAATTTCCTAGTGAAGTATCATCTTACTATTGCACTTTGATTATTTTTTTTCCCCATTAGATTCCATTAGTATATTGAAGATATATGTGTTTCCAAGGTGCAGCTGAAGTTAATCCAGGTAAAAATGAAGACAATCCAAGGTAAACATGAAAGTAACACATAAGTTAGGTCAGATTCTGGTCTTGAAAATACTGTTTTGATTTTTCAAAGGCTTCTTAAGGGAAGCAGTCAGCTCATCTAATTTCTGATAACTAAAAGTTTAAGCACCTTCTTTTCATTATTAGGCTCTCCTCTTACTCAGAGGAGAGAGACATGAGCCCCTCACAGAAACAATTTCTCTTACCCCAAAATAAACATGTAAGAAGTTAAAGCACTGTCTAGGGAAGAATCTGTCTCTTGAAGTATTATCTAGATAAAGCAGGTCATCAATTACTTAGACTAGATTCATGATTTCAAGGCAGCTAAAGTTAGTAAAGACTAAATTCACAATGATTCATAATGACTACATTATCTAATCAATAAGTTTAAAACATAAAAACCTCTTATAGTTTACTTATGTTACTCCTTTTATTCAGAATGGCAAGAGATCAGACAGAGGGAAAACGTTTATCCCAAGGCTGTACTTATGCAACAAATGTATCCCCTGTCAGCTTCTGTTTTCCTAAGTACATCAAGCTTTTATTAATCAATCTACCGTCCCATCTCAGGCATTTGTTCTGGCCTGAATTACATACTAATGACAAGAATTGCCAGTTGTATCCTGGGCCTCTGATGTGACTATTTGCACATCTTTACCTTCTCCTCACACAAGCAAGAGTGGTATGTGATTTTTTTACAGCAGGACTTTAGACTCTTCTACTTCTTTTGTGAATATCTAGATCTTTCTCTTCAGTTACTACCAACCAAAAGATCTGAACTTTCAGCAAAACTTTTATGTGGACTAGTGGTGCATGCAATTATGGATTTTAAGCTTTGTTTCCTAAGTAAATGAGAAATACACAATCACAATCTGAGTTTTTTGTGCACGTGTCTGTCTCTTCATCCTTCCCTAACTCTCAAAAAAACTTTTAAAAGTAATGTCCATGCTCAATTAAAGTATCAGTGAGATCGAGGTTTCAGAGATAATCAGTTCCTACATATTTTGTGAAAATAAGGGCACAAATAGAGGTTCTACATGAATTTCTTCCAAAGGCCGTAGCATGAATTCAGCTTTTTGTGGATGACAGAAACTCTGAGCTAATCTTAAAGCTCTTTGGAGATCACACACTAACTTAATCCCTCATCAGAAATTTCCATCTCTCTAGTCTCATCTGTGTATACTTATCTCCAGTTAGTAGGGATGGGCTTTCACAGCTCTCCCTAAATACTGAAAACGGTTTGTTAGCAATGATGGTAACATTGAATGTTTCAACAGAAATACTGAGATCAGATGCTTATTCTCCAATTTTTCTTTCACTTTATATTCAAAGCTGAAATGCAATTTAGAGTAGTTTCCAGTTTACATTTGGCAATGTTCAGGATGCAGTGGCAAAGTTCAAAAGTAACACTGATGCCTTAAAAAATGCAGAGGAACTAATAAGACTAGCTCCAGGGGACCACTTGCCTTTACAAATACCTTACCCTTCATTGTCTTCCATTCATATGTTAAAAATCCTGTTTCCAAATACACATATACAATTAAAATTCTTTCATCTCAAAAGAATCAAAATATGGACAAAGCTTAATTTTTCTGTATTTGAAATAAAAACATACTGAATGAGACAAAATGACCATGCTGCTTGGGATAGATGAGATACAAAGAACCAAAGGAACCAAGAGAAAAATATTGGGAGAGACAAACCGAAACATAATTTGAGATCTGAGTCTATTTTCTTTTTGTAAAGAAAGTATTTTATAAGAAATTAAATAAATTGTATAGAAAATGTTTTTTAACCCCTAAAAAATGCATTTCATTCATCTGAATTATAATTGCATAGAAGTAAAGATTCAAGCAAATGGTTAATGATTTAATTTAAAAACTCTTCACTATGAAATTAACAAATATAATTTAATTGCAATTTCTTGCATGATTAATAGGCTAGATTTTCATTCTTAATTCCATCATGCAGTCTGTTAAATATGGCCTTTTTGTTAAATTATTTTAATTTCCTGAGAGATCAAGCTGCTATTGCATGCAGATTGTATTATCTAACACCTCATATTATTATTTCTAATTTTCATATCTATTTGATTAACGGTTTACTTTGATCAATCTTATGCACTAGGAAGACACAAGCTGATTGTCTTTATGCCCTCAAGTAGAACTGCTTGGACTGAGGGAGCATGATGATGTGATTCAGAATACAGAAGCGTGCTGATGTAAAGTTAAGTGTATTATAAAATCTTTACTACTACCGAAAGCTATCCTGGCTTTTAATTTTAATAGTGAAATAAAAGCCACAGACAGATAATCAACCACAGGCACATATATTTGCTAGGTGTATTGCAAAGTGAGAAAGTATATTTTTGGGATTTAACGATTAGCTTTTTTCCATGGATATTTATGTTTAAAAGTGTTATGGTTATGAGTCATATGCATTGCCTTGCAGTCTTTTCTTCAAGATTCATTCTTACACATGCAAAAATTACTAGGTGGTGAAGCCACCACTCTACATAAGTCTTGCTCCAGGGAAAGGAATTTTTTGCAGCCCAACAAGATGTGGAAATCAGCCATGAAAATGAGCAAATCCCTAAGATGTTTAAGGTTTCTTAGAAGCCACTAAGGGTAGACACATTGACGGGATTGCTGTTATTGGTGTCATGTTCATAAGCGTGAACCCAAGCCAAGGCAGGGAGCACATCATGCTGGGCACTCCAGCTCTGCAGTTCAGTCTAAATTCATGAGACAGAGCGGTACTGACATGGGTGCTGTTCAGAGGGGTGATGCTGCGAATGCACACAGCTTCTGTTTGCAAGTACTTTAATAAAAAACTGTGGCATAGAGCTAGCAGCATTCAAATGGATTCTCTTTGGAGATTCCTTAGTAAGACAAAGAACTTGTAAACACACGTAATAGCTCTGAGTCCTGCCTGTAACCATATAAGCATCTACATGCATGCCTTGGATATTTCTGACAATTCTAAGGTTATTTACAATACAGCCTTATGCATGGTTCTACTTAACAACCTCAATTTGCTAGCACAGAGCTTACAAAGTGTTTCCCCAAAACTCACACACACAGTGTTCCATCTTCTCAAAGAATTCTCAGTGTTTGGGAATGAGAGATGCAGTGACAGCAGATCGGGAAATTTTATCTGAGTCTTCCAGACAGATGGATGTGAGAGCTACACCTTTCACTCCAGGAGAAGTCTCTGCCATAGCAGCTATTGGCACCTCGCAGAAGAGCTGGAAATTGGTAGAGGAACAAAATGCATGTACCTAGAAAACAGAAAGTTGCACTTTCAATAGAGCTGCACTGTTGACTTTTTCCTCCTGTTTTTACAGATTATACGGCTAATGGGGGTTCACTTTAAAGTATATACATTTTTATTCATATTTTAAATGCAGCTGTATGCATATGGCCTTTCCTGTTTAACTATAGTATATTTTAATTAAAATTAGTTTATTATTTAACAGAAACTTTTTCAGCTCTGTAAAGAATTTAGAAATCTATTTGCTTACTGAAAAGATTTTAAATATTTATCTTTTTTCTACAATATCCTTCAATATCTCATCATGAAATGATTACTTAAGTGATTTAAGATTCCAAAAAAGCATTTTCTAGCAAAATGTCAAATAATATGAACAGAGACTGGTAACAAACACTGCTAATCCCATTTTACACACTTCAATATAGTGGTACAGTCTAAATAATTCTCTTTTAATCTCACCTTTAATTTACTCAAGCCTTTTCCCCATAAATTTATACAATTTCTAACTTTTATTATTGCCAGACTCATACAAACAGCTGCTCCAGATCATCTAGGTTGAGACAATTTCCAAATTTCTTACAAACATCGTAATTATAAGCTCAATGTTAAACTGTATGAGCTTGAACCTCATTCCATTAGCAATTTTCTAAATGCATACTGTGTACACATTCCTGAAAAACAGCTGAAAATTACATTTCATAGGCAGAGAGATAAATGGTAGGTGCGCTGAACTGTAAACTTCTAGAGTGGTTAACTATGACAAGCATGGCTAGTAACTGAATTTCTACTCTCTCTGCAAAATCTGATTTCGAATTATATGATACGTGATACTGTATGTTTATATTGTGTGTTTACTGAATTATAAAACCCTCACAAAACAAGATGCCCTTAAGGCAGAAACTGGCATTGTGGCATCATGACAGTCCCTCAATATTACTTCACTATTTGAAGCCAGTGTGCTCAAGATACACATGCAGTGTGGGACCAATACACATTCTGCGAGCTAAATAAGTCTTCCACTTTTTATACAAAAAGAGAACGAAAAGGTAAAGACACAGTCACTATTCTGCCAGACATTCGATAACCACACTCTACTCTGTGCTGTGGGCTCTCAACATAGATAAAAAAATGTGCCAGAGAGATGCAGAACTGAGCTTTGACGTCTGTGGTCCCTTCAGCTAGGCTGAAACTAGACAGTTGGGTTTCACAAAGTATTCACAGAAAATAACTCATTCCAATAATTCAGTTTAATTGACTGAATGAATCAACAGTTTTGTTATTTCTGCAAAAAGCTGGTCATGTTTTCAAGATCTGAACAAAATGACAGTCAAATCAGTTTCATTCTAAATTTCTCTGCGGAATAGATTTCCTCAACCATGGATTAGTAAAACTGGAGTAACTTAAGCATTTCCGCATTCCAGTTGCACCATTTTTTTCTGGTCATCATTTTCAGAAAGAACAGTCTAGGACAAGTACATGTCAGCAGAGCTTATGATGGAGAGAAAAAGGCATGCAATAGAAGAAAAAAATTGCACGCATTTGCAGTGAAAACTAAAGATGCATGATTCATTGTACAGATAACATATATACACACATATTTTTACTTTTACGTTTTGCTTGATGCAATTGTGAATTATGGTCTTTTGCAAAGAGAATTAGAAGGTTATGAATGCTTTGAATATGTCCTTTAGAATAGGATTTGCAAAATTATTGTTCACACACAATACGTAATAGGAAATTTTTTTTCTGTTGAAAGACAGAGAAAAGTTAAATAAAGGTATCCAGGGGTTTAGAAACATTTACTGTGTCAGACAATTCAATAGAAAAGGGCTCTACTGCATTATTACTTTTTTCTCCATTGGGGAGAACACACATGCATCATATTTTCTCCTTGCTAGTATTTTTCATACAAAAGGCAGTAATATAGCTTTTGAAATTTGGTAGGTATTAAGATAAGAAATCTAATTCTAAATGTAACTCCAAGATTTCTTGCAGCTCAGATATGCACTGCATTGGGGGAATTAGACATTTATTAGTTGCAGCTCACTCTCTTTTCTGCACTGAAATTTTCTTCTTGGTTCTCTTCTGTGACCTGACCAAGCAGGGCTGATTTTTCTTTTTTTTTTTTATTTTAATAAAAAGTTATTTTGGACTACAACTCTTTATGACAATTAACAGTCTAAAGTGCGTGCCAAGAAAAGCTTGTGAAGTCCGATAGTAAAGTCTTGACAATACAAAATCTCATGTGCTTTTGACATTGGATGTGTGTGTTGTCAGTAAGTGGTGTCGGAATAAAACAACTAAATAGCAATCGGCAGTCTTCCAAGTGAAGCTCTGTACAACTCCTCAAAAGCCTGCCATCATGGGCCTGATTACAGGCTCCAGTGTGCAGTTTTACATTAGAAAGAACATGGGATTTTGTCCTAAAATGTATGGAAATGGTCTGAATCACATCAAAGTTAAAAAGCGTACCACAAGCAATGCAGCACAGTAGGATACAGAAGCGTATCTCCTGCACAACTCTTTCTACATATGCCCTAACCTAAAATAAAGGCCTATGCACTTCAGCTGCTGCAAGCAGTGGTTACATTTGTAGAAAAAAAATGGTGTGACAGAATAGGATATACCTGTGCATAACATCACTCTTTCTTCCCTATGAGCGGAAAACTGTCCCGCAGGCCAAGCTACAGTTAGATTCTCCAGGACAGGCAATGGTCAAATTTGGGGAATGTACAAGACTGCTGAATGCCTGCAACTGAGAAGCTACTGAGCCCAGTTTAAATCACTGTTTTTAATCATCCCTCAACTAATGACATAGTTCCATAGAACATGAGTATTTTACAGAGGTCCTACCCTGTTAAAGCAAGTGAATAATACAGAGAACATACCTGACAGAGACAGAAAAGCCAAACAGGATCTTGAATCTTCAATCATCATTCACATAAGCACTCATTGTAAATGCAGGACCCGAAAGTGATATAGCCTGGATTAATAAGAGAAATGGGATCACTGGAAACAATGTTTTTTCAGGACTTGCGCCTTCAAAGCTCTCTCACATGCTTGTGAAGTAATATATCTGTGGTCAAGACAGAATTTCTACTCTTTTTTTAAATTTCTGCCCAAATAAGCAAACTAGAGACCTGAAGTTTCTAGCCCCTCATAGTCCCAAGGTAGCATTTGTGCGTGTGAACCAGAAGCATTCAGAAGATCCCAGACATCGACATCTTTCAAGAACCACGCTCCAATGAAGAGTAGCATCTTTGCACCCTGGAGTATATTGCCCTGGGAGTTTCAGAAATCCAAGTAGACACAGCCAGGGACACAAACACTGGGTGCATTTTAAGCAGACTGATCAATCACCGCGCTGAGCGGGAAAGGACCAACTTAAGAGCAGGTTATGGAGAGAAAAAGCTCTGTTAGACCTTTGAGGTGAAAATGACCTTCCTGCCTTTATTTGCCTCTTCTCAATGTTTTCCTTTCCTGAGATCACTGGAAACTTGCAGCATCTGATTTACTCTGTTGCTTAACAGATGGGCTCTGCTGGCAACTTTCATGGTCTGAGTGCCGTTCTTGGCTGTTGCGCCAAAAAAAGGCAGTTCTCTTCTCACCTTGTATACTGCTTTTAATTTGTCTTCCAGGTTTCTCTATTGCTGCTATTGCATAAATAAAATTTACCCAAAAAGTTGTATTAAAAATATTTTGATAATTTAAAATGACAAATAGTTGTTAAACATAAATATATCAGAAAAACAAAGAGACTGATCTTTTGTATTTGATCATTTGAAAGTTGGAAGGAGGAGGAAAAAATCTTGGTCCTTACCCCCAACAGAGAAAAATTAATTCAAATCTCCTGTGCTTTGAGTCATTGATTGAAACATTTTGTGATTATACTTATAATGAACAGGTTGGGTTTTTTTTTTTTTCCTGTGGCTGTATTTTAGTAAGGATGAGCCAAGCTTAGCTAGCCCCTGCTACAGTGTGTGCAGAGCCCTCGTTTTCTGCTTTCAGATGGGTGAAGATAGTTAACGACCGGCTGTGGTGTACATCTTGGGTTTATGTGGAGGCCAGAAATTACGCATGTGCTTGCTCCTGCTTTCCTAACTGATTTGCTCCACACCTCTTTTGGGATTTTTGGATTACTGTTCCAAGGTACTTAGCCATCTCGCCGTCCGTACTGGCGTAGTGAGTGCCTAATGCAGACAGTGCAACTTTAAGGCACTGCAACAATTGAGTTGGGGGAATTAATTAGGATGCTTCAGATTTTGCCCTAGATATGCAAACTGGCTGTCAGATTCAACTGTTTAATACAGTTGCTCTTTGTTAAGGTAATAAAATACATTTTGCAATCAAATAACATATCCAGTACACTACAACATGGAAGAAAGGACTTTAGTTTCTAATCTAAGACTAGTCTAGATTCAAGTCTTAGATTTGTAAACAAATGAAAGAAAATCTCATCCATCATTAGTATTCTTCTTATATCCTGATAAGGTTATCACATCCTTTTAGAGACAAGCTATTACCATGCCCATGTTTTAGTAGAATTTATGCAATTGCCAAAAATATATATTTAGTCTTAGTCTTAGTTTCACATATTACAATTTTCTCCAACATTCTGCTTTTGCTTATCTAGTTCCTTTATTCAGCTAATTTCCTGCTGAGCTTCTCTCATTTCCCCAGTTCAAGTTGCAGGGAGATCAAGAAAGAATCAAATCCATCCACTTTACATGTCTTGAGGCCAAACATCTGCCTGAATAGGATGCAAAATACATTAAAAGATTGTGGCTTGTTGCTCATGACTTGTTTTTTTCCCTCTTCAGATGCCTGTGATGGATTTCATTTAAAGTTACTAAAATGAATTTTAAAGGATGCATCTTAGAGACGTTAAACACGCTGCTTCATTTTGACTAAATTCTCTTAGGACCCAGTAAGTGCAAAAGCCATTGAAAGTACAAGACTGTTTCTCTAAATGAAAGGTCACAAATGCACAAAACCTCTCATTTTTAAAAAATAAAAGATAATAATAAATAGACTACCCTGTGTTCATGGAAGGTTATTATAAAGAAATACAGTCTTTTTTTGACTCAGCCTTCAGTTACAAATAACTTGCTATGGCACACACAAGAAGATTAACAGATGGATGGGTTACAGCTAGATCTTAATAACAACAGACATCATCTGTGTCACAGCCTTCAGGAAAAAAAGTGCTTGTTACCATTGTCTTTGGATCTTCTGTTACAATTAAATGTTTCTTTAGCATATGTGAAAAAACAAACCATGAGCATTACTCAATATTTGGAGTGTTTGGCTTGGTTTTCACCTGAAAAGGCTTCCTATTCATTTAACTCAACCTTAATGTATATTTTGAGGTTTTTTTGGACAATACACACACAAAAATTCTAAAAGGAAACCAGGTGAACTGAATAAAAGAGAAAACAAAAAAACCACCATCCACTCAGAGGAGTCACATTAACAGTGGTGAGCAGTGCAGCTTTGAGCTTGCTTCTTTGACCACCCTGCCTGGCTCTCTGCAAGGAACAAGCGTACCGTCACTCAGAATAACGAAACACTCAATCTCTTCTTCAGCTGAAATCAGATCACCTTAATTTCACAGGGAAGGCAAGAATTATTAAACATTTTAGACAACTATGCAAATGTCCTTTGTTTTACAGTCAAAAAGGCAAGACATTTTCAGCTAGACTGTACACAAAAAATTAACACGGAGATCAGACTTCAAAAAGGAATTACTATGAAGGAGTTCTGTTCATTGCCACTTTCCTGAAATAAGTAGTTTTTTTAAAACACATCAGTTTTTTTGAAAGACTATGAACAGACTTACTGCTAAAATACAGAAAAACATAGTAAGCGTAGTAAGAATTATGATTTTTAGTCAATCTTTAGCAGTAATTTTCCTCTGCATAGAAACAGATCTTATCTAAAAGAAAGTAACTTAAAAATGGATCAGATGAGGTGAGAAAGAGAGTAAGATTAAACAGAAACTTTATAGAACATGTGAACAGTTGAAGTAATGAAAATTTAGAAAGCATGTAGTCACCACAATACAGAAAAGTGTGAAAACATTCTTGAATATTTGTCTAGGAAAAATTGAAAAATTATTTTCAATTAGTGAAATGTAACTTAAGCTATTATGTGACATTGAATTCTGACCCAATGCTTCTTTATACCTATTCCTTTTTGACTAGACAGTTCAAGGGTGTTTTTCTACTGCTAGATGAAGTAGCTAGGAAAAATACCATAATGTTATGTACACATTTTACAGCCTACATTTCTCCTTTCATTTTGGCATGGCTGCTTCACACAACATGCTTGTGAACAGCAGAATGAGAGGAGATGACAAAATAGCTTACAATACCATTACAGGCTAGGAGAGGAGAAGGAATGGCTCTCTCACATCTATTTGTGATTTACACTGCTGCCAATCACTGCAGCATCTCAGACCTCTGACTTCTTTTAATACAGATTCTCTGCCTTGAAAACGCTAGATAAATTGGAATTACAAGGGAGCTTTCCTTCATAATGAACATAAATGTAAATAAACATCTGCAAAATAAGCAGATGAAACACATAATGAAGCCTTTTCGGACTTCAGTCAGAAATAGGCTTTATTCTTCAATGCTGCTATGCCTTTTCATAATTCAGTTTCTCAGTTTTCTTCAGTGCTTTTCTATATAGAATTTTAAATTCGCAGACTATTGATTCAATTGATTCTATTGGCTACTTCGTGTCAACCTGTATTTAGATGATACGAGGTGGGTATGTCAGAGTAAATTTCATTTTCAGCACACTTTGTAGCTTAGTAATAGATAGGGAAAAGAACAGACATCACTATAAAAAAAATCATTCTGATTTTGAGCTTCATTTTCTTCCCCCGAAGTATGAGATTTATTCTTTTGTAATATATTTTTTCCATCTTTATGAGTTTTCCTCTCTGTCTTCCTTCTGTCCACTGGTACTTAAAGAAGTTTAAAGTTTTTAGCACATTTCTGATGTGACTTCACTGATACCATTGTTATTTCTGAAAGATGTGGAAATCAGTGAATCAAACAATGAAATTATATGTTTATATATTTTTGTATTTAGGGTATGCTTTTACCTAATATCCATTTAAGTGCTATATAACTCAACACAGGAGTTATATAAAATTCCACAAAATAGGATGAGTCATTTTTCTTTTCAATATAGCAAGGGTTCTTTATACAAGCAATGATTTTCCTCCTCATTCCGCCTCTTTTCCTCACCTTCCTCAAACATACATTAAGCCATGAAATGAACACTCAAGACACATAGCAAGTAAGAATGCCAGGCAGCACTGAGATTGCAGATTGGTCATGGTCTGGCATATGATTTAAACAAGTGAAATTTCTTTTTTATCATTTTCCAACATGAAAAAGCCTCTACAAAAACTGGAAAAAATACTGATGTTGAGTTTCCTAGATTGTTAAAAAGATTTATCAATTTTTGCAGGAGCACAGACTATCTCCCATTGCTCTTAGACAAATGCAGATTTGAATGAATGAGGCAGACAGCTGTACAAAGAATTGATGGTGTTCTGGTAAACGCTGTATGACAAATAGTGCCTAATCAGATATATTTCAAAAATGGCTATGTTTTTATTCAAAGATAGAAAAATTTAGAAATTCAAAAATAAAGAAAAAAATCAGTGAACCAAAGTACGGTGCTGCACTGTCAGTAGCAAAATGAAGAAAAGCTGCAGATGCTATCAGAAACTGTGAAGAACTGCCTCTGGTCCCAGGTTAACTCACACAGAAACAGTTCAGGAGCTACTAAAATAGTTTTTACTCTATTCTCCTGTCCTTGATGATGCCAAGTCACTTTTACCAGCAAGAAAGATCAAATAGTGTGGCCAGCTTGAAGACGGTTAGCATTTCTCATACAAGCACCCAAATGGGGAAAGTCCATCACTATTTCACATCATGTGGCATGTCAGTGTTACTCTTTTTGCTAATAGGTATTATCACTTTCAGAGAAAAGCTCTTATGCTCTCCTGTTCTTGAAATTGTCGAGGAAGAGCTGTCTCAATAGTTTTGCCTTTGACTAGAATAATGTAGACATACTAAATACTGCTAAATGCTTTTAAAAAATAATTTTGCATAGAGACCACAGTATGTGCAATACGCTCACATCTAACCTGATTTGAATTAACATCTCTGTTAATTTCAGGTAGAAAATGTTGATATTCTCAATATACTTCATCTTCAGCTTAATATTGTATTTAGTAAGCATCTAACTCATTTGGAGCAGTTGTGTGAAACTAAACCATCAGACTTTGTTCCAAGTGCGTTTTGAACTTTTATAACTAAGTAAAATGAAGGGATAATGTAAAATATTTTGAAAGAACCAATAAAGCTGGTATGGAAAATAATACACCCACATGAAAAAATTATCCATGTCTTTTCATCATATAAAATCCATGGTTTGTATAGTAAAGTTTCTAAAAGCATAAAGTTTAAAATTACAAACAGTTATTATAGATAAACAGTGGTCAAAGTAATTCAAGAATGTCTGTGTTTTGTAAACCAGCTATTTGGCTTGATAATGATACAGTCATAACAATATGATTGATTCTGTTTGCACATCAACAGTAGTCTGCCCAAGTAGCAAAGTAAAATGGAAGAACTCAGACATATGCTTTACGCCCATGCCTGCATTATTACAGAAATATTCCTATTGTTATATACAGAAACAATCACACATCCAAAGTAAGGGTGGATATGTAAGCCGTACTCTAAAGTCTGTGCCTAAGTAGAACCAGGAAAAAAAGACCCTAAGAGAATAAACAGCCCCATTCCCATTATGGAAAGGAAACTGAGCACACACTATGAGTGGTTGAACTGGGTCTTGGGAACTTGTGAAGTACAATCAAGCAGGTAATTATAGACATAAACTACACAACACAAATGACGGGCAATACAGCTTGACCACAGGGACCATGAAAAGAAAGTAGGGACCTATGAGATGATATTCTCCCTTGTAGACAATTGTTAAAGAAAGAGTATAAATGTAAATCAGACCTGGCCTTCTCAAATGGTTGCACTGGGAAGTGAGACTAGCCGTAGCATCATTGAAGGGAGAAACACAAGGGAAAAGAGAGTAGACTATGTACAAGGGGAGACAGTGTGGGGGTGTGCCGGCTCTGGTCACAAGGCCATTTGCTGGTAGCAACAAACATCACAGCACTCTTGATGCAGCTGGCTGCTGCCGTGTACCCGTAGCTAAAAAACCCACCACGCACAGTCCCCGTATTTTTAAAATGTGGACTAACTCTGTTAGGAAATAAAAGGTTATAAGCAGTCTAAAATGTCATTCTCAAAAGTTAATTTTTAGAAAACAAAAAAATAAGTCTAAATAACATTACAAAGCAAAGCTTGAACAAAGGCTATGGAGAACGGAAAATCCCATTGCTTTCTATTTGCTCTGAGTGTCTTCACCTTGTAATAAAGAATATTGGACACAATTCTAATATAATTTCATTTGAAGATAACCGCAGGCACTTTTTAGCTACCTTGTTTGCAACATCAGTCTGGTTATGGGAAATTCATCCATGTTTTACCTCAAAGCACCTGCTAATTTGGACCCAAAACAAATATAAATTGTATAATTATTCCCTTTATAACTTTTACACACTGGGTAGCATCCACAGCATAATGGAGAACAATGGCAACAATTTCCATGCTTTAAATGTTGTGTCCTTCACTTCAAAATAGCGATTTAAGTGTAAACAGTAGAAAGGTGAATAAGGCCAATGACCAGTAACAGAAATTTTGTCCAAACAGATCTCTTTTTATTAAGAAACTTCAAAAGTCAAACAAGGAAACTCCTAAATATCTGGTGCTGCTGGTGTAACAGTGACTTATTGTATAACTCACCTTTATTCTGTTTCAAGTATCTGTCACTGGGCCTCAAAGCACTGGAGGGGCACTTTTTGGTGTGGAGTTCTTAAACCTAAATAAATGAATGAATAGATAAAACCAGCAACCTGGCCTTTAGGAAAACTATAGTTATTTTAAATTGTCATGAGATTTTCTTTGGATGCACAGAAGAGCACCCTTGTAGGTCCCTGCCTCGACCCAGGCTGGTGTGACCAATTTAAATCCCTTACCACCTACTTTAAGGTACAAAACCCTACATAAAATATCATTTAAGAGATCAAAATCAATATAGTACTGCATGTGTTTTCAATCGCTTGACACAAGTAAGGTTAGTACTTAAACACAAGAAATAGGATAGCATCCTATGCTTTGTACCTTCGTAGTCTGAACACCTATGTAGCATATTCTGATAATTTAATGTTTAATAGTAAGAATCCCACCCCTGCCGATTGGACCAGTCATCTAATATGCAGCCATCTGACCCAAGACATAACTATAGATAACTTACAGAAACTAAACAGAATTAACAATGACTAAACTCTACCCTCCCAGTGTTAACACACACAAATATTAAATGATTCAGAAATACTTATGTAAACAAATAATAAGGTAGCCTTCACTTCTGTTCAGCCAAAGCCAAGAAGAAAATCATTACAAATTTTGGGTTTCTGTACTTCATTGCAACTGGGGACCTGTTGGGAACCCAAATGTGCTCCCATAACATCATAGGATCTTTGGTATCAGATGCACATGTTTGGATGAGAGAGCAACAGAGGTCCAGTACACCTCTTCCCGTGGCTGTCTCTCTGCATGCCCACCACCTCCACCTAGACAGCAGGGCAGCTGCACACCATGGCCCACCCTGAAGCCCATTTCCCAGTCCTTCACACCAGGATCTCTTTCCTTTTCAATGAATCACTGTCTATGGGAGCGGGAGAACTGGTGGTCAGCCACCACAAGGCCAGGACACAAACAGTGCAAGGGCAGAGATCCAGGAGCCAGGAAGGCTTCCAGGCTCTTCACTGCAGACCTACTACTGGTGGGCATGCGAGGGGGGTGGAGCAGCAGTGCTTCACAGCCTAATCCAGCTCTTTTCTCCAAGTATGTTTGGAAAGCATAATGTGGATGTGCTAGTTCACATCACCAGTTGAATCTCAAGTCTCATCAAAGGCACTGATGTGAAAAAGGTGCTTAACTGAACTTTAGGTTTTGATCTGGTAACTTACTGCTTACAGGCATTTTACTAAATCAAAGGATTAAATTCATCAGACTAGGATCACGTTCTTCAGAAAATCACATCTTCGTGCAAGGTTCATTTTCAACATCATGCTTCTTTCTTGACTCAGTTATTGCTTAGAAGCAAAAAAAAAAATCAGAATCTTTCTGGAACTTATGGATTTAATGGCCAACAAACATTAAATAAGACTAGATTTTTTTTATTAGCTAGATCACAATTGCTTATTTTGGTAGAAATCTATGTGGACAGAGTCACCATTCTCATTATCTGAAATAATTTCACAAAGATTTGATCAATCTGACGATGATGAATCTGTTTTATTTGTTGACTGTAATCCTGAAATTTGTGGATTAATTTAAGGATACTTTGCTAACAAAGAATCACAACTATTTAATTGTATTTTTGTTTACCTAGAAATGTACTGTTTTTTTTAATTTTTAACAGAAAACAATCTTTTAAAATGTGTTCTGTGCTTCTATTTTGTCTTCTATTACAAGAACATTGTTAATTATTCCTATTCTTGCATTCTCCTGGTTACTATCTTCTGAAATATTTACAGTGCCGAGGTGATGCAAAAGAGAGGGACGGGGGAGGCTAGTGGCAAATCTTCAGTTAGCATTAATTTTTACAGCTCTATGAAAGGTATGTGGGAAATCAGAGTAAGAGTGGCAAATGAGTGTTCCTATAAAGCTGTTTTGAAATTCTGGGGTAGGTTTCAGACCACCACGTAAAATGTCAGACTACAGACTGTGTAAACTGTCATAGCTCCACTGAAGTCAAATTGAGGTTATAGCATCATAATTTTAATCTTGGCATTTTGTAGCCCAGCATGCTGCTGTAGTCTCATACAAAATCTTCATATATAATTTAACATTTTAAAGCGCTCTTTTTTCCCTGTATTTTGACTGACAGACAACTTGCTTGCTACATGTTCTGTTGTATGCATGACTTTTTCCCCTTTCTGCTGTGTGGATAAAAGAACATTTGTTTTTTATGCTACGTACAATGCACTGTTACGTCCGTTACCTTTATGCAACACTTTCTTGGTTTTTTGACTGTGAGCAAACATGTCCACTGTTTTAGCAGGTCCCTGGACCAGTATTTTGTTTGCTAATGAACTGAGTGAGATGAGCTATATGAATAGGTTCCTCTTCTATCAGATTGTACTCTGGACCTTAATGACAGTTCCTTATCAACAGTTCCAATTACCAATGAATCTCTAATTCATTCTTCTTTGCCTATGCACATTTCACAAAATTTAGCCAGTTGTCACAACATCCTAAGAAAAAGCTTTATTGATCCATAATCTTCTCATGTCTTCTTTTCACAACAGCTTATTTCTCCATTTTTTTTTTCATTTCCATACATGAGAATAACATAAATGTGGTCACCTAATGCTCCCCTACTATGATTGTTTGTCACTGTCCCTGTTATCTTTGGAAGCCAGAACAATGATTGCCTCATGTAAGCTACAACAAACTGTAGACTGAATTAAAAACTTCCAGGAAACTATTACACATAAGCTACAACTGAGATTTTGCTGGTAATGAAATGTTTAATATCATGTATACAGTGTTATTCACATATACTGACAGGAGAATTGGGAACTTCCCAAAAATAACAATGTTATACTTCCTCTGCTAGTCTAACCTGGCACATGAGGTCTTACGTCTTCCTACAAGGTCCTTGCTTGGGTTTGGCTTTTTAGAAGATCCTTTTGGGATTCCGCATCCCAAAGCTTACAGGAAAAATACTTACAAGGAACTAGATTCGTACACTAAATAGGGTTATTTTGTTTACATTTATTTTGAAAGCCCCTGGCAAGTTTAGCCTACATTATTTTTTCCCCCAAAACTTTCTAGGACAGTTTTTTTCAGCAGTAAAAAAAACCCAAACCCTTGCATATTCTGTGGAACAGGTACAAGGTAAAAAACTGGTTTAACTTAATAACAGGTCTCCGTGCAGTTTCATTTTTTTCAAGTATTTTTTTCATGGCTTGCACTAAATAAGGTTCCAAGGCTTCTAAAAATTCTGAAGCAATAATTGCCTAAGGTGCTTTATGCAATTAATGCTGTGTCCTTCCTCAAAGGACTATGCCAATATAAAACATGTTTTGTTTTGTTTAAAAAGATGATTGCTCCAGAAAAGCCTCCTGTACCCTTTTCTTCCATGAAAAGCAGATGGTGTGTTAATGCATAAAACATACAAAACTGTGTCTCAGAGTATAGTCTCAGACTATGCTCACTATGCAAGCTCTTTAAATTAAAATGTTATTACACAAGCCTTTGGATCTTTCATCTCTTATCTTTCCCCCATCAACAAAAAGTACACGTTAGTAAAAGACAAAAGAGAAATTTAAAATCTATGCTGTCTAGCATCTCATTTTGTTTTTAGATTCACACAGACCTGAGTGACAAAAACTAGATCAAATCATTAGGAGTCACTCCTGTGGGGTTTTTTTAATTAAATGTAAAGCAAAGTTTTAGAGCACCAGTAACAAAATTTAAAACAAGAACTCAGTAAAGAGAGATCACACAGAAGCATTAAACTTCATACTTCCCATTCCAAAAAGATCACATTCACCAGCTTTCACTGTGAATGAAATATACATGTATTTAATACATACACCCATTGCTTTGCAAGCATCTCTCTAGGCAGAACTGGTACTTGCAAAACCCTTGGTCTAGACAAGGCAATGCTTAAGGGAGTGATGGGAGAGTAGAGGCACACGGTACGTATCCTAGATGGAGCACAGGAGACTCAGCAGAGCTCGGCTGGCCAAAGCTACCATGAACCGGGCTTTGGTGAGCCAAGACTCAGGTTAACACACCACATCCTTGGAGAACATGGGAAGACAGAGGAGGATACATGGGAGATATTGCTATGCATGCCTGGTAGAGATTACCTCATCAAGAAGAGGCAGATGAGGCCTTCTTCACACATCTGGAAGAACCCTCGCATGCTTCCAACCTCAGCTCTTCTGCAGCTCTGTGACAGACGGGAACTTGTGCTGGCAAGAAAATGAAAAGATGATTTGACTCCAGGTCACAGGCAAACTGAGGGACAAGCAGGGCAAGGACTAAAGGACCTCCCAATCAAAGATGTGTTTACAGATCACTTCCTTGCAAAGTAATAATCTTCTTTCCCTTAGGAGTAAGAGGCACATTAACTCACCAAGCACTTATTTCTTCCCTAACAAACATAAAGGATTTCTCAAACTAGAATAGAAAGAAGAGGGAGCACCCAATGACCGAATGTATTCTGTGAGCTAGGGACTGGGAAAAAAATGGGGACCAATAGGTATGGTGACTATGCAAACAGTTAAGAAATCACTAGCGTGCTCTCTATTATTGTATGTGCTCAGAATGGAAATAGTAATGGATAGATGTAAAATTGTGCATAATTCATAGAATACAGGTGTGGAGGTTTGGGGTTTTTTGTTTGTTTGTGGGGTTTTATTTAGGTAAAGCAGGTAGTTTTCATTCTCTTTTAGGGACTGAGGCAATCATCATTGCAAAAAGTTTAATAGCTTTCAGACAACTTGATTTTTGCCAGTCTCTTCATTGTCATACACCATCTCTCAAATCTGACCTTTAAATTGAGCCTACAAACCCACTCAAGCTGTAGTTCCAAATAGATGTGTTATCTGCAGTGGCTGAGTCAATACAAAAACAGAAAACCAAAGTACCGAAGTATTCCTTAGAGGAGATATTCATTCTGGTAAGAAATGTTTTAAATATGAAGATCTCCTTCTAGGAAAAGCTAGAAGAATAATCAATTCTTACTAAAATTAAAAATCCTAAGAGTCCGCAGTTCCAGAAAGAAATCCTATCAATTGACACAATTGCACCGTAGATGAAAATTATAAATAACAACAAAACATTATCTGTCCATCAGAGCTACAGGATGACAAATGCCCGTGTCACAAGTGAGATGCCTCTGAGCTGAAACCTAACTGCTTTAACAAGACATTCAGAATGCTTTACAAGCAGGACACCACTGTAGCAGAATGGCAATGCCCTCTACCACTGCAAACAGCCACTTTTCTTTCTGTTATCTACGAAAACAAGAGCCCTACGTGTTCAACCCAAGACACATAAACACGCTCTGGGTAGTTAGGAATGCTATTTCCCCTAACCTAGCACATTTCTTCAAACTTCCCTCTGTGCAGCACCTCTACATACAGTAATACACTAGTAGTAACAATACCAAATACACCCTGTACTGGATGAATTACTCATCACATGAAATGGTGGATAGCGTGAGAATTTTATGGTCAGAACATGGGAAAGTTTTATTTTCTTCCAGTGTCTAGAATACTTCTCCCATGTTATTCAGGCTACCGGTGCTAAAGGCCCGCAGAAGAATTTAGGCACGTAGTACTAAATAGCACTTCTGAAGCAGGATGCCTATTTGCCATCCAACACCGTAAATGCCTTGGGTTTTCACAGTAAAATTACTTGGATATCTATGGTCATGTTCATAACGCGAAGTTCTTGAGTGTCATGAGCAGTAGCCAGCTAACAAAAGCCAATGCAGGCATTCCTCTGCTTGCTTGTGTAAGCCTGCTATAGCGTGCAAACTCTGAAAAAGGCACTGGTTTGAGAGCTACAGAAAATGCTACGTGCTTCAGTGGATCCAACTTATGCCTCTCACTTTAAGGTCGTGGTTCTCCCATGAAGATTAAGTCTTTCTCACTGCTGTTTTGAACAGTATAAAAACCAACAGGTCACTGAATACACGTCAAGTATGCATAACCACAAGAACCCTTTTCTGCTTTTCAGTACTGGTTTTCTATTTCCATGTGCAATGCATTTCTGGTTGTTAGGGTCAACTAACTAAATAAAAATATTCAAGAATGTGTAGCAATAGGCCATTTTAACAGAAATTTTGCTTACACTTTGTGCTAAAGCCTATGTTCCAACTGTATTAACAAAAAATAATTCTATAATTAACTGTTAATATAAACAGAGCTATAATTTTAACAGGACTTGTCTATTTAAGGAAATATGTCACTGCTGACTTCATATTTATTAAACTAAAAGCTTTTTTTCTTTTTTCCTTTATGCTTTATTCATAAGATCCCCTTTTGCTTTTTCAGTTTAAATAAAGAACTGTGATTATCTGTAAAACTGATTGCTTAAAGTAATTAATCATTTTCCTTATGAAATTTCCTGGGTAAATTAAGGATCTTATAATTGAAGGGTTTTCTCTTGTGTAAATGGAACATGCTGAGAGCCTAGACTGAGAAATAAATGTACTGCCCAGACCCCTAGAGCTGTTTCTTTTATATTCTTTTACTAGAACTAATAGTTATCTGACAGCAGTGCAATAAAGTATTGTTTTTAATTAATAGAAATATATTGATATCTTCTTAATAATACTAATTTTCTAAAAAGGAAAATGTTTAGCCTCTTTTTTTTTTTTAAATGAATCTAATAACAATGTTACTCTTGTACTCAGAGTTTATATTCAGCAAATAGGTCAATCATAAACATGGAGGATAAACTGATGTTTGCTTACAGGTTCCTCGGCAAACCTAAGTTGCAACTGCAGCGGCTTGCTCAGAGTTACACCAACCTGTGTAACACAGGCTGGAACCACATCCAAAACTCCAGATTACAGGTAGTCATTTAATCAAAGGACTCCCCATTTTCTCCTAGGCCAAGGCCAATACTATATGGTATCAGATAACTATGTGAAAGGAAAAAAGAAGGCCATCAGAAAACCAGAAAACATTAAAGAGACAGGATGTATAAGTGCATGTATATGTGTGCTCAAACATGCTAAAAAAAATGTAAATATTGAGACTGTTAAAATGAATAGGAGACCAAAACTTGTCTGCTCGTTGAGCTCATTAAGAAACAGCATTCTCTGTGTGATTCTTATTGATAAACTGTAGTGAGAAATGTTAGACACTGAAAAACATGGAAATGGTTAAGAAGATTTTGAAAACAATAGGAAGGAGTCAAAAGGTGAATAAGCAAGAAGACATGGCAGTCAGTTTAGGCAACCCCTACTAAAATAAATGCTTGTAATAGTGATGGAATGATTGGATTGAACCCCCATGGGACAGAAAAAGATTACAAATTGAATGGGAGTTTAACAGGAGTACAATTGTAATAGGGGATTGTTTGTACTGATGTTTGATACTAGTTTGACTCCACTGTAAGTGAAAAAAACAGAGGTTAATTTTCTTATACTTCCTTCTTGAAGCGTTGCCTGCAGATCAGAGAATTTTCTCTGAGTAAACATGCTGTTTAGTTACTTACAGCATCATCAAATAAGCAACAGCATGGTTGTGAAACATTATATCTAACAGGTTCATGAGACAAACCTGCAATTAACATAGTATTACTGATTCAGATTTTGAAGCCAAATACTCAATTCCTGTCAAACTACCCTACAGATAACATGGGTAAAAAGAGCTTCAGAAATTCACAGTAAACTCTGAAATAATGTTATAAACAGCCCATTGCCAAGAAGGCAAAATATCTGGATCCTTGGCTTATGCACGTTTCTACTACTCTGACTAAAGTAACATTCCAAGTCACGCAGTGTCCAAGAGGGAGAAGAAAATACAATTATTAATTCCTGTACAGGCTACCGTAATCTATGTCTTTTTCTGCAAGGAGGTCCTTTGTCCAGATAGCTTGTGTAACAACTCAATGTATAATGTAACATTTTGGCTTTGTGCAGGCAGCATTATAACTGAAAATCAGCATCATCAGGCTCAAGGTAATTTCCAAGACTAAGTAATATCAGAATCAGAAAAAGCAGACAAATTAGAACAAGAACTAATTAAAACCCTTGTAGCAACATCGTTTGGATTTTATGAGATTATTAAACAATTTAGAAAATTCATTTTTATTACTCACAGTCTATGGAGCTTCCTTGGCCAGGGCTAGATGCCGAAACACCTGAACACTGAGCTACTATAAAGACCCCTTTCCTATGGTGCTAAATATGAGTAAGGATCATCGAGGTGTACCATAGTCACACTCAAATGATTCCGCTCCCTTATCTCACAAAGACTTTAATGAGGCCAGGATTTCTCTGACAGTCCATGTACGGTCAAGATTTTTAGGTTATGGACCACACAAATCATGCACAGACAACTAAGCTAGGATTAAACAAATTAACATGATAACTGACTGCAGCATATCACAGCAATCTTCCTGGTATAATACATTCTTGCTCTCAAAAGAGCTAATTAAGTTAGGCAAAGCATAATGTTAATGAACCTGTACAGCTCCAACAACTTGAGAAAGCTTGAGAAATGTTTCCTATGCTAACAAAGATGGCAAAAATAGCTGCAACTACTCCATCTTGCTCTCTTCAGAGAAAGGAAAAAGAAAGCAAGCAAAACAATACAGCCACTCTATCCTTTCAGGTTGCTTCCCCAGCAACAGTAAGTCAGATTTCTCCTCAGTCACAAACTTATGCTCATATTTTCCTATTAGCATCACGACAGAGTTCCTCAAACTGCCAAGAGCCTCCAAGGCTCCTATCAACCCGCACTGCGGGGACGGGCAGATTATTTAGGGACCCTCGGTAGGAGGATGACGCAAGGAAGCTGCTGACGCAATCCTAACTGTGTATGAACCTGGGCCCGCTGCAGACGGGTCGGTTTAACCAGTCCAGAGCTCAAAGCACACAAAGCTCACTCCAGCCCCTCAGGCGGCTGCGCCCAGGAAAGATGGCGGCCGCGCGTCTCGCCGCCATCACGCCGCGTGCTCCTACGCGTCCCCACTCCGCAATGTAAGCCGTTGGAGAGGAGAGGCGGGTACGTGACCGGCTCGCTACGGACAATGGCCGCCTGCCCCACGAGATGGCGCCCCGCGGGTGCGAGCGCGGGGAACCGGCCGCCGTTGCCCAGCCGGTGAGGTGGAGGCACGCTGGAGGAGTGAGGGGCCTCTGTCCACCTGCGCAGAACACCCGAGTTTCCAGTACAAATATTCTGAAAACAGGACTAGAAACTTACTTTTTCAGTATTATGTTCAAGTAATTTTCCTGCAGTGAGATGTACGGAGGCAGACATTTAAGAAATGTGTTTGAAGATCTGCGTCTTCAGGGGTGAAGATTTCTCAAAAGAACTTAAGCAGCTAGTAAAAATTGTAGAAGTGCTAAAGGCCTTTACTTTCATTATGTGCAGGTCTCACCTGCATGTTTTGCTGTCCTTCCTGCCAAGATCCCTCAGCAGCTTTATTTCTTCAGGTGAAATATTGAAAGGTGTATTAGAAATCTAATTTCTATTAATTGCAAAGACAATTGCATTCCCGTGGGTATTCTGGGTATATTCATTTCAGTTCCCAAACTGCAAAACAGGGATAAAATACCTTGGTTTTACAGGAATTTTGAGTTTTAAATATTGGAGAGTTGCTTGGCTGAAGACACATAGGAGTATTACAGACAGGCTACTTGAAAATGCATAAATGTAAAGCAGAGAAGGAACAAACTTACTGACATAGCACGAGGAAAAACACGTATGACTTTTTCTTGATCATTCTAATGATAAAAAGACCAGAAAACTTTTACTGTTAAAGCAAAAGGTGCTGAAAGAAATCTTATACATAAAAGGCCAGTCGAGATATTTTAACATGGGCGCAGCATTTTAAGATCCTCTCTTTTGTTCTGTTTGCATAATAAAAATAGATTTCCATAATTTAAATGGAAAAATAAGTATAGGAGTTTACCATTTACATTATGCGAAAATACTTTCTGATTCTTAGAGAGTTAAGTCTTTATTCATATTATAAGCATCAAAACAACTTTATTAAGTGTGCACCAATATAGAAGGCTGCATGCCAAAACTTGTAAAACGTCAATGTAGTGTTTTTCCTGGAATCTTATAATTAATTCATCATCAGAATAGCTTTGGGGCCTTATTCTGATCCATTTTCTAAACAGTGTTACCAGGAAATGATGTTCTGTACTTCTGTTTATTTAAAGAATATCACTGCTGAATTTACAACAAGCAAACTAGTTAAAGGAAAGCCTTTGGGGGAACGTAGTAAATTAAAAATGAAAACACAATGAGAGGAATATGGAATTTACAACAAGAAAAATCTCATAAAGGAGTGTACATTTGGAGATTTATATAAATCTGATACAGCTTCTGTAAATACTTACAGCATAATAAATAAATGATTGCTGAGCTCAAAGACGAGTGAGTTACATTACCGTATCCTGCCTGCCCGCTCCATCCTGTTATAATGGGTGGCTCCTGCGTACAGTAAGGGAGAGGATTTTCTTCGTTACTGCAACGAAATAACATGAAAAGTCAAGAAGAGATTTAACTTCAGTTACTGACAAAGGGCCTGGCCCAAACACACTGAAGGTGATAATCTTTCCAGGTATCTCAAGGGCTTTGATTCAGAGATATATTATATTGTAGCGCAAATTACTCCTAACTCCTCGATGGCTAATTTCAGTGAAGTTGCCACCACTTACATTTGGGAAAAAATATGTTTCCAAAGTGAATTCAACATTATAAGGAAAACGTATGTGAATAAAAAGAAGTCAGTAGGATTATAGCAGATATAAATCCTTGTCTTTGAATAATGATAGAAAGGTTATTTTAGCGCTCTTCTTTAAATGGCAAAATTATACATTCTGGATATTATCTTTGACTTCCAGTAGTAAACTTTCTATTTGGAAAGCAGCAAGATTATAAGAAAAAGAACATAACTAACTGGAGGGGAATGCATTTGTTCACTTACGTATTCGTGCTGAAAATTTTATTCTGCTCATCAGTTCACAAGCTGGCCTGCCTTTAGTATCTAAATAGAGACTAGATGCTTGCTTCCAGTTCTACAGTACTCTTGCAAAACTTGAGTTGTAGTTATAGTCAGGACTTCAATGAAGACAGCATAGCAGACTGGTCAGCTGGAGGACAGTCAGTACTTCAAAAGCATCGTGGATAAAAAGAACATAACTGCTACAAGGAGAAAGACACAACAGGGCAGCAGTAGCTCACCAGTTACATACGGTTTAAAGGTTTGGATGTTTCTCTCTCTTGTGTTGTACCGATGTCTCTGAAGTGTGCTTCCTACAATTTTCCTCTCCACCCTCCCACATGTCTTATGACTTCAAGTGCACAGTGTGCTACCCATTCTTTCCTTGCTCTGCTGAACTTAAGAAGCAACAAGAGAAAACCCTGTTGAGACTAAGGCAAATTGAAAGGATGTCAGTAGTCGCTTGGATCTTCTCACAGATCTTCAGCTGCGAAGAAAAGGAATGATCTGTGAAGCTCATTCAGATGACAGCCAGCAAGCAGCAGCCTCTAACTTGACACCCTCATATATGCATTAAAACCACTGAAGGAAGAGATTAACAGGAGAATGGGACTGGAAGCAGCATGTTGCAAAAGCAGTAATGGGCAGTATATTGCAATGGACCTACTTACAGAAGCAAGATGAGGCTTGCAACGGTAACATAACGCCTCCAAGCTTTTCATGGCAAGGTTGCTGTTCCTATAAACCACTTTGTGATTCCCAGTTGGGAAAAAAACAAACAAACAAAAAACCCCCAAAAACCAAAAACCAACCACCATTATTTTTCTAAATCATTTGTACTATATTTCAGATCCAATGGTTCATTCTTATCTTAGCATTTTTATTCAGCGAATTCTTAGCTGGAAGCAGCAGGAAAAGTGCACACAGGAAAGACATACTAAACTATGGCAAGCCATCGCTCTAGATCCCAACACAAAACTGAAGAGCCACAAAGGTTGTTTCGGTGTTTCCCTGGGACGAATTATGCCAAGGATTTGTTACCATTTTCTGGAAGACAGAAACACCCCACCTATACTTACTTTTCCCTGCCCTTTTTATCAGTGACAGGAAGGGTAACTCTTCAAGAATGCTCTGCTGCTCCTAAATTCACAGAAAATTCCATTTAGCAGGATGATTCAAGACATCCTTAACAAATCAGCATATCAAATATTTACTATTTAAAAAATAAAACAATTTTTATTAGGAAACTTGTAGCCGGTCCTAAGTAGATAGCTTTAAAATACTATTCTTGTTAAGTTCCACAGGCAAAACTGTGCCTTGTTTCTCACAGCTTCTGCTTGGAGTCTCTCAGCCTTCTCGTTGCTCCTTTCCCTGAGATGTATTTGGCCCACGCATGAAAGGCACTGACAAATGCAGAACATATTTCTGAGAAAGGAAATTTTTTTTTTTTTTTTGACAATTGCTGACTTAAGGGTGACGGTGATGTCTGATTTATGACCTTTATCATCATCTTTTATTTGGACACGTCTCATTGTTCAGGGATTTTTTTTCTTCTTTTACTGTACCTCCACACTTGACCATACAGCCACTTTGTGCAATCTCGGATGGCCTTCTGGCAAGCCATCAAAAATTAGCCGTTTCTCACCAAACTGCCAAAACACTCTACCAAAAGCCCAAGGAGTATCTTATGGAAATTTTTATTTCCAGGGTATAAACTGCTGGAACTAGAAATTATTTACATCAACGAATCTTTCAGGGCCAAGTCCTGCGACGATAAGCTATCTTGATGCTACAAGACTTTTGAGTGTTTCTCAGATGCTTCAAACTTTTTGGACATGGGACTAAGTATTCATGAAAAAGGATTTACCACTGTATATTTTGGTTTATTCAGAAGATTTCAATACTCTCTCTTTCTGATCCCACACATTAGATAAGTACTTGAAATAATGTCATAGTTCAGCCACCTGCTACTGGTGTGATGAAGAAATTGTTGGACTGTGCTAAGAAGTCACATTAGATTATCAGAATTGTCCTTTCATAACTGTGAATATACAGGCTTCTTCAACCTGAACTAATTCCTGAGTGTGAGAAAATGTTAGTGGAGATAATCCTCTTCCAGGCACCTCACCATTAAAGGTGAAAGATCATTTGGAGATGGATGCCCAAAGAATTCTGTGTCAATTTTCTTTTGAATTCCACAGCAATAGAACATAATCTATAGTAAGTAAATTAACAAAAGCAAATAGCACTCTTGATGGATATTTCGTACTTAAGTGGAAAATGGTAGTCAGTTTTCCCCCAGGTAAATAAAGCATCTTCAATCTTACAAGAGATTTGCTTTTTTATTGTTGCATTCTTTGTTACAGAGATTCTGTGACCTTGTAATTTCAATTACTAAGCAGATAAACTAAAAGACAATAACCACACTGATCAGATACTTAATTCTTTAAAGAAGAAAAAATACAATTTGGCCGCATAAGTACTTCTACGCTGCAGTTTATGCATCTTAAAATGTGTCTATTTTAGGTTGCAGAATTACAGATTCAAGAAGAAGGAACAGAACCAAGGAAAAGAAGGCAGACCAAGAATAAATTTTTGTCAGACAAGCTTTTTGGAAGAATAATGTAGCTAGCTATCTGTCTATCAGTATGTACATATAAGTGAAATAACAGTAGAGTCATTTACTCCATGAATTTCTCAGATTCTAACTTGGTTGAAAAATGTCAAAAGGATAAGGATATTGTAACATCCAGCTATTCTGTTGATACTATTTGGCAATATATGAAGCTTCTAACATTGTAAACCATGGTTAGTTTAGGAGTAACATTATCTCACAGAAGTATCACAGAATTTCATTGTTTGGTTTTGGGTTTTTTGGGTTTTGGTTTTTTTTTTTTTTTTTTTAATTTCAGAATGGTATAATTGAATGTTACTTCTACATTTGTATTTTCCATTTTGTTTATATAAACAGATTTTCTGTGTCACTAGGTTGCACTAGAGATCATTTGTAATACACTTTTTAATATTAAACATCCTTATTGTAATACAATATAATCTATTAAATACTAGAATGCTGCACATTTGTACAAATATCTTATTGTACTGTCATGGAAAATGACTGGACAAAACAATTTAATGAACAATCAAGAAATTAAAAAAATGATCTTCATATAATCAAGAGCCACAGAACACATACAAGAGGGAGTGAAGAGGAAGCTTTGGAAGCAGTTAATGGCTGAACTCCAGCCTAGCTCCCAAGCCATTCTGCTACTGCACCATGTCATGGGGCTGATGACTTGGGTGACAGCACTGAGGATCGCAGCACGTGGTCTCTGGCTCTTCCCACAGCCCAGATACAGATCAGTGTCTTCCAGGAAGCACATCCCCAGAGCTGATCACGTAACACAATCCTAACTTAGCAACTGCATTTGAACTGCTTGAGAATTGTACGCACTTCAGTCTTACATGAGGAAGTGTAGGTTGTCTGCTCCCACAGGAGCTGATTTCAGCATGGACATCATCTCAATGGTTTCTAGAACACCAAAAGCCTATGCTGTAGTCTACAGTATACACATTTCTTTCTATGAATCCTGTCCTTCCTGCAACCACTTCTGGTTCTACCTCATAGCTGACTCAGGAATACACATTATTTTCCAACATCAAACTATGTGTGCTTTTGTATACTAAAAACTGTTTAAGTTCTTACTGTAGGTTGCGACACCTGCTGCTATAACATTGTGTGGATTGTGCCTGAAAAACTGTCTGGCTTCTGCAGCAATTGGTTGAAGCTAATAGATTTTGTTTTGTGATTTAAGTGGAAAACTAACACACTTACCTGTTGTGTTGTTTCTTTTTTTATTTTGGCTTGAAGAAAATATTTTCTTGATTCGTTTTATTTCCATAGTGATGTTGAGGACACAGTGCCATTCTATCCATTGTCAGCTATTGGATCTAACTGGATCTAAGAAAAAGAACAGTGATAGAGACAGAAAAAGAAAACAACAAGCAAACACAACTTGAAGGTACTAACTTAATATTTTTTCCTTCCACAACCTTTTGCTAGTCTATTTCTCTTTCATGGTCCTGAAAGTACAGTTCTTTCACTCACTGTGTAAAACCCTGCCTGAGATGGTAAGGTAGGATAACAGAGGGCTTTTTGCTAAATCTGTTCCCCATTTTAGGGAAATGTGTGAGTGCAAATTTAATTTTAAGCAAGACAGGAAATTCATGTAAGTCTTCTCATGTTAAAAGAGGGTGTTTTAGAAGAGAGTACCTTTCTAAAGAATTGCTGTGAATTTCCAACGTGACCCTGTGGCCCTAATATTTTCCAGGTATACAAGCAAAACAGTGTTCTGTAAGAAGACAGCACTGATGAGAAAACTGCTGTGTACATTTCCGCTGTCTGCACTTCAGAAAGAGCAAAAGAGAACTGAGAAGGTTTCAGAAACATGCTTCAAGAATGAGCTGAACTCTGGAAATCATGTTAGTCCTCAAGTTAAGAGGATACCTGTTCTGTAATTCCCTCCTTAGGAAGATCTTTCAATCTAGCAAAGTAGAACATGAGCTAACAGTAAGATATAGAAGCTAAGAAGATGCAATAAAAAAGTAGAACTGAAGTTCTAGTTTTAGATAATTCTAATTTAAATTTGATAAATTCTAAGATAAGAATTTCAGCGCGGAAGGAAAATCCCCACTACACAATGTAACAGATCATTGCATGGAGTAATTGAAATAATTGAATCTGAAAACTTAAAGTTTAACAGTGGCTTTTTGGTTTGTTCATGTGGTTTTTGGTTTCGTTTTTTAAAAATAAAGCTATTGAAACGTGGTAAAATTACTGTTAGGCATCTAGCAGTTCACCATATAGAAAAATCATAAGGTCAGACTAAAAACCAGCTTGGAGTGTTTTCACACAATATCCAGTTCTGATATGGGAATCAATAACAGTATGTGGAACCCAAAGTTCTCCATTCAGTTAAGTACATATTTATAAGCACGGAATTGGGATTCACAAGTTAGAAAACTGAGCCAGCAAAAGCTTAAACCAGCTAATAAAACAGGACAAAAAGGGCTAGATTTGAAAATGCCATTTGTTGTAAAATCCTCAGTACTTAATTTTAAGGCGTTTCTAGGGCTTTCTTCTTTTCCAGGTTCAAAATTTTGCTTGGCATGAGGAATTTGTTAAAATCCAGACACATAAGGAACAGGAATATATAGGATCAATATATTAAAAGTACGCTCTAAATACGAGTGCTGCTTACACTTTTCATCTTTTTCTAGCAGAAATCTGAATTATATTATTCTTTGTAAACCTATTTCATAACTGAATCTCTTAAATAGAGAATATTTTACCTATGGGTTTTTGAGGCTTGTTTTGGTTCAGTGATTTACACACTGGAGTTTTCACCAACAGGATACTATTTCCATGGTAAAAAAAGACATGTATTAAGGTTTGGCTTCCTAGACTGATATTAACTCATTAATTACCTGAACAGAGTAAGACAAAATAAATGGTATTTTATGTACTCTTTAAAAATATTGTTTAAAATTAGTAGTGGCTTTAGGTAGCCAACTGGGTTTTAGGTAAAATTAGCTGCTAATCTTTTTGAAATACATCTTTTTAAAATCCACTGTAAACTGTTTAAGTAAATATTGTAAATAATAGTAAAGGACTTCTGGATTCCTTGAGATGTAAAGCAATATAGGAAACCAAAAATATTATTGATGTGAATAGTGTAACATCCCCAAATATAGTAATATTGTAAAAACAACAGATGCTTTCTCTGTAAATAGTGTAGGAGCTAAAAATACAAGTTGTCAAATAAAATGGATATTTTCTCTTAGTCATATATGGCATTTTCAGTTGATTACAAGTAAAAATCAATGAAATTCTAAAAAAAAAAAGAATGATTTGTTTACTTGCTGTAAGTACATGCTTTTTCTTCCTGTGTAATATGTCACTTTTCCCCTAAGTATAGTGTTATTTTGTGATAATTCCCTAGTCAAAAGATTGAAGCACCTCATATAATGCTAACAAAACTGTAGGTTTAGAAAACATAACCACGAAATTTCTTGACTTTTAGCCTATGCGTAAAAATGAATTATTTCCTGAAAATACTCTGTATTGTAGATACTCATTTTGAATTTTATCAATTTATATGACATACCTGTTGCAATGAAAAGGAGGAACAATTCCATGTATGTTTCTTAAGTCTCAGTTAAAGTTTATGCCGGCCTGTCAGAAGAGCCACCCAGAATTTCATACGTCAGGATGAGCCCATTTGATTTATAGAAACCTTCATTGACAGATCAGCTCTTAATTTATAACCTTTACCTGTAATTACTGACATTTGGCTAGTGCCAACACTACTCAGATCTAAACCGTGAAGATTTTTCTTTCGCGGAATTCAGGAAAGCATGGCAAATGACAAATCATTAAAACTGGAAAGCAAAAGCAAACACCAGACATTATTGAAATATTCTGAAGCTGCTTCTTAGCCATAAATTGTGTAAAATCTAGAATCTATTTTGAATTGTCAAAAAATGTGTTTGTTTTCACCATGGTTCACACAGATACGTGAATCCCAGACATCTGAACAGATTTTTTTGTTGAGCTTGCAAAGTTTAGATGATTGAGTCTGAGGGATACTTACCGCGTTATCATTTTTCACTCCAGCATACATGCATTTAGTAAGCAAAAGCCTAGGGGCTTGACACTCTCACAAGAAAATATATGACATACAGAACTAAACATTATCAGTTATAGGATAAAAGCATGCACAATATCCAGAGGCTGATGTTAACTTTCAAACTCAAAGAAATTCATACTGAAGATTGAACGGTACCATGTTAATATATGCTTTTGTCCCATAGTATTCAAATACACAAAGCAGTCCTCAAATATAGTTGCATAAACCCAGCACATTGAGCTCTTCAGGTTTGTAATCTTAATTCCCTAATTACCTGCACGGTAACTGCCAGCAGTATGAGATGCGTAGCATCCCTTACTAGCTTGTACATATTACTCCTATTCCAAGTAGTAGTGTCCCTGCAGGTTGCTACTCTCCTATACTGATATAAGAGAAACCGAAGAAAAACATCATTCAGTAGTTAGGACAGTAGTTTAAGCCTCGTGAGACCTGATTTGAGTGCACGTGTTCTACGTGTGATTTTCAGTGAATTGCTACATTGCTAAAATTCTTAATTCTATTAAAATCAAATATCCAACCATTCTGCACAGCCGCTGGGTTTGCTGGAAAAGCTTGCTGGTTCCTGCAGCAAGCGTGCATAGATTGCCAATGATAGGATAATTTTTGGGTAGAGCGGGTGATGCTCACAGAGTTGAGCTCTGTCTTTTCCTTGTGCAGAAGACAATCAATATGACACTGCTGAGAACATTGATCTATTCATTTGATATTGACAGTCTTAACACTTACCATTCTGTTGCCGGTCTGCTTGGGACCAGCAGTTTGAGAGTTGTGGCTATTCGGGATGTTACTACACAGTTCAGGAAATTCTGATCTTACACTCACTCAAGAGATCACAGCCTGGTTGGCCTGGTTGTTTGTATGAACTTCCCCAAAGATGTGAGCACCATCTTCATCTTCAGCACTGGCTGTATGTTCTCTCCCTCGCTCCGTGCGGCTCACAAACTGACCGTGCCTCCAGTCCTCAACAGGCAAAGCAGTGATGCTGTGCTGCCATTCCGGTGCACGATGTTGGGATCAGCGTTCTGGTGAAGGGCAAATCTAGTGCAGAGATTTTCTGTGGGGGAAAACTACTCAGATCAAGGGGTTTGGATCAAATCGGGATTGAAGTGGTTTATCTGTTTTGTAAGGATGGGTCTTCAATCTGAAGATTTGCAATCACCGAACTACACACTCAAGATCAGTATCAACAGGCAAACCACAATACCAGATGTGTAAAAAAAAAAAAAAAAATAAATCAATAAACACCTAAAACCATCTAACCCCCCTTCTATAATCCCAAAATGTTCTACTTACACATTCACATCACAATGTGACACACTCTTGTCACTCTAAAGTCCCTTACCCACAACCCCAACTTTTCATGCTGCTTTTCAAGCTGTCACCTGTTTTCAAGTGTCTCTTGGTAGCCCCCTGGTTACTGATTAATCTGGCTGGTGGTCATCATGAGCAAACTTTGTTGTTGTTATTCTCCCCATAGCATTATCACTTTGGGAGTAAACACACTCTAGGAGCAATTTTGGGTCTTCTACTCACGTGCCGTGGTTACGCTTATGTTCCTCTCAGATCAGCTGCTGTAATGCAGGCCATATTGCTGAGAGGGGGCTGTGCAGACTTCCCACAGAGGTCCAATGCAAGTATCCAACTGGAAGAGTATGGATTTACAAAGACGACATCCAGAAATCAAAACCTCTGCACATGGGGCGTAGGGTGAGACAGGAGAAAAGGCCTGTGGGCTGCTGTAGGAAATCCAATGAAAGAACAGAAGCAGCAAAACTTCTGACAGCTCAAAGTTACATTTCACATATTTTGTAAAAAAGCTGCATCGGTAGCATGAATTTATACTCTACCGTTGCTTTGTATCTTGAGGTGTTATTATTTGCTATATTGAAATTAGCACTCAAACTGAATTGTCTTAGAGAACCTCTCTAGCTACTCTTGAAACAGCAGCTAAACAGAGTTCTGGTCTCCTACAGCTCAGGTTAGCCTGTTAACTGCTGGAACATCCTTTCTGTTTGTCCGACTAGATACCAGTTTTTCTTTATGGCAGGACAACAAATCTGATTTTACCATATCAAATGAGACATAATTTTTTTAGAATCTGTCCTCCAAATATCTGGGTTTAGATCATGACACGAAGGATCAATATCCTTTGTTTTCCTGATGATTCAATTGCTACATAATGTATGAGTCACTGAAGATGTTCTATTAAGTTTTTATTAAGTAAGTGCCCCAAGGCCGAGAATACAGATCAGATCTTTGGAGGTTTTGGTAACCGTGTTCATGATACAAATATAGTTTAATAAAGCTCATTTTAATTGATATATTTTCTCTGTAATTATTCCCTCCAGTCATGGGACAGGCAGTTTCATCTCAGATGGTGTCACACACTGGTATTAAAATAAAGTATTTTACCAACTACATAAATTAATTAGTAGCAACAAAGGCTACAGCCTAGCTGAAGTAAATGGCGTTAGGTATAATTAAGAGTAAACAAAGCCTGTCCCTAAATTCTACGAGGCTATGTACAGTTGGATTACAGCAACTCTGTTGGGCAGTAACCTATTTGCCTAGTAATTGTGACTCATACAAGCGATATACCTACGCTGATTAATTTTACTTACAGACCCTGTGGTAGCTTAATTAAATGATCCATTCTAAATAATGACAGCCTTTTAAAAGCAGCCCTGCAGGAACTGAACTGTTGCCTCAAAAGGCATGAGCCAAACAGAATATAATGAAGGTGAACCATAGAAAATCTTTCTGAAAACATATTTATACAGAGAATACAAAGAAACTCATTTTACTTTTTAAAATGACATCCTATTAAGTGTTTGACTGTATTGTTCGCTGTCCTTTGCAGTAAAACAACTACCGAAACATAAAATTCAAATAAAATATGCTTGGGATTCCATGATAAAGCACCAAAAAGATGTAGCATTGCAATATCCTACTAAATAATTTAGTTTGGAGCTAGTGAATACATAAATGAACTAGCTTTAAACCAGATACCCAAACTCTTCTCTCCACCAGCCTGCGTACTGCCTTTGCAAGGTCACTGCAACTTATTCGTTCCTATTGACCTATAAAAATGTGAACACTCATGCCTGTGAACTGCGCTACAGCTTCTTTCTCTAACATTTGGCCTTCCAGAACCCGGGGACACTTGGTTTGCAAATATAACTACCTTAATTCATCAAAATCACAAAGAAATACCTTGGGTAACACAGCTAAAAGTGAATTAGAATAATATACAATAGGTTAATCAATATTGCCAAACACGTGCTAAACCAAAACATGTTCTGGTAGGGCGTTAGGGTATTAGGAAACAGAGCAAAGCAAAAAATTCTGATACTTCATCTGAGACCATCATTGTAAAAAAAGCAAGAGAAGGATCAAGTTTTCTAAATTCTTTAGTGCCAAATAAATATAATAAAAAATACATACTTCTTTTTTAAAAAAAAAAAAAAAAGGCAGCGCTCTAGACAACGATGAATTCAGGTGAATGAATTAGTGGTCAATAATGGAAGCATGCCCTCTCCAGAACATACATGAGAGATAACAAATGGGTTTCTTCTTGTTACTTCTGTAGTCTATGAGGGTGATAACAAGGATAACACAAAGTCCGCAGGAGCCCTTCACACTACATAAAATACTTCAGTAGGTTGTTGGGAATTAGTTTCTGTTACTGTCGCACCCCTTGATCATTATGAAAAGTATTTTCCAGATGACTTGTCTAGTGTGAGAAGACGAGGGTTATTGAAGTCCAACAGGGCCGCCACCTGAACATGCAAGTACCCGCTTTGGGCTTATTTCTCCAGCAGCGTGGAGTGACTGTGACATCATATGGGGTAGACCAGATGTAGAGGCGAGGGCATGTACTTCGTGCCATCCATGCTTCATCCATCCATAGCTTGATTCTTATGATTTATGTGGGTGAAATAAATTTCACCTTTATTCAATAAAATTCATATTTGACTTGAAAATCTCGTGTGTCTCAGTTTCTCAGTGACAGCTGTCAGAATCCATCAACATTCAGCACAAGAATATAAAGCTAATAGGCTTCTTGTAATACCAAAACTAAACGGACTGCTGAAACTCAAAATGAAATACTATTACTGAAAAGATTCTTTTATCTGGTGCTTTGTGCAGTGGGGGAAAATGATTTTAATCTTGTCTTCTTTACATGTTGGATTGTAAATGAATGCTGACAAGATTAAATAAATGTACTTTTGACTTGAGTTCTTACCAGCGTTTTTTTTTTTTAAACAGCTGAATGTACACTACTTTATATTCTGCAAGTGTGGGTTCGCAACCCACAGCTCTTGGTAGAAGATAGGAGAGGGACAAGATCTCAGTATTTAAGTGCCTCAAAATGACGTGATTCTTCTTTTAGCCCCTGTGACACTAATGAATTTGAGCTTCTGTTCTGCACCAGCTCAGCCCACGTGAAGGAGACTCCATACTGCATGGAGTCCAGTGATTAGGATGATGAGAAGGGTGATATAACTTAACTTTAATAAAGTTAAACTGAGTACGCCAAGACTCATCATCCTGGAAAGGAGACAATTGAGGGACAATGCACAGCGGATCTGTAAAATCACAAATGATAGGAAGAGACGAATACGGACTGGTATTTACTCTTCTGTGAAAACAAGCCCTCAGTAGCTCTAACAGATTTTTGCATTTAATGCTGTTTTCATTAGACACAACTGCTTTCCACACGGATTTTATTGAATCACCACGGTGACTGGAAATGAGAGTTGTTCTAACCTGCTTACATCTCAGGAAACAAAAAAGGAGGTTGTTCCTTTTGCCGGTACAACCAGAGGCGCCCATCATATGGCTAAGATTAAGCACCACCGACCATCTGCTATTTCAGACACAAGAAATATGAACCATTAAACATATTTCAGGAAGGAAAAGCCTATTTGTGAGATGACGTGCAAGAGCCCATGTCTCCCATGCAAGATTACAGATTCAGAAATGTAGGATATGTAGACTACAGGCCCTAATCTAAAATGAGCTTAAAGAGATAACACTGAACCCTAATTTGTAAAAATCTGGCTAAACTTGGAAAGCATCTGTCAAAGTTTGGTGCCTTCTTCAGCCACTTGCAGCTGAAGAATCCCATTGCTCAATGAGTGCTTGATATCACCAAACTGTTACCTAAAAGGTAGACCATCACAGACCGTGGTTCTGTACAAAAACTCTTGTGCCAGACACAGTGCTCCTGGTATACCAGGAGGTTCAAAACCACCAACCGGATTGTCCTCTTAAAAATCTCAGATATAGGAAAGCCTAATTAAAGTATCCCAATTCTATTTATCATTTGAAAATTGTTGAATATAGGAGCTGATACTGGAGACAGTAGTATGGCAAATGAAGATGAAGCATTTAAAATTTGAAAAGTTATTCATCCAATAGCTGAGATATTATCAATGCCTCTGTGAGCACACCTGATATAATTCCATGCAGGCTAAAACAGATTAATTCAAATAATTTTTAGCTAGACCTTCCTATATTACCAGATATTTAGCTTCAACAAATAGGGAAAATACTGAGTATAGGAAGTAGCAGAACTTTACATACCTCACTAACTGTGTAGGTGGAAATTGATTTGTACTCTAAGTGCTTAAATGGTTTTTGGGTTTTTTTTTTCCCACCAGGCTACAACAGTTGTGGCTATTCTAATTTTCTATCTGAAGTCTCTATCTGACACTTACTGGATTTCTTGTTTTCCTCCTCTTTCAGATTACTAGCTATTCAGCGAAGTGTCGTAAAGTACTTGTTTAAACCGAGCTCTCCTCCTCCCACTTTCTCTCTTTTAATTTTATTAATACATAACTAATTTGGACTTTCAAATTTCCTGCTGTTATTTCAGAGATGATATGAGAATAATTAACTCCTACTCTGAACCCATATGAGTGGTAAAAACCATGATATCATCTAATTTCCACCTGAGACAAACCACGATGTCATCTCATTTCCACCTGTGACAGTCTTCAGAGAAAACGATAGGTGGTGTATATCCAGCGAATGAAAAACAAATTAATTAAAGAAATAGATACTTAAAGTGGCATTTGCTGTTACGGCAACTGGCATTTTAGGGTGACGTGAAAAATAAGTAACATAGAACAAAGTCTACTTACTACATTAAGCAGGGACTTTTGAAAATATATAGATATTGAATTTTCTCCATCCAATCACATTAATATGCTAAAATGAGAAAGTGTAATAATTGGGGAATGAGTACTAGAAAGGCTTTTATACCATTACTCGTGACATGAGCTTCCACAAAGGCCATGCTCTGTCCTCTGAGAAAAAAGGATGAATATCAGAATGAACATTTCTGTAAGGACATTAGAAACGATGGACACTATCCAACTACTACTGCAACTATTTCCTTGTTTTCGCTAGCTTCAGAAGCAATGCATACCTTTTAAACTTGACTGACAACACTCCGCTGACTTTGATGATGCAGTTTCTCTGGTCTCATGTTAGACAAAATTTATATTATGTAGTCTCAGCCTGAATTCAGTGTTAGCTGACTACACCAATCTGAGGGAAATTCATCTGAGACATCAGCATCTTCACACATCTAAAACTAAATGAAGTTATTCCTGTTAGTCAAAGAGAATTCCTTTTATAGAGCAAGCTTGCTGAGAAACACGTCCCCTGTTATATATTAATGCCATTCAAACACACACACACACAGAGAGAAGTCAACAGGCTTCTCACTTGTACCAGTTTTCTTTCAGTTTGGCTATTTGGAGTAACTGCTACTAATTCAATAAATTGAAGATAAGACCAAAATCAAGCATAATAGGAATAATAATTCATTATTTATGTTTAAGGTCTGGCACGATTCCCTGACTGCTGTACAAAGCTGAGCACAAAGTTTGAAAGATCTCCCCATAATTGAGGCTGTTTCAGTGAAATAAGTCTGCTGTGAGTAAACAGGACGGTGGCCACACTCCTCGTGCAGCCCCGTCAGAGATCAGCACCGGCACAGGAACCAGAGCTATAAATGCTCCAGTGAAGTCACGAGGAAACATTTCTGACAGGTCCAGAAAAAAAATCTGTCTCAGATTTTATCTGAAAATCATATCTCTCCTTTTCACCTGTACAGAAAACAAATAATGCCTAATTAGAAATAATGTAGAAAGTATTATCTAACTGGGGCAACAGCTACCAGTAACACAGCAATGTTGATGCAGCGTTGCTTTCAAGTGGCACTCGTCACCACTAATGACTAGAGCACGGGCGTGGGGACCGCGTCCTTTCTAATCCTCATCGGCCACAGTCGGTGCTGAAACACCAGCATCCAGCTCACACCAAAGATGAGAGGAGCTTTAGTCCGAAAACCACATGCACGTTTTACCGCTTCTGTTGCAAAAAGCCGCGCAAACCGTAGAGGCGCGCCTCGTCGCTGTGCAGCGGCCCAGCCATTTAGCAATTTAGAAGTCCAGCAACCAGACAAAATTCGCCAACAGTATATTCCAAGTTAAAACCCTATGTCACGTTTCCTGGCTGCCAGGCAAAAGGGGAAAAGGGAAACAGCTGTTTACCGGCTTTGCTATAGGAGTAACACCTCATTTATGTCCCAAAGTTAGCCACTTGAATTGCCAGTAATAGCTAGAGTATGGGTGGGAATGAAACGCAGAGCCTGTGTCGATTGAGAGATCTAGACAACAAATTATCAGCCCTCACAAACCCTCTCGCAGGCCCACTCAGCCATCACTTCCACGTTTCTGATCCCTGACAGGACAGGCCTAATGAAACGGGCTTCCCCAGGCAGAGCCAGCGTGAGGCACCCACCGCTTCTCACCTGGTGAAGTAGGGAGGAGGGAAAAAAGCAGCAAGAAACACAATTACTGAGGGCGGTACGGAGGCAAAAGGCGAACACAGCAAAATGGAGTAGTGCCTCATCTTGTTGAGACTGTTGAGGTGGAGTGTGGAGACAATCAAGGGTCTTTGCTGCTCCCTCCTCGCACCCTGGCGATCATCTGCTTCTGCTTGCATTACAAAAAAACAAACATTAGGTTAAGGATGTAGAAAAAGCAATAAATCACAAGTTTCATATAGGTTTGCAACCTTTCCCTTGACACAGTTTAAAAATTTGAAGGTGGTCTTGTTTACCTATCCTCAAATAAAAGCGTATAAAATGAATAATTACTATGAAGTCTGCAGACAATCCTCTGAAGAGCAGAGTTTTGCCCTTGCATTCTATGTTTTAATTTTTAGCATTTCTGTCAAATCAAAACAGTTTTCTTTTTCATTCCATTTGTTTCTTTGCTATTGGAAAGATTTACATTTACCTTTCCCATGGTGAAGGTCACGAAATGATGGATTAAGCATTAAAAATAACCGGAAAGCACAGCTGAAAGACAGAAAGCATACTGAAATAATGGATCTTTTTGTGATGGTGTTTGAAGATGAACATTTTGTATTCATGATGAGTATTTCTTAAAAAGTAAATTCAAAGTCACATCATTACACACAAAAGATAATAGTTAAAAGAAATTTATGGTACTTTGGTTAATGCACTAGATATTTATAATTCCAGGCAAAATCAATTTTTAAATATAAGTTTAATGTGCTTGCTAGTCTTTGTCTCATATCTCATTAATGCAGTGTTTTTAAACTGGAACAGACTTAGACTATGAACAAAGGGGGAGAGGGGGAAAGACGCTGGATACAAAGATGTGGGCCAGCGCAGAACGCTGGATACCAGGCTGAGAATGTCACACGTGGGCACTTGGGTGCAATGGCTCTAACTCATGACCTGAAGTACCTGATCAAGGAGAGGTGCAGAAGTACATATTTGGCCTTGCCCAGCTGCAGGAGAAACTCTACAGGTCTACCAAATGGCCCGATTCTGGCTCGCAATGCCATTTTCTGTCCGGTGTTGGGACTTCTTCTGGAGGCAGAGCGCTCCACGGGAGATTTGCTTCCCATGTTTCTTTTCAAAGACTTACACCTCTCTCTTTGAGTGTAATAGTGGTTATCTGGAAAAAAAAAAAAAAAAGAAAAGAAAAAATAAAAAAATTCAAAGATATATATTTCATGGTGTTTCCAAGTTAACTTGTAAACAGGGAACACTCAATTAGGCCATTATTCTCTCAATCATACTCAGTTTGTGCAAGATCAGCTTATTCAATCAGTAAGGTAGAGGAAACGAATCATGTTTAGAGAGAAGGCAGTGGGAAAGTAGCTTACATTTTGGGTCATTATTGAAAGGCTAGGAAGCATCTGATTTTTCAGAAGATTGGCAATCAGTACCTTCCTTAAAAGCATCAGATTTCCAGTATCTGGAGTTAGACACAAATTTCAAATCTCACTCTCTCTCTCCCATACACGCTGTCTATTTTAACTGCACTTTTCATGCTCTACCGGGTTGAACCAACTATTGTAATGCGAGCAAGGATGAGGGCGCAGGTAAAATGCTGTGTGGGACTTGAGCACGATGGGCACACTTGAATGTCACGAGTTTCTCATCCGTGGCAGGTGTCATCAGCAGACAACAGTAGCCCCTCAGCAAGAAAACGGTGCCCAGAGGGTGTCGTGGTGATTGCCTGCTGCTGGAACAGTTGTTGGCACAGTCACCTCAAACAGCTGCCTCACCGAAACGCTGCCACAGGATGCGTCGCAAGGCAGGTCATAGGGAAGGGGGATCTAATAACAGTAAGTGAATAATTTTTCGCCATTCCTAAAACGTCTCAGAAGCGGAGGCGTAGGACGGCACAGGGAGCAACAGGAGACAGAAGCTGGTATTTGCCCTCTAGGTAGCCAGCAGTGCTGACACAGCGCGGCCAGCGATGCAGCTCTGTGATACGCTGACGCAAAGAAGAGGTGGTGGTGGCGGCAAGGGTGGCAGAGGAGATGGCTTGCAGCTCCGTGGATAGGGGCTGAAGGGCTTTCTGTCTGGAGCCAACTTTTTAAAGCAAGTTGGCTAACGCTTAGGGAAACACGATTCTGAATTCCCTTTCCAACAGAGAATGCAGGAAAGAATATTCACCTGTTAACAGCCGCGCCACTGTACATCTTTTATTGCATCACTGTAGTGCCTCAGTTTAACAAAAATATGCTGCGTGCATATGTAACTAAGTATGCTTTCAGTGCTGCTTAAAAAAACCCACATGTATATATCACTTCAATGATACCTCCTCCCCATAAACAAATAACCCATAAAAATTATCCTGTTTTCCTGTTTATTCTTCCAGGGGTTTTGTTCTTTCTTCCTGACGATACCCTTGCACAGCTGGAGCCCATTAAATTTAACAGCAGCACAGCCGCATGCAGAGGCCTTAGAACTCCTCCTGCAATAAAAGAACTTTAAAAAATAAAAAATAAAAAAAAAATTAAAAAGACATAAAAGCAATTGGCATCCAGATAATGAGATTATAATGTGAAATGATGAAAAGATGAATAAAACCACTTATTCTTACTCCTCTGGAATTAGCCAAACATAGTTCATTCATGAATATTTGAAAGTGATGTGATCCATCCATATCCTTGTACATAAAAAGCTTCATTTCACTTCCCCCTAGCATCTAATGTTTGAGCTCCAAGGCATCCTATGAATGCTTCTGTTCCATTAATTTGAATTAAAATGGGGTGGGCAGCTTTTTAGCACCTGGCAGGACTAACTGTTAAATATATTGGGCTGCCATATACTCAAATTCAGCATTCACCGTTTAAGACTGAATGAGGAGTCCCAAGAGAAGAGAGAGGTTGTTGTAGCTGATGTTCAAATCATCTATTAGTTACTCTGCCTAATTACTTTTAAAATTCATTTTCAGCAATCTGCTAATAGTAGTATTACAGAAAAATGAGCACTTTTTGAATTTCTTTTTATAAGGAAGACCTCAGGCAAGGAAAATTCGATAAACAATGGATCTTCTGGGGAGTTACTATTAGTTTGTAAATTCTTCAAAGTTTACTCTGGTGGGATCCAGAGTTGGCAGAAGCTTTGAGGTAGAATGTCTTTTGGAAGGAGACGTGCCAAAAAGCTTCAGAATTCTTAAACTAGTTGTTGGGTTGGTTTTTTTTCAAATTAGAAGTAAGAAACCAGATCAACACAGGCTCTTCAAACACAGAAAGCTCAAAATTTGATAGACCCAAGCCTACTTGGTACTGGCATCGCTCAACTCGGTTGTTCAACAGCATTGCAAACGGGCTGCAGGATCTCTACTTGCCATCTCTTTCCCCCAGTTTGCCTCACTGACTTCAGTGAACTCTACAATATTTTCCAGCCAGAACATCTTTGGCTGCTCTCAAAAAAGCATCAACCTGACTCTTGCAGTTGTTCTCCATATACCCAATCGCAGAAACATGCAAGACACAACACCTGCACAGTAAGTCGTGAAAAGACAAATCCAACAGTTCTGTTGTTCATCCCACACAGTTCCTTTTCGCTTTCACTGTGTGCTGACCATAGGCATTGTGGTGGGCTGACCCTGGCTGGAGGCCAGGTGCCCACCAGAGCTGCTCTATCACTCCCCTCCTTAACTAGACAGGGGAGAAAAGGCATAACGAAACACTTGTGGGTCGAGATAAGGACAGGGAGAGATCACTCACTAATTATCATCATGGGCAAAACAGACTGAACTTAGAGAGCAAATTCATCTGATTTGTTACTAAACAAAACAGAGTAGAGGAATGAGAAATAAAATCAACTCTTAAAACACCTCCCCCCACCCCTCCCATCTTCCCGGGCTCAACTTCACTCCCGGCTTCAACCTCCTCCCCCCTCAGCAGCACAGGGGGATGGGGAATGGGGGTTACGGTCAGTTCATCACACGTTGTTTCTGCTGCTTCTTCATCCTCAGGGGGAGGACTCCTCTCATCATTCCCCTGCTCCAGCATGGAGTCCCTCTCACGGGAGACAGTCCTCCACCAACTTCTCCAACGTGAGTCTCTCCCACGGGCTACAGTCCTTCACAAACTGCTCCAGTGTGGGTCTCTTCCATGGGGTGCAGACCTTCAGGAGCAACCTGCTCCAGCGTGGGTCCCCCACGGGGTCACAAGTCCTGCCAGCAAACCTGCCCTGGCGTGGGCTCCTCTCTCTGCGGGGCCTCAGGTCCGGCCAGGAGCTTGCTCCAGCGCGGGCTTCCCACAGGCCACAGCCTCCTTCAGGTGCCTCCACCTGCTCCGGCGTGGGGTCCTCCACAGGCTGCAGGTGGAATTGCTACACCCCGTCATCCTTCCTCCATGGGCTGCAGGGGGACAGCCTGCTTCACCATGGCCTTCACCACGGGCTGCAGGGGGATCTCTGCTCCGGCGCCTGGAGCTCCTCCTCCTCCTCTATCTGCACTGACCTTAATGTCTGCAGAGTTTCTTACATCTTCTCACTCCTCTCTCCGGCTGCAAAAGCTCTCTCTCTCTAAGTGTTTTTCTACTTCTTAAATATGTTATCACAGAGGCGCTGATTGGCTTGGCCTTGGCCAGCAGCGGGCCCGTCTTAGAGCCAGCTGGCATTGGCTCTATCAGACACAGGGGGAGCTTCTAGCAGCTTCTCACAGAAGCCACCCCTGTAGCCCCCCCGCTACCAAAACCCTGCCACGCAAACCCAACACACAAGCTTGAGAAGGTTTGAAACAGCTGGTCCAGCTCTTTGAACATCACTTACTATGATGAATGTTTAAAGGAAGATGTTGCAATTTTGAAAATATGAAAATGCAACTGAATCGTAATACGCAATCATTCTGCAAAATATATCTTACATTTCTAAGATAGAGCCGAAGAAAGTAAATTCTGACCAGCCATACAGAGAAACCGTGGGTAAACAGTTTATTTAATTTTCCACTGTTTACTTCCTGTTGGAGTCAACAGGTTTATAGCATGTCTGGTGATATTTACCAAAGTCACACGTGATACATCAGAACGCCCTCAACATAGACTTTGCTGAACAGTCTTGTTTCTCTGGGTTGACTTACATTAAGAGGAGGAAAGTCAATGAAGATCAGGAGACAGCTATAGAACTCTTCTGTTATAATAGCAACTGAGGCTAGGGTTCAATACATCTGGTTATAGCAGTGTATTTCTATTAAAGATACACAATTTTCATTTACATGAACGTGTTCGTAATATTTAAAGTATAGAGTACTTCTGAAAAAATGTTGGAAAGCATAAAGTTTCAATTTAATGGTCTTATGCTATTAGCTATAGTAACCACCAAATGAAAGAAGAAAACAGGTTAGAGTATTTTGTTCATTAATCATATCAGATTTACTTTTATTATTTCCCCATTTGCATTTAATATGGACCTGGAATCTCGACTGGGATTTCCAATCTGCATTTTCATTAAAGTATCAGTAACCATTCTGCAAAAGTAATCCTGATGCAGACAGAAGCAAAAAAATTATATGTGTGTCAACTGTGGTTTCCGGATGCATGACAGATTTTATAGGCTGTGGAAAAATCATCAGCAAAATAATATTTTAGATGCTTTAATTTTCAGTAGGCCTATGATTTTCGTGTTTCCAGCATTTCAATTATTAAATCTGCCATTATTATAATAATTTTGCCTTTGCATTGTCTTCCACATTGGCAAGCAAGACACCATTGCCATCTTTGTGGCCATCAATTTTGATTTCGTATGCTAGGAAAAACATGAGTTTTCCCAGTTTATCTTGATGGAAGAGGAAAAACTGTAAAATTTTTAACAATAGAAAATAAAAAGGACAAAATTAATAAAAGTGAAAGAGAAGTGAAAATAAAAGAACAAATAACATTTTCAAATGATAGGCAGCTTTAAAGAGAGAAATGGAAACAGTGTTATAAACAGTGGGAGAGGAAAAAAGAAATTCTCAGAAGTTAACATCCTAAATTCTTCTCCTTCCATTATTTATCATCAATACACTATTCCTTCTGATTTCACTACCCAACAAAGCAGGAGCTCTGTGGTCTGGAAATAAGTAATTTTCAAGGAAGATAGCACAAAATCCTCCATACTTAGTAAAAAAAAAAAAAAAAAGTACTAATAATGATGTAAGTTAGTGACAGAATTCACTGTATTCATCACTACTTCTCCAGTTGATTAAACAACGCATTGATTGGGCCTTCTGCTGCATGTTGCTTCATTTAAAATCCTGAAAGCTAATCCATTCTTGTGTCTAGTTCAAAGCTGAAATCTCTTATTCCTCCAGATACCACGTATAGAAGTTCTGCTTGGACATTTTAAGGCCCTCGTGAACAATTTTCAGCTAAACATTAAATTTTGTAAGAAATCATACTGTATTGAAAGATACAAAAATCAGTAAAGATTTCTAGATCTACAAGACAGTCTCTAAAACGCTTATTCACAAAATAAAATTCAGTCTGTAAAATTATAGTTAGAACTATGAAATTAAAGGATCAGTTGAAAAAAACATACCTGTATGGCCCAAAACACTGACACAAGCCCTTGTTACAAATAATACCCAAGATTGGTATTTAAAAAAAAAAAAAAAAAAAAAAGAAATCTTCATGTGCAAAACCCGTTGCTAAGTGACAAAGACGTACTAGCATCCTCTCTCATTTATAAAGGAAAAAGGTGAAATGGCCTCAAAAAGAAAAGAGAAGGAATGCCTCATTGACACTGAACATCTGATTACCATTTTAAGAGAAGATAAACCACGTAAGGATGTGGTTTATCTTAAGGAAGAGACAATAAAAGTCTGCTGTATCTGGCTAAGGAACCTAGCCCATCTGTAAGACCAAAGAATTTCCTTCTGACAGCAAGTTTAGCCAGCAAGCGTTTTGCAGGTTATATACCTCGATTACTACAGTATTTACTATCTGAAGGATCAGACTAACTCGTAGAATTATTTTACTTTTCATAAAGTCAGTGCTTAGTACAGAAATTTCTTGCACATGAATTGATACGGTATTTTTGCTTATCAAAACTAGATGCTAGGAGTAGCTCTTTAACTATACGCAACTCTTGAGGAATTCCAGCGGAGCTGCCGTTCTGGAGTTAGATCGTAGGAATGCCGATGGATAGATAGAGGCAGCAGAAAAATCTGAATTCTGCACTGGTGCTGGTGCCCTGGCACCCGGCTGAAGTCCCAGCTTTACCTCAGCAGGAAGAAGAGTGGTTTCCCTGAACAGGGAGATTTCTCGCCTGTGCACTCATGGAACTGAAGCCCGATCCTCCACCTTTTGAGACACATAGAAAAATCCGCAAATTCCAGACTTTTGAAGATTTTCATATAGGGCTCTGAGTGCTGGCCATCCTGATTTCTAAACTCTAGTGACATACTTCAGGAATGTGGCAAATTGCTACGAAAAGATCCATTTCAGTCATCCCAGAAAAAGACATGTACTCCGGTATAGCAAATTGTCAGTTGGTCTAAAGCCAAACCCAGGTGGAAAAATCCAGTTGAAGATTCATCCCAAACATTGTAGGAACACTTAAATCATAAGGAAAATACAATAAATAACAAGAATAAATATGCTGATACAGGACTTCAGAAAAAGTGAATTTTGATCAGTGAAACATCGGTGCGTTTTGCGTATAGTAATTAAAATAAAATAGGCAAGAAGTAGAGTCAGCACTCTTTCTCATTATAGGAATACATTAGATATGAGAAGTTTCACAAACTGGCTTATTCCTTCTTCTGTTCTTAACTCTCTTTTTAATAGTCTACTGATGCATATTAGAATTTAATTATACCAATTAGTACTGCCACATCAGACATATGATGTAGCTTCAATTAGGAGGTACCTAATGGATATTAGTACAATTTAGCTTTGTAATTAAAGTTCTAAGAGCAGTGCAAATTCAACATTATGATTACAAAACATCAAGACAACATTGATGGCACTGAAATTGAAAATTTTAAAAATGACCACATAAATTAGTCTTAAAAAAAAATATATACACACATGAAATGAGTATTGAGCTCTCTGCATCTCAGTGCGTAAGATGATGTTGCTATCTCCCATCGGCAAAGCCATTTTTAACGTTCAAAATATTCTTTGTTAAATCATGTTTTTTGTGATTAAATCATGTCCATTGTAAGATATTCTGTCAAGTACCACTTTTATTAAGAGGCTTTTTAGAGGCCTTTTGCAGTTTCTGTCATCTCCTTCTTAGGAACCAAGACTCTACTAGATCAAGAGAAGCTTACCCTGACGGAGCTCTGTTGCGGCAGTGACAGCAGAGAGGTCCAACTCTGTCTCTCCAGCTGCTTCCCACCAACACTTCACAGAAGCCACCTCTTCTGTGATGAAGGAATATTATGATTTTTCTTCTCTTGGTCCCATCAAGAGCAAGGACAGCAAGAGACCAGTCTTAAAGAACTACTGTCCGATGACTTCTACTGACAAAATTAATACTAAATTTTAAAAATCCTGTGAATTGATTGCTTTTCTTTATAACCAAGGAACAACTTAATTTCAATTTTACTGATTGCTGATCGTGCTTCTCTTGAGTAATTATAGTGCATTATGTTATTTGATGTGAAGTACAAACACACTGACCGTTCCAAAATAACATTTTGCCAAGTGATGCTAACTCAGAGATGATTTGACAAAAGCACTTAGAGAAACCATAAATGTTATAGCAGTAATTAAAAAAAATATCATTAAAAAGATGAATGGCCATCTTCATTACTGTGTTTGGTGCTGTCTTAAAAACTAAAATCAAGTAGTAAACTGCAAAGGATCTGCTAAACACTCTACCACAAGTGTAGCCACAGGTGATGCTGGACTGGGATTGATGGGTCTGTGCTCTCAGCTTCCGCTGTCACCCAGAGGATGACAAAAGACAGCAGGACGAGGGAAGGCATCACAGTAGGAAGAAACTAAGCATGCAAAAGCGTCATGCTGAATGTGACATTCAGAGAGGCTAAGTTTAGACTACTTGATGGGGTGATGCTTGATATCTCAGTCACCCATATCACAGCCCGTGTTAGGAAGCGCGGTGGCTCCTCTCCAGCCCACGTGCCCATGGCTTTGCTTGTAAAAAAAAAAAAAAAAGGCGGGGGGGGGGAGAAAAAAAGTGGAGTGGTGCTTGTCACCAGCTCTCAGTATGATACGGAGCTGGGACATGCTGGGCACTGGGGAATGTACCACCATATTGTATACAGCTGTAGCCAAACAGCAGTCTGACTGGGATGCATCTCGTATAATCTAGAGACCGCATGAGAAATCTTTTAAGTTTCATCTTGCTACCTGACAGGCTCTTTATCTGACCTGTTTCATGAGCTCTCCTTACCCCCATCAATCATAAATTAGGTTCAGGAGAAAACTGCAATCAAAGAGTTTGCAAAAAGGCCCTCCTGCAGTATGAGATGCAACATGGAAAAGCCCATGACCTAGATTCCCACAAGAACAGAGCAGCTAGGCTGATCTGCTACAAAACCCTTACAGCGAAAGCATGGAACTGAAAGTTTTATAATGGCAAACTATTCTTATGCTTCCCAGCTAAAATGTGCTTCCTAATTATGATATAATTTAAGGTTTTTTGACTTAGGTCTTGCATGATAAGCATATTAAATTGCCATGATGGGCTACAATTTATCATGATCATTAAAAATGAGATATTCAAACTGTGCTTGGTCATTAATCACGGTCAGTAGTATAACAAATAAATGGAGTGTAGTGCATCTTGGGAATCTATGAAAAATAATTAATTTGAATTGCCAGAAAAATAGAACAGATGAAAACTAACGTACGAAAGCAAAAAAATAAAGAGATAAACACTATAAACCCTATCAAATACAATTTTGAGATATTTTCATTGCTGTCAGTGTTCCCTTGCCTCTGCCCAGAACATTTACAGATACATTATTAAAAACTCTCCCAACAGAAGAATACCAACTAAGGTAGCTAGCATTTTGAACGTTGGCATTTTGACTTGAATTCATTGTGCAAATTTTACTGATAGCTTGTTTTCTCTTCTGTAAAATTGGAATAAAAGTATGTGGCATGTTCTGCAGTTTAATTAATACTTATCAAAGTACTTCAAGATCTTCTGCTGAAAGGCTGCAGTAGGTTGGGCATGAAGACACTGAGCTTCTAGGCTGGCAGAAGAGATAAATACAGATCTTACTTCCTTAACATTTAGCTACGCTATAAAATGAGTGAAAAAAAAGTCCCCATAACAGTGGGGAAACACACTGGTTTGAGAATACTGGGAAGGTTTCCTTGAAAAATTCCTGACTTCCCCCTCCTCCGCTAATGAGATGAGGTGATAATTTAGATATCCAAAGACTTACCCGTGGAAAGCGCTAACCGAGATGGGATTTTGACCATTTTGGCTAAGAAGCTTCATCTTACAAATAAGACCAAAACCCATTAAAAATACCTTTACATCTTCCAAGGCATCCAGGCTGTTTTCTGCAATAAAAAGAGAATCCACTGCAGTCAATGGCCAAACCAGTCAGTCCATAGTTGGATGCAGAAATCCCGAGGATCCCCACGTTTTCCATGTCCATTAAACAGATGTTATTCCCCAGAGGCCTGGACTGACAAGCTATTGATTATTGCGGTGGGCTGACTATCACAGGAAGAAACTTCCAGAATACAGAGTTTGATTTAAAAGTCTTACTGGATTGTTTGTCTGTTTGTTTTAAATCTCAGTATATTGGGAAGCGGAGGCTGATACAAGAGGGTTTTCATTTCTCATTGAAAATAAGGAAAGTAGTAGAAAGTTCAGGTCTTCCTCCTCAGATTTAGGTAATTATTGTCCCATTTACAGAAAAGTATGCTACTCCAATTTTAAATGTTATATCAACCACTGCTGCCTTTTACCCCTATTTTCAAAGGTAGATGATTCTTTACCATTAAATTACAATATTTATAAAATGAAATCCTCGGGTAACCGGAAAAAAATCTAAGCAGAAATGGCTACTAGAGGAATGGGGCCCTTTTACAATTTCCCCTCCATATTCATATAACTAAGGCTCATACTGAACAAATGCCCATGTTTTTTTCTTAAAACTAGCCTGGGAAAACAGGCAGGAGAGAAGAGGCACGGAAACGTGTTGCCATATGCCAAGAAGAAACAGGTGTAACAGAATTTGCCACCTAAACTGCAATCTCACGCATCTGAGAAAAATTAATTGAATTGTTCACCTAATGCTAATCCACTGCACAGTTCAGGATTTTGATGTGTTGGCACGAGGTCAAATCAGAATTATCAAAAATGTATAGCTCCTATTTGTCTACAGCACGGAGCCACAGTCTACTGTGGCTCAACTTCTCATAAACGATCATTTCAAAATATGCAAAAACTAGCAGGCTGCAGGTACGCAGGGCTGGGAAACTTAAACTATATATGGAATTCTCTACTGTTCCAGTTCAAAAAATGCCAAACAAAAAAGACAAAATTCTCAAAAACATGAAAACCGCTCACCCTTTGAAAACTATAATTATCTTTCAGACAGTAACTGAAACCTCGTTCAAAAGGCAACCTTAAATGGTGACAGCTGTTGTTTTGGACCCCCCCAAAAAGGTTGGGGTTTAGATCAAGTTTTGTAGTATATTTTTTGATACACAAAGATTCTCATTGCTAACTGAAAGTAAGCATCGCTGGTACTCTGAAAATACAAGGTATTTGGGGTACTTTTTAAGAAAACATTTTATGAATGTTTGTGGACTGTGCTCTTTTGACCAATTTAAGTGAATGCAGCTACCCTGGGAAGTTGAAGGCTTGGTTTAAAAAAAATAACGTAATGCCTGAAAGTACAAGTTCATACAAAGGGAGTCTGTTCCATTGTCTGCCCCTTTAAGAAGAGAAATTGGTCCAGACTTCTGTTCAGGAGATATAGCGCTGAGGCATATTTGTGTAGCTATTGTACAAGCATGAATAAAAGGCTGTTTTCTAAATGGTGATGAGATGCCTTTTTAAAGCACATGAAGACGTTTGTTTTGTTGAGTTGTACCCAATGCAAAACGACGTCAGGTAGAAGCAAACAGAAGTGAGCATCAGCCACATTTCAGACGTGAATACGTGGTGCTCGGCAGCAACAGCTGTGCCCTGATGAAAAAAGTTGATGAAAAAATGGCCAGCATTTGCAAAGAGAGGGGAAAAAAAAAAGTTATCACCCCAGCAAGAATTGTTGGAGACCAGATGTTAAAATCCAGTACGGTCTGTTTATTTCAGAAGAGCGTGTTGTAAAAAATGTTAATCAGGTGTTTTAATGCAGTTTGGGTTGTTCTACTTGACTGTTTTAGAGACTGATGTTATTGGTATTAAATCATAAAGTCAGCCTGTTACAGATCCATACAGAAGTAATAGCTATCAATACAGGGTGAAATTATCAAAACCAGTAGGAGGGTACTATGACTTTCACTTGCATATAGCATGTTGTAAATACAGACGTAACACAGAAGAAAATAAAGAGAAAAATTGTAATCAGGAATCAATATGAAATCATCCTCCCACATATTGGCAGGAATGTTTCTTCGAAAACTATAGTGGGAGCTAATGGAGAAAAACATCCTGGGAGAACCAAGCAGCACCCTAACCTGCACACGTAACACTTCGGTCAAGGGAAAACATGCTAAGTTCAATTTCGTACCGCACAGCTGTACCAACATAAATCTAAAGTAATCCCGATTAAATAGCGGCTTAAACTCGTGTAACTACAGACACAACTCGGGGCAAGATTCAGGCCTCCCAAGCTCCCGCCGGACTGGAGAGCACGATGAGCCACGTGGCACCAGGGAAGGCTCTTCGGTTATCGTTTCTCTTCAGAAGAAAAATGCTTTGGGACGCAACCGTCTGGGCTGGTGGCAGGTAACGGGGTTCTTTTGGACAATGGGGAAGCGCCAAGTCACAGCCCAGGCAAGAGATTGTAAGCATACAAGATCTGTGCTCAGAAAAGGTGGGGCTGGAAGCCTTTGCTCCCGATGTTGGAGGGCATGGGGGACCCCAGCCCAGGCAGCCTGTCCTGCTGGGACCCCGCGTTTCTAAAGTCACGGTGCCTGGGCAGGCACCTCCCAGGGGTCCCCTCCTCTGAGACAGCGATGCTGTGGTTAATAACATGAGCTTTTCAACGCTTCAGCGCCATTTCAGCCCAGCTCTATCCTTAGACCACGCACAGAAGTGCTGATACTAAACCAGTAGGAACGCTTGTGTTCGAAATGCCAGAACCTTTGACTGCTCGCAGTAAAGAGAAATCCGAACTAAGTCTGCATTAAAATGGAAAGCAAAACACAGCGAGCCTGACTGCACCATCTATTCAAAACATCAGAGATAGCAAACAGCGGATGAACATATTTTTAGATGCTTTCCATTTCATAAGGTCAAAGAACTTCACGAATAAAGGGGTCCGACAATATTTTTTGCTTTAGTGTTGATACGAGAATTTTACAAACCACGGCGTGTGGAGAGATAGGGTCAAAAGCTAGCATCTTTTACAGCAGGGTGAATCCTAGCATTGCTCTGGCTATAGGGACGATGTCGCAAAGGAGAGAGCAGAGCCCTGCCCAGCCCTGAGCGACTTACCCTCTGCCACGCAGCAGTGGGGCTGCGCGCATTAAAGTCGGTTCCAGGGAGTTGATGTAAGCGCTGGATCAAACGATATGCAAGCAGACAGCAGAGCGCCAAAGGTACGGCGGTGTCCTGACAGAAATCCTTTGGTGGAAGTTTAAGGAAGCATGCGACACTATATTTTATCTTCTGCTTGGACTTCAGAAAAACAGAGGATTTTGTGACTGCCGAACCAGTGTTTTACCTCTTCTGCTCCTGGATGTTTTTTCCTTTTAACCTTGTGCTGCTATTTCAAAAGATATTCAAAGCAGATGATTTTACAGCTGCTCCTGACTGAGCATAGCCTAACAAATTTACCTTAACACAATATAATATAGTTTACCGAAACCTCAAGCAGATACAGACATCTGCCATACATAGGACACCTTTCCCGTAAAATGTTGCCGACGCTATACCTGAAATACTAATTTTCAGTAATATTCACCTATCCCCTTTCATGTTTCGAAGGTGTCAAGATGCTCACACCTGTTAAATGTTATTTAAAATGATTTTTCGTTAGGTTTTCAGTGGTCTTCATTCCAGAGAGAAAATTAGATTGTAGTAAATAAGATGGCAAATGAAGAGGTACTGGGTATTGAAAATAGTTTTTTTTTCTCAGTCAGGTCATACAGCTAGCAACTCAGCATTCAGAACAGCGCGTACGTGCGTGTATGGGTGAGCACCTGACGCGCCTGTCAATACGTTCAGCATATTGACCACAAGCCTCCCCGCCATTCTGTTCTGATGAAAACGTCCAAGGACAAAGCCGTCTGCAGCGGTCCAAATTCCCTCAATGCCTTGAGCACATCTCTAGTGGGTCGTGTCCTGTTACTGGTTTTATCACCTCTGAGCTCCAGAGCAGGTCTGGCGTGCGTGGCCCCGATGCGGAAATGGTTAATACGCTACAGATGCCATGATCGTGCAGTCCATGACCAATGCAACCGGTAAGAAACGACGTGTCATCTCCAGTGACTCCAGGCATCGCACGCCGCAACAGAATTCCAGGTAGCCCCGGTTGCTGTGCTTGGAAACAGCTACGTGGTAATACCGGCACGCCACTCTTAGCTGTGACCTTGAACTCCCAGATTCGTTCCATGAGAGACCTTTCCTTCCGCTAGCTGATCTTTGCTATTAACGCCGTGAGAAAAAAATGTTGGTGAATGAACAGCAACAACAGAAAAAATCTCAGCTGAATTAAATTATTATTTGTAAGACATTCTGAGATATTGATCTGCTTGACTTATAAGTAATTCATGCAGTTTAGTGCTGAACAAAAGGTACAATTTTAAGAAAATGTGCTGTAGGGCATAACTTGTAGAATAATTAAAAACTTAAAATTACTTCTTTTGACTTAACACCTTCACTTTCACTTCAAAATAATGGTACATGACTCAATAGTATAATGACAAGAGGTTTATGAATAAAATTAGGAACAGGTTTTTTGCGTTAGGCCTGTGAGAATTTCTCTTGTATAATCGGATCGATACTTTGCTTCTCCCTTTGACTTTCATATACTGCGGATCATTTAAAATAAGTAGACATAAAAGGAATAAAGAAAAGGCCGGTCCATTTATATATTCAAACACAGCTATGCTTAGAAAAATTTAGATTCAGTTACTTCTCTCATAAAATACAAGCTTTTTCTTTAAAAATGTGAGCATGACAGTCTGTTAAAGGTCTTCCTTTTTACACTGCCATCCATCCAAATTCTTGTGTTGGATTTAACTGTATTTATAATGCCATAAATATGGGTAGGAAGGGGGGAGTGGTGAAAGAGGAAGATTGATAGGAAATGACCTTAATAAGCTTTACAGATTGTTTAATCTCAGGAAAAAAAAAATAAGTTAGAAGCTAAAGATCCATTAGAAATACGCCTAATTTGTGGTTTAACCCTGTGTTTGACATTTAACTTGGTTTTACCGATTCCATAATCCTTCTGGTCTTTGAGCCAAAATATCTTTTAATTAAAAAGCTATAAATGTGCCCCTCTGGCCATCTCTTAAATCTGCAATCCTCTTAAATTTCCCCTCAAAAGCCTAATCCCCTTAGTTCCTTAGAGAAAAACCCTGGCTCGGCAAGGCTGTGGCACGGCGCCCAGCAGCGCTGAGCAGCCTGGCCGGACTCTGCGCCGGGCACGCAGGAGCCTCCTGCTCCTCACCCGAAACAGCTCCGTGAGTCAGGAAGAGCGTAAAGGGGTATGCGGAGGGTCCTTCTCCGGCTCACCGGGTCTAACGCCACCGCTCTCTGCTCAGCGCACGGAGGGGCGTCCCACCGAAACCGATGGCAGGTCCCCGCTGGCACGGTGGGATCCAGGGTCTCACCTGAGGCGTTGCAGAAGCCTGAGCAGAGCAAGACTGCTGGTTTTTGCGCGGCTCAAACAGCGCCATAACTCTCCGCCACCCGGCCTGGACCCTGGCGCGACTGCTAAACATCAGTATGCCACTCAGGCAGGGGAACAGGCCAGGTTGCTAAATTTCTGGTGTGTCAAACAATGAGTCCTTTCTCTCCAGCATCATCTTTTTAGTAACCATTATACCAGCCAGATCCTTCATATAGACCAACAGATAAATCTTGAATAGCTGAGTCTTTGGATTTTTAATTTCCAGCACATACTTTTAGTATCAATAGGAAATAAAACCAGCCACATTAATTCCGAACTGTAGTTCAAAAGAACTGAGACAAAAAGTAATATCTAAGAGATATGCAAGGGAAAACTGGATTTTCCTGTCTTTGAAGAAAACACATTTGTACTTAACAGGGGAAGAAAAAAAAAAACGGGTTTATATGCTGTGCCAAATTATTGTTCTGTCGCAAAATTAAAAATCAAGATTAGAAGCCAACCATATTTCTCAAACATGACATGTTCTCTACACCATATGCTCTGAAGAGAGATTCATTTAATTGTTTGGAACACGTCCATATAGTTGTCAAATTCCAGGACTCCACCCAAAGTCATGTAATAGGTTTCTTCAAGGTGCATGGCACCACATTATGCTGTTTTCCAGATCTGAATTACATTCCTCAACGTAAAAGACATTGACAGCATCTCAGTCTGATAATAAATATCCAACCTCAGAAGGCAATGAGAGCCAGATCAGTGCTTCAGTGCTAAAAATGACAACACAGAATAAGGTCCTTAAATCATCCATATTAAATATAGAGAATTAGATACCTGCGAGGGGTGTTTACACTAGCCAGCCTGCTGGAACACCAAACCCAGCCAGACTAAGGGAAATTGCGAGTCAAAAAGCGATAACTAAATTACATGTTACAGAACCCAAATTATCTCCTTGGGAAGCAGTTATCCACATCCAAGCAGGCTGCCCGATATCCAAAACTGGACAACCAAAGTCTAAGCAAAACACCAGCCGCATGCAGCAAAAATTTCTCTCTGCTCTTAGAAGCATCCTAGCCTGCTCTAGGATGGAGGGGAAGTGGAGAACAAGCTGAGTTATAGCAGCGTACTGTGTGTTTCTGGGCCAGTTACACTTTGGAGTCTGCTTCCAGTACTGAGATACAAAAGTTGTTTTTTAGGAATACAGTTCATTGTTCACAAATCTACTGTACACTGCGAAGTGAAAAACCTGTTTCAGAATTACCTGTGAAGTTTGGGAAGAACTGCAGAATCCATCCTGTACAAGAAGAGTCAGCCATTACTGTATGCAATCGCTGAAATAACAGAAACCATCAGCAAATGTTTAGCTAGAGATGGTAGCAGACTGAGAAACAGTCGGCAAGGGAGCAGGAGGAAAAGCACGTCAGGTCTCAAAGTCAAAGGCACCATAAGCTGGGCTCTGGTACCCATCAGGACAGGCTGCAGAACCCTCGAGTCCTGCCATGGCTGAGCATTCACAAGGGGAGAAGCACCAGCTGTCCAGCACCTCCCTCAACGGCGGAAAAGACCGTGCTGTAGTTATACTTCAGGAATTAAGTATTATGTAGTAGCATTATTAAGTATTACATAGTTTACTTTGGGTTTCTTTTCCCCTACAATAAAATGTAGTTTAATACCCAAATGCATGCTTGCTTGCTGCGCCTGTATTAATAAAGTAGCGTGGCAGAACCGGAGGGTGGAGCAGTTGATGCCGAGAACCCCACGTCCGTGAGGTATCCTTCTGCTCCGGGGGTTTTACTTCGGACAAGCGATAGCCTGGTTCCGTGGGGCTGGCATTCATGAAGCGTTGGGGCACACAGGTGGGTGCCGGGAGCACGGCTGTGAGTTTGCTTCCGCTCAAAAAGAAACCAACTCAAATGCTGCGAGCTCATTCTTCAAAGTAATCCACAATGCAGTCAGCGTGGACTGTTTTGAGGTAAAATGCTAATGCAGGCTCATCCTGAGAACTACAAAACTTATAAATGTTATTCTTTCCAGTGTTTCTGGGTGAGGATGTCCCACCAGAGTTTTACTAGCATGCCTTTTAAATTTGAAACCATTGTTCTTGCCACCCATCAAGACCTAGCAGAAGAGCAACACTTATCAAAATCATGTCTTTCATAAAACGTTAACAGAAAATATTTGTGAGGGATGGAAAAGGACCAGTGTTTATTTTGGCCAGGCTGCTCACTGAATAACAAACAGCATCTGGCTGAAACAAGAACCTCCCCAGCCTCGGGAAGGGCTGACCACCTTTGTTTTGGAAAGAGAAAAAAAAAAAAAAAGTAGGAATAATTATAAAGTGCAACACAAATAAAAACTGTTCTTACTCAGTAGCAAACGTTTTTACAGAAAGTGGAATAAAACCGAGTTCAAGCTCTCTCCTGTCTAAACGCGGCTGAAGCCCCCCTCTGCCCTGTTCTTCCCCTTGGGGATGCTCAAGTGCCCCGGCTCCTGAGCCCTTCCTTACCTGACCAACATTTGACGCCGTCTTTCCCCGGCACGCGAGGACCCCACTTCAACAGGAAAGGCACGAAATACCCAGTGGGTGCAGCGGGTCGCTCCCGGCTGCAGTCGAGTCCTCTCGGGCAGGGGAGGGCCAGGCTGCCGCTCCGTGGGAAGCATCCCGTGCCAGTCCAGCCGCAGGCTGCGATGGTTGACCTCGGGGCTGATGGCTGCACACCCTAGGCGTAGAAGATTCTAGCTGTCTCTTTAATTGCTGATAAGAAAACCTGACCGGAGCTGGGCTGGTTTCTGCAATTCCTTTAGGGATTGTCTGGGTAATATGGATGTATAACCACTAAAACCTGCAACCAAATGCACAGTCATCATTCTTTTGTCTCCTTACCTTAGATAACAACATTATTTGGATGCAAGAATACAGTTTAAAGAAAATAACAGTGTTTTTAAAAGCCTTGTATCAATCCCTAGCGCTCATGCTCCCTTTATCAAAGAATATTAAATATTCAGTTTTGTTCTGAGTTAGGCTGAAGGGAGACATACTGATTTCAGTTTTAGACTTCTCTTTATATATTCGTGGACATTGATGTTCTTTTGAAATCTAACAGCGTATATACTATGTTAATTTACTTTATGTTAGGCTTAATTTGATAGCACTAGGTGCTAATGAAAAAATTCTCAAAAGAAACCCATGAGTCTTTCTAAAAATGTGTTTCTGTACATCAACATCCTGATATTTACTGGCATTTTTTCTGACAGAAAAGCACGGGATTTAACTGCGTGCCTTCTGTACTTTCTGCATGATTCTGCTTCTTTGATCAAACCTCTATTTGCGTTGTAAATAGTTTACAGATAAACACCTCAGAGGATACTTTTTTTCTGTGCCTAAATGGAAATGACCTTCTCTGAATTACAGACCAATACCTTTCCTCTTTTCTTTGCTCATTGTATGAAAGCTCTTAAAAGCATTATAAATCGTTAAAAGCTAATGGGTCCCATCTAGTTTTTTACCTTCAACACAGCTCTAAAAATGGAAGTTAAATTATATTTTCTACTTATGATTGGCAGTTGAACTGCATTCATCTCTCGCTGTATCTTCTTATATCTGTTCTTCCAATAAATTGCAACATCCACCTTTCACTACATTCAATATTTCTAGACATAATACATACATATTTATGTTTATCTTAAAAGGCTATGATTTGGAATGCTCCTGACATTACCATAAGTAACTTCTTCACTGTAAAATATCATACTAGTACCTAGCGTACATCAAACTAAAACCTACGTGGATCCTCAAAAGGGAAGTTAGATGTGAAGCAACTGTTGGTCATCATTGCATTACAGTTGAGTAAGAGATAGACTTTACAACTGTAGACAAGGGCTTCCAAAGACCAGCTTGTTCTAGAACTGGTGGTCAACTACTAGAGTATATGTACTTCTGCATATACACAGGAAACCTAGAAAGGAAAGTGTCAATCAATCACACTGGTCATTTATATTTGTAGTCAACATTTATGCGTATTCAAATGGCCTAACCCATTACTTTTCACTGTATTAAGTGCTGCAGCACTATAGGATTCTGTTCTCTGTCCAAACTAGCATGGTTTTTATAGGTATCTCTTGAGGAAGTTCTACATCTATATACACTGAACTCCCGTGACATCACAGAGAATGAAGGCAACCAAAGACGTCATTCGGCCCGTCGTGCTAATTCGTTTACAATGACAACACCGAGACAGAAGAGGAAGCTGGAAGAGAGATGCGCGTCTTCAGCTGCCTGTCTACACAAACATATTTCTCTTTGGCATCACTAGTGCTCTGACCACATGTATGGATTTGTTTAGACTCAAACCTGAAGACAGACAAAACCATTTTCGGCAGATTTAGTATCTCGCCTCAGAGAGAAGACAGTTACTGTAAATCACTGGCTAGGGGACTGATGTTATAATCTTGCTCTGACTTAGACAAAATTATCTATATCTGTATCTGAACGATCTGAATGAGCTTGTCAGTGTATTATCTGGGGATAAGAGATGGAAATTGCCACAACCTCCATAAACGGCGGTGGTTTTTGGATGTCGCACAATCTGAACAAACTATTTCCCTCCTCTCTCGCTGTCCCAGAAATGCTCTTACTGAAACATTATTCTTAGGACAAAATACATTAAAAATCTAAACCACATTTATCACATAACATTGTATGTCATAAATACTGATTCTAAAGGAACTGAAAGAGCACAGAGGTTTTGATCTGTAGCTCTCTCTGTAGGGGTCTCTGCTAGGAGGTTCTCACACACAACGAAAATCTTCCATTTTAAGCTGTTTGGGCTGAGAAATACATCATCTACTGCATAAACAGTGGCCAGCACTCTGCAAATACAACCAAAACCTGATAAAAATATATAATATAATAAATAGAACTGCCCACACTGTGCAAGAATTGCAGTTCTCTTTGGCTAGGGCTGTCCAGAAGAGGTATGCTCACAGAAGCATGTTGTGGCAGACCGGGGCCTCTTAATCTCTTTTTACGTTCTGAGCCCCAGGAAGCATATGTGCTGATTTTGTGGTAGCTTGGACAACTGAAATGATTCAAGGATTAGAAGATATGACAGAGGAAGAGCAAGCAAAGGAACTTAATTTACACAGCTTAGAGAAAAAGAGATTAAGGGGATATAAAACTGTATAAATATCTTCAAGGATTCAAGGAAATAATATCAAGGCAGGAAAAGGATTTTGTATGTTACCTAAGAAAGGTTAATAAATTTACTATTCCAAAACTATAAATAGAAAGTTTTGGTTAGAGAGCAGAACAAAAATGGCTAAAGCGATTAACAAATGCAATGGTCAAGCAGAGAAAACAAGTGAGGCAGCTGCACCGCAACCATAAGAAAACGGCACAACGTAAAGATTGCTTGCAACCGTGCAATTAAAAGAGCCTTCAAAGGGCAGGGAATTGATGGTAAATCCCAGTTCTTATTCTGTTAAGATGTTTAGGAGCAAGGCCTTCTGAACCTAAGAAAGTTTTTGTGGCTCGCTGTGGAATTGTTTTTCTTCACGTGAGATACGGAGAAGCCCAGAAGTGCCAACTGTTACAGTTTTAATCGTGTTTTGCAGTATCTAGCGTTTCTTCTTGAATTTTATGTATGTGAAGACCTGGCAGCCTCTTTTGCCATTTCACCTTTCTGAGCAAAAAGTAGGAAAATACTGTCTGAGCACTTTGGAAGGACTTCCAGAACTGAAATAAAATTAGAAACACAAAACCAAAACCATTTCTTATTCAAATTCTGCCTACGCTATAATTCTTGAACACATTAGATTAGCCGTGTTGGAAAAGCTAATGAATGATCCTAAATGCAATTTTTCCCTGTGTAAATCCTTGAAAACAGTTAAGTGTTCATGAAAATAATAGTGTTCTTAACAAAAGGACTTAAGTCAGCCACAAAGGAAATCAGATGGATGTCTAGGTTGTTTTTTCCCCCTACCCCATCATCTCCCTATTAACTTTTGAAACTATGTGCTAATTCCAACTACACTTCCCAGAGAGGTAGTTCTTCAGTAGGAACTAAGTTTCACTAAGTTCAGCAGTAACGAGCAGCCAAGTAGAGAAGAGAGACTCAAACAAATACCCTCACCGTGCAAAAAGCAGACAAATAAATGCAGCATTATCTGCTCTGCTCAGCGCACCAGGTAGCCGATCAACAGGGACAGGGTGGCTGGTTATCCCCAGGCAGCTCAGAGCTGCCAGGCAGTGGGGTCCAGGGATGGGGGAACTGGCTGATGGGGAGACAGTGAAGACGGTATTTTGTGGAAGCTTGGATGCATTGTGGATGAGGACAGAGAGGAAGAGAGGACTTGAAACGTGCAGGGAACAAGACTTGAAAAGTTTCGCTGGCCGCAGAATGAATCTTTTTTGGTAGAAACTAGGTCGCATATAGAATCACAGAATGGTTTGGGTTGGAAAGGACCTCAAAGCCCATCTAGTTCCCGCCCCTCTGCCATGGGCAGGGACACCCTCCACTAGAAAACGTTGCCCAAAGGCCCATCCAACCTGGCCTTGAACACTGCCAGGGATGGGGCCTCCACAACCTCTCTGGGCAACCTGTTCCAGTGCCTCACCACTCTAACAGTAAAGAATTTCTTTCTAACACCTAATCTAAATCTACCCTCCTTCAGCTTGAACCCATTACCCCTTGTCCTGTCACTACACTCCCTGACAAACAGTCCCTCTCCATCTTTCCTGTAGGCCCCTTCAGGTGCTGGAAGGCCGCAATTAGATCTTCCCGGAGCCGCCTTTTCTCCAGGCTGAACAACCCCAGCTCTCTCAGCCTGTCCTAAAAATAAGTTTTTCTCCCTTGTTTCTGTTACGTACTGAGCCTTTATGTAAAGCCTCTGGAGTGTATATTCTTTAATCTAAAACCTTCTAACCCACCTTAAAAAATTAAGGGCCTGTATTATATTGATTCTTCTGTTTAATTCCATGTTTTGAATAATACATCACAGAAGTGGCAAAGCTTTTATGATATGTTGGTGTCATACATCATAACTAGCATCACTGCTCTAGTGATGTATTATCCACACAGTGGCACTAACCAGAAAGATAAATGCTGGTGTATGGACAGCTACGTACGTCTCTTGAGAAATAGGGATAAAGACAGATTAATTTATACACACGCTAAAACCCAGAAATAAACAAAATGTCTATCTGGTACAGATTGCATACTCCTTTCAGCAGGATGTATATACATCTCTACAAAAGAAGAATCTAGAAAGCCATATATTTGTTTTCAAGCCAAATATTCTGCGAATAAATCTTGATTCTCCTGAGTGAAAGGAGCTCTGGCAGGAGGGTACAACACTGAGCACCCTTCCCTTGCTGACAGGAGAAGCTGAATCAAGGATGGATCATTCCACGTGTTTTTCAGCACCTCAGCCTTTCTTCAAGAATCAATCCCTTATCTTTAAGTGTTTTCAGGCTCATGATATCTATGGTATCCACAGAAGCCTCCTTCTGCCAGCTTTCTTACACGCTGTATTGGTGCCATAGATAATTTCTGTACAATACGTTACGCTGTTCTGCCTTTGATTTTCTGTTTCTCTCGCAGGAAGAATAGAGCTGCGTTACTCTCTCATTCACGTTGCAAAAACTAAAGGCCATTATTTGCCTGTAAACATACTATTTTGTTTCAGCTGCCTGCCACCTTTGCTGAGCTCCTTGACAGTCCTGCACAGAAAGGTGTTTTGCAAAAGGGTTTCTCACTTGGGAACATTCACAGACCGTTCTGCTTGTCTGGGAAATAATTTGTGTTCCCAGCCTCGATAACCGTGAATTCGGGAGGCGCCGCTACGCAGAACAGCCACAACACACTGAGGTAATGGAGGAGACCCCTACCCCCTACTGCCCACCCCACCAGTGCCTGCTGCGGAACCCCCCACGCGAAACCCCCGAGAGATGGTTCGAACTAGTGCTGTCATTTTATCTGGTTCTTCTTTGTGTTGCAAAACAAACAAAAGAATGGGATTTGGGAAGGGAAAGATTCATTTTTATGACATTTGAGACTTGTCAGATAAAATAACTGCAATACATTTCCCCTTCCCACCTATGTAAATAAGTGTGCACGTGGTACACTAGATAATATTTAATTACCTCATAAACCACAATGGTTATTCCAGATTCTGTGGTCTGTGAGTGAATCGTATTAATTAGGGCAGGATGAATCAGCTCAGAACTAATGGACTTGACACCGTGCCCATCCTCTGAGCAGAACCAAACCCAAAGCTTTTCTGAGGCTTAATGTGCTTTGTTTGCCTTTATTAATTAATCAATCAGTACTAGACATGAAAATACCTCAAGAAAGATTTAAATTTTTCTAAATTATTCAAAACTTAGTCACTACTGTAAGTAGCTGTTATAGGACAAGAACATCAGTTCTTGTGAGATTTCTAGCCTGATTTTCTGCATTTGTGCCTGAGGATAATGTTATTCTCTTGGCTTCTAGCTTGTCACCTTCCCGTGAAATCACCAAAAATACTTAGGAAATGCAAAAGAGAACCAGCTATATGGAGGGGAGGGGGAAAGAAATTGCTCGTACACAAGCACATCCTTCAGCCAACTTCCGACTACTGAAATATCACCCTGTTGGAGTAAAATTAGTGGTAACAATTGATTTATCAATTGCTACTGTGCAGTATGTAATGCTAACAAGTTGGTCTGTCAAGTCCCTTAGCAACATTAAATCAGTCAGTCAGATGGTACGAGCGATAAGACGAGGCATATGATAATGGAATTTTCCAGATTTGTTACACTTGCTGGGTTTTATCTCGCTTTGTAGCACAACCCCTTCCTTCCCGCGCGGTTTCAACAACACGTCCCCTCGCTACCTGGCGGTCTGGAAAAGGCTCCATAACTGCTTTCTTGCCTGGCAAGTGGGAAGTGACGATGTGGTGGGATACTGTAGATCAATTAAACAGATGACAAAGGCAGCCTTTGGTGGCCGCACGCCTCTGTTGTAGGTTTAATAGTGTATGTACTGGCAAATTTGCCAGGTGCTTTGTATAAAACAATCAGCATGCAGAAGTTGTAAGACCATATTCTCATGCTTAATTACAGCAACTGTAGCTTCGGCACAGGTTAAACACGCTGGCTTTCAATTTCCAGTATTAATCAGAAGAAAACAATGAAATTCAGTCCAGTAGGCTTTCAATTCCCTGTCCTCGTATTGTGGTTTCATCATTCTCTCCTCTGAAAAGGTTTTATTCAGCCTCTGCCTTTTATATCAAGTCCTGTGAATCATCTGAAATAAAATACAAGCCTGATAATTTGTTATAAAGCTGAGACTGCATGTACATCATCGGTCCTGTTGCAAAATTATTTTGTAAAAATGGCTGCTGATGTTGGTTAGTTTTGTATTTGTTATTTTTTCCTTCTTTTTACGCTTTTGTATATCTGTCCCCAGAAGATCATAAAATTATTTTAATTAGGGATGTCAACTTCTGCCTGAGAAGCTGAGGGGGTAATTACATCATTTATATGCAAAATGGGTAATTTTCTCCCTGCTCTTCACCATTCTCTTCTTTCCATTTATTCCCCCGTATCTCCACTCTTCAGAGTTGAGCTATTTAATTTTATTTTGGTCCATCTGGAATATCTCTGCCACTCTTCCATTCAGTCTCAGCCACAAAAGTAGGAGTTACCTTCACTCTAAATCTTCACAGCTCTTTTTCTCTATGTACTCCTGGCTCCATTTAATATCCTTAGAGAGTTTAAGGTCCACCACAGACACGCAGAAGTGGCTTCCGACCTCTTGTGCATCAGTAACGTTTTACTACATATTATTAAAGAAAGGAAAATTACAGAGAAACCAGACCTGAATATGAAGGTTTATAAAAGAAAAGAATAGTGTGTGGAAAGGGAATGACATTTAGAAAGAACAGATCTAATAAATTTCAAAATGTCCTTAACAAACAAGACAAAAAAACCAACAAATGGGTGAGAACTGCACAGCAACTAAAATCACCGTTGACTGGAAAAGCAAAGAGTGAAGGGGCTCAAGCTGGAAGCAAGCGCTCCTCCCAAACAGGCAGTGCAATGCTAACTGCCGATGCCGGCGTTTTTCTGGCACCAAGTCCTTCTGAAGCTCTTAATTTCCTCTTATTTTTTGGAGTTGATTCATGCAGAGGAGGTAAACTTTGAAACTTCTCACTCAAGCTAAAAGAGACAATAATGTAGATTAAAACGGCACATATGAAAATGTGCCCTTAGAATGGAAAACACGCAGAAATGTGAAATCACTGAATTTTTCAGATTTAAGAACAAGTCTTTAAATCTGGGAGGAATTAGTTCCTAGTAAGAAACCAAAGACTCATGGGCATCTAGGACAAAATACCTAGGCTACTGAAAGATTCACTACTACTATATGAGTGAAGTCTGACTTTACCATAGTATCGCTCAATCCACACTGCCAGTGCTTTCATACTTCTAATCTCACAGAGAATCTTAATATGACACGAAAAGAGTCATTAAGAAATGTGGACAACTTCTGGTACGTAAGGAAAAAATAATTAAAAAAATAATTAATTAAAAAAAAAAAAAAAGAAAAACAAAACCCAGGAACTTCATTGAACTGTTTCTTTTCCAGAGTTTGCAAAGACCAGCATAATACAATATGGACAAAAAGGACGATCATTTGTTCAGAGGATTTTTTTCACAGAAGCAAGGGACGCAGCTATAACAGAAGATGATTTTGCTATTAGTCTGGAAGCAAATGTATATTTAAACCTTCAAGTTAGTTGGATCCTGAGGAAAGCTCAGAAAACCAGCACCCGAGAATATGCAAAGAAGAAAACTACAGCACTATGTAGGTGAACCAAAAGTGCTAATTCCTTTTATGGGAAGATGAAAATAAATGTTAGCTAAACAAATAACACATGATACTGAGGAGAAAAGTACTCTTGGGTGGAAGATATAGCCCATATGCTTGGTTTCATAATTGTACCCTTAACGATCAAGCAGAGGATCAGAAGAGAGATGGGAACATTGGAGAACATCTTTTAATGCATAAGGAATTTTTTAATAGAGTTTCTCAACTATCGCGCTGTAAGTGCCTCCTGGAGATGGGCCTAGATGCTAATGCAGAAGCTGGACAAGCTCCCACCTCAGGAAGTCACGAGGAGAGAGGAACAACCAGCACTGGTCTCTTCAGAAAGTGGAAAAAAGAAAAAAAATTGTATCTTCTCACTCATGTGCTGATCTCGGGCATCAGGAAGAGAAAGAAGATAACATATACTGTAGTTGAATGCTTCTTTTGTACCAGAGGGGCCCTAATTACGTTACCGTAGATTCAAAAATGCCTGAAGTAATTTTTTTTCAGACTACAACTTGGGTTATTCCCGATATCCCTGTTTTTCTGCTACAGATGTTTTAGCAGAATATCACAGAGCTGTTCAAGTGCTGGATTTAGACCTAGGTATAAACTGTACTAGTGAGTGAATTTTACTGTGACCTTTCCTATGGAAAAATTTATATCATACAGTTTTTCTAGTCTCTTGAAGAAATCATTATCATAAGCAAGAGGTGAAGGAGATGTAATCAGTTCTCTATTGAGCAGACAGTACAATTACTCAGCAGACTTTGGTAAAAAAAAAAAAAAAAGAATATAAGATCTACATATAAGGTATTTTGAGAAACAATAGAAAAGCTTGAATGGAAGTTTTAACAAGTCCAGGAAAGAGCTAGACTGCAGGTCTAAACCTCTTTTAAAAAAAGGAAATTGTCTTAAATTTTCATTTTCTTAAAAAGCAAAACCATGCTGAGAAGAAGTTAATATAGTCAAGTAGAGTAGTGAACTGAAATCATCATAAATATGCCTACCTTGGGCAAAGAAAGCATGTAAAACTCTTCCAAATGGTGAAACATATAAAGAAATAAGAATCTAATCCAGCAACTCAGCCCCAAAATCTTAAAGAGGTCTTGTGCTGAGATATCCCGGTAATTAAAGATTCTCACTATTAATTATCCATGAAATCATTACTTATTGCCCACGGTGGCCCTGCACCCTCGTTTACTCAATTCACCCCTCCAGTAGTGTGGCAAATATCCCAAAAAGTCTCAGCCTTCTTGCAAGCGAATAAAAGGCTATTATCGTCGTTAACCCACTGATCACAAAGAGGGAACTCTCAGTTGTTAATTGGTGCTGTAACACCGCCTCAGACCAACACTGCAAACCACCCTTGAGGTGCCTCGCCGGGAAGCTCCCGGGGCCGGTGGCTTAGTCACGCCTGACGGGGCCACCACCGCGGCCACCGGTGCGGGCACGGAGAATAGATGCGACAGCCTGGTGCCAGGCAGCTTGGTTCCCAAACGATCCCTGAACACTTCCCCTACCTACGCTGTGACCACCTTGAGGGCAAATGAGGAGATTCTTCTTTCAGTTTTATGTGCTGATTATTTATAAGGTGATGACTATTAAGAACAATTTCATTAAACCGTGCTCTGCTGAAATTGCGGCAAGATGTTGTTATTTTGTAGGATTCAAGTTTATTTAAACACCCTGCTCCTGCGTTCCAGCTGGCTGCTCGTACAGAACCATAACTAAGATTTGCACACTTTACAGCGCCTGGACTAAGAGACCCAGGGTGTTTTGTTGATTTGCTACGGTTTTAAACAAAACATGGTATCACCATCGGCAAACCTCTCAGGGGTTTTCTGATACTGGTCTCTCCGAGCTGATCTGGGCATGCCCCTACTTCAGGGACTGTCCTGTCAGGGAAGCATCAAGCTACCTGATTTTCCTTACCGGCGGGAGAAGGTAGCAGGGAGGCACTTCTAAAAATTTCCATTTTAGTTTCACAAAACCTACGTTCCTCTGTTGTCCCGTGTCTTTGCTCTGAGGTAGGACCGGTGCTGGCTATCACCAGGGACTCTGTCTTCAAAAACCATCCTTCTCTACTGACACTGCTACGTTACACCCATTACCGTGGTATCTGGTGCTGCGGGAGCCAGCTGGACTATTCACTGCACAATTATTTGTGCAAGTCTGACACTGCAAACACAATCGGTCGTTGTGCAAATGAAGGCTGTAATTCAGCAGAGCGCTTAAGTATGTATGTAGGTGCAGAAAATTCTGGCACATTTTTGCAGGCAATATTCTGAAAATCTGGTCCATTATAGGAAATGGGAAGCTCACAATTTGTGTCTGTTCAAACATTTCAGTGCAACCTCATTGATATACGTGCTATGCATGCCACAGGAAAAGAAAAAAAATACGTAACAAATAATCAAACAAATGGGAAAAATCAGAATACTCTTTTACCTTATTTCTAACTATTTCTGTGTTCAAACTACTTTGTTCAGTCTCAAAGCCGTAAAAATTAAGAATAAATTTACAAAAAGCATTGAAAAAATGAAGAAATACTGGTATCCTTTCAAGCTGAAATTACAACTTTTTTCTTAGCTTCATACCCTGAACTGCTGCTCAAACACAACTGTCTTTTCAGAAAGAAAAGTTTGTAGGTTTAATAAAGGATGATAACCCAAATTAACTTACATTTTCCTTTGCTGTACTCAGAGAAACTAAAATAGAACAAACCCAAGAATATGACTCCTTTGCCGGGTTCACATCATTTATCTCTAACTCGTTTCCTAGACTTTAGAATCAGAGATAATATGTCTAATATTTCCATCACCCCTGCCCTGAGTAATAAAAAACTGTTCTGCTACTCAGCTCGGATTCTAATTATCCCGTCTCCAAGGTTAATTTCAATGTGGAGCTGTAAATAGATTAATACACTGTGTTCAAATAAAGAAAACATTTACAGAAAAATCACCATATGGACCCTATTTAGACAGATGATCTAATTATCATAATGCCCAATGAACTGATGCAGGAAAGGTTTTAGAGCAGGATGCTTCTTTCTGGACTTTGCCCTCCCATCTTGTACTACAGTAGAGGTGAAGTTGTTCTCGGAAACCCTGCGACCGATACGTTCTCGCTGTACGTGACAAAATTTGTCGTTGGTAATGTGTAAGAGGTGTCCTTTACCTACAAATGAGCTCTAAGTCCCAAGGAAAGTCGCATTAAATAACGAGAAAAATAAGATTGCTAATGAAGACTGAAGAGGTAACTCTGTGAAAGAAGTTGCTTTAAGAAAGAAGGAAGGAGAATGATTATAATATTACAAGTGACAGCCAGATGTACGTCAATATGCCTAGTTTTAAACTAACCACTTTAAAATCTGCCCCTAAATTGTGTTTGCACTTCTTTTCAGGCTTTCTCGCCCCTCTTTGTATTCTTCTAGAATTTACTTATGGCTTAGCCTTCTTACACGGACAACACATGACAGGTAGCCAGTTATTTTTAGTATGAGGCTAAATTATGGACATCTCTGGGAAACACAATCATTCACAATCTTTACAATTCAAAAGCTGTTTTTATCACCACAATGTGTACAAATCATAAGAAAACCTCCTAGTGTAGCCAATGACATAACCTTAAAGCAGAGAAGATTAACATGTAAACATCCACAGTGTCCTTATCCTTACAATACCTGTTCACGATACCCCACAACATCTGTGCGCAAGCAGCTTAACCATCATTAAAGTGCAGTGATATATCATGGCTAAGAGAGATCTAAGATTCAATTTGAATAATAATAAGGCATTTACTCCCTATTAGAAAGGACACAGCGATTACTTACTCAACCACCTATGTATACAGATCAGCAGCGTAAGCAGAGCCTAGAGCTTTCTGGAGGGTTGTTCTCAACAGTAACGTGGGGTTAAGCCTTTAGGGAGCCTGCCAGACTTTCTGAGCTTGGAGTTCAGTTTATATCATCTAATGTCGCTTAGTGGTTGCTGGACTACCAAAGCACTTCAGCTGGAATACATGAACCATGAGTGCAATAACATTAGGTGAAGAGGAGAAATTTCATCTATCTTAAGTTACTTCCATTTGCCAATGACCAAAGTCTGTGGCTGATTGCAAGTTCAAGTTCTTAGCTAAGTTGGTTCTTGCCTTTTGGCTCCAAATTCTTTGCTTTTATTGTGGATCGCAATGTTTAGCTAATTACAGCCCTGCCCCCAAATTTGCTGTTCTAGAGAATATTTCTGACTACAAAACGTGGAAGATTTTAAGAGCTATAAAATAGCTTTCAATAACAACCAACACATATTCTCTTAATTGCTGTAAATTCTCATTTTTAACAGTCCATATTACCCCACAACTATATAAGGTACCCACCTTAGCAGTAACAGGCAAAGAGTTTCAGTCAGAAGCAGAACCTCCTTGACTTCGGGAGCACTTGAGTATGAGTGGAGACCTGTGGGTGGAAAGATCTGTCCGCAGGAGAACAAGCTTTTAAGTTAGATAAAGATTCTGCAGAGGTAATTAAATGAATCATCGTGAACAATATACTCACCTCTCGCTAGGAATTGCCAAGATAAAGATGTAAAATGAGTACCCATTTTTTGTTTATTGTAATTCTTTTCAATATCATTGGCAATCTTGGAAGGCAACCTGGGACAACGTATGATTAAAACTTTATATTTTAGTAATGACTTCAGTTGTTTAAAAAGCAGAAGACACTGCAGTTAATGATTTTATAGGAAGTTAGAATACATTACAGTATTTTATATTATGAATTGTATATTTGAAAAAGCATTGAATGTGAGAGTAGAGCTATCTTCAGCTCACAGCTTGGACCTTTGGGGTTAGTTCAAGGCTCTCAGTGACGTGAATGGTGCCCATGTCACTGATTTCCATGAGAGCTGGACCAGAATCTATAGCTGTGATTCATTGCAGCACCTTAGCTCATAAGCAGGACAGCACAGTTCAATGACTCCACTCATTTGCTTAATGTTAAGCACACGCTCAAGTGTTTTCTTGGATTAGTGCCTGTGGGCAGAGTGGCTCTACATGAGCTGTATCCATCAAAAGAGAATGAAAGAAAGCACGTAGAATTAATGGTGGGAAGGGCACAGCTGCCTGCTTTATACATGGAACCTATCTGCATGCCCATGAAAGATATTAAGATTAAGACATATGACAAAGAGCAGTCAAATTTCCATCACAGAGCAAAAGTGACTAACATAATACAATAAAGCTTTTACCACAGAAGATGGGATTTCCCACCGCTTCGGAATTTTAGGCTATACCACCTTTGCCACGGGTGGTCTTAGCAAATAGCATGGGTGGGTGTGCAGGAGAAAAAAATGTGCTTTCTCTATGTTAACAGATGCTTCAATTTCTTAAGCATTTCTTTTCCTACAATATACAATTATGGAAGAAAAATATAACATCTCTACGATTTTGTAACAAGCCTGTTTCAAATGCACAACCGGGGTTTTTTAAACATGTAAATATTAATGCTGCAGTAGAAGCATTGGCAGATGAAAATATTTACAAGAAATGTTATTAACCATGGTCACTATATTATAAGCTTTAGTTTTAATTTACATCCGTAACTAGTGTTTTTGTAAGGAAAACAGTTTATTGGTTGGACTAGTCATTTGTTTTTAAAGTAACGTACAGAGGTGCTTTGAGACGTTCAGATTTTATATAATAACTAAAAAGGGAACAAAACATTGGCAAGAGATGCACAAAATTGCTTTCATCTTTTGTTTCCATGTTTGCCAGCTTTGCAGAGATCATTGTACCAAAATGCTATTTCACATGTTAAGATGATTCACAGTAGGGAAGCACTTTCTTATATTATTTTCATCAAAAGGAGCTTATATTTCTTTTGCCCATCTGAATATTACCATTAGGCTGCTAATTTACACTTCGGTAAAAAGGGTCAGGAGTATTCAATTTTTTGATGACTTGATATTAGCTTGAAAGAGAATTTTTAATAACTCTTATAATTTGCCACTGTAGTTTCACTATCCAGTGCCTTTGAATTATATATGTTTTATAAAACAAAACTCTGGAAGAATTAATATTTCAAGGCGTTAAGTCTTTCAGATTTAAGAATAGCCTTTATTACTGTCACCAAAATGGAGGGTCTCCTATCTCAGTGATAGCACCTTGGTATACTCGGCATTCAATGCTTATTGCAAATAGAAATGAAAGCAATAATGCTTTTTACATCAGCATTCAAAAGTATACAGACCCTGTTTAGGGTAAGGTGTCCTTCAGCACTGTTTCTCCTCCCAGAATAAACTCAAACTCTTAACGGAGTTAGCAGCAGCAAGAAATAAGACAACGATCGTTTTCCAGGAGACTGTAAAATATTCCCGCCAAGTACTACAAGCGATATAAGAATCGGTTTGTTCAATTTGGATACCGTCTCAGGAAGAAACCTATTTGATCAGAGGCTTTTATAAAGTAAGGATCAAATCATCTCAGTTGATGAATTGATTGATGATGACAGTTGGTCATCTGTAGTCCAGCTCAAGCAAACAGAGGAGATTGGTAAATATTTGCTGCGTGTTAAGGGAATTGCATTGCACAAAAGTGCCGTATGTGCTTACAGCGAGGATAATGAGAATAAAGTACCATTTTTTCTATCGTATTGACATCAGGTCAGATCTTTCACCCTTGTAAATTGTCCTAGTTGCGCTGCCCATAATGAAGGTATGGACAATTTGCAACTAGTGAAGATGATGTGGCCCATAAATTCGTTAATCCTGAAGAACGTTTATAGTCCAAATGGGGGCAATATCATAATAGGGAATTGACAGGCCTTCTGTTTGTTTTGCTCAGGTAATTAATTATAGAAGAGTTGTAAGACAACAGTCTTCTGCCCTTTTCAATGTTCTTTCACGTGTGAAGAGCTTAATGATATAGTTAAATATAACTTCTATTGCATCTAACGCTCATTTATATTGTTAAGTGACATGAAAGATTCTCTGTTTAGGGTTCACGGAGGTTTTACAAGGCTTGGGTGGGTTCTGCCATGAGTTTTCTTGTCCTTCATCTAAAAACTGAAGGAGAATGAGGGTGAAAGAAGAAAATAAAAAGTGATGCTTAATCAAAACCACAGGATTAATTCCCAGGCAGATGTCTTTACTAGTTGAGACGTAATTATAGGAAGATGAACCCAGCCACAAAAGTGAAAGAAGCTCCTGAGGTACACAAAAGGTATTTCTGTCACCAGAAACAAAGATGCTGCTTAAGCACAGGCAGCAGGAGCTCGGCACAATTTGGAAGTGTAAAGATCACGGCAGCTCGTGCCCTGCCAGCTCCCTCCCCACACGGACTATATCCGCACTGAAGAGTCCTGCGCTATTTCTACATACGGACCAGCGTCTTTTCTCCTTCCACGTCTGGGGGCTAAGGATGAACCCCACACAGAGAAGGGAGGAGGGGACAGAAGTGCCAGACGCTGCTGCGGCAGCCTGAGGCGGATGGCCAGGCGCGGGAGGCACGCGGGGGCCAGGCTGGTTCCAGTCCTGTGGCAACACAAATCCCGGTCACTCCGAGGAGGAAGCTGCACGTCTCTGAGCTAACACGGCCACCCTGGCGATAGCTCCAGTTCTCGATATCCTGCTGTACAGCTGGTTATTTGACAATATCTCCGGCCAGCGGTCAAAGTGAGGAGGATTTCTTCCCCTGTCCATTTCTAAATGTTTTTTATATCTGGATCAGCTGAAATGCTTTTTCCTTTTGCAAATGATTCACTAAAAATGATAAGGGCTGCCAAAGCCTCCAGGCTAGAACTCCTGTTAGTTTTAAAACTGGTTTAGCTCACTTTTTTTTTTTTTTTTTTTTTAAAGTGGGAGATGGCAGGGCATGGCTAGGTGTGCCTGTGTATATCTGCCTAACATGATCGTTATTGTTCTGTGTCTGGTTCTCCAGTGGTTCATTTAAACGACCCCTTCAGCTCCATCCCAGCGGCTCATTTCTCACAATCTTTGCTTTCCTTCCCTGATTCACCTGTCAATATCTTCAGCTCTTTCTTGCTGTAGCCTTGACCAACTCCCTGTGTTAGTCATCTTCCCTCACCACCCACTTGCCCCGATGCACAGATTAACCCCCTGACCCAAATCCTCGTGTATGGCCCACAGAGAAACGGTGGCACGTATCGACTGTTGGATATGAGTCACTTCTTTAATCTTGCCCCCAGATCTGTACTTCTCTTGTGCTGGTCACTGAATCCCTTTGCAGTCCTCTGTTAAGACATTATACGCAATTAAAAAGGGGATGGCATTATTTGGATTCTCTAGACAGTGACTGCAGGTGCCTTGGTTTCTTTTATTAGGCTGAACCACTCGGTGCTGAAGTGGGACAAATCAGCCAAGAGTGCACCTGACTGGCGTGCCACTGTCAATAACCTTACGGCTCAAGAGGAAATCGTTCTGGTGAGGATGACGGTATTCAGAAAGATAAATACTTTCTGGAAGGAGCGCTAGACAGTAGCTGGAGCTTATACTGATGTGTTAGGGGAGACGCACAGACAAATTTCATCTCGTTTCTAAACTTGCACAAGGTGCACAAAGCCGTATTTGCACTCCGTGCTCTCAGCGTATCTAACGTGTCCCTCTGCGCACCTCCCGAGGCACCGGGAATGGAAACCTGGGAGGAGACACCCAGAGCTGAGCAAAATGAAGATACATGCCTCACGTACCTAATGCCATTAATGTCTTGTCCTTGATTCCTGGCAATGGCAATTCACCGGGATTAGCACATGTAAGACCAGAAACCCTTATGAATGTGTCCCCACCTGGTAGCGTATCAAGACAGCATCACAAAAGCTTTTTTTTTGGAAATGACAAGCCCAGAGCAGAAACCACTGTAAAAAAAGACTCCTCGAAAGCATGGAGCTTGTTATACAGTATGTTATCTATTTAAGTAAGAAGTTTAGTGACTGTTTTGGAAGAAGTAAGGAATGCCTGTGCTTGATGGCATGCATTAACCAATTTATTTGCATTTGTGTATTGAGATAAATGGCAGAAGAAAGATCTACAGGAATTTATACCCAGCGGTATAAATGACCCTGAGATGGTCTTATAGAACCAAAGACAACTGGAGCCAGAAAGACATTAGTCTATCTGATGGAGGTAGTCGATTAAAAAATGTGTTGTATTTAAAACGCTATGTCTGACAAATACACTTGGATCAAACGACTGTGTAAAAACCTCATCTCAGATTGCTGAAAGCATCCAAAATAAATATTGCTGGATGAGGGTTAAACTGCATCTTACCTGACATGTAGTAAACCCTTTTTTACTCTTAATCTTATTTGACACTTTACAACTTTTCCGGCCCCGTACTCCCTGACTTCTCCAAATTCCAGCTTTGTCAAGAGGCAGCCCTGCTGCAATCCCAGATCTGCCTCAAATCTCTGCCGGTCCCATTTGTTTCCTCTATTGCGTATTACGCCTGCTTCTTTACAGGGTGAATTTGGCAGGGGATAATCTTGTTAGCCTGCAGACAATCCTATTTCCTGGGTACGGTCTCTTCAGTACAGTCTTACCAATGACCCTGTTAAGGATCACCTCACACTCACCTTTGGTCCATTTTGTTAAGTGAATCATATAAAGTCTACAGCTCCCCTCTGGAGAGCAATAATGGCTTTACCAGCCAGCGGCTGAAATATTTCACTAAACTACTCTCAAACCTTTGAACCCCATCTTACAATAAGCCATTGTTATAAATACTAATTAAGTAATATATTTTGAGGGAAGGAGTTGGAAATAGGTACGAGTAAAACAAGAATTACCACAAAAGCAAAAGATGAATGGTCAATTTACCTGCAGCAGGAGGTGATGCTCGATGTTCCATTAAGAGACATTAAACTTCTTGGCTAATTATACGAAGCAGGTGAAGGAGGAAATTTCTTAGTGAGCTCAATGGGACATTGATTAAGCCAAAATCCTAAGATCTCCATCCCCAGTGCAGGTGAAGTGTTTAATTTTAAGGAAAAAGAGTGACTGTTTTATTCAGCTGGACTCCACAAAAGCTTCAGTAGATCAGAGTGAAAGTATTCACCTGGTTAAAACTTCAAATTGGAATATAATTTATTTCAGCCTTGTCTTTAATACATAGTAAAAAAAATAAAATACCAAAAGCACTTTTCTGTTACAAACTATGACATCGAACTCTTCTACACATGCTGAGAGACGTCATGTTGCTTTGTTTAATCTTAAAAACTCTCATTTTTTTATTGTTTGAATTTATATACAATCTCTACTCTGTATTTTACTTTGAAGGTCTTAAACAGATACTAGAAATATAATGGCTCTTTGGCCACATTTGGCCACTGCGCAAACACTTAAAAATATGTCTAGAAGTCTAGTAGATAGCACTATAGGGAGCTCCGGATATTCCAGTTTTCTAACATTATGTTTAACTCTGGTACATGAAATCAAGTGTTATGACCTTCAGAAACTGAATAACCGAATGAAAGCAAGAGCAGGCATTATATCTTTAAGTATAGAAGAATATTTCTGGAGTTTTTAACTTTATCTATCATTAATTATGTGCAAATTTCAGGAAAACATTTTGTTTCCTAAATTTGAAGTACTTATTTCAAATTCAAGACCTTAAATTATTCTATTGTGAATAGTAGGAGAGGTGAAGGATGAAAGTTTCGTCTGCTTTGGAGTGACTTTCTTTTCCACATTTTAAATTGCAGATGAAAACCCAAACACTACAGATACGTACCTGGCCTAAAGCATGAGCGGAAAGCTTTTACAACTGAAAACCAAATGAACACAAGTTCATTTTGTGAGATAAAATGTCAAAGGGGTGAATTCTATCCTGTAGAAGCAACGGTGCGCTCGTGATAAAGGAGTTCGTACTGTCAACAGGTTTTCACCAAATGGATTCCCAAATGCTACAGTAGTATCAATAAATGCACGACACCAGTGGGAGCGATGTCCGTTTTAGGATAAGTCGTACATTAAATAATGATTATTTTTGTCTTCTAGACTTCTCTTAAATGATGGGTATGAGTAAGTTTATAACTCAAATGTTTGAGTTCGAAGGCGGCACGCAGGCATCATCTGCCTCTCGTAAATGGTGACACAGCATTATGCTCTACAAAAAGATTGTGACTAAAATAGCATGAGAACCTAACCTGCAGAAAAGCAGCAGAAAGCAATCTAACGTGACAGAAATACTAATATTTTTTGAGGGAGACTTCCAGAACAGAATGACTTTGATGATTCTGTCTCTGTCTTTATTAGATGAAAAGAGCACATATTTCTCTGAGAGATGCATATCAATTTTATCCTTCTCCCCTGGTAATCATTCAGAATTACAATTTACACTATCCACAAAAATGTAAATAGTGGAAAGCTTTGCTGCTTGCAAAAGCAAGGATCTATAGTTTGGCATTTTATTCCAGCTTGACTTGAAAAACTCCTGGACTTTGACTTAGCAACACTCGCTGTTAAATGCTCAATAGCTGGGACTTCCTACATTAGCAAATAGAGAGTGGAGAGCGCTGCAACAGACTTGCAGAGTGAAACAAGTTGTGAGTGTGACTTACAGAAGTGAGGAAAGATGGACGACTAAATGACTTATTTTGGAGGTCGGACTGGTACAGAAAACCAGAACTAACACTTAAAGAAGCCATTACTAGCTGTGACGGTGAAAGCAAGTATTGGTGTCAGCTGAGAGGTGAAAATAAAGGACGCCATAAATGAAGAAATGCATTAGATTCAAATACTAAACCACTGAATTTATTCAATTGACTCGAATGTTGAGATTTTTGCTTTTTGAAAAAAAAAAAACCCTAACCCATAATAATAGCAATTCCCCCTTTTAAGGAGAGGAAAGTACCATCACTTACTACAATGATTGCTCTTGTTAGAGGTATTATTTGTTATAGCAGCTTTGTCTGAATGTCTTCTTACTAAGGACTGACTGATCCATAAAGATACCCGAACCATGGTAGTTCCTCTCTTTTGCTACTAAATTGTTCATTGCAGACCTCATATTCATTACAGGAGATGTAATTTTTATAGAACCCTTCCCTATTGAGGATGTTATCCTCATTACAGAAAACTGTTCTGGTAGCCATGTGGTTTAGTATTTTATGTTTTACAAATTCTAAGTATTTGCTACCACAAATGTTGCAATTTATTTATTTTCTGATTTTTTTCAGCTTGAACACATTTGGATAATCGAGTCAAGTATCTAAGTAGCCTATCAAATCTCATTAAAATCGTTGTGCCCAGTTTATATGCCAATAATGTGTCTATGGATCATATTTGCAATGGTTCGTTAAGTACGTGTCTGATTACTTATGTCATATGTGCTGCTGTTAATCTACTTCTATTTCTTTTTCATCTACTGCTATTTTAATTAGTCAATAGAAGACAAATTCAAAAACACGCCGACTCGGATGCAGAACACCTTCCAAATGATATCCAGGTTTTCATGACCTCACCCCAGAAACACCAGATAAGGTGGCAGGTATTTTAAGGGGAACTGGAAGCAACAGGGCTCCGCATAACACTGGGGTGCTGTGGGTGATGGTGGGAAAGACGAGCTAAACTAAGAGCCAGAGTCCTGACCATCACCACGGGGTTGTAGATGGATTCTGCTAAAGACTGAAATACTCCAAGTAGAAAACACAGGTCTAGCATGGACACTGGAGCATCCCTTCACGCCAGGATGCCTCTCCCTATTGTTTCCTACTCTAGCTTGCCAGACACTTGCTGCCTGAGGAAGGTAGTTAAGACTTTATGGCAAGCGCAAAAAAGTCACAGCAGCAGCGACGGTTAGTCGTGTATATATACATGATACTTCAAGAAAAATATGTGTAAGCAACTTGGGGTAAAGATAACCAAAGTAATAGTTAATAAGCACTAGGATACCGGTCCAGTCAATCTCTGACCCCAAAGAAGAGAAAAAGATCTTTACCTGTGAGCATGCCTGACAAACCAGGAGGTCAAGAGCCACCCGTGGTGGACAAAAGAGTTATGACACAGTAATAAATAAGGGAGAAAAGATCGGGATTGTAATACCGTCTGTATCTCCAGTTACCTTTCAAATGTCAAGCACGCTGACTTTTTTTGGTGGGTTTTGCTGCTTTTTAAACAATTTGGCAAAACACAAAACTGCCACCAAGGAAACGGCAACTTCATTAATAGAAGTAAAACAGGATTAAGCTTATAGATATGTGATATGTAACAAATTTTACCTTAATTGCATACAAAATGTTGAATGATAGTATTTCTATTTTGTACCTAAGAAATAAAAGGTTTGTTCACGTCGAAATTGAACATTGTAGCTTTCTTCTGAATGAAGAACAGTATTACAGGGGTTTTTTTTCCAGATCTGTGGGACTCTAGAAACAGTAAGTTATCATTACAGAAGCAATTCAATTAAAGTAATCTTTTGAGATTTAATAACTATTTTCTGTAATGATCACAACTGTGAGAGAGGAAGATACAAAGTGTTCAGTTTTATTGCAATATTTTACACTCCGTTTCACTCTGCTGCCCCACTAATTTATAAGCTATATGTTCAAGATTGAAAAAAAGAGGCAAACTCAATTATAAACTATGCAGCACAAGGGATATTCTGTTTTATATTTATTCTGGTCTAATTCCAAATATATAAAACAGGTTTTATGTTCTTAAACGTACCACACTAATCATTTAGGGCCAGGAACTGCTATTCTGTGTAAAGACAGAGACTAGATTTAGTCCTGTATTTTAACTATAGCTCTGCGTGGAAGCTGTTGCAAGATCAGCAATCCAAGCAGGCAGCCTGAAAAGAGCCCACACATGAAGACCATCCTCTGCGAGTCCCTAATACAGAGTTACGGAGCCTTTATTACAGCCAGAGGTGGACTCTGGGCTGGCAGAGTCCTGTCTCTTTGTCCACAAGGAAAGATGTATATATCCACCGTATCTGCAACTGTCTGAAGTTAGCAGCCAGTTCATATATCATCTAGTCCAGAGCCAACCACCTTCTGCACGGGCGGGAGGTATTTTTCCTCACCGCTAGGTATTTGGCACTAGAATGACTACACAGTTAGTACGGAAAATTAAATGACAGCCTCTCTACCGTTCTCAGCTTCCTATGAAGCACTGCTGTTTTGTCCTTCCCCTCTCTCCTGCTGTGCCCTTCTGTCCTCACCCTCTGACTTTACCTGTGACTCCTTATCCTCAGTACTCTGCTTCTCTACGGTTTCACTCTCCAGCCTTCACTTTCCCTCACTCCCTTGCCCAGTACCTTCCTCCATATCCTCCATCAGTACTTCTGGTATGTCAGATGGTGCCGATGAGCTGACGGACCACTTGTGCTAAACGGCCACCCCCACCAGACCAATCCCTGTATCCATCCTCAGTGGACAAGCAGGACCTGTCCTAGGCACTCCTGGAAGCACATGAAGCTGTATCACGGGACAAAAGCATCCCGCAGACTACTACCACAATACCACTACAGCAGCTAGACAGAGCCTGTGCCGCGCAGAGACCTCAGAAACAGCATCTCCCATGCCCAGAAGGGTTTCGTAACCGTTGCGGGGAAGATGGGGAGCAGGACTGAAGAGAAGAATTGAGAATTCATCCAGACAGGGGAAAAGCTCAAAAGGTTTGAATGCGGTACAGTATTTCAAAGCCAGTTCCCACATACTGGTCTGTGCAGCTGTGAGCAGGAGCAGAGGGTACAAAGTACGATGCACTCATCAGCTCCCTTCTGAGAGCAGCAACAGCAAGCAGTTCTGGGAGGGATTATCAATAAAAGCCTTTGAAGTGATCCCTACTGCCAGGAGCTCACTTAAGTGACTCACTTTCATTCCCAACATCCGAAGAAGGATAGATTAGCATTAGATGTAGATACAAGAAATTACAACGATGAATTCTGAGTGCCTGCCATGCGAGAAATAACTATAACTCAGAGAGGAGACAACAGAAAAGAAATACGAAATAAGGACTGCTCACTATCTTTTCTACTAGAAAAAATGGGAGGCGTGAAACAAATTAACATGGGGTAGGTTCAATACAAACAAAAGGAGCTATTTCATCAGGCAGCATGTATTACGCTGCAGAACTCAATTTAGTTTTCGAAGTCGGCGGAGATTCAAAAAGCAATTAGACAAACCAACACAACAGTTATCTAGGAAAGGGTGTTTAACACACTGGCATCCCCTCTGACTCCAGAAGCCTGGATGATGAGAGAATATTCTACGAGCATCACTATGTGCTTGCCTTGTCTTTAGTCTTCCCTAAGCTTCCCAAACAGTCGGCAGTTTCTGTAAGAAACAGAATGGCCGAGAAGGCCATCGATCCCACGCGCTGTTCTCGTGCTTTAAAAGTCAATGGAATTAACTCATTCTGCTTCACGCATTTGAGAGTAATGACTTTCTTATAGAGCAAAACAAGTGCCCTGAGTAGTTAATAGCGCTTTCTTGCCTCCCTATATCACATTTTCTGAATGGGCATTTTGGAGCACAAAGATAGCCTATGCGCAAATCACCCAGCCCGGCATCTGAGAAAAGCAAGCGTATAATAGAAAATCAGGGTTGGCTTGGTGTCTTTATGAGACTGCTAATTTACTTTTCACTTCAGAGCTATGATAGTGCACATTTTTGCAAAGAAATTGTATTCAGGGCTCCTTGGGCGTACTCCCAACAGAAGGATGATCTGCAAAGATACAAGAAGAATAATCCTACCATCCAGAAGAGGGCAATGCTATCAAAGCAGCTCATAGGAGGCATGGATACAATCTTCTATTGCTAGCAAAAGGATATAATCTCTTATCACTAGGAAGTAAATCTAATACAATCCTTATGACTTCTATATCATTCCCAGAACAAAAAAAAACAACAAACCAACAAAAACCCCAAAAACAAACCAAAGCAGCAGCAAGGAAATCTGAGGTTTGCAAATCTTGCTAAAGTTGTCTTTTCCCCTAGAAAATTCTTCAAACAGGTTGGTAAATAGCAAACAGTCCTTTTGAAGGACTTCAAAGGCCTTCCTTTCAAATGGGAGGGGCTGGCAATCTCCCAAAAGTAGGCTTACTACTATTGTACTGCCTTTCTTTGCTTCTAAGAGAGAAAAATCCAGTCTGCAGACTGTGCAGAAATCAAAAGGGCACTGAAAACCACAGGGAGCGACCCCAGCTAAACGGAAAACAAAAGGCATTGCATTTTGCCTCCTCACACCAAGGGCACAGAAATCTTGCTTTTGTGATCGAGCGCTGATTTATTTCAGAAGTTTCCCGAGTCACTCAGCTGGTTTTGTAAGCGTACATACAGTCCGCACAGACTCGTGTGCCACATCACGACAGCAGACAAAAGAACAAAAACGAACAGGAGAGCAAAGCAAACAAAAGCTCCGGTGCTAAATCTCGGATGCATGCTGTTTGTCTTTATCGAGTTTGTCAAATCCAGGTTCTGACGCTCTGACATGGGTACAGAATGAAACAGTGCTCCTAGTAGTGGCAATGGAAGTAACTGTGACCAGGGGCAAGGTTTTGGGTTCCCACAACAATTATTGTGCCACCGAGAATATCAATGCCTCTGAAGGACCAGGTCTTCAATCTTTTTTACTGTTCTTTAATGATTCATCTAAATAATGTATTCTGTCATTTAATATTTCATTTACTTTTGTGATCAAGTTACATAATGCATACATCAAATTGCACAGCCTGCTGATTCTTCATTGACTTATGTACATATTTTTCTAGTCAAATTGTTATGCCTACAATAGAACAATTTGCATATTTTAATAATCAGGAGGCATAATTTACTACTTTGTTTTGCATATTTTAGTTGCAAAGATCTGCGTTTTGTTGATCCATTTCTTCTTTTAGAATTTCAACTGACTGCACCTTCCGGGATGAGTTACTGTACACACATTAACTGCTAACATTTTACAAAGCTTTATTTAACGGAATGCCTATTTCAGGAGTTGGATGTCTCGTGTGCTTGCTGAGTTGCACACCTCACCAGCTGAACGTGCTTCAGCGGAGATTTCCAGTCATGACACACTTTCCCGTATTCTACTGCACAAATGCATGCTCCAGGTTAAATTGTATGTGGTTCTGGTGAAGACCAGAAGACCAGCTTCGTAAAACAAGACTGAGCTGAAAATTTAAATGCAATCTCATAAATTCATCGGATCACAAAATAGTTCTCCTTAGCGCAGTTTCATTGTGCTTATTAGAAATGGATTGCACCATCCATAAACCTATAAAAAAATCAATATACGTTTTACTTTTAGATTTTTTTTTTCTTTTTTAACATATGGACGAGCATTTGTCTTTTAAGTTCCAGTTCTTCTCTCGGAGAACACGATGCACACTAACGTGGTAAGAACAGCTAACAAAACCTCACTTGCTCGTGGCATACATCTGGAAGTCTGCTCTCTCTCGCAGACACCTTTCACTTTTAAGTGACAAACTAATACCTTTTCCCAGAACGTGAAATACAAAAAAAACTCAGGTCTGAATGTCTTAACGCCCAATACTCACCAGAAAGACCGATGCTTCTGGTTGCGATCCAGCCTCTTCCCAGGACAACTTGCGTCTTTTACTTTTTAAGACAGGTATGAAGAGTCACTGCAGTAGAAAACAGAGTTGAAAAATACATGGCTCAAGTAAACTAATTTCACATAGAACTTCAAATACAAGTATACATTTTAGTTACTAATGTTTAGATCAATAAATTTGTGTGTTTTCAAAACAAATTATTGTGCCTCAATAGCCAAGACAAAATATGCTCAACTTCATGACAAGCAAATATTTAAATTATAATTTTTGAAAAATTGTCCATCTGTTTCAAATTCAAAATCAGGTGTCATTGAGAGACAAAGCCTGGATCCAAAAAACCATTTTTTCAGTATGACTTCTTCCAAGGAGATTTCAAGCGAGTCAATCAACAGGTTGCACCACAGCAGTGGTGCTTTCAAATTTCCGAGTAGTTTATTCAGGCTAAAATCCTGATCTTTATTACACACAGTATCTAAGGGATACTTCCTAAACTGTTGAATATACATGGTGGAAAACCGTATTTCTTAGCACAAATGGAAACAGGAACAAGCGTGAGCGTGCACACAGAGTACCACCAACAGCTAGTTAATAGTATTCTCCATGGCCCCCTCAAATGGCTGCTCAGCAAAAAGGATTCACCGCTAGGCAAGGCAGCAGTGAATGCAACGCTTCGCTGCGTGACAAGCCTCCTTAGTACATCTTCATCTAATAAATAATTTTAGGTTAAGCAACACCTTCCACCCCTCAAAAGATAACTGCAAAGCCTGGATTAGCAACTTCTTGAGATCAGAGAGAAAAGGCTCTGATTGACTTCTGTAACGCATCTTGAAGCGCCTCTGGTTTTCTTTTCACGTTCTGAATGGAGAGCCTGGAAACCTCTCCGCTCTTACCTTAACGCGGGACCAGACAACACCTAATGACGACAGCGCCTCTTTTCTTCCTGTGCAAGTACAATGCCCTGTACAATAGAAAAGAGTAATTTAAAAAGAAGGCAAACTGAAAAATAACACCTCGACTATTCTTCCACGTTCCTCAAATATTGCACAAACTCTCTCACGCTCTGAATCAACCTTGCTCCAGCCAAATCCTTCCTTTGCTCCAAACCCCTGGAAGCGGCCGCGGCTGGTTTGTGCATTTGGCAGACGGCAGTTTCGGAACTCTCAGCACAACCCATTTAGTGTATTTTCAGTCTGAACTGAACTTGGCTATGACGGTCATACAGGCTCATTCATATTTTTTAATTGTTCATAAGATTTGAACTGGGCTTTGGTAAATTTGTCAGGCCAAAATCCCTTAAAAAAAAAGTGTACATTGATATAAATTGTGTAAATATCTTCACAACACAGTTCTAGTTTACTAAATTCATCCCATTATCATTTAGACAGAATTAATTACTGTCTTTTCTTCTGTGCAATAATCCTTGTGAGCATCAGTATTTTCAAAACTTCTGAATTTTTAGGAAGTCATTCCCCTCTAAATCCCCAAAATTGTGGAATATAAGAAAATAACTGTTCTGATGGGAGCAAAGTCACAGCACGTAATTACCCAAAGGGATTTTTTTTTTTTTTTAACCAAAACTACATATTCCAATTCAAGGAAAACAGGAACTCAAAAATACGTATCAATGAACAGAGAACAACTAGTAATTCTTTCCAATTTCACAGCATCTAAGATTCAGTCACGTATTACAGCTGCAGCAGCCCAGAAGGTGCACGGTCTGGGACAAGCGCAGAGGAGCCAGCATCTAGCCCTACTTCAGCCTGTGCTGCTGGTTCTTTAACTGTCTGCATTTCCAAAATTGTTAAACAAATCTTAATAATTAAGTAGGTCTGAAAAGTTTCTTGCAGTGTAAATCACCTCCGGCTCAGAGCACACAGTCCGTGCAAAACTGAACATGCCACGCATCATCTACCAACCATATCCACTATTTGACTAAATCTTAACTGCCTTAAGTGTAAATACTCATTACTCACTACAGTAAACGAACAGAAGTTTATAGATAAAATGAACTTTGAGAGGCAGCTTTCGCTAGAATGCCAGGGATTGGACTCTTACCCTTGATTACCATGTCTTACCCATTAGTAGCCTTCCAACAGCTATGGCCCAGTAAGGCTCCAGAAGACGAAACTCCAGTAACCCACATTGGCATGCATCATAGAAATTTGAAAAGCAAAAATAAAAAAGCGAACCTGTTTAAAGGTTGTCAATATTCTCATGATTATGTCTTCACATCTATGCAATCTTTAAAGTGTCAGGGTTTTTTCCCCCATTTCTTTTATGCTTTTAACGCAAGCTTCAAGTAAAGGCAGACAACTCCTTGTGCCAATTTCAAAATCACCCAGATGAAGATTGGGTAGATGACATCACAATTCATGTTTCTGTTATTTTTAATTGGGTGATGCTCAGATGATACATGATGCTCAAGTGCCAGCCTTTTATTAATTAGGCATATCTATCTTTCCCTAAATTCCGCACACTGAGAGGGCTATTAAGTCTCTTCAACAGCCCACCACATAATTATATGGTGAGGGGAGAAAGAGTGAAAGCGTTCCATCAAGAATTACGTCCACACTCTTAAAACGCACCCCAAGTCAATAAAGGAGGAGGAGTGCTAGGAAGAGGAGGATGTGAGCCTAACAAGCCTTCCAGAAAGAAGAAATGGGATGAAGATATATTAAATGTAAATGGAATTCCATTTTTAGCATGTGGTCAGTGATGTATGAGCTCAGAACTGAACTCATACTGCGTGAAAAATAGGAATGGCTGGAAATCAGCTGCGCTACCAAATGGAAAATCTCAGAAGAAAGCACCACTATTGCTCAGCTCGGCAGATTTACATAAGGAAGAAAATATCTCTTCTTTTAGCAGCTTGCATCTATTCTGCTCAGCCTAGCTCTACGCATCAGGTGTTTCAACCTGGGTGCCAAAATCACTTGAAACAGAAAACATGGATCCTAAAACAACAAAAGGAAATGGGAAGGCTAAGGTCAAACCAGGTGCCCGACACATTTAAGTAAACCAAAGCACCGTCCAGAAATAAGAGCGTGCTTAGAGGTTAAATGTATATTTTAGTATCTCAAATAAAACAGGCTTGATTTTAAAAAAGCAGTAAGGATAATATATCTCGGTTGGAAAATTATAACCTACACGTTGACCTTTAAGTACTCAGCCTGAAAGCCTCATGTGTGCATGTTTATTATAATCTTTGTTTTAAATAGGCTGGAATCAGTTTCTAACCTTTTTTGTCACAAATTAAGATTATTTTAAACATTTACTTAAAAGGATATGTATAATTCTTTATAAAAATACACAGTATTAAGTGTTCCTTATTACCATTTCTCATTTTACTCTATGCAAGCTAATGATAATACCAGGTTTTCTCCTTTCTTTAAAGGTTACAAAACACAATGCCTAATAAATCCGCCCAGCTGTTTCATATTCAACTATATCTACATTTATCCCTATTTAAATACTAAGCTTGAAAGGTTCAAAGCAGGAATCTCTCTCAAAAGTCAATTTTAAACGGAATTACTGTCTTGGTTTTTTTTGACCCAGTGCAAAACTGACAGCTTCACTTCTCTTTGGAAAACAAAGTTGAGAATTGATTTTATCCCCTTTAGAAAAATTCTTTTTTTTCATAAGATTCATTTTTCTGGTTGAAGACAGAGCTCTCAAATGAGCGTCACTATTGCAGGCCACGGGAAGTTCGTCTGCAACATCCTGCATACTCACCTGCAGCAGAGTGGATGCAAAACATCATTTTTCATTTGAAGTAAAGGAGTGTAAAATGTGTTTACATTTAACCACATAAATCACCTGAATCATTACCTCCCCAAGATTCTACTAGAATCCAGTGTCTAAATGAAGCTTCATGCCCTTTGTTTTGCCCAGTCATAGGCCATAACGTCCTATTGTATCACCCTCATGTTCAGTTACATCATGACTTTTAATAGAGGGCGTTGAGAAGTCACATTGCCCTTGAATGAGTTAAGAGTTTATTTTAGCACCTTGGAAACGCAGAAGCTTTCAGAATACTTAGATGATGTGAGATCCATGTCCCTGTGCAGCTCTCCAACAGGAAGAGGATCATCACTTCTTGCAGCAGTCAGTAACTAAGTGGATGCTTAGTGTGCAGAAGCCCCAATGTTACCATGAGCTGAAAGGCAGCAATGGCAGCTAATCTGCACATGAAAGTGCAAGATGATTTTTTTTTTTTTTTAAATTTTCTAGGCCTTTACAGGGCTAGTTGTCATCTGACATGCTTTTCAAATTAAGAGACCAGTTTCCCTGCTGAAAATACCTCAGAGAAAGCAGGCAATACTTTAAAATTATATTTTAAAGGAGAAGAAATAAGGTACCCACATTTCAAAATTTTAGAAATGAAAACAATTGAGAAATCGGAATCCCAATTTCTGATTGTACTTACATCACTTCATACAATTATATTGTAATATATACAGAAATAAGCCTTCAAAAATATATATATATTATCTGGAATGCAAGTGAAGCCTAGCAACTTATCATACACTTTTGCTCAAAACTGCATAGAGGAGACCCTTGAAAATCACCAATGAGCTCAAATTTTTGGCAGACATCACAAAAGTAAAATTCACACTCTTTGTACATGAAATATCTGACCTCCAGGTAGTACGGCCCTTGCCTTTCATTGTAAGGATACTTACCATATTACATATAGCGCATACAGCGACTATGGGACGGTTCTGCATTTCTTATTACTTGGGTTAGTGTTAATCTGTTTCCATGAATACCAAAAGCATGCCAGCCACTATTTGTGCCCATTTGATACAGGAAATTCACTTTAAAGTGTATTGAAGACGATATACAAAACACGCTGTGTAAATATAATAAAACAGTGGGGGAAAAACGTGCTTCTAGCCGAGCCTTGCAAAGCTGTTATTACAGATGAGTATACCTCTCTGAATACCTATTGAAGTCTGTTTCCATTATATTAATTTTATATGCTAAGGTATAGAGCAAACAAAATGCCTTATTGGAGGACACCTATCTTAACATTTTTTAGGGCCTTTGATACCTCTTTTGGCCATCACTTTTGCTAACTGCACAGATTCAGAGCCCATTTTTCAGTTATAAATGGTGCTGTCAGTGTCATAAAAATGACTCCTGCTGACTCACCTGAAATAATACAAAGGAATGTTGAACAACAAAAATGTGAATACTAGAAGAAATGTTTATTTCTGAATTCTTACACTGCTTGGGAAAGAAAATCTTGATTCATGTAAGAAAGCAGAGAAGTTCAGTATTTACAACACCTTTAAACTGCTTAGCACGCATTGCTTGATGGAGAGAAAATAGAAACCAAATTTGGTGAAAGTTTGTAAAAACTGAGGAATACTCAGAACAACAAAAAAAGAGTAAGCGATGTATTGTTACATACAGAATCATTTAACTCTTGAGTCTGCAAAGGATTTACTAAGTTATTCGATGAGCAACTTGAATCACAGGTCAGGTCATTCCATCGAATCCTGTTAGTGTATACAGGTAAAGAAAAAGGTTCAAACGTACGTCAATACTCAAAACTGAAGTATTACCTTCAATACACAACCTGGTGGACAGCATTCAGATCAAGAACAATCTGAAATAGTTAACTTCAGATTTATTTCGAAATTATACTTCAGTTTACCATTGCATGAATTAAATTCTTTATCCATAAATTATAACATTAGAAATAATCTCAGCCCAGCCAGAATACACTACACCAGTAAATTATACATATTTGTAATTTATATTAAATTGTAGTTTGTTGTGCATTTCATTTGACAGATTTAATATCTGCGGCTTCTCAGTTTTCCTTTTCCTCTGCCTTTATATAATTTCATATTTGTTTTCCTAGTTCAGGTCTCTGATCTGTGGCCCATCCTTGCTTTCCTCTCTTCAATAATTAAATTGCCGCCGTCGTGACTGAATCACGACTATGCTTTTCATTAGAGCAAGCCTATTTTTTAACTTTGCTTTTGTTACAGATTCATGAAATGCCTTTTGAAATTTTTAAAGACGACACATACTTGAAGAACAGATTAAAAGCAGAGGAAAATGAACAGTAATGAGCTCATTTTCAGAGAAAAGAACTCATTAGCATGCCGCCTCTTTGATTTCTGTCACAAAGTAGTCCTGGGTGCAGTTCCTTTTGTTGCCTTCAGGAAATGTCCTGTTGTTGGGGGGGAGGGAGTGCCTTTAATAAGTATTGCTTTTAATGAAAGATCATTTTATCACTGAAGCCCCAATTTAGAGGTCAATTAGGGGAAGCAGTTCACTAGTATTTTGAATTTTCTTTTTCCTATCCTGTTTTCAGAGTCTCCTTAAAAGACTGGTGTGGTAAGTGGTTTCATCACCACCCGGGGAGGATGGGGGGGAAATGAGATGAGGCTAATGTTTCTATTCTGCATCTGCAAAAGTCATGATCTCTCAAAAATTTCATTAGTGTGTTACTTCAGATTAGCCGATTGTCTAGTGGCTAGGTTCCTTATCTCGGATAGAAGCGCAAGAGTCTCGAGTGCCCATTTGAAGTAGATCGATTTGGGGTGGCTCCTTTTTTTCATTTAGATGAGAAATTATATCTTGGATTAAGAAAGCTTTCCAATGAAAGCTGTTTCAAGACATAAGTTTCTACAAATTGACAAAAAAGAAGATTAAAAAGGAAGCAAATGGTTTCAGTGAAACATTTTCCAGCCATGATTCCCTTGTGGTGAAATATGTCCAACCAACTGTAGTCTGAAGTTTATGCCTAGACTCTGCGTTGAAGACCTTTCAGCTGTCTTTCTGTGTATCTCTGAAGATGTGTATTATCTACAGTCATCACATTTTTGTGACAGGAAAAAGTGCTGAATCTTATTTCACACTTATTTACATTGGTGAAAACCAGAAATTACCTCACTTATGGCAAAAACATGTGATGGAAATATCTCTAATTAAATTCCAGTTTTTCATAAAATAATCACATTCCTCTCATATATATTCTAAACAATAACAATATAACATACTCCCTACAAATAAGTGAATAAGAATTATATCCTGGAAACAGAGTATAAGCCAAATGTCTTTCAACTGCATGAGAAGTTTATTACTGACTTCAGTGAATTTGGAATCAAGTCCAGGTACAACAAGAAGATTCCTGGTACTGTGAGTACCAGAGTACATAGGCATCAGATGAAAAAGATTATTCTCAGGCATATGAAAACCCACCAAATTTTCCTCTCAGCTGTGCCTACACAACCTCTATTAGGCTGCTCAAACTATCACAAAATTAGTGCATCACTTCTAAAACAGCTACTTAAAACTGCTGAAAAAATTCAGATCCCAAGGACAATAATGCTGACAAATGCACACCATCTCCTCCACAAAGTAGCATATCTAAAACATGCGCTAATTGGCGTTCATGCAGTCTATTCTCTTCAGCATCTTAAATAATTATTGGATTTGCCATTTTTTCTTCTCTTAGCCAAGCTCAGTGCCTAAGAGGCATAGTGAAGACCAATTACCTTGCTTTTAGTCTTGTTTATAACCATGTATTTTACTGTGTATTCATTATTACACGCTGTTTAAAAATACCACTGAATGTATGCTCTGTATTGGTACGTGACAAATAAAAAGGTGCCATTTTTATTTTCTGGGAACACAAGTAACAGACGTTTCCAAGACCAGCTTTGTGAGTCATCACAAAGTTCTGTTTTACAAAAACTAGTATTTTACATTAACTTTGCTCACAGTATTTAACCATACAACTAAATAATTTATGAAAATCCATAAAATGGAAAATTAATGTAAAGGTCACTAGGCTATCAGAAGAAAAAAGTGACCTTTGGTGCTGGAAGTCATTGGAGATTTCTCCAACTCTGCATAGATATATTATGCAGTGCTTTACCCAAGACCTTTTAATATTAAGTGTTTGGCTTTTTTAAAAAATAAAAAGCACATATAAATGTACTTATCCATATAAATCCTTGTCCTGGTTTTGGCTGGGGTAGTGTTTTGTTCCTAGTAGCGGATATAGTGCTGTGTTTTGGATTTAGCGTGAGAATAATGTTGATAACACACTGGTAATTTGGTTGTTGCTAGGCAATGTTTACACCAAGTCAAGGACTTTTCAGCTTCTCACACCACCCCACCAGCAAGAAGACGTGGTCAGGACAGCTGACCCCAACTGGCCAAAGAGATATTCCATACCATATGACATCATGCTCTGCATATAAAGTCGGGGAAGCTGGCTGGGGGTTTAGTCTGTGGCTCAGGAACTAGCTGGACATCGGTGGTCTGCAGGTGGTGAGCAACTGTGCTGTGCATCTCTTGTTTTGTATGTTCTTTTATTATTATTCTCTTCCTTTTCTGCCCTATTAAACTGTCTTTATCTCAACTCACAAGTTATACTTTTTTTTCCCCGATTCTCTCCCCCATCCCATCGTGGTGGGGGAGGGAGCAAAAGGCTGTGCAGTTGTTTTAGCCGCCTGCCGGGTTAAACCACGACGATCCTTTATATTATTTGTAAGACTACCAAAGTGAAAGACACTGATGAACAGGACTACATATTATTTTCCAAAACAAAAATTAATTGTAAAAATTAAGTTTAGTATTTTATTAAATAGACTGAATACTGTTCTATCATTTTATCAGTCTCCAGCAGTAAGCTTACTTCAAAGGTGAAAATGGGATTTTCAGGATTTTGCCCCAACCACAACATCCTCAAAAATCAAAGGAAGGACAAATAGGATTTTATGATAGATCACATCAGATATATACTTTGTTCACTTGCTAAATACTTTCTTTTATCTTCCTCGTTCTTACTCAAAGTAGAAAGAAACATTTAGTGTAAAAAAAAAAAAACACCACAAAAAAAAAACCCAAACACTTTTTTTTTTTTTCTTCTTAAAGAAAGAACCCAAAATGAAAGTAACATCATCTGTTAGTCAGTTGAGGTCAGTGTTCCTTTACACACCAGTTTACTTCCAGTAGCTTCTCTTTGCTTACGCAGCAGAGAAAGAATACATCCTTTTGTTTCTCCACTGCCCCCATTTTAGAAGACAAGATGCCTGTGAAAACCTCCAACTATATAACTAGGGATATCTAAATAGTTCTGTAATTTTGTCTCAAATCACAATTTTGCAGGAATCCTTTGGGTTTCTATGAACAGCCAACTATAGTAAATTTTTTAACGTGTCTTTTTACATTATTCTAATGGCAGAGGTATTTGAAGAACTTTCAAAATACATTTCCAGTCTTGACACATTACATAAATAGGTATTGCGTATTAACACACTTTTACTGACAGTGATGTCACAGCAATCAAAATATGCTTTATGAAATGCTAAGATAAAACCAATATCGTACAGTTTCCTTAAAAATACAGGTGAGTCATAGAATCATAGAATGGTTTGGGTTGGAAGGGACCTCAAAGCCCATCTAGTTCCAACCCCCCTGCCGTGGGCAGGGACACCCTCCACTAGACCACATTGCCCAAAGTCTCATCCAACCTGGCCTTGAACACTTCCAGGTCCTCCTTATCTTCTACCTCATTCATTCACAGTCATTCACATTCACAGCACTTCACAGCCAAGCCGAGCAGAATCAAGGGTGTAAATTATTCCCTCAGGAAGGGAGACACTTACCCATAGCAGCTTACCCTTGCTGGTGAGAAATGGGATGGCAGCCACTGAAGAGAGGTCCTCATAATCCAGAAAACTAACTGAATACAGCTCCGCAGTGAGATGGGAAGAAAATAGGTAAGATAATGACAGTGGGTTTCCACTTCTCAATTTGCAAACTCCGTGCAGGTTTTCCAGAAGCATGGCTCCCTCTCTGACAAATTCAAGCACGTGAAAACCCTTGGGCTTTTCTAGTTATCTTCTCCTTGCTTCTCAGGAATGGCCCTGGAATTGAAAGCTGCTGAATAATAACCAAGCAGATTTAGTCAACCTTTTTGGTTTTCAATAGTTTTATGGAATTTAGAAAACAAAACAAGCATGAATGGAAGTACAGGACAGCTAAATATTCTTAGGAAGAAGGAATACTTAAAAAGATTTGTTCATTTAGAAATGTTCAGGTGACTTATTTGTGGAAAATACAGTAAATAAAAGAACTAAACTGGGTTATCAGTCTAGTTCTTAAGAACCAGCACTTCATTTTTTTCCTTATGATTTTCAAAGCGCGAGTGACCTTGTTAAAGGAGAACAAGAAAACTGCGAATGAAGTGGCTGGAATAAAACTACTGCCAGTGGTTCTTACAGGACCAAGGAGTCCTGACCTAATCTTTAATCTTTTACACAAAATGAACCTGATCTTCAACTTGCTGCCATGAATAATTCACACATTCTCCAATTCTTTATATGGAAGGAAAGTTTTCTTTTTGGAATTATTCCAGCGTGTAAAAATCGGTGAACTCAACTATACAGTAATCAAATCCTTTCAAAACTGGAAGCAAAACTTTCTTTAACCAAGACATTAGGTCAATCTGTCCATGTCAGAACTACATCAGTAAAGTTAGCGTCTTGGTACATTTCTGACTGTTATTTCAGGTTAAAAATAAAATTCATTCACCCAAAGCTGTGACAACAGGAGTAACCAGCCTCAGGGTCATGGAAACTATCTGTTAGTTTGCTGACCGCTTTCACCACGCATTTTTGCTGCACTGTATCACCGAGCCTTGCTTGGTGCTGAACATATGACAAGGTCCACTTGTGTTGCTCCAAGTGCTCTCTTCCTGTCCTTCTTTTCTCAAGTCTCTGACCTTTTTCTCGCTTGCTTGGTGCAATCAAATTTCACGTGGCCACATACAACCAGTTACATTAACATTGCTTGTGCAATTTTTTCCCTCTAAAATCGATACACAAGAAAACTGTAAAAGCTTTAGCTTGGCTGTAACATCAGCTGTTGTGCTACCACAGGTTCTAGAAAGACAAGGAAATAGCCAGGAAGTTGGGGGTTTTAAAAATGTACACTTTCTTTGGTCACTGGCTACTGAGGAAGTCCCTTTCAGCTCACTTTTTCTGCTGCACGCTCCAGCTCTGAGGGAGACTACAGGAGACGGTGGTAAACTCCCATAAGCACCAGTAGAATCAGAATTTAATTCATAGTGTATGGATCGCATATAGAATTACTGAGAGAAGCTGGCTGGCAGCATTATGATACACAACGGCCCCATTCACTGCTCAGACTCATTTTATTATGCTGCCTGGGATACTTCCTTTGAAGCCAGTGAATTGGGGAAGAGACAGAAGACAGTAGGTAGGCAGTTATGCTGTCAAAGAGCTGATAGAGTTTATTTGGCCTTGCTCGGAGCCCACGTACTTTCTAGGAACGTAAAACAGATGATGGTGGAAAGATAAAGCAAGCGCCGTTGGTACAGCGTCCCATTCGGACTTGGACAACCCACCTTCCACGTCATTTCCTTGGACGGAATTTAGGCACCTAAATATGACTGGGGAAATTTTGAAGATTTTACTGTGGATACAAGATCAGCCAAACATTCAAATTCCTGCCTTATTTTAATATATTAATACATATAAGCAGGATTCATTTCTTCCATTCGGTTCAGTAGCATGAAGTACACATTGAACAATGACCTGCAGCTTAAATGGGAAGAATGATCTGAGTGAAATCCTGGGCAATAATGACAAAATCCCAATACATTTCAGTGGGGACAAAACTTTTTTTTTTTTTAAATGTGTGCATTCATTTGGAATGCAAACAACAACAACAAAATCTATTGCACAGGATAGATCTCGATCTCTTCCTCACAAGTTCACACAACAGTTCTCTCATCACCCATAAACTCATCTGCCTACATAACTCAGGGATCACTCTGTTTTCTGTTCCCATAAGTTCTAGAAGACACTGATTTGTGGCAAGTTTAAGTTTGGATCTCTCTCCTGTCTATTCAGATTTTTCTCTAAGGAAAGGAAAACCCCTTTGTGGGGCAGAAGAAACCCCCAGCCCCCTTTTGGATTCCAAACCCAGAAACATTCTGCTGAGCAGCGTACAACAACTTCATTCCAGCTCATGGGTCTCCCTCCAGCCAGATTTTTTTTTTTTTTTTTCTCTCCACGTTTGAGGTTTCAGGCTGCAATCTTTTGTAATCCCAGCAGAGGGCAATATAATTAAACCATTTATAAAAGGCTTTTCAAGGCAATTGCTGTACGAGCTCCTCCAGCGTGCCTCAGGTTTTGTTACTGCGGTGGGTTTGGGTCCCCATGCCAAATGTTTTAATATTAAAACTGCTTTTGATCCCAGAAAGGTTCATACTGTTTATTTCTGTTTTACCGCCCAAAACGCACAGGTACATTCTCAATGCCTGAAAACATCTCTCAGGAAAATCAAGACCCAGCCCTCTTCGCTACCATTTTTTCTTGTCCTCAGCCACCCATCTGAATGTAAATGCGGTTACAGTATGCCTTACATCCATAAGAAATCTGCACATTAATATGTAGTTTTAAAGTCTCAGAGGTACCTCTCGAAATGGATTAATGGGCAAATTGGAAGCAAATCAATTGGAAGCACATGATAAATGTTATTTAATTCATTCTATGGCTTTGCTATTCACACACATTCATCTGTGCAGGCAGGCACTCACATACATATGAAATGAAACCTCACTTTCAAAGCGTAACTGCAGGGAAACCTGCACTGAGAAGGAACAGTAAAGCGTTATTTTACAGTACGCAAATTTATGGGTCACGAGAGATCATGCAACGTTTGTAAAGATCATCCCAATGATAAAGCTCTGTGGTTTTATTTACTGAAGTCTAGATACATTTAGACACTTAGGAGTTCTTAGAAAGATAACCAAAGCGCTAAGACAAGAACAGAACAGCCACCTGGCAGATTTTAGAAAATCTCACAATACAACGAACCGTATTAGAGTTTCATTATTCATGAAGGAGCAATATCCCCTACCGAGCATTATAACCAGTCAAGATAACACCAAGAACAGCTGGCAAGTCTGTCAGTGTGATTTCCCTCTCCTTGAGTGTAAAGAGACAAAAGTATGAAACAGCTGGAAAATATATTCAAAGTATGATTGGCACAGTGTCACAATAAAAGTGCCAGGTAAGCCGATTGCAAAGCAGTAGCTTTATTTATTTCTCATCTAATTTGTAACAAGACTCATATGTAGATGGAAATGGTAAATATAAAGCGATAATGCATTTCTCTGTATCTTTACATAGATTCCATAAATGCAAAAAAAAAAAAAAAATCTTGTGCTGAAAGTACTTCAGTGCAGCATTAAAAAGAATTAAAAAAAAAGTTTAAGTCTTCTCATCATTGTATTTCCTGTGTGCCTGTATGTCTGTTCATGGTTTGCGCAACAAGAGGAGATTGCAAATTCTGCCGTGAGTCAAATGTTCACAATAAAAAGGCATTCCGTGGCTGCAGAGAAAGAAGTAGCTTATGCTTATTAACATATACATAAATATATAATATATACACATATATACTGTACCCAGTACAATTCAAAGCTCAGCAGAGAGTTTGCAATGGTATTGTAATATAACCAGTAAACAGTAAAATACATCAAGAAACCAATATTTTTAGAAGACAGAAAAACCCTTTGCACAAAATGCTCTAATTTGTGAGTAGACCACAAAAATCTGAGGGTGAGCATCTTTACGTCACAGGATACGTGATACCGTACAGGAAACTGCGTGCTCCGTCTCCTTGCATTTCCAATTCATTTCCTCATCAGACTGAGAAGAAAAACTTGTGAAGAAAGAACTGATATCCCCTACTCCTATTTCACCCCTTGGCAGGTCACAGAATCTAGCATCCGCTTGCAACTGTAAAATGGCTTCTTTATTTTCATGGAGATAGCTATTATAGAAGCAAAAGTTTCTTCTGTACCCCTTTTATCTGTAGTGTTCTGCTAGCTTTTGTTCACATGAAGAAGCCAGAAAGGATTAGATGACTCGGTCCATTAGAGGTTCGCAGGGGAGGAAAAAATGTTGTCTTCCTTGTGCTGAAGAGTGACTGACAGGAAGATAAAATTACCAAAATGCTTATCAGAGTACCTCTATAAGCAACAGAAGTAATGGTGCCTGAGAGTTAAAAAGTTTTTTGACATTTAAGAAGTGAAGTTTCTATTCTTGCAGGTCTTTTAAAAGTGTAGCAGGATAAAGAAAAAAAAAAATCCCTGACAGAAAAAGAAAAACAACATTGATTTAAATCATCCTGCTTTGGGACAGGAAGATGGACTTGGTCTATAAAGATCCAGCTATATTTCTCTAATTCCCATAGATCTGTGTCTTCCAGCTGGATTCTTCTTCAGTAAGATGCTAATTGACTGAAAGGCTTTGGTTTTTTCCCGTTTCTGGGATTCTCACAGTCTCACTCACACATACAGTTATTCTAGTGTGTGTGGAAACTGAGAAGATGGCTTAGCCTGAATCAGGACACGTTTTTTAATGAACCTTTTGTAAACTCGGCATCCTTCAGACCACTACCCTTTTTAGTTAAGACTGCCATCAGTCAGCAGAGCCTCACATTTTTAAGGGTCATTCCTGTAAGAAACATGACTAATTATTTTTAGACAAAATACTTTAGATTTCAGTTGAGTTTGACCCTTTTGTTTCTAACATTGACTCTACGCTCTTGGATGCATCAAAGCTACTGTTAGATTTGGTTGCATATACACAGGCATCACAGAGGGATGATTAATGGTTTCTGTTCACGTGGCATTGCCAAAACTCCCCTTTCCTGTGCAGCGCAGCAGCAAAAAGATGATATATTGCAAGGAGTTCAGAGTTCAGAGAATGCCATCTAAATTAATTACCAGTTTGGAGAGACTGATTCATCAAGCAAACTTGAAATAATTAAATATGTAAAGCTTTGCCTAAACAAGACCTACTACAGGAGAATAAACGAATCATCAAACGCATATAAATATTTTAACATCGATAAAGTAATCTCAATTAAAAAGTCAGTATTTGCATATCTTAACCACACTGTGGCATCAGAGGTCATGACATTTGCTTCGAACGAGATCTAACTGCAGCCTAAAGGGTAGAACTGCACAGGAACAAACTGAAGAACCATCAGCTTAGCATTAACAAAACGGTAGTGTAGTTCTGATTGGTGGCAACCTGCAGCTGCTCAGAATTAATGGTTACACAGCAGTGCCCCATGCTTGCAGGAACATTGCAAAAAGCAGTGGCTCCAACTGAATTTCAGAGGCATTAAGAATGAAACTTTACCTTCCTCCTCAGAAAAGCAGCAGGGTGCACACTGTAAAAGGCCATCCCATTTTGAGCATTTTAAAAACCACTTTGTATAACAAGGCAGAAAATTCACTGGCAATTCAACGTGGACAAGGGTGAAAGGAAAAAGTGTCTTTCAAGCTGGATGCCAGAAAAAACACCCAAAAGCCCAAAACCTTGAAGAGCTAGTTAAAAGCTGAAAGACTTTCTTTTCTCCAGCTATAAAACGCTGCTCCAGACTCAGACACGTAAAAGATGGTGAGAACACCTTTGCTATTGTATTCAGTGATTTGCTTTTTTCCTGAAATAAGGTTTCACATACTTATGCTACAGTTTACTTCTTTTTATTTATTAGCCTTAAAATGTCATAATTTGTGCACTGAACAAAAATGGTATCTTACATCTGGTAACAATCACCAACAATAATGGTAAGAACTAAATATACGCCCAAATGTACTGTTCTGGTACCATGGGAAACCATACATCAACATTCAAGACAATTGAATGTTTATCTGATTTACTGCTTCATTGCAAAAGAAGATGTTTTTTCACTTGTTCAGACACAGAATTTCACTCACGTTCATTTAAGTGATCCAGAAAATATCTTTCTGTTTTCCACTCTCAAAATGGCCTAGGCATCTAGTGATTCTGTTTCATAAAACCCATTTAATTTAGAGCAGCAGATTTTGTATAGTTTCTGGTTTAACTCATCATTGCATATCATTTCCATATATTTTCATTTTAGAGAAGAATAATTTGGTCGTTCTTTCATGTTCTAGCTAATAAATATAACTTGCTAAAGTTTTATGGTTTGTGGCTTTTTGCATAAGATTGCTTGTTTCTTTTGAAAAAAAAATCTACCCTTAGTGTTATAACGATACACAGTTAGAAAAAAGACTACTACTATAGTTTTAAATAAAAACTTGCATTGTATTTTAAATGTTAGAGTTGCCAACTTTGGCTGCGTAATTACAAAGGTACGCGGTAGCATTAAAATACTCAGTTGGGAACGTTACATGAATTCAGAGCGGAAACGATGTAACCCCAGCTGTCTAAAAGCGGTCTGTCCGAGGGACCTAAGATACATCCCCCGGGTGCTGCGTACGGGGCTCACAAACTGGGTGTGTGTCTTGGTCAGCGCAGAATCCAGCACCACGTCGTCTCTTGGCCGTGCGGGAGCATTTCCCTCGGCCCCCGTCTTGACAGCTGTTCCTTGGAGGGGGTAGCCCTGGCTCACCCACTCGCCTGCTGCTCTCCTAATGCTACTGCTGACTCCTCGGAGATTTAAACCAACTCCTTCTCAGGTCTCGATTTTCTATTTTAAAGCATCGCACGAGGATGAGGTGGGAGAAGGAGTCATAGAAGAGAAACTATACAGAAGCACAACTTTCCACATGTTTGAGTATATCATCTCTTTTTAGATAGTACAAGCCAAACGGTTAAGGAAAAAATAAGGAGAAGCTCTAAACAGTTACCTGATGAGTTTCCCCAGTGGTGGAGTCCAATTCCCTTCTCCGTGTGGTCACGGCTGCTCCAAATCACAGAACTAGTCAGTCAGGCGCAGTCTCGTGTGAGGCATAGCCCTGTAAATACAATTTTTGCCATTCCTAGCAGATGGTCACAGGCTTTGTGATGACCTGACCCAACAGTGCCAGGTCCCAGGGCTCGGCTGCACTCGCCGGTGCCCCAGCCAGATTCAGCCGTGACAATGGGCAAGGGACCAGAGCCTCCTCTGCATGGTTAATAATTGTTAAAGCATTATCCGGACGGCAATAAACTCTGATTTCCATGTATACACGCACGCATATATATGGGATGTCACCTTTTGCTGACAGCAAGAGTTTGGATGTAACAGAGCACACAGTCATAAACATCAGGAGCTTTTATTCTTTTGCCCAAATGTTCTTTAAAATGGCTGATAACAGACACATTCAACCCCCTCTGAAAATAACAAAGCTTTGTTTTCCTCTCAAACAATTTTGATGTTTCTGGTAAGCAGTTTATGCTTTGAATTTCCCTTCTGCATCAATTATTCACTGGAATGAAAGAATCTACTGGAGGGAAAGAAAAGAATCCACCTCAGAGTATTCTTCCACCATCTGCTCTTTCATAGAGATGGCTGTCAAATCACCTTCACTGAAGTACTGAGTTGCACGGCAAAAGTGTCATTCATTTTTTTTAATCTTCACCTGAGATTAGAATGGGGAAATCACAGAGGGTTCATCCATAGATAACTCATCTCACGGGACTCCTCTGAGAGCACGTTTTTTCCTTCCCTTTACCAGTGCTGAAGAGCAGCACATCTGCGGCGATCGTCGTCCTTGTGACAGTTACGCGACTGAAGCCGATAAGACCACATAAATAATATCAATAGTGCTTTGGCAGTAATTCTTTTAAACATCCAAAATATGGAGAACTGGGCCAGGGCAGGCAAAGTGAAATTTGTTCTTAAAGATTAAGATTATAGGACGTTGTTCTTTTGATGTGTTTCAAAACGGACAGCTAATAAAGTATACCTCACACAGGCAGGAAAAAGATTGGGAAGACGGAAAATCTGAGGAAGAGCAACTGCTGACAGCATAAAACCGTTCAGAGTGTCTGAGACAAGGCAATAGTATATGAAACACTGAGACGATGTCATGGTGTAAACTGGAGGAATGGCATTAAATAAAATGTAGAACAGACAAGTACAAGGCAAGGAACACTTGCAGAACTATTTCAGCTGTTTAAACACATTAAATTAGATGAAGCAATTGCCTATGGCACCTAGAACAAAATGATACTTTCATAAAAATCAATGAGTGTTACCCGCTGAGTAAGAACAGGTTTCCACTAAATGGTCAAATTCATATCTAAATTATAGTTCTGTAAAACTGAAGTAACCCTAATAAGTCAAATAACCCCAATTATTGTGATTACATATATATAATTGAGTAGTAACTGACCATAAGTGTTTGATTAGCAATGATAGCTAATTGAAGATATCTCCCAACATGCAGCAGCAAAAGTTTAAAAATAAAACAAAACAATTCCGATGTTACTGAGAAAAGATTAGGGAATGACATGAAGGCACTAGTTTAATTCATTTCATGGGCCAAATCCATTCATTACTATAACTGAAAAGAGAATTACATAGGATATGAATTTATTTTTGGTTTT